>NC_141693.1:1574974784-1576174784 GCF_964263255.1 Lissotriton vulgaris
ATATAAGAAACCTATATCTTTAGTAAGTGGTGCTAGCACCAGCCTACACAGGCTGCAATGGCAGGCCTGTAATTACAGTTTGAATTGTCTCCCATAGGTGGCATTATACATGCTTCCGCCCATGGGTGACTTCTGGGGAACCTATGCCCTGGGTACCTTAGTACCATATACTAGGGATTGATAAGGGTACCCCATTACCCAATCTGGGATGTACCCAAGTACTGAACATAACAATTTAAGGGAGAACGCAGAGAGACTAAGGCCCTGATTAGCAGGATCCCAGTCAGACTAGTCACAATCAGCTTAGCACCAGGCAAAAAGTGGGAGTAGGTTCCTACCTTCCTACAGGCACACTAATCAAAGTCATGGAAAGAGAGAAACAGAGTGCCGGGACCATGGCAAAACTGAACTTTGTATTAAGCTTCAAATAACACACATCTATGGAATGAGTTAGAGGTTGATGAAAACGCAGCGGTGCAGGCAACAGACAGATTGGTGCCGGGTCAGTTCAAGCAAAATCTCCCTTAAAGACATGGAGCGGAAGCAGGGATGCAGACACACACAAGGATAGAGGAGGGAGATGAGTATACCCCAGACAAGATACCCTGGGGCACACACATTAGGTCACTTATGCAATATTACACTTCGATTAAGCACATATGAAGATAGTTGAAAGGAAAGCTACTTGCAATGTAAGAACAGTAGTCCTTTAGTCGTACACACAGGCCATCCTATAACATTGCCGAAGTAATTTTAGATGAGAGGTGACCGGAAAAAGGGCAGACACTCTGTAGATAACCCCTGCCTTAAATCTGTGTAAAGTAGGTATTAAATTACTTGTAACACAAAGGTTTCTCCCACTATCCTAGTCTGTAAAACTGAGATCATAAAACTGTGTGGTTCTGTGCCTTAACGTGTAAGGCATAAAGCTGCGCTGCGCCGTGGGGCAGGATGCCACCTCTGAGCCTTTAAAAATATTCAACATTACTGGACTAACCATAGTTCCGTACTGTAGTTTTCGAGTGAGGCAAAAAGAACTACTTACTTTTACAGAAAGTTTTTAAAAGGACAGACAGAATGGAAATGAAGAAATCAATTTACATGTAAATATTTTAAATCTACGGCACCTTATCTACCAAGATATTTTTGAGAATAAAATGGGAGTTTATTATGAGTTTCTAGAGGGATATTTAAAAACAACAGGCCGGGATAACTGGGATAATTACTGTTTCCATATCAATATGTTTCAGCCAATTCTAAACCACCCCCTCACCCCCCCAAAAAGGACTCCACATCTTTCTTCAGGACCGTGATCCCTACTGGCAGTCAACTTTCACTCATACTATGCAGTCACACTCACTAATGTATAATGCATGTAGTATTAGTTGTAGTTGATAAACTTCTCATAAGGAACTCCCTGTATTTAGATATAAATCACCCATGGAGGAAATAACTGAGTCACCTGTAGTCACACAGTTGTGAAAGAGAGTCACCCATCATTCATGATCCGCTTGGCAATGCCGGCTGAGTTGGTTCTCTGTGGCGTTTAAAGATCCTGCCAGGTGCTGAACGATCAGGGAAATGCCTTGATAACTTGGCCAGTTCTAGAGGCATATAGCCTCCTGGCACATGACCCATGACCCCATCCTGTCCTGATTGTTACAGTACCACATTTCAGGGGTGTGGTCCTTGAGGATCTGCACCCGTTCCCCCTGATGGTAAGAAGGAAGGCTTTTATTGCCAAAAGAATCGCTCTCGCCCACAACTCTAACAGTTAGAAGTGGAGACAGGTTTCTGCTGGAGACCAGAGTCCTCCGATTTCCTCCTCTCCCAGATGACCTTCCCAACCCAGCAACAATAGATCGGTCATGACCGATGCATGCCCCTGAGCTCTGGGACAGGTAGAGAGGGCCTGCCACAGTCTAATTAGGGTCCAGTAGCCACCACTGCAAGTCGTTCGTAGTCTCTCTGACACCCAGATGGATTCTGACAGGTTTCCCTGGTGCGAAGCCATCTGAGACTACGGATACCACTGCAGAGCCTGCATGTGCCACCTGGCTTGTTCCAGCAGCAGAATGCAGGAGACAAAGAGCCCAAGAAGTTTCAGAGCTGCTCTAACTGAGACTCAGGTAAAAGATTGAAACATCTAGATCATAGACAAGATGTCGTTGACTCAAGGCGAAGGGAAGGCCCGGAATAGCACCATATTCGGGATGGCTCCAATGAACTGGAGCCTCTGAAGGAGTCAGATGTGACTTGAGCACATTGATGGAGAAATATAAGGATGTTAAGAGGCTGGCAGTGGTTTGGAGGTGGTTCATGACTGATTGAGGCAAGCTTGTCTTCAGCAATCAGTCGTCTAGGTATGGGATGGTTGGTATTTCCAACCTCCAAAGATGTGCGGGTTCCACCACCATCATTTTCTTGAGCACCAACAAGGCGCTGGTGATACCAAAGGGGAGCACCGAAAACTGGAAGTGCTCGTGACCTCCTTGAAACCACAGGTAACACCTGTGGGACTGCCGAACGGGGACTTGAAAAACGTCGTCCTGCAAATCCAACGGGACCAACCAATTTGCCTGGATGCATGGCAGCCAGAAATTGTGCCAGAGTGAGCATCTTGAAAGTGTCATTTTTGAGGAAGACATTCAATGGGCGGAGATCTAAAATATGCTGTGGTCTTCTGTCTTTTCAGCACCACAAAGTGCCAGGAATAGCAAGCAGTTCCGATTTCTAATGCTGGCACCCTTTTTATGGCTTCTTTGTCCAAGAGAGCCTGAACGTCTTCATTAGAATGCACAAGTGGTCCTCTGAAAGTCATTGTGATGTAGTTAGCATGGTTGGAGGGGTGGATAGGCAGAGTAGGGCGTAGCCATCCTGGATGATATGATACACCCATCTGTCCAATTTGATGCTTTGCCCCCCATGGAGGAAATAACTCATCCTCCCTCTAACTGGGTGACAATGTACCGCTGAGGGCAATCCAAAGGGATTTTGCAGGGGACTTAGTAGCGCGTCGCTCATGTGGTCTTGGATGTTATCAGCCGGATCACAACTTCTAACACAAAAGGGTTGGGAGATATGTTGATGAGGCAGCTATTGGCATTGCCTTTGCTGGATGCCACTTCCTAAGTCTTGAAAAAGTTGCTATTGTTGGGGAAACTGCTGCACAGGCACTGAAAGGACGTGGGAGAGCACTGTAACCAAATTCTCTTTTAAGCTCTCCAGGGCAGAGTCTGCCTGGTTTCTAAAGACTGTTGCCATGAAATGGCATATCCATAAGTTATGCTTAGTTCCACTGGCTTTTCCAGTGACGACCAATCTACGCAAGGCTCGAAGCACCACGTTGGTGATAACTACCCTACTCAAACAGTCGGAAGGGTTCAGGCCAGACCTAATCATGAACTTTGCAGGGTCTTGGCCATCATATACTACCTGCTGCAGATTGGCTCGGAAGTAATTAGTGTTCGGGGGCCAGATGACACTCAACATGTCCCACAACAAGTGTTACTAACGCCCAAGGGGCAACTTGAGTTCACGGATCTGAGGAAGAGGCTGGCGGAGGAGAAAATCCTTTTCTAAAAGGTTTCCAACCGTCTGGACTCTGCCTGCAGGTGTAATTGGGAAAGAATTATGGTTCAATATGCTAGAGTAAGCTTGTATCACAAAAGTTTCTGGTGTGGATGCTGGAAGAGGAAAGATGGGTTCCCCAGAGCCAGTCTATGACTCTTAATCTGCCTGTTGATGGGTAGGGGGCGTGGGCAGAAGGGGTGGGTGTAAGACCCCGGTTTTGCCCAAGGTCTCTGTGAGGTCCTTGTTAAAGGGGAGTAGAGGCTCTGATGAGGTCTGCCCACTCTGTGAGGACATTTTGTTTTTATCTCTATTTAGGTAGCTGGAGTTGGAGGATATCTGTCGCTCTATTGTTCACTATGGCAAAGGATGCCAATTCCTCAAGAATGGGTCAGGGGGAGAGTGGAGACCAGTATCAGGGATTGTATCAAAGCAAATGGCCTACTGGAGGTTCAAAGATAAGCTCTAATCATCTCCATGGACATCCTTGAGTGGTTTAGTGTTTAGAAAACATTGTGCAAACAGAAGCGTGTCTTCAGAGTCTGACTGGGTTGAGATGGGTGGGTCATCAGCCGAGGTCACAGAGATTTTGCTTCAGAGTCGTTCCTTTGGTGGCATCGGTGCCAACGTCAATTCTCAGGAAGTCAGCGCAGATCTTGGCACCTGAAGAAGTGGGTGTCAGCTGGACACAGGTACTGGATCAGGAGGCACAGTCATGATCGGAGACAGATCAGTCTTTGGTAACGTGTGCTAATCTGGCTACTTTATTTATTTATAAAGTTTTATATAGCGCAAACATGATCCCGAAGGATATCAGAGCGCTTTACAATAGGATGGAAGGGAGGACATAAATGCAATATCGAACATAGAGTGGGGAAAGGAAAGTAATACAATAAACAGGTGTAAGCGGGCAACAAAGGGGATAATAATAATAAGCAGTAAAGAGAAGCCATATCACATGGAGGTCCCATGGAAGCAGGAACAATGACACCGAGCAAGTGGGCCCTCTTAAGGTAAGAATTTGCTCATTAGAAATCTTTTAGCTTCCAATTTGAACGCAGTCGTCGCGGAGAGTCTGCGTACTTCCAGCGGAAGAGAATTCCATATCTTTAGGGCAGCACCGGAGGAGGCTCGGTGAGAAGTTCTCTTTTTATTAAAGATGGGTGGTTTCAAGAGGAAAGTTGTGGCACTTCTTGATGATCTCTCCCCTCAAGATAGTTCAAGTTTTTGCACCAGGTACCTGGGAGTATTAAAGTGAAGAGCTTTGTGTGCCAGAACCGCAATCTTTAGCTGAATTCGTGCTTCGTAGGGTAGCCGTTTGAGAGATTTTAGGACCGGGGATACGTGCTTATTTTGTTTGGTGCCTGTAACCAGTCTAGCCGCAGTGTTCAGTGAGGCCCTTAGTGGAGCTAATGACCTCATTGGTTCCTTGGGGCCCAGAGGTATGGAAGAGGCATCTGAAGAGGTGTAAACAATGTGCAACATAGCCTTTATAAAGGCCTGTATCTGTTGCAGTGTGACAGACAGCCCTGGGAATTCAGACAGGACTAGGAATAGGTTCCTGCAGTAGGAGACTGGGAGCAAGACCATGGCGTACCCTAAAGTCCGAGTTACTTCTCTTGACGATTGTGGTCGGAGAAAGAAATAACGCTTTGACTATTTAGGTTTCTTTTTTGAGTTTAACTTGCCTGAGGATTTGAAATTAGGTGACAACCTTACACAAGAACTGTCTCAGGAGCAAGAACTTGTCAGTGACCTCGAATTTGACCTTGACATTGACTTTTTTCTGCAGTGTTCTGCAACAAAAGTAGGCCTTCCGGTCTTGGATGGCCTTCAGGTTCGTCTGAGCTCAGTGATTGCATGATTTAGAGTTAAGCCAAGAGCCTAGAGACAGACCTCATGGTGTACCGTCATCGACATCTGTTTGTGACAATCCTCGCAGGGTTTAAATCATATTGTTCTTGAGGATGATGGTGGGTGGTGATGAAGGTCCTCCTGAAGTGACAGCCGAATTGAAAGTCAGATGCTCATGGGCAGATGTTTTGGGTAACACACTCTCCTGGTACAACCCGATACCACTAAGATGACTTGGGCCTGGTTTTCCTGATCTTCAGAACTCTAGGAAAGGGGCAAAAGCAGGAAGGCATATAGACGTCCGGTGGTCCACTCTAGCTGGAATGCATCTCTGAGAGAATCTTTTTGAGGAACTCCAGAGTGCTAAAAGTACTGACGTTTTTTGAGGTGTCAAAAAGAACAAGCCAGGGTTCTCTACAGTGCTGAAGATGCCCTGTACCACCTCAGGTGTAGCTACTATTTGTGATCTTTTAGGTGTCGCTGGTTAACTCTGTCCTCTGACCGCACTATTTGTAGGACCCACATGTCTGGTGTAATCCTCTTCCTAGCTTTGATGTAATCATTTATCCTCCCTACTTAAGTGGCTTGGAAGCAGGAGAGGTGGGACACTGGGTAGAATTTTGGCGCTACTGGCCTGGACATTGTTAGCTGAATCTCAGACCCTGGCTTCAAAAGGACTGGAGGGCGCGCTGCTGAGGTGATTCTCCTGTACATTTTCTGTATACCATGCATATTGTGAAGCTGTGAAAGGAGTGAAGTTGTTGGGGATACAGTCACAAGGGTGCAGAAAAGCAGAGGAAACGTGCTGTGCCCGCTTTCTTTGAAACATTCTAGTGCAGAGTCTGCTTTGTGTCCATACAGAATGCCATACCATCAAATACCATGTTTCATTAAGGATTTATTTATTTATTTATTTGCGGGTTTATAACGCGCTTGAATAAACTCCCGAAGGAGTATCTCCACCTACGTTCCCTCTAAGGCGCGCGCGCGCGCACCGCTCCTGACCTCACCGCGCACCACCTAGTGTGGAGCGCACACACAGTCAGGAAGTCGCGCCGCCGGCCGCTTTGAAAGAAGCGAGAAGCGCGAATGCGGCGGAGCGGTCGTGAGGCGTGCAGGTAAGGAGGTGGGGGAGGGCTTGTGGCGCTAGAGGCTATGAGGGAGGGCGGGGTAGACTCTGGCCTTTTGTTTAAGTATTGCTGCTGGCTTCCAAGCTGAGTGGTCGCTCCCCTGCTGTTGCGGTATCGTTGACAAGCGCATATGATCTATTCTGGATCCTGATTATTAACTACTGCCTGCTGTGTGCTCTGATTGCCGCTGCGTGCTTTATTCGCCGCGCTGCCCATTTGCATAGTTAATTTGCCGATTTGCCCATTTGCACTGTGATATTGCCAGCGTGACTTTGTAGCAGATTTTGTGATCATTTCGCCGCTTTGCTCATTTGCATTTTAACTTGATAGCGTGACTCTGTTGCAGAAATAGCGTTTTCCCCCAAGCCCTCTTGCCGGTCTGACCCCTGCGCCTCCATCTTGTTGTTATTGTCCTCCTCCTTAGCCCGCCCCGCCTCCCAGCTGAACCGCCCTCGCCCCTCCCCCTCCACTATCCTTATATGACAGTTGCTCCTGCGCGCAGCGTCCACGCGCAGCGACCGCGCCCAACCCGTGCCGAAGGTGCGCCAAAGGTAAGCCCGTCTACGCCCGTCCGAGCCTGGACCGCGCCCAGCGCCAGACCCCCTGCCCCTTGCGCTCCCCAACCCTCCCGCATTACCTACGATGCCGCCACCCTCCAAGCCCTTAACCCCGGTCGCGCCCCGAACTGCGTCCAAGCCGCTCCTGGACACACTCATGGACCTTTCTCTTGCAACTCCTGCAAATTCATCGGCACCGACAACATCCCCGCTACGACCACACCACAGATTCCCGACCCCAATCACCTACAATGCATCCTTCTCAACACCCGCTCGGTCCACAGGCACGCCATTGACCTATGGAATCTACTAGACACCATCTCTCCAGACGTCGCCTTCCTAACAGAAACATGGATGAACGCTTCCTCCGCCCCAGACATCACCATTGCCATCCCTGAAGATTATAAGATCACACGCAAAGACCGTACCGGCCAAACAGGAGGAGGAATCGCTATCGTCCATAAAAAATCCATCCGCATCTCTACCAGCTCTGACGTCAACCTCGCCAACTCTGAACACCTTCACTTCCAGATCCACACCGACCCCAAGACCACACTCAGAGGCACCCTCCTCTACAGACCACCAGGACCCCGCGCAAAATTCAGTGAAGACATCGCGGACTTCATCACTCCACACGCGCTCCCCTCCAAAGATTACATCCTTCTAGGAGACCTCAACTTTCACCTTGAAAAGAACAACGACCGCAACACCACCACCCTCTTGGACAACCTCGCCAACCTCGGACTTAAACAACTGGTCACCTCCCCCACCCACATCGCAGGTCACACACTCGACCCCATCTTCACCTCCAGCAATCATGTCTCCTTCAGCCATACTACGGATCTCCTCTGGACTGACCACAGCTGCGTTCACTTCACCTACAACAAGCCGAAACCCATCAACCACCCCCAACCAACTCTTCAAAGAAACTGGAACAAAATCACCATCGACCAGATCTCCTCATCGCTCCTTCTAAACACCCCAGCCCACTCCTCTAACCCAGACCAAGCCGCCGCCAACTTCACACTATGGTTATCCAGCACCGCCGACACCTTAGCACCACTGAAAAAACGTCAAAGCAAACCTGGCAGCAAGAAGGCCTCATGGTTCAACGATGATCTCAAGAAGTCCAAGAAACTCTGCCGCTCCCTTGAAAAGGCCTGGAAAAAAGATCCAACCACCAGCACCAAGGACGCCTTCAAAAACGCCACCCGCATACACCACCAACTAATCCGAAAGGCCAAGAAAACTGCATTCAGGGATCGACTAGACAACAACGCCCACAACAGCAAGGAACTTTTCAACATCGTCAAGGAATTTACCAATCCCTCGGCCAACTCCAACGACATCACCCCCTCTCAAGCCCTCTGCGACTCCCTAGCCACATTCTTCCACAACAAAATTGCAGACATCCACAACAGCTTCGACAACCAACCCGGTGACCAACCCACCCAACCATATGATGAACATTCTCCCCCCTTGAACACCCTTAACGACTGAAACCCAATCTCCACCGAGGACACCATTCGCCTGATGAACTCCATTCACTCAGGATCCCCCACAGACCCATGTCCTCATCACATCTTCAACAAAGCAGACTCCGTCATAGCACCGCACCTCCGAGACGTCATCAACTGCTCCTTCAACTCCGCCACCTTCCCGGAAAGCTGGAAACACGCTGAACTCACCGCCCTTCTGAAAAAACCCACAGCGGACCCCACCGAACTCAAAAATTACCGCCCAATATCACTCCTTCCTTTCCCGGCCAAAGTCATCGAGAAAGCCGTCAACAACCAGCTCGCCGCTTTCCTCGAAGCCAACAAATCCCTCGACTCCTCACAATCTGGATTCCGAGCAAAACACAGCACTGAGACCGCCCTCATCGCAGCAACAGACGACATTCGAACTCTACTGGACAATGGAGACACAGTCGCCCTCATCCTCCTCGACCTCTCCGCAGCCTTCGACACAGTCTGCCACAGCACCCTTTTACAACGCCTCAGAAACATCGGAATACAAGGAAAAGCACTTGAATGGATCACCTCGTTCCTCACCGGAAGAACCCAGAGAGTCCGCCTTCCACCATTCAAGTCCGAGGCCTCTGAAGTCATCTGTGGCGTACCACAAGGATCCTCACTCAGTCCCACCCTATTCAACGTATACATGAGCCCCCTCGCGGCCATCGCACGCCAACACAACCTCAACATCATCTCTTACGCGGATGACACTCAACTGGTCCTCTCTCTCACCAATGACCTCAACACCGCCAAAACTAACCTACACGAAGGAATGAAAGAAGTTGCCGAATGGATGAAACACAGCCGTCTGAAACTGAATTCAGATAAAACTGAAGTCCTCATCTTAGGCACATCACCTTCTGCATGGGACGACTCTTGGTGGCCGGAAGCCCTTGGAAAAGCTCCCATCCCGACAGACCACGCACGGAACCTAGGCGTTATCCTGGATTCTTCTCTTTCAATGAACAGACAAGTCAACGCCGTATCCTCATCCTGCTTCAACATTCTTCGCATGCTCAAAAAAACATTTCGCTGGATCCCCACCGAAACCAGAAAAACAGTCACCCATGCTCTAGTCACGAGCCGACTGGACTACGGAAACACCCTCTACGCAGGAACTACCGCTAAACTCCAGAAGAAACTCCAACGAATCCAAAACGCCTCAGCCAGGATCATATTAGACATCCCGCGTAACGAACACATCTCTGGTCACCTGAAAGACCTCCATTGGCTACCCGTCAATAAGAGGATCACTTTCCGACTGCTAACCCACGCACACAAATCACTCTACGACATAGGACCAGATTGCCTCAACTCACGACTGTCCTTCTACACCCCCTCCCGCCAACTACGTTCTTCCAGCCAAGCCCTCGCCACTGTACCTCGCATCAACAAGACAACCATGGGAGGCAGATCCTTCTCATACCTGGCTGCTAAAACATGGAACTCACTCCCCACTTACCTTCGCCTCACCCAGAACCACCTAGCATTCAGAAAGCAACTTAAAACGTGGATATTTGACAAGTAATCCACTTCCCATCCCTAAGCGCCTTGAGACCCCCTGGGTATGTAGTGCGCTATATAAATTCTTTGACTTGACTTGACTTGACTTCACGGGCTTCGATTAACAGTAATACTTAAACAAAAGGCCAGAGTCTTCCCCGCGCTTTCCTAACAAAAGAGTAGACAGTTTCCAAACACACGCTGTGTTTGGAAACTGCCTACGCTTTTGTTAGGAAAGCTTGTTAACTGACTGCACCACAAGGGGCTGAAAAAAAATTAACTTGTGAGGCGCTCCTAGTTTCTTATGCACGGTTTGCTCTGTGTAAAATGCCAAAAATAAAATGTGGTTTCTTCTTGTCACTCAGGCCCCAATGTCATCCTCCAGCAACTTAAGACAACACAGAAAGCTTTGATGTCATTAAGAGATAGCCATTGAGTGGTTGTTTGCATAGCGTGAAACTGGAATATCTGAGATAAATCTTACCTTCGCTGCTTGAACAAATTGTGTTATCCTAGGCTTACAATACGCTATAAGAATCTAGGCCACGTGTGTGTGGGGGGGTAGGCACACACAACAACTGACTTGCCTCTTAGTTCATTATTGACAGGGCCACTGTGTTGAGGGCATGAATGTTTCTGAGTGCATGTTTAAAAACTCTCACTTATAATAATAACCTTAATTTGCTGGCTCGCCCATCTCTAGGGAATGTACGATGAAATGTAGCAACGGTTCGTGATCTGACACTGATTTTAGTGCTTGTGTATTTTACTGCACGATGTAATTGTGATCTGAAACTGGGCTTGTGGCTTTTGTACCACTTGTTTGTAATCTTGTGCCCTCCTGTCACTGAAGGGCACCAAAAGCGAGTGGGGCAGAGGGCAGGAGGGCACCAAAAATGAGTGGCATTTGGCGCCGCAGACACGCGAGGTTCGGTTCCTGGCGCACATAGCCATGGTTGCAGCGCACAGAGACCCTCCACTGCCGCACACAGAGGAAAAAAATTAGAGGGAACATTGATCTCCACGCTCCAGAAGCAACAGTGGCAAAAAAAAAGGGGGCAGTTAATCCTGAACAGAGATTCATATAGGATTAAATCTAGGCCTAGCTGATTAGGCCTGAAACAAGAAAGTTTTCAGTTTTTTTCTAAAGGCAAAGTGGTCCGAGCACTGTCTCAACAGAAGAGGAAGTTTGTTCCATAATGTTGGGCCCACAACTGACCGTGCTTTACCTCCCTGTCTGGACCTTTTAATCATGGGCACCCTCAAAAGAAGCTGATTACTTGACCTTAGGGCACGTGTGGGAGCATATGGAACAAACTTCTCTGCCAGATAAGAGGGTCCTAAGTCATGTAGTCCCTTATGTACTATACAACATATCTTGAAATTCACTCTTTGGTGGACAAATAACTAATGGAGTTTTTCTAGCAGAGGTTTAGAAGGGGATCTGGGAGGAGCATTGAGGACCAACCTGGCCGCAGTGTTCTGTATCACTTGAAGTCGGTCCAGTACCTCTTCATTTGCAGATGCCAGAAGGCCATTGCAATAATCGAGCCGACTGAGCACTAAGGCCTGGACCTGAGTCTTTCTAGTGGAGTCAGGGAGGAGCGGAAATACCTTACGAAGGAGTCCTATCATATGAAAACAGGACCCCACTGTCTAATTTCCATGTTGTTTCAAGGACAACTCCTGTTCAAGGCGGACCCCCAAGTTCTTGATTACTTGCTTTGGTTCAGGAACTGGTCCCAGATCTAGTGGCCACCAGTCAGGGGACCATAGTATCTTGGCCTCACCGAAAAGCATAACCTCAGTCTTACCAACATTACACTGAAGAAAGTTGGAAGACATCCACTGGGATACCGCTTTCATCCCTTTGGAGAAAGATCGCTTAACCTCCGAGGTCAGAGATTTAAATGGGAAAAGCAGCTGGGTGTCATCAGCATATGACACTGGACAGAAACCAAAGGCTCTCATAATATTTGCCAGGGGGGCCACATAGATGTTAAAAAGGGTCGGGCTCAAATAGGAGCCCTGTGGCACCTCCTGGGTGATCTTAACCTCATCTGACCGGAACTCACCCATGGTGACACATTGAGTGCGGTCGGAGAGAAAGCTCTTTAGCCAAGCCAGTGCCATGCCCTCCAGTCTGCTCTCAGCCAGTTGTTCGATCAAGATTTTGTGTGATATAGTATCGAACGCTGCTGATAAATCCAACAGTACCAGGACAGCTGAGATACCCATGTCCTGGTACATACGGAGATCATCTGTAACCGACAGCAGGGCTGATTCTGTACTATATTCGGCCTAAAACCGGACTGAGAGGAATCCAGGCTTCCAGATTGTTACAGGAAGTTAGACAGATGTTTATTAACGTGCTTTTCGATGAGTTTACCCAAGAAAGGGAGCAAGGAGGTCGGTCTAAGGTTGGACAGATTGATCCATGGGACGGAGGTGTTCTTCCGATACGTCTTACTATAGCCTTTTTCCAATCTCGTGGGACACAGCCCATGCTAAGCGAGAGGTTGACAAGGTTCTGGATTTCAGGACCAAGTGCCCTGCCCACAACTCCCATAATTCTTGCTGGTATCTGATCTGATGGACTCCCGCTCTTGATATTGTCAATCAGCCTCTCCACTTCCAACAGGATGATATTAGGAAATTTGAGAAGTGTGTCTGGATTTGCACCTACTCTCACCTGCGTGTGAACTGTATGCCTACTTGTGGGTAGGATGGACGCCCTAATTTTTCCATAGATAATGTCAATCTTATCAGTGAAACAGTCTGAAATATAGTCGCATAGTTGTTGCGACGACATATCCGTACTTCACACGCCACCGGTTTTAAGAAGGTGTTTAAAATCTGATATAAAACTTTAGGAGCTTTGCCTGCCGCCTCAAGTTGCAAGGTTATGTGATTCTTACGTGCAACTCGGATGGCTTTGTGATAAGTACTCACAGCCGTCTGGTAACTGGATTTATCCGCCTCCAGGTGCGACTTTCTCCAGGCTTTCTCAAGTTTCCTGGCGGTTCGTTTAAGAACCCGCAACTCTTCAGAAAACCAGACTGCCTGTTTTTTGGCAGGTCGGTTTTTAAATAATTTAAATGGGGCAATACGTTCTACCGCTGTATGTGTAGCAAGTTCATATTTAGATAAAGCAGAATCAATATTTTCCGTGGACTGAAAAATCGGCTCAATGTATATCTCCTTGAAAGCTTCATGGGATATTTTGTGCCATTGTCTTCGTCGTACCGGAATCTGCAGAGAGTGGCTGGGAGGTGCATCAATTTTGGGCATGGAAAATTCCAAAATAAAATGATCTGTCCAATTAGCCTGTATAGGTACATAACACTTAATAGCAGGAGAATTAGAGAGGATCAGATCTAAGGTGTGCCCCGCCTGATGGGTGGGCCCGATGTTACACTGTTTTAGACCTAGCAGGGAAAGGTCATTCAAGAAAGACTGGGCCTCAATGTTATCCTTTAGCTCGCTGTGGATGTTAAAGTCTCAGAGCAATAGGAAATCTTTGTCCATAATGACATACGGAGCCAATACTTCCACCAGGGAGCTGGAGACTTTTTTTGTAGGGCCTGGAGGGCGATACACTAATGCTCCCTTCCTGCAATACTTGGCAGAAGTACCAATTTTAAAAATCATCATTTCAAAATCAGAATTGCAACATTGGTCTAGAATGGAAACGACTATGCTACATTTATGAACAATCGCTATGCCCCCTCCTGCTTTAATAGGCCGATCCAATCTGTTGATCTTATACCCTTCCGGAATCCCAAGGGTGATAACAGGGACCGAGTGAGGCTTAAGCCATGTCTCAGTGAGGAAACAGAGGTCGGGTTCATAAGTAGAAATGAGATCCCAGACCTCAGTGTAGTGTTTGGCCAGAGATCTTACATTGCACAACAGATTCCTCCCTCCCTGTGTTGTTTCGACGGCGATACCTACAGTCGTATCTTGGGGGTGTTCTGTGTTACATGGAATTGGGTCGCCTAGTGCCTGAAAGTGACAGCGCCTACATGAAAACGGCCCCTCTGGAGGGTTTCGTTCTTCTGTCCAACATGTAGTCTGTGGAACTCCCATTATGTGCATCAAAACTTGGGAGGAATAACTCACCCTTTCCTTTGGGGCACCACTTCCCCTTGAGGATGTTAGTGCCATGGCCCCTGGCCCCGGCCTGTCACGGACAGGCGCAGACGGGCTACTCTATGGCTTGTCTTTGGCGTGTCCTTTGGCGCTCCCCTGCGAGCGACCGCTGCACGCTCGGTACGATGGGAGGGCTAAATAGCCCTGTCAGGCAAAGAGCTAGAGCGCTAACCGCTCGTGCGCGGAGAGGTCCCTGACTCTGCCTGTCCCGCCCTCCGCTCTACGGTACTGGTTACCGAGTCGGACCGGGGCGGGCAGGCTGAAAAGACGAGCACAGGCTGCTTCAGGTAAATAGAACCCCCAGTGACCCCTCAAGAACGATATCAGAATGTCAGGAATACTAAATTTAAAATATCATCAGAGAATGTGCACACAATTAAAATGCGAAAATGTTTAAAAGCACATGAATAATACAAATTATTAAACGTTTCTATAGGACATTCGATTTGCACAAAATAATCAATGAGGGGAGTAACGCTCCAACGTAGATACCACTGGCCTCAGAAGCGGATCAGGAAGACACTGTCTGGACATCACTCGGAAAACCTGTGGAAATCATCCAAGTGTCGGGCCAAACAATCACAATGGATCCAACCACTCTGCCTGAACAGCCAGTAGTGTCTAGTCCTGAATGGGTGTCTTATTTCACTGCATCTTAGCCATCCTCAATGAGTTGTGTTACTTTAGAGTGGAATTCATCTGGGACTGTAGGCAAGATATTGCTGACCATGTCTTATAATGCATGTGAGAATCGTCCAAGCAGACAGTGACACAGTGAATGGCAAGGCTGGGTGAAGAAAACATGTTTTTCCAATGCTTTTACGAGGTGGAGTCAAAGGGAACACCTACTTGTAGGCGTCTTGACCACTAGGTTCAGGCGTGGAATTCTGAGTGAGGAAAGCAAAGGCACCAGGGGCAGGTCTGTGATATCTGGCCACCTGCCTGTTTACAGTTGGGGAAGAGCAAGGATTGGCCCAAGTGCTCAATAATGGCTGCGTGAGGGCCTCATTTAAAAGGTAAAAGTGGCTAAGTTGAAGGCTAAGCAGGCTGTGGAACCTCTGTCTACACAGTTTTTACCTATTCAATGGAAGTTGCAAGTATAAACCTTCAGCGGCACACCTGATAACTACAGCAGATGATGCAGATTCTTCTGTCGAGGGACTAGAGGAACGCAGCACAGTGACAAAGGAAGTGCCCAAATCAGTAGGTTATGAAAATAATAGCTGGATGCATCATCCTAATCACCACCATTGTCATTGTGGAGTGCTTGTGAGAGGCTCCTAAGTAAGGGCAAAGTCTTGTCAGAAGCTGCGCAGGACGTGACACTGATTGCTGTCGTATTAGATTGGTTTCAGAATTTGTCAAAACAATTGGGTCCTCCTAGGACGTCTGGGCTGGAGTGGACATGGCAGAAACCAGTGTGGATTTTTTCGCCAGAATCAAAGTCAGGTTGGTATTTGGAGTCAGGGTGTACCCTGCCATGAGGTTAAGCGGTGCAGGATGGTTTTGCCAATGATAATCCGATTGGAGGCCTCCTCCGATCAGATGGGCCCGAAGGCACACCAGAGGGATCAAGAAGGGTGCTGGATATTCGCAACATGGCTTCTTTGAAAGCCTCTATCTACTGCATTATCACCGATAGACCTGGGAATTCAGGGTTCATCAGTATAAATTGGGGAATCGACTCCACAGTAGGAGACAGAGTCACTTGGACATCCACCAGACTTCAGAGCAGCAATCGGCCGACCATATCAATGGCCTTAGAGAAGTGCACACAAACAGAACACATGAGCGTCGCATCACATCGTTCTGTTAGATAATAGGGCAAGTGTCAACATATAATGCATCATTCACAGGTGTGGTGAAACAGGGAGAAATCTTGCTTCATTTTCTTGTTTTCCTTTTTTATTGCTTACCAGAGAATTTCAAATGTAAAGTAGATCTTTTGAGGGAACGGCCAAGGGAGTGGGTCCATGCATTTAACTTGGACCGGGAGCAGGGCTTACAAGACTTTCATTGGTGTTCTGCAGCAGAGTTAGCCCCAGTGATCCCTCATCGCCTTGGCGTTCATCAGGGCACAGTCTTTGTAAGACTTAAAGTTGCGCGAAGACCGTGGACACCTAAGACACATCTCATGAGGATCTGAATCAGACATCCGTTTGTGACAGTCCCTACTAGGCTTAGGTAGGGGCATGTTCCCTTTCATACTGTGAAAAGAATTTGAAGTAAGTTTGTTAAAGATGAGGAAAAATGTTTGGGAGCAAGCTTCGAAATCTGCATCTGAAGGCATGGAAAAAAAGAAGCAGAAATCAAGGTGCAGAGGTGGCACTTGAATGCTTCTCCGATGCCAATTCCGAAACAGGAAGAGGCAGACGAGGAGCCGTGTGACGCTACCTGCTTGTGCATGGGAGTAATACTCTGAAAAATCTCAGGATCCAATCTGGCGCCTGAGGGGTATTCACAAGGTGAGGAATCTGCAGTTAGAAGTATCTAGCCGAATAAACAATACCCAAGTATTTTTTTTATTTTAGAATGAGAACATTTGGGAAAGGAGTGCCATTCCTCAAGTGCAGTGCATCTTTTTACATTAGGGCATTAGTGCAGAAGGCACAGGGGTAATGGTATGACTCATCTACCCCACACCAATTATTGATTTTGTTTCCAGATAACTACTGCACTATGTGCAGACCTGCACACTTTGAATATAATTCTGCCTGTTATGTGAGCCAATCCAGGCTGAATTAGTATAGGCATTTGGATGAAGCATTTGTTGGCACTTCTAAGACAAACTTCCAGTATCTGCAATAAGTGCGCACACTTGTCTGAGGAAAGTGAAAAATAACTTCACTCTTTTCTGCATACCTGGAAATTTGGAGTAGCGCAGTCAAGATTGTAAGTGGATAGTGTGGCTGTAGTGCACAGTCTCCCAAGGCTCTCTAGGTGTCCTGTCGAATGTGCACAAACGTTCTGAGTACTTTCTGCATAATGATAATAGCTCCAGAAACTTCTGATTATTCATTTACTAGGAAAAGGTTAAGAGTTTTATTAAGCCTGGTATTTTAGTGACTGTAATTCACCTCTTATATTATCACTGGTGCAATGTACCCAGTGGAGGAAACTGGTTCGCTATATAGAATACCATGTGTATATATATAGGCACCAGAATCAATACAATCAGGTAAGTACATTTTGAGATAGAAATACTTTTCATTTAGTGCAATTTTCAGAGGCTGAAATGTTATCCCATGGAAGGAAAAACAAATACGGCATAAAAGTTGGTTGCAGCAACGTACAGGACTAATCATTATGGCTTAAGGCGAGTACAGGACAGGGTCCAAGGCAGCACCAGCAGGTTACCTGCAGCGGCCCTAGGGCGGCTGGGTGCAATACAGTGTTGGGTGCACTATTTTAGTCAATGGGGATCGGTCCGGTCACAAAAAGGCTGCAGGTTTGGACTTGGAAGCTAGTCGGTCTGAACCACAGGCAGAGTTCAGGTCTCACCATGTTAGGCGACACCTTTGGCTCCCTTCTCCATGGGCTAGGGGCCATGGGTGCATAGGTACTTCAAGTGGTCAGATTGTTGTCACTGAAGACACTCGCGGTTGAGGGGGGGTATAACAGAGGATGCAAGCGGCATCAGAATGTCTACAGTGGGCTAGTCCGAGGATGCCTTTGGCTCTGGAGGGTCATGGGACCATGCTGGAATCGTTAGCCCACTTCAGTTTGGACAAGGGGGCTCGGGTGCAGTGGTGCTTACAGGTGTCGGCTTTTGGCGTGCCTGAGTCCCGCAGGTCTCTTGGGGTGCCTGCAGAGAGCAGGGAAGCAGCTCTGCTGCTCCGCAGGAATTCCTGGTTTGTGGATTATGTACTGGCAGGTCTCCCAGGCTTGGGAGACACAGCAGCTGTAGGACCCGTTGTCTTTAGCTCCACTGTCAAAGTCAGCAGACAGGCCGGCAAGTTGGCGCCAAATCAGTTGCTGTTTCTCTGCTCTTGTTTCTTGTGACTCTTCATGCACATCTTCTTTCAGGTCAGCAGAATCGGATTTCCTGGTTCTCCCCTAAATACAGATTTAGGGGGGTTACAGGAGTGTAGGATTGCAGCCAATGGGCTACTTACAACCTGCGGTCACTACGCCCCCTATATGAACACTTTATGTGGGTAGTGGGCAGACCCTGCCCCATGGTTGCTAAGTTTGCCATCACAAAGATGGTAGACTATGAAATTTCGTCTTCACTTCAGGTATCCCACCTTAGGGGTGAAACTAGCTTGAAGGTGAACACGCCTCTCTGACTACTAACTTTCCTGCCTGCCCAGTTAACAAATGGGCCCTAGACTGAGAGGGGGGGCAGGGTCGACATTCTCTCCTGTAAGGGAAGCCACATTTGCATAACAAATGTAGTTGGCTCTTTGAAGCTCCATGCCTTGGAATGCAAATTTGCAGGTCATCCTGTGGGAGGTGTAGTAAACATCCTCTGCCCTAGCAGGTTTTGTTCCGGACTTCTTGAGAGCAAAGGCCCTCACCCCTGAGGGTCAGAAAATACGCTGTGGTGGCAGGCTGGCTTAAACCGGTCAGTTAGCAGACCATAAGTTGGTAGGTTTTCAGGGGCCACCTCCAAGGTGCCCTCTTAATGCATGTACTAATACATCATCTTTGGTGTCAGTGAAGCCATCATGTAGCTGTGGAACTCGTTTTGGATCAGTACCCATCACATGTACTTGAAATGGCTCCCCTAATCACCTGCACTGGCAGCAATTGAACTGACTGGGACATAACTTCTTGTGCAGATATGCCCACACATGTAATATAGTGCACCCTGCCTTAGGGCGATATTGTCTGCCGTGGGGGTGATTTACCTATACGACATGCAGTGTCTGCTGGTATGGCACACAGGGCAGTGTGCCATGTGGTGTTTTTACTTTTGTCTGCACCAGTGGAAGTCTGTATGTGTTTGGTGAGGGGTCCCTTAGAAAGGCACAATACATGCTGCAGCCCTTAGAGACCCTCTTAACCCTCCTTGCGCAAGGTCTCAGAGGTACCACTTACTAGGGACTAAAAGTATTGCCAATTGGGGAAACAACTGTACAATTTTGGGAAAGAGATCGGGCACTGGGGACCCAGTTAGCAGGATCCCAGTGCATTTCCAGTCAAAATTGCATTGAATATCAGTCAAAAAGTGGGGGTGACCATGTCAAAAACGGCACCTGCCTACACACGAGTCTAGTGGAGAAGATGTTATCACTATGCCACTACCTTCTCCAATAGTATCTGCAGTGAGTGCCACAGTGTACTTCTTGAATATGGATTCATTCCTGCATCCTCTCCTGTCACATTCTTCTGACCTCTGTTGGCTGGTCAGCAGGACAGTGTTATATTGCAACATATTTGCAGAGCACTACTTACCATTAGAATGGCTTTGCAGCACTGTTGTGTGCCCCAATGGAAATCTACGTTATTTGAGAGCCCCAGCTCAATTTCCCCCCAGTTTACTGGTTTTCTTGGCACTTGATGATACAGCATGGTCAGTGCTAGATTAGTCGTGTTCCTTACTTACTCCAGTACAGCTTATTTGTTAAGTTTGCCTTAAAATTAAACAGGTTTCCTTAGCACCAGGCTTACATTATCCTCATGCTTTTCATGCCCAACTGTAGATAGACCGTATTCTATGATAGCTTTAGTGTGAGAAGTGAAGGGGGGTGATGTGTTTAAGCAGGACTCTATGGTTTGAGTTCAATGACTTTCATTAAAGTGGCTTCAATTTTCAAAAGTTTCTAAATGGCTGAAGAGTTGATCTTTTAGAAGTGACAAAAATGTCAGTTCCACAGCCTCTTTGCACGATGTATGACCTCTGTTCTGGTCCTGAACTTCACTTCAGGCCATTTCACACATAACCAAGAGCTCGACTTCTACCTCAGGTGGAAATGTAGAAGTTGGATTCACTGTATGTCAGTGGCACGAGGATAAAGAATGCGTAAGACAAAATCTGATGTTAACCCAATGAATAGGTTTGAAGAGCGGCTTTATCAGGTAGGACAGTATAGTGTTGAGCCCCCATGCTAATGGTAGTCGGTGTATTCAAGGGCAATTACTGAATCAATCAATCATTTGTAAAGCGCACTACATACCCAGCCAGGTCTTGAGTATCCTCCTGAAGGTCATCAGGTCTTGGGTCTGTCGTAGGCTCAGTGGGAGGGTGTTCCATGTCTTGGCGGCGAAGTGGGAGAAGGATCTCCCACCGGTGGTTGTGCTTTGCATGCGCGGGACGGTGGCGAGTCGTCTGTTGAGGTAGGCTGGGCCAGTCTTGTGGAGTGCCTTGTGTGCGTGGGTGAGGAGCTTGAAGGATATCCTCTTGTTGACAGGGAGCCACTGCAGGTATCTCAGGTGGGGGGTGATGTGGCGTGGCGTGGTACGACGAGGATCAGTCGTGCCGAGGCGTTTTGGATGCATTGTAGTTTGATGAGCTTGGTTGGGGCTCCTGCGTAGAGGGCGTTTCCGTAGTTGAGTCTGCTGCTGACGAGGGCCTGGGTGACTGTCTTTCTTGTATCTGTCGGGATCCATCTGTAGATTTTGCGGCTCATGCGGAGGGTGTTAAAGCAGGAGGAGGATACGGCATTGACTTGCTTGGTCATTGAGAGTGTGGAGTCGAGAATGATTCCCAGGTTGTGTTCGCCGTCTGTGGGTGTCTGGGCTACCCCCAGTGCCGTCGGCCACCAGGAGTCGTCCCAGGCTGAAGGGTTGTAACCGAGGATGAGGACCTCCATCTTGTCAGAGTTCAGCTTCACATAAATTCCAAGAGGATTAGCAGGAAAAAAGTTAAGAAGTGCCCAACATATTCTGAATTGTGAGATCGTAGAAAAGTGAACTCACACAATGTAATTTTAGGACTGACTGTGCACAGCAATAGCTCCTCTGGCTACATGGACAACATACGCAAACCTTGCTGAAAGCAAGAGAATCATAATGTCTTCTATTTCATTTTAATTGTACCTAAAGCATGGGTGTTGCCAAAACATCTCTCCAGTTTTGCAGTATGATGAAGCTTGTAAATTACACTTGCTCAGGCGCCCTGCAGTCAAGTTGCGAAACACACGATCGGGGGAGCACATGACCAAACACAAGGAGATGACGGACTGAGAGCTGAATCTTTTCTGATACTCGCCCCCAAGTCACAGATCTGGGTTGAATCCATCATTGTTCTTTAGCTCACTTTGCCACCCTAGTTCAGACATAGCTATATGCAAATCAGTCTTGACCCTGCGCCTCTCGGGAACAGCCCAGCCCAAACTGCCAAGCCATGTCTTTCCTGGACAGGAAACAAGCATATCGGAACTGGTTTCACCCCTCATCAGCCAGGCTAGCTTGAATCCAGTGGCAAAGTAAGCAAGGGACCCACATCTGGGCATAACCTGCCAACTGAGGATGAACAAATCAAACACAAGGAGATGATGGACAGAGCGCTGAAACTTTTCAGAAATTCACCCCCAGTCACAGATCTGATTTCCAAGAGGATTAGCAGGGGGAAAAAATGAAGAAGTGCCCAACATATTCTGAATTGTGAGATCGTAGCAGTGAACTCACACAATTTTATTTTAGGACTGACTGCACAGCAATAGCTCGTCAGGCTACATGGACAACAGACGCAAACCTTGCTGAAAGCAACAGAATTAAAATGTCTTCCATTTCATTTTAATTGTACCTGGAGCATGTGCATTGCCAAAACATCTCTCCAGTTTTGCAGTATGTTGAAGCTTGTAAATTTCACGTGCTCAGATGCCATGCAGTCAAGTAGCGAAACACACTATTGTGGGGGAGCACATGACCCCCATTGCCTTGAGAGGATTCCTGTCAAACGAGAGATTCTAGCCGTTAGACAGGTAGTGGAGATGTGTGAACTAAAACTATAAGTCATGCAGGTGGTATGAGGAGTATTGTGCAGGGTTCACTCTAGAGTTTGTGAAACACTCTGTGGACGAGGGGAAAAGTATGTCTAAATATCCAGTATGAGCTCATCAAAATGGGTCTCCACTTGTCCCTAGTTTTCAATGCCAGGTGTTACAAATGCACATTTTATCTAGGTTACAAAGAGGTAAAATTGCAGGATTTCCCCACTGTTTGAAGACTCCGAAGGTCTTATTTGGATGAAACTCCCACTCACGCAGTTGCCGCTTGTTCTGCTGAGGGAATATGCCTACCAATATTTGTGAGACAATCGGGCATTTTGAGATAATGTTGTTCCGTCCAGGTGCATGAATATATCCTGTGGGCAATGGCCCAGGATAGAGGGTCTTAGCCTCCTTCCACAGGACTGTGATCTTGGGCCCTCTGTTTTTTCTTGTAATAAATAAAGTGCTGTTATTCATTCTAATGAGAACAGAGGAGTCGCTTATTCAGAGATGGCCTGAAACCCAGGAGTATCACTAACAATTCCAAGACATCAGCGTGTAATTGCTTGTCAGCTGGCAACCAGTCCACTGTCTTTCGACCCCTACTCCTCTAATACATCCAAATGGTCATGACAAACCTCAGGGGTGGCTCTCTGAATTACACTGAGGTATCTTATTCCAGGTGTGATGGAATACAGACCATGTGATCTCATGTTCCAGTGGCCCCTATCCAGAGAATGCCCAATCTTGCTTGAACTAAATATATGCACAAATAGCAAAATGAGGTTAGAGGGAGCTGAGGTGCCTCAGAAGGGACTTGAACGTGTGCACCATCTCATGACGTCTTTGATGGGTTCACTGATTTGTAAACCTTCTCATGATGTTGAAATACCCTGTCTAGGGTTGTATGGAGGATAGCCCCCAAAGAAATACAATTGACTAGAAAGAGAGACACTTTTTTCCTGGTTAAGGATGAGGCCCAGATAGCTAAAAAGTGCCAGACAAGAGCTCCCATTGCACTGTGATGTCTGGCCCTTTGGTGGTCAGGTCTGCAGGCCACCTCAACATCAGGCCAATAACTGGAGTATCCCCTACTATGGGTATGGATACATTTGGTACTGCTGCTGCTATTGAAATTGTTATATCGTTCTCCAAGTGTCTCCTTGCTATGTGCATTAGCACCATGAAAGGGCTATGCCTTGAGAAACTGCAGTTTGTAACAATCGTGCCTGCCTACCTTTAGGAGATGCAGCGCATCATAGACAGGCTTGACATTTATGGATTTGTCATCAAGTGATAAGTAAAGAACCTTATTGCACCTCTGGTGTAAAGGAGGCACTTCTGAAACAACATTGATGTCCTAAAGTGGCTGCTCCACCGGCAGGGGTGGCTTTCATAAAAGCTGAGAATAGTCCTTGCTTCAGTCTTCTTAATTTGCTAGTTGCTTTATTGCAGGCTGCAGTCGTAGCGCTTACTTTTGCCAAATGTGTCCTGGCCAGTACATGACCAAGGAACTGTGATTTCTTTAAAGACATTGAGCTACCATTGAAGTGACAGATTCAGCCTTTGGATAGCATCTCGGGATGGATCGAGCATTATCCGTAGTTTTATGGATCATTGCCCTGGAACTGTAGCAGGAGTTAGCATCAACTTCTTCAAACTCCTCCTCCTCCCAACCCTTTTTTCATTATTTTTTTTGATAGGGGTTATCAATGGTTTTGTGTTTGATGACAACACAAACAATTCCACTATCATCAGTCATGCAGAGGTAGGCTGTACCATAGTTGACTGAGAACCGAGTCGGTTGAAGAATCGGTGTGGACTGGTACATTGCGGACATGACAACTTTCAACTGGGCAGATTTTGGTTCACAGATGTCAACGAGGACATTAGCAAGAATGATCAGTTGCAATGCAATAGGTCTTGCATTTGTGAGAGATTAAGCTATTGGCATTGTAAAAGACAATGGCTTTATATTTATCTGTTGTGATAATTAACACATAAATAAAAGGCATTGTCACTTACAATGCCAATAGCTCAAGCTCCTGTAAATGCAAGACCTATTTCATTTCAGAGAAGCGTCCACCATTGTCCCGGGCTGCGCACGCATGGTGTGCTGAATGTTGCATGTTGTGCCTGCAGTAGTAGGACCTCATTAAAGAAAGTAGTGCTTAGAGACTAAATAAGACATTGTGTAACACCAGAAGTTAAAGGGCCTGAGCTCATGGGAGGTTACAAATGAATAACAAAACAAAACCCCTTTTATTTGAGGACCTTAGGCCATTAGTTTTTACAGCAGTCCCAGCTACCAATATTTGTGAGACAATCGGGCATTTTGAGATAATGTTGTTCCGTCCAGGTGCATGAATATATCAATGATGCTCCAGTTTTAAACTTATTGAGCATTTTAGAATGCGATCGATTAGCCCTTAAGGGAGCCTTAACTGCTTGTACACGTGATCAGTGCTTACCTGTGAAAGTAGGAAATAAGTTGGGTTTACATAAGTTTGTGAGTACATGAGTTGCTTTGTAATCTTGCTTTTCACTCTGCGTATCCCACTCCTTGCCTTCACAGAGCGGGGCCTCATAATTCCTGAGCTCGGCCCAGGTGAGGTGAGGTCTAGTCCCCGGTCAAACTGGGTGAGTCAAATGTAGTTTATCAATTTGTATAAATGTACTAAGGATTATAACGCAGTTATATACTAACTCGTAGTCACTATGTTTGTTTTATAGATGTGAGACACAATATTTGATACGGAGGAATAGGAACTTGGAGTGATTCGTTCACCTATATCCTTTTCTCACTTATACATTCATTGATATACAATTTTTACTGTTATCACTGTATGCAGTAGCAAAAATGTTTTAGAACAGAGGCCCTGAAGAAAGCCGTGGGATCTCTTTCCCTGACGGCTGAAACATGTCGGCCCATTTGTAGTTATTTGTTGACACTGCTCTTTTGCACTGTTCTTGGTTTTAAGTAGAGGAAGAGACAATATCTAATAAAAGTCTTACTCTTTTGCCTCCTCACTCTATTTTACTCACCACTCTTTCTTTGTGTTTTGCACTGCACATATTCCCATACTATTTCAATTCTCAAGGTCAGTAAAGTGATTGTGGGCTTGACCCATTTTATATCAATATAATGAGTATGGAAATGAGTCTCAATGAACAAGAGACATACCATCTCATTTCTTGGATGACCAAATGAGATAATTGATCATTACTATACTTTGATGGGAATCCATTGTTTATTTATGAGTCTCACCAACAATCACTAGTGTCTCTGTTTGTGTATACTGTTGTTCCGTCCTGTATTAAGGCCAGAGAGGAACTTGAGTCCTGGCTCACTTGGTAAGGAGCCGTAGACTTTTTTGAGCCCAATATTTTTGGCTTTTCTTTAGACCCCCGGTTTTGTTTTGTTATTAGCATTAGTCTTTAGGGGATGAAAACCTGGGCTGGTCTCTAAATATCCCTTAGATCCTCTCTTCTCTGTGGTGTTATTTAGGTTACAAATGAAGACAAGGCAGTACTAGGGAGGGGGACTAAAAAGCTTATTAACTAATCAGAAGCCAACATTACAAAGAACAGTGACACAAGCCAATGAAAAATATGGGCAGAGAGTGGGTGGAGCTTCAAGGCCATACCCGGATACAGCATGCCTCGCAGAGCAGCACATGCACTGCCCAGGCTTGATCTAAAAATTATGTAATAGAATACTCAAAAGGTCCCAAGCAAGTAGCGGATGCTTCGAAGAGTGTCAACCGGCTCATAACTGACCAGGACTTCAACAAGGTCTTAATTTAATGAATACTTTATTTTGGATGTCAGCAAGATGGCAAAAAAGATTCAGGCAGCAATTCAGCCTGTCTTTTAATTGACCAATTTGGGAAGTACCGCACAAGGCAGCCAAAAAGTCCAAAACCTTTGGAAGGAGATCGGTTCGTCTGAAGATGCTGGTCTTTCCTAGCACAGCATTGTTCGAAAATTCACCATCAAGACACCAGATATGTGCCTTTTTGTGAGTGCAGGAGACGAAGTGCTTAATTTGTAAAATAATAATTGCCAGGGCCCTGACCAGGCAGCCACTGCAGCTTGAACCACCCACATTCACTACCAAAGACGGTACCAAAACAATTACTAACCATCTCTCTCACTTGCAAGTGAGACAGTTAAGATTATTCCAGATTCCTAAAACTAAAGGAATGGATGGGGAGGCAGGGATTAGTAATTTTCTGTGTATATTGATTCATAAACAACCGTTGTTCTGCTCCTCTCTAAATTAGATGATCAGTGCCACCATGTGGCAGACTGGTTTATGTGTGGTATTGACAATTAAGTACCGGTGCCGAGCACCAGAAACCACTAGCACAAATTAAGCACAGAGGAGAACAACCCTCACCGATTCTTAGCCATATGAGGGGATGGCTTTGGTGGAGGCTTCCCTCAAATGTAATCCTTGACCTCAATCTTTTAGCGCAATTGAAGAAAAAGTACAACAATTTTTGCAGCCGTTGAACTGGTAGAGAGGATGGAAGCAAAAAGGTTTTTTTGTGAAGATTATATGCAAAGATGTTTCTAGCCACAAGTTGATCTAGGGAAAAATATGAAGAAAGAGCGGACTCAGCTGGAAAAAAAGATAAAAGTAGGAGAGCAGAGCTCAGATGGGATGCTTGGGAATCAGAGCTATGGTGGCCTGAAGGTGGATTGGCGTGCTCAGTTCAACTCAACTAAAGGCCTGCAGTTTGAGCAGTTTTAAATTAAATTAATGTGCTATGAACACACACCTGTCTTTTGGCATGTACATAAAGCCTTCTATTTTGTGTAAAACTACCAAGCTTCCGAACCTGAGGACACCAAATGATTCTATAAAGCAAGATTAGGAAAGCTCAATTGCTGGCGAGACCATGTAGTGTCTTACATTAGTCAGTAAGGGGTATGTTCCCTAAGAAAGTCACGGCAGCATCTTATGTGTATTACGTCAACTAGGGGTTGTCATAAGTTGACAATTAGCACATGCATAGCAGGTCTAACATAACACACTATCCACTGAGTCAGTCCTGATTTAGAGGCCAGCTAATCCAGCTACACAAATGTGAACTCATTTATTTGTCATACAAAAAAGGCTTAGTCAGTTAAAATAGTACACACTGGCTCTACTTAGACTTGAAGTGTGGCAGCATACTAGCTAACAAAGAAGGTAATTTAATCATTTGACAGACAAAAAGGTGATACCAGATTGGGAGAAAGCTCACATAAGAACTTATCTTCAATTATAGCTCATCACTGGCCACTGTCTGCAATTCACTGAGTTTCGCAAAAACATGATGGCCACCAGAACAAGGTACTTACCTTTAGCAGAGCTCTTTCTGGTGCTTCCTCTAACTGCAGATTCCTCACCTTTTGAATATTCTCCAGGCATAAGACTGGATCAAGAAAATCTTCAGCAGTAACCGTACACTCTGGTAGGTGGCATTGTATGGTTCCGTACTGACCTCGTTCCACTCTGCACATAACTTGTGGAGTTGTACATTGCGCCATCCATGTGTACTGACGTCAGTGGCTTTCTACTCTGTGTCCCAAGGCACAAAGATCAACAATAGACTAGTCCTCATCAATGTTAAGATTTTTAGACTTGGGACCTTTTTCACTGGAAAAGAACCCAGTACACAGAATGTGGAGGTGGGAGGGTCAGTGAGCAAGCTGCAGTTAGAGTTCCACCACAAAGAGCATTGCTGAAGGTAAGTAACTTGTTCTACCAATGGATACATCAATCAATCAATCAGGAGTTTGTTAAAGCACGACTACTCACCCGTGAGGGTCTCAAGGCGCTAGGGGTGTGGGGGGAGGTGGGGTGCAGTTTCCAGTCCATCAAGGAGGGGGTCTGTCGAAGAGCCAGGTTTTGAGGTTTCTTGCGAAGATGGGGAGCGATGTTGTCTGTCTGAGATGGAGCGGAAGGGCGTTCCATGCTTTGGCTGCGAGGAAGGAGAAGGAGCGGCCTCCCGATCTGGTCTTTCTGGTGCGAGGGACCACGGCGTAGGAAAGCTGGGCTGATCGTAGGGTCCTTTGGGGTGCGTGGAATTTGAGTCGGCTGTTCAGGTATGCTGGTCCGGTGCCGTGGAGGGCCTTGTGTGCGTGGGTGAGCATCTTAAAGGTGATTCTCGCCTCGACGGGGAGCCAGTGGAGTGTGCGCAGGTGCTGAGAGATGTGGCAGTGTTTTGGCAGGTTGAGGACCAGTCTTGCGGCGGCGTTCTGGATGTTCTGTAGCTTGCGGATGAGGTTTTTGTTCATTCCGGCGTAGAGTGCGTTGCCGTAGTTGAGTCTGCTGGTGACCAGGGCGTGAGTGACTGTCTTTCGGTGTTCGAGGGGGATCCAATTGAAGGTCTTACGAAGGAGGCGGAGGGTGTGGAAGCAGGAAGATGAGACAGAGTTGATCTGGCGGTCCATTTTGAGCTCGGAGTCCAGGATGATTCCCAGGTTGCGTGCGTGGTCTGTGGGGGTTGGTCGGGTTTCCGAGGGCGGTGGGCCACCAGGTGTCGCTCCAGGCATCGGGGTTTGGGCCCATGATGAGTACTTCTGTTTTGCTGGTGTTTAGTTGTAGGCAGCTGTTTTTCATCCATTTGGCGACTGCTTCCATGCCTTCTCGCCATCCAACTGCAGGTTGCTCTCCTTTTGAATCGTTACCAAAACAATACCTCCCCAAAGGCTTGTCTGTGAACTGTCTCAAAACAGAAAGTGCTGCATCACTGAGTAGTCCAAATGCCTTTCTCGTCAGACCTGGTAGTTCAGCCAATAGTGCTTTGTGAACGTGAGCAGCGACGCCCACGTTGCAGCCTTGCAAATATCCAGAACAACCACTACACGTGCCAATGTATTAGCACAGCCTTGGGTCCAGTGGAGCGAGCCCACAAGCATTCTAGGGGCTGCTGAGCCAACGCAGAGCATTTTGTAAATAAAAAGAACAAGCTAGGGACGAATGGTTCGTTTCTGCACTGCTCTGTCTAAGTTTCAGCGAATCCAACAAAGAGCTAATGGTTCACATGAAGTTCCCAGATACAATCAAAGTAGAAGCTACGATCCAGGAGATGGAATCTCCTACTCTTTAAAGGGGTGAAGTGGAGTGAAGTACACTTGGAGGGTGATGTTTTGCCGGACATAAAAAAAGAGTTACCTCCAGGGCCTCAACACCAGCTTGCCTGCAAAGAATGTTGCGCATTGTGGGTTGACAGAGATGACTTGTAGTTCACTCACACACCTCGCCAAAGTTATGGTGCTAGACTCACTAGAGTAAGAAGCTGCAATGGAAGCTGCAATGGACATCTGTGTAGTGGTTGAAAGAGAGTACATTAGGAATGTGAAAACGAGAACTAGATTCAGGTCACATTGGTGCACGAAGAAGGGTGGTGTGGGAGGATACGAATATTGCAGCCCATTCAAACACGTATCACAATAGGTGATTTAAATAAAAAGGCTAGTCCTGGAACTGCAGGAAACCACAAAAGCGGACAAAATGGCCCATTTAACAGTCCACAAAGTAAGTCATTGCCGGGCCAGAGAGAACACAAAGAGAACACAACACTCCGGAGACTTTGGCTTAAATTTGGTCAATCTACTGAGTATCACACCAAGCCACCAAGTTGTCTCAAAGACAAGAGTATACTGATTTCGTGGAAAGACACTTGACTGCCAGAATGACATCAACTACTTTGGAAGGAAGTGAAATGAAGTCAAATACTGCCACTTAATCTCCAAGCGTAGTGCCAGTTTCAGGACCTGCCCGGCTGCTGCGACAGAAGACCTTTCCCCTAGTGTTCTCGTCATTTCCAGAGGTGTGGTGCCTTCTGACACAGGGTTCACAATCCCACCTCACCCAAGGGAAAAGGCGTCTGATGGGAATGGGCATTGGGAGATTGCTGCGCTCAGTCGCTCCTGATCCCTTTTCAGAACACTGAGTAGCGAGAGGTAACGGTGTAAAGGTGCCGGACCTGGCTCCCACAATCCGCCAGGTGGTGTGCCATCGGGAAAATCTGCTAGTGTTCCAGCCATTCCAAGAGGAGTAGTGTCTCCTGACACAGGGTTCACAACCACACCGACCCTGCTATTGCAGTACCACATGGAGGCGGTGTTGTCCATGACTACCTGTAGCAGCCCTCCTCTGGTGGATGGCAAGAAGAGTCAACGCAAAGCAGATGGCCCACAACTCCAGAAGGTTGATGTGGAGACAGGTATCCACCTGAGACAAAATGTCTGATCCCCGCTGCTCCCAGATGGCTCCCCAATTCAAAAGTGATGCCTCAGTTGCCATTGCTCACTCTGGGCAGGGTAAGGGATCTGTCGCGGACCCAATCGCGGTCCAGCAACCACAACTGTAGATCTTTTATAGCTTCCTCCTAAATCGTGACATAGTTGGGAAGACCCCCTGAGACTCTGCTCATTTGGATTTCCGATGCCACTGTAGAGCCTTACCTGTGGGATGCAGCAAGCCAGGAAGCCAGGAACCCAAACAGTCTCAGAGTCAGTCACACAGAGTCAGGAGAGAGGCTAAAACATCAGGATCATGTCACAAATGTCCTTTAATCTCTGCTATGGGAGGAGGAATCAGCACAAAACTGCACCTTATGCAGAATAGCTCTGATGCATAGGAGCACCTGCAAAGGAGTCAGGCGTGACTTCAGCACCAGGACAGTGAACCCCAATGATGTAAGGAGGTTTGCCATAGTATGGAGGTGGGTGACGACTGCCTGTAGCAAGCCCACCTTCAGCAGTAAGCTGTCTAAGTAGGGAAAGACTGGAAGCTCTGACCTCTGAAGATGCTCTGCATTTCGTGAAAACCAGACGGGTACACTGGTGAGGCCAAAGAGGAGCACAGGAAACTGAAAATGCTCCTGCCACACTGTCAACCACGGGTAACGCCTGCAGGACGAGGAAATTAAAATGAGCGCCTTGCAGGTTCAACACTACCATCTAATCTCCAGGGGTGAGCCAGACAAGCCCTGGGTCAGGGTGACCTTGTCCCACCGCAGAAAAGAACTGAGAGGAAGATGGTCTAGTATGAAACAAAGGCCTCTCGTCCTTCGGCACTAGAAAGCTGAAGGATTAATAGCCAGTTCCAAATGCTGATGCCAACGCCCTCTCTATTGCTCCTTTGGCCAGAAGGGCCTGCACTTGTTGCTGTATGATAGACAGATGGTCCTCTGTTTGCTGTCATACTGGTAGTAGTGGAAGGTGGGGTGGAAATACATGGGAGAGCATTAGCCTGACAGACAATTTGCAGGATCCACTAGTGTGAAGTGATTGCTTGCCACCCCACCCTGGGAGAAAATGAAGGATCCTCTCTCCGACAAGGTGCCTGTGTGTATGGAAGAGCACACTAAAGAGGTTTTGCGGCTGTAGCTTATGGGAGAAGCTGGGAGTGGGCTGCTTGCTGCCCCTGTTGCCCACATGGTTTGTGGGAGGCGCGTAGAGTCAACTGGCCTGGATGCATGCAAGGGTGCTGGCGGAATCAAAAGCCCTATTGACACATTGGAGCAGACAAATCCAAGGAGCACGCTGTGGCCCTGCTGTCTAAGTCCTCGAGGGCTGAAACACCTTCTCACCATAGAGGAAAAACCAATCGGAGGGCCTGTCCATCAGGGAAGATTGGACATCCCCGGAGAGGCTCCTAGAGCTCATCCAGGCACGTCTCCAGTGTCACACTGGTGCCAATTGTCCGACCAAGGCAATATGTACTATCTAGCCAAGGAAATGTTCCTGCAGTTCTGCCATCTTGAATGGCTGGAGTAATGGGGGATGGAGGTAGAGGTGGGAGCTAGCTGGGTCATCCGGAGCAGGGTGGTAGCACCTCACTATCTATTTAGAGCAGAATGACAGAGGAGCAGAGCTGTACAACTTCAGCCACCAGCACGCAGAGATACTATTGGAAGATTTTCCAGATCCAGCCTGATGCATGAGGAATATTCAAAAGGTGATGAAACTGCGATTAGAAGTATCCTATAGAAAGACTAAATTCTAGGACTCTCTTGATTACACCACAATAGTGCCTGGGTTCAAACGAGGAGCCATATTAGTTTTGTGCGGACATTTAAATCCCATGTTAGAATTGATAAGCACATGATGGGATCAGACTCTTCAAATGTTCCATATATGCCTTCATTATGTGCATCCCAAACACAGACATGGTTTACCTATTGTGCAAAAAAGCTGCATCTTGAGTATTAAAAATTACTTTATGTCTTGAGTTACTGCATTTAAATGGTTATGATGGCTCGAGCAAAACATTCCCACTTACAAGCACAAGTCATTGGCCTGTGCACCTCCTTGAAGATTCTTATGCATTTTGAAAATGCAGTTAAATAACCAAATTGACCGGAGCTATTCAGTGACTAAGCAATACAGCACAACACTCTCCATCATTGCTGGCACAGACGTTTGTACAGATATTTCTACCAGATGGCAAAAGCATGGCTGATGTGCCCGTGGGAAGTTAAACAAAGTATCTTCATTGGCGCATGGTGCATTTCGCTCACTGTATACTAAGAAGCTGTAAATAAGTGAAATGCATACTCAAATATCCCAGGCTAATCGACAGCAGATACATTCCCCTAAGACTTGGTTGCAGGAGGCAAAGGTAAGAAAGTTATGTATTTTTCTTAGTCACAAAAAAGATCTACTTCTAGGGTTTTCTATTCTTGAAAGGACATTTGTAAATTGTGAGATTCAACTTTCACTCTCGTGACGGATGGAGATCTCTGCTCACACTGTTTGGTGGCTCCTTCTCAACGCCTAGTATGTGTTCTGACAGGAGATTCACGCATCTCAACCAGTGCCCAAGGCCATATCTTGTACCATTCCGGACAACTGATGTGAATGTGTCCTTTCTCTTCCGTTTAGCCAAATATTTCATTCATAGTATGCGGTCTATTTTAATTAAAATCATATTGTTATGGTGATTCAGGAATGCTGCTAGTGCCAAGACGAATTATTTCAGTTCAAACAAATAAACGACTAGTGTGCCCCTTTAAAAGTCCACATGCCCTCCATCGTGAAGCTATTCGTGTGCGAGCATCGTACTGCCTGAAATGCATCTGTACTAATGGTCACAAGTAGCATGTTTGCAAAGGGGCAGCCCTTCACCACAAGACTGTGGGAGTTCCGAACTTTAATCTTCGGTATTATTATCACTAGATCCCTTCGGGACCTGTCACCTGAGAACACAGTATTGCTTGTCACTTGTGGAGCAGTCTCATGAAACCTTGTGTTAGGAATTAGTGCAATGCATGATAGCATCGTACCCATTTGGAAGGTTCCCATCTTCATCATTAGAGACTGGTGTCTGGAAAAGAGGACATCCTCTTCATGTTGAGAAATGACAGGATCCTTTCACATGCAGGCTGGACTATTATTGTCTTTCAAAGCAGCATCTAAAAACAGCAGCACACATTAAAATTAAATGTGAAAGTGTCAAACGGACACCAAATGTCTTACTGGGCAAACAGCAATACTTTCCTTGCACTGCTGGAATGTTAGATGATATCGCAAGTAAGCTAGCTGTGATCTGATGGCAAGGAGTAACTCCAAATTCAAAGGATCTCCTTAAGCTAGTCCTGTGGGCACAGTTTATTCAGCCTTCTATGGTGGCCTTCAGGTAGGTGTTGAATTAACGCCACCATGTCTCTTTCCATTAAATCCAGTCACAGCAGCTCTTCAGAATTGAGAACTTGCTATTTACTAACTGAAGCCTTCCCCAAAGGCCACCGTTCTACCCGTGACCCCAGATGCTTTTCTTTGGATTTATTATCTGTTTGCAGGCTCTATGACCAACATGGATATTCCGCTTGCCATCCGATAAAGAAAGAAAATGTTCCAGAGGGACTGCTTTATATTAGCATTAAATTTGCAGTAGGCCCAACCTTGTCTTCAGCAAGTGTTAGAAATTACTTCCTTGCTTCCCAGCAGTCTTTAATATGGGAAAGTATTCACTCATTTTTAGCACTGTCACACCAAGGAAAACCTATGCTTTCTCATTAATTTCCAATACCCCTACACGAGGGTGTGCCATTCTCTGAATAACTGCATTATATGCTAAAGTGCCATCTGGTGGGGCTGCCCTCATGGGGTAGGAAGTTAACTGCTCTTCATAGGGAATAATATCTGCATTCAGCCTGTTCCCAGTACACCTGCTGTATGGGTCATGCCACTGAAAATGGCCAATCAAAAGCCTAAGGTGTGTCCACAATTGGGCAAAAACTGTGGCCACTTGGTCTCTGAAATGGGTTTGTTCCCTATGAATCTTTATTGTCACTAGTTTGTGAGCGTGCCGTTGGTGCAGTGGGAACATCATTTAAAGCCTCCTTCTACTTGTAATAGAAAATGCCTCAAACTCCTGTGAGAAAGTCTCTTAAACAATTAGTTTGTAGAAGTAGTTTCTGCTTTGTGGTAAGAGAATTCTGGCCAACTGAAACATGCTTTATTTATGGGTCAATGCGGAGTGTGCTCGGAACCTTGGGCCAAGTCTAGTCTTCAGATTAATGAAACTCATTAAATTCTCTCCTACAAAACTGGTGTCTGGTTTGAGGCCAATAGTCTTTGAGGTTTTAAAGCAAACAAAAAATATAGACTATTGACTTCAAGGGTCTTCAATAAAAAGGTATTTTTCTCAGGAGAAGTGCATGTTCTCCCTGGGGGTCCTTCATTGGGCAAAGGTTCTTTATTAAAGTTTTTGAAGACCAATTCACCTGAAGAATGCAATTGTCGAGAGGCTGAATGGGTCAATAGGACTTTCATTTTTGACTTACTGTTGGCGCCGTTTAGGCTGAAGTAATGTATGCCTTGCTGACTTTCTTGGACATCCCTTGATGTAATGCAGCATTCAACCAGACCTTTTTCTGTACTCCTGATAAGGAATGGTCGATATATACTTCATCTAGATCATTTAAGGTATATAGCTCCAAAACATTCTGACACCTTTCTTGTTTTCATTCGTTCTCAAAGATTCTACAGGTCTTGTAGGAAACCGTCTGCGAATTCAAAGCCACAACTGGCACAGAGCAGTTGATACCACAATGTAACAGTTTATACATTTCTGAAATGTGCAGCACTAAGTCGTCATGGTCACTGAGCAAACAAAGTTTGCAAAGGTTTCTTGCAATAAGGGGTGATGCACCTGGGCATGGGGTGTTTCTCATATTTCCGAACTACCATCCCATCCCCACTGCAAAGTCATTCTTGTAACAACAGGAACCATAAGCATCTGACACATAGAATCAAGAGGTGACTATTTTTGTTACACTGAGTGGTAATGTCCAGATGAAGGTTTTCTTTACTCTTTGATGAAAGTCTCCTAAGTATTCTTTGCAGTACTCCTGAGGACTGCCAGATCATACATGGGAAGACAATAACTGGAGGTGAAGTTTGTGTCAGTGCTTTGTGGGCTTCAGGTTAGTGATGAATACGAATGGGTGATCGGAATATGGCTGGGTCAACCTTGTCTATGTTCTGGTCTCCTTTAACTTAAAGCACTAGAGTAGTTGAAAATGTTATTTGATGTCCCATGAGTAGGGATCAAACACCAGTAGTAGCAGTCATACAGAGTGAACAAGACCTTGAAATACAAGTGCAGAAGAGAAAGGAATGCATAAGTATGCTGGTCCATGCTTGGATAAACTTTAAGATAAGGCACAGACATGAAGTCACAAGGTGAGAATTGTACAAGCATGATCATTCTTGGACCGCTAGCCTAGGGGCATACACATAAAGGCATGCAGATGGACAGGAAGAGGCACAAAAAGGAAGCTCAAACAATAACCTTCGCACATAGGCCTTACCGTATAATTCTGTGGACCTCCAACTTCTCTGGTGTATATGTGTCAATCAAGAGCTGCAACTTCTCGTACCTAAGAAAAGAATGGATGTCAATGCTGGTGAACTAAGAGTGATGACAAGTTCTCCACATCTTACATCCATAATCAGAATTTTAAATTGCGACTGTTGAATACCTTATCAAGAAAATTGCACTCATGTCTAGCCAAACGCAATTGCTACTTAAACTGAAGAGAAAATGACATCAACAAGGGAATAAAATCTTCCCGCGATTGACCTGTGTAGAGGAGAACATTTCACAAAAAGACTCAGTAAAAGCATTAAAGGTTTTCACCAAAGAAGAATCATTTGTCTTCGGTATTCGTTCTCCAGCACCGGCATTGTTCATGGAGCTGTATGCTTTTTCTTTTAAAATAAATTCTTCTCCAGCCTAGTGATGGCTGCTGAATATTTGTACGTGAGTATTTTTCATTCTCTGGCCATCCTTATATTAACGGCTGTAGGTTGGAAAAATACTCTGCTTCTGTGGAATTTTTAGTTCATATGAAAGCTTGTATAAATAGTAACTCCTCAACCATTCTTGTAGGGTACTTGAGAAGATCATAAATTAATCTATATACACCTATGTCCTAAATCTTCCACATTACTACGTGTGGACATGCCCAAGCCTCGTACTCAGCACCCGCTCAACGTGCTCATACTCCCCAAGAGCCTCTTAGTTCAGAGGGCCAATACTTGTGGTGCACTGCACTGGGGTGCGGACATGCACTTTTCATCTCCTACTTTTGGAATTATTTTGTGGCTCATGTCGCCTGGATACTTGACCTTAGGTGCACTGAATTAACTTTTCCCCCTGGAAGACACCACTTACAACTCACAACACCATCACACACAGACACACACATACTTAGTTAAAATTATTTTTGAAAAGGGCATTGAAAATTAATCTTTGCTGGCAGGATGACTTTGGTAGTCACGCTTCCTTGGAGTTCGGGGACTCTACTGTAAGAAAACAGCATGCAAGTAAAACAATTCTTTTCAGATCCCCGACCCAGCACAGCTTTTACTTCTGTACAGGAAGGGGCTTAGTGCACCAGCAATGTAGCCTACTACGGCAGCACACGTAGTAGGAAACATCTTGACATGTAGTCAATGCTTAAGACTGAGAATGGTGTTGATGTGCCCTGCGCCCAAAACAAGCTGTTCCAAAGAGCTTGGCCCAGACAAATCCTGCAAAGCAGTACTCTAACCACGTTCCACAAGTAAGAGTAAATCATACCTGTGCTCTGGCCAAAGGGGACACATTTTCTTCCAATATTCTTTTGCCGTATTATACCTACCGGGCACTGTGTAGAACAACCCATATCACTGTGCAGGAGCCATGGACAACACACTCACACTCTAAATCCATCTTCTATGGCCCCTTGAAATCTGAGGCTGCTGAACAGCATACTGCAAAATAAACTACTGATACCATGGCCTCTTTAATATAAAGTTGCTCCAGACCACAGTGGTCTATCATGCCCCAGGATTTGATCTTCAGTTGGAGAAGAAATTGTATTTCCTCTCATCAGAGGAGTTTAGAGGGCTACTCAATCAGTAGATTCACGGCAAGTAGAACGCTGAGGAGCGAGTCACAATAAATAAACCTGGAGACCCAAATACTCCACTACTCACTGGATTCTCAACACACACAAAACATTAGTCTGTTTGGCCAATTAAAAAAAATAATTCCAATGAATGGGGTCTTCAAGTTTGTTTAGGCACCAGATACCGTTCAGGGGAGACCAGCTATGCACAAAACTGCCAATTAAAAAACACAAGTTACAAGGAGGTGGCAAGGCAGTGAAGAATCTGCAGTTAGTGAGCCCTCTAGAAAGAGTTTTACTGAAGGTAACTACATTGTTTTCAAGATGAATCTCTATGTGAACAGGTACCAAATATAGAATCTCCAAAGGTAGTGAGTCTATCGAATGGCGCAGACCAAAAAATCCTGTAACGTGCTCCTTCCGCCAGACATGGCTTTCAAGGCAGCAGTGTTTCTTTATCATGTGGATTGACATCACATCACAGCCTGACAGATGGCCAGAACAGGCACTCCCCATGCCAATGCAGTGGTACCAACCTTGGTTCTGTTTAAATGGGCCCACAGACCTTTCAGAGGTGATTTCTTGGCCAATGCGTAGCAGATCTTAATACAGAGAATCCATCTAAATATGATCCTTTTCTGCACTGTTTTACCCTTCTTAGCCCTGGAGAACCTCACAAGAGTTGAAAGGATCAATGTAAAAGATCAAAACTCATTTGGGGTCCAAGGGATGGAACCTACCCTCCTGTTTCGAGGGGTGAGGCGGAGGAAAGAACACTAGAAGGATGGCGGATTGTCCAACATGAAAAGGTGTCACAACCTTCGGCAAGAATGCCGCCCTAATCTGCAACCCCAGTTTTTCTGGGGAAAAAAAGTGGTGTATGATTGATGAACAGACAGGGCTTGTAGCTCACTCAAGTGACAAGCAGCAATTCTTGCTATGAGAAAGACTGTTTTGAGAGTCCGTAGACACAAAGGACAGCTTTGCATTGCAGTAGCGTCTGCTACTGGACCCAGGTGGGGGGATGGGAGGGGGTGTGGGGGCAAAAACAGAAGAAAAAAAAACACTTACCTGAAAACAGACAGCCACTGCCTCTCCTACGTCCTCTTCTTCCAGTCTCCAGTCCTGCAGCAGGAAGCAGCTACGTTCAGTCGAAGAGCCAGGTCTTGAGTGTCTTCTTGAAGATGTTTAGGGAGGGGCCGCCTCTGATGTCGATCGGGAGCTTGTTCCAGGTCTTGGCCGTGATGTAGGAGAAAGCTTTTACCCCTGTTCTGGGTCTGCGGATCCGCAGGATTCCGGCGAGGGCGGCGGATCGGAGTTTTCTCTTGGGTGCGTGGAAGGAGATTCTCTCATGGAGGTATTGGGGTCTGGTGTTGTGAAGGCATTTGTAGGCGTGGGTCAGTACCTTGAAGGTGATTCTCTTTTCTATAGGGAGCCAGTGGAGGGTCCGCAGGTGTTGGGTGATGCACTCGTGTCGAGGGATGCAGAGGACGAGTTTGGGTGTGGTGTTCTGAATGGTCTGGAGTTCGCGGAGCAGAGACTTGTTGATCCCGGCGTAGAAGGCATTTCTGTAGTCCAGTCTGCTGTTTATGAGTGTGTGGGTGACGGTCTTCCTTGATTCTGGGGGAGGGTCCATTTGAAGGTCTTTCGGAGGGTGCAGGGGGGGTTTAAGCAGTTGAGGGCGATGGCGTTGACCTCTTGTGGCCATGGAGAGGGAGGAGTTGAGTATGATGCCGAGGTTATGGGCGTGGTCCAGGGGGTGGGAGGGCTTCCGAGGGTAGTGGGCCACCAGGTAATGTTCCATGCAGAGGAGGATGGTCCGAGCACGAGGACATCTGTCTTCTCCGAGTTGAGCTTCAGGCAGCTGCTGCTCAGCCAGGATGCAATGTCCTTCATTCCTTCCTGGAAGTTGAGCCTGGTGATGATGGGGTCCTTGGTGAGGGAGAGGATGAGCTGGTTGTCGTTGGCATAGGATACTATGCGGAGTCCGTGCTGTCTGACGATGGCGACGAGGGAGTGTCATGCAGATGTTGAAGAGCGTGGGGCTGAGTGACGATCCTTGGGGTACTCCACAGTTGATTTCCGTTGGTTTGGAGAGGAAGGGTGGCAGTCTGACTCCTTGGGTTCTGCCGATGAGGAAGGAGCGGATCCAGTCAAGGGCTGTACCCTGTATTCCAACATTGCAGACTCTGGCAGTGAGTGTGCATTGGGAGACAGTGTTGAATGCTGCAGAGTGCAGGGTCGCGGTGTGTCCTTGGTCGAGGAGGGTGAGGATGTCGTCTGTGGCGGCTAGTAGAGTGGTCTCGGTGCTGTGGTTGCTGCGGAATCCGGATTGGGAGGGGTAGAGGATGGAGTGTTCTATGATGAAACTTTTCAGCTGGGTGGGGGCGCTAGGTGGCGCATGAGCGGAATGGCCGCCCTTGCATGAGGCTCCCGCAGGCTGGCATCAAAATCTATGATTTATCCTGTTCCACCGGAGGTACAATGCCTGAAATGGAGTGGAGAAATGTCCCTACATAACCAGAGACTCGGCGGTGTGAAAACGTGAGGAGTTTGCAGCGTTTGGTGTCGGAAAGCAGCAGCTGAGTTCACAGACCAGGGACAGTAGCAGACACGCCTGGAACTGCAGTGCAGCGTCACAGGTCACGAAAGCGCTGTGGTCCCCACGGAGGAGGCAAACCTGCAAAAAAGTAACGGCGGGGTTAACATCGCACTGCCTGTGTGCCCTATGGAGCCGCCAGCTCTTGGAGATCACTGGGAAATACCCGTCAACACGAGAGACGGAGGTAGGCGGAGAACGCTATGCGAGAGAAGTGGCGGGGGAGGACGCTGCGGGGAAGAATAGCTGAGGCACAGCAGCGGCCAGCGAAGGCGGCCATATTGAGAATGAATACGGAGAGAAGCCGGCCCGCCTTGATGGTGTACTGAGGTGGGCCTTTTGATACAAGACATGGTGTGCCTGTTAACAGCGTGAACGGCAGGAGCGGCTCTGGTGACACGACTGCAGGTGATATAACGGGCCACAAAGAAGCTGACAGGCCAAACTTATTCCCTTTAATAGGCTGGAGGTGAAAATAACAGACACAGTGCACGCACTAAGGGACAGTTGACTCCCAAACACTAAGATGGCGGCGCAGGGAGGGCCCCAATGGAAAGAGGAATAGCCATACTGGGAAAAGACAGGAGACGATAGAGCCAGCTCAATTTCAATTATGCATTGTGGGGTGTCACGCCACACAGGAGACGGTTGCACTCGCCGGTGGCACTGGTCAGCGGAGGGACGTGCGCAGACAGGATCGCGACCTGAGGGCCGCTGGCAGTAAGACTCACTCCCAGAGAAAACTGCAAAATAAGGCACCCGTGAAGAGTAAGAGCTGCGGGGAGCCATTTACAGATAACAATCTCTACCTCTGAAAGACCGAGTGAATAGCGCCTCCAAAAATAGGGGTAGCGACACAGCGGAAAGCCCTGTAGAATGACGGAAAAGCAGCTGTAAACAATCTAAATTGGTGTTGATAACTATAGTGAAACCCGATAAAGATCCAACACTGCGCAGTCACGAGATCCAGGCCTAGCCTAATACCATAACGCGCCAGGGAAGACAGAACAAAGATGGGGGAGCCAGATGGAAAAACACCCATTACATCGATGTAAATACATCGCGGGGCTATCGCACCGCGACTTTTACATCGCATGGTCGTTGACATCGCAGCCTTTTAGTGCGCATGCAAGAACGGCGCGATGGCATTAACATTGCATGCAATTACAACGCATGCGATGTTAAGATGCCATTACAACGCAACAGCGTTGTAATACAAGAAAGCAGAACACAATTGTAGGAAATGTGCCTTTTCTAAAAAAAGAAACGGCAACGGGCTCCAGCTATTTCAGAAGCGTTGTAATACAAGAAAGCAGAAGAACATTTATTTATTTTAGAATTAAAACCGGGCTGGAATGCTTCTGAGATCTCCAATGAGACCTGCCAGTTATGGGGTGATGACAAATGCAGAGCTACACAGAGGCACAACAAAAGGAGTGGCTGCATAAGAGGGTATAAGGCAGTGCTAAGAGCTCCATGCGGGCTAACATTTATTTATTTTAGCATTAAAAGGGAAACGGGCTAACATATATTTTATAATTAAAACGGAAACGGGCTAACTGATATCTTAGACTTACCGCATCAATGACAGTGCGAGGATGTGGCTGGCTGATAGCTCTGCCGACTTTGGTGTTGGCAACCAGGGTTCGAGCCTCCTATCAAGTCGCCACACTTTTATGTATTCACAGGCTACATATGTTATTATCACTACTGTCACTACTGGGTGGATGAATGGATAGGTGCTGGGTGGATGGCGGATGCATGGATGGGATGGCTGTACGGATGGATGCATGGATGGGTGTATGGCTGGATGGATGCATGGATAGGCGGATGGATGAATGGATGGTGGATGGATGAATGGATGGCTGTATGGATGCATGGATGGGTGAGTCGCCACACTTATGTATTCACAGGGTACATATGTTATTATCACTACTGTCACTACTGGGTGGATGGATGTATGAATTAAGGATGGGTGGAAGGATGTGTGTGTGGTGAGTGGGTGGAAAGATGAATGGATGCAACATGTATTAATGGATGGCTGTATGGATGGATGCACCAACATTGTGAGGTCCCCTCTTTCTCACCAATGGCACGGGACTATTGTGGGGGCCCCACAATGATGAAGGGTTTATGGGCCTTCTGCTCTGGAGCCTCACAAGCTCACGGCTGCCACCTTGCTGCGCCTGGCCACGCCCCAACACTTTTCCTTTGTGATGTGCACATTAAATGCAATCCTGCTTCTAGGTTACTTCCAAAATTACCTGAAATGTTATTTAATTACATTCTATTTGTACTGTTCCACATCTCTGTTGTAATTGTGTGCATTATGTTCTATCAGGACAGATTTTGATGTGTTGTTCTTTTTCTTGTTATTATACTGTTTGTGCTTTTATTTTGGAGTGTTTAATGTTGGAATTTAATTGATGAACACCATGTTTTATGTTTATTTACCATGTTTTCCAAATGCACGTCATTATGGGATGGTTGTTTTAGAGTTATTTTGTACTCTATGTGCCACCTCTAAATCGGGCACTGAGTTTGTTCAATTGGGTCCTTCATGTATGTCATATGACTGGGTACCGTTAATTTTCATTTGTTCTAAACGTATTTTCTAACGATTCTGAACGGTGGAGACATACATGTTCAGAGAAGATACATGCAGCCCAGTTCTCATACAATAAACCATGTGAATGAATTTTAAATCCTTTCACTGATCAAGTTACGAGGAGAGTACACCATCAAATTTGGCTACTTCCCTCGAAGGAGAGGATAAAATGATTAAATGAAAGGTAAAATAAAATTGAAGGGAACCTTTACTAAGGTTAGCTACAATAATGTAAAGTAATAAGGCTCATCCATTAAAAAGAATATATATAAACTGTTCTATAGTCATATTTAAGTTTCCTTATTAAGTAATATTGAAGCAATGCATACAAAACTTCTGCAAAAGTACGTCTAAAAATTTCACAACACAAACCTTCCAAAAACACACGGCGCAAAACTAGGAAGTAGTGATGGGGAAAAATAATTACTAACCCAGTTTAACTGGCTATTGTATTGTGGTTGGAATTGTGCTGTGTTTAGAATGTCCTGTGTAGGAAATGTTGATTGGGGTGTGTGACATTCAAAGGCGTGCTCCAGAACCGCTGCAGTGAGTCTCGCATCACTTAAGTATGTAGAGTTGTGGACAGTGAGTGTAGTGCCAGTCGTGCAGAACCATCTATATGCGCACATCATATTCTAGATATTGTAGTTGTGGTGATGGAAAGAGACATGTTTTTAATGCTTCCTAGAGTTGGAGACGGCTGATTTTCAACGTGTGGCCTCAAACATCGCGTTGTCATGTCGCGCGATGTTAAGTCACCGATGTGAAACGCTATGTAATTAAATGGCCGCATTTGCGTAGTAACAGCGTGCGATGGGGAAATTGACCATGTGACGGAAGTTGCGATGTAATTGCTGCAATGAGAACTCCCGCGATGAGATTGTTTACGATGGATCGTCATACAACCGAGCCAGATACTCGCCAACCGAAGCTAACAATTGACACCAAAAATTCCGGAAGCGGACCTTGGAGCAGAATCCTCGCAGCAGGAACAGTCTACACCAGGGGAAGACCTGAAATCAATATAGCTGGAAGTGCGACAAGGTTTCGCGGTCATCGCGGGTAAATGGGGAGTTTCAACATTACACTGAGCCAAATTTACAGTATGTTTTGCGTATGATGGTTTTTGGGACATGCACATTTTGAAGCGTACACGCTTACAGAGCACAGACCACTTAAGACTAGGCAGATATGATGACACAGGAGGATAACACTACACTAAGAGTGATGTCTTGGAACGTCAGGGGCCTGGGGGACTCGAGGAAACGGAGGCAAGTTTTAGCTTACCTAGACCGACAACAAGTACACGTGGCACTATTGCAAGAGACATCTCGACCCGAGGGCCAAGAATCACTTTGCCAGTAAATGGGAGGGGTGTTGGCTCTTTTCTTCCTACTCATCTTATGCTCGTGGGACAGCCATACTCTTCAAGAAACAAATCCGCTTTGAGATGGCTGGGGTGATAGAAGATCCACAAGGCAGATATGTTGTTGTGTCGCGGAGACTGGGTAGAGACTCAGTCACGATTGCCTGCTGTTACGGCCCTAACACGGATAGCAAATTTTGACAGTTGGGTCCACTCACATAATATGGGGGGGGGGTGTATTTCACACCAAGACAGATCTAATACGGCCCCACACCACTATACCAACGCACAGGAGGCGCTGAAGGGTATCATTGAGGAGGGTGGACTGATCGATAGTTGGAGACACATGCACCCACAAACACAGGAGGGCACACACTACACGTCGCACAGGGGGACAGGGGCAAGGATAGATTATTGTTTGCTATCAAGGGCATTGGGGTCCAGTGTATGCAATGAGATGCACCTAGCAAGGACATTCTCGGATCACTGCCCGGTGAAGGTATCGCTTGTTCCACCAGGATATGATAGTTCTAGGCCAAGCTGGAGGTTGCAACCAATGGCTTTGCTAGATACAGTTTTCCAGACTAAGTTAGGAGAGTAAATCCAGGACTTCTTTGTTCGAAATAAGGGGTCGGTTGGCAGGGGTTGAATTGATATGGGAAGCTTTCAAAGTCACAATAAGGGGATTCTGCATATCAAAGAGCTTCGAGGTACTAAAAGATATACAGCGCACACTACAAAACCTTGAGCAGGAATTACAGGGATTGGAGAGACAAATGAGCAGCAGAGAGAAGGGAAAAGTGCAAAGCAACTTCCGAGAAAAATGATCGGAATACGAGGAAGCTGCACAGAGGGAGTCGAAGTTTAGGGGACGCTACTGGGTTGCACGCAGATACGGGGAGGGGGAAAGACCGGGCAAGGCATTAGCGGCAGTGGCAAGACGCCCACGCTTCAATACTCACATATTGGAGATACAGGGGCCCAGGGACATACTACAATTGGACTCATTAGACATATTGGACACGTTTGTTACGCATTACAACACGTTATATACTTCTTAGAAACATGGCTCACCTGATCTGGAGGACTTCATGGGCGAGGTTGCGCTTGGATGGCTCAGTGATATGCAACGAGAGTTCCTTTGCTTCCCGTTCAAGCTGGATGAAATCAGGGAACCAATCATGCAGCTAAGGAATGGGAAAGCGCCTGGTTCAGACGGCCTACCGGCTGAATTTTATAAAAGCTACATTGATATTATGACCCCCTCCCCCCCAAGGAAAACCCTCCCGCACTGTACATAATTCTATGGTTCACCCCTTGTTGTATTCGAGATATTCTGTTTATGTCACTGTTTCACTTTTGTCACGAAACGCACCCCACCACTAATGTGGGCACCTGAACATATATGAACGTATATATACATATGAAATGATTAAAAATTTCGAATGCTGCCCTATATTGTTTGCTCCCTGACTGATTCAATATCAAATCTAAGTGATTCCGCTCGTTTTTTCAGGACCTATGAAGGCCACCTTTGAACCATTGTTTTCTTTAAATACATTGCAACCCCTGGTTCGCTTTACGGGGGACCCCTGTCTTCCTGAACTACATTGATATTATGGCACCAGTATTAAAAGAGGTATACGAGAAATCCCTGGAGGTAGGGATACTTCCCCCCTCGAGGAGAGAGGCCATAGTCACATCTCTATTAAAACTGGAGAAACCCCCTACATCTTGCGACTCCTATCGGCCATTGTCACTGATGAATTGTGACACAAAGATATTAGCAAAAGTATTGGCTAATCGGCTGTCCCTACTAATGGACAAACTCATACTTCCGGACCAATCGGGATGTGCCGGGTAGGGCAACGTCACACAACCTCAGAACCTTGCTCTCCCTGATCCAGACAGTAGCGCCTGAATTTCCACTCGCTGCGGTGTTCCTAGATGCCACCAAGGCGTTTGATTCGGTGGAATGGGACTACCTGTTCGGAGAATTGCAGAGGATGGGCTTCCCGCTCTTATATTTATCATGGTTCAAATTACTGTATCAGCAACCCACAGTCAGGATATTGATTAATGGTCATCTGTCCCGCCAGCTTACAATCTGCAGAGGTCCCCGTCAGTGGTGCCCGTTTTCCCACTCTTGTTTGCTATCGCTGTAGAACCCTTAGCCTCTAGACTGCGTCAAGTTCATCAAAATAAAGCATTCCGCTGCTGTCTACGCCAAATATTAATATCACTTCATGCAGATGATACAACATTAACCCTCTATTGCGGTAGTTTATAAGATTTGGTAGACTATCTGGCGTTAACATTAATTGGGGGAAATCCCAAGTCTTTCCGCTCACACCAGCAGTGACTCACTTCCAACTTGACTTCCCCCTAGAATGGTGTAACACAGACTTACGATATCTCGGCATACACATTACCAGAGACAGAGAAGAGACCATAAGAACGAATTATGGCACGGCCATTACCCAATTAACTACCAACATTACGCGCTGGATATCGTTGCCCCTCTCGCTGGCAGGGCGGACATCGCTCATTAAAATGATAATACTCCAGCAATTTCTTTATTTCTTTCTTAATGTTCCCTATCATCCTGGGCGCTTGTTCTTCACCACATTACGCTCAGAACTCATTAGATTGCTCCGGGGAGGAAAACAACAGAGACTTAAATGGTCAATACTAACCAGACCATACGACCAGGGGGACTTAGATGTTCCTGACCATAAGGTCTATTTTTTGACTGCTCAGGCGCATTATGCCTACTACTGGTTGCATCCTGCTTGCTATATGCCGCAAGTGGTGGTGGAGGACTGGCTCGCAGATCTAATACCGCTAAATGGACTGATATACGGCCCTGCACGCATTCGCGCGACACCACCTACTACTGGCACGGTCGATGCGTGAAACCGGATAACATCACTCCTGGACTTGCCCCTTCTCTATTCCCCTAGGCTGCCACTATCATATCATCCTAGTCTATCCCTATTACAGGAAAAGGGATTCCTAGACTTATGTAAACAGGCTCATATCAGCACATGGGGAGACCTTTTTCACGAAGTGTCATTTTGCGCACTGGAGCAATTAATGCATGGTGTACGGCGCACACCCCTGGATGTATTCCTATATGTACAGCTACGGCAAGGAATGCGATCGATTCTTCCTGACTTCCCATGGGAGCTGGAATGCCTGATGCCATTGCACCTGCTATTGGGATCCACTGGTGGAAAACACCTAGAGTCACGCCTATACAGTGCTATACGTATGCACAGAGTGGAAAGAACTAGCCCAGCTAGGCTACACTGGGGGGAGGATTTGGGGCGAGACATCACTGATGACCAGTGGCAATATTGCTGCATGCAGACGGCTCAGATCTCGGCTAGTTGCAGGCTGAAAGTGATACATTACAAGTATCTACATCGCCTATATTATACTCCGATAAAGAAACTTATATTCAAGTTGACTGGCAATGACAGATGTGAGCGTTGTAAACAGCCAAGGGCGGGTTTCCTGCACTTGTCTTGGGAGTGCATGAGAATACAGGAGTACTGGGAACAGGTGTTTGTGGCGCTGGAACAGATGGTTGATAGTGAACTGGAGAGAGACCCAATGCTAGCGCTTCTTGGGTACACAGCACGGATACCTAAAACGCACAGGAAACATAGCTATAGCGCTTTTGTTGGCAAAACGGAGGGTGGCATGCAGATAGGGGAGAGGCAGCGCCCCGAAATTTAAGGAATGGATAGCAGACCTAATGTATTGCCAAGAACAGACTTCCACATATGCCTAACTGCTGCCACAAGCTTCTAGCTTGTAGCGGCCCCCATAGACACCGCTACAAGGATACCTCCTTTCGCAGGGCTCCGAAGACACGCCTACTATGACCTCCCTGACACATGATCAATAGAAGAATTGTTTAAGTAATTGGCCATTGGAGGAGAAGGAACCTAGTATAATAATGGGTAGAGATAATGTGCTGATGATTATGTATGGATTGTAGCCTCGGGATAGCTCAAACATGTCACTGAACTGATGTTTCTGACTACTCTGTCGTCACTCTGTATAAAAATGTGTTGATCTATGTAAAATGCTGGTGATCGATTGTGCTCTGAAAGGATTAATTGATGTCCATTAATGTTTCGATGTGCTAAATCTGGACCTGTCTCACTATGTAAGGATTTCAAAATACAAATAAGTATAAAAAAAAATGTAATATTATTAACAAAGATAATTTGACTATCGATATTACTAACTTCGATATTATTAAAATCAATATTTCTTTAAAAAAAAAAAACTGGGCATTGACGGTCTTCTCAGTGACTTTGGCCGCGAATGGGAGGAAGGAGATAGGTTGGTAGTTCTTGAGGTCAATGGGATCTGCTGAGGGCTTCTTGAGCAGGGGTCCGACTTCTGCGCATTTCTAGTCGTCGGGGTAGATGCCGCTCTTGAAGGTGGCGCTGATTGTCCATCGTAGTTCTGGAGCAATGGCGGTGGAGGCTCAGTGGAAAAATGTGCAGTGAGCAGGGGTCCATGGGAGTGCCCGAGTGGATGCCCTTCAAGGTTGAGATTGTCTCTTTGGTGGTGTCTTCGGTGGTGACTGGGGTCCAGGAGGAAATGGTGGCATGGCTGCCATTGCTGGAGGAGGATGTAGTTTCAGGGTCAGGCGTCTTGTCATTGAAATGGTCATAGAGGCCCTTTTATTTATTTTATTTATTTGCGGGTTTATAACGCGCTAGGATCCCCTCCCAAAGGAGTATCTCCGCGCCTTTGGCAACCTTCCAGCACATAAACAGTGGGTATACACAATATACACTAGTTTTGGAATAAAAAGGTTTTTAGCTGTTTTCTAAGCGGGAGATACTCCTTGCAAAGTCTCAAGGAAAGTGGGAGGCTATTCCACAGCGTTGGGCCAGCAATTGAGAGGGCTCTACCACCCTGTCTAGCCTTTTTTGCTCTCGGGACCTGCAGCAGAGCTTGCTCACTAGATCTCAAGGATCTCAAAGGTTTATAGGGGAAAAATATGTTAGACAGATACACAGGGCCTTTCTTCTGGAGACACTTGTGTATAATGCAACAAGTCTTGTACTTCACCCTTTGCTTGACGGGAAGCCAATGCAGGGTGTTCAAGAGGGGTTTGGAGGGGGCTGGTTTAGAACAAGACTGGCTGCGGTATTTTAGACTACCTGCAATCTGGCAGTTACTCCCTCATTTGATGATAGAAGCAACCCATTGCAATAGTCTAAACGACTCAACACTAAGGCCTGCACTAACGTCCTCCTGGTTGAGTCAGGGAGCAAGGGAAAAACTTTCCTCAGCATTCCGATGACATGGAAGCAGGACCCCACCACTTGGTTGCTATGTTGCTTCAGGGACAGCTCCTGGTCCAGACGCACACCGAGATTTTTAACCACCTGCTTGGGCTCTGGGACTGGGCCAAGATCTTGCGGCCACCAGTCGGGGGACCACAGGAGTTTGGCCTCACCGAACAGCATCGCCTCCGTTTTTGCAACATTACATTGCAGGAAGTTAGATGCCATCCAGTGGGCCACTGCCTTCATCCCCTGGGAAAAGGAGTTCCTGACCTCATCCGTAAAATATTTAAAGGGAAATTGTGAGTTGGGTGTCATCCGCATATGACACAGGGATAAACCCATGGGATTTCATGATGTTCGCTAGGGGGGCCATGTAGATATTAAAAAGAGTGGGGCTCAAACAAGAGCCCTGTGGCACCCACTTCGAGATCCCCAACTCCTCTGACCGATAGGCACCCAAGGTGACTGTTTGGGTGCGATCTGTCAGGAAACTCCTCAACCACGCTAGAGCCCCACCTTCCAGGCCAATGTTAATGAGCCTGGTGGTCATGATGTCATGTGACACGGTGTCAAACGCCGCAGACAGATCCAACAGAACCAGGATAACAGAATGACCTTTATCCTGGAACATGTGTAGATCGTCTGCGACTGACAGCAAGGTGGTCTCGGTGCTATGTCTCGGCCTGAAACCCGACTGGGATGGATCCTGTCCATTTGTCTCCTCAATGTATCTAGACAAATGCCTATTAACAAATTTCTCTATCACTTTACCCATGAAGGGAAGGAGAGAAAAAGGTCTCAGGTTGGTAAGTTCCGTCCAGGGAACGGTGGTGTTCTTTCTCAACGGTCTCACAAGCGCCCTTTTCCAATCCTTCGGGACCTCTCCCGTGCTTAGTGACAGATTAATTAGCTGCTGGATTTCTGGGCCCAGGACTTCCGCCAGCATGGGCATGATGCGAGCAGGGATGAGGTCCTCAGGGCTACCACTCTTAATCTCGGTCACTAGAGCAGTAACTTCCTATAAGGAGATAGGGGGAAAGCTTCTTAAGCACTTAGCTTGTGACTTCTGATGTGTGTTGTTATGGGAAAGGCTGTTAGGATCAACCACCTCAGTTGTCTTAGAGGTCATTATCTTTCCGTAGATTGCATCTATCTTCTTCATGAAGAATTGTGAGATCCAGTCTTGCATGCCGCAGGCTTAGTGAAAGTTTGTAAGATTTTAAATAAAACTTTAGAGTCTTTCCCTGCCTCGGTGAGTTGCATCGCAATGTGGCTTTTATGAGCTGTCCTTATGGCCTTGTGATATGACCTAAGTGAGGTTATATGATGTTGCTTATCCTCCGGCCTCCGAGACTGTCTCCATACTTTTTCTACCTTTCTAGTTTTTTGTTTCATCAGTCTCAGATCCTCGGAATACCAGATTTCTTGCTTAACTGCCGGACGGGGTTTATATATTTTCAGCGGGATGGTGTCATTAATCGCTTCGCTAACTGCCTTTTCAAACCGCTTAAGTTCAATTGACATTGTTCCCGTATAATCATTAATCAGGGGAGCTTGGTAGGCTTCTCGAAAAGTGTCCACCGATAATTTGTGCCAGGGTCTTCTTTTAGTGGGCAAGGAGGACTGTATGCGTGGCTTATCCATAGCATCAGTATAGAATTTTAAAATAAAATGATCAGTCCATTCTACCTGTGTGGGGGATATACACGTGGTTAAAGGTGAGTTGGAAAACACCAAGTCCAAAGTATGGCCGGCCTCATGTGTAGGTCCCTGGTTAATCTTTTTAAGACCTAAATAGTCCATGTCCATTAAGAGGGTTTTAGCCTTCATGCATTTCTCTGAGTCGCTATGCATATTAAAGTCCCCTACTAGTGGGAAGTTCCGATTTTCTTCTATAAATGGTGCTAGAGCCTCCATAAGGGAGATGGAAAAATTTCCACTCGAACCTGGGGGTCGATACAATACTGCACCCCTTCTATTTTCCCTAGATGCGGAGGTAAGTTTAAAGATCAGTAATTCCATCCGCGAGGTACTAATTTCCTCCAAGATTGTGATGTTTAGCTCCTCCTTATATACAATGGCTACTCCCCCTCCTAGTTTATTAGGGCGGTCCATTCTGGTTATCTTATATCCCATCGGATACCTAGTGTGATGGCTGGAACTGAGTGAGGCTTGAGCCAGGTCTCTGTTAAGAAACAACGTCAGGCTTCTCTGTGGATATCAGGTCCCATACCTGTATGGCATGCTTCACCAGCGAGCGCGCGTTACAAAGCAGATTTTTGCTCCCCAAAGGGGGAGTGTCCTCTGTGGTCTTAGCTGGGACAGTGTTGTGTGTTTTACATCACCTTGGGCTAGATCCCTCTGATGGCTATTGGCCACTACCTCAAGGCCGAACTGTGTACTGCAAGTGTAGCATGTAAAAGGTCCTTCCAGATTGAATTGTAAGGTAACATCGCATGCCTTTGATGATTGGTTTCTTAACCCTAATAATACCTGTGAGGTGTAGGTTAGGCGCCTATTACAGGGATTCCTCGTGTTGGTAGGGGATATTGCCATAGTTTCCTGCCCCTGGCCCCGTTCAGTCACGGACGGGCGCAGACGGGCTGGTCTTTGGCTCCTCTTAGGCGCAGGAGTAGGCGCCACCCTGCGCGCCAACGCTGCGCGCTGGGGCTGACGAGGGCCTAAATAGCCTTGCAAATGCGGAGGTCTAGAGCGCTAACCGCTCGGCTCTCCGTGTGGCCCGTCTCTGCCCCGCCCTCCACACACCGCGATTGGCTGCAGTGCGGGTTCAGGGGTCAGGAGGCAGAGAAACCAGTTCCTAGATGTATGCAAGTAAGTGATTTTTTGTTCACAGCGTGCCTCTAAATATCTGTCCAGGAGCACATTTTAGCTTTAAAAAAATCAGTATTCAGGAATTGTGACAATTATTACAAGGTGCAAAATATTTAAAAACGATCTCGAGCTCCCTCGATAAATTTCTAAGTTAGCCCAGCGTGGCTGTGCGAGGGCGGTGCCAAGCGGGGTGAGAGTAGCTGCCACCAACTCCTTACCGCAAATGCGCTTGCCTCCTCGCTGCCTAAATAGCCTTGCAAATGCGGAGGTCTAGAGCGCTAACCGCTCGACTCTCCGTGTGGCCCGTCTCTGCCCCGCCCTCCACACACCACGATTGGCTGCAGTGCCGGTTCAGGGGTCAGGAGGCAGAGAAACCAGTTCCTAGATGTATGCAAGTAAGTGATTTTTTGTACACAGCGTGCCTCTAAATATCTGTCCAGGAGCACATTTTAGCTTTAAAAAAATCAGTATTCAGGAATTGTGACAATTATTACAAGGTGCAAAATATTTAAAAACGATCTCAAGCTCCCTCGATAAATTTCTAAGTTAGCCCAGCGTGGCTGTGCGAGGTCGGCGCCAAGCGGGGTGAGAGTAGCTGCCACCAACTCCTTACCGCAAATCGCTTGCCTCCTCGCTGCCTAAATAGCCTTGCAAATGCGGAGGTCTAGAGCGCTAACAGCTCGACTCTCCGTGTGGCCCGTCTCTGCCCCGCCCTCAACACACCGCGATTGGCTGCAGTGCCGGTTCAGGGATCAGGAGGCAGAGAAACCAGTTCCTAGATGTATGCAAGTAAGTGATTTTTTGTACACAGCGTGCCTCTAAATATCTGTCCAGGAGCACATTTTAGCTTTAAAAAATCAGTATTCAGGAATTGGGACAATTATTACAAGGTGCAAAATATTTAAAAACGATCTCGAGCTCCCGCGATAAATTTATAAGTTAGCCCAGCGTGGCTGTGCGAGGTCGGCGCCAAGCGGGGTGAGAGTAGCTGCCACCAACTACTTACGCCAAATGGGCTTGCCTCCTCGCTGCCTAAATAGCCTTGCAAATGCGGAGGTCTAGAGCGCTAACCGCTCGACTCTCCGTATGGCCCGTCTCTGCCCCGCCCTCCACACACCGCGATTGGCTGCAGTGCCGGTTCAGGGGTCAGGAGGCAGAGAAACCAGTTCCTAGATGTATGCAAGTAAGTGATTTTTTGTACACAGCGTGCCTCTAAATATCTGTCCAGGAGCACAGCTTGACTTTCAGATGGAAGTAGGATCCAAGCATGTTGCAGATGTCGTGGGAAGGGATGATGTCCGTGGTTTCGCTGGGGAGCTTAGTGAATTCCTGGATGATGCTGAAAAGTTCCTTCGAGTTGCTGGAGTTGGCGAGTAGCCTCTCTCACTAGGCTATCATACATATAACAGAATGGGAAAGATGTTTTTGCGATTGCATGCGAGTCTCCAAGTACATTTTTACAAAATAAAACAAATAAAAACTACTATGTACGCCTCACTTTAGAGGTGGTCCTTCAACAAAAACAATGTTACGTGCGAGTGGATTTTGTAAGCACTGGAAAATACAGATTTGGCAATTGTTTGCATATTTATTCTATAAACACTTATAGCCCCGGTTTTTAAGAACTTAGGAAAACACCTGAAAATAACCACTGGAATTTACAAAAATAAACACTGCAAACAAGATACCATAGGTATTTCCTTGCTATGCTCTGCCACCGATGGAGGTAATACTTAATCCTGCCCCCAATGGGATGGCCATGTGCCACCAAAGGCAAGCTAAATCAGTTTGGTGGAGGGAGAAACGAAGGGACTGACGTTGTCGGTTGGATGCCCGACTCCAGCCTTGAAAGGAGGGTCCGATGCTATGGAGGTGGGCCATGGCATGATCTTTGAGTCACGCCACATTAGAAGCCTTGGAAAGGGGAAAAACTACTGCCGGAGATACTGCCACACGAGTTCAGAATGGCAGAGGCAGAATACTGTGGCCCTGCTTTCCTTGAGGCATTCAATGGCCGAGTGTGCATCATTTCCAAAGAGACTGGTTTCGCCAAATGGCATGTCAATTAAGGGCATCTGAACCCATCCGGAGTAGCTCGTAGAGCTCATCCACGCGTGGTGCCAAAGCATCACACTGGTATGGACTGCACTTCCCAGTCAGTGGTGTCCTGCCCAGATTGGATGGTGTACTTGGTTTATCCTGATGATCTTAAATGGTCAATTTAAACCAGAATCCCACAATGCATGGGAGTAGCCTCCCAGTAATCACGTGGTTGGCTGAAGAAACCATCCTCTTGCCGAATTACTCATGCCTTTTCAAATCCCTATTTGCAAGGCCGTAGGAAGGAAATTGGGATTTACTCTGTTGGCAGAGGCCAGTACTGCCAGGCTGGAGTAGAGTACTACTTAAGTATTGCAGGATCACCAGGAGTTGGCCTCTGGAAACAAGCCACTTATCTATTCACTGAAGGGCGAGAACAAGGTTTTCCCAAGTGTCCATGAGGATGTAAGTAATGTAAGTGCCTCATTAAATGTTAACAAAAGGTTCTGAAATGTCCAGGCTCTAGGACTCTGAGCACATTAGTCTTTACTTTTGGCTGCCTTTATACTTACCATGACAAAGGACGTAGACTCTTCTGTAGAAGAATAAGATGGGAATCCTGCCCTGTGTTAGGAGACGAGTCAAGCCCACTGGCCTCTTGCATGTTCATGAAGAAGTTGCCAACATTTTGGTGGGGAAAAATCATACCTGCCAAAAATGGGTTAGCTCTAATGATTTGTAGTACTGGAGGGTTAACTCTAGGCAAAGGCAAGGTCTAATCTGAGTTGGAAGGAATTTGGGCCAGGTGCGTAGGAACTTACCTCATGTGCAGCTTAGTTAAAGGTCAGGATGGATTTGGTTCGGAGTAGGACAGAAGAACAAGTTACTTACCTTCGGTAACGATATATCTGTAAGAAACATTAGTTAGTGTTAGATTCCTTACCTTAGAATATCCCCAGGCGTCAGTCTGGATCCGGAAACTTTTGCGTAGCAGTACCCCTGCGCGTCGGTAGGCGTCGTCTGCAGGCGTCCCCTGCGGCTCCGCGTCCGTCGTTGGCGTCGTGCGCCGTGATGACGTCGCTGGAGTATATAGACGCCGCCTCCGCGCGCTGACGTCAGTTCTTTGTACACAGCTTTTCCGCGCCAGGAGACGCAGAGCCATGAGAGAACCAACACTGGTGCCATGTAAAAACTAGGGCCCTGAAAGGGATGTCCTTAACCCTAGGTATCAGTTCGCAGAACGGGGAGGATGGGTGGGTTCGGTAAGGAATCTAACACTAACTAATGTTTCTTACAGATATATCGTTACCGAAGGTAAGTAACTTGTTCATCTGAAAGAAACACGTTAGTGTTAGATTCCTTACCTTAGAATACATACCCCAGCAATACCAACCCCGGTGGTGGGTCTGCGAACCAATACAATACTCACCAGAAAGTCCTGGAGGACAGAACGGCCAAAGAAGCCATCCCTCCGGACTTGACTGTCCAGGCAGTAGTGCCTCGCAAAGGTGTGCAGCGAGGCCCACGTAGCCGCTTGGCAAATGTCCTGCAAGGGGACTCCCTGGCCCAGGGCAGTGGTAGCCGCCGTGGCCCGAGTGGAATGGGCCCTCAGCCCAACAGGAGGCTCCTTCCGAGCCAAAGAGTAGCACGCTTTGATGCAGAGGACGACCCATCGAGAGATGGTTCGTTTACAGACCGCCCGTCCCTTCTTCGCACCCACGTAGCCAACAAACAGTTGGTCATCCACCCGGAACTGGCGTGTGCGATCCATGTAAAATGAAAGCGCACGTTTTGGGTCCAGACGATGGAGCCGCTCTTCATCCTTTGAAGGATGCGGAGGCGGGAAGAAGGAAGGGAGGGTGATGGACTGCCCGATGTGAAAGGCCGAAACAACCTTGGGCAGGAAAGAAGGTCTAGTCCTCAGAACCACCTTGTCAGGATGAATGGACAGGAAAGGAGGTTGGACAGAAAGAGCCTGGAGCTCACTCACTCTCCTGGCAGAGGTGATGGCAACCAGGAAAGCCGTCTTTAAAGTCAGGAGACGAAGAGGGCAAGAATGAAGGGGCTCAAAGGGAGCACACATCAGAAAAGTTAGAACCAGGTTCGAATCCCACTGAGGCATCACAAACGGAACAGGTGGGAACATGTGAGTGATGCCTTTCAAGAATCGAGTTACAATCGGGGATTTGAACAAAGAAGGCTGATCAGGAAGCCTCAAAAAGGCTGAAAGGGCCGAAAGGTAGCCCTTGATAGTGCCCAGAGCAGAGCCCTGCTGGGCAAGAGAAAGAAGAAACAGAAGAACCTCGGAAAGAGGGGCAGAAAGAGGATCCACAGCCTTTGCTGTGCACCATGCCACAAATCTGTTCCACCGACAGGCGTATACCGACTTAGTGGAGGGACGCCTGGCTGCCAGAATAACATCACAGACTTCAGGAGGCAAGTCAAATGGCCTCAACTGCCGCCGCTCAATCTCCAAGCATGGAGGTGGAGACTGGACAGGTTCGGGTGGAGGACCGTCCCCTGCTGCTGCGACAGAAGGTCCTCCTGAAGGGGCAGGCGGATCGGGGGACCGACTGACATGCTGAGTAGCTCGGGATACCAATACCTTCGAGCCCAGTCCGGAGCCACAAGGATAACTTGGGCCCGGTCGCGCCTGATCTTCTTCAGCACTCTGGGCAGAAGTGGTATAGGCGGAAAGGCGTATAACAGACCGCAACTCCACTCGCGCCGAAAGGCGTCGCCGTGCGAGTGCCGTCTTGGAAACTCCAACGCGCAGAACTGATGACATTGCGCGTTCTCTTCTGTGGCGAATAGATCTAACCAAGGCTCTCCCCATTGCCGTAAGATGCCTTGCGCCACGTCCGAGTTCAGACGCCATTCGTGATCCATCGAGCACCGACGGCTGAGTTCGTCCGCCCTGGCGTTCAGAGAACCTGCCAGGTGTTGAACCGTCAGAGTCACGCCCTGACGTTCCAGCCATTGCCAGAGGCGCAGAGCCTCCTGGCAAAGGGTCCACGACCCCACTCCGCCCTGTTTGTTGCAGTACCACATGGCAGTGGTGTTGTCGGTGAACACCTGCACTACACTCCCGTTGACAAAGGGGAGGAATGCCTTCAGTGCCAGACGAATCGCCCGCAGCTCCAACAGGTTGATATGGAGCCGGGACTCCGCCGGAGACCAGATGCCTCTGATCTCTGCCTCTCCCAAGTGGCCACCCCAGCCCTGGAGGGACGCGTCCGTCACGACAACGTGCTCCGGTTGGGGAAGGGAGAGGGACTTGCCCCTGACCCAATCGCGGTCCGTAAGCCACCACTGCAGTTGTCTCGCAGTGCCCTCCGAGATCAAGACGTGGTCGGACAAGTTGCCCTGATGCTGGGCCCACTGAAACTTCAGGTCCCACTGCAGAGCCCGCATCCGCCACCGGGCGTGATGCACCAGAAGGATGCAGGAAGCCATCAGTCCCAGCAGCCGCAGCGTCAACCTGACCGAAACTCGGGATAGCGGCTGAAAGATGGGAATCAAAGCCTGAATATCCCGAACCCGCCGTTCCGGAGGATAAACCCGAAACTGCGCCGAGTCCAGAACCGCTCCGATGAAAAGGAGCTTTTGAGAGGGACACAGGTGTGATTTCGGCACATTGATGGAGAACCCCAGGTCGTGCAAGAGGTCTGCCGTCATCTGAAGGTGGTGGACGACTGTCTGGGGCGAGCCCGCCTTCAACAACCAGTCGTCTAGGTAGGGGAAGACTGAAACCCCTAACCTGCGCAGATGGGCTGCGACCACCGCCATCACCTTTGTGAACACCCGTGGGGCGCTGGTAAGGCCGAAGGGAAGCACGATAAACTGAAAGTGCTCCATGCCTACCGTGAACCGCAGGTAACGCCGGTGGGCCGGCAGGACGGGGATGTGAAAATAGGCGTCCTGCAAGTCCAACGCTACCATCCAGTCTTGTGGGTCTAGAGCAGCCAAGACCTGAGCTAACGTCAACATCTTGAACTTCTCCTTCCGGAGGAAGCCGTTGACGTTCCTTAGATCCAAGATAGGACGTAGGCCCCCCTTGTCCTTCTTGGGCACCAGAAAGTAGTGGGAATAACAACCACGCCCTACTTCTGGCCCAGGAACGCGCTCGATGGCCCCCTTGGCCAAGAGGGTCGTAACTTCCTCCTGCAGAAGTGTCAAGTGGTCCCCCGACACACGGTGGTTCTGCGGTGGCATGGCTGGAGGAGAAGTCTCGAAGGGGAGGGAGTAGCCCCTTCGGACAATTTGCAGCACCCACCTGTCCGAAGTGATCGTACGCCAGTGAGCGTGGTGATGGCAAACCCTGCCACCCACTGGCGTCACATGGGGCCGAAAGCACGGACTAGGAGGATTTTGGGGTAGATGCTGCGGGGGAGGGTGTGGTCTGACCCCGCCGTTGTCCCCGACCGCCACCACGGCGGTTTCCACGGCCGCCACCGCGTTGAAAGGATTGTTGCGGCGCGTGGCTGGCAGCACGTGTGGGGGCGCCCCTTCCTTGGCCACGAAAGGGGCGAAACGAACCCGGTTGCTGACGCTGGGTCGAGAGACCCAAGGACTTGGCCGTGACCCTGGAGTCCTTGAAGCGTTCCAGCGCGTGGTCCGCCTTGTCACCGAACAGGTGACAGCCATCAAACGGCATGTCCATCAATGTACTCTGGACATCAGCCGAAAAATTGGCGGATCTCAGCCAGGCGTGGCGACGAATCGCCACCGTCGTTGACATAGCTCTGCCTAGCGAGTCGGTCGTATCAAGACCACACCGTATCGAATATTTCGCTGCATCTCGGCCCTCAGCCACAGCCTGACCGAGTTTTGCCCGCACCTCCATGGGGCATTCTGGCAGCAGTTCCGCGACCGTATCCCACACAGAGTGGGTGTAGCGGCCCAAGAGGCAGGCGGTGTTGCAAGACCGCAGGCCCAAACTAATGGACGAGAAGACCTTCTTGCCAAATTGGTCATACCTCTTGGATTCCCGGTCAGGTGGGGCCGACGGGAATGCGGACTGGGAGGTCGAGGCCTGGATCACCAGACTCTCAGGAGTGGGGTGGGTAGACAGGAACTTGGGGTCGTCCGGACAAGGACGGTGGCGCCTGGCCACATTCCGATCGACAGGCGCACCTGAAGCGGGCCTGGACCACGTGCCCAACAGAACGTCCGACAAGGCTTCATTAAACGGCAGCAGTGGCTCCTGTGGGCATGACTGCGGTTTGAAGACCTCGGTGAGGATGTTAGGCCTCACGGCCGCGACGGGGAGCTCAAGGTGTAAGGCCTTGGCAGCCCTCATCAGCACCACAGAATATGCAGCTCCCTCCACCGATGCCACGGAAGGAGGAGAGATCAGACCAGGGTTAGGAGAGTCGTCCAGACCACTGGCATCCCCCAAGTCACCTGTCCAGTCCGGGTCATACTGGCACTCGCGTGACAGAGGGTCCTCGGACCCCTCCCAACCTTCACCGAACTCTTCATCTTCTCCGTATTCGGAGTCAACGATGTAGACCGGCTCCTCGGGGTTCATGGGCCCCATCGGCGCCGGTACCGGCGTCGAGCGACGCCCGTCCGGCCCCGCGTCCGGCGTCGGTGAAGGTAAGGGGACGGCGCCGCCCGGAGCCGGCGCCGGAGCCCCAGTGCCGCCCGAAGCCGGCACCGAGGAACCGGCGTCGCGCGGAGGCGGAGCCGTGTGCAACCACGATGGAATCGGCGCCGGGTTGGATGGGCGTCCATCCGGCGTCGACCCCGAAGGCCCTAGCGGCGCCGGGATCGGCGCCGCCGGCGGCGCCGGAATCGGAGCATCCGACGGCGTCGAGGTAGGGCCAGCAGAACCGCTAGGGCCCCCGGACGGGTTCACTGGGCCCGCAGGCGCCGTGGAACCCGCCGGAGGAGACAGGGCCCTCATGGCCATGAGGAACGCCTCTATCTCCTCAGGCGTCGCACCGTGCCCAGGGACCTGAGGGTATGGGGCAGGCCGCGCCGGCGACTCTCGCGGAGCCGCGGGGTTGGGGTCACCCGAACCCCCGGCCGCATCGCGCGAGCGTCGGGGGGAGTCGGGGGTACGATGACGACGCCCTGACTTCTTGTGTTTCTTACCTGACGAGGATGACGAGTGGTGTCGACTTCCGGAACGCTCGGCGCGGCCCCGCGACCGCTCCCTCGAACGCTCTCTCGACCTCCGGCCGGACCGGGACCGCTCCCGGTCCCGACGTGGGGCCGACACCCGGAGCTCCAGTAGCTTGCGGGACCGCTCCCGTCTAGCTTTGCTGGTGAGGGCCCGGCAGTCGACGCAGGAGTCCACGTCGTGGTCGGGGCCCAGACACCGGAGACAGAGGCGGTGATGGTCTGTGACTGACATCGTGCGCTCACAGTCATCACAGTGCTTGAACCCAGGCATCCCAACAGGCACAAAGTGATAATAAGTCGAAAAACTTGGTCAAAGACCGGAGTACTGCTCTTCAGATCTGCGTCCACTGGCGCGGAAAAAAGAAGAACTGACGTCAGCGCGCGGAGGCGGCGTCTATATACTCCAGCGACGTCATCACGGCGCACGGCGCCAACGACGGACGCGGAGCCGCAGGGGATGCCTGCAGACGACGCCTACCGACGCGCAGGGGTACTGCTACGCAAAAGTTTCCGGATCCAGACTGACGCCTGGGATATTCTAAGGTAAGGAATCTAACACTAACGTGTTTCTTTCAGATCTATGGGCTCAAAGTCCTCCTCTGACATCGGTGGTGGCTGGGCTAGAGTCGACATGACAGGAACTGGTCTGGATTGGAGCGCTAAGATGTGGAATGAGCTCCAGGATCAGAGCAGATGCCGAAGCAGGTACCAAGAGCAGACCAGGAGGTGTTAGCCAGACTGGAGGCCTCTGCAACCCCGTGGGGCCCAAAGGTGCGCAGAGGGAACCAGTAAGCTGCTGAAGGTGTGAAGCATGGCATCCTTAAATGCCTCAATTTGTTGTAGCGGCATTGACAGACCGGGAATCTTGGGGTACATCTGAATCAGCTGCTGAACTGGATCCTCGGCAGGTGCCCAGGTGCAAGACCACTGGGCATCTTGGATATCACGCAGAACAGGAAGCCCCCTGTCCGGGGGCATACTCCGGTTCGCCCTATACATATAAATTCAATTAATTCTTATTCAGTACCTATTTCCGATGATATTCCTCAGTGTTTTGTCAACGAAATACCGTCCGAAACGTCTTCTTTTCAAGAATTGGAGAGCCTTCGGCTAAGCTTCCAGACCCAACAGTGGAAATAAAGAATCTGAAGATGGCGACAACGTATGGAAGCTCCCTGGGAGTATGAAATTAGGAGAGGCTGGATTAAACACCAAATGATGGGATAGTCAATGCCCGAAAAGAGCAAAATAACTTCAGGCACCCCTAATTTACGAATATACCGCTTTTTAACACAAGATTTTTCCCCACAGGTAATTACAGCACGGTCGTTACAACAACCGCGTTGTAACCACACATACCATTACCCTGCAAGTTGTAACAAGGACTTGCGTTGGAGAGGCGGTGGATGTTTGAATAGTATCATTTACTATTCCTAGTCCAGTCTGTGCAGACAGTAGGAAATCCAACACCTTCTGCCCCCTCTGCAAGTCGTTGTTCCGTCTTGTGGAGTAATGGTATGCGTGGTTACAACGCGGTCGTTATAACAACCGCGTTGTAATTCCCTGTGGGGAAAAGTGTTCGCGGTAAACGATGTTTACCCTAATTTACCTATTCTGCAGTTCTTCGTGTAGAGAAGAGGAAGGCCAGTAAACGAGCCTGGGAAAGCATTATGTGAATTTTCTGCATGTTAAAAATGAAAGATGTGCAGGTACTGAGAACCGGCCACTACCTGCCCATTCAAAGCATGGCTTCTACTATTACTCCTCTTCCTCGCAATCTCAGGTCTTCGGTGCTGTTGATGTTGCTGCTCTGGTAGTGGTTTTAAGTCGTATATTATGATGTTCTCTGAAAGTACATTACTGCCACCTGGTGGCAAACTGAAGATACTTACGAGAGAAACAGACGCAAGATCTTCTAGTTTAACACATCGGAGACGAGTGTAGATACAGAACAAAACCTTTTCCCCCAAAATAAATAGTGAATACTAGAAAGAATAATCAGTCATGTAATGCTTTACAGAGTGCACAGCTACTCAGAGTGGAAAGAGGTGCACGTCCCGAGTGAAGGACGACTGGAGGGTCTGAGGTACAAGATCCTTTGTTCTGTTGTTGAGCAAAGACTCTTCCAGTGACGCCTCATCCTCGTGTAAGGTGATAAACCCAAGCAGCAGTGCTCTATGGCTCTGTTGTTGGACGTGCATATATACATCCTATACATGCATGCATAGATTCATGGATACCGGTCCTGGAGCGATTTGAAAAGACAGGATTTCCGTCTGGATTCGCTGACCCCTCGCTGAGATTTCCTACTACATCCTCCTAGTCAGGTTCAGTAGATGATATTCATAGAATACGGTTCACTTCTCAGGCATAGAAGTGCTGCGCTCAGCCTTTAAAGTGCTTTCATTACACAAAGGCTAAAGTGCTTGTTGTCTTCGTAGTCGGTCCGTCTGTACAGAGGGGCCTGAAGGGATGGTCAATCAGAGTACATAATTATCTCTATAAGGCAGCATCTAGAAATACACATTAAATATACACCCTCAAAGATGTCCTGTTATCACAGTAGGGTAGTGGGTCACATATGTAAGTACGTAATAGCTTTAAGAGAAGAAGGACTAATAGTACACTGGAGAAAATTCCTGACCCAAACAGGGACATCTTAAGGATTTTGGGGGCCCTGGCCAAAGGTATCTGAACAGCTTTGAATTTATGATCCGATTTCAGCTCTTTCATGCCCTCTTTAGCCAGGTAACTGACAGTGCAAAAGCACACAGGCCCAAATTCCAAATGTGTTTGTTTCTAATATTCAGGGATAGTGACGTGTGTTTTCAATACCGTAACACAGCAGCAGCTCAATAATATTAGTGCAAATAATTTCTGTGACACCCTCCCATTCCGCAAATGTGAGGTCCTGTTTTGATCTAAAAGAAACTTTTTTTATGGCTGTTGCATAAAACAAATACATTTCACTGTCTTAGACTCGCACATCACCCGCATTAAAAATAAATTCAAGGAAAATTTAGGGTCAACAGGGCAAGACTCTGCAGAACAGAGCTACCAACGTCAGAGGGCCCCATAAAATGCTGGGGGGCCTGGGCCAGAGCCCACGCCTTAAAACGCATCTGGACCCAAATACTAGATAGTGGAATAATCCATAGCATGTGAATCCAGAAAAGATTTGTGCTGCAACAGTGGACTTTAAGTGATTTCAGATTATGTTTGGCAGCAATCAGCTTGGCTTCATTGTCCCAGATTGCCTTCAAATTGATTGATTGATTGATTGATTGCCTTCAGATTCATCAGAGAACTCTACCTGCACGAATCTGTCATGTCCCGACCCTAGACACGAGAAGAACATCTTGTGGGGAATCCATCACAGACATTAGTTTGTGATAATCCCAACAGGGTGTAAAGCCTGTGTTTTTAGGAGGCGGCATTTACCTTGCACACCAGAAAAAGTTTGAAGAAAATAAACTGGTCAACTGATGAGGAAAAGGAGCTAGCTCTGGATAAGAGGGCGTGGAAAAAAGGGACTGACATTAGCATGCAGGGGTAGAGCTTATATGTGGCTCTGTCGTCAGTTCAAGGGCGGGTCTAACTCGGCGAAAAGTCGCATTTCACCCGCAGGTGAGCAGGAGCAATGCGGAGATAAATTTCCTGATCCCGATTGGTGCTTGTGGGTATTCACAAGGTGAGGAATATGCCTTTAGAAGTACCTATCAAAAGTCAGTGGGAGAGCTGCTGAAGCCAGAAGTAGACCTGGCACCAAAGAGACTCCCATAAAGAGGTCTCTTTACAGTGGACTCATCCACAGAGGCAAGGGCATCCCGTGCTTCCTACAAGACAGGGATCTACCACACATTTGAACAAAATCTCTGGAACAAAACAACATTAATGGAAATGTCTGATCCATCTATAGTTAGGGCAACCAGACTCACCCCACGTGACATACTCCACAGACTTAGGGTGAATTAGTACAACTTTGAGAACACCTTAGCCTTAAGAAACAGTAAATAATCCGTCTGGACAAGAGGCAAAACAGATAATTCTTCGTTGGTTACGTAAAAAATCCTTTGTCAGATGCTGCAGACAGCTCTGACCTTGAGCAAAAACAGATGGACTGCAGGTCCTCGTGGCTATTAGGTAGGCTCGCTTACTAGAATGGCCTTCCAAAATGATGTTCATTAGTCGGCTCCTATACTGGTACTCCAAATTAGGGTAGCTCCATCATTTAGTCTACTGGATAGTCCGGCAGCACCTCTTCCAAGTCTTTGGCTTGGTCTAACACTCGCAAGCTAAAAAAAAAAATAAAAAAAAGAACTCCCACGTTTCAGGCCATGGTGCTTTAGGTATTTTTTCAAAGTTCAGAATAATAAAAAAAATGCAGATTCTGGAGGGTCAACATACAAAGAAAACTGAAATCAATGGTGGAAAGCCAGGTTCATTCACTAAGTGTGCAACATCAACTTCCATTTTGACAGCCAATTACAACAGAGTACATCTCCTTAACTGAAAAAGTGATAGGAGGAGCAGCAGCCAATGGTCACAGTTATACTGTTTACTTCCTGGGTGGAGTATTTATGGTTTTTGACAGGCCCAACAGCAAATGAAAGTTCATAGATGGCTAACGTATATGTTTGAGGAAGTATAATGTAGCGTACACATCCTAAACAGAGGTTCTCCTTGGACATATCCAAGTAAAAAAAACAAGTGTGAATTAATTTCCTGCATCCTCACAGACGTTTCCTGGGTTTGAAGGGAAAAGCAATAAGAACACGGTCACAAACAAAAGAAAACTTGAAGGTGAATTTCCATCTGGCTGTTAACACAGCTGCCTCACAAAGGACGCACTCTCTCATCGGAAGGAATACCAATAATACAGCTCAGATCACACCACAACCTACAAATAAGAAGATTTTTCACAAAGGCAGAAGTAAACATTCTCCTAGTGGAAGGACATGCCCTGAATAAACAACCATCAGTTTCCCAAAAATCGGTTGGTGGCATTGCAGCCGGAACCCCTGCGACCCTAGGTGAACTCTGCAGTATTTGTTGTGGCTGTTTTTTAATCTGTAAAGCTATTTCAACAGAGAATGTTCTCAGTATACGTGATTATACACAACCATGCCACTTGTGTATGTATGATTTTCCCACAAATTGAGAAATATGGATGTGGCCTTTCAGCCAGAGCTGCCAACTTTGGATCTGTGGAACCAGGTTCGAATCCTGGTATTGGCGCAACATCCTTTGATTCTAGACAAATCACTTAAACTTCAGTGCTTATAATAAAATGAATCTGGCCTTGTGTAGTGTACTCTGGTGCTCATGTAAAATGCTTCAATGCCCTAAGCTCAAGTTCGTGCTACACAAAACAGACAGTCCAAAATGCAACACTGGGCCTCGGTTTACACAAAAATGGAGATATGCCGCTACCCGATACGGCTGCAGAAGGGGTTTCTCAAACTTACTAAAATTTGCTGGGATAACTTCAGAAGCTCTGTGATTTTAGGATACAGATGTCGCAGGCGAGCACCTCACTCTGAAAAGTGTTCCAGCTAGTTCTGGACTTCAGTACAGTTCACCATTTGTCACTTTCATGGGCAGATCAATATCCTGGCAACAGCCAGATATCGAAGAGCGGGGACACAGTCGTGACATTTAGAAACAATTGCTGGTATTACATTACCTCTTATCTATTACAGGCAGGTGGGTCACGAAAGTTTACCATTCTAGAAAATTGGGTTGTGGCTCTAAATGTTTGGGAAGTATTGAATTAGACTGTTAGAGATGAGGCAGACTTTAAGGAATCTGTATCAGCAATAAACAGCAAATACAGAAAATCACTAGGTACAGGCTTAGTGACACCTTAGACTGTAATGGGGCAGATGAACAGACGTAAAAGCCCAGTGATGCCAGTCCATGCACCCAGGAGACAGTAGAGAAATAGTAAAGGAGAAGCAACTTATCCTGCGCGGTCAAAGATGCAAGGACATCTTCAGAAAGTATTTTTCTATGACATGGGAATTACAAGGAAAACTAGTCATGTCTTCAGCTATCATTAATACACAGGCTATGGAGCTATAGAGTCCAAACTAGGAGACTAACAACAAACGCGTTACAACAAAAGCATATGGTTACTCCACAGTCAAGTTTATGCAGCTTGTTCAAGCCCCAAACTTTTTTTTAATTTTTTTTACAAAGCATGCCTTACATACTTCAGTTAAACCAGTTTGTTCTGGGCAGAATACTGTAGTGACAACTGATACACCTAAGGCGGTGTCCTCTAAAATATCTATAGCGATACTTCACTGTCTGGCTGTACCACATCAAATGATTGCATTGTTGCTTTACCCAGTTGGATTGCGCAAATTATGTTTCACATGATGCTTTATGTAAAGAAAAAAAGAAAACCTCTGCAGTTTGTCTTTTAACGCAGCAGAACATTACTGCAGCTATCTAAAGTCAACTGTAGTTTCAGATTTGCCAAAGGACTAATTTTAAGATCTGCTTGCCTAATTGAATCTATGAGGTGGAATCCTTTCTTCCATATTAAACTACTTTGTTACATTTGTCCCGAAAAGCATCTGTTATGCCAGATACCTTCTCTTAACTGATCCACAAGTGATAAAGGGTAGTGGCGGGGACTGAGAATTGGCAGTCCAGGTCTCGAACTATATTTTGATCTCAGAGTCCTACCGCACCTTTAACCGAACGGTTAAAATTAAAAAAACATTTTACAAATAACTTCAACTGCCTTACTAATGATACAATCTTCACCAAGAAATCATACCTTATTTTGTAGCACTTTAAACATGAAAATAACATGATACATAGTGGGGATTCAAGGCTTGTTTTTCAAATTATCTTTGAAATATAAATGCATCTCTCCATAAAGATGTCCTAAAGCACACTGCTATGAAATCCAGGATTTAAATGTCCCAATTGGTCCATTCTTTACAGGCTTACTGTTAGGATCCCAGGATTTGGTTTTGCCTGGATACAGGTAAGTATGTGGCTGCGACAGTGACATTGGCACCTTTGGCTGTTGCTTCAGTAAAGAATTCATTATTTTCTTCAGGCTTTCTGGACTAGGGAGGTCCAACTTCCCCAGCAGTCCCTCTCAAGGACTAAAATAGGAAACAGTCAAGCCTTACTCTCAACTAGACTTATACACAGCCAACAATATCAAGCATTTAAACATACTAAACAAGAGTCTGCATAAAATGACAGCGCATTGTGGAGAAAATTAGATGGGAAGCATAAAGATCAGGTAAGCCATCCAAAGGCAGATTAAAAAATAGCATTCTACGGTCCTGAGGGATATCAATGGATCTGAACCCGCCTGTTGGCTAAATACACCACTTCGGTAGTGGACGCCAAGCCAAGTTCTCAGGACCGACACAACATGGGAAAAATACGATTTTTGGTCCATCCACATGTACGGGGGACAAAATAAGCTACCTAATGGGGTTCATATTACGCAGAAGCCTGCAGCTTTGCAATATGTACTGAACTGGCACTGCACAGATGCGATCTTTCAACACATGGAGAGAACAAAGGAAGCGTTATAAAACAAAAAGGCAGTATATAATAACAGTGTTGGAAACTTGGGTTTTGTTGCAGTACACCCCACTTTTGCCGTGTATTTGATGCAACTTTGAATAAAGTGTACTGGGTTCCTGCTAACCAGGTCCCCAGTACCAGTGTTCTTTCCCTAAAGCTGTTCAACTGTGGGTCAGTCCAACACTGGAAACAATGTGGGTTTATCAATTCGAGAGGTTTGATACCAACCTTCCCATTTGTAGTGAAGCAATCACGTAGCTGGGAAACTCGTTTTCACCAGTGTTAAGCGCGTTCTAAAATGGGTTCCCTGGTCACTAGTACAAGCAGCAATGGAACTGACCAGCACAAAGGCACATCTGCTCATGCAGGTATGCTCTCACATGTAATACTAAGCACCCTGCTTTATGGCTGTAAGGCCTGCTGTAGGGGGCACTTACAAGTACTGCATGCAGTGTTGGGGGCCCTGGCAAAGAGGGATGTGTGTCAGGTCATGTTTTCACTCTTATTTGCACCAAAACACGCAGCCTGCGGTAGCAGCCCTGCACGTGATTGGTGAGGGGCCCCTTAAGGTGGTACAATTCGTGCTGTAGCCTTTGGGGGACCCTCTTTAGTACATAAGGCCCTAGATACCAGAGGGTATCATTTACTAGGGACTTAAAGAGGGTGCTAAAGGCATTGCCAATTTGGAGAACAATTGTACAGTTTTAGGGGAGAGACCTGGCACTGGGGATCTGGTTAGCAGGAGCCCAATGCTTTTCCGGTCGAAATCACTTCATGTACCTGGCAAAATGGGGGGGGGGGGGGGCTTTGGGGGGTGACCATGTCAAAAAGGAGTACTCTGCTAGGATTTTTTCAGTTGTGCAGTTATGTGATAACATTTTTAGCTTTAACCAGTAGCCACTTAGTTCTGAATCCTATGAAAGTTTCCAAATGCCTTGTTTTAAACTCTTGTATAAACAGAATTAAAACAGTCTATGCACAGTCAATGCAGCGTAAATCTACAACTCTGGGAAGTCTTATTCTGTGCTTCAGCTGGAGTAACATAAGGCACCTTCTAAGCACCATAAGTTGATATTTTGAACAAGATTGTCATTTTCTGGAAGTAATGAGTATCATCTCCCTCTCCCTAGTTACCTCACACCACGACACTGCACAATGAAAACTTAGTATGTTTTATGAGGTAAATTTCCTTTAAGCCGAAATGCAAGTTTATAAAAGACAGCCCTATTAGAAAAATTACATTTCTATAAACAAGATGAAAAAGGCACTTGCCTGTAACTACAGTGGTGCTGCATTGGTATTTTTCAAAGATCCACATGCTTGAATCATCGCCTGACTTCAGGCTTGGAACCCCCTAGAGTCCATGTTAAAAATGAACAATTAAAGATGGTAACAGTGAATTACGGGGATATTTTTCACTGAGGGGAGCTGGGTGAGGTCAAATAGACAAGAGCGAATCTCAAGTTGTCTATAAGGTGAAAAACTGCCCCTTAATTCGCTTTTTATCCAACTATAATTTTCGGTTATGCATGGCCCCAAAATCCTTTGCTCCTGCTTTCAACTGCTACGCAGTAGCAGAGGAGTCATGGAGGAGGCTACATAACATGGCTTCCATTATGTATCCTTGTCCCAAAGGATTTAAAAAAAAAAAACAATTAAACGTACCTGCCATCTTGCCCAACCCCCCTACCCTACCTTCCTCTTGCAGCTGTGCTTCCTGTTTTTAGTTGAAGCGGACAAGCAGCGCTGCTCTGACACGCTCTCAGGAAGGCCTTTATGACATTACAATAGTGAGTAACCAGTTTAGTTATCAACTATTGCCATGCATTAACAGTGGATTATGAGATTCAGACATGGTAATAAACGATAGAGGCTCTCTATGAGAGTTATACATAACAGTTTTTCAATACAGCAACTGACACTGAAAACAAATGACAACAGTTCACCCATTTCATTATGTGACCTGAAGCCCATCCAGGCTCAAACTCTCCTCAAAGGCTTTAATCAACAGGTCTTCACAGTTTGTAACAACAACTAATGGCCTCACAAATCGCTTCTGCAGCACTGGGTCTTTTATAGACTCCCATCTGCAGATGTCTAATAAGGTTTAGGCAGTAGTTGTTTAGTCATATAACCCTAATAAGGGCACTCCAACAAGCAGTGCAGCTTTTGCTGGCATGCCCTTCATAGACAGCCCTCCAACTTTACATTTCAAAGGCCAGCCGGCTTTGACACAACAGTAAGATGAACCAGAGGTAATCCATCGGGATATGCTTTACTTCAACAAAGGACATGCTTTATTTTCATTTCCATGGGAGCCAAACAACTAGCCCGTTTTGTGAACCCTTTCAAATTTCAAACTTAACACCAAGAAAATGCAAGACTCGTCAGCTGCTGTAGATGACTGTGGGAAAAGCGTTGGTGAAATAAATTAGTTCGCTGATGTGAAAAGATGTGAGTACTCTCAGGATAAACTTTGGATTTGTAGACAAGGTTATTATCTTTTATTAAATTCAATGTATGGTGGTTTCATTGAAAAGGGTGAAATTTCTCCAATTTGTGTTCCTTGATAACATTTGCAGGGATGCTTTAGGTATTGATTCAAATAGTTTGCAGATGAGTTTGCCTAAAACTGCTTTTAATTCCCATAATGGTGGACTTTTGGCTAGAGATGGATACGTGCAGAATAGACCTCACATGAATTCCTTTGCCACTCTAGTGGAAACTAAAGACGGTATTGTTGGACCTGGGCCTCTTGGCAGGGTCATCCCTAAACTTTTTGCCTTCCTCCAATACTCTCTCTGACCTATTTTGTTTGGTTTAATGACTCTGGGCACTTTACCACTGCTGACCAGTGTTAAAGTGCATATGCTCTCCCTACTGAAAATTGTACATGTGATTGATGTCCATGATTGGTGCATTGGATTTACTGTTAGTCCCTAGTAAAGTGCACTAGGAGTGCCAGGGCTTGTGAATGCCAATACTGCTAGTGGGCTTGCAGCGCTGGTTGCGCCACCCACAGAAGCAGCCGTAAGATGTGTCTGGGGACTGCCACTGCAGAACCCGCGTGCAGTCTCGTACTGTCATGCCGGCTGGGCAAGTGCACCCACTTGCCAGCCCCTAAACCTTCCCTTAACTTCATATTAGTCACCCCTATGGTAGGCCTGCGGGCAGGGTGCATTGTAGGTGTAAGGTAGGACAAGCCCTGATGTGGGTGGCATGTCCTAGTAGTGAATTACAACTAAATTCGTATTTCACTATTGAAGGCTACCTGCGCCCGTTAGGCCAGAATGGGCTGCTGGAATTATTACACTCTATAATCCCAGCAGGCTCAGGGAGCATGGTAGAGAGTCATGTTTAGTATGCCTGAACTCAGGATGATAAGATATTTCTTGTAGTCAAGTTTATTTTAGTATCCTGGGTTTGCAAATGCTACTTTTAGAAAGTTAGCATTTGCTTGCCTAACCATTTCAGCCCGCCTCTGCTGGTATGTGTATCTGACTGTCTGGGATGTGTGAGTGACAGGGCTGAGGGATGACAGGTGGTGAATGCGCAGATTACACCTTAGTGGGAGGTAGGAGTGGCTCTTGACTCTGAATCTTGCTGTGCTCTGCCACCACAATGCTGGCTCCACCCTCCTGGGGAGCGACTGATGACTCAGCCGACACCTGGCCCAGGAAGGGCGAAGCCCCATCAACAAGGTACTCTGGCTGCCCCTGTCCGCACAATGCTGGCTCCACCTCCTGTGGGGCGTCTGATGCGCCTGCCCCTCACACTGAAAGCAGAAGCCGGATTACACCCACCAGAGTACTCAAGGACTGAAAGTGGCTATGCAAAGGCCCCCCTGGCCTGCGAGAACAAAAGAAATGCAGTATAAAAGAAGGAGCCTTGCTCCTTGTAAATTAGATCCTGTTTGTGCTACAGAAGGAACTCTGCCCGACGAGAAGGACCTGGAAGGACAAGGAAGAGTGCTGACTCTTGCCTGTGTATGGTGCCTTGCTGCAGAAGGAGAGGAAAAGGAAAGACTACAAGAAGACTTTTGCTTTGAGAAACTTTGTGCCAAACTCTGCTGAAAGATCTCCAAGGGCTTGCTGTTGAACTTGCCCCCTGACCAGCGCCCCAGGACCAGTGGGCGCTACATCCTGAAGAAAGCGACTGAGTGTGCTGCTTATCGCTGCAGTACTGACAGAGGGGTCTGGGAGCGCTGGGCAAGCCTGCCACGCTCCTCGTAACCAAGGCATCGACATCCCCCTGAGCACTGTGACCGGGGCCCAAAGCAACAGCGAGAGCAACGTGAGGTCCAGCCGCCGCTGGCCCGAGCACCGTGACCGCAACTGCACCGGGAGCCCGAGAGCAAAGTGAAGGAGGACCCGTCCGGTCCAAGCTCACGAAATGACTGCGCTTCGAGCCGTCAATCCACCTGCGAAGACGGACAGCCGCCCTGTGATAACTCCCCTCTGGTCGGTAGCCTGCCCGACAGCTTAGCTGTGAGCGCACAGCTGCAACCGGTACTTTGGCTGGGTACGTCCTGCACTTGGGGACCGTACTGCCACTTGCCGCCACCACACAGCCGCCGCCTCCAGGGTCGGAGCGAACGACGAGGAAAGGACCCTGCCGCCACAGAGCACCGCCGCCCCGGATGACTCGTGACCTGCCCGGCTGAGAGCCGCAACGAACAGCGACCCCGGAAAAGCAACGCGACGTGGGACAGCTCCCCTGGAAGCCGCCCGCTCCACAAGAATTTGAAAGGTACTGTGGTGTATCCTCACGGTGCGAGCGACCTGCAACTCGAGCTCGCACCGCGCTATCTGCTCCCAACGCGAGCCGCCTCTGAAACCGAGGCTCGCACAGCTCCTGGCCCTCGAGGCCCACGCAGAGAGCGCATTGAGGCGCTACGAGACACTGAACCTTGTCGAACCTGGGCAGAAGGCCCGAAAGATTGCTTATTGCTAAAAGAGAACTGTGGCAACCTGAACTTAAGTAACCTGGAACCGCTATTGAAAGTTTGACAACTGTATTTACAAGCCTGCTTGAAATTTATATAAAGATATATATTTTTACAAATACAGTTTGGTGTCATTGTGTGGTGGGTTGGTTGTGATGGTGTAATATTGCAAATGTTTAACCCTATGTGCCCCAAAGATTAGCCTAAGACTGCTTAAGCCACACTACCTAGAGGGTAAGCAGAGGTTGTCTGGAAGGTAACCCTCAGCCCTGACGAGGAAGAGAGAGTCCCTGCTTGTCGCTAGTGCTACACTACGCCAACTAGAGCCTCCCCCTTCCTACATTCATTGGAGTTCTCAAGTATCTTGAAATAGCTGCCAATTGAACCATGATGGATGAACACAATCCCAGATTAAGCCCACTATGCAGATGCATGGCGAGAGGTTCTATAATATTCCTTGTAGCACAAATGCAAAATCTCTTTCTTTTTAGGAAGTTGTGATAGTGAAAGTATCTCTGTCTGGTTGAAGAATCTTTCTTTAAGAAAGTGATATTTTCAAAGGCCCACACTCGAGCCAGACACAGCCAGGCACGCATGTGTTTAGACAGTGGGTGGTGGCGCAGGATCCAAGTACTTGGACAACAGAGAAAGATTAACTTTGAACTGAACAGATGTCTGTACCTGCTGTGAGCTCACCCAAGCAAGGGCTGCCAAGATCGTTCTGTTTCCTTTATTTTTCACAGGACCCTTGGGATGGGAGGTATTGGGGTGAAAAATGTTAACAAATTTCCCTAATCAGAAAACTGAAAACACTTAGGGATTCGAGTTGGGGTACCAGAAACTGCTTAAAGATTTAGCATTTGGAGTTGGTTGGTGCAGCAAACAGACCCAATGGGGGTTTGCGCCAGCATGAATATGAGATCTAACAGATTTGAATTTAACTCCCAATCATGGCAGTCTAGGTATCTCGTAAGGGCATTCACTGTCGCATTCTGCAAGCCTGTGACATGCTCTATCGGAAAGTTGATGTGGTTTCGCAGGACCCAATGCCACACTTTCAGTGCTTCCTTGGACAACTGTTTGAATTTTGTTTCTTCTTGTTTTTGACTTTTAATACAATGCAGTCATGCCGTCCATTCTACCTGGACATCTTTTTGCTGAAAGGGGCTAGGAAAGTTCATGTTTAGCTTTTGCCAAGAACAGAGCATAATCTACATGTCGAGAGGTTATTCAAGATCACTCCCTAACCATTCACTCTGGTCGCTCTTGTCAAATGAAGACAAGGTTTGACTTTGTAAAGAACATGATCTAAATAGAAAAGATTGTGTCTTCCTACCAAAGCATGACGTTTCACCCTTTGTGGCTTGAGCATAATTGTCCCAGTTGCCATTCACCTGTCTCAACTGTTTGTCTAGTTCATCTTAAAGACGTGTCATTCTTAGACGGCAATGCGGTATGAGAGAAATACAGGATGATAGGATGCCCTAAAGGACTTTGCATTTTTGGTCTCCAATTTTTTGAGGTTCGCTTGTAGTAAGAGACTGAACTTCAGTCCTCTTTCTTTCAAAGGAGAAGCATTTAAGCAGTCGGAACTAATGTTTGCACTCAAGAATTGTAGGTTTTGTTTTAATTGGAAGGTAGGCTGAATTGTTGCAGAAGATTAATTGTTTGATTGATTGCTTCAAATGTTTGATTTGACGAAGTTTGGTGAGCAAGTCGTTGAGATATGGATATGTCCTTGTCCCTGGCAGGAGGCTACTAATACTAAACATATATATATTTTTTTAATTTAATAAACTACCTGGATGTTCACTTGAGGCCAAACGAGTGGGCTTTGTATTGGTAGTGTTCAATGTCCACCACAAATCCCTCATACTTCTGGTGTTTGGGATGGATAAGTAGATGAAAATATGCATTCTCTAAATCTATTGATGCCATGAAGGCTTCATTGTTTATAGATTGCAGCATTGTTTAGTTCCCTTAGATAAAGAATGAAACTCCTGTCCATGTTCTTTTTCTGGAGGAGGAGCAAAAATCGGTAGTAGAACCCTCAGGTTTCTTTTTTTGGGCGCACTGGTTCTATTTCGTCTTTTAGCTATAATTTATTTCCTGTTTTAAGGCTTCTAAATACTAATGCCATTCTTTGTCCATAGGAGTTACTGATGACAATGATGCAAACTATTTTATGGACATAAATCATTTGTCTAGCACCCAACAATCTGCTATTCTCCTCCCTGCTTGAAGAAATGTTTGCATCTTTCCTCCAACTAGCATGGTCGATAAGCAGGTCAAGGCATATTGGGAGTCAAAGGGAAGGGCTTTCCTTTAGTGACAGATGGCAGAGTGAATGGTGCATTGATCAGGTTACAGGTTACTTCTCTTGTAGTGAAAAAGTGGAGGCAGGGTTAGGAGGGGTGGCTGCTTTTGGGCTTATGAGCTCTTCAGCTCTGAGGAGCGAAGCTCCTTGTCATAGTGTTCAGTCTGCCGCAACTTCGATGTTGTGGCACTTATTAAACCTTCCCATGACTTACTTAAGTGTGCCTGGAACACATCTGCACACTTCAACTTTCAAATGATAGGCATTTCAAACCCGCTATAGTGGCATATTGACTTTCCCTATAGAAAAGGCTTCAAGCAATGCCAAACTTGACATAAATATATTAGAGCGCTTGACTCGAGCACCAGTTACATTACATACGTTCACATTCACTTCATTTTCTAGGCACAGGGAGATTAAGTGATTTGCCCAGAATCACAGGATGTTGCGGCAACGCCGAGACTGGAACCTGTTTTCCCATGTTCCTAAGTGGGCTGCTCTGGACTAAAGCCACATCCTCTCTCCATAGTAGAGAGACAGCCGAAATTCAGGAAGACCACTGCATGTTTCAAAGATGAGACTGCCCTGCTTAAGAATTTTCTTAAGTAGAAGGGCGTTTAAGGGGATTTGGATAAGCACTCAATTGTTTAGCATCAATTTGCCCGTTCTAATGATCAAGTAAATATCGTCAGAATGCCACGGACAGGACTAGCTGATTACCGGCATTAACAGGAAAATAGAAGACAATTCCCACGAACACACAGATTGGCCACATCTGGTCTTCTTTGCTGGCTAAAAGGTGCAGCGCCATAGGTGTATAGCAGGCTAATAATGTATATTTTTACAATTACAAAAATATTCTACGAATCTCAGCTAAAACCTTCTTAAAGATTGAGAGAGAGAGGTGATGAGAAACAACAATGCCATCAGTCGGTATTTTCACTACCCTTCTGAAGGTAGCTTGCAGAGCAAAGGAAGAGAAAACATGGGATTCAACGAAAGGTAAAAACAAAAGTAATACTGTAGTACCTGCAGATGCCTGGGGCCAGAGAAAGGACACTAACTTCCACTGGCCCCAGGAATCTGTACCTGTGTACCTGGTCAATGCTCACGGCAGGGACAAAAATCTGAAGCACAGGAGGAGCCTAATGCCAGCAGGAGACGCTGACCAATAGTAAGCAAGGAAACGAGAGTGACTTCGGAGCCAGTCAATGGTAAGTAAAGGTAAGTAATGGGCAGGTTCTAAGACCCTTTAAAGATTTTTTTTTCTTTACAAGAGGTTTCACAATTACAGCACAAGCATTTTGCAGGCGAAACCGAAAACTGTACAGCAGATCCGGAGTAATTTTAGGCTCAAACCAAATGCTCAGAGTTAACACCCATTGGAAACCACTGAATCGGTTACTAACACGCTGTGAGATCAATCACTGTAGAACTTCACTAAATCAACAGTTGGTGGAATAGCTTGAGGTTGTCTGGATTACCAAAAAGCTGAATAAAAAAAAACCTATCATACTCCTCATTCACTACAGTTGCGCCACTGTTTGCACTGATGGGGGAGGGTTGGTCTGCAGGAGTGCAGTGTCAAGCCCGACGACATACCTGGTCAGATGTAAAAAAGGGGTTGGTGGTCCTGTATGAATATGATGTTGTATGAAGGACAGATGATATTTATTTGGCTCATGGCAGTAAGCAAAACGCTGCAGATAAGAGTTTTGATAAGGTTACTATGTAAAGCTCAATAGCTCGAGTTTGGTGAAAAAGTGAATGTCTCCGACATAGGAATTTAGAAGGAATGTGTGCGAACTAGAAAGAAAAATCTGACAAGTCCACATGGGTGGAGTACTTGGTCAATATCTTGATGGCTTTGGATAAATTGTTTATGAGGGATGGAGTCATTGAGGATTGTTTAGCGGACAATGAGAAAGCAGTTAAGATCAACAGTGGCACTCAGATGTTGTGCAAAGTGGTGGCAGTTTTAGTAAGTGTTGGCACATAAGTGACTGAGAATGTTTTGAGCTTGAGAGTTAATGAGCAGGTAGGTAGACCTTTGCATATAGGAGGTGTGTAGCAGTCAACACAAACTATATGTGTGCACAGTTCCAAGAGTACTTTACGTAGACCCACTAAAGAAGTGTACAGCTCTATTCATTATGCTCTTTGTGTTGGGTCATTCTATTCACAGTATAAGGGCAGTATGTGCAGGGTGTATTCTAGCAATCTGTGGCGTGAAACGCTTTTAAACCGATTGATTCACTGAACACTCCTGAAAGCTGTCAAGCTGTCAGACTGCCACAAGCGTCTGGCGGTCATCACAAGAGTTAGTCTTAGTTCACTACTCACAGATTTCTGAGAAATCTGTATGTGAGGAAAACTGGTATGACCTGCTGCTGTTAGTTTACGGCATTTGGTAAAGTGTAATAACTACAGACAAATAATAAAAAGTGTTACACTTCACAGTTGGAGAAACCGATACAGCCCAGTTTACACTGCTTCTACCAGCTTAGCATCTCATTTCTGAGTGGTTAAACTGCCTTACTAAAAAGCCAGACCAACTTACCGGATCTTCATGGTAAAAGCATCACATTTCTTATTCCAATAATCAACGTTAAAGCGGTTGAAGTCAGCTTGGGCTGAGAGTCGAAACTTTGTTGCCATCGTCTGCAGCAAGGACAGGCATCGAAGCAGAACCTGAGCAAGATAATGGACGAAATATGGGGTCAAAATCCATGCATGGGATTCATCCGCTCCTGAACCACCGTTATGAATTGAAACCGATTATAGCTTCTCTGCAGAAAACAAAGCTATTACAATTACTAATAAAACACACATCATGGCTTAGAGACGTCAGTATGCGGCCCAGTGTATGAACAATTCTTTATTCTTGTCACTTGAAGATTACACAGAACAGCATACATGCACCGAGAGGAGTAAAATGTCCTCACTGCTCAGCTGCTTCTTCTAGAAGTCTGTATCCAACATTAAATAACCAAATTTTCCATGCAAAAAATTTGCTATGAAATATTGCTATGTTCCAACAGCGAGATACATTATATACACACAGCACAGTATGTAGAGCAAAACAATATTGCTTCTGAAGTCTGTCAAGCTTGAATGTACTTCAAGAACCAAAAACAGCCTCCCCTAAATAATTGTCAGCATTAAACCAATGAGGGAAGGTATGCGAGAACTAATATAACAAGATTTTTTATTATCGTTTATTTATTTTCTGGCAGCTCTCACCCCTTTTCAACAGGGCCGGAATAGATTTCATAGACTTATCATATTAGTTGAATATAACTGAATAAGCTGAGCCAGATTTCAGCAATACGATGATGCACTATCTTCTTGCCAATGGAGGCATAACTACTGGAAGAAACGTCCTGAGGGTAATGCCTGCAAAGCAAGAGGATAGCCGACAAGGTGTCCTATATATTTTAGAGATTTAAATGTGCCTCCGAAAAGCCACTGATGCAGTTTTATCTATGCTCAAAGGTGTGACTGGTAGACGCAAAGCAACAAAGTTCACCCAAAAAATAATATGCAATAGATATGCATCTGGTGCTAGTTGCGTTTGAAGCTATGCTGCCTGGAAAACAACCATCGAGTAACAAATTAATTGGATTTTTTTGTACAAGAAAACGTTCGCCTTTACAAGTAGAAAGTTTACAAATACCCCTTACAATGGTCAATATAGGGCCAGTTGAACATTTTGTGTGAAATGTTTAAATTTCAAAGGTAATATTATGATTTCACCTAAATAATTAAATAAGGACCTTACAAAAAACGTTTTATCCATGGTGTATCCGATCCGTGAAAAGCCCTGCTATTCACTGATATCACTGGCTGAGGTAAAGGGCAGACCGAGCACAAGGAGGATGATGGAAATAACTATTGGGTCTCTAACTGCTAATCTGATGTGTGTATGGGGGCAATCAATGGAAAAGTCCTTAGATACCATAAAGGCCCATACATCAATTCCCACCATACCTGGACCTGTTGACCTATCACCTTTTAGGAGATAGTGCTAGATCCAAATATTAAAAATGGGGATGGGAAGCTCTCGTACAAAACAACATCTGACAATTGACCTCCTCCCTACCTTCCAAATCCATTCAAATAGGTTGGAATGCCTGCAAGGTGGGGAGAGGAAATCCCCAATCGCTCAATATGCTACTTTATGCATGGATAGCAATTCATATTTAGACAAAACAAGCAGCTTGACTTCATTAGAATACACTCCTGAACACACCTAACAAACTTCTTTAACAACTCTGTATAGGTTACAAAACACTATCAACCACCACATAAAAATGTGGATGAAAGATGGGAACTGAACTCATCGATGGTGGTAATAGAGAGACAAATACAGAGAAAAAGAGGTAAAGGAGCACCCACAGTACCGCAACATTTGAATCTTTATCTGAAGTTAGCGACGGATGTAGTCTGCATTTGCAATTTGTTACAATATGTTGAAGGACTAACTTTTCAGGGATTAATTGAACAACGTAGCTGTGGAACACTAATTGAATGTAGCAAATCCATGAAGAGACAGTGATTTAATTGTCAGGTTACATTTATCAATTTCTGAGAGCTACTTTTAACCTCAGATTCTTCACCTTAGAAAACCCCCAGGTGCCAGACTACATCTGGAAACGTTTACCAGCATGCTCTATTGCGCCGCTAGGTGGCGCTGTGAGTCTCTGTGCTGGTTCTGTACCACCCTGGAAGCCGCGTATAAGCACCACCCATGACTCATTTGAATTTTCAAAAATTGTTTTTTGTCTACATTTCAAAATGTTTCGTTTATATTGAGAACATGGTGTGAATTTGTAACCATGCATCTGGATAAGGAATTTTATCGGGACTGAACAACCGAGATTGCAGGAGATTATTTTGAGATTATCTTTTTTCAGTTTAATTTTGTACTGATTTTGCACTAGTAATGTATATAAGCAATACAGCACCGTAAGGGCATGTGAAAAGTGAGTCCTCACATGCAAGCAGTTTCTGGTTGTTATTTGTTGTATTTGATACCTGACAGGGGCTAGTCAGGCTCTGAGGACTGCACATTGTTTAACACTACGCACTGCAAATATTTGAGACAAAGTGTATACTTTTTATGAGTGTAGGTTATCACTATCATTAGTGACCTATAAGTTCACCGCCCCCTATCACCCACAAACAAATGATTTAGTTGAGAGATTCAACAAAGCCATGAAAGGTATGATCAATGGACTCTGAACAACTCAGAAGGAGATGGGATGTCTTATTGCTGTGCCTGTTCGTGGCCTACAGAGCAGTACCACAGAAGGAAGTAGGTTTTTCTCCCTTGGATCTTATGTTTGGCCATCCTGTAAAGGGACCATTGTTTCTAGCGAAGGAAGGTTGGAGAGACCTCTCAAAGAGCCTAAACAAGACATAGTGGACAAAGTACTTGGCCTACATTGCAGGATGGCTGAATACTTGGAAAATAAAACATCTAAAAATATTGAGGCCAGCCAGGAGCTGCAGGTGCTGTGGTATGACCAAAAGGCTGTACTGATGGATTTTCAACCAGGGCAGAAGGTCCCTGAAAGAAAAGGGGAGGTCACCTAATCTGGTGGATCCTGGCACTTGCAGGGACCCCAAAAGGGGCATCCATGTAAACCTCCTTAAATCCTACCATTACAGGGCTGATGTAGGAAGGCTGATGGTCACAGAAGAGGATCAGGAATAAAAGAGGGAACTTCTCCCTGACCTCTTTTCTAACAACCCTAAAGATGGGTCAGCAGAGTGAGTTGTCTTTTCAGACACACTCTCTGCCCAACAGCAGGTTGACTGCAGGCAAGTCCTGCATCATTATACTGAGCTCCTTTTTTGACTCCTGGTCAGAAAAATTGGTGTATACATGATGTGCACATTGGGGACAGCTTCCCAGTCAAGCATAAAATATACAGGCAGTCTGACCAAGTCAAAGAGAGCACAAAAGCTGAAGTAAGCAAGATGCTGGAATTGGGAATCATTGAACCCTCCGAGAGCCCACAGGCCAGTCCAGTTGGTCTAGTCCCCAAGCCTTTTTCCAAGGGTGGAAGCCCCCCCTGCATTCCGCAAGCGTGGGAGTAAAGGGTTTACAACTAGAAAAACAAGTTACAGGAGTGTGTGCAAGTAGCAAAAAACACAGTTGATGGACAGAATGCAGAACAATGTCTTACATTCACCCCAGTACAAATATCTGGGCCTAAATCCATCGTTTTTTTGCACTCCACACCACCCTAGGTCAGACACTGGCTATATGCAAATCAGCCTTGACCCTGTGCCTCATGGGAACAGTCCAGCCCGAACTACCAAGCCATGTCTTTCCTAGACCGGAATCAAGCATCCAAGGACTGGTTTCTGGCTATCAGCCTTCTTCAGCCTGGACAGCTTGACTCCAGTGATGTGGAGAGCCTGGGACTCACGTCTGAGCATACCCAGCCCACTCGGGGTGAAAATTGCAAAAAACACAGTTGATGGACAGAATGCAGAACAATGTCTTAACATTCACCCCAGTACAAAGATCTGGGCCTAAATCCATCGTTTTTTTGCACTTCACACCACCCTAGGTCAGACACTGGCTATATGCAAATCAGCCTTGACCCTGTGCCTCATGGGAACAGTCCAGCCCGAACTACCAAGCCATGTCTTTCCTAGACCAGAATCAAGCATCCAAGGACCGGTTTCTGGCTATCAGCCTTCTTCAGCCTGGATAGCTTGACTCCAGTGATGTGGGCCAGGCGCCCTGGTCCAAAATGGAAGGATGGTGGCGGAACAGGTGGCAGCTGACCTGCTTTTCTTTTCGTTTTTTTCCCCAAATGTTTTTTTATTGAGACGTCATAATATAATGCGGTACAAAAGGGGGTGGTGATGGACGGAGCATCTGAACCAATCAAACACTTACACCCAGTCAACAGATCTGGGTTTAATCCATCACCGTTCTTTAGCCCACTCTGCCACCCCAGTTCAGACATGGCCATATGCAAATTAGTAGGACCCTGTGCCTCATGGGAACGGTCCAGCCCGAACCGCCAAGCCATGCCTTCCCTGGACCGGAAACAAGCTTCCGAGGACCGGTTTCTGGCATTTCAGCCGTCTTCAGCCCAGCTTGCTTGAATCCAGTGGCAAAGTGAACAAGGGACTCACGTCTGAGCATACCCTGCCAACTTACGGCGAACAAAGTGGTACAAAAGGGGATGGTTATGGATGGAGCATCTGAACCAATCAAACACTCGTACCCAGTCAACAGATCTGGGTTTAATCCATCACCGTTCTTTAGCCCACTCTGCCACCCCAGTTCAGACATGGCCATATGCAACTCTGTCTGACCCTGTGCCTCATGGGAACAGTCCAGGCCGAACTGCCAAGCCATGCCTTCCCTGGACCGGAAACAAGCCTCCGAGGACCGTTTTCTGGCATTTCAGCCGTCTTCAGCCCGGCTTGCTTGAATCCAGTGGCAAAGTGAGCAAGGGACTCACATCTGAGCATACCCTGCCAACTTATGGCGAACAAAGTGGTACTATATAATGCAGCATATTTCCATGACAATTGTAGCAACAACATTAACATCTCGCTTTTTTCTCTTTCACTAATCATACTTATCACAAAAATGATGAAAACGTAACGCAATTACCAGAATACCCCCCGCCACACACACACACACATGGCTGGATATGTCTATTTGAAGCTGGGCCCAATCATTTATCTTCCCCAACTTTTCGGACACGTCAATCCCCTCTGTAACACATCCAGAGCCTAGTCCCTCAATTGGTCAAACCTAAGGCCCTCACAGCCTTTGCGGATGGTTCAAACCCGACCCCTCCTACCCCCACTTTAATCCTCAGGTTTGAAAGGTAGGGGATTAAAGGTTTGTAAATTAGAGTTTTACAATTTGAAGTACGGAGATTGGAGGGGAGTTAAAGAAATCTTGTCACCTATCCTTGGTCTCTGGCTTACTTACAAACCAGGCCTAGTACCTTTGCCAAAGCTGGAGGTGCAGAGAGGGGTGTAGGACAGTAAACAGTGGCTGATGAGAGGGGCAGAAGGACACAGAAGCTGCAGGTACAGGGAGTATATAAAGAGAAGGTTGAGGGAGCACATAGCTCGGCTACAAGGAGAAGATGGGGCTTAGAAAGGCTGCAAAAAAAGCCAGGAAACATTAAGTTGCTACCTTCATCTGGTGTCATAACCTTGCAGTAGCATGTCAGTGTTAGCTCCCACCCTTGCTATTACTGGGAAAAGCTTAAAATAAAATGTGCTTGAGAGAATCAGTGGTCATGTTTAAGTTTGTCAAAGATGTATGAAGGCATGACTAACTTCCTGAAGACACTGCAGGCTAAATAGTGGTTGTGTAGGTGCATGATGGTGTGTTTTTGTATACGATAGTGAATGATACCTGCATAAATGATGCTGGGTGTTTGGAAGTAAAATTATAAGCGTGGGTATAGGATGATGGCTGCATTGGCATTTGGTGTGGGTATATAGAAACGTTTTGGCATATTAACATGGCTATGTGGCTGATAGGGAGTGTGTGGTCATAAAATGATGGTTGGAGCATAATGTAGTTAATGAGGTTTTGCATTGTTTAGTGTGTTAGTTTTTATTTTAATGTCTGACACTACAAATACTGTAGCCTAGGGAGGGTTTAGATTAGACTTGGTACGGTAGTGCTATGACAAGAAGTGAAGATAGCACACATTTCATAACTTGTTTTTACAACGAAACCACTATTGACATTTGTTAATCCTAACTTCCTTTCTACTTAATTTTTTTTTTTTGTTTACAGAAAAATACACATATACACCTACATTTATATACAAATATTTAACACAGAGGTCATTGTGTAGTTAAAGTACAGTCTCAGTTTCCAACAAAAATGCTATTTTTTTATTTTGCTAATAATGTTGTTTCTATTTGACAAATCTCAACAAAACCTTTAAAGTAAAAAATTTATTCAGTTTGGAATTGGCGCCAGTTTTTTTTGTAGATTTGTCAAGGGTGGGTGAAATTATGGCGTGGTGGGGACAAAAAGTGGTGTATCCTAGTTTAACTCACATAGGTATATTTGGTTTGGTCTATACTAGTGGTGTAACAAAACCTTTGGGGGTCCCTTGCATGGAACAATGGGGGAGGCACCACCCCGACACTTCCATCTCATACTTGAGCTCTACCACACACCTTCATGACGTCTTACGGATCTAAACTATCACACAGGCCACACGGTACCACAGGCTGTGGATTTGGACTGTAGAGCTATCCATTTGACGAGTCATCCCTTTCGTGCTTCAGGTCTCACAGCAGCTATCGGTCAGCCTACACAGATTTGACAGTGGGACCTTAGACAGCAGAGGTATTCCTTAGGCTAAATTGCAATTACAGGACTGTGTAACCATCAAATAATTCAAAGACTGAGTTGTCCAATCTCTCTAAGAATCAGAAAGAATAGGACATCCCCTTGTCCTCCATACTTTGATTTATGTGCAGGTAATCTGGTTACATGTTACATTAACGCAAAGGCCACCTACCGCAAAAAGAACAAAGTGATGGGTAGAATGCTTGAAACATTCTCAACCACTGGCAACTGTTTGGGATCACATCCCAATCCATTGTTTTTCCATCCACCATGCCACTCTAGACAGAGACCGATCATATGCTAATCATTTTTGGTTCTGCTCCAATGGAAAAAATCTAGCCAGAACAGCAAGGCCCTTTCTAGCTTTGCAAATGATTTTGTTCCTCAAAACCCATCCTTGCTGCTTGTCTCCATAAATGGTGGGGCGATAAAATGAGTTAGGCAAAAGAACAACAAGCCAATCATTTGAAAGTAAACTTCAGTCAGATAGCTTTCCAAAATGTGAACTTTTTTGGGTGCGCAATTGTAGGAAATCCGCGTTTTCCGAGGGTAACCTCAGATTTTCGCCTTTTTGTTTTCCTAAACATCATTTGTAGAGTGCACGTAAACTATAAGGTTCCTTGGTAATGAGAAATAGCATAAGTCGCACGGCCAATCTGTGCACAAAAATCTAAATTATTTAGGCTAATAGGTCTGCCACTTTTTGCCCCACCCCTCTTTATTTTCACCCACCTTTAAATATTCAGTCAACAGGTGTTTTGTCTAGGGAAGTAAATCCCAAATTATGGAGGCTTGATCAGAAAATCTAAAGCCCCCCGTTCTTTTCTTTTCAAATTCAGGGATGGCAATACATTAGAAGGGGAAGAGCGGAGTTTGCGCGCAAGCATGTATTTCTTGAATCAGGTTTTAATGGATTGAGGTCCATCATCTGATAGGATTTTGAAAGTGATGCAGCAGATTTTAAAAACAATAATTTGTCCTAGCAAGATCCAATGACGATCTCTCATAAATGGGGGTCATGTGGCAACTCTTAGGCTGTTTAAAGAGAAGTCTGGATGCTTGGTTTTGAACAATTTGTAGTCAACGTAGTTGGTTTTTAGGGAGGCCAATATTTAAAGAATTGACATCATCAAGTCTGGAGGTTACTAATGCCACATCCGCCAAAATTTAAGACACAAGGATGTGCCACCTAGAGATCTTTTTCATTCTTTGAAGGTTCAAGAAGCAGGATAAAATCACAAAGCCAATCTGATATTTTAGCTACAGCACATTGTCAAGAATGACCCAGAGATGTTTTGCGAAGTTTGAGGGTAGGAGGATTCCTCCTTTCAATAGGCCAATAAGAGTGTTTACAAATATCATTTTTTTTCTCAGAATGACAATATCAGTTTTTTCCGGGTTGAGTTCTAGAAAATGTATACTCATCCAATCCCACATTAAATGAATGGTGTTTTGAAGTTTCTCCGAGAGGCAAAGGAACCATCTAATCTAAAGAGTAACAGTCATCCGCATGACTGTAAATTTTACAGTTCATACTATCTAGGGCCTGGATAAGGGATCCAATATAGAGGTTAAACAGATGCGGAGATAAGGAGGAGCCTTACCAAAACCGCAATCCAAATGGACCGCACATGCCTTGTAAGGGCCTACGAAAACCGACTGGGTTCGGTTCTCCAAGAAAGATTTTAGCAAATCAAGAGCTGAGCTTCGAAGCCAAGCAGTCTCCACTAGGTCCAATAAATTATGGTTGACCGTGTTGAAGGCTGCTGATAGGTCCAACAGAACCAATGCATAAGTCAAGACTTAATCATACTCCTATCAATATCATCCACTACTGACAATATAACTGACTCATATTTAAAAATTGCGGCCCTTCGAAATGTGAGCAAAGAGGCTGCGCTGCATAGGCGTCTAAAAATTTAGCAGGAAAATTGTCAGCAAGGAAACTGGTCAACAGTTTTTCAAAAGTATGGGATCGTCAACTTGTGTTTTTTATGTAAGGGAATTACAGCTGCTTCTTTGAATGGTACTGGTACACTTACTTGAGATAGGACAAAATTGGTCTTGAGATGCAGAGAAAATCACTTTAGGTACGACAAGGGTTGTTCAGAGAGCAGGACTGCACTTTTGTCATTAGCTAAACTCAGCATGCTTCTCTAATGTCCGATGTATGTCACCTTCAATTAAAAGGACTATTTCATAAAGTCTATCAGGGGGAGCTACTCTAGTATCAGCTGTCTCCACAACAACATATTGATCAGTCGCTGTCACCTTCAGTAGCGGACGCAGGGCCTCTCGCACTATGGTAATCTCCGCCGCGCTATCCAGCAAGGTCAGAGCCCATGTCGGATTCCGAAGCTGCGTTCTCACTATCTGTGGCATATCTCGCTGTTAAAGCAGCAACTTTCTTTTTCTGAAACTGGGGTCTATTCTGTGTTGAATCGTCCTGCTTGCCTTTACCGTCTTTGGGGCGGGGCTGGTCGCGTCCCTGCTGGCCACCCCGACCTCTGCCGCCACATCCACCACCGGTCGATGAGGCCGATAAGTCTAGAAAAGAACGAGGAGAGCGTTGTTCAGAAATCTGAAAACGATCAGGAAATGTTATCGTCGCGCGATCGCGCAAGTCATAAATACGATCTGTAGGTGCAGGCACTGGTGATGCAGGACGAGACTCCTGTTTCTGCTTTTGTTGTGGTTTACCCTGTTTTTATTTTTTCGGCCAATTTTGTTTCTTGGTCTTGGGCTGTTCGTCATTTTCTGACTTCGGCCCTTGGGGTTGCTTTTTCTCCTTAGTGGAGAATGGCTTGACTCCCACCAATTGCGGCCCACGGTTTTAGAAGCCGCCACAATAATACTCTGTAACTGTTGGGGTTTGTCGGCATCGGGAACCGCCTGCAATGCATTGGACACCTGAAAGCTCACCACATCCCCCTTGACATTTGCAAGAATGAGATCGGAAACTACGTCAAAGGAACCGCATAGGACAATACCCAATTCAACCACTGTCTCAGGTCCGTGCTCATCCTGAACACGCTTAATGACCGTCGGAAGGACAGTCATGAACGGAGTGCCAAAGCACCTTGCATAAACTGCTGCAAAGATCTTTCCCCACGGCTCACAGTCACCAATTTCTGAGGTCAAGTCCTTAGGCATGCTAATTGTCAGAATCCTGTGTTTTTTACCAGGAGTCGTGTTAGGAAATACTGCTTCCAGCTGGTCAAACTTCTCGGCAAGCCAGAAATGAAATTCATCCTTATCCTGGGGGCGCTTGCCCATCACAGCGTTGACCATAACAGGACTAAGTTTTATTCCGCTCTGTCCAGCAGGAAGCGCTGCACCTCCTGGGGTCCCGCCGGGAGATTGCGGGTAATGTATTGCACTAACGACCTAATTACATTAATCGCGACAGTATGTAACAGCCGCAAATCAGCAACGGCAACCGCTCCATGTCGAGGTTGCGGTGTAAATCCAGCCAAAAACAGGCCATGCAGTGCCTGGAATGGACAAAGGACCTAACCTCGGTGCCGTCAAGGAGTGGGGTAGGGCGCCATTAAACCAAACTCGGTGCTGCCAAGCATCAATAGGAACTTCCTGTGTCCTATATGGAGCATATTCCTGCGGCACAGCAGTGGGAGTGTACGTGTCGAACACATTGGTATTAGCGTTCACAGCCGGGAAGGTCACTCACCAGTAAAAAATCTCATAAGGATAAGCCACCTCTGCACTCACCACCATATTCACGGCCATGCCATCCCGGGGACATGGTAATTCTGCAAGTGATTGCGCACCGCAATGAGACTATTTTGCGTAATGTCCACCGCGGCCATAATGACACAGAAAGATAAAGGTACAAGAAAAAGTACGTAGCACAACTGGGTAGTAATTCAAGGAAACCGTTTTTGAAAGAATCAAGCTTTAAAAGACCCATATAATTATATGTAGGTTTGTCCGACACCTCTGTTTTCCGGAAACAATAGCGAAGGCTGTTAAGGACCGATATAGGTACTACTCAAGTGTCATGTAATAAGACCACCAACGATCGGGCGCCATGTAGCAGGGATTTCTGCTCCTATACAGAACTGTGCATAGAGACTTAGAACCTCAGTGAATTAGGGTGTGCCAAAACTCACCTTAGTATCCATAATCCCCTACTAGACTAGCAATCGGTGTCTCATTGGTACTTACAAAACCCCAATGATTTAGACAACCCAGAACATGGACTTGGAACACCTCAGGAAACGTGGAACACATGAACACTCTTTCGTTATACTAACATATCAATCCAGAACGAGGAGTCAATGAGGATACGTGAGAGTTTGAAATATTTATTTCTAATGCAGGGTTCTCAAACGCAGTATCTTAGCTAATACAAGCAAACATATTATAAAGATCAAGGTCAACAGCATAGTTACTATTCCATAAAATACAAAGGGTGAAAGCATGTTAAAATGCTAAAGGAAACCGGTCTAAATAGAACCTCAGTTTACCCTCCCTAGCTAGTATATTATATTATATCTACAGAAGGTCTGTTTGGGTTTAGAAGGGCGGGCCCATACCTTTGGGTTCAGCAGGAATGGATCACATCATCGCCTACACCAACACTCTGCATACGGATATTCATCAAGTGCGTCTCTCCTGCCTTGCGCAGTGCAGTATAATTCGTGCGAAACCCAAATTTGCCCACAGCTGCATCCATATTATGTCTATTCTGTGCGCTGATCAATCCAAACAATAAGCGCTGTGTTGAAAGAACCTTGTAGGCATCGGCACTCACTGTACAGACATAGCTTACCAAGCAAGACTGATATTATAAGCAAACATGTTATTCTTGTGTAAAGCAAAATACCTAACTAGGCGAAAAGCATTAATAACAAAATGTGTCGTGTGCAGAGGCAGCAGGAAAGGAAAAAAAGCGTTTAAAATTCTAACTAGCACATGCCAACTTAACACAGTGCAAAGGTGAAACCAATACACAAGACACCGTCTCACCTGCTGCCAGTATACATGAAGGCGGGCACAGCTCCAAGTCAAGTGGTGGAATGTGGTCGGATACATGCCACATCTGGGACAGGCCACAGATCTCCCAGGATTAAAACAGGCCATTCGCTGGGGTGACAGATACGCTCGGTGTAGACAGTAAAATTGAGTACGTTTGAATATAGCATTCGTGGCTACCTCGTGCATCTGCACAAACGCTCTTGTCCACTCATCCTCTTTAAGCAGGGCATGTAGGTCAGTTTCCGACCCGTCTCTGGTTGGACATAGCTCAATAGTATGGTCCGCTTTTAGGGTTTTATATATAAGTGAAATTAACCCCCTATTGGAGCCCAGGTAGAGTAGCAAGGTCAATGTGTGAGATTCTACTGGTTCGTATGGAAACAAAGTCCACACATCACAAGCTGTGCGTGTTATTTTCGCATACTGAAAGAACTGGCACCAATCTTTTGCTTCATCAAACGTAAAAAAAACCCTCTATTCTCACTTACGTCTCCGGCCGCCAGGCGTACCACTTCGTAATATCCATTACTGTTTGAATTTGACAGAAGCCCTGTAACTACTGCAGGGGGATCCTTGCGGTATGGGGCCCTCCGAATGACCAGGGTGACTGCCTGCTCCCTGTCAAACTACATGGGGGCAGTCCTCAGGGGTCCGGGAACCCATCATGAGGTACTGTGGTGTTTGCTTCTAGCTTGCTGCTCAGCCAGTGGATGTGTGAAGATGTCAGAGTGTTGGATGCGTGGGTGAGTGTCAGTTGAGTATTGGGCTGAGCAGCAAGGAGGCTGCTCCTGTTGGGGTTTGTTGCTTCCTTCATTCTTATCATTTTACATCCTACTTGAATAAACTACTTAAAGATACCACTTGGACCAGACTTTTTCATTCACAACACTGGCAACAATCAAGAAAGAACCTACATGCGTTTCTTAAGGATTACTGAAGTTTTAAAACGACTCCAAGGTACGATTCTTCTAACTACAAATTAAGGATTTTAAGTTTACTGGCACCCTGTGAACATCAACAGTGACCTCCCATCAGTCGCCTACAACACCTACGTGCCAGTTCCTGCTGTATTCGCCCACTACTCCATTTTGCAGCTTACCTGCCTACTTGCTTTGCTGCCTCTCAGTCTCTGCTTCACTTCGTCTTATCTGCCTGCTGTAATCTGCCTGGGAGTGCTCCACCTGTTTGCGTGCATGGAACCTGTAACTTCTGCCTTGCTGTCTTTGGACATCGTCTACACTTTGAGTATCCAGTGCTTCAAACTCCCGCTACCCACTGCACCAGAATTTCATTCGCTCTGCTCCGGTCTTCATGGTACAGACCCCTACGTTGGTGCATGCTATAACCTGCCGCCCGTTTGCTTAATCAAGAGAGTCAGTAAGACTTATGTTTAACAATTCTTCTGCTTTTTGCATTTATCAAGCACTTTTTTCCGTGGTTCTATATATTGGCGGTGAGTTATTTATTTACTTATTTAATAATTTTTTCTGACATTGCTTGGGGTGTGCCTCACTATGGCAGTTTAACTGCCTCTTACACTTTCAAATAGTCGCTCGAGCACACACAAAGTCCGCTCGCGCTCTTACTGTCTGTCATTCCTGCTACCTCGCGACTCCTGCCTTCATGTCTCTGTAACGATTCTCTTCAGCGTCACTGCAGCTGCTCGGCAATCCTTGGAGCTTCCTTCTACTTGAGCCACCCTTCCTTAGGTCATTTGATGTGCCGTTATTTTGCGTGCCGTCATTTTGCGCTTCCACCGGAACTCTGCACTGATCCAACTCCTCTCCTATCAACACGCATCCGCCAAACATGCCAACCACGTTTTTTGAAGTTTTCCTTCGCCATTTCAATTATCGGTCAATCGATTAGTGATATATAATTTTTGTCCTCAAAGCACGAAGACCCTGAGTACAACTTTTGCAGTTCTATTGACTAAGTAACAGTGTCACCTAGCGGTCATCCACCACGACTCCACGCTTACAAGAAAATAAAGTTTTAGACACTTTAAATAAACTTCCTCCAGTGTTTTAGCTTGCATGAACTTTTCTGCAGTCATCCGTCACCTCGCAAGGTACTGTTTCATTTCGCTTTAACTCATCAGCTGCATACTACCATGACTACAGTGACCACTGTATTTGTTTTATCTTATTTTTTTGGAACCTTGCTCAAAGTTTAAAATGTCTATCATTTTTTATGCGAAATATATTGCCTTCTTGCTCTTCCTTGGGTTCATGCATTTTTCGCCGATATTAATTTGTCACCTATTATTAGTGCTCATTTATGTTACTTTACGATGTGTTACGTTACAGTGCCTGCTCTGCAAGCTCTAGTTAGAGAATTTTTCAAGGCACTACCCATGCAGCATTTGGTACAAGCTTATTTTGTTTACTAGGCAATTTGCATTACTAAACTTATTTTATATTACGTCAATTTACATATGTTACTTTACCTCACAGTGCTAGAAGTTTTGATAATGATTAATGAGCCATATTGCTTGTATGCTTCGTGACTTTTCACGATGTCAATACATTAAAATGTCAGAATTTACAATGCTTAAAGCATCTGTTACAGTAGCCTACTGGCTGTATATTTCACATTACAGTGCTTCCTTCGCAACCTCTTGTAGTAGAATGTTCAATGTTCCTATTGTAGTATTTGTTGCAATGTTACTTTAATTACAAATTCCACATGGAATTTCTCATTAAGATTTACAAGCGACATTGCTCCCATTTTACGTGACTTTTCAGGTCACTTACACTGCTATACATTACAATTCTTTACAGTGCTTATTTACATTTACTTTACATTACTTTACAGTGCCTTCCTGTAGGGCATATGTTACAACGCGTACTAGCTGTACAATTTTCATTACAGTGCTTATTACTTTACAGTTACAGAAATGTAATAGTACTTTCTTTCCAAGCTCCTGCTGGAGAGTTGTCTTTGTTCTGTTTCTTACAATTTTTATTACAGTACTTTACGTTAAACCGTAGTACTTTATTGTCATATATCCTGTTCATGGGATCTATGAAAATCTGTATTTTCATCTTACATGGTATCTGTACGTTGATTTTACATTTTATTGCTGCCATGTGTCATGTGTATTTTCTTAATTCAAATGAGTTTTCCTTACACTTCTCTTTTACATTTTGAGTGTTTTTCTTGTCTTTATCTTGTACTATCTGTTTTTTCAATTGCTGTTTCTGCTTGCCATCTCCACATTGGTCAGGCCAACTGGTGTGTTTTGGTGGTGAATTGGAGCGTCAAAATTCTCTGTGTGTTGCATTACTATTGCTGTGCTATTGTTGTCTTTCTTTACCTTGTTTTAATACCTTCTTCCTGTGTTAGTATCTCCTAATTTTCTTCTTCTCTTGCTCTTCCACATGATTTACATTTTAATTTGCATATGTGATGTTTCTATTAAAGGGGGAAGAAGGGTGTGGGTTATTCCTGTTTTTCTTTGTCAATGTATGCATGGTCTTCATCTTCCATATTCGGTGCTTTATGTTCTCTTTGCATGTCTGCCCATTATTATGGTATGCTTTTATTTGAGATACCTAATGTTATTTACATGCTTACTCCTTGTATCTTCCATTGTAATGCTCACTCCTTGTTTCTTCCTTCCTGTTGTTATTAAAGTGGGAAGATGTGTGGTGTCTGCTTCTAGCTCGTTGTTCAGCCAGTTGATGTGTGTAGAATGTTAGCATGAGTGATGATGTCAGAGTGTTGGATGCGTGGGTGAGTGTCAGTTGAGTGTTGGGCTGAGCAGCAAGGAAGCTGCTCCTGTTGGGGTTTGTTACTTCCTTCATTCTTATCATCTTACATCCGACTTGAATAAACTACTTGAAGATACCACTTGGACCGGACTTTCTTTCATTCACAACAGGTACCTTGGGAGTTCTATTCCATTGCTTTGATTTGCCAGCAGTTCCTTCTCCATATTACGGCCTTCCACACACCACTGGGCGGTGTATTGCAGAAGCCATGCCAAGTGTTGAAGCCTAATGTCTGGGAGGTCGAGGCCTCCCAATTCTCTATCGAGCTAATGTCCGAGAAGTTAGAGTAATTGGGTCCCTGTCCTGTGGACATGTTGGTTACTCGTTAATCCCTTTTGGGATTGTATCCTTAATTGTGTTTATTTTTTCAATAAAATATGTGTTCAACACATTGCAAAATTCCATGGAAGGAGTAATCGATAGACAATTCGGTTTAGAACGTTCTGAAACTATTTTAAATGTCCTCAGATTAGCAGAGCGCAATATTTTATTTGTGGAGAAAAAAACCAAGAGTCTTTGTTTGCAGTAGTAGGGATTTATAATGCTTCAAGCTCTTTTTAATGAGGATCTTGTCGGGGCATAATCTATGCACCATTTCTGTTCTAGTTGGCAGAGTTTTAACTTAGTGAGTTTCATATCCTTTGTGAACCACAAGGCAGACTTGGAACAGCTGAAGGTGTCAGAATTACGCAGAGAGGCATGTGGCATAACCAAAGGATAAATGAATTCTCCATTAAAAGGACAGAAGTAGGCATTGAAGCCAGAAGAGTGGTACGAAAACTCTCCATGTTCACTCAAGACCAGTTATGTAAATATTTTTTTAAACTGGATTTATGGTTGTATTGCATCCCTTCCAAATAAGATTTAATGAGAAAATGGTCATCCAAATTCAAGGTAGGACTGTTAATTGTGTTAATGAAAGATTCACTGTCCAAACATGGTCGAGGGGATGATCCTTAACAGTTATTGATAATTCTTTTTTTGTTCTTTAGCTCAAGGTGATCGCTTACAAGCTTACTTTTCCTTGACTTAACTTTAATCTACTGGCAAGGAAGTAAACAATTGAGGGGCTGATCAATTTGTTTTCAATTGTGCCATGTTGTTGCAGATTTCTGACACTGTGCCATAGAATGTATCGATGGAGAGTTTTGTGTTACTAAAGTTCTACTTAGTTCCACGTTAGCTAATAGCAACTCAGCTTCCATGTTTAAAGCTACAAGCAGTTTTTCTTTGACTATATTCATATAGGTCTGCATAAGTTTTATTTTTAAAATGACAGTCTCCAGTTACATGAACTTAGATAAAGAACAATAAATGAGGACACCATTATATAGGACAGATTTCACCTATTTCCATCCTCAGGATCCCATATAAAATAAGGTCTAAATATTGCCCTTCCGAATATTTGGGAGCCATACTCGGAAGATGTACAGTATATGGGTTAATAATGCTGAGGTGCTTCTTACAATTTACAAATTGCAGCTACTTGGCCACCTCTTTTTTCATCACTGTTACTTGTTACCATCCCATGGCCCTCTTGCACCAACTGATCTAACTAATTATAGGTGCAGTGTCTTTCTGCGGCCAGTTTTCAATGCTAAATAGACCATCTAAGCTACCTTTTGAAACAATATCAAACATGTAGTATCGGGCACTACTGAATGTGCACTTGTTAAATGATTTTCTTGTAGTCCTTTTATTCATCCACAACTCCCCACACTTCCCCTGTACTTGTAGAATAATTTACATTTGGTTATTTTACGAGGGATCAAACATACAAATGGTGAGTGGCAGAATGCTTGCAATAGTCTAACAGCTGGCAATCGGCTTGGGTAGCATTCCAGGCCACTGTTTTTTCTGGCCACTGAGCCACCTCAGATTAGCCCCATTCATATGAATACCAGTCTTTACATAGGAACAGTCAAGCCTGAACTGCCATTCCAGGTCCTCACAGAAACTGAACACAAGCAACCCAAGACCTGTTTCAGCCTAGTTGGCTCTACTAGCGTCCTTCTCAGGCGGCCTTCCAGACTCAGCCTTAGTATTCAATGATGCTCATCACAGCAGAGCAATCTCCGGGTTGCAAACCCCAAACAGAGGTACAAAGAGGTGTGAACATTCTGCACGAGACTATCACAGCCACACTAGACAGTGATTAGGAAAAAACACAAAAGGCTCAAAATACCTTAAGATCAAGACAAAAGGAACTACAGTCCACCTTTACATCATACCATCCAGCAAATAGCAGTCTCCAGGAAGACTAATCAGCAGCCGCCTTTCTGCATCAACTGATTTAATTGATAGTCCAAGAGGAAGCCAGTCTCATCTCTCCATGCTTCTGTGCCTTAATTCCCCATCTCCAGTCTCAGAAATGTCAGATGCCCAGGAAAATAACCTCACTTAGTCTTGTGCGCAAGGACAGGCCAAGGTATTCAAAATGGAACGGACAGGCCTGTGCGAATGTGGTTCACTCATAGCAACATGTAGCTCACCATTCGCACACCATACACAAGCATCCATGCACTCAGGGTCTCACACTAGGATTCCAGGTTCATTGTTAGAGGTGGAAATGTACACAAGCTGGCCAGTAGGCTCCCACTCCTGCAACACAAGACTGATCATGCTAAAATCTTCACAAATTACAGGATGCTGCCACCACCATGTGACACACACAAACCTGGGACATGGGCAGTAGTCTTTGGCCACTATTAGTTGTCACAAAGCAGGCCTAAGCCATTGTATAAACACAGGATTAGCCTGAGGCTACCAATCAAAAAACTAGGATACCAGTAACTCTTAGTTGAGTAAGCAGGACAGAGGACACGTCTGTAAACCAAGCATAGGATATTCCTGCCCCAACATATACCCTCCCAGATTGGAGGAAAGTCAAACCAGTGCAGACTCTAAACCTCGGGACAAAACAATGGAACACAAACCCATATGCAGGCCTCAGCTCACCACATATAAAATACTCTCCTGCAGTTAGTAACTCCAAAAGATGCAATCTAGTTCAAAATTTGCTGTGTAACAGATGCTAGACATCTGGTCTGAAGCCATGATGGAAAAAAAAATAGATAAGGTGAACAGGATGTACCAGTATTCTTTCTTGCTACCACACTGAAAAAGAACAGCTAACCATGATAACATGGATATACGACAGGGCCACTGAAATTATGCTGCAGGGGAGGGCCCAATTATGCAGCAGGGTTGAGTAAATTATGCAGCATGAAGAGGCAAATTATGCTGCATAATAAAAAACACATTTTGTGATCGTATCACTTCATTATTTTGTCACTATAACACTCGTTTATACAGTCTGTGCATTGGTTCCACCTCATTAGGACCAGTTTAGCACCGAAATATGGGAATAAGCAACAAAAAGTTGATCAGTCAACCTTTCCAAAGGCTACTGTGTGGCAACACGTGCCGCTGCATTTTTACTTACTTTTGAACCATTTGAGCTAGAAACAAATTTTGTTGTTGTTAAAATATGCAAATTATGTGGCCTATAATGGATTACGTGACAGGTGCAGCAAATATATAATTATGTGAAAATCACAGCGGCCGCACAATAAGATAACGCAAGTAGCCCGGGTATACTGTTGCGACAACCCAAGAGTGGATTCAAGTCAGCAACTCTCCTCATCATTTTTATAAACCATGCATCATGAATATACAAAGATTAACGTTTTGGGCTTGTAAAGTATACACAATCACATTTCTCCATTTTCTGAAGGAGATAGGGCTTAAGATCTGTATAGAAGCCAAGACACTCTTCACTAGCCCTCATTAAGTTACACTACAAAAGCAACCCACTTACCTCTAAAAGGCAACAGGGAATAAAATCCGTGGAATATATCCAGTATGACTCTCCTCATCCCCCTGAGTGACCTTTACATTGGAAATAACACAAAAGGGCTGGAAGAATAGGTTTATCAATGCAAATGGTACTGCTTCCAGTAAGAAGTAGGATTGGGAGGTCAAAGAAATAAACTCCTAGAGATGACCTCTGATGTCCCTGTCTCACACAAATCAGGTACTGATAAAATCTATTTTGATTATCCTGAACAAGGAGGCCCACCCCCTTACCGGAGGAAAAGCCATCTTCTGCTTTTCAAGGGTTACTGCATTCTCTTTGCACTTCTCAGACTCGCTCTGCAGCCTTCTTTTCTCGTCTTGCAGGTTCACCACCAACTGTAGGGATTTCATGGACTTCAGCAGATCACAGTTTTTATCTTATGGAGAGAGTGAAAGTGTTCAGACTGTAGCCAAGCCTGGGCTTCAGCATGAAAGGTGGAGTAGCATTATTGCTATCCTTGCCTGCAGACTCCTTCATAACAAGCACTCACCTGTCTCTGGTTTATGGAAGGTCAGCAGAGATATGCACTTTTCCTCAAGTCTAGCCTCCAGTTCCTTCTGAAGTTTCTCCCTCATTTGCTGTACATCCTGTGGGGAGATAAAAAGCAAAGGGAACACACAGTATTGCATTAGATTTGTGGCTGACTGAAGTTGAAGCATCACAGTACAATATTGGGATCTAGAACAAAATAAAAACCAACCCATGGACGGTGGGGAAAAAAGAGTGAGTGGGATTGCAGATACAATAAAGGGATAAGCAAAGTGAAAAAATAAATGAAGGGAGACAGAAAGGTATAGAGGGCGGCTCAAAAGCAATATGCAGAGAAACATACCGTCCGTGGAGGCAACTATCACAGCTAGACTTAACAAATCCTCACCTAGCTAGCTGAGGAATAAAAGCAGGAAGACGATTCAAGCTCCAAAAAAAGAGATGTGATGCTCTTTACCATAGCCCAGTAGCAAAACTTTAACCAGTTGATCTTATTTTGTGCCCTGGTGGACACAGCATTACAGTCAGGTTTTCATTCGATAACTCATTCACGGGTGTATTTGTAACAATGCAGCTAAGCTGAAAGATCCTAGAAAATAATCCCTCATGCTGTGATCTAAAATGGAGAAAAAACAATCCTAGTTCTCTATCATGGACTACTTCACCGAGTTAACACAATACTGCAGGAATGGAGGAATGTCAGAATATTTTTCTGGGTATCCACTTCCAAAACATAAAAGTGCCAATAGCTGTCTTGGCTTTTCATGGATAGCTATTTTAAGGTAACTTTAAAACTGCAGATCCTTACCTACTGAGGCCTCACCAGTTCATATTTTTGTATGTCCTACTAAATCAGAGGCCTTCCTATAAGCATTTACCAACAAAGATGTTTAAGTTGATGCATGGCCTTGATTCATAGGAGAGGAATTTGAATCAGGAGTTTCAACTACCATCATAGAATAGTTTCCACCAACATTAACAACAGCAGGTTAATGAATCTGCATACATTCATATATGATGCAAAATTCAGTGTCTAGAAGTGCCTGGGAGTGACAAGGTAAGTTAGTAACTAGTCTTGAGAAAAAAGAAAAGAAAATGGCAAACTTGAGGGGAGAGAGTCTAAAGGAGAAACGAGTGGGGTGAGACTTCAGTAGAAAGTGGTAGACAAACAGAGGGTAAAACTGAGTGGGGAATGCAGTGACTGGCTTTAGAAAGTATGATGATTCTTCTCACATCAGTTCTCAACATCTTATCCTTTCCCTTCTCAGCATGCACATCCTGGAGCAGGCGCAATCAGGTTTCTCATGGAGAAGATCTATGGTTATAACTGACATGGTGACCCCAAGGACTTCTAGCATTCGTGGTTAAATGAGTGAAATTCTCCTCCTGCACTGCACACACAAGTGCTGTAGCTGGGGAAGGAGGGCAATGCATCTCTTACAGTAGCACATGTAGTGTTGCAGTTTGGATAAAAGTGAGTGCTGCAGTTTCTGAGAGTGAAAACTCTCCGGGCATGTCCATGAAATGCACCGGTGCTGCAGAGCAAGCCCGTGAAGCACATATGTGTTTCAGCTGGAGCTGAATGCAGGGAATTATCCTGCAATGCACAGGAACTACAGCTGCGAAAAAAGGCAGGGCATGCTTGTGTAAAGCGTAAATGCTACACAGCAACTCAAGGCAGTGCATTTTCTCGCAGTGCATAGGTGATGCATTTGGGGCAGCAAATACTAGTTCAGTGGCAAAGTGTTTTAGCAGGTGTTGGAGGAAAATAACGTGTTGCTTCTGTAGTCTTATAATATTGTGCTGCTGAACATTCCTGCATTGTACAGGTGTTGTAGCTGGGACTGAATACAGCAAGTTATGTTTCTTCAGTTGCCAGGTTCTGTAGCTGGCTATACATACAGAGCCTGCTCTAGATTACATTTAAGACTTTAAAGGTGATCAAAGAAGGACACTGCATTGCTTTAAGGTAGTCTAAACAGCCTCTGTTAAAATAAGGCCTCAGCACCCACCCCTTCTTTGAATTATTCCCATGTATTTTCACCTTCCATGCAGTCTGCCCATTGGTCTTCAGCTTGGTCCACTGCCTCACGCCGTATTTGAATATACAGCAATATGTAATGCAATCCTATAAAGCTAAAGCAAAACAACACCTATATTTTTATGATCAACATTCATATTTTTCTCTCCCTCCCACAACACGGATGCTACATGTATCCTGTACTCATTTATGTTGCACCACTCATGGCCTCGTCCTCATCTAGCAGAGTGGAGGAATTTGCTGCCGCAGCAGGCCTGCACTCCCACTACTTGCACTTATTGTCTAGAGGTTCCAACTTAGAGGCATTCTATGGTGGTGCAGAATATCCCCAGCTTCTAGCTTGTTAGTAAGTGTAGGACTTTTTACACACACACGCTGTGCAAGTTTCTCTGGCACAGAGAACAAAGAAGAGGGTTAAGTTGAAGTGAGCTTTTTTTAAGATTAAGTAGGGATGAGGAGAAAATGTCAGTGTAAGAACTTGTAAACCTAGAAAGTCCATAAACAATGGATATACCAACCACATATTGTATGAAGCAATTGCAGTAAATGATGACAATACTATAGAAACCAGAGGGTTGGTAGTGTGTGGGGAGGAGAGGGGAGCAATTTACTTAAAACTGCTCTGCAGAATATGCGGATAAAGGTGCTATGTAGAGGAGAGTGTTCTAAATGTATCTCCTGAAAAGTCAAACGTTTACAACACTTCTTAAATAAAATAAAAACGAGCTAAAGAAATAATCAGTTTTTTGCTTCAAGCCACTGGATCAACATTTTGCTCCACAAAAACAAAGATAAGTCTCTAAAAAGATTGTGCTCTGATGTATAGAAAATGGATGCACAGCAGGCAATTGTTTTTGCCTGAAAAGCAGGAGTGGTTTTCTCCCAGGTAAATGATTTGGGATGATTTTACCCTGGCCCTTGATGGCGGTCAGTATTAGGTGTTCGAGTAATTCTCACTTATGGGTGCTCAGGGTGGAGGCAATCATCCAACACCTCAACAATCAGATCAGCCAATCATATAACTTTGTTCAAGATCCTAGCACACCAATATATAGATTTTAACAAGTTAAGTGACTTAAAATATTCAACATGAGCATGGATGTCATATGTGCTTTTTATTATCTATTTTTTGCTTGTTCAGGCACCAGCCGACACGTGTTTTGTCGTTCGGGACAAGACACCAGCGACTTCCTCAGGGCTGGAAAACATATACAGATAATGCAGTGTAAGCCCAAGTTACAACGGGCAATCATGTTATAATACAGGTAATTTTACATTTCACCCATGCAAGTAGCATAGGAGGTCCCTGCAAATGACTATGTAGCGGACCCATGAGAGTGAGGTAAATAATAGTAGATTAAAAGCATCAATATGAATCCCTAAGTCCAAATTGTTAACACAAAAAAAACGAGCTAATCAATGATGGTCGTGTTCGTGAGAAAGAATAGAGATGAGCGGTTTGTGCATTATGATGTTGTGGGGGTAGGGAGTGGGCGATGTGATATTCAGAATCAAACAATAAGTACTGTGACACCCCCATGTGATTGTGTCCAGCATGTGATGCAAGAACTGAGGCAAGCCCCGGGCCTACCTTATAAGTATCCACAAAGTATATTGCGCCTAAAGTCAATGACAGTACACATATGTAATCAAATCCAGAGAAATTGTATCAACTATTGACAAGATAAAACATCACCCAAAGGTAGGAGACATACCTTCTGGCTGGTTATATTTCCATCCCAGCCTAAATATGGCTGGGAAAATTTTGATAGTAGTTTGTGATCGAGTCTTCTAGAGTTAATATTTTCTGCAAGAATATATTAAATCAAGATTAATAAGGGCGGCCCACCTGGGTCCCCTACGTCTGTTTATGTCTGAATCCATGAATCATATATTGATCAAGTATAAGTTCCGGGTATCTATGGTTAAATCATCGTCATTGTCAGCATTAGCAAAACAAAATGGTTCACCTATAGCCAGCCTGTATAAATCTAGCCTCCAGTAATTTCAATCTCCAATCTAGCATGGAATAGTTGATTCCAATCATTTGATATTCAAGACCAATGAGTTAAAACATCATCACATCATCGTCTAGGTCTATCAGTAAGGTTCCCAATATTTACAGATACATTCACGCTCCTCTCATAGATTAATATGCTCATCGGTCCTACTCACTTAAAATGCAGGGTCCGGGACGTGTTTGATGTTCCGGACGTGACTGTATCGTATCTGCCAGTCGGTCTATGGAAACGAGAAGCAAACAAGGGGATTTTATCAATATTACGCCAGACTATATCGGGCAAAGCAACTACTGGGCGAGGAGCTAAACTAAAAAACATTCCTGTATCTAGCTGCAACTCTCCGCCATGGAATCTGTCAGTGTCTCCGTGTAGCTATCGTGTGCAAACTGAGACACGGAAGTGGCCCATAAGTAAAAACTCCTGGAACACTAGAGCAGACATCCGGGTATCGCTTATGGCGGTATCCGTCGGCATGTTGCGTGTCCCAAAGTGTGTGCGGAGTCGGATTGTAAATATCAGACAGCACAAATTTCTTAAGATTTACTGACGTCTATTATGCATATTTCTCAAGAACTTGGGTACTTGATCAGATTGCCGTGCCGATTCTGTTATCAATCAATTAAACGGCGAACCAGAAAATCAGATCCCGTGAAAAAATAGAGATATAGATCTCATTCTCCAAATATTCATTATAAAAATATTATATTTCGGGCCGTTCTGCAAATCATATAAGTATTTGCGTTTTTAAAGACAATCGTACTGGTGTCGCTACCAACTCAAAGTTGGAAATGCTTGGTTCCATCTTGGAGTGGACCTGGTTCAATCTAGAAGGTCATAAATCACTGAAATTGGCACGTAGTGAGTGTAATAGTAATTTGATGGTGAGTATATAGTCATCAGTGTATCTCAATAATATATATAGTATGATGACTAAGGAAAGTAATCTGTTGGTGGATAGTCACCAAGTCAGACTAGGAGTGGGAAGGGTGCTTATATATGATCTATGCAATCAATTGTGTCTATCGTGAAACCATCATTAATCAATCGGTCTTAATATCATGATTTATGGGATTCCACCTAATTTCAATACAGAGAGGTTAACATACTGATACATTCTATGGCATGTTTCATAAGCATTTATATAAATAACAGTTTATCATAGAATCATATTATAAATACATCAGGTGGCATTTGTATCTCATCACATATCTAGGAACCTTCCTTTCGTTTGTTTCATAATATCCCAATATCATGCCCATCTGTGTGTTTGTGTGTATATTCCAATCAGATAACAGTGGAGAAGTGTGGCTCAATGGTTAGAGCGGCAGACCCTGATGCAGAGGTCTAGCCCGGGACCAGGGTTCAATTCCCCGCCTTGGCGGGTCTTGGGCTCAAAAATTCCATGGACCTGATAATTCTCGCCTCAGTGCCTATTCCAATCATGGAGTCCCACTCTGCAACTCTGGGCAATAGCTTGCTTAATCTCCACAACGGCCCCCACAACGCTAAGGATGCCTGGCATCCACCTTGGGGGTGCCCAGGAGTGGACGCCTCATAGGGAAAGCCAGGATGGGTTCCACAGCGGTATTCGTACAAGCGCCTTGAGACCCTTGCGGGTGAATAGTGCGCTATACAAGTATCAATTTAAAATTTTAGTGGTACACCAGTCACTCAGTCCCCAAGGAACTAATGAAGTTCATGATCAGAATTCATTCCGTAGTCAACTGCTTGAATCTTCATTATCCAGAGTGCCTCTCTACGTCTAAGGTGCAACTCACGGTTGCCACCTCTTTGGTCTAAGTTCACCAGCTCAATACCACAGAATGCAATTGTTTTGTTACCTGCTTGCGCTTGGCATTCATTAATGTGTGATGCAGTTACATATTGTGTGTCCTTATGTTTGATAGCCCTCAGGTGTTCATATATTCTCTCTTTTAGTGTCCTGATTGTGCTGCCTATATAGAAGCTACCGCATCTACATGATCAAATGCAAATCACGTAGTGACTATTGCAGGTTATCATTTGCTTGATCTCATATTCCTTCCCAGGTGGCTACAAAATGTTCTGGTGTCATTCATAGCTACAGGGCATATTTTGCAGCATCCACAGCAGTGGAATCCCATACATCTTTGTGCAAGCCAGTTAGGTGATCTCGCACTCTGTTTTAGATAGCTGGGACTGATCAACGTTTTTATGTTTTTGCTTCACCTCTATGTGATTAAGGGCTGTTTCGAGTATGTATTTATTCAGAGATTTGTCACTGGTTAGTATTTTCCAGTGAGTTTTCATGCTTTTCCTGAGTGTGATGGCTGCCTTATTATAGTTTGTTACAAGTCTGAGCTGTGCCTGTTTTTCTTGTTTGCGCGCTTTATCTTTAAGAATATCGCTTCTTACAATTCTATCCACCTTACGTTCCGCTTCTCTGATTAGGTGTGCTTTGTATCCTCTTGCTTGGAACCTTCGTTTCATATTGTCTTTGCAGGCAATAAAATCATTGTCCTTGCTACAGTTTCTCCTCGCCCTAGTTAATTCTCCATATGGTATGGAATCGATTTGGTGTCTAGGGTGTGAGCTGCTGGCATGCAGTATAGCGTTACATGAGGTTGGTTTGCGAAACAGACTGCTCTGTATTTTGTTGTCCTCAATGAAGAGGGTCAGATCCAGAAATTCTATTTGTGTGATGCTCAGATTGTGTGTGAAGTGGATACCCATATCATTGCAGTTCAGCTGTTCACAAAATTGGGTCAGATTTGCCATACTCCCAGACCAGATTATGATGCAATCTTCTATATAGCGCCCCCAAAATATAATGGATTCATTACATGGGGTGCCCTTAGAACCCCAGATCCACTCCTCCTCAAACCCCCCCATAAAGAGATTGGCATAAGGAGGGAACCTGGAGCCTATGGCCACGCCCTGTTTTTGTTTGTACCACTTGGAGTAAAATAGAAATACATTGTTCTCAAGAATTAGTTCTATCATTTGGTGATCATTTCGGCATGCGCCCATTGACTGGCTGGTCTTTTATTCAAAAATCTTCTCACAGCTTTGATACCCAGATCGGTTCTGATATTGGTGTAAAGGGAGGTGTCATCAAGTTTTGCTAGTACCATGCCCTCCTCTCATGTCACATTTGATAGGATACTAAGAATATGCTTTGTGCCTTTAATTTACAAAGGTAGGTTCTGTACGAGAGGTTGTAGAAAGGTGTCCACATATTGAGACACTTTCCCGGTTGGGCCCCCTATACTCGATATTATTGGTCTGCCTGGTAGTGCTTGCTGATTCTTATGGATCTTTGGCAGAGCACAAATGCAAGGGAATCTGGGTCTATCTATTTTTAGGATTTATCAGTCCACTATTAAGCCACTCCCTGAGATGTGTGTTTATTAGTATGGTCAGTGGTCCTATTGGGTTATCTTGCAATCTCTCATACTGTGTTTGATCACCCAGTTGTGAGAGGATTTCCATATTATAGTCCCTGGTGTTCATGACTACAATATTCCCACCCTTGTCAGCCTCGCTGATGTTAATGTTGTGAAGTGTGCTCAAGTCTTTTAAGGCCTTGCGTTAATTGGCGGTTAAATTATCAGACAGTCTATGATGGGGTTTGTTCTCATGTTGTAGATATTTGTACATGTCCTTAGTCACTAATTTGTGGAACACGTCCACACTGTTTCCACTGGGTAAGATGGGAGTCCATCTGGATTTGTTTCTTAGCCCACTAGTGATGTTAGTGTCGGTGACTATATCATGTTCCCACAGTAATTCATCAACTGTCATGCGGTCTTGATCATCAACCTCAATTGATAAAAGTAATTCTGTATCTCTAATGTCTTGTATGGTAACAACATCATGAGACATATCACTAGTGGCAGTATTCATGCATTTATTTGGTTTGGGATTGCATTAAAAAAAAAATTTAACTTTACATTTCTGGTAAATTTAAACAAATCAATCGTGGAATTATACATATCTCCCTTTTCCTTGGGGCAAAAGCCCATTCCTTTCTCCAGAACAGAAATCAAATCCATGGTCAAAATCTGGTCACTAAGGTTGATGACCTCTACCCTCTTGATCTCAATTAATTCCAATTCGCTTTCTTCCATGATCTCAATCGCACCCCTTGTTTGCCCTGCTCCTTCCCCCCCCTTCCTCTCTTTCCCCTCCTTGTTTTCTTGCCATATTTTACTTTTGTCTTGGTAGCTCCCGGTTTCCCAGTTTGATTCTTTTCACCTCTCTTAAAAAAACAATATCATGGTTACTGCGAACAAACACCCCATCAGTGTCACTCTCGCTGGGTATAGTCTCCAAAGATGTGGAATTAGAGCTCAACGAGGTTGTGTTGTAACAGAATCGGCACGGCAATCTGATCAAGTACCCAAATTCTTGCAAAATATGAATAATAGACCTCAGTAAATCTTAAGAAATACGTGGAGTCTGATATTTACAATCCGACTCTGCACACACTTTGGGACACGCTACATGGCGACGAATACCGCCATACGCGATGCCCAGATGTCTGCTCTAGTGTTCCAGGAGTTTTTACTCATGGGCCACTTCAGTGTCTCAGTTTGCACATGATAGCTACACGGAGATGCCAACAGATTCCATGGCGGAGAGTTGCAGCTAGATATAGGTATATTTTTTAGTTTAGCTCCTCGTCCAGTAGTTGCTTTGCCAGATATAGTCTGGCGTAATATTGATAGAATCCCCGTGTTTAGTTCTCGTCTCCATAGCGCGACTGGCAGATACGATACAGTCATGTCGGGAACAGCAAACACGTCCCGGACCCTGCATTTTAAGTGAGTAGGATCGATGAGCATATTAATCTATGAGAGGAGCGTGAGTGTATCTGTAAATATTGGGAACCTTACTGATAGACCTAGACGATGATGCGATGATGTTTTAACTTACTTGGTCTTGACTATCAAATGATTAGAATCAACTATTCCATTGCTAGATTGGAGATTGAAATTACTGGATATTTATACAGGCTGGCTATTGGTGAACCATTTTGTTTTGCTAATACTGACAATGACAATGATTTAACCATAGATACCCGGAACTGATACTTGATCAATATATGATTCATGGATTCAGACATAAACAGACGTAGGGGACCCAGATGGGCCGTGCTTATTAATCTTGATTTAATATATTCTTGCAGAGAATATTAAGTCTAGAAGACTCGATCACAAACTACTATCAAAATTTTCCCGGCCATATTTAGGCTGGGACGGAAATATAACCAGCCAGAAGGTATGTCTCTTACCTTTGGGTGCTGTTTTATCTTGTCAATAGTTGATACAATTTCTATGGATTTGATTACATATGTGTACTGTCATTGACTTTAGGCGCAATATACTTTGTGGATACTTATAAGGTAGGCCTGGGGCTTGCTTCAGTTCTTGCATCACATGCTGGACACAATCACATGGGGGTGTCATAGTACTTATTATTCGATTCTGAATACCACATCGCCCACTCCCTACCCGCACGACATCATAATGCACAAACCGCTCATCTCTATTCTTTCTCACGAACAGGACCATCAATGATTAGCTCGATTTTTTCGTGTTAACAATTTGGACTTAGGGATTCATATTGATGCTTTTAAATCTACTATCATTACTCTCATGGGTCCGCTGCATAGTCATTGGCAGGGACCTCATATGCTACTTGCATGGGTCAAATGTAAAATTACTTGTATTATAACATGATTGCCCGCTGTAACTTGGGCTTACATTGTATTATCTGTAAATGTTTTCCAGTCCTGAGGAAGTCGCGGGTGTCTTGTCCCGAACGACAAAACACGTGTCGGCTGGAGCCTGAACAAGCAAAAGATATTAAAAAGCACATATGATATCAATGCTCATGTTGAATATTTTAAGTCACTTAACTTGTTAAAATCTGTATATTGGTGTGCTAGGATCTTGAACATGGGTTTCTCATACGGTGTGCCCGAGTGGAAATACATTATCTTCCCCATTTAAAATCACATTTCTAGAGAAATAATTATATACCACGGTGTTGCTCAAAAATTATAGGGTGTGGTCCCTCTTATGAAAGCACTATTCAAGTGTTCCGGGTTGTTGCTAATCAAAGTTCTGTTCAGTGTGTCAGATTGTCATGAGTGATAATGGATGCTTACAGATACCAACAATCCTCAGGTACCATAGGATTGAGAGCTGTCAAGCAGTGTCTTAAGTAAATAGCACTTACTCTGCCAATACTGACCAATATTTTTCAGGCTCAAGCTTTAGAAAGTGCAGTTATCCTTGAAATTGCAGATCTTGCCTACATGCTTACATTCACATTGCCTCAGTAAGTAAAATACACACAGCTCCAACAGTTTACACACATTACAATTATAGGCAAAGAATACATTGATGCATACAATTTTGGAATGCCTTCCCACAAAATTCTGAAATAACTCATAAATGTTGGAGGGGCATTGGAAGTATTAAGATTTGCCATTGTGTGTGTGTGTGTGTGTGTGTGTCTGTGTCTGTGTATGTGTTTTTGTGGTAGATTTGGTGCTCATGAGACGAATAGCATGGCAGGGCTTACTCGTTGTGGGGGAAGAAATTCCAAGAGATCCTTCTTTTCAAGGTCCAGTAGAGGAGACATAACCTGTTTTGGATCTGTGCTGGGGTCCAGGATTTGTGTGCATTCCATCACTAGAAGGACCTGGGAGAGGGTCTCATAGAACTGAAGGGAGCACAAAAGGTGATCAACTTAGTGTGGCATCCAAATACTGGCGAGACAGAACAATAACAAACCCAATGACATAGGAAATTCTAGTAGGATGGAGCCCCCAGTATCCTCCTCTTTCCTCAAAACCTCACAATGCTCCTAAGCTCCTGTTTTTACTGTCCTGCAGCCCTCTCGCCTCACCTTTCTCTCCTGTAGCCCGCATTAGCTTCCTTCCCTGCAACCTCAATCTCCAAGTTACTTCAGTCTCTCCGTCTCACCAAGTTGCATTGTCGTCTCTACACTGCCCATCTGCTCTATCTCGTTAACTTATCATGCATCCTCCCCTCATTCATTTCCAGCAACCACCTCTTTTTAACTTCATGCAGCCCACCCTCCACACCAAATCCATCTTTACCTGTAAACCTCATTGTGCTGCAGTCATTCATCTGTTTACTACCTGTAGAAATGCAACATCACTTGGTTGCTCTTTCCAATACATTTTTCCCATCTTACTTAGCTGTTCCGCAGTAGTTTTATCCAGGTCTTCCTGTTCATATATTCCTCCCTCCTAAACATTTATCCTACTGCACCAGCCCTTATTCCTTACTTACTTGAACCGATGTTCCTACCAAGACCAACTTCCTTATAATAAAGTACGCTGACGTCCTGCTTCCCAGCTACCCTGCAGACTGCAACACTCCCTTCTTAGTAATCTTCAGATTCCAGCTCGTTTATCATCATCCTGCAGGTCTCCTTGCTACCCATTATGCAGCCTACTGATGCCACCTTTCTGAAGCCCCCCTGCCCTTCCTTTATCCATACCTGCGTCTTCTCTTCCTTGAGGGGGGTATATTTACCCTCATGCTTCTCCTCTTTCTTCGAGTAATATTCCTGAAGAATCTCCTGCAGCAAGCGGTGCACCACCTCATACTGCAGCCAGGCCTTTTTCTGCACCATCAGTTCATTCTGAGCCTTAAGAGAAGCAAGAAAGAAAGAAACCGTGTTTATAGAGAAGAGTAATAAATCATGGAATGATGTGTTCAGAGGGTGCTTATGGAGGTGGGGTGGAGAGTGCTAGAGACTGAGGGTTGAGGTCACAGTTCTTGTGAAAGAAGAGTGGCTGAAGGTTGGGGAGGGGTTATAAAGAGATGCATGTCATTTCATACCCTGTCAATATTTGTGTTCACTTGCAAACATATAGCAAAGGAGTGAAATGGTGAGGGGAGGATCATGCTCTATGGTCAGGGGTCCTTTCAGTTCCAGATTTCACACTCCTGCCTTCACAGTAAAGTTCACCAGGTGACCATAGACAGAAGGGGAGCGAAGGAATGCGAAATCAGTACATTAAGGATTGCTATATAAACAACTGCAACCTCTTTCCTCGCAATCAAAACCAGGGTGCTTGAATTAAATTGACAGTTTACTACCTGTACGAAATCCATGCGCTCTCTCCTCTCTCAAAAAATGTCCAATTGAACACACTTCTTGAATTGCACACCAGTAACATCTTTAGGGCAGACCAAAGTGGAGCCAGGGGTGAATGACTGAACAAAAGCCGACCAAGTCACAAAAAATATACCTGACAATATTAATTTAAGTACTACAATTCCCAGATGCTAAACCTACCGGTGTGGAGATTTCAGCCTGGTGAAGAGAGACTGGTTTATGTTCTCTTCCCTCAAGAAATAGTTTACAAAAATGACTCACAAAAAATGCATTTAACAGAGCATTTTAAAAAAAAAATATTGCATAAAAGCATCTATATTTCATGCACATTTTCAATGGATAATAATACAATATAGCATTAACCAGGTTCACGCACCAGGTGTTGAAGAAATAAATAATACGCTTACACCTCCAGTATAGCATGCGTTATCAGGCTATTCAAATCAAATCCTAAGAGTGGAAAATCACTGAGACCACCTAATGAATATCAACTCCAGAATTTGATTATATAAATAGAGGGAAAACGTCAATCATGGCACTAAAGGTCTAATATGAATTGAGTAACATATTGTTTAAACATGTGTCACACTGTGTAGCTGGATACAGAATCTAACGTTACTCTTTAACATTCGTATTGAACCCCTGACGAAGGGTGAAGATGTGTGCCCGAAATGCATTAGGAAAATTATACTACAGAGGATGATTTATGTATATTTCCTGCTCCAGAAAAAGGTCCGGATGGACATATCTGCAATATCAGAAATGTTATACATATACTGGCTTTTATGTGACAGAGAAAAATGGAATGAATTAATGGAACATTGGAATACCTAGAATAAAAATGATGAAACAGACTAAATAGCAGTACCTTTATTGCAATGTAGCGCCAACCTGTGCGTACGGTTGGGGAATGCAGTTACCCTCCTGAAATTTTGCGATGGATTCTTACCCACGTGGTCGAGGGCGGACCGCGTATCAGGGCTGCACGCTTAAACAACTAAGTATGATAAAAAAATTGTGAAATGGCGATGAAATTGTGTGCATTTTCACTTCTGTCTTATAAAGATAATCTGTCTTATAAAGTGTGCCCGGCCTCAGAGTCCATACTCATCTTTCTGTACTTCTTTGTTTTAGCTGCACCTGCTAGTAGATGTCCATTATGGACGGGACATTCTTGGTTCAGAAACGTAGATAATGTATCTCTATGTTTGCTAAAGTCAGTCTCTCTGCAGCAATCCCAGGAGGCTAGTCAGACTGGACTCCGCTCGAGTGTACCTGATGAAATATACTTGGTTTGTATTCTCTACTGTCTGACAGACTCTTCATTTGTATAAAAGGCTGAGAGGTTGTCGTAAGTGACCAGAGTGGCCTAATCGGGTCACTTCCTTCAGGTTGAATAAGTGAATTATAGCCAAACGCTGCCAATGTCTAAAATAGGCAAAGCAACTGTGGAAGCGATTGTTCAATCACCAGTGCAGAGAGGAAATATTCCATAGGCAATCTGGAAATATACAACCCATGGATCCAAACGAACAACTCATTGTGTAGTAGAGAGAAAGATTTATGTTCTTACTGGTGACTACGAACCCTGCATTTTCCGCCAATGCAAGCAGACCATCACAGGGAAGAGCAAGGATTCCTGGAAAGGGGGTGAGGGTGCCTAACTTGACAGAAAAGGTGATCAGTATTGCACCAAGTTTCCAAGCAACTGCACTCACCTAAGACTTCCCTGAGAGAAACTACCCCACTATCTCCCAGTGGAAGGGTCAAGATGTACTCTTCATAATTGTCAAAATGTTCAAGAGATGTTTCATCTGATAGTTGCAAACGGAGAGAGCAGGGAGGCACTGGATGGCGTTTGCCCCAGACAGGGTATGCAACTGGTATGTGGGTGAGCTGCTGCAAACTGCTTTTGCATGAAACCAGATGCGAGGCAAACGCTACTTAAGATGAACAGTAAGAGAGGAAACAATTGCTAAAAATGTAAGAAAATATCGGTAAGCAGTCCCAATGAGCGTCTATTTAACAGAGAGCTAAGTTCCAATCCACACCAACAGGTTACAAAAGGGTAAGGGCATGCACCCAGTGCATTATAGCAACGTTGCTGAGTGTACAAAATGACATATGAGGGATACATGTTGAACAAAGTTGTGAATTAACTCAAAAAAGCAGTTTATCGCCTTGCTACCTGCAGGATACTCACAGGCAGGGATCAGTATTGACTTATGACAAATAAAACACAAAATATTGCCTTTGGTTAAGCATCGGTTTAAATGCCTTTTCCGGAACAAATATGCCATAAAAATGTGTGCTAGCATTCTGCATATAGCAGGGACCTTTAAGGGTTTTGGATATTAATAATGGTCCTATAATAGAAAATACTCAAATGGCTCATGCAAAGTAAAATAAAGATCTCTGACTAAGCTTACAGTATCGCTGGATCTGACCCTCCATGCTCTCCTTACCTCTCCTCAACTTTCCTTTAACCATCCCCACTTGTTGAAACACTCATCTTACCAAATCCAGCTCCTTCTTGAGGTCAAGGCTGAGCCCACTTTCATCAAACTGCTGAGAAACCTCCAGCAGCAGATTGGTGAACTCTGGGTACTGGGTCAGGTCATCTTCTATTAGATGGCACAGAGGAATCCGGCTGCACACTGGTGAAAATAGGACAGAGTCATTCGAGAAAATGCATCATCAACAGATGGAATGTGAGAGAAAATACGCATCAATTGGAGAGTAGGCATGCTTAGCCAATAAAGAGAGGGAATGCTAAAAAGTCAACAGAGCAATATATCAACAGAAATCAGGGGATTTTGTTAGCAATAGAAAAGTACTTCAATAGACAAAATAGTTTTTCACTGAAGTACTTAATAAATAGCTCAGGGACACTGGCAAAAGAGATGCTTAGTGGATACAGGCATTACCTGTACCAACAAAAGGCACACGTCATTAATATGGAAAATATTCAATTAATAAAAAGAATGTCATCTATTAAGGGAACCTCAACATCTATGGCAGTAAATGCTATATGAATACCAGTGCATATTTAGGAAAGAATACCTCATCATAGTGAATGTATCAACTGAGGAAATGCCGATATAAAAGATTGATAACAAAATAGAGCATAGTTAATCAATAGAAAACTACATTTCCAATGACCTTTATAGGACGTCATATTCCACACACCAATCACCATGAACCTAGTGCCATAAATATCCTCAACATCATATTAATGTCTCATTTGTTCCTGCTGCATCTAGAGATACATTTATTTCAATAATTGTTCCCTTCTGTCCAATTTCCTGCACCCAGAGGGGGCTGTGAAGACGAGGGAAGGTGTACGCACTCGGCCTCACAAACGGCCAAGGTGCGTAGTCCTTTGTCTCGCAGCCAGTAGTGAAAACAGAGCCTGGAGGGCAGCTCAATTATATTGGGCATGGAGCAGTGGTGGCTCCTCCGCTAAGGCGGAGGAGAGTCGCCCCACTGCTTTCAGCAGTGGAAATAAAGGAAAAATAAAAATGATAATATCGAGTTATCATTTTATTTGTTCCTGCTGTGGGTGTCTTTGCAGGGTGGGCTGCTCTGCTCTCAGAGAATGAGGGAGGAGTGGTGTGCACAATAAGTGCCCAATGGCAGACTGGCTGACCCTCTTGGGTCGGCCGAACTGTCATGTACTTTGCATGTTCTCCATCCAGGTTGCAGTACAGCCTGTGCGGACAACATGCTCAGCCTCCCATTCCTCGGCTGAGCGCCCTCAACCACTCAATTTCCCCGCCAAGAACGGAACTTTATAGAGACAGAAATCAATCAACTTCTATTGAAAGACCAACTTGCAAGCCTCTACTACACCATGCGGGTTTTTGCAGCAACATTTTCGCAACAACCAAGAAAGGCTGGGGCTCCCGCCCAGTGATCAATTTGAGAGAATTAAATGGGTGAATCCTTTAAAGCCACTTCAAAATGGAAGGGATCTATCTGCTTAGGGATCTTCCCTGAAAGAACGACTAGATGGTCCATCTCTATTTCAAAGACGCGCATTTCATGATCCCGATTTTTCAGCCCCACAGAACATATTAACAATTCTCTTGGAACGGGCATTTGTAAGAGTTCAAAGTTCTGCCATACGGCCTATCTTCCGCTCCTTGGTGTTTCACCAAGGTGATGAGGCCTGTAGTAGAGAAGGTCACAGGAGTGAGACTGATCGTTTATCTAAACAGCATTCTTTTGATGGACAAGGTCCAAGTCCTTCTGACAACCCATCTGAATTAGACTTTCTATATCCTTCAGAAACTCTGTTTCTTAGTGAAGGAGAAGAAATTGTTGTTGACCTCGACACAGTGTATAGAATGCCAGGGGCTCCAGATCAATTCAGTGTCAGCACAATTCTCACTTTCAGCTCAGAAAATGAAGACAGTGCAGGAAGAATTGAAAGCAACCCGAAGCAAAGACAAAGTGTCCCTGAGAGTCTTAGCCAAAACTGTGAGACTGCTAGCCTCCTCCAGTCAAGCCATATTCCCGGGGCCTCGGCACTGAAGAGCCCTTCAGAGACTCAATATCCGACACCTACGAAGGGGAGTCTAATACTCCGAACAAATTCATTTGACTCCAGAAACCACAGCATAGGTGAAGTGGTGGCTATACCACGTCACCCTGGAACGGCAGATCTATATTTTTTCTCCCAGATGGACGCCAGCCACTGGGTTTGGGGAGCCAGCTGCGGAGAGGCATCTACAGGTAGCTGTTGTTCAACAGACAAATTGAGTCCACATAAAGTATCTGAAACCGCTGCCGGGAGACATGGTCTCCTCGTAAATTGAACTGCTGCATCATTCTCCAAATGGGCAACGTGTCAGCAGTCCAGTACATAGGAGTCACCAAACCCAGAGTACTAGTGGAGATAGCGACAAAAAAGTTTGGCGAGAGCACTAAACCTTCCACTTCTCAACAATGTAGTGGCTGATTGGAACATGAGGTACCTTTAGACTTACAGCGATTGGAAGTTGAACCCAACAATCCAGACCCTACAAGATTGTTGGAGTCCGAGCAATAAGGATCTCTTTGCCTCGTGTCTGAACATGCAAATATAGAAACTTTTCAGTTGGAGACCAGATCCAATGGCTCTGGCCACGGAGCACCTTTCTCCAGGATTAGCATAGTCCCATGCAATATGCGTTTCCCCAGTTTGTTATGATTCCCCCGAGTATCAGCTCAGGTTTTGAATCAACGTGCAGAGTTGATCCTCGTGAATCCATCTGGAAAGCACAAACTGGATGTCTTGCGTCTCTCCAGTTGAACTTCCTCTATTTCTAGACTTACTGTTTGACCCACAGGGGTTTCAATATTCATTGATATCTCGGGGACAGCTGTGCCTCATGGCTTGGCGAATTTCAGGAGTCGCTGGCTCTTGCCAGGACTATTGCAACAAATGGAGTCCTTCATTAAATAGTAATGGTTCCGGTCAAGCTGTAAATTATATTCGTCACCTTGGCAAAAATGGATGGGTTGTTGAAATGAATGGAGTCTGGTTCCCGTGGAGGCTTCAATACAATTTAAAATAAACTGGGAAATCTAGTTTTTTTGTTTAATATGTTTGCAGATAAACAGCGAAGAAAGGGAAGCATAATCTTCGCCTCAGAGACATTAATAGCAATGAAAATTCTAGACGTGTTAGCTAGAACATCTTAAAGAAGGGGAGAAAACCATGCAAGTGCAAAAGGAGGTCTGGGAGAAGGAGAAGGAGGAAAGGAAGACCAAAAAAGTACTAATGGAAAAGGCCATGTATAAGCGTGGTTTTGCAACAGATTGCCCTTTAAAAATTTTAAGGCAAGAGAGAGTACTGTTGTTTAAATCAGTGGTTCCCAAACTTTTGACTCCTGAGGACCCCCACTGAATCACTACTGGAAGCTGTGGGCCCCCAAGCAATTTGGACAATTTAAATTTCTTTTTAAAAACTGCTTTTGAAGCAGAGGCAATTTCAAGAGGGAGACAGCCTGAATTGGGTCTATTGGCATGGACATGTATGCATACAGCAGTGTATTATTTAGTGGTACAAGTCTCCTGTTCTCAGCCATAGCAGCACCTCTACATTCTCATTCCAGAGCCTTGGAGTGGTGACCCCTCCTTACAGCAACAGGTTGAATGATTGTGAATTATTAGCATTTTTACCTAATCACAGTTTAAGAAGGTCTAAAATATTTTACAATTATGAAGCATTATATAATCAAGACATGCCCCAAGGAGCAATAAATATTGTGAACATTCTAACAAGATAGTGCACAAAGCGATGAGTCCAGTGTACAGAGCAAATTCAAGGTCTATATTAGGAGTTCATCATGGAAGTGCAAGGGATGGCAGGACGGTATCTGCACAGGAGGCATATTGTTTCAATGGAACAATGCTATGCCAATTACCAGAAACCCCTGTTAGACATAATCTTTAGTCACAGACAGCAGAACAACATTTTACCACCAAGGGGTGAGCAGTGCAGTTAAGGCATATTTCAGAGAGGCCTCGCGTGGCACCTGACATGACACTCTCCTGTTAGGATGCCCACTGCCCCGTACCTTGCCAACAACAAACTGCAAACGCTACACAGAATAAGATCTTGATATGTCTGAATATCAAAGCTTGACAGCACACACAATTCACCCAAGGGCTTGTGGAAAGTGAGAAATCAGACAGCAGCACGAATATCCTACTGCTGATCCAGGCTGCATCTATTTTTACCTGCCTGCCAAGTAACGGTAACCTATACACATGTGCCTTTCAACGCCTTATTGCTTTTATTGTATTGCCTGTATTTTCATTGTTGTGTCTGTGACTGCTGTTGTCCGTTTCCCCCCGCTGCCTGTACGTGGTCCATGGCCCGTTTTCTTCCCTCTGTTCCCCTCGCTGTCCCTGTGCTCCCTCTGCCCAGTCTTTCCTTCTGTACCCCTCGCTGCCCCGTGTCTCTGCCTGGTTTTCCCTTCTGTTCCCCTCACTGCCCCTGTGCCTCTCTGCCCGTTCTGCCTTCTGTTCTTAGCTGCCCCTATATTTTTGTATTCTGCAATTTGCCTCTGTGCCACTCGTTTTTTGTGCCTGTCTGCCCTCTGTGCCACTCTTTTTTCCTTCGTTTTTGTGCCCCTTTTGCGTTGTTCCACTCGTTTCCCTCATTTTTTGTGCTTTTCTGCCCTGTTCCACTCGTTTTTTGTGCCCTTCTGCCCTCTGTTCCACTCGTTTTTTGTGCCTGTCTGCCCTCTGTGCCACTCGTTTCTCCCTCGTTTTTGTGCCCCTTTTGCCCTCTGTTCCACTCGTTTTTTGTGCCTTTCTGCCCTCTGTTCCACTCGTTTTTCCCTTGTTTTTGTGCCCTTCTGCCCTCTGTTCCACTCGTTTTTTGTGCCCTTCTGCCCTCTGGTCCACTCATTTTTTGTGCCTTTCTGCCCTCTGGTCCACTTGTTTTTCCCTCGCTTTTTGTGCCGTCTCCCTCTGTGCCACTCGTTTTTCCTTCGTTTTTGTGCCCCTTTTGCCTTTTGTTCCACTCGTTTCCCTCATTTTTTGTGCTTTTCTGCCCTCTGTTCCACTCATTTTTGTGCCCGTCTGCCCTTTGTGCCACTTGTTTCTCCCTCGTTTTTGTGCCCCTTTTGCCTTCTGTTCCACTCGTTTTTTGTGCCTTTCTGCCCTCTATTTCACTCGTTTTTTCCCCTCGTTTTTTGTGCCCTTCAGCCCTCTGTTCCACTCGTTTTTTGTGCCTTTCTGCCCTCTGTTCCACTCTTTTTTGTGCCTTTCTGCCCTCTGTTCCACTCGTTTTTTGTGCCTTTCTGCCCTCTGTTCCACTCTTTTTTGTGCCTTTCTGCCCTCTGTTCAACTCGTTTTTCCCTCGTGGTTTGTGCCCTTCTGCCCTCTGGTCCACTCATTTTTTGTGCCTTTCTGCACTCTGTTCCACTCGTTTTCCCTCATTTTTTGTGCCCTTCCGCCCTCTGTTCCACTCGTTTTATGTGCCTTTCTGCCCTCTGTTCCACTAGTTTCCTCAGCCGCTGTGCCCCTGCGGCAACACCCCCCTGAATGCCCACTGCCCATTCGCTGCCCCCGCCTCCCGATTGTATTGTTGTGGTCTCGCCGCCCCTGCGCCAACATTCACAGCTCTTGTGTACTGTGAGGACGCATGGACGTTTCATTTTTCATTGCGACGACAGGCACTCGAGTCCTGTGGACCCCCTGGGAATGTCTCACGGACCCCTGGGGTCCGCGGACCAGTTTGGGAAACGCTGGTGTAAATCATTCTTAGGGGTAGGAGAGATCAAGCCAGTAGAATTTGAGATATATTCAAGGACTCTCCATATGAGGCAATAAATGTAAAGTACATGACAGTGAAAGAGAAAAAGAGACCCAAACCCTGAAGCAACCAAACCCATGGTAGATAAGCAAATACAGCAAACTAGGTTACCCATAGTAGGGGGTAGAAGCGGTGGGGAGTGAAAGAACACCAAATGAGCAATCAGCACAGTAGGGGGCGAGAGAGAGACAAAGACAGTGAGATACAGAGACAAAGAACGTCAAAAGAAAAAATTAATACCTAAACAAACCGATTTTTTGGACAGCAGACGGAGGGCTACAAACCATGCCATCCACTTCGAGGTACAATGGACTGCCCTATAATCATGCTGTTCAGTGCTTAACATTTTGCTGTAGGCCCACTGTTCTGTAGTACTTACCTTCTTGCAGGATCTTGGAGTACTCCCCAGATGCAGATGTCATGTTGCCTCCTGTTCAGTACCAAAAAGCCTTTATCTAGGGTAGAATAGGTAAAGGAAAGTAAAAACAGAGAAATAAATTAAACAGACAACTAGCGGGCATCCTTCCCCGATGCTGGCCCTCTTCTAGGGCCTTAAATTTGCACCTAAATCCCATCCTCCATTATTCTCCAACATGGTTCCAACAACTGGAGCTCCAAACCTCTCAATCTACAATCTAAAGGATGTATTGACATGTGGGGACACAAGAGAAAGCACTGAAAAGGCCCCTGGAGGACATGGTGTACAATAAAGACTACATTCTCTGATTTTCCCTCATATTTTTTGGCAGGTCAAACTGCTGGAATTTATCAGGGGAAACGATCTGGTAAACATCAGGACATTAACATTTTGGTAAGCACAGCACCATCTTTTATATGTTATGTCCCATTCTGAAAGGCATAACTTATAATATATACCATTTATCATGCTTGTTAAAGAACAAACTCCAAGGGACTGGATGTAAACACGCTGGGGCCTATTCCCCTGCTAGACTCCAAGATGCCTGACCTATTGAAATTCATTGAGGTTGGAAACCTCAGGGTGCAGCATGTACTCCACCCAGTACTGAGAAGGTATGACACATCTCATACAACTCGTAATTATGATCCCTGCGCAAACACTTTGCACAGTGATCGCAATTTAATGAAGACCTCTCAATCGAGGCCCAAATTTTCATTAGCTGAGAAGGCAGCACAGATACTAGGCACTGCACAATAACAGATATTGAAGGTCTATTGTAGTTTATTACATCTACCATGTCTTGTAGAGACATAGATTGTATTGAAAATAAGGGCTGAGGAAACATTAGTCCTGGAGAAGATGCCAAATTAACCAGTTTCTGAAACACACATTTCTTGGCGAAAAAAAATGTTTAATTATGTTAAGTTGCTTGTTCTTCTGCGCTTCCAGCAAGTTTGCACATACCCAAACCCAATACTCTCCGTACCAACAGAAGCCGACACCCAACTTTCTAATACAGTCCTGCAATCACCCACACAATACTCCATACTCACTTGCATAGTCTTCAACACCTGCTCACTCACCAAATACACCACCGAGATACGAACCTGCTGCACAACAATGTCCTGGCCCTACTTTTCCTCATGGAAACTTGGCTGAACCCTGCATCAGAACCTGCCTTTGCCACAGCCATAGCTCCCTGGCTCTAAGATCATTAGGCAAGACAGATTCCCCAAGCCCGGAGGAAGACTCAGTATCATTCACATGAGTGTCAACAGCTAACCTCCTCCACAGACAACTCATTTTCCAACATGGAACACCTGTTGTTCAAGCTCCATGTCACAGCCAACTTTGCCATAAGCGGCACTCTCATCTACAGACTTCCGGCACCAACTTCACAGATACCACCCCAGAACTGGCCATCACCACACACCTTCGATGATCGCAACTCCTTTCTACTCTGTGACCTTAACTTCCACCTGGAAGCTCACGTTGACCCGGACGCAAAAGCACTCATTGAAGACCTTGGAAGCCTGGACCTCACCAAACTAATAAAGGGCTATCCACAGCGCCGTACACCTCAAGGACCCTTTTATTCACCACCTTCAAAAACATCGAAGTCAACTAGTCTAAACCAGTCTCCTGGGCAGACTTCTCCCTTGCCAAGGTCAGCATCCCCCTCTTAGTTTAACGCATATGCACCACTGCCAGAACAGCCGGCCGAAACTGGAACAGCATCACTGCCAAGGACTACAACACTACTCTCAACATCCACGAACACAGAAGCAGGCTCCTCAAAGCCATCAAGAACTGTAACAATTTGATCACCTTCTGCATCGGCTCCCTAGCCCCCTCAAATCCAGCAATACAACAAGATCTAGAACCCAGCCCAGTTGGTACACAGAGAAAGTCAGACTGATGAAACGCAACTGCAAATAACAGGAGTTTAAATGGAGAATGAGATCTAGAGAGACAATCCAGACAGAAGCTCAACCGAACCTGACAGACCATGCCAAATGCATCCCGATCTTATCCAAAGAACCTATGCTAACGACATGCCTGTCATATCACACAAGAAATTGCCACCACCATGAAGTCCATCCACTCAGGGGCCCAATCGGGCCACTCCTCCCACCATGCCTACTCCAGTGGAGTGCAACCCATCAGCGCCATGCTCCCATCCATTCTGAATGCCTCCGCCTCTTCCGTAACATTTCCAAACATGGAAAACGCAAATGCCCTCTCATTGCTGAAGAAACCCGCTGCTGATCCTTCAACGCTTGCCAACTACAAATCATTCATTGTCAAAGTCTTCGAGAAAATAATCAACAGACTCTTCACTGAATACCTCAAAGATCACCAACTTCTCAAAACCACTCAGTCTGGGTTTCAGGCCCAACCGCAGCACGTAAACTACCCTTATTGCTGCCATGGATGACATCCGAATGACTCTGGATGGAGAAGACACAGTGACCCTCATCCTCCTGGGCTTCTCTGCAGCTTTTAACATGGTCTCCCACCTATCTTCATCCACCGCCTACACAACATTGGAATCCAAAGTTATGCACTCCGATGGATTTGATCCATAATGACTGGAAGGACCCAGTCAGTCAGCTTGGAACCATACACTTTCGACACCTTCGACCTAATCTGCGGAATTCCGCACGGATCCTTACCAAGCACGAACCTCTTCAATGCATACATGATCCCCCTCTGCAGCATCATCTACTCTCACATTAACATCCTCTCCTACGCCAACAACATACAACTCATTCACTATCTCAAAGACAAGACGTCCAGTACCCAGATCAAGTTCAATGCCTGCATAATAGATATCGTCCACATGATGAAGACCAACCGTCTAAAGCTGGAAACCGACATGACCACAATTGTGATTTTCAGGAACAGCACTTCACCATGGGACTTTACCTGGTGGCCAACAGAGCTAGGACTGATATCCAACCACACCAAGAAACTTGGGATCGTCATCGACAGCAAACTTGACATTACCCCCCAAGTCAACACTGTCACTGCCTGATGCTTCCATACCCTGAAAATGCAGTGGAAATTTTTCAGAAGGATCCCAATCAGCACCCAGAAAACCATCATGCAGACACTCTTCACAAGCAAGCTGGACTTCAAGAACAACCTTTGTGCTGGGACCAACAAAAAACTCACCAGAAGGCTGTAGAATAATCAGAACTCGGCAGCCAGATTCAATCTCAACTTCCCAAACCCCACTGACACAACACCACACCTGAAGGAGCACCACTAGACCAACAAACACAAATCAAACTCTTAACCCAAAATGTCAAGGACCTATACAACACTGGCCCAGAACACCCCAAAAATGTTATCTGCTTTCACAAACCTTCCAGACTCCTACTTGCACACATTCCACACATACAGAAAACCAGATCCAGCAGTTGAGCCATCTCCTACATCATTCCTAGAGCGTGGACCGACCGGCTGCTACACATAAGAGCTTCCTTCTGACTTCTTGAATTCGACAAGAAGCTGAAGATCTGGCTTTACAAGTAGTTCCACTAGGCCCTTGATCTGGCTCGACTCAGCGCCAGGATACCCATGTGATGATTGTGCACTCTATCCATATGTATAACATAACAGAAAGAAGTAAATAAGTACACTACTATTTGTAGGAAGGTGGATATCTGACTATATGGTTACCCCAACTTTTTGCCTAGTGTTTTGCTGGTTTTCGACTTAGTTGGCCTGGGGTCCTGCTATTCAGGGCCCCAGGCTATCTGTTCTCCCTATAAAATTGACTCCCTGTACTTTAGGTACATACCTGATTGGGTATTAGGTCACCTTTGTGAGCCCCTGTATAGTGTACCATAGGTACCCAGGGCATAGTTGCATCCAAGGCCTACCAGGGGCTGCTTAATATCAACAAAAGGAGGGAGAGAGAGAGAATTCCTTAGCAATGGATTCGTTCTCCCTAAGTTATACATTTTGAACAAGAGGAATTCATAGGGAAGTGGGAAAAAGGTGTCCCTACTATGGTTGGGAACACACTTGTTGTTTTTGGATACCTCTCACACACCAACAGGCCCCTTGGTGTCATGCTTCATCATCGGGGTCCTCGCATCCCTCTACGGGATGCGGCGTGCTGCGACCGACGATTACGTGGGAGCACTGATATGACTATGTGTGGTGTTAGTGAGGGAGAGTGTAAGTGAATGTAGTGGTGGGGTTTAAATAGTGAGTGAGATTAAAAAGTGCCTGGCTCGTGGGGTAGAGATAAAACTTTAATTGGCCCCCGGGCTGGTACTGTTAAAAGGAGTTAGAGGAGTTGGCGCTATTTATGTGCGCCACCTCCTATGTGTGTGTCAACATGTTTCGATGTAAAAACATCTTCTTCAGGACTGGGGTACACAAATCCCCACCTTACTCACGTTTTTAGGTCTCGTGACCTACAATGCGCGCAAGCGCATTGAGGGAACGAGAATTCAAGTGGCCAAAATCCTCTTCAAACCACGGGCTTTCAGCCGCGGTTTTCTTTAAGTTCACGTGAATCACGTGATTAAACATGCACGCGCATCGGCAGCATTTCTCCTGCAGGCTCGCAAAAGGCTCTCCTCCCTCCCCACATCAAAGGCATCAATCACCCTCCCACAGGCTTCCCCAGCGCTGCCCCGCCCCCTGCTTCACAGCCAAGCCATCTGTTCCCTGCCAGACCTCTCACACCTCCGTCACAGCATGCCTGTGTACTTCAAAGGCTTATCACTTCACACGGCCGGCCGCAGGCCGTGCAACCAGAGCACTTCAGTTGGTGCGCAGCCCCCCCCCCCCCCAGCACTGCCTTGTTACTCTCGGCAGCTGTGAGTCCCTAAACACTTTTTATATTTAATTAGCAGCAGCAGCATTTCTCCTGCGCCAGGCCACATCAAAGGCTCTGTGCCACTTTCACCCACACAGCAACACTTACAGACACGCAACGCCACTCACACCCACGCAAGCCCACTATCATCCACGCAACACCACACTCACCCACGCAACGCCACTCACCCAAGCAACACTACTCACACACGCAACCCCACTAATCCACGCAACCCCACTCATCCACGCAACCCCACTCATCCACGCAACCCCACTCATCCACGCAACCCCACCCATCCACGCAACGCCACTCACACATGCAACGCCACTCACACATGCAACGCCACTCACCCACGCAACACCACTCACACATGCAACGCCACTCACCCACGCAACGCTACTCACTCACGCAAAGCCACTCACACCCACACAGCACCACTTTCAGACACGTAACGCCACTCACACCCACGCAAGCCCACTATCACCCACGCAATGCCACACTCACCCAAGCAACGCCACACTCACCCAAGCAACGCCACTCACACACGCAACACAACTCACCCACGCAACCCCACTCACCCACGCAACCCCACTCACCCACGCAACCCCACTCATCCACGCAACCCCACTCACACACGCAACGCCACTCACACACGCAACGCCACTCACCCACGCAACGCCACTCACCCACGCAACGCCACTCACCCACGCAAGGCAACTCACTCAAAGCCACTCACACACACGCAGTGCCACTTTCACCTACACTGTGCAGTGCACAATAGGTCTCGCAGTAGGAAAGTTGGAGCTATTGGTTTTGTAAATGACAAAGCCCTTTATGTTTTTAAAATGAAAACAAAAATAAAAGGCATTGTTATTTGCAATTGTAATAGCTCCAACTTTCCTACTGCGAGACCTATTGGCAACGCCAGTGCTTGTTCTATTTCTGCTTTTTTGAATTCTAAAAAAGTGAAATCTATAAGAACAGGTATATCAATGTACCTACAGAACAACCGCTATTTAGCTGACTGTTTTCAAAGTTTGTTACTCCATGAGTCCGTGAGAACGTAGGGGATAATCGTACTTCCTTGCTGCGAGTCTATCAGGAGAGTCCCTCTTCGCTGCCCCGTACGCCGGCTCCGTTGGTTACACCAGGGGCTGCAGCATGTATTATGCCACCCCTGGCTGGCCATCCAAACTGACACCACAGGCTGATATCTCAGCTTGGGTAAGGTGGTGTAATCACCCCTTACTTAGATATATTATATCTACCTTATATATAGACACATATGCACCTATAAGTCACTCCTATGGTAGGCCTCGACAATCCTGGAGGCAGAGTGCTTGGTTTCATGTGAGAGAGTGCCCTAGCATGAGCTGAGCGCCTCTGCAGATTTCGGAACCATCTCCTTATAGCTGTTCTATGATATAGCCATACCATATACTCTTAAGTGCATTATAATCCTCGCGGTTAATGCTAACTTTGGTTTGGCTTTATCAAAACATGTTGTGTAAGGTGTCAAACACTTTGGAATACTACCCCCCCCCCTGCCAATTCTGGCGGCGGGGTAGCATTCCACCCTTCTAGAGGGAAAAGACATGTATGTTCCTGCTTTACACGGTTAAAGTTAAACAGAGCCCCAGCATCACAAAATGGATGCAGCTGCCACAGACACGAGTCTGACCTCCTGCTGCTGGGGGAAACTCCAGCAAGGGAGGCCTGAACAATAGGTTTCCTGTAGTACCTCCCCAGACAGCCTGTAGTGTATTGGGGCAGGGTGGATTGAATGGAAAGATGCTTTTCCAGACACTGCCTGGGGCACACAAGGTGCTCCATGCATAGCCCGGGTCAAACCAGTTGCTGGGGCACTCCAGCCCCGATCTGGCGCGAAACTGGACAAAGGGAAAGGGGTGTAACCACCCCCTTCCCAGGTCCACCGATAGGAGGGACCTAGCAGGTAATCCAGCCCCTAAAATCAGTATAAAGATAGGAGCTGTGTCTACAGACATTATACTATCCTGGAATGAAACTTTGAAACAGAACTCTTGGACCTTTGACGTTCTATACCGACTAGAAGACGGAAGACATCTTCCTTGTGGTCAAGGAGCGACCACCCTGTGTAAACAGGCACCACCAGTAACTTGCCGGTCTGCTTTGTCGACGGTCCCACCGGAACCCGAAGACTCAGCGACACAGGTACTGGACTCTCAGACTTCTCCGACTCCGACCCACACCCACAGCAAAGCTGAGACCCGAGGCGGACACTAGAGACGTGGGACCGGACACCCTGGAATCATGCATTTTGCTAACTGCTCGACTCCCGAGGTACCCTCGCAGTTGTGATTTGGGGTATGAGAAGCCCCAGAACCGAGCACCATTTGCACCGAAGCTCAGCCCTCCACACTCCACGAGTGCCGCGCGGGGCCTGCTCTTGCATTTCAGCTCGAGGCGTCTTCCCGGTTGCTAGCCCGCTGGCTAGTTAGCCTTCCGAAGACTTTCTTTTGAAACTAAACTGCTTTCCTGGTTGCTCCAGGCTTGCTCCAGCTTCCGTGCAAAGGAGAACCTCCCCAGACCTTGCTGGTCTGACTTTAAGCCAATCTTCACTTCCTGCGTGGATTGCGTTTGCCAAGGCTTGTTGGGTCCAGTCCGGATACCGACACCGCAGTCAACTAGATACTTCGTGGGACAGCTCGAATCCAGCTCCTGGTCGTCGTCGACGCCTCCTCGTCCTCGTGGCTGCAGAGACAAGCTTCACCTCTTCACCTGAGATCATAACGACATCGCCTGGTTCCTTCCTGGTTGCTTCCTGGTTCCGTCCTGGTCACTGGCCCCAGCGATTCCCTAGGCCTACTCACTATTTCTGAAGTGGTTCTTATACCACTTACTTAGTATATGGCTTGTGAGGCCCCTAGGGCATAACTGTATTTGTGCAACTTATCATATGCTAATTGAGTAACTTGTGATGTACTTCGATCTCTGACCTCATAAAGAGTGCAGAGGGGTTGTGTTAGAAATAAATACATATATATATGATATATACCTTGTGTGGTGTCCTTTTATTTGGTATTCAAGGGATTATAATTGGTAAAACAGCTTGCTTCACGTGCTCTTTGGAGTCTTAGCCTAGGACTGCTGGTCCATTCTACCACTAGGATAGCTTGTCTATAAGGTTGACTTTACAACCACCATCAATAATGGTCGATTTAGACTGGTGCAAGGTGCCACTAGAATTAGTGACATCATATGCCAGGCTAACTTCTCACACTATTTGATCAGGCTACCTGAATATTTGCTGTATCTTCATGGCGCTGAGCACAGAAAGTCTGAAGCTAACCCAATTTGCCTATTCACATTTGTCGATACACCACACCAAAATTCTAGAGTTAGTTATTTAGCAGATCATGGCAGTGTCACGGAAACTTCGCCCCCTTCAGCCAATCCAGCCCTCCAATGCCTGTTACCCAGGATAGGAATAGGATAGGAAAGGCATGCACGAAGCATGGGCCTATATCTGAGGCACTAGCCTCCCTGAGAGATCGCACGAATATCATACAGCCTGAGGCTGATGCAGCATTTGAAACGTGTATTTTCACTCTACAGCGGGCCCATTGTCAAGCATAAATCGCCAATTAACCACCCTAGAGTGGCACAGCGTGATGTGTACAGTTGCAAGAGATGCTAAATATAAAAGTTTGATTGCAGCCTAAGTGCACATCTGATGGATTTACAGAAAATGGCCTAGACCTAGCAACCACTGTGAGATCTCCGAGACCTCTTTGTTTTGTTAATCTGTATAACGTCATTCACGGAGGTGTTAAGCCCTCCTGCAACTGTTCTGTTGCCACAGCAAGGCAAGCCAGTGGCATAGTTAGAGGCAGCGAGAGAGTTCCAGATCACAGAAATTGATCTGTTTTGACGAATGAACGCAATAATGACTATATCGTACATGCGTTCCCCTCAGAGTAAACAAACAAAACAGGTGATGGACAGAATGTGGATCAATGTCACACATTCACCCCAGTCCAAGGATCTGGGCCCATATCCATCGTTTTTTTGCACTCCACACCACCCTGGGTTAGACAATGGCGATATGCAAATCAGCTCTGACCCTGTGCCCCATGGGAACAGTCCAGTCCAAACTACAAAAGCCATGTCCTTCCCAGAACGGAATCAAGCATCCGAGGACCGGACCGGTTTCGAGGTAACACCTCTCATCAGCCCGGCTAGCTTGACTCCAGTGGTGTGGAGTGCCTGGGACCCACGTCTGAGCATCCCCAGCGCACTTATGGCGGAATTTGCAAACAAAACAGGTGATGGACCGAATGTGGATCAATGTCACACATTCACCCCAGTCCAAAGATCTGGGCCCAAATCCATCGTTTTTTTGCACTCCACACCACCCTGGGTTAGACAATGGCGATATGCAAATCAGCTCTGACCCTGTGCCCCATGGGAACAGTCCAATCCGAACTACAAAATCCATGTCCTTCCCAGAACGGAATCAAGCATCCGAGGACCAGACCGGTTTCGAGGTAACACCTCTCATCAGCCCGGCTAGCTTGACTCCAGTGGTGTGGAGTGCCTGGGACCCACGTCTGAGCATCCCCAGCGCACTTATGGCGGAATTTGCAAACAAAACAGGTGATAGACAGAATGTGGATCAATGTCACACATTCACCCCAGTCCAAGGATCTGGGCCCATATCCATCGTTTTTTTGCACTCCACACCACCCTGGGTTAGACAATGGCGATATGCAAATCAGCTCTGACCCTGTGCCCCATGGGAACAGTCCAGTCTGAACTACAAAAGCCATGTCCTTCCCAGAACCACTGGAGTCAAGCTAGCCGGGCTGATGAGAGGTGTTACCTCGAAACCGGTCCGGTCCTCGGATGCTTGATTCCGTTCTGGGAAGGACATGGCTTTTGTAGTTCGGACTGGACTGTTCCCATGGGGCACAGGGTCAGAGCTGATTTGCATATCGCCATTGTCATCCTGCGGCATCTACAAATACGTTATGGCAGTGGCATTACACATAATTTCCTTTTATAATGAGGGGAATGCATTTTTCCCATTGACGTATATTGAAGCAGAGGCAATTTTAGGCGGAGCCACCTAAAATAAAATAGCCATATTGGCATTAAAAAAAATCGGTAGCCGCCCGCTTGAATCGGCTATATTGGCATGTACGTCAAAGGACAGTATGTAATGCAAGGGGTCAATCGTTCCATAGCCCTGTGGATTGGTTCCAATCTCGAAGCTATCGTTACTAAAGTTGTTTCCTGACTGACAGCATGCTCCAACGCATCAACTGTTTATACTATTAACCACACCTCCTTCCTCTCGCGTCTGTCCTCCGGTTCACTGTATGATACCGCCGAGGTCCGCTTACAGCACTCCGCTGGCCATAAACCACTGCAAAGTAACGCTGCTCCACAGCCTCAGAGGATTCTGCACAACAGCTCCAGAGGTCCGAATTTGCCGCGGAAGGCAAAGTACTAGGCGCACATAGGCCAATTGTGAATTGTGGAAATAGAAAAGGGGCCCGAGGCAAGTCCTACGTAGAAAGATGGCCAAACAGGGGGCCATCTTAGAGTGGAAATGCGAAATCTTTGACAAACTGTCGGGCACGCCACTTCCAAATCCCATTATTCGTATAATAGCTTTACATAAGAGTTGTCTATTGCTGACACTGAGCTTCTCACTCGCAGTTTGAATCGCAATCCTGAATGACATCCATATATATAGATATATTTTATGTTGCATATTTTATATAGCGCGAACTCGACACGAAGGTATTGGAGCGCTTTACATGAGCACCGTATTTCAGGCTCGAACCCTGGTTTGCAGCACCAGCATCGGGCGTGAAAACCCTCTCTCTCTCTCTCTCTCTCTCTCTCTCTCTCTCTCTCTCTCTCTCTCTCTCTCTCTCTCTCTCTCTCTCTCTCTCTCTCTCTCTCTCTCTCTCTCTCTCTCTCTCTCTCTCTCTCTCTCTCTCTCTCTCTCTCTCTCTCTACTGTCAAGTTTTGAGTTTGACATTTCCATTTCCATGTTTTTGGTGTGCTTAGTTGTAACATTTCAATGTCTTAAAAGTGACACATTGAACGACATATTTTGAGCATAACAAAGCAGTTATGTCCATGTAATGAGATAAATATTAGAAATAGACCTCACAGTAAAATAGCCACACAAAAAATCCAAAATGCAATGTGGCATTGGCTATAAAGTTCGGACTGGCGGAAGATATAAGTAAGACAAGTTAAGGGCTGTTGGGAAGTTTTGCAATGGGCTTATCACTTCCCTTCAACCCTCCCCAATCCTACACATTCTTTATTTGAAAAATGGCATTTAAAAAATATTTTTAGCTTGTTTCTGCTACATTTAGGACTTGCAAACAACGGTTTACATACATGCCAACATTTTAGATCATGCAAGTGGGAGATGGAGAAATTTCCTAGTTATCACAAAGGAAAGTTTCAATTCTATTAAGGACGCGGAGGCGAGGATTATGCATATCCTTTCTCTATTCATTAGACAGCAAGTTAAAAGGTAACAAGAAAAAACAGCCATGAACTACATAGCCCATGAGGCTCAGCTGTAGTCATGCAAACCAGTCCACCAATCACAGTCCAGGCAAGGGCATATAGGAGATCCCACGACGTAGTCCTTCCTCTTTCGATGCTGCAGGAAGTTAAGTTGACCACCGTCTAATCCGTCTTCTGATCTGAATATAGGATAAAAGAGAACATAATAATCTCCTATCCAGAAGGAACTCCTATATGAGAACATTACAGAAGAATAAAGCAACCAGTCAAGCAAATACAAATGCAGTAAAGTACTTAAAGCACAAGCTGCAAAATAAAACTCTAATCGAAACAGAACATATCTGATGCAGAAACACAATAAATCACAAGAACAATACTTTCCTGATACGTAAAAAGACAATCGATATACAGATAATCCCAGGGCGGGAGGCTAGATGAAGCCAGGGAGGGATAATCCTCGCCTCCGCGTCCTTAATAGAATTGAAACTTTCGATGTGATAACTAGGACATTTCTATGTCAGGAAGCAGATCGAGGATTATGCAAGTTCAAAGCTTACTTACCACAAGCGCAGCGGCATCATAAATTGGCTTGAAATCAAACTTTTTAAAAGTTGATTCCGAAGACCAATCAGCCGCATTCATAATGTCCTCCAATCTGCCAAGTACTTGGACAGCCTTGGAGGCCATAGCTCCTCTTGTAGAATGAGCTCCAAAATTTCTGACATCAACCTCGGATTCAGACATAATCCACTTGACCCATCTAGCAATGGTAGGAGAGGAAACCACCCGAAAGGGTTTCTTAAGGGCAATAAGAAGTTGCCGTTCACCAGGAGGTCGAACTTCCAAAGCCATGTCCTCAGAAGATTTAAGTATAGAAAATATAGGATGTCCCACGCTTGTGGATCCACAGATCCTATTTGTCCAATAGGACAAATCTGCGTGTGAGAGGGTCTGGGGTGGTCTAGTCTGGATTTGGCAATAATATACGGTTGCTGTTTAATATGCTTGTTTGTAAATAGACAATCTTAAACCCTTTGGAAACATATTCAAAAGACAAATTAAAAAGACATAGGATGCTTGTACTACAGGGTGACTCTAATAAAATTAATGTGAAAACAAATTGCGTTCTGGTAGAAAAAATACAAATTTATTCTTTCAATGCAAATAAAACATGTTGTGGTATTAAAAACAATGGTAAAAAACATGAATATCAATACACACAATATTATACATATAAATAAAAACAAATTGGGTACATAACATCAAGAATCGAAGATTTAGGTCGACGCGGCGTTTCGGTTTTCTTTATGTGACACCTTCTTCAGGACCGATTCTAAAAGGTTATTTTAAAAAACATATAATTACCCACTGTTTATTAATTTGTACATGTTCTACAGTTAAAAAGCTACATTATTGTTACTATACATATGGCTGTTTAGCACCCTGCACTTGTACAGTTCTATAGTTTTAATAAAAAAGCATTGAAAACATCATTTTGATGAAAGGCAGGATTAATTGTTAATCAAACAGCAAATTTTCTACAGGTCATGCCGCTTTCAACCGTATTTATACCGACTGTGTATGATGAGAGACTCCCATGTTATATAGTGTCGCTACTTGGTGATTCAAAACCATACTAAAGCCCCTCACCCTATCACGCTTTCAACGAATGGTCTCTATTGACTAAATTCGTAATTGGACATCTGGAAATGGGACTAAGCTGTCCCTACCACTCTTCTGTGGATATATAGACTGGTGTTTGGGGGACGTGACTACCATTCCTCCATTTCAATTTATATTCGGGGTTTTTTTTGGGAAAGAACAACTTAATTTTACTGACCCCGGGTAAGATGTCTTACCTTAAAATTCATTCTTAACATCCACTCTTATAAATGTAAGTGGGAAGTATTGCCCCAGTCTTATACGATCTGTTTGGCCACGAGTCAATGGAATATCAGAAAGATTATCTATTTAGGAGAAACAAAAATGTATTTATTCATCTTTGTTCTATGTAATTTCTCTTTTCACTAATTAGTAAGAAAGGAGATTTGATGTACCTTTTTTCTTAAGATGACAGGCCTTATACACTGTGCGAGGGAGCCACCGTTTTGTACTTTGGTGTGGAGTTTCCTTATAGACAAAAAATGCAGAAAGAATTTTCACATTAACCAAAGTGAGCAGATGTTTGCGAAGTTTTTTTTGGCTCCATGGTTGTGACAAAATTACTCACCAATAATTATGGTTGCAAACCGTTGCAGTAGGCTGCACCTATTTTGGGATATGCCCAGGAATTGCTCATAAGGGCATAGTATATAGACACAAATGAAATCAATATACTAGAGAAAACCATATATACTTATTGTAACCCATCCAGAGAACACAGTGGCATGAGAAAATCTGAACAGGAGAAAACTTTCAGAAAACTTCCTGGGCATATCCCGAAATAGGTGCAGCCTACGGCAACCAAAGAGGCCTGTCCCAAGACAATTCCAGAAGGGACGGGAACCAAATCTGAGCTCTCCAGATTGGAGTAATCAAGATCAGAGAGGCTTTCTGCCTGCGGACTTGAGCCGCGACTCTCTGAATGAACAGGAATGGGGAAAAGCATAAGCTGGAAACCCCGACAAATCCTGATGGAAGGCGTCCACAGCCTCCGCTCCCAGATCCAGCTTCCAACTGAAGAATCGCGGGAGTTGGGAATTCCATCTGGAAGCAAACAGACCCACAAGGGGGAGACCCCACAGGTCGACAACCTGACAGAAGATCGCAGGCCAGCCTCCAATCGCTGGCATCCTGGAAATGCCTGGAGTTCCAATCTGCCACGCAGTTCTGAACTCCTGGGAGATACTCCGCCGTCACCGAAATCTGACGTCGAAGGCAATAATTCCAAAAATCCTTGGCAAGGTCTGCCAGAATCTTGGAGTGAGTACCGCCCAGGCGTTTGATGTATTGAACCGCCGTCGTATTGTCCATCCCGAGTAGGACACAGCAGGAGACTCTTGTTGTCGTGAATGAACGAATGGCGAAAGAACCCGCCAGGAGTTCGAGGCAATTGATGTGGAGATGCAACTCCTCCTCCGTCCACCTGCCCCCCACAGAGAGAGAGCCGCATCTGGCCCCCCAACCCAGGCGACTGGCATCCGACTCGATTACCAGATCTGGACGGGAGCCGAAAATCGCTCTCCCATTCGAATCCTCCATGTGGTCTATCCACCAAAGGAGTTCCGACCTGGCTTCCAGGGAGAGGGAGATCAACTCTGAGTAAGTTAACCCTCTGCGGAGGTGAAAAGCCTTCAAGCTCTGAAGGGCCCTGTAATGCACTGAGGGGGGAGCAATAGAGAAAGAGGAAGGACTACGTTGTGGGATCTCCTATATGCCCTTGCCTGGACTGTGATTGGAGGACTGGTTTCCATGACTACCGCTGAGCCTAATGGGCTATGTAGTTCATGGCTGTTTTTTCTTGTTACCTTTTAACTTGCTGTCTAATAAATGGAGAAAGGATATGCATAATCCTCGCCTCTGCTTCCTGACATAGAATAAAAAAAAAATAGTTGTGAGAATGTATTTTCCCCACTGACTTAAATAGAAGCAGAGGCAATGTGCTTGAATCAGGTCTATTGGTATGTATGGTGATAGGCAATCAGCATTTCATTTTTAGCAGCTTAATAACACAGTGCAAACGAAAACATGAGTTCTAAACTCTGCATTTGTTTGCACTATGTAAAACTGCAAAAATTAAAATGTTGGGGACTGTCTCATGCTGATATCCCCCCTCCAAGAATTCAGGACAAAGGGCCAGATGTACAAAGGTTTTTTGCGGATTCAAATGGGGTTTAGACCCGTTTGCGCCCGCAAAAAACCTGTTGCCATGTACTAATCCTATATTGTGAGTCAGAAATCAATTTGCAACTCGCAAAATAGGATTAGCGACTCGCTATTAGAAAGGGGCGTTCCAAGGGCGTCCTTTCCTAATTAGCGACTCCTCAAGCTATGTAAGAGTGTTTTGCGACCGCAATTGCGGTTGCAAAGCACTCATAGTTTACCACCCTTCTCAGAAGTGGTAAACTTCTCAGGGTGGCAAAACACTCACAAACAGGAAGTTTGCTGTCTTGTTTGTTCTTCGATTTGAATCGTCTTTTGAAATGTCGTATTGTTATTGTTATGTGTAAGTAATTGGATATGGTTTGAATAACCATTTTGCATTGTCGTATAGAAAATGTGCTATGACTACATTGTGTTCCTTTTCATGATTTGATCAAATTTTTGGGGAGCTTTCATAAAGATAAAGGAAAATAAAAAACGATCACACATAAGTAATTCATTGTTTGATCTCAGTGTAAATTTGGGATACGCATCCAATCGATACGAGGGTTGGGTTTATCCCACATGTGTACAACATTTTAGAGTAGGCATGTAAGAGACTTTGAAAATTACATTAGGGAAATGTTTTTCCCCATTGATATATCGAAACAGAGGACATGTTATCCAGGATACAGCTGAAATAAAGCCATTTTTTGGTTAATAAATTGAGAGTCTCGCCCCCAAATATGGTCTATTGACATGTATGGAAACAGAACACAGTACATTATTAAATGAGCCTGGAGGTCTTAGCCATCAATTTTTTTATGACAACATCTTTCCACAAACAATTTTCTCTTGCCCTCAGACAGATGAAAGGCAGAGTGGCCCTGCATTGATACTATCTTGTTACCTCTAGATTATGTATACAAAAGTAGAAGAGTTTGAAAAAACAATTAGGGGAATGTCATTTTTGGCTTACAAATCGTGAGTCTCCCGCATGAATCAGGTCTTGTGACAATTTATTTTGCAAAAAGGGCTCCAAGTACTGATCTACCTTTTAATAAATGGATATTGTCATCAAATCTCTCAAACATAATACCATCTCCCCCCAGCTAACAAAACAAGCATTTACAATGCAATAGGTCTCGCAGCATTAAAATTTGAGTTATTGGCATTGTGTATGACAATGCGTTGCATACATTTTTTAGCGAACTTTGAATTGGTGAGCAGTGACAGTGTGTGCAAGAGTATGCTGTTCTTGAAAGCAGTGTGGTAGAGAGTGCAGGAATTTGGGTGACGTGAGCAATGTGGATGCGGTGAGATTACAAGAGTGAGTGTAACTCGACAAAATGTGTTTAATTGCATACCAGTGTGATATGGAAAGCTCTGATGATGCACCTCAGGCACGGGCTCACAGCTGTTATTATTCACACAGCTCTGATGATGCAGCTCAGGCTCGGGCTCACAGCTGTTATTATTCACACAGCTCTGATGATGCAACTCACGCACGGGGCTGACGCAGTTATTATTCACCTCAGGCACGCTGCTGACAGTTATTATTCACACAGCTCTGATGATGCACCTCAGGCACGGGGCTCACAGCGTTTATTATTCACACAGCTCTGATGATTCACCTCAGGCACGGAGCTCACAGCTGTTATTATTCACACAGCTCTGATGATGCACGTCACGCAGGGGCTCACAACTGTTATTATTCACAAAGCTCTGATGATGCACCTCACGCACGGCCACACAGCTGTTATTATTCACACAGCTCTGATGATGCAACTCACTCACAGGGCTGACGCAGTTATTATTCACACAGCTCTGATGATGCACTTCACGCACGGGGCAGACGCCTCCTGAAAGTGCCTGTATTTCTGAGCCTCCCTTGAAACTCGAAAGAGAGGCAAATAAGTGATGCACCTCACGCATGGGCTCACAGCTGTTATTATTCACACAGCTCTGGTGATGCACCGTACGCATGGGGCTGACGCAGTTATTATTCACACAGCTCTGATGATGCACCTCACGCACAGGCTCACAGCTGTTATTATTCACACAGCTCTGATGATGCACCTCACGCACGGGGCTGACACAGTTATTATTTACACAGTTCTGATGATGCACCTCACGCACGGGGCAGACACAGTTATTATTCACACGGCTCTGATGATGCACCTCACGTACGGGGCTGACGCAGTTATTATTCACACAGCTCTGATGATGCACCTCGCGTACGGGGCTGACGCAGTTATTATTCACACAGCTCTGATGATGCACCTCAGGCACAGGCTCACAGCTGTTATTATTCACACAGCTCTGATGATGCACCTCACGTACGGGGCTGATGCAGTTATTATTCACACAGCTCTGATGATGCACCTCACGCACGGGGCTGATGCTGTTATTATTCACACAGCTCTGATGATGCACCTCACGCACGGGCTCACAGCTGTTATTATTCACACAGCTCTGAGGATGCACCTCACGTACGGGGGTGACGCAGTTATTATTCACACAGCTCTGATGATGCACCTCACGTACGGGGCTGACGCAGTTATTATTCACACAGCTCTGATGATGCACCTCACGCACGGGGCTGACGCAGTTATTATTCACACAGCTCTGATGATGCACCTCACGCACGGGCTCACAGCTGTTATTATTCACACAGCTCTGATGATGCACCTCACGTTCGGGGCTGACGCAGTTATTATTCACACAGCTCTGATGATGCATCTCACACACGGGGCTGACGCAGTTATTATTTACACAGTTCTGATGATGCACCTCACGCACGGGGCTGGCGCAGTTATTATTTACACAGCTCTGATGATGCACCTCACGCACGGGGCTGACGCCTCCTGAAAGTGCCTGTATTTCTGAGCCTCCCTTGAAACTCGAAAGAGGCAAATAAAGCATTTGCTAATGAGAATAAGAAGGAAAGGTTTGCGCTCTAATCGCAGCCACAAGAAATCAACAAAAACGCAAAGCCAACTCATCTGGGCATTTAGGGACTGATGGTTCAGCAAGAGGGTCCGGCTCAAAGATTCATGAACAGAAAAGAGATCTAGCACAATGAGATGATAAATGCCACTAATCTGTAATGTTCTTAACAACTTTTACTTTGGCAAACAATTTAATTCTTTACCAAGGTGTGAAACAACTCTGATTTATTTATGTCCAACAATCCCAGGTCTTCCACAAATGCTGGACAGTGGCCAGACAACTCTCTATATTGCAATACAAACAATCAGGGAGACAGTCCATGGACTCCTTAGCACTATGCCCTTTGCACCGGAGTGTGAGAGGTATGAGGGGGGCTACTTGTGGGTACAGGTCTCTCTCTCTTTCTCTCTCTGGGGTGCTAGACTGCCCACTGCAAGATGGCCGCTATGCCGGTTGGCGATAAAATATCAGCAAAATATTATGCAATTTGCGCTGAAGAGGACTATAATGAGAGGTAGCTGATGGGCATTACAGAAGCGAGCTATTGCAGGGACCCGAAGTTACTCGGAGCAAGAAATCACAGGGGATCTGAGGCAGTGGTCCGCAGGGAGGTCTCTCTTGGCTTGTCCTGCTCCTGCGCAGTGACGTGCCTGCACTATGCTTGATCCATCAAGAAAGGAGGATTACACAGCTCTGGAGGGTGGTGGAGAGACAGAGTGAGACCCAGGTTGAGAAGACTGCATCCTGCGACCCGGGAGCTTAAGTGGGTTGGAGGTTGCAGGGTGCCGACACAGCCCTCTCCTGCAAACACGGCGGCAACAGCCGACTGTTCGACGATGACACTGAGTCAAACCTCAGTGTTAAGTACTGTTGAATATTACTACGCTAAAGTCACTACCTGGACAAACCCTCTGGCAGGGACTACAGTGAAGCACGATCACTTCAGAAGACATCTCTGATTTTTCTCCCACCTAAAATGAACTGCAGGACATCGACTGAGCAGGCATTGTGGCTACTCACCAGACACCCGGCTAAACTAATACTAGGCAATCTCAGACCTTGGCAGCTATGCAACAATGGTTGTAATTTTAGGTGTCTAAAATGAAGGGTACTCACCACACGCCCCCAGCGATTCCTTCAACGACCTGAAGAACAAGACGTGAGCGAAACTGAAACCTTCCGTGGGGCGGGACTTCGGTCTTCGGAAGCCCGCGCAAGCGCCCACGGAGTGCATGGCCAAACAAGCAGTGCTGGTGACGCAGGGCTCCCATGCCCGAGGGAGAGCCCCGCAGAGGCTGCAGAACTGTACAATGGCGGTAAGTGGGGCTTAGTTGTAGGGGGGGTGCGCGTGTGTGTGTGCGTGTGTGTGTGTGTGTGTGTGTGTGTGTGTGTATGTATGTGTGAGGCGGCGGCGGCAGGGGGTAGGGGGGCAGGGGTCTCTGTATGTGTGTGTGCATGCGTGTGTGTGTGTAGGTGTGCTTGTGTGTGTGTCTCTGTGTGTGCGCATGCGTACAGGGGAGGTGTGGCTGTGTGGTACAGCTTTCCAGGAGAGGAGACAGGAGCTGGGCACAGCGAGCGCGTTCGCGTGGCCCGCTCAATATCGAGCACGCGGCAAGCTCCTGTCCTCTCTCCTGGAAAGAAGAATCCCTAACAATAGGTCTCTGGCGAGACCGTGCTTCGCGCGGTTCAACGCCACAAGACCTAAAAAGTAGTAAGCATTACCAAAAATCTCCTTGAAATGGGCACCCATAGGTTCAGAAGGACCACCTACCGAAAAAATATGATGCGAGTCCGTTAACAGTTCTCTCCATGGAACAAGCTTTGAAACAAGATTTGCATGTCTGTATAACCAATGCAAACTATATGTTGTTAATTTGGCTGGAGTCCTGACATTTTTTGGCAATAATTTGTATTCTGGGGCACGTAGATTTAGTTTCCCTTTTTAAGGCATAGGCTTCCCAGGGCCAATATGCAGGTGGAGTTGGCTTAAAATTCAGTTATATATGTTTGGGTCTCATCTCCAGCCTTTGAAAACAAGAACATTGATATAACAGTTTAAACTCAATATAAATTGTGCGTATTTCAAACTTACACATGTTTCACAGTACTAGAATGTGCACGGTGTACACATCCCTTGTGCAACAGGCAGATGTGCCTTATGTAAACAACTAAAATAAGGCGTTTTATTTTCACGAAAACCTTACAATAAGCACTGCCATGCCGAAAAAAACGGAATGTGCATCAATGTAATACATTAAATCTACACGCCCAAACCCACATATGAATGGAATTCCTTTGGACCAGGTCTCTGTATTTGACTATTTGGGCTTAACTCTTACAGAAAATATGACATGGGGGGCTCTGATCAAGAAATCCAACCTCAAATTGACACAAACCACAGGCGGCCTGGCTAAGTTTTTTAGAAAGACTTTCCACAAGCCAGTTAGTCCGGTTATGGAGATCTATAAAAGTCAGGCAAGGAGTACTGCCTTATTTGGGGTTGAACTCTGGGGGCACTCTAATCACAGGTCCTTAGCCATTACAGAAAATAATTTCCTTAGACATTGTGTATGGACCCAGGGGTTAGATCCATTGCTGAGGTTAGGGTCATCAGTTTCTAAGCGATATCCAACATGGTAAACTTCGATATTCGTATTGTCTTTGAGTCAATGTAGTATTGCTCAGGTATGATTGCTGCAGCTCTAGATATCTTTGGGTGTGCTTGTTTGGGGGGGTTGAATAATTGTTCTCAAGTTGCTGGTTGCAGTACAACATATCAGATAGCCATGCTGAAATGGTGAGGGATTTGCTCCTCCCCTAAACTCAGACAACCCTTCTCTATGCTGTAGTAGAGCAATGAATAAAAAAGGTGCGCATGTCATGGTATGTGTACAGTGCATTCAAGTAGCGCAAGCGCAGGTGATGGGTAAATAACTATTTCTGTCATCTCTGAGATTCGGCTGAATATCCCACTGCAATATTTACATATCTGAGGGCAACTCCATGCTCATTGAACACAATCAGCATCTGATTCTTTGCTTTGTACACAACATGAGTCTGTAGTCAATTTAAATTGAAACATTTTCACAGACATACTGTACATTTTGTTCCCAAATTCAAAGTGGAGTAATTGTAAATTGATACTAGTGAGGTGTAGGAAGCTAGCTTTCTATGAGGTAGTGGCAATGTAAAGGCACATCATGCAAAAAGACAAGCCTTATTGGTTTACCGGGCTTAAATTAATAATCCCAATTGCTCTATTTGTGGTAGTGTGTTTAAGCAGTTTAGGCTTATCAGAGGGTAGTGTTAAGCATTTGTTGTGCACAGAGAGTCAACAAATGGGACACACACTCACAAAGACACTAGAGACCAATTTAGACAAAGAACACAGGGTTTTATATAATTTTAAACGCCAAGCTCTTCGGAATCAGGTAAGCACTTCAGAAGTTAAAGATTTTTACAGGTAAAACAGTAGAAAATCACAGCTGTCAGATTTGAGTCATGAGCCTCGAAAGTGGTAATGTTATCCTATGGGAGGAAAAGACATGTACTACATAGGTATGCTTGCAAACGGTTGTCAAAGGTATCCTTTGGGGTTTATGGGGCTTAGGGCTCAGGGTCTAAGAAACCACCAGCAGTTTGGGTCGCACAGCTCTGGGGTGTCCGCGTGCAGAGGGGCTGGTAGTGTTGGTAGCGCTATGCGGTAAAGTTTAAAGGGACCTGTCAAAACAACAGAGTATGCAAAAGGGGACTTGGGGACAAGCCCGGCAGAACCCAACATGGGCCTCAGCTTGTGTGGACTCCTAGGCCAAGGGGACGCAGGCAGAAGTCGTGTACTCGGGCTGTGGGGCTCGGGTGTGGAGGTGCTGGTTGGAAGGCCACTTAGCGTTGAAGGCTTTCCTGGTTCTTGGGGTACCTACAGAGGAGGGAAAAGAAACACAGCAGGGCCACTCTCAGTATGGAGCTCATCTCTCCTGAAGTACCTCGATGTGCAGGTACGTTTTTGCAGTGGTGGTGTTCGCTTTGAACACAAACAAGCCTTGGTGGGCGAAAGTGCCCTGGTAGTCAGGGTACTGGTGCAGCAGGACTCCTGGAGGGTTTTGTATCTCAAAACTCAGCAGAGAGACAGGGCTGATGTCCTAGAAATTCGGGGACTGATGGCAACAAAACGAGGTACTGGGTAGATGCTTTCTGTGCCTGCAGATGCAGGGGGGGGGGGGGTGGCTCCTCCACCCCAAGAGAGATACTGCCTGGTGGTTGACATTGATGTGGTTGCTGGATGGTACTCCACAGCTTTGGGTGGATACACAGCTTCTGGACAAGTCGTGTTGGTGCAATTGTCAAGGTTCCAGTAGCAAGGCAAGGTTTAGCGCCAAGTAGTGGTAAAGTCTTCAGTTCTCGCAGTGACTGCTCTTCTTTGTACTTCCTTTGGTTCCCAGCAGATGAATCTGAGTTCCTGGTGTCAGGGGCTACCTAAATGCTAGATTTAGGGATGCTAAGGGGAGTGTAAGGTAGCAGCCAATGGGCCACTTACCCCTGGGGAACTACAGCCCCTTCATTACCATTTCCTACGGAGAGTGGGCATAAACCTGACCCAGAGTTCCTAGTTTCACCAAAAACAAGATGGCAAAACCCTTTTTCAGTGTAGACTTTAGGAGGCCCACCTTAGGGGTGTGCCTAGCTTGATAGTGCAACACACCTACTAACTAGCTAATTTTCTCACCCGCTCCTGTGCCAAATGGGCCCAAGGTCAGGGGCTGCCATTCTCCAGGTCTGGAGGAAGCCGGGGTTGCATATCAAAGACAGCAGAGGCTATGAAGCCTCTGGTCTTGATATGCTAAATCACTAGTCATCCTGCTGAACGAGGTGTAAACACTTCTTGCCAAGGCAAGCATTGTTTCTGACCTCAGAGAGAGTGCTCTCCCAGGCAGGGGGTCAGAAACTCACCTGTGGTTGCAGGCTGGAAGAGTCCGATCCTCCAGCACCCTAAATGTCTGGTAGGTTTCAGGGAGAACCTCTAAGGTGCCCTCTGGGTGCATGTCCTAATAAATCCAACACTGGCATCAGTGTGGATGTATTAAGATGAGGAGTTTGACACCACTATTTTCTTTCAGTTAAGCCATTATGTAGCTGGGTAAACTCATAATGACCAGTGCCCAGTACATGTGCTTAAGATGGCTCCTGATCACCTGCAATGTCATTGCAATGGAACCATACATCACAGGGGCATATCTGCTCATACAGATATGTCCTCACATATAATAGAATTGACCCTGCCTTAGGGCTCTAAGGCCTGCTGTCGGGGTGACTTACATATAGTATATGTAGTGCGCATTGACATAATACACAGAGAGTGTGTCTTGTTGTGTTTTCAAAAAGGTTTGCACCATTTCACGCATCCTGCAATTGCATGCTGCATGCTTTTTATTGTATGGGTCCCTTTGGGTGACATAATGAATGCTGCAGCTCTTAGGGACCTTTTTTAGAACCCGGGCCCTGGGAAACAGTTAAATGTCTAATTGTTACACAATTGAAAGGACTTTAGCACCCCTAGTAAATGGTACCTATGGAAACAAGCATTTGCAATGCAATAGGTCTCGCATAAGGAAAGATTGAGCTATTGGTATTGTAAATGACACATTTTTTATTTATGTGTTGGTTTTGAAAAAAGCAAAATTAATAGCTTTGTCATTTACAATGCCAATAGTTATAACTTTCGCAAATATGCCACCTTTAGCATTTGTAATGCAATATGTGTTGTATTTACGTGACTTAGATGTATTGATATTACAAATAACAATGGCTTTTAATTTTTTTAAATAATGAATATTTAAATAAAAGTTATTGTAATTTATAATGGCAATAGCTTACACTTTTGTAAATAACTTTTGTGAAGATTATGTTCAGTGTATTTTATTGTGACGAAAATCCAAGAACAGAAGTGAAATATTAACATCTTTTTGTGACATTTGTAATAAAGCTTGAAACATTGAGAGAACATATTTGAACCAGTTGTTGTTGAATGGTTGCACAGATTGATGCTGTGGTGGCGCTGAGTGATGTTGTGGTGGCGACGAGTGATGCTGTGGCGTTCAGTGATGCTGTTGTAGCGCATAGTTATGTTGTGGTGCCCCTGAGTGATGCTGTGGTGGTGCTGAGTGATGCTGTGGTGATGCGATAGATAGATAGAGTGAGTGCGATGGATAGATAGAGTGAGGGTGATAGATAGAGGGAGGGCGATAGATAGATAGAGGGAGGGCGATAGATAGATAGAGGGAGGGCCATAGATAGATAGAGGGAGGGCGATAGATAGAGTGAGGGAGGGCGATAGATAGAGTGAGGGCCATAGATAGAGGGAGGGCGATAGATAGAGGGAGGGCGATAGATAGATAGATAGATAGATAGATAGATAGATAGATAGATAGATAGATAGATAGATAGATAGATAGATAGAGGGATGGCAATAGATAGTGTGAATGTGATAGTTGTTATGCTATGTTTTGTTGTGTTTTGTTATGATATGCCATGCTATGCTTTGTTTTGTTATGCCATGCTATGTTTTGTTATGCTATGTTTTCTTGTGTTTTGTTATGCTATGCTTTGTTATGCTATGCTATGTTTTGTTTTGCTATTCTATGTTTTGTTGTGCTATGTTTCGTTCTGCTATGCTATGATTTGTTATGCTATGCTATGTTTTGTTGTGTTATGCTATGCTTTGCTTTATTTTGTTATGCTATGCTATGTTTTGTTATACTATGCTATGTTTTGTTATGCTATTCTTTGTTTTGCTATGCTTTGTTTTGCTAGGCTATGTTATGCTATGATATGTTTTGTTGTGCTATGTTTTGTTGTGTTTGATTATGCTATGCTGTTGTGTTGTGTTTTGTTAATCTATGCTTTGTTATGATATGTTTTGTTTTGTCATGCTATGTTTCAAGTGAGACAGGCACACACAGTTGGTTCCTTTTGGTTATGCTATGTTATGCTATGTTTTGTTATGCTAAGCTATGCTTAGTTTGTTATGCTATGCTGTGTTTTAATTTGCTATTCTATGTTTTGTTATGCTATGTTTCGATGTGTTTTGTTATGCTATGCTATGCTGTTTTGTTATACTATGCTATGTTTTGTTATGCTATTCTATGTTTTGCTACGCTTTGTTTTGCTAGACTATGTTATGCTATGCTATGTTTTGTTGTGCTATGTTTTGTTGTGTTTTTTAATGCTATGCTGTTGTGTTGTGTTTTGTTAAGCTATGCTTTGTTATGCTATGTTTTGTTTTGTTACGCTTTGTTATGCTATGTTTTGTTATGATATGCTATGCTTTGTTTGTTATGCTATGCTATGTTATGTTATGCTATGCTATGATATGCTATGCTATGTTTTGTTATGCTATTCTATGTATTGTTATGCTATGTTATGTTTTGTTGTGTTTTGTTATGCTATGCTATGTTTTGTTATGCTATGCTTTGTTTTGTTATGCTATGTTTTGTTATGCTATGCTATGTTCTGTTGTGTTTTGTTATGCTATGGTTTGTTGTGTTTTGTTTTGTTATGCTATGTTTTGTTGTGTTTTGTTATGCTATGTTTTGTTATACTATACTATGTTTTGTTATGCTATGCTATGTTTTGTTTTGCTATGCTATGCTTTGTTATCCTGGTGTGTGGTTGTGTGTGCGGTTGAGTGTGTGTGTGGGGTTGTATGTGTGAGGAGTTGTGTGTGGGGAGTTGTGTGTGGGGGGTTGTGTGTGGGGGGTTGTGTGTGGGGTTGTGTGTGTGGGGTTGTGTGTGTGGTTGTGTGTGTGGTTGTGTGTGTGGGTTTTGTTATGCTATGGTTTGTTGTGTTTTGTTATGTTGTGTTTTGTTTTGTTATGCTATGTTTTGTTGTGTTTTGTTATGCTATGTTTTGTTATGCTATACTATGTTTTGTGTTGCTATGCTATGCTTTGTTATCCTGGTGTGTGGTTGTGTGTGCGGTTGAGTGTGTGTGTGGGGTTGTGTGTGTGTGTGTGGGGTTGTGTGTGTGAGGAGTTGTGTGTGGGGGGTTGTGTGTGTGGGGTTGTGTGTGTGGTTGTGTGTGTGGTTGTGTGTGAGTGGTTATGTGTGTGTGTGTGTGTGTGTATGTGTGTGGTTGTGTGTGTGTGTGGTTGTGTGTGTGTGTGGTTGTGTGTGTGGGGTTGTGTGTGTGTGGGGTTGTGTGTGTGGGGTTGTATGTGTGGGGTTGTGTGTATGTGGGGTTGCGTGTGTCTGGGGTTGTGTGTGTGTGTGGGGTTGGGTGTGGGGTTTTGCGTGTGTGTGGTTGTGTGTTTGTGTGTGGGGGGGTTGTGTGTGTGGGTGTGTGTGTGTGGGGTGTGTGTGTGGGCTTGTGTGTGTGGGGTTGTGGTTGTGTGTGAGGGGGGGTTGTGTGGTGTGAGGGGTTGTGGTGTGTGTGAGGTTGTGGTTGTGTGGGGGGGTTGTGTGTGTGGGGTTGTGTGGTTGTGTGTGTGGGGTTGTGTGTGTGTGGGGGGGTTGTGTGTGGGGTTGTGTGTGTGGGGTTGTGGGGTTGTGTGTGTGGGATTGTCTGCTTGTGGGGTTGTGTGTGGGGGGTTGTCTGTGTGGGGGAGTTGTGTGTGTGGGATTGTGTGCGGTTGTGTGTGTGGGGGGTTGTGTGTGTGGGGGTGTGTGGGGGTGTATGGGGTTGTGTGTGTGTGGGGTTGTGGTTGTGCGTGTGTGTGGGGTTGTGGTGTTGTGTGGGGGGTTGTGTGTTGTGGGGTTGTGTGGGGGGGTTGCTTGTGTGTGTGCGGTTGTGTGTGTGTGGTTGTGTGTTTGGGTTGTGTGTGTGTGGGGTTGTGTGTGTGTGGGGTTGTGTGTGTGTGTGGTGTTATGTGTGTGGGGGTTGTGTGTGTGGGGTTGTGTGTTATAAGCTAAAGAGAGGTGTGTGGGGTTGTTGGGTAATATTCCTATGTGATTGAATATATTGTAATGCTATGTTTATTTAGCACCCTCAGATGGAGTTGCTGTGCCTTCAGGCTGCTAGTACTTATTTTTTAAACTTTTTAATAAAGTGCCAAAGTAGTTATTGGATTACAAGTTTGAATAGTGAGTGCTGTGAGGTCCAACACAAACAGTACAATAAATGGTGGTGGAAGGGAACATCACAGTAATGTCTCCTGGAGTAGAAAGCTTTTCAGCGAGTCGAGAAGTCAAAATCATAGGAGGGGCACTGAATGTCAGGGAGTGGGGGGGGCATACGATGGTGCAGAAAAAAGAACAACCAGGTAGAAAAAAAGGATTGAAAGCGGGCGCCCATGTGCTGCCTGAAGTAAGAGAAACTCAATAAAGAAAATAGTGCTTACAAGACTAACAAGCCTATCTATGAATCAGAATCCAGCATTTACGAAGGACAATAACACAAATGTGGGCGGAGAGTGGGCGGGGCTTCTAGTCCATACTCCACAACAACATGTCTCGAAGAGCAACGCATGCATGCTGGCTCTAGGCTCGACCTAAAAAAGTATGATGCTAACAACCTTACCCACTGTTACGTTCAACCAATATCCTTTTTTCAATATCCAGCATTTATATTGAACCCAGACTTGGATCATTTCCATTAGTAACACGCAGTGGGAAAGCAAACTTATCTGGCTTTTAATAAGCAATCATAAGCAAACAGCATTTATGCAGACCTTTGTTTGCATGCATTAGCAGGTTAGAGCTAGACCCAGTGACTCTGGCAATGATTCTTGGTTGAGCTTTCTAAGAAAGAACTGAATCCATGGTAAGAGTTGGATACAGAAAGGCAAGACATCTCTTGCAAATAACAACAGTGTACAAACCAAAGAGTTAAACTGATGACAAAATAATATAATGGGAAGGTATCCTGGTGCCAGAGACCTGAGTTGACTTGCTTGTAGCATCTCGCTGGTGGGAAACATTTTCAGAGACTGAACTCGTTGTCTCTGTTACAGTTACCAAAATGCCACACATTTTTTTAAAATGTCAGAACTGTTTTATAATGTTTTCATGAAACAATAAAACAATATAGTAAAACAAAAAGAATTGTCTGGTGTAGCGGGGTCAATTTGCAAAGTTATGGTCTGAGTAAAATGAGTAAAAGAGTATAGCATATATTCAAAATATTATTGGAGGTTCTGCTGTGTGTGTGTCAAGTGTAAGCCCAAAATAAAATGAAAAGTGTCTAGAGGGAAGATACAGAGTTTGAACTGAGGGAGTGATAAGAGATAGAGTGGAAGGGGAAACAGTGGAGGGTATCAGGAGAGAGGGTTAGGGAGGGGCTAGCTAGATGTCGAAATGGAATCGGGAGAGGTTTGGTTAAGGGTTAGGTTGGGCCTCTGGGAGGGCTGTAGTTAGTGTTTGTGTGGGTATTTTGTAAGGACAGGTACATAGGGCAGCATAGGTATTGGGGGATTACAGTTGTTTAATGGTGAGTTGAAAGGTGAAGCAGCTCTATGGTGGGAGGTAATCGGATATGTATGAGTCCTCAACGACCATAAAAGCACAGGCAAAGTATGTACATACAATAAAATACATAAATAATTAAGAACCAGCGGTTAAAACATTATTATACAATCAGTTATCAAACGAAAATGGCCATCATTATAATTAGTCACAATTAATCAAAGTGGACCTTCTGCGCCACATGCTGTACAAAAATCGGGAGACCGAGAACACAATGAGGGGGGATGTATCATATTTTAAAATTCTAACGGCTTGGGCACAATATTTTAGTCCCAGATTTCTACATAGTGGTACCAGCCAAGCTCTCCTGATTGCGCTGTAAGCAGGGCAAAAAAACAAAACATGGGCAATGTCTTCCTTGATATTGTTGCAGACAGGGCAGATTCCCTCCTCTTGACCTGCCCATTTGCAGGTCAGTGTCCCAAGTGGCAGGCAACCGTGCCTTAATTGTGTATACTGTTTTCTTGCAGGGGGAGGTTCTATTTGGTCCAGAAATTCCTCCCTCCTGGGCACGAGTTTTACCTGTAAAAATTCCGAAGACAACCTGCCCATACTTGGCGAACGGTGCAGCAGACTTAGGTTGTAGTGCCTCAGAGAGGCCAGCAGCACAGTTCTCCACACCACTGGACAACTCTCCGCCGGGGTATCCCATATTTGGGGCATTCCTATTCGATAGGCAATAGTTTTAATGTGGAGCAGCCAGGGTGTTTTCTTACTCTTTAACGACCCCCAGACAGCAGCAAACTCAGCTTTGTAATCCGCAAGCTCAGGTACTGTCCAGCGCCTTCTCCAGTACAGGAGGGATCGGGCCGCTAATAGTTCAGACATGGGCTCCACACCTAGGTCAAATCTCAAGGATATGAGCGGGGTGCTTTGGGGTAGACCAATCAGATTCCTCATAAAGGCCCGTTCAACCCTGAGAAGGCTTGCTGTACTCGAATGTCCCCAAAGTTCTGCACCGTAAGTTACAGCAGGTCTAGCTTGAACACTGTAGATTTCAAGCGCTGGGGAGACTGGCTTAAATTGCGTTGTCCGCTGGAACTTACCTATGCCCCCTAGAATCTGTGAGAGCTTTAGGGTAGATTTGGCTACCTGAGGACCCCAACCAAAGTCCTCAGTCAAAGTGACCCCCAGGTATACAAACGTTCTCACCCTATCGAGCGGGGTGCCGTTTAATGTAGGGCTAGGGCGAGTGCGTTTCGAGGGACCGAAGATCATAAATTTTGTTTTCTCTAAATTAATCTCGAGTCCCCGCGAGGCGCAGAATGAGACAAAACCGTCCAGAACCCGCTGGATGCCTGTTGATGTTTGCGACAACAATACGGTGTCATCTGCGAACATCAGCGCAGGCACCTGTCCTGACGCCAACCAAGGGGCATCGCTATCCCTGACTCTATCTAGTTCCCCCACCAGGCCATTTATATAGAGACTAAAGAGCGTGGGAGCCAGGGCGCAGCCCTGGCGTATGCCTCTAGTTACAGGGAAACGTGCAGATAGTTCCCCGTTCTTCCCGCACCTCAACCGAGCATAGTTCCCACATGAAACCGCTTCAAGGCCTCCAATAGATAGGGAGGAAGGCCAAGATCTTTTAAGACCCTCCATAAACTCTCCCTCAGCACAGGGTCGAAAGCGGCCCGCAGGTCTACGAAGACCAGGTAGAGGCTGCCACCCTCGACACTTACGGTCTTCCAAAAAAAGACCTGCAGCCTAAAGAGTTGGTCCATGGTCGAGATCCCTGATCTAAAGCCGGCCTGAAGGGTAGTCATTACTTCATGCTCCTCCGCCCATCCCAGTATTCTATCCAGGAGTATCCGGCCCATCAGTTTCTGGGTAGTGTCCAAGAGACTGATTGGTCTATAATTTGACGGCTCCAAAGGGCAACCCTTCTTGAAAATGCGGACGATCTAGGCCCCCGCCCAGGTGTCAGGTATCTTTGCCCCCAGTAGGACCGCATTAAACAATACGGTTAGGTACGGAGCCCAGATCTTTGGCTGAGAACGGAAAAGGTCACCCGGTACCCTATCGAGGCCTGGTGCTTTGTTAGGGAGTTGTCTAATGATTGCAGTCTCCACCTCCTTTGCTGAGATACTCTCACCACTTCTCGGGGCCATCCTCGCCTCGGTGTCTCTATGATCTATCTGGTGTCCCATGCCCGAGGCCCCCCCGCAGTCAACACTCGAGCGGGGGGTCTTGGGCAGGAGAGATCCAGGAGGGACCTTCTAACTCTAGAATCCCAGACCTATCTAAATGGTCACTGTAGCCGGTCACAGGGCTAGTGTAGAGTGCAGAGAAGTGCGCCTCCCACCAGATTTTCCACTTCTTTGCTGAATTTGATTGCAAGAAGGTGTTCAGGGAGTTGTCTGCACCTCTGGTGAATTGAATCCATGCCCACCAGGTATGAGTTGATAATTTAGAGAGGCCCTTCCATTTGGCTAAAATGGACTTAAGACTTATTATTACTAGAATATCTAAGAGGATGTAATTTTCTGTGCTAGTATGTGAGTACCTCAGGGGAGAAGGGAGATAGCCTAGGACAGTGGAAGGGAGGGCAGGAGGCCATTTAGTATGTAAGATTTATGATATAGTTATGCTGACCCCAGACAGGAAATCATCAACGAATGAGCAGTCCAGGAGCATATGTTGACGGGGTGGTGGATGTAGTGGTGGTGGATGTGGTGGTGGTGGATGCGGTGGTGGTGGAAGTGGTGGTGGTGGATGCGGTGGTGGTGGAAGTGGTGGTGGATGTGGCGGTGGTGGATGTGATGGTGGTGGATGTGGCGGTAGATGTCATGGTGGATGTGGAGGTGATGGTGGATGTGGTGGTGGAAGTGATGGTGGTGGGTATGGTGGATGTGGTGGTGGTGGATGCGGTGGTGGATGAGGTGGTGGATGTGGTGGTGGTGGAAGTGGTGGATGCGGTGGAAGTGGTGGATGCAGTGGAAGTGGTGGATGTGGATGCGGTGGTGGATGTGGTGGTGGATGCGGTGGATGTGGTGGTGGTGGATGTGGTGGTGGTGGAAGTGGTGGTGGATGTGGTGGTGGTGGTGGATGAGGTGGTGGTGGAAGTGGTGGTGGATGGGGTGGTGGTGGATGTGGTGGTGGTGGTGGATGTGGCGGTGGTGGATGTGGTGGTGGTGGATGTGGTGGTGGATGTGGTGGTGGATGTCATGGTGGATGTGGAGGTGATGGTGGATGTGGAGGTGGATGTGGTGGTGGATGTGATGGTGCACGTGGTGTGATGGTGGATGTGATGGTGGATGTGGTGGTGATGGTGGATGTGGTGGTGGATGTGGTGGTGGATGCGGTGGATGTGCTGGTGGTGGATGCGGTGGATGTGGTGGATGCGGAGGTGGTGGTGGATGCGGAGGTGGTGGTGGATGCGGTGGATGGGGTGGTGGTGGTATTGGATGTGGTGGTGGATGTAGTGGTGGTGGGTGTGGTGGTGGTGGTGGATGCGGTGGTGGTGGATGCGGTGGTGGTGGATGTGGTGGATGTGGTGGTGGTGGTGGATGTCATGATGGATGTGGAGGTGATGGTGGATGTGGTGGTGGTGGTGGAGGTGATGGTGGATGTGGTGGTGGTGGTGGATGTGATGGTGGATGTGGTGGTGATGGTGGATGTGGTGGTGGATGCGGTGGTGGTGGATGCGGTGGATGTGGTGGTGGATGCGGTGGTGGTGGTGGATGCGGTGGTGGTGGTGGATGCTGTGGTGGTGGTGGATGGGGTGGTGGTTGTGGTGGATGTGGTGGTGGATGTAGTGGTGGTGGTGGTGGATGCGGTGGTGGATGTAGTGGTGGTGGTGGTGGTGGATGCGGTGGTGGTGGAGGTGGTGGATGTGGTGGTGATGTGGTGGATGTGGTGGTGGTGGATGTTGAATGTGGTGGTGGATGTGGCGGTGGATGTCATGGTGGATGTGGAGGTGATGGTGGATGTGGTGGTGGATGGGGTGGTGGTTGTGGTGGATGTGGTGGTGGATGTAGTGGTGGTGGGAGTGGTGGTGGTGGTGGATGCGGTGGTGGTGATGTATGCGGTGGTGTTGGATGTGGTGGATGTGGTGGTGGATGTCATGGTGGATGTGATGGTGATGGTGGATGTGGTGGTGGATGTGGTGGTGATGGTGGATGTGGTGGTGGATGCGTGGTGGTGGATGTGGTGATGGTGGATGCGGTGGTGGTGGTGGATGCGGTGGTGGTAGTGGTGGTGGATGGGGAGGTGGTGGATGGGGTGGTGGATGTAGTGGTGGTGGTGGTGGATGTGGTGGTGGTGGATGCGGTGGTGGTGGAAGTGGTGGTGGTGGATGCGGTGGTGGTGGAAGTGGTGGTGGATGTGGCGGTGGTGGATGTGATGGTGGTGGATGTGGCGGTGGATGTCATGGTGGATGTGGAGGTGATGGTGGATGTGGTGGTGGATGTGGTGGTGGTGGTGGATGTGATGTTGGATGTGGTGGTGATGGTGGATGTGGTGGCGATGGTGGATGTGGTGGTGGATGCGGTGGATGTGGTGGTGGATGTGGTGGATGCGGTGGCTGTGGTGGATGCGGTGGTGGATGCGGGGGTGGTGGTAGTGGTGGATGGGGTGGTGGTTGTAGTGGATGTGGTGGTGGATGTAGTGGTGGTGGGTGTGGTGGTGGTGGTGGTGGATGCGGTGGTGGTGGATGTGGTGGATGTCATGGTGGATGTGGAGATGATGGTGAATGTGGTGGTGGTGGATGTGGTGGTGGATGTGGTGGTGGTGGATGTGGTGGTGATGGTGGATGTGGTGGTGGATGCGGTGGTGGTGGATGCAGTGGATATGGTGATGGTGGATGCGGTGGTGGTGGTGGATGGGGTGGTGGTTGTGGTGGATGGGGTGGTGGATGTAGTGGTGGTGGGTGTGGTGGTGGTGGTGGATGCGGTGGTGGTGGATGCAGATGTGGTGGATGTGGTGGTGGTGGATGTCATGGTGGATGTGGAGGTGATGGTGGATGTGGTGGTGGTGGTGGTGGTTGTGGAGGTGATGGTGGATGTGGTGGTGGATGTGATGGTGGATGTGGTGGTGATGGTGGATGTGGTGGTGGATGCGGTGGTGGTGGATGCGGTGGATGTGGTGGTGGATGCGGTGGTGGTGGTGGATGCGGTGGTGGATGGGGTGGTAGATGTGGTGGTGGATGTAGTGGTGGATGGGGTGGTGGTTGTGGTGGTGGATGTAGTGGTGGTGAGGGTAGTGGTGGTGGGGGTGGTGGTGGTGGTGGATGCGGTGGTTGTGGTGGATGCGGTGGTGGTGGAAGTGGTGGTGGATGTGGTGGTGGTGGTGGATGTGGCGGTGGTGGATGTGATGGTGGTGGATGTGGCGGTGGATGTCATGGGGGATGTGGAGGTGATGGTGGATGTGGTGGTGGTGGTGGATGGGGTGGTGGTTGTGGTGGATGTGGTGGTGGATGTAGTGGTGGTGGGTGTGGTGGTGGTGGATGCGGTGGTGGTGGTGGATGCGGTGGTGTTGGATGTGGTGGTGGTGGATGTGGCGGTGGATGTCATGGGGGATGTGGAGGTGATGGTGGATGTGGTGGTGGTGGATGTGGTGGTGATGGTGGATGTGGTGGTGGATGCGGTGGTGGTGGATGCGGTGGATGTGGTGATGGTGGATGCGGTGGTGGTGGTGGATGGGGTGGTGGTTGTGGTGGATGGGGTGGTGGATGTAGTGGTGGTGGGTGTGGTGGTGGATTAGGTGGTGGTGGATGCAGATGTGGTGGATGTGGTGGTGGTGGATGTCATGGTGGATGTGGAGGTGATGGTGGATGTGGTGGTGGTGGTTGTGGGGGTGATGGTGGATGTGGTGGTGGTGGTGGATGTGATGGTGGATGTGGTGGTGATGGTGGGTGTGGTGGTGGATGCGGTGGTGGTGGATGCGGTGGATGTGGTGGTGGATGCGGTGGTGGTGGTGGATGCGGTGGTGGATGGGGTGGTGGATGTGGTGGTGGATGTAGTGGTGGATGGGGTGGTGGTTGTGGTGGTGGATGTAGTGGTGGTGAGGGTAGTGGTGGTGGGGGTGGTGGTGGTGGTGGATGCGGTGGTTGTGGTGGATGCGGTGGTGGTGGAACTGGTGGTGGATGTGGTGGTGGTGGTGGATGTGGTGGTGGTGGTGGATGTGGCGGTGGTGGATGTGATGGTGGTGGATGTGGCGTGGATGTCATGGGGGATGTGGAGGTGATGGTGGATGTGGTGGTGGTGGTGGATGGGGTGGTGGTTGTGGTGATGTGGTGGTGGATGTAGTGGTGGTGGGTGTGGTGGTGGTGGTGGTGGATGCGGTGGTGTTGGATGTGGTGGTGGTGGATGTGGCGGTGGATGTCATGGGGGATGTGGAGGTGATGGTGGATGTGGTGGTGGTGGTGGATGTGGTGGTGATGGTGGATGTGGTGGTCGATGCAGTGGTGGTGGATGCGGTGGATGTGGTGATGGTGGATGCGGTGGTGGTGGTGGATGCGGTGGTGGTGGTGGATGTGGTGGTGGTAGATGGGGTGGTGGTGGTTGTGGTGGATGTGGTGGTGGATGTAGTGGTGGTGGTGGTGGATGTGGTGGTGGTGGATGCGGTGGTGGTGGAAGTGGTGGTGGATGTGGTGGTGGATGTGGCGGTGGTGGATGTGATGGTGGTGGATGTGGTGGTGGATGTGGCGGTGGATGTCATGGTGGATGTGGAGGTGATGGTGGATGTGGTGGTGGTGGTGGTGGATGTGATGGTGGATGTGATGGTGATGGTGGAAGTGGTGGTGGATGTGGTGGTGGATGTGGCGGTGGTGGATGTGATGGTGGTGGATGTGGTGGTGGATGTGGCGGTGGATATCATGGTGGATGTGATGGTGATGGTGGATGTGGTGGTGGATGTGGTGGTGGATGCGGTGGTGGTGGTAGTGGTGGATGGGGTGGTGGTGGTAGTGGATGTGGTGTTGGATGTAATGTGGTGGGTGTGGTGGTGGTGGTGGTGGTGGTGGTGGATGCGGTGGTGGATGTGGTGGTGGTGGATGTGATGGTGGATGTGGTGGTGATGGTGGATGTGGTGGTGGATGCGGTGGAGGTGGATGCGGTGGTGGTGGATGCGGTGGATGTGGTGATGGTGGATGCGGTGGTGGATGGGGTGGTTGTGTATATTGTCTAGAAGCCTTGTATCAGCAGAGCTAGGCATTATTGACATAACAGCAGTGGCACACAGGTGGGTAATATGCACGTGACCTGGTGACCCTGGAGGCGTGAGTGGTAGGACATTGTTACACTCCTACAGTGTGCGTCTGTGTGGTGTGTCCTGGTGCGTGTCTGTCCGTTTTCCCGTGCATTTATTCTGGGAAGGTCTGTGTGTCTGTCAGTCTTTGTTAGAAAATGGTTGAAGGGACATCTGTTTTAGAAGTGTTTGTGTGTTTGCAACTGTTTCCGTGTGAATGCCTGCCTGCGGGTGTTTATCATCTGTGGGAGTCTCTTTGCAAAATGACATGTATGTTCGTGTGTATGTGTGCTCGCACGTGCCTGCGTTAATGTGAATGTGCGTGCTATTGTGTGTAGTGTGTGTGTCTATATGCGTGCGAGTGTGTTTCTCTGTATGTGTCTGTGCGAGCGCGTTGCACCATTGTGTGCGTGTCCCTGGGCGTGTGTAATGATGTGATATGCAAAACTGGCATTTAGTGCTATAGTTTAGTATGACATGCATTATTGTGTCGATTTTTAGGTAGGAAGAGGTCTTTTACACAAACAATAGTGCAAAACTCACAGTCTGCAGACGTCGGTCTCCCAACAATAGCCCCTTTGCTTTAAAAGAAGACTATGACAGACGCGGGGCTCCCGGACACTTGAGGGCATTGCTGTGGGGAGGGGGAGGAGAAATGCGACACGGCGGGCAGGGGAGGGGGCGGAGCGGGGAGAGGGTGTGAAAGCAGCAGAGGCCTTTGAAGTGAAGCTAAGCTTCACTTCAAAGGTGTGGGAGGAGTGCGGCTGAGGGAACAGACGGCGATTTGGTGATGTGCACGCGCATTTTAGGTCAATGCGCTTGCGCATTGACCTAAAAGCCACGGGCACAGCACCAAATCGCCCAGTTAGGTAAAGTCTGTTTAAGACGCTATATATCGAGCTCCCTCTCAATGCCCATTATGACAATAATGATAGGAGCAAATTTGGAAATTCAGGGAATAATGAAACGTCCATAGACAATAACAAACATATACAAATAACCTCTCCCAATTAATGTCAAGAGTGACTGCATACAAGTCATGGATAGAATACATTAAATAGTACTTGTAGCCTTTGCAAAGGCAAGAAGGATGGTAGCAACAGTTCCAAACGGCCTTGTTTTATGGCGATCACAATCAAATGTCATGAGACACCAATTTTTTTGACATAGACATGAATTGTCTAATTTTAGGATTGTAGAACTAGCGTATGAATGTGTTACATTAGATTAGGTGGAGGGAAAAACAACATAGAAAAATTGGCAAAATAGATGGAAATGAAAGCATATCACCAAAAATGTACGATGACGAAAAATGCAGCATACATTGTTTTGTTTTTAAAAAACAAATCGGTATAAGACAAAATGTGTTCTTAAATGTTTTGCTTTACTGGTGTATTTCCGGAGCAAAGATAAACGTATGTACGGCTGCAACCAGGCGTGCACCCACTTTAGTAACGGCTGTCAGATATCAATCAGAGAGTGATAAGTCATGAAATACACATTTATTTTAGAAAAAAACAGGTTGTGATGCCGGTGTCTCGTGCAATTACTAGGCTGTCTCTCTCTTTTTATATATATATATATATATATCTATATATATATATATATATATATAAATCTATATATATATATATATATATATATATATAGATTTATATATATATATATATATATAGATATATATATATATATATATATATATATATATATATCTATATATATATATATATATATAAGCTTCACTTCAAAGGTGTGGGAGGAGTGCGGCTGAGGGAACAGACGGCGATTTGGTGTTGTGCACGCGCATTTTAGGTCAATGCGCTTGCGCATTGACCTAAAAGCCACAGGCACAGCACCAAATCGCCCAGTTAGGTAAAGTCTGTTTAAGACGCTATATATCGAGCTCCCTCTCAATGCCCATGGGCATTGAGATAGGTCGCTCGACCTAAAAATAGTACTAAAATTTACACACATTCATAACAGTCTCCACATTCTCACTCAAACTACACACACTCCCGCAACATTTGAAACAAGGAAGTAAAATCATGAATCCAGGTCTCCAACATCAATGTGAGACCCCGCACTTGGTCCACGCGCGTTTCGGCGGCTCAAGGCCACCTTCTTCAGGACCACTTCCGATAGAACAACCCAAGTATCCAGGGGGTCTACAATGTATAAAAAATAACAATGTCACCAAACAGTAAAGTACCATATTTACATTTCACATTGTTGAAAACAACTGTTAGACATCCCGATAACGTCGACCAGAAGAACAGATTAAAGAAAACAACTGAAGTGATCCCTACACATAGTCCCAGTACAGGCATAACCACACAAACAAATTAAAAAACATTCACTGATTTGTTAGATCAGATAAACCGAGGTCCTAATGCGGTAAAAATTGCAAATCTCACTTGATGAATTCACAAAGGAATGTTAACTGATGCAAATTTATGTAATTTATATTTATAAACATGGAATAAATTGTGAGCCACCCCAGCTCAGACATGGCCATATGGAAATCAGTTTGACCCTGTGCCTCATGGGAACAGTCCAACCCGAACTGGCAAGCCATGCCTTCCCTGGACCGGAAACAAGCCTCCAAGGACCGGTTTCTGGCACTTCAGCCGTCCCCAGCCCGGCTTGCTTGAATCCAGTGGCAAAGCGAACAAGGGACTCACGTCTGAGCATACCCTGCCAACCCATGGTGAACAAAGCGGTACAAAAGGGGGTGGTGATGAACAGAGCATCTGAACCAATCAAACACTCACATCCAGTCAACAGATCCGGGTTTAATCCATCACCATTTTCTAGCCCACTCTCCCACCCCAGCTCAAACATGGCCATATGCAAATCAGCCTGACCCTGTGCCTCATGGGAACAGTCCAGCCCGAACTGCCAAGCCATGCCTTCCCTGGACCGGAAACAAGCCTCCGAGGACCGGTTTCTGGCAAATCAGCCGTCCCCAGCCCGGCTTGCTTGAATCCAGTGGCAAAGCGAGCAGAAGACTCATGTCGGAGCATACCCTGCCAACCCATGGCGAACGAAGAGGTACAAAAGGGGGTGGTGATGAACGGAGCATCTGAACCAATCAAACACTCACACCCAGTCAACAGATCTGGGTTTAATCCATCACCGTTCTCTAGCCCACTCTTCCACCCCAGCTCAGACATGGTCATATGCAAATCAGCCTGACCCTGTGCCTCATGGGAACAGTCCAGCCCGAACTGCCAAGCCATGCTTTCCCTGGACCAGAAACAAGCCTCCGAGGACCGGTTTCTGGCACTTCAGCCGTCCCCAGCCCGGCTTGCTTGAATCCAGTGACTAAGCGAGCAAGGGACTCACGTCTGAGCATACCGTGCCAACCCATGGCGAACAAAGCGGTACAAAAGGGGATGGTGATGAACGGAGCATCTGAACCAATCAACACCCAGTCAACAGATCTGGGTTTAATCTATCCTTGCTTGCCTTAAGCATAGCGTGCATACTGCACATGCCGGATTGGTTGGCCTCCGACAGGCGAACTTCGGACCGCACCTATATTAGCTGTGAGATGGCTGCAGGCACAGTCTCATATTCTGGAGAGGAGTGCTTTTTTGGCCTGTTCAAACCAAATATTGGCACTGCTCTCAAGCTAAACAAGGTGAAAGGAAACGACCAGGCTCGTCGAAATTAATTGAATTTAGTGCTGAATTGTAAAATGATTAAGAGAAACAACAAAGAGGACGGATTTTACAACTCTTGAGCCTTGCGCTGCCAAGGTCTCCAACTGGCAACAAAGGTGGCATCAGGCGCTACAGACCTGACTTCAAAGGCAGCGCTGGGCTTAGAGGGGGGCGGTGCTTTACGAGGGGCTGTGGGAAGGAAACACGGCAGGGGCAGGGAGGGGGTGAGGAATACATCATCAGGAAAGTCTGTGAGAGAGAAACAATGGGGCAGAGCGACACGGGGCAGCGCTTCACGAGGGGCTGTGCGAAGGAAACACGAATGGAGGAGGAATACTTCACAGGAGAGTCTGTGAGAGAGGAACATGGGGGGCAGCACTTCACGAAGGGCTGTGAGAAGGTAACAAGAGGGGGGAGGAATACTTCATCAGGAGAGTCTGTGAGAGAGAAACACGGGGGAGACAGAGTCACGAGGGACTGTGTAAAGGAAGAAGGGTAAGGACAGAGAGGTAGGGGTGAGGAACACTTCATTAGGAGTCTGTGAGAGAGAAACACGGGGGAGCGACACGAGGGGCTGTGGGAAGGAAACATGGAGAGTGCCTCACGAGTAGGTGTGTGAGGGGAAAACGAGAGGGAGGTGGGCTAATACTTCATCAGGAGAGTATATGAGGGAGAAACACCTGAGGGATAGATCTTCACGAGAGGCTGGAGGAAGAAACACTAGTGAGTGACAGATCTTCATGGTAGGGAGGAAGGGCAGAGGAACAGGCTTTTCTGTTTAAGTGCGGGATGAAATTGTTTTCCTGTGGAAGAATAATTCCAAAGCTATTAAGCTAATGCTGAGATTGAGCCAGATCCGGGTCTGTGGCAGGGCTGATATAGCAGCCGTCTCACATTTCTGTCCATGCAACGCTCTGGGAGCTTACAGAGGCTTAGCAACAATTGAATTTACAGATGAGGAGAAGAGGGGTGCATGTCACCCCGTCTAGGAAATGTGTTAAGAGGTTTGGGCCTTAAGTTTGGCAGGTGCCAGCAGATAGTTTTGGGAACCGAGCCTTACTTTATATCATTGTGTTTGATGCTGCGCAAAAGAAACAAGCGCGAGAGGTCCGGTGCAGCAGCGGAGCTGTGGAAGTATCGCACAGGGCCTGAACTGACTGCACCTCTCGTGGACTTCCTGAGAGGCCTGTGTGCAGCAGACACAGTCGCGGTTCGGAAGGCTGTGGGAAGGAGAGCCGGGCCTGGCAGGCGAGAGTCGGCTGGAAGCAGCCACGTGATCCCGGGTTAGGAGGAGCTGAGCTCCCCTCCAGTTCAACAAACCGAGAGCAGGCGGGGGCAGACAGGCTTAGACCCCGGGTGAGGCTTTGTGAGACAGCGGGGAAGTAATCAAATCGCTGGGGGGTAGAAATGGAACCCAGCGAGGTACGCCAGAGGGTAGAAATGGAACCCAGCGAGGTAAACAAGCGGACAGACTGCGTGACCGGCGGAGAGAGTCCCGGGGGTTTCTTGAGCTACTGGGGGAAATTTAGTAACAAGCGTGCGCGCGCATGTTGCCACAAGCAGCGCGCGCCTCAAGCTGTAGTTAAAAACAAGCTCTCGGCATTGCGTGGTGGAGGGCGGGGGAGCGGCTTCCTTTGAAGTCTGATGCCGAGGCTCAGACAAATGGTGTGCGATGTGCGATGTGGCTGGCGATGTGCACGCGCCTGGCTCACATGCACTGTACCTAATCCGCAGTTTGGGTAGACTTTTGAAAGCCTTACTATAATCTCGCCAAGCAAGCATTGCTAAAGCAATGCTGTAGACGAGACCTTGTTTTTATCTTCTTTGCAGATCCTTTGTCCTGCAGTGGCATTTGAAAAAGGGTACATTGTCAGATTTTAGGTCTGACAGAAATTATTCAGATTCCTTAAGTTCTAAAAATATATTTTGATGATATTCTCACTCCAGGTCCTTTTTCAAGTTCTTGGGAAGTAAATATTTGTAAGCAACTAATGGCTTACCTTGAATCATTTGCTTTACTGGATAAAGAAGATCTATCTCTATTTCAACGCAGAGAATCATCAAGAGCTGTTTTGTTTTCTTCATTATACACACCGTTACATTTATTGAACAGATGCATGAGAGAAATATATTATATTCAGTAGGAGTATTTTTGTACAGCCTTGATTTCCAGCCCCTAAACATTTTCAGAAAGGTTTTCATATTTTAACAGCAATGACAAAGCTGATCTATCGGTTTTATTTCAAGAGCCCGAACAACTGAAAAATATTTTGATTACTGAGCACAGGTTTACCTATTAATCATAGATCATTGATTCACTTTTAGGACAATGGTACGTATATTGAAAGGAAAATATTATTAAGAGGACTTTTTGAGGAACAAAATGTTGGTGAATTCGGGGAATTGGTACCTTGTTCACAGCATGTATGTCCCCTGGAGAAACTATATTTTTAAATAAGAAGGTTCAGCATACCACTTGCTTGACCTTTGTATCTCACAGAGAAGTAAAAACAGCATCAATTGTGAAATCTAATGTGACATATTTTACAGGTTGGAAATGGAAAGAACTTGTCACTGACAGTGATGTAACTGATATGATGTAGATTGGAACATACAATTCAACATTGTTTAGTTCAGATGGTACACTGTTATGGCCAACAGGCACTAATGTAACACATAGATTTCTGTCTAAATCTGTTGGTCTGTTAGCCAACAATCAAGATCCTAGCTATAAAATGCATTATAGCTACTTATAGTTCAGAAAAAATTACGACAAAGATGCCTATTCCAGTCTAGTTTGAATGCTGGAAAACAACAAGTCCTAGCTCAGTGAGAATATGGATATGTGAGATGTTTTTCTGGGAACACACCCTGTGAAAAATACAAAAAAGTTGTGTCTGCCGTAATCTATGCTATCATAAAAGAAGAGCAAGTATACTCTGAAAGAGAAGCTGCAGGAAGAATCAGATAAACTGATAGAGAAATAATGGGGAACAGCCATCACAACGCAACAATAACAACGCACAACCATTACAACAAAACTTTTACAACGCAGGATCCATTACAAAGCATGCCATTACAACACGTGCCATTACAACGCAGGTGCTATTACATCGCATGCCATTACAACCTAAGTATTTTTTTCTAATTATTTTTTTATATAATATGAATACTTTTATTACATTTTAAATTACTAATAATTATTGATATATATATTTTTTTAATTTAATAATTTTTAATTATTTTTTTTAAAAAATGAAAAAAATCTCCTGGGATGGGATGCTGTGAAATAGGGGTTTCGGGCGGGGAAGTGTAATAATATTGTAAAAGAAACGTTTAGTTGTTTATATTAAAATATACTTATTAAAAAAATATTTTAAAAAAATACACTTAAAAAAATAATAGGAGTATTTATTTAGTAATTATTTTTAAAAAATAGTAATATAAAATACTCTATAAAAATAGTAGTAGTATTTATTTATTTTTTAATTAATACTCAAGAAATATTTTAATTTTTTTATTTTATTTTGTAGAATACCTACGGGGACGGGATGCAGTGAAAATAGGGGTTTTGGGTGGGGAAGTATTTTAAAATTTGTAAAGAAACTTTTAGTTTGTTTCTAATAAAATATACTAATTTAAAAAATATTTTTTTTAAAAACTCAAAATAAATACTCAGTAGTATTTTTTTAGTAATTAATTTTTAATTTAATAATAAAAAAACTCGTAAAATAAAAAGTAGTAGTATTTATTTATTAATAAATTAATAAACAAGAAATATTTTTAATTTTAAATTTATTTTGTAAAATACATCCTGGGACGGAATGTATGGAAAATTGGGGTTTTGGGTGGGGAAGTGATTAAAAAATTGAACTGTATCTTTAATATTTTTATTATTTAAAAAAAAAATAATTTTAAAAGTATTGAAAATTAATTCTCTTAAAAAAATAGTTATATACTTATTATTAATAGAATTAATGTCTAAATTTTAATATATTACAAAATATTTATAAACATTATTTAAAAAATATAATTAACAATTTTAAGATTAATAGATTTAAAAAAAAATATTTTACAAGGAATAGTTTTGTCTAATAATCATTTATTACATACTCAAAGTTTTTTCTCACGCTTTACCATTGAATTCAATGAAAAGATTTGTCCTTTATTTATTTTCATAGCAGGTTGTATGTTGGACGCGGAACCAATTTTCAATGTCATTTGAAGATCGATGCGGGACAGATCAGAAGCAAACAGAACAAGTAGAGAGGTAAGTATATTTTTATACTAATATTAAAAAGATAACATTAATTTTAGAAGGTGTATAAACATATAATAATAAATATAAGTATGTAAAGCATGTTTGATTATATTTTCAATAAAATAAAGTTTTATTTTGTACATTTTTAAAAAATATTTTCAAATAATTACATATGTATATATTAAATTTAAAAAATGATTTTAATAACTTTAATGTATAATGACGTTAGCATGTGGCGGGCGCCTCCATCATTTCTAACATTGTGGTGGGCGGTGCTCACTGCACCGCCCTCCACAATGTCAGAAATGCATGCATTCATTTGCATACACGAAGCGGCAGGCACCGCGCGGTGCTTACTGCTTCATGTATGCAAATGTTGGGGGTACCCCCGTGTGCACCCCCACCCCTCTTTCACTCTGGGGGCCGCAGGGGGCCCCCAGAGTGAAGGCCGCATGCCTTTCCGTGGCGGCATCGCCGCAGCGGAAAGGCATCTGAATTGGCCCATCGTAATATGGCTGGCGGTGTCTATTAGACACTGCCACCATATTAATCCTTTTGTGCCCCGGCCGCAAGGCTACTGGAGAGGCCAAAGTGGCGGGCGGTCTTACTGTCCGCCACGGTCCCCCCGCCATACTAATATGGCGGGGGGAATTCACTTGCGGATGTCGGGCGGATTGCACCCGCCAGGCCTAATGGGCCCCTTTGAGTGGATTTCCGTCTTTGCTGAATGGTTTTTTAGAATTTGGACATTTTGGGAAAAGAATATTTAAAAAGAAAAAAAAATAGATTTCCTTTTTCTTGCACTTGAGTAGATATGTTGATGGATTACCACAAAAAATGGATTTGTTTGGGATTTATCAAGAAAAAAAGAAGAAGAAAGAAGACATCTAAGGTAAGGTGACCCGACTTTTAAATTTTGATAAAAAAGTTTTTGAAAAAATGGGAATTAAATTGAAATATTTTATGAATTTAGGGCAAAACAGGAAAGTAATGTTAATGTTTGTATTAATAATGTAGTATGTGAGCAACATTATCTAGGTAGTCTAAAGCCACACACATTTCTTTTGATTTTTTAGAGATGCGTGGATTTAGACTACCAGTTAATGCTTGTGAGATTCTCATTTCTTGGAAACTTTGCTCGTTGTTCAAAGTTTCCAAAAAATGATAGAAGTTTGGGTGAGGTTTACCAATTGTATGATTGAAGGAGCTATGCCATCCCTCTATGGCATTGTTTGTCTTTGCTTCTCCTTCTAAGCAGCTTGTGTAGCAGTTCCACCACTCCACATGGAAACGTGGTTTCCTCCTGCGACCCGACCTGCTTAGATGCCCAATCCATGTGTCCTCAAAATAATTTAGTAAGGGTGCAAATTCTGATTCTGTAATTGCAGTGTAGTACTCGTCTACACTTTCAGGAAGAACAAAACAAAGAGCTGTTAGTTTTTTTAATTCAAATTGCAGTTTGCTATCCGAAGAATAATCCACAACTAGGGATGTTTTTTGTAATTTACGCCAAAATGCCTGGGAAAAATGGAAAAAACATCCCTGAATTTGGGTATCTGTAAGTTTTGGTAATAAAATTTATCATTGCAAATTCAAAATCAATAATTATTTTCCTAGGACTTTTGTTTATGTTTTGTTTTTAATCACTGTTAAAAGTTCAGTGTAGGTTGTGGATTGTTTGTCAGGTAGCAAACTGTACACTAAGGGGACTACATTGTTGTTAATTTCAGCATGAATAGTGTAAATTTGAATGAATGGATGGGCCGTGCTTTTAAATGTCCCATCCATCATCCATATTTCACTATTCTCTAATTTAACAAGGTTGCGGGGTGTACTGAAGATAAGTATACGTTTAAGAGGGGTTTGGTTATCATGCAGGAGGAAAGGTTCATTAGAAAAAGAAACAGAGAGTTCAGGAGGAACGTGAATATCGGAATAGGTTTGTGGAGTAGTTCTCTGTGGGTTACTTGCCTGTTTTTTCTTTGAATTCTTCTTCTCAGATTAGGTATTATTGGCATACTGCTAGCTACATGACTAGGGACATGCTGAGCAACCTCCCTTAAAATTGAAGCAGAAGTGTCATTGGAGGTGCTTGCAATATCCTTCATTTCGTTTATTGTTTCTCTAACTTCAATGTCCATTGCAGAGGTAGAGTGGTTATGGTCTGATGTTTTGATAACTCTGTCACCTAAGGTAACCGCTCTGCCTTTGCAATGGCTTGAGTAATATTGCACGCACCTCCAATGTCTTCTAGGTTCAGTTATTCTCTCCTTACAATATATATATCCAGCATGTTTTAATAGTCTGTTTCCTTTGTTAGATTTGATGTATCTGGCAGTATTATCTGCTGACATTATCTGAAAAGGAAAAAAAAATGATTATCAAAATATGTTTTTTATTTATCCAACACTTACCCTACCGCTACACCTTCCTGGAGTTAGAATAGTAATTTTAACCCCTACACTATCAAACACTTACCCTACTGCTACACCTCCCTGTAGATAGATTAGTAATGTTAACCCCTACACTATCAATCAATCAATCAATCAATCATAAAACTTGTATAGCGCGCTACTCACCCGGGAGGGTCTCAAGGCGCTTGGGGTCCGCTACTGCTCGAACAGCCAGGTCTTGAGTTGTCTCCTGAAGGCGAGATGGTCCTGGGTCAGTCGAAGGTGGGTGGGGAGGGAGTTCCATGTCTTGGCCGCCAGGTAGGAGAAGGATCTGCCTCCGGCGGTGGCTCTTCGGATGCGTGGTACGGCGGCGAGGGCGAGGCTAGTAGGTCGTAGCTGGCGGGTGGGCGTGTGGAAGGTCAGTCGGTCGTTGAGGTACTTGGGGCCCAGGTCATGGAGAGCCTTGTGTGCGTGGGTGAGGAGCCTGAACGTGATCCTCTTGATGATGGGGAGCCAGTGCAGGTCCCTCAGGTGACCGGAGATGTGGCTGCGTCGGGGGATGTTCAGGATGAGTCGGGCGGAGGCGTTCTGGATGCGTTGGAGTCTCCTCTGTAGCTTGGCTGTGGTTCCGGCGTAGAGGGAGTTGCCATAGTCCAGTCGGTTGGTGATGAGTGCCTGGGTGACCGTCTTCCTGGTTTCGGTCGGGATTCATCGGAAGATCTTGCGGAGCATGCGTAGGGTGTTGAAGCACGATGAGGAGACGGGGTTGACTTGTCTGGTCATCGAGAGGGAAGAGTCCAGGATGAAGCCCAGGTTGCGTGCGTGGTCTGTTGGTTTGGGAGCGGTGCCTAGGGCGGGAGGCCACCAGGAGTCATCCCAGGTGGAGGGCGATGGTCCCAGGATGAGGACTTCCGTCTTGTCCGAGTTCAGTTTCAGGCGGCTGCTCTTCATCCACTCGGCGACGTCCTTCATCCCTTCGTGTAGGCTGGTTCTGGCGGTGTCGGGGTCCCTGGTGAGGGAGAGGATCAGCTGGGTGTCGTCGGCATAGGAGATGATGTTGAGGTTGTGTTGGCATGCGATGGCTGCAAGTGGTTTCATGTAGACGTTGAAGAGGGTGGGGCTGAGTGATGATCCTTGTGGTATGCCACAGATGACTTCGGTGGCCTCGGATCGAAACGGGGGGAGGCGAACCCTCTGTGTTCTTCCGGCGAGGAACGAGATGATCCACTCCAGTGCCTTCTCTTGGATGCCGATGTTGCTGAGGCGTTGGATTAGGGTGCGGTGGCAGACCGTGTCGAACGCTGCGGAGAGGTCCCAAAGGATGAGTGCCGCTGTTTCCCCGTTGTCGAGCAGGGCTCGGATGTCATCGGTGGCTGCGATCAGTGCGGTCTCGGTGTTGTGGTTGGCTCTGAAACCGGATTGCGAGGGGTCGAGGAATCCGTTCGTCTCGAGGAAGGCGGTCAGCTGTCTGTTGACGATCTTCTCGATGACTTTCGCAGGAAAAGGAAGGAGCGAGATGGGGCGGAAGTTCTTGAGGTCGGTGGGGTCCACTGTTGGTTTCTTTAGTAGGGCGCTGAGCTCAGCATGCTTCCAGCTCTCCGGGAAGGTGGCGGTGTTGAAGGAGGTGTTGATGATGTTCTGGAGTTGGGGTGCGATGATGGAGTCGGCCTTGTTGAAGATGTGGTGGGGGCAGGGGTCGGTCGGAGATCCGGAGTGGATGGTGTTCATCGTGCGGGCTGTGTCTTCAGTGGTCACTGTGGTCCAGGTGCGGAGGGTGGCGGTGGGGGGCGTTGGTTCGGCGGTTGGGTGCGTGGATGGTGTGCCAAAGCTGTTGTGGATGTCGGCGATCTTGCTGTGGAAGAATGAGGCGAGAGAGTCGCAGAGATCTTGTGAAGGATTGATGTCGTTGTTGCCGGTGCAGGTGTTGGAGAACTCCTTGATGATGCTGAAGAGTTCCTTGCTGTCGTGGGCGTTGTTGTCCAGTCGTTCCTTCAGTGATTTCTTCTTGGTGATGCGGATGAGCTGGTGGTGCTTGCGGGTGGCTTGTTTGAGGGCGGTCATGTTGTCTGGGGTCTGGTCGAGGAGCCAGGCTTTCTCGAGGGTGCAGCAGTTCTTCTTGGAGTCCTTGAGTTCGCTGGTGAACCAGGAGGCCTTCTTGCTTCTGGGTTTGCTGGGAGGGTTCTTCAGTGGTGCGAGGTCGTCGGCGCAGGCCGTCAGCCACTGCGTGAAGTTGCGGGCTGCTTCGTTGGGGTCCGATGTGCTGGTGGGTGGGGACTGGCTAAGGGAGGTGGTGAGCTGGTCGGCGGTGATCTTGCTCCAGCTCCTGTGAGGAACCTGTTGCGGGTGGTGGTGGGTCGGGGTTCTTCTGAAGCTGAAGTGGACGCAGCTGTGGTCGGTCCAGTGGAGTCCGGTGGCGTGGCTGAAGGTGATGTGCTTGCTGGAAGAGAAGACGGGATCAAGCGTGTGGCCGGCGTAGTGGGTGGGGGTGTTGACCAGTTGCTTGAGTCCGAGGTTGGCGAGGTTTTCTAGCAGGGCGGCAGTGTTGTGGTCCTTGTTGTTCTCCAGGTGGAAGTTGAGGTCCCCTAGGAGGATGTAGTCGGTGGAGGGGAGGGCGTGCAGGCTGATGAAGTCCGTGATGTCTTCGCTGAATTGGGTGCGTGGTCCCGGGGGTCTGTAGACTAGGGTGCCTCTGAGGGTTGTCTTTGGGTCGGTGTGTAATTGGAAGTGGAGGTGCTCCGCGGTGGCGAAGGTGTCATTGGAATCGGTCGAGATGCGGATGGTGCTCTTGTGGACGATGGCGATGCCTCCTCCGGTCTGGTTGATGCGGTCCCTCCTGATGATCTTGTACCCGTCCGGGATGGCGATGTCGGTGGCTGAGGAGACGTTCATCCATGTTTCCGTGAGGAAGGCGATGTCTGGTGATGTGTGTCGAAGAGGTTCCAGAGTTCCACGGCGTGTCTGTGGACGGAGCGGGTGTTGAGCAGGATACACTTGAGGTGGTTGCTGCTGGTGTCTGGCTTGGCGGGTGCGGTGCAGGTTCGGAGGCAGGTGAACTTGCAGGTTTTGCAGGTGAAGGGTCCGTGGATGCGTTTCGGGGTGGCCCGGCAGCAGGCGGGGTTCCGGCCAGCATTGAGTGCGTTGAGGGCGGTGGCGTAGTAGGTCTGTTGGGTTGTCTTGCATCGGCGAGGACCAGGGGTCCTGGCACTCGGCGCGGTCCAGGCGCGGACGGGCGCAGACGGGCTTACCTTTGGCGCGCCTTGGGCGCACAATCGGCGGGCCCCCTGCGCGTCAACGCTGCGCGTGGGCGTCATAAGAAGGTATCCGGGAGGGCGGGTCAGCTGGGTGGCGGGAGCGGGGTGGCGAATGGGCTGTCGGGGGCGGGGCCGCAGGGAGGCAGCGGCGGGAAAAGACTGTGGCGATCGGGCAGCTCAGCGGCAGCTGGGTCGCTCGTGGCAGGCAAAACAGAAGTAAGGCAGCGGCAACAGCGGTGATGCGTGGGGGGTGACCTCGCCTGAAGCAGGCTCAGCGGTCACTCCAGCAGGCTCAGTGCGGTCCCCTTAAGAAGGTAACCGGGAGGGCGGGTCAGCTGGGTGGCGGGCGGCGAATGGGCTGTCGGGGCGGGGCCGCAGGGAGGCAGCGGCGGGAAAAGACTGTGGCGATCGGGCGGCTCAGCGGCGGCTGGGTTGCTCGTGGCAGGCAGAACAGAAGTCAGGCAGCGGCAACAGCGGTGATGCGTGGGGGGTGACCTCGCCTGAAGCAGGCTCAGCGGTCACCCCCCAGGCTCAGCGGTCATCCAACGCTTACACTACTTCAACACCCCCTGGAGTTAGAATAGTAATTTTTACACCTACATCATCCAACACTTATCCTACTGCTTTACCTCCATGGAGTTAGAATAGTCAATTTTACCCCTACACTATCCAACACTTACCCTACGGCTACACCTCCCTGGAGTTAGAATAGTAATTTTTACCCCTACACTATCCAACACTTACCCTACTGCTACACCTCCCTGGAGTTAGAATAGTAATTTTAACACCTTCACTATCCAACACTTTCCCTACGGCTACACCTCCCTGGAGTTAGAATAGTAATTTTTACCCCTACACTATCCAACACTTACCCTACTGCTACACCTCCCTGGAGTTAGAATAGTAATTTTAACCCCTTCACTAGCCAACACTTTCCCTACTGCTACACCTCACTGGAGTTAGAATAGTAATTTTAACCCCTACTCTATCCAACACTTACCCTACTGCTACACCTCCCTGGAGTTAGAATAGTAATTTTAACCCCTACACTATCCTACACTTACCCTACTGCTACACATCCCTGGAGTTAGAATAGTAATTTTAACCTCAACACTATCCAACACTTACCCTATTTCAACACCTCCCTGGTGTTAGAATAGTAATGTTTACCCCTACACTCTCCAACACTTACCATACTGCTACACCTCCCTGGAGTTAGAATAGTAATTGTATCCCCTACACTATCCTACACTTACCCTGCTATTACACCCCCACTGGAGTTAGGATAGTAATTGTAACCCCTACACTATCCAATACTTACCTTACTTCAACACCTCCCTGGAGTTAGAATAGTAATTTTTACACCTACACTATCCAATACCTATCCTACTTCAACACCTCCCTGGAGTTAGAATAGTAATTTTAACCCCTACACTATCCAACACTTACCCTACTGCTACACCTCTCTGGAGTTAGAATAGTAATTTTAACCTCTACACTATCCAACACTTACCCTACTGCTCCCCTGGAGTTAGAATAGACATTTTTACCACTACACTATCTAACACTTACCCTACTTCAACACCTCCTTTGAGTTAGAATAGTAATTTGTACCCCTACACTATTCTACACTTACCCTACTGCTACACCTCCCTGGAGTTAGAATAGTAATTTTTACCCCTACACTATCCTACACTTACCCTACTGCTACACATCCCTGGAGTTAGAATAGTAATTGTTATCCCTACTCTATCCAACACTTACCCTCCTTCAACACCTCCCTGGAGTTAGAATAGTAATTTTAACCCCTACACTATCCTACACTTACCCTACTATTACACCCTCACTGGAGTTAGAATAGTAATTGTAACCTCTATACTATCCAACACGTACTCTACTGCTACACCCCCCTGAAGTTAGAATAGTAATTTTGACCACAACACTATCTAACACTTACCCTACTGCTACACCTCCCTGGAGTTAGAATAGTAATTTTTACCCCTACACTATCCTACACTTACCCTACTGCTACACCTCCCTTGAGTTAGAATAGTAATTTTAACCCCTACTCTATCCAACACTTACCCTACTGCTACACCTCCCTGGAGTTAGAATAGTAATTTGTACCCCTACACTATCCTACACTTACCCTACTGCCACACCTCCCTGGAGTTAAAATAGTAATTTGTACCCCTACTCTATCCAACACTTACCCTACTGCTACACCTCCCTGGAGTTAGAATAGTAATGTTTACCCCTACACTATCCTACACTTACCCTACTGCTACACCTCCCTGGAGTTAGAATAGTAATTTTTTACCCCTACACTATCCAACACTTACCCTACTGCTACACCTCCCTGGAGTTAGAATAGCAATTTTATCCTCAACACTATCCAACACTTACCCTCCTTCAACACCTCCCTGGAGTTAGAATAGTAATTTTAACCCCTACACTATCCTACACTTACCCTACTATTAAATCCCCACTGGAGCTAGAATAGTAATTTTAACCTCTACACTATCCAATCACTTATATGCTATTTATTTATTAGCTATGACTTATACTTACTTGATTTCATCAGAGTTGATGTACTGTTTTAGTCGACTTGTTGCTGATTGAAAAACGGAGGAGTGTCAGGAAAATCCGTCTGCTCTCTTTGGTAGTGAATTAACTACTGGTTTCAAAATGGTGTCTGAGCTGTATTTATACGTTTTTGTGGGTGTCGCCATAAATTTTGAAAATAGAACCGTTTTAATATGTTTATTTTTCTGATTAGTTTTCTGTGAGGACTTATATTTTAAATGTTATCTTTCAAAGTGAGTGTTTTATTATTTGAATTGCGTTTAGTCCTCCATTTTGTTTTCTGTGGCTTGGTGTTCGGGTCATGAAAATTGTTGTAGGACTTGATTTTTCCTTTGTTTTTAAGATGGCGGCTACCTTTATGTCGTAGTAATTGTTTTTCGGATTAGTTCCCTGAATGTGATTAATTTATGTTGCTTTATAAATAATATATAATGAAAAATGTTTTGGTATATTTTTTAATATTGTTTGTTAAAATTGTAATACTCAAGTATTTTTTTAAATACTCGAGTAGTAATTTTGTTAACATGCTCGTTTTTGTAATAATATGTATTTAGATTATCTCCGCATTTTAGTACACTTCCCCACCTAAACCCCCTATTTCCTCTGCATACCGTCCCAGGAGCTTTTTTTACTATATTATTTTGTTATTAATACTGTTTTTACATGTGTAATATTCGAGTATTTATTTTAATACCTGAGTATTAATTTTGTTAAAGTGCACTTTAAAAAAAAATATATATGTTCAGTTCCTTACCACATTTGTATACACTTCCCCACCAAAAACCCCTATTTTCCCTGCATCCCATCCCAGGAGGTATTTTACAAAATTATTTTTTTTAAATAAATAAATTGCGTTGTAATGGTATGCGTTGTATTATTTTTCGTTGTAATGGTACTTTTATATTTAAATTACTTTGCGTTGTAATGTTATGCGTTGTTTTAACTTTCGTTGTAATGGTACTTGCGTTGTAAAAAATGCGTTGTAATGGTATGCGTTGTAAAAGCTTATGTTGTGTCATACATTCGAAATAATGTATACTACCTCTGAAGTTATTGACAATGGTTTTCAAACTATTTTCAAAGACATATACACAATTTTCACCTTCACTTCTTTTGCCACAAAGTCTTTTAAAAGAAGATTAGAATATTTTACAACACGGGAAGAACCAAATGTGACCATTAATACAATTAAACTGGGTAATGCAAATACTTAAAATGCGTAAGGTGCCATGGCAGCTCATAAATGAAACATCTCTCTTTCTCCTGGGTGATCTGACATCTTGACCAACAGCGATCTCCAAGAAAGAAGCATTTACTATCTTCTATCCATCGAGCAGATAGAAAACATTCCTTTGTCTGCTGCTGAAGAACCATACATTAGCAAGTCTTGAGAGATCGAGGTTTGGCGCAGAAGCTGTCTTCTTCGAGATTGAGGACAATTTCTTTGAGAAAGTCTTCCTGAGCCCTGAGAAAGCCAAACATCCATTTCGGCGTTTGCTAAAACTGCAGGGAGCCATGGAAGAGGTAACAACTCTAATTGTGTAAAACAATATCTTCATCGTTCCATTAAGATATGCAAGTGCGAGGTCATCTAATATTTCTTGCTAGCTAATTTTTCGGACTAAAGTAGATTTGCTAGAGACAATAAGCGAGGGGTTGGAAGACACTTGCAATGACATGCTGAACTACTGATAGTGTTCAAATCTTCCTTTTATTCAACTTGATAGTAACTGTTAACAATTGTAAAGATATATCCTTACTGCATATTTTTGAGAGTGTCTAATTTCAGGGTTTCTTTTTTGCAGTTTAGCGCATACGCAGCCCATGGACATTGTAGGGACATTACACAAGGTCAGATTATTTTTTGGGCACAGGGAGCTAAAGTGATTTGCCCAGAATCACATGATTCAATCCTGGTTCACCAGTTCCAAAGTTGGCAGCTCTGGTCGTGAAGCCACATCCTTACTGTGAAAGAGGGTTTGGAGTCTATTAACAAGTACTTCTGTATGTCTCACAGGACAGATTGTTACCCAGAAGGCACCACCTCCATTTAGTGTGCATGACGTTCCTTACAGTCCACCAGATTCTATGTCTCAGGATTACATTAACTTAGTCCATGATATCAAAAGCCCGACTTTGTGCACGAGATGAAGGTGCAGTTAATTTCCTATACAGTGGAAGTGATTTGTTGATATTCCTGAAGCTGGAGGGATGAGACTCAGATACTGAAGTGGGAGCAGAAGAGACAAGGCTCTTTTCAAAATTAAATTAGGCCTTTTGCTTACCAAGGAGCTGCTGATTAGTCTTCCTGGAGCTGCCATTTGGTAATGGGGTAGGGGTGGCTCACGTGTGGGCAGGAAGGTTCTTCCAAGCCCAAAGTGATTATTTGTTGAGGCTATTAGAAGACAGAATGTCAGGTGAAAGATCTTGTACCAGCAGCACCCATGATAGTGAGTATACTGACTGTGGGTGAAAGCCTCCAAGAGGGCCATGTTGCCCTTAACCTATTCGCCATGGCCATTTGGAAAAGGGAACTGCATGCCCTGAAGCACATTCACTCAGATTAGCTTTATGACTTGCTGCATAGTGAAATGAAGGATAGATCTTTGCAGTGGCGGCACTAGGGTTGGTGTCACCCAGTGCGGTTGGGGGTCAATTCCGATCCGGTAAAATTTCCGTCCGTGCGAATCGCATCCGTAGCCGTCTCCGTACGACTCGTACGCACACCGTACGACCCGGCGAGTACGATCCGGACCAGGGTATCAGGACGCGAGTCGTACGGTCCACGTCAGGTAAGGGCGATTCGTACGGAAAAGCGCACAATCACATACACACCGTATGGCGCGTACTCCCCATGATCGCAGGGGTACGGTGCGTACCCCTGCGATCATGGGGGGTACTCGCCGTCCACCCAGCGAACATGGGGTACGCCACATACACCCACCGTACATGGGGTACGGTGCGTACCCCATGTACGCTGGGTGTACGGCGCGTACCCCCCATGATCGCAGGGGTACGCGCCGTACCCCTGCGATCATGGGGGGAACGCGCCGCACCCGGGGGGGGGGGGGGCGTTCTGTACCTGTTTCGGGGCGAACTCTGCTTTTACGGCAGTTTTCAGCTCCTGTAGAAAAAGGGTTGTACAGAGAGTACCCAACACGAATCATACTTGCCCGGTCGGAAAGAGCAGCCGCAAACCGTAAAGAAGTCGCGTACAGCGGCTTCCGAGGGCGAATCGTACGGGGATACGAGTCGTACGGTGTCTTGTACGACTCGTACGGAGTACGGCTCCTCGTACGAATCGTACTTCGTCGTACGTATGGGACGTTTACGGGTACGATTCGTACGGAGGAAAAACGCTCCGTACGACGATTCGGAGCGCTTTTCACCGGATCGGAATCGACCCCCATGGTGTCACCCCCTCACGACTAGGGAGAGATGATGAGGGGCACTGTTGGAGGGTAGTGGTGAGAGAATCTTCAAAGGAAGTCCGTTATTGGGGACACCAAAAAGATTGTGGCACTATCAGCACTAAAGCTGGCCCTGGAATCACCTCAACCCTTTCTGATCTGGAGGAGTGATTGGGACCTATCATACATGGTATTTTTTGCCTCACCCGCTTTGGCCATTTCATCATGACTGCTGCACTTCTCTGACTTTCGCTAACTTTGCTTTCAGTTTCTTTGAACATTTAGAGTACTTTACTGTGATGTTAAAGTGAAACAAGAAGTGAAAATAGCTGACTATACTAGGCAGTAATACTGTGTAAGGCTGATGGTCTAGATGACTATGGAAAGGGAAGAGGGTACTAACACTGAGCACTTTAAAGAACGTCTAGACCACAGGGACTCTATGGTCCAGTGGAAGGCTAGGAGTAGCCGAAACGCGTAGGCCGTCCGTTTTTTGATGCATGCTAAAACTTTGCACATGGTGTGTGAATAAAGTAAAAACTTTTACAAACTTACCTGTTGCTGTGCCGTGACTTCAGCCAATGTACATGGGGTGAGAAGAAACATAGCAATATATATATATATATATATATATATCTATGAACAAACTCAGTTTCTCCGCACCTCCACATCAACGACGGGCGAGCAGAGAATCCACGAACCACAGGAATCTTTGGCATAAAGGTATTTTTATTTATTTGCTCCTTGATCTCGTTACAAAGGAAGCCATTCGCCATGTTTAAATCTGCTGTGCTTTCCCCCTCGTGGTAGGTGAACATAAAAGACATACTAGCACTGATGTATACTCAATTGGTCTGTTTTCTTTTTGTTCTTTTTTCATTTTTTCACATTACTTGCATTTACTCACTTTGCACATTGTGATGGCACAACCATTTTTCAATTGGCAACATATCATTTTTTAACAAACAATTGTTCACAAATGTCCTATTTCCTTGGCTTAGTCTGTATGTGGTTTAAAATCAAAATATATTCATATATAAATATATTTCATTGTGCGTTGCTTTTACGCACTGATTCACCCACATAACTTAATGCATCTATAAAAAAATCATTATTAGTGCAATAATATAATCCTTGATTTCTGCATGATGCTCCGTAGAACATTAAAAGTATATGAATACAGCTACCCAAACCTAATTAATATAACATTGTTGCTGACTGTGCGATACGGTTAAATCCATTCTTCCTGCCCAATGCTTATTCGTATAGTCAACTCATTTGTATACAATTCGTTGCTCCTTGTAAACATGATGTTTTTTCTAACTGTGCAAATTATGCCAATGTGCATCGCAGATTTGATCATAAATTAAGACGTACATTAGAGAATTGTTACCTCCTGTGTAAAATTGCCTATTGATAAAGTGCTATGTGCTGTGCAAAGTATGCAATACAACTGTAAAGTGCTAGATGTGCCAAATTGCTAAATCTGGCCAAATAGGCCACTTAAAGTGCAAGTGCTAAATCCTCAATACAAAATACCATCATAAAAGCCATACCTAAAAAATTTATTTATATATATTACCTACTGGCGGTCACCAGTAGGTAGTTATAGTTAGGATGTTTTTCAATGCAAAATCTCAAAATAACTTTGGCACCGGTTGACGAATCTGCCTGAAAATTTACTCAAATTTGCCTCGCGGAGCTCCGGTCCTTCTTTGAAAGTTTGGGGGGATTCGTTAAGCGGGGGCCGAGATAAAAGGGGGGTCCCAAAACGTGTTTTCCCCATGTTAATTTCCATAGGGGGGTTGACCTCACTTTTAGCCCGAACGGCTGAATGGATTTCCACCAAACTAGGCAAAATTGTAGGGACTGGTAGCCCGATGTGCCTTTGCTATGTCTCAAGATATGTGCTCCAGTGGTTTTTACGAAAATGAACTTTGAAAAAATATATATTGGGCTGCATTGGGCTATATATATGTTAGAGCCCAAATGTAGCCCAATGTAGCCCAATGTAGCCCAAAGATGGCCACCAGAGACAAAATCCCAAATGTAGCCCAAATATCAGCCAGATGTAGCCCAACTATAGCCCAATGACAGAATGTCCCAGAGTGTTCTGAAGAACAACTAGAGCGCTAACAGTCTTACTTATGACAAAAGTATGGCACACCTGAAGTCATCTTGATTGGAATAAAGTGTTAACACTTAAAACATTTAATTTGCAAAGGAACAAAATGAGGGGGTTCATTTGCCATAGAAATTATGATTAGTGCAGAAGAAAGAAAAATTAGGGCATATTTTGAGTGACTTCTCAAATCCTCTTATATTTCATTAAAAAATCTGATATGCAGTCTCCCAAGATGGCCACCAGAGACAAAAGAGCCCAAATGAAGCCCAATTATCAGCCAGATGTAGCCCAACTATAGTCCAATGACAGAATGTCCCAGAGTGTTCTAAAGAACAACTAGAACGCTAACAGTCTTAATTATGACAAAAGTATGGCACACCTGAAGTCATCTTGAATGGAATAAAATGGTAACACTTAATACATTTAATTTGAAAAGGAACAAAATGAGGGGTTTTATTTTGCCATAGAAATGTTATATATATATATATATATATATATATATATATATATATATATATATATATATATATATATATATATATATATATATATATATATATATATATATATATATATATATTCACTGAAAAAACCATAAGTTTCACACCAGTTATAGTTAGGAATTAGCATTTAAAAAACCTATGAAATTCACTGAAAAAACCATAGGTTTCACGCCAGTTATAGTTAGGTGGAAATTTTACTCACATAAAACCATTGAAATTCCCACGTTATAGTTAGTTGGACTAACTATAACTTGCGCGTGCAATGCACTGCTGATGACGTCACATATTACATCACTCATGACATGGACAGTGACATCACTCATGACAATACTGATTGACATCTCAAATGACATCACTGATGACATCATCCAGTGAATGTGTATCTTTCTGAAAAATAAATATTTTTTATATATATATATATCTAAAGGTTGATGGAAAGAATACATGGGTAAATAAATGTCTAAAGGGATGTTTTTTGTGTAAAATTGGTTAACTGACTTATTAAATGTATCTTAGTGAATACATATATTAGCGAGTAATGTTTAAATATTTAAATATCTGTATCTGTGTCTCACTTTGTGTATAAGTGGCTGCATGGGTTGGTGAGTAGCTACATGAGTGTGTATATGGGTTATTAGTTGTTTTTTTGAGTATCAGTATCAGTGTCTGTATTGTTCGGTGGGGGATATTACTTAGAGCACAGATGCATGATTGAGTGACTCACTATTTGTATGTATTTTGAAGACAGCATGTGTGCAAGACTGTATGGGTGGATGATTGTGTGTATGGGTGAGTTAGTGAGTATGTGTTTTTATAATTGATTGTTTAAGAGAGTAAATATGTTTCCATTTCTGTAGAAGTATGTGTAGTGGTGTGTATATAGCAGTATAATCAAGTAAATGGTTTTTTGATAGTTTATTTGCATGTGTGAATTTGTGTGTGAGTAACTATATGGATGAGTATTAGTGTGTAACAGGATGTATAGGTGTATGAGTACATATGATGAGTAAGTACATGCATGAGTGACTATATAGAACTGTTGGTGAATGAGTGAATGTGTATGTAGATGTTGGAATTACCTAATAAGTTGTTGTAATTGGTATTGGTTTCTCCTTTTTTAAGAAAATGTTAGTTTCTATTTTTGAATGTGTGTGTCAAAGGTTATTTTATGCTGATAGGAGGTCTGCCACTTTGTCACAAAGATGTTGTCATCAGTGATGTCATTTGAGATGTCATCAGTGATGTCATGAGTGATGACACTGACCATGTCATCATGAGTGATGTAATATGTGACGTCATCAGCAGTGCATTGCACGCGCAAGTTATAGAGAGTCCAACTAACTATAACGTGGGAATTTCAACGGTTTTATGCGAGTAAAATTTCCACCTAACTATAACTGGTGTGAAATCTATGGTTTTTTCAGTTAATATATATATATATATATATATATATATATATATATATATATATATATATATATGTACAAATGTAGCGCGGTCCCAGCTGGAATTTGGGATTCTCTACTTCAAAAACAACTGTCAAGTTCTTGGTTATTATAATCCTATCTCTATATTGTAAAAATGTCAGTTCACTGTCATTTGGGAACCATGCCACACAGATCTTTTAACACACTCATCTTGTATAATGGAATGTGGTCTTATAAAAAAAATAATGTAAGTCTTCAGTACTATTTAATCCATTAGGGAACTTACTATCTAACTCCAGAATCATTCGCGACTCCATCTGCCTTAGTTTCCTTTCCCTATCACCACCTCTTCGTAACTTAGGGACCGCGGCCACCACAAAATATTTCAAACAGTTTAGATTGTTGTCATGCATCTGTTTGAAATAGCGAGCCACCGGATAAGTAGTGTCATTATTCACGATGGCTCGTAGGTGCTGCAGAATTCGGACATGCACCAGCAGCTTGGTACTTCCCACATACCTAAGGCCGCAGGTGCATGTCAAAATGTACACATCATATACATATATAAATATTTATTTCAGGGTATGCAGAAGTGGAGTTCAGAATAATAGGTCTATAGTTACTAATATTCATGTATCGTCCCAATATTTTAGTATTTTAGTCCTCGATATTTTGCCCTACAATATTATGGTTGTGTAGTAGTTTTGAAATTATATATTTGGCCTCCAAGTATACGATATCATTTCACATTTCAACTGTGGGTTTGTGGGCAAGCTTGAATGTGTGCCATAGCTTTTAATCCTAACCTCCTCAATTTGGTAAATTGTGTGCTCTTGGCCAATTATTATTTGTATGTTTTACTGCTCCCATTTTCGTCGTTAGAAGCACTTAGAATCAGACTAAAGGCTTATAGTAAGTGTATGATGAATACTGGACCCTAACTTATTGAGTATTGCTCTAGGGAGCAAACAGTGCTCCCTTTCTTTATCCAACTGTTTGACCATGGGCAAATTCTACTTTCTGACTGCGAAAAACAATCACTGCTGATTCTCATTTACAGTGCTGCATCCCAGGTCATTCCCAAGAATTACTGTCTAAACAGAAAATAAAATACCTGTCATAAAAAGGACTCTAGCTGCCATTGACTTTCTGCATTATAAGTGTGTTGGTCTCAAAACTCTATAACTTACATTTTCCAGACAGTGCATTTCTGGTCAAGTGATGTCCACAACGCTCTTTTAAAACAGTGGTAATGGTGTGGTTTTCAGAACAATAATGTTGATTCATCACCTGGATCCATTGCACAGCACACCTAAGACTGATGTGGCCTTGTTAACACTAAACAAACTTTGATAAATACAAATAATCCATGGCTGTTGTGTTCTTTTACCCCAAACGTAGAATGGTTTATTGTCTGACAATCTGTATTTGTTCCTTACAGTGCCTGAAACCTATAGCATACAAAAGGGGGTGGTAATGGACGGAGCATCTGAACCAATCAAACACTCACACCCAGTCAAAGGATCTGGGTTTAATCCATTACCGTTCTTTAGCCCACTCTGCCACCCCAGTTCAGACATGGCTATATGCAAATCAGTCTGACCCTGTGCCTCATGGGAACAGTCCAGCCCGAACTGCCAAGCCATGCCTTCCCTGGACCGGAAAAAAGCTTCCGAGGACCGGTTTCTGGCATTCCAGCCGTCTTCAGCCCGGTTTGCTTGAATCCAGTGGCAAAGTGAGCAAGGGACTCACGTCTGAGCATACCCTGCCACACATCAGTGTTTGATTGGTTCAGATGCTCCGTCCATTACTACCCCCTTTTGTACCGCTGAAAGCTATAGTATGGCACCATGCGCTGCTATACAAATACATTCAAGACAAATATGCAAATTCAGGATTCCATTATCACAGCACTGATGAAAGTAGTACCAACACCTTGCTCAATAACAGCCTTTATCATTGATCAAGAAGGAGAAAATCATGTTTGTGGTATTCGCTATACAACTGTAAAACTTTTTCAACATACTGACTAAAGGGATCACTGACAGAATATCGACCTACTAAATATCGACCTACAGGAATATTGAGTCAAAAATATCGAGGGCAAGAATATCGACATCCTATCTAAGTACTAAAATATCAAAAAAATAATATAGATGTTAAAAATATCGATGTTAAAAATATTGTTCTTTTTTCTTTTAAAATATAAATGTAAAATAAAGTAAATAACACTAATAAATAAAATGTACATAGTTAAAAGTATCTAATAATGTTTAAAATTAATAAATAATACATATTTAATAATAATACATTCATTAAATATATACAGTAAATATATAATATATATGTACTGTACAATAAGTAGTAATAATTATTTTACTAATTTATAAATTAATAAAATATATTCTAATTTACTAATACATTTACAAACATAAAACAATAACATAAATAAAATGTAAAAAATATAAATGTTTAAATATTCTTTTAATATTTATAACATTAAATATTTAAAACGTTGGATAGCGTAAGGGTAATGATTACTATTCCCACTCCAAAGAGTGCAACAGTAGGGAAAGTGTTGGATAGCGTAGGAGTATAAATTACTATTCCCACTCCAGAGAGTGCAACAGTAGGGAAAGCGTTGGATAGCGTAGGGGTAAAAATTACTATTCCCACTCCAGAGAGTGTAACAGTCGGGAAAGCGTTGGATAGCGTAGGAGTAAAAATTACTATTCCCACTCCAGAGAGTGCAACAGTAGGGAAAGCTTTGGATAGCGTTGGAGTAAAAATTACTATTCCCACTCCAGAGACTGCAACAGTAGGGAAAGCGTTGGATAGCGTAGGGGTAAAAATTACTATTCCAACTCCACAGAGTACAACAGTAGGGAAAGCGGTGGATAGCATAGGGGTGAAAATTACTATTCCCACTCCAGAGAGTGCAACAGTGGGGAAAGCGTTGGATAGCGTAGGAGTAAAAATTACTATTCCCACTCCACAGAGTGCAACAGTAGGGAAAGCATTGGATAGCGTAGGGGTAAAAATTACTATTCCCACTCCAGCGAGTGCAACAGTAGGGAAAGCGTTGGATAGCGTAGAGGTAAAAATTACTATTCCCACTCCAGAGAGTGCAACAGTAGGAAAAACTTTGGATAGCGTAGGGGTTAAAATTAATATTCCCACTCCAGGCAGTGCAACAGTAGGGAAAGCGTTGGATAGCGTAGGCGTAAAAATTACTATTCCCACTCCAGAGAGTGCAACAGTAGGGAAAGCGTTGGATAGCGTACGGGTAAAAATTACTATTCCCACTCCAGAGAGTGCAACAGCAGGGAAAGTGTTGGATAGCGTAGGGGTAACAATTACTATTCCAACTCCAGAGAGTGCAACAGTAGGGAAAGCGTTGGATAGCGTAGGGGTAACAATTACTATTCCCACTCCAGAGAGTGCAACAGTAGGGAAAGCGTTGGATAGCGTAGGGGTAAAAAGTACTATTCCCACTCCAGAGAGTGCAACAGTAGGGAAAGCGTTAGATAGCGTAGGAGTAAAAATTACTATTCCCACTCCAGAGAGTGCAACAGTAGGGAAAGCTTTGGATAGTGTAGGGGTAAAAATTACTATTCCCACTCCAGAGAGTGCAACAGTAGGGAAAGCGTTGGATAGCGTAGGGGTAAGAATGACTATTCCCACTCCAGAGATTGCAACAGCAGTGAAAGCGTTGGATAGTGTAGGGGTAACAATTACTATTCCCACTCCAAAGAGTGCAACAGTAGGGAAAGTGTTGGATAGCGTAGGAGTATAAATTACTATTCCCACTCCAGAGAGTGCAACAGTAGGGAAAGCATTGGATAGCGTAGGGGTAAAAATTACTATTCCCACTCCAGAGAGTGTAACAGTCGGGAAAGCGTTGGATAGCGTAGGAGTAAAAATTACTAATCCCACTCCAGAGAGTGCAACAGTAGGGAAAGCGTTGGATAGCGTAGGAGTAAAAATTACTATTCCCACTCCAGAGACTGCAACAGTAGGGAAAGCGTTGGATAGCGTAGGGGTAAAAATTACTATTCCAACTCCACAGAGTACAACAGTAGGGAAAGCGGTGGATAGCGTAGGGGTGAAAATTACTATTCCCACTCCAGAGAGTGCAACAGTGGGGAAAGCGTTGGATAGCGTAGGAGTAAAAATTGCTATTCCCACTCCACAGAGTGCAACAGTAGGGAAAGCGTTGGATAGCGTAGGCGTAAAAATTACTATTCCCACTCCAGAGAGTGCAACAGGAGGGCAAGCGTTGGATAGCGTAGGAGTAAAAAATAATATTCCCACTCCAGAGAGTGCAACAGTAGGGAAAGCGTTGGATAGCATACGGGTAAAAATTACTATTCCCACTCCAGAGAGTGCAACAGCAGGGAAAGTGTTGGATAGCGTAGGAGTAAAAATTACTATTCCCACTCCAGAGAGTGCAACAGTAGGGAAAGCTTTGGATAGTGTAGGGGTAAAAATTACTATTCCCACTCCAGAGAGTGCAACAGTAGGGAAAGCGTTGGATAGCGTAGGGGTAAGAATTACTATTCCCACTCCAGAGATTGCAACAGCAGTGAAAGCGTTGGATAGTGTAGGGGTAACAATTACTATTCCCACTCCAAAGAGTGCAACAGTAGGGAAAGTGTTGGATAGCGTAGGAGTATAAATTACTATTCCCACTCCAGAGAGTGCAACAGTAGGGAAAGCGTTGGATAGGTAGGGGTAAAAATTACTATTCCCACTCCAGAGAGTGTAACAGTCGGGAAAGCGTTGGATAGCGTAGGAGTAAAAATTACTATTCCCACTCCAGAGAGTGCAACAGTAGGGAAAGCGTTGGATAGCGTTGGAGTAAAAATTACTATTCCCACTCCAGCGAGTGCAACAGTAGGGAAAGCGTTGGATAGCGTAGAGGTAAAAATTACTATTCCCACTCCAGAGAGTGCAACAGTAGGAAAAGCTTTGGATAGCGTAGGGGTTAAAATTAATATTCCCACTCCAGACAGTGCAACAGTAGGGAAAGCGTTGGATAGCGTAGGCGTAAAAATTACTATTCCCACTCCAGAGAGTGCAACAGTAGGGAAAGCGTTGGATAGCGTACGGGTAAAAATTACTATTCTCACTCCAGAGAGTGCAACAGCAGGGAAAGTGTTGGATAGCGTAGGGGTAAAAATTACTATTCCAACTCCAGAGAGTGCAACAGTAGGGAAAGCGTTGGATAGCGTAGGGGTAACAATTACTATTCCCACTCCAGAGAGTGCAACAGTAGGGAAAGCGTTGGATAGCGTAGGGGTAAAAAGTACTATTCCCACTCCAGAGAGTGCAACAGTAGGGAAAGCGTTGGATAGCGTAGGAGTAAAAATTACTATTCCCACTCCAGAGAGTGCAACAGAAGGGAAAGCTTTGGATAGTGTAGGGGTAAAAATTACTATTCCCACTCCAGAGAGTGCAACAGTAGGGAAAGCGTTGGATAGCGTAGGGGTAAGAATGACTATTCCCACTCCAGAGATTGCAACAGCAGTGAAAGCGTTGGATAGTGTAGGGGTAACAATTACTATTCCCACTCCAAAGAGTGCAACAGTAGGGAAAGTGTTGGATAGCGTAGGAGTAAAAAATAATATTCTCACTCCAGAGAGTGCAATAGTAGGGAAAGCGTTGGATAGCGTACGGGTAAAAATTACTATTCCCACTCCAGAGAGTGCAACAGCAGGGAAAGTGTTGGATAGCGTAGGGGTAACAATTACTATTCCAACTCCAGAGAGTGCAACAGTAGGGAAAGGGTTGGATAGCGTAGGGGTAACAATTACTATTCCCACTCCAGAGAGTGCAACAGTAGGGAAAGCGTTGGATAGCGTAGGGGTAAAAAGTACTATTCCCACTCCAGAGAGTGCAACAGTAGGGAAAGCGTTGGATAGCGTAGGGGTAACAATTACTATTCCAACTCCAGAGAGTGCAACAGTAGGGAAAGCGTTGGATAGCGTAGGGGTAACAATTACTATTCCCACTCCAGAGAATGCAACAGTAGGGAAAGCGTTGGATAGCGTAGGGGTAAAAAGTACTATTCCCACTCCAGAGAGTGCAACAGTAGGGAAAGCGTTGGATAGCGTAGGAGTAAAAATTACTATTCCCACTCCAGAGAGTGCAACAGTAGGGAAAGCTTTGGATAGTGTAGGGGTAAAAATTACTATTCCCACTCCAGAGAGTGCAACAGTAGGGAAAGCGTTGGATAGCGTAGGGGTAAGAATTACTATTCCCACTCCAGAGATTGCAATAGCAGTGAAAGCGTTGGATAGTGTAGGGGTAACAATTACTATTCCCACTCCAAAGAGTGCAACAGTAGGGAAAGTGTTGGATAGCGTAGGAGTATAAAATACTATTCCCACTCCAGAGAGTGCAACAGTAGGGAAAGCATTGGATAGCGTAGGGGTAAAAATTACTATTCCCACTCCAGAGAGTGTAACAGTCGGGAAAGCGTTGGATAGCGTAGGAGTAAAAATTACTATTCCCACTCCAGAGAGTGCAACAGTAGGGAAAGCTGTGGATAGTGTAGGGGTAAAAATTACTATTCCCACTCCAGAGAGTGCAACAGTAGGGAAAGCGTTGGATAGCGTAGGGGTAAGAATTACTATTCCCACTCCAGAGAGTGCAACAGTAGGGAAAGCGTTGGATAGCGTAGGGGTAACAATTACTATTCCAACTCCAGAGAGTGCAACAGTAGGAAAAGCGTTGGATAGCGTAGGGGTAACAATTACTATTCCCACTCCAGAGAATGCAACAGTAGGGAAAGCGTTGGATAGCGTAGGGGTAAAAATTACTATTCCCACTCCAGAGAGTGCAACAGTAGGGAAAGCGTTGGATAGCGTAGGAGTAAAAATTACTATTTCCACTCCAGAGAGTGCAACAGTAGGGAAAGCTTTGGATGGTGTAGGGGTAAAAATTACTATTCCCACTCCAGAGAGTGCAACAGTAGGGAAAGCATTGGATAGCGTAGGGGTAAGAATTACTATTCCCACTCCAGAGATTGCAACAGCAGTGAAAGCGTTGGATAGTGTAGGGGTAACAATTACTATTCCCACTCCAAAGAGTGCAACAGTAGGGAAAGTGTTGGATAGCGTAGGAGTATAAGTTACTATTCCCACTCCAGAGAGTGCAACAGTAGGGAAAGCATTGGATAGCGTAGGGGTAAAAATTACTATTCCCACTCCAGAGAGTGTAACAGTCGGGAAAGCGTTGGATAGCGTAGGAGTAAAAATTACTATTCCCACTCCAGAGAGTGCAACAGTAGGGAAAGCGTTGGATAGCGTAGGAGTAAATATTACTATTCCCACTCCAGAGACTGCAACAGTAGGGAAAGCGTTGGATAGCGTAGGGGTATAAATTACTATTCCAACTCCAGAGAGTACAACAGTAGGGAAAGCGGTGGATAGCGTAGGGGTGAAAATTACTATTCCCACTCCAGAGAGTGCAACAGCAGGGAAAGTGTTGGATAGCGTAGGGGTAACAATTACTATTCCAACTCCAGAGAGTGCAACAGTAGGGAAAGTGTTGGATAGCGTAGGGGTAACAATTACTATTCCCACTCCAGAGAGTGCAACAGTAGGGAAAGCGTTGGATAGCGTAGGGGTAAAAAGTACTATTCCCACTCCAGAGAGTGCAACAGTAGGGAAAGCGTTGGATAGCGTAGGAGTAAAAATTACTATTCCCACTCCAGAGAGTGCAACAGTAGGGAAAGCTTTGGCTAGTGTAGGGGTAAAAATTACTATTCCCACTCCAGAGAGTGCAACAGTAGGGAAAGCGTTGGATAGCGTAGGGGTAAGAATGACTATTCCCCCTCCAGAGATTGCAACAGCAGTGAAAGCGTTGGATAGTGTAGGGGTAACAATTACTATTCCCACTCCAAAGAGTGCAACAGTAGGGAAAGTGTTGGATAGCGTAGGAGTAAAAATTACTATTCCCACTCCACAGAGTGCAACAGTAGGGAAAGCGTTGGATAGCGTAGGCGTAAAAATTACTATTCCCACTCCAGAGAGTGCAACAGGAGGGCAAGCGTTGGATAGCGTAGGAGTAAAAAATAATATTCCCACTCCAGAGAGTGCAACAGTAGGGAAAGCGTTGGATAGCGTACGGGTAAAAATTACTATTCCCACTCCAGAGAGTGCAACAGCAGGGAAAGTGTTGGATAGCGTAGGAGTAAAAATTACTATTCCCACTCCAGAGAGTGCAACAGTAGGGAAAGCTTTGGATAGTGTAGGGGTAAAAATTACTATTCCCACTCCAGAGAGTGCAACAGTAGGGAAAGCGTTGGATAGCGTAGGGGTAAGAATTACTATTCCCACTCCAGAGATTGCAACAGCAGTGAAAGCGTTGGATAGTGTAGGGGTAACAATTACTATTCCCACTCCAAATAGTGCAACAGTAGGGAAAGTGTTGGATAGCGTAGGAGTATAAATTACTATTCCCACTCCAGAGAGTGCAACAGTAGGGAAAGCGTTGGATAGCGTAGGGGTAAAAATTACTATTCCCACTCCAGAGAGTGTAACAGTCGGAAAAGCGTTGGATAGTGTAGGAGTAAAAATTATTATTCCCACTCCAGAGAGTGCAACAGTAGGGAAAGCGTTGGATAGCCTTGGAGTAAAAATTACTATTCCCACTCCAGAGACTGCAACAGTAGGGAAAGCGTTGGATAGCGTAGGGGTAAAAATTACTATTCCAACTCCACAGAGTACAACAGTAGGGAAAGCGTTGGATAGCATAGGGGTGAACATTACTATTCCCACTCCAGAGAGTGCAACAGTGGGGAAAGCGTTGGATAGCGTAGGAGTAAAAATTACTATTCCCACTCCACAGAGTGCAACAGTAGGGAAAGCATTGGATAGCGTAGGGGTAAAAATTACTATTCCCACTCCAGCGAGTGCAACAGTAGGGAATGCGTTGGATAGCGTAGAGGTAAAAATTACTATTCCCACTCCAGAGAGTGCAACAGTAGGAAAAGCTTTGGATAGCGTAGGGGTTAAAATTAATATTCCCACTCCAGACAGTGCAACAGTAGGGAAAGCGTTGGATAGCGTAGGCGTAAAAATTACTATTCCCACTCCAGAGAGTGCAACAGTAGGGAAAGCGTTGGATAGCGTACGGGTAAAAATTACTATTCTCACGCCAGAGAGTGCAACAGCAGGGAAAGTGTTGGATAGTGTAGGGGTAACAATTACTATTCCAACTCCAGAGAGTGCAACAGTAGGGAAAGTGTTGGATAGCGTAGGGGTAACAATTATTATTCCCACTCCAGAGAGTGCAACAGTTGGGAAAGCGTTGGATAGCGTAGGGGTAAAAAGTACTATTCCCACTCCAGAGAGTGCAACAGTAGGGAAAGCGTTGGATAGCGTAGGAGTAAAAATTACTATTCCCACTCCAGAGAGTGCAACAGTAGGGAAAGCTTTGGATAGTGTAGGGGTAAAAATTACTATTCCCACTCCAGAGAGTGCAACAGTAGGGAAAGCGTTGGATAGCGTAGGGGTAAGAATGACTATTCCCACTCCAGAGATTGCAACAGCATTCAAAGCGTTGGATAGTGTAGGGGTAACAATTACTATTCCCACTCCAAAGAGTGCAACAGTAGGGAAAGTTTTGGATAGCGTAGGAGTAAAAAATAATATTCCCACTCCAGAGAGTGCAACAGTAGGGAAAGCGTTGGATAGCGTACGGGTAAAAATTACTATTCCCACTCCAGAGAGTGCAACAGCAGGGAAAGTGTTGGATAGCGTAGGGGTAACAATTACTATTCCAACTCCAGAGAGTGCAACAGTAGGGAAAGCGTTGGATAGCGTAGGGGTAACAATTACTATTCCCACTCCAGAGAGTGCAACAGTAGGGAAAGCGTTGGATAGCGTAGGGGTAAAAAGTACTATTCCCACTCCAGAGAGTGCAACAGTAGGGAAAGCGTTGGATAGCGTAGGGGTAACAATTACTATTCCAACTCCAGAGAGTGCAACAGTAGGGAAAGCGTTGGATAGCGTAGGGGTAACAATTACTATTCCCACTCCAGAGAATGCAACAGTAGGGAAAGCGTTGGATAGCGTAGGGGTAAGAATTACTATTCCCACTCCAGAGATTGCAACAGCAGTGAAAGCGTTGGATAGTGTAGGGGTAACAATTACTATTCCCACTCCAAAGAGTGCAACAGTAGGGAAAGTGTTGGATAGCGTAGGAGTATAAATTACTATTCCCACTCCAGAGAGTGCAACAGTAGGGAAAGCATTGGATAGCGTAGGGGTAAAAATTACTATTCCCACTCCAGAGAGTGTAACAGTCGGGAAAGCGTTGGATAGCGTAGGAGTAAAAATTACTATTCCCACTCCAGAGAGTGCAACAGTAGGGAAAGCGTTGGATAGCGTAGGAGTAAAAATTACTATTCCCACTCCAGAGACTGCAACAGTAGGGAAAGCGTTGGATAGCGTAGGGGTATAAATTACTATTCCAACTCCACAGAGTACAACAGTAGGGAAAGCGGTGGATAGCGTAGGGGTGAAAATTACTATTCCCACTCCAGAGAGTGCAACAGTGGGGAAAGCGTTGGATAGCGTAGGAGTAAAAATTACTATTCCCACTCCACAGAGTGCAACAGTAGGGAAAGCATTGGATAGCGTAGGGGTAAAAATTACTATTCTCACTCCAGAGAGTGCAACAGTAGGGAAAGCTTTGGATAGCGTAGGGGTTAAAATTAATATTCCCACTCCAGACAGTGCAACAGTAGGGAAAGCGTTGGATAGCTTAGGCGTAAAAATTACTATTCCCACTCCAGAGAGTGCAACAGTAGGGAAAGCGTTGGATAGCGTAGGAGTAAAAAATAATATTCCCACTCCAGAGAGTGCAACAGTAGGGAAAGCGTTGGATAGCGTACGGGTAAAAATTACTATTCCCACTCCAGAGAGTGCAACAGCAGGGAAAGTGTTGGATAGCGTAGGGGTAACAATTACTATTCCAACTCCAGAGAGTGCAACAGTAGGGAAAGCGTTGGATAGCGTAGGGGTAACAATTACTATTCCCACTCCAGAGAGTGCAACAGTAGGGAAAGCGTTGGATAGTGTAGGGGTAAAAAGTACTATTCCCACTCCAGAGAGTGCAACAGTAGGGAAAGCGTTGGATAGCGTAGGAGTAAAAATTACTATTCCCACTCCAGAGAGTGCAACAGTAGGGATAGCTTTGGACAGTGTAGGGGTAAAAATTACTATTCCCACTCCAGAGAGTGCAACAGTAGGGAAAGCGTTGGATAGCGTAGGGGTAAGAATTACTATTCCCACTCCAGAGATTGCAACAGCAGTGAAAGCGTTGGATAGTATAGGGGTAACAATTACTATTCCCACTCCAGAAAGTGCAACAGTAGGGAAAGCGTTGGATAGCGTAGAGGTAAAAATTACTATTCCCACTCCCGAGAAGGCAACAGTAGGGAAAGTTTTGGATAGCGTAGGGGTAAAAATTACTATTCCCACTCCAAAGAGTGCAACAGTAGGGAAAGCGTTGGATAGCGTTGGGATAAAAACTACTATTCCCACTCCAGAGAGTGCAACAGTAGGGAAAGCGTTGGATAGCGTAGGAGTAAAAATTACTATTCCCACTCCAGAGAGTGCACCAGTAGGGAAAGTGTTGGATAGCGTAGGGGTAACAATTACTATTCCAACTCCAGAGAGTGCAACAGTAGGGAAAGTGTTGGATAGCGTAGGGGTAACAATTACTATTCCAACTCTAGAGACTGCAACAGTAGGGAAAGTGTTGGATAGCGTAGGGGTTAAAATAACATACTTATAAATAAAAGCTTTTTTAGTAATAAAAATATAAACTATTAAATAAATATAAACCATACACAATACCTACACATAATTATTAAAGACATGATTATCAAAATATATTTAACCAAAAATAAATATTAAAAAATACCATTTTATAATATCTAATTACCAATTAATAATTAATTATCAATTATATTATTAACAAAACAATTAATTTAAAAACATTATTACTTAATTACATTTAAATTACTACCCACCATATTCCCCTATAAACCCACTACCCGCAACAGAACACATTTATCTATTTATATATTCATTAAAATTATTTACCAAATAATTAAAATTAATAACCAATTAATTAAAATGAATTACCAATTAATTCAAATTAATTTATAATTCCAACTAATTAATAAATAATTAAACATAATGAAATTACTTCCCACCCTATTCCTCTATAAACCCACAACCCGCTACAGAACATATTTATCAATTAATCAATTAATTAAAATTAATTTCCAATTAATTAAAATTAATTAGCAATTAATTAAAATTAATTTATAATTCCTACTAATTAATAATTAATTAAACATAATTAAATTACTTCCCACCCTATTCCCCTATAAACCCACAACCCGCTCCGGTACTAAAACATATAATTTGCTTAAATAATATATAAAATTAATACACATATAATATTTTTTATTTTAAATACTTAAGTAAAACATATAACACATACTTAATAAAAAACAAAAAAATCATGCAAATATTGATATTAGTGTCATCGAAATTAGTGACATCGATATATATGCTATCGATATTACTTACATCGATATAAATAATTTCGATATTACTTACCTTAGGGTCGATATTCTGTCCAACGATGTTCTTGACATCGATATTCTATACCTTCGAAATTTCAAACACGATATTTTGGTAGGTCGATATTTACAACTCAATATTTTGACTGTGTACCTGACTAAACACCAGTAAGGATATTTTTGATGGGATGGCGCTCCTGAAATGGCAATGGTCAGTCGCATACACAGCTATGCCGCATAGGATGGTTGGCCTATGACTCATGTATCTCAAACATAACTACTGGTCTTGTGAAATGCATTACCCTATTGCAAGGTACAACGGAGCACTGTGCAGCATAAAGCATGGGCATAGGCATCAGTGGTGGCTTCTCCGCCATGGCAGAGGAGTGTCGCCCCACTGGTGAAATGCCAGCACACAGAAGAAAATTTTTAAAAAACAATAACGCTATGTTATTGTCATTTTTTTTCACATCTAGTCTGCGAATCTGGGGTGGGCCATGTATCCATGTGAGCAGCAGGAGGGATTGGTAGTGGTCACAGAACGTGCGCATTTCGGTTTGGCCGGCCGTCCATGGCTGGCCAAACTGACATGCGCACTTTGGTATCTCCAGGCTGTTCCTGTGCGATATCATCAGTGCTCAGGGGCGCTGGCTTCCAGTCCCCGCTGGAACGTTGAACTGGCTGCTCCTCCCAATCCCAGCACTTCTCTCATGCTGGGAGTGATTGCATGAGAGAAGGGCTGGGACTGCGTAGGGAGCCTGGGAGCCTGGGCTCCTGGGGATAATAGTGCCAGGAGCAGCGAGGCACAGCATGGCAAGGGAGCAGAAGGGCACTGGCCAATAGCGAAAGGTGAGTGTTTAAGCAATTTTGTTTAATATTTCTTTCCCAGCGCTGCTCCCGCTGCCACCCCAAGTCAGATTGGCTGCAGCCCCTGCTGATAGGCATCTCTCTGTAACTTCTTCCCCTTACTGAAGAAGTCCCTTCCCTACTAGCTTCTGAATTCTCTGGCCCTGGGCTGAACCACTTGTTTACACAGCCTGACTCTTTACACAATAATCATGTTATGTGTTGTTAATAGACTATAACTTTGCTCCATGTATAATTAGAATCTAGGGTACATACTGGGTGCACAAGACATCTGACTTGCATCTTGATTTGTTGTCAGAGCGCAAAACCTGAATGCGTCTAAGTTAATTTAAAAAACCTATAACTTTTAATGTCTTTGAGTGCAGTGAAGTATTCTGATGAACTAAAGGTGAAGCTACAAGAAATATACTTTTTTGAATCTTGAAAAGCCTTTATCATGTTTCTATGTGATGATTGTTGCATGCTCCACATTTAAATCTAACATTTTGAAGGCTTGGGGCCTGCACGCACTCATGGAGTGAAGTGAGACCATCAACTTGCTCCCATCACAGGGCAGGGCACTGATCTCATCCCACCTGTGATCTTTTATCTTTCTTTAACACACTACTCCTAAAAGATGTGCATCTTACAGCAAAATGCTCTTTATTGCTTTCTTGAAAGGCCTGCGTGGTCCATGAAAGACTCTTGATGCTTTGAGGAAGTGGAGTGTGCACGCGCCTAAAAGCAACCCTGGAGGGAACATAGGTCAGGATTCAGCGGGCGAAACTGACCATCAAGGCAGCCAAGTGCCAGGTGGGTCAGACCACTGAAGACTGCCTAGGGCAACAGAATGATCCGCTTGCTGGATACCAAGATTCAGCCTTTATTGAAGTGGAAGGTTGTCCACCACTCAAACACAAGTTACAGCTTTACTATAAATCACCAGTGACAACAGGAACTTTGGGGTATAATATGGTATTTTAGCTATCCCACGGACAGCTTTGACGTCTAAGAAGCAGCGCATAAGGTGATATGGATTAAAGATTTGAGGACCTGAAGATAGCACTGTGCAAGTACCTGAACTTGAGGCCTGTTGTACATGGCTTCTTCCTTACCTGTTCCCTTCCCTGCTTGTCCTTGTACCAACCTTCTAGATTGTTTACATGATTCTCCCTGTGACACTATCTCTGGTTCTAATCTGTGTCAGTTACTGCTTGGCCAGATGGGTGACGGTCCTGTTACTTTCTTTACTGCTGCAATAAACTACCTATCTGCCACCTACCTGGATCCAGAGTCTTCATTCCATTTTACAACATTTTGGCGACTTGTTGATGGGAGCATCTGGCCATTTCCGTTTGCAGCAAAAGAAGGATTAAAGAAAAACAGCGATCCGTTCCCCAACGAACCCACTGGATACAGTTAAAGGCCGTTGTTGATCTTGTCCTCAAGGGGGCAAGAAGAGAAAGTACTCTGGAACCTGCTGTCAGACCTTTTCTTAGAGCTTTGAGTGAATTGTCCCTTCTTGGGAAAAATGTGTTAATGAGAGGTGACCGTTTTATTCCTCCTAGCTCCTTGAGGAGTAAACTTCTCAGTTTGGCTCATGAAGGTCATTTGGGCCAAACCCTCACTCAGCGGCGTGTGAAAGAGAATTTCTGGTGGCCTTCAATCGATAGTGATGCTGTTGACTGTGTAGTCAAATGTTCCTTTTGCAAAGAAGGAGAGAAACGTCTAAAAATTGTTGGTTCTCATTCAATTGGAAATATCTCTTTTAAAAGCTTGCCTTGGCATACAATATGCTTAGACTTCATTGGTCCTATGAGTGAGCTACCTCCAAATCAACGCATTGCTGTAGTTGTTATTGATTGTTTTTCCAAGTGGTTGACTGTACGTTTCATGAGGGAGATCACGACTGATTCCACTATTCTCTTCCTTAAGTCTGTTTTTCTGAATGAGGGTTTTCCATCCGTTCTAATTACCGACAACGGCACCCAGCTAACATCTACCAAAATGGCTAATTTTGTGCGTGAATGTGGCATATCTCATCACCGCACTTGTCTTTACAACCCTGAGAGCAATGGTCTATGTGAGAGAGTCAACCGACTGGTGAAAGGTGTGATTCAGATGTCGGTTGCGAGTGGTTGTTTTTCTGACGAGCGTGTGCAAGAGTTAGTTTGGGCGTATCGCTCAACGCCCCATAAGCAGGGAGAAAAATCTCCCTTTGAGCTAATGCGGGGTCGTTGCCCTATTTCAAGGTTGACTCCTGCCTGGTTAAGAGAAAATGGTAAGCAATCCTCCCCATCAAATTCGTTTCCTCTACCTATCTCCAATGGGGATCTTGTCAAAGTCAAACCTGGTCGTTGTGCCAAAGGCCTCTCAAAATTTAGTGGTCCATTTCGTGTTAAGAAGGCTTTTCCTCAATTTGTATTGCTTGAAAATGGTGCTAAATGGAACTACAGGAGAGTTGCGCTTTACCAGAAAAATGGAACAAATCCTTCAGATTGTTCTTCCAGTCTTTCTGATAAAGGTTGCAATGGCTACATGTTATCACCTCAGGAGGATTCCAGTTTGCCTTGTTTGCCTGCTGTACGGCGGGAGGTGGGTGGTGGCGATGCTTCCTCTTCTTTGTGTGACGATGGAGTTGGGATTTCTGTCCCCGCTTCTACTCCTGCTCATTCCTCTTCTAGTGTGAGCTTAAGGAGTCCTCGCTCTCGTCATCCACCTGCTTATTTAAATGATTATGTCCATTGAAAGTTTTCTCTGTTCATTTGTCTTATGCTTTTCTTTCTTTTCTTTTATTGTCCAAGGGGGGGAGATGTGTTGTACATGGCTTCTTCCTTACCTGTTCCCTTCCCTGCTTGTCCTTGTACCAACCTTCTAGATTGTTTACATGATTCTCCCTGTGACACTATCTCTGGTTCTAATCTGTGTCAGTTACTGCTTGGCCAGATGGGCGACGGTCCTGTTACTTTCTTTACTGCTGCAATAAACTACCTATCTGCCACCTACCTGGATCCAGAGTCTTCATTCCATTTTACAACAAGGCCCTTGAATATAGTCAACCCTTCCTACTACGAACGAGTGTCCTAGACAAGGAAGTTGGAACAGTGCTGACTCAACCAAGTGACAGGGAAACACGGGTGTCTGGTGACCTTTCTTAGTCATAGGTTACTAATCATAGAACAGAACTCAGCAGCCATTGAGAAGAAATGCTTTGCCATCGTGTTGGCTTCGAGAATGTTTGATTATAAGTGTCCTGCTGCAAACAGATCACAAACCATACAAGTGCTTGATGGCAATGAAGGATGAGAATCCCAAGTTGCTGAGATGGTCTAAATCAATACAAGGTTTGGATTTCACAGTGAAGCATAAAGTTGGAATGAATTGTAGGAATGCAGATGGAAATTCCAGATGGTCCTGTGGAGCTGAGGACCAGACTGGTGGAGCAGGTTTCTTGGTAGTCTGATCTCAGAGGCTGGGACTGGAATGTCCCCAGCATGATGTACAATTGTGGTGTCCAACTGTATGCATCTGGTATCCTGGTTTTTGATTTTGGCTCTAGCGTCACACTAATCTGGTATGTGCGCAGAGGTCTAGGCCTGTCCCTTGAGTGAAGTCCTGGTTCTGTTCTATGACATGAAGGGATGCACCAAGTATGATCTAATTCATGGGTACTCACAAACTTTCTCTCGGGCCAAATTACAGTGTGGTTTGTGGCTGAGGGCCGCACTGGGAGGGGTGCGGTCAGTGGGGGTGGGGGGCGGGGCTAGAGTAAAAAAAAATCAAACCAGTTTCAAAACATTAGACAATGCGACAATGCTGTATTTGAAACGCAGATGTAACTACAAAGAGCACATTTTGCTATTGCCTGCTAATAAATATGTATTAAGAGGCATTGCATAGCTTCATACACACTTTGACCCCAATTCCATCACAGTCTCTCTCTCTCTCTCTCTCTCTCTCTCTCTCTCTCTCTCTCTCTCTCTCTCTCTCTCTCTCTCTCTCAGTAAGTTAGTCAGTCTCTCTCACTGTCTGTCAGTCAGTCTCTCTCTCAGTCAGTCACAGTCAGTCTCTCTCTCAGTCAGTCACTCTCTCTCTCTCTCTGTCAGTCAGTCAGTCTCTCTCTCTCTCTCTCTGTCAGTCAGTCTCTCTCAGTCAGTCTCTCTCTACATTTTTATTAGCAGACAATAGCAATCTTAAGAGGCATTGCATAGCTTCATACTCACTTTGATCCCAATTCCATTGCAGTCTCTCTCCTAGTCAGTCAGTCTCTCTCTCTCAGTCAGTCGCTCTCTCTCTGGTAGTCAGTCTCTCTCTCTCTCAGTCAGTCTCTCTCTCTCTCTCAGTCAGTCTTTCTCTCTGTCAGTCTCTCTCTCTCTGTCAGTCTCCCTCTCTCTCTGTCAGTCTCTCTCAGTCAGTCAGTCTCTCTCTGCCAGTCTCAGTCAGTCAGTCAGTCTCTCTTGGTCAGTCAGTTTCTCTCTCAGGCAGTCTCTATCTCTCTCTCCCTCACTCTGTCATTCAGTCAGTCAGTCTCTCTGTCAGTCAGTCAGTCTCTCTCTCACTCTGTCATTCAGTCAGTCAGTCTCTCTGTCAGACAGCCAGTCTCTCTCTCTCTGCTAGTCTTCACCCTCTCAGTCGGTCAGTCAGTCTCTCTCTCTCTCTTAGTCAGTCTCTCAGTCGCTCTCTGAGTCAGTCTCTCTCTTAGTCAGTCTCTCTCTGTATGTCAGTCTCTCTCAGGCAGCTCTGTCAGTCAGTCAGTCTCTCTCAGTCAGACAGTCAGTCTCTCTCTCACTCGGTCTCTCTCTTTCTATCAGTCAGTCTCTCTCCCACTCTGTCAGCCTCTCTCTCTCCCAGTCAGCCTCTTTCTCTTAGTTAGTCAGTCTCTTTCCCTTATTCCCTCACTCCTCTCCTCGAGCCGAGTGGTCGCTCCCAGCGTACCCTGCTGGTTCTGGTATCGTAGCGCTGCTTTGCCTGTGCCTCTGCCGGCTACATTTGCCTGCTGCCTGCCTCTTTGCTTGTTTTACATTGTTTTACACTGTTTGGTGATTGTTTTGCGCGTATAACTGTAGCGCTCCGCTGTGCTCCCCCCTCCGCCTCCATCTTGACTGTTGTTGTTGTCCTCGTGTGCCCGCCCCGCCTCCCAGCTGAGACGCCCTCCCACTATCCTTAAAGAGCGCTTCTCCACCTCAGCGCGCTGTGACTCACTCCTCTCCTCGAGCCGAGTGGTCGCTCCCAGCGTCCCCTGCTGGTTCTGGTATCGTAGCGCTGCTTTGCCTGTGCCTCTGCCGGCTACATTTGCCTGCTGCCTGCCTCTTTGCTTGTTTTACATTGTTTTACACTGTTTGGTGATTGTTTTGCGCGTATAACTGTAGCGCTCCGCTGTGCTCCCCCCTCCGCCTCCATCTTGACTGTTGTTGTTGTCCTCGTGTGCCCGCCCCGCCTCCCAGCTGAGACGCCCTCCCACTATCCTTAAAGAGCGCTTCTCCACCTCAGCGCGCTGTGACTCACTCCTCTCCTCGAGCCGAGTGGTCGCTCCCAGCGTCCCCTGCTGGTTCTGATATCGTAGCGCTGCTTTGCCTGTGCCTCTGCCGGCTACATTTGCCTGCTGCCTGCCTCTTTGCTTGTTTTACATTGTTTTACACTGTTTGGTGATTGTTTTGCGCGTATAACTGTAGCGCTCCGCTGTGCTCCCCCCTCCGCCTCCATCTTGACTGTTGTTGTTGTCCTCGTGTGCCCGCCCCGCCTCCCAGCTGAGACGCCCTCGCCCCTCCCCCTCCACCATCCATTTATGGCCAATGCCCCCACGCGCAGCGTCCACGCGCTACGTACACGCCGAAGGTGCGCCAAAGGTAAGCCCGTCTACGCCCGTCCGCGCCTGGACCGCGCCCAGCACCAGACCCCCTGCCCCTCGCGCTGCCCAGCCCCCCCGCATTACCTACGATGCCGCCACCCTCCTAGCCCTTAACCCCGGTCGCGCCCCCAACTGCGTCCAAGCCGCCCCTGGACAAACCCATGGACCTTTCTCCTGCTACTCCTGCAAATTCTGCGGCAACGACAACATCTCCGCTACGACCACACCACTGACTCCCGACCCCAACCACCTACAATGCATCCTTCTCAACACCCGATCAGTCCACAGGCACGCCATTGACCTATGGAATCTACTAGACACCACTTCTCCAGACATCGCCTTCCTAACGGAAACATGGATGAATTCTTCCTCCGCACCAGACATCACCATTGCCATCCCTGAAGACTATAAGATCACTCGCAAAGACCGTACCAACCACACAGGAGGAGGAATCGCCATCGTCCATAAGAAATCAATCCGCATCTCAACCAGCTCTGACGCCAACCTCGCCAACTCCGAACACCTTCACTTCCAGATCCACATCGACCCCAAAACCACACTCAGAGGCACCCTCCTCTACAGACCACCTGGACCCCGCGCAAAATTCAGTGAAGACATCACGGACTTCATCACTCCACACGCGCTCCCCTCCAAAGAATACATCCTTCTGGGAGACCTCAACTTTCACCTTGAAAAGATCAACGACCGCAACACCACCACCCTCCTGGACAACCTCGCCAACCTCGGACTTAAACAACTGGTCACTTCCCCCACCCACATCGCAGGTCACACACTCGACCCCATCTTCACCTCCAGCAATCATGTCTCCTTCAGCCACACTACGGATCTGCTCTGGACTGACCACAGCTGCGTTCACTTCACCTACAACAAGCCCAAACCCACCAACCACCTCCAACCAACTCTGCAAAGAAACTGGAACAAAATCACCACCGACCAGATCTCCTCATCGCTCCTTCTAAACACCCCAGCCCACTCCTCGGACCCAAACCTAGCCGCCGCCAACTTCACCCTATGGTTATCCAACACCGCCGACACCTTAGCACCACTGAAAAAACGTCAAAGCAAACCTGGCAACAAGAAGGCCTCGTGGTTCAACGATGATCTTAAGAAGTCCAAGAAACTCTGCCGCACCCTTGAAAAAGCGTGGAAAAAAGACCCAACCACCAGCACCAAGGACGCCTTCAAAACCGCCACCCGCACTCACCACCAACTAATCCGAAAGGCCAAGAAAACAGCATTCAAGGATCGACTTGACAACAACGCCCACAACAGCAAGGAACTTTTCAACATCGTCAAGGAGTTTTCCAATCCCTCGGCCAACTCCAACGACATCACCCCCTCTCAAGCCCTCTGCGACTCCCTAGCCTCATTCTTCCACAACAAGATTGCAGACATCCACAACAGCTTCGACAACCAACCTGGAGCCCAACCCACCCAACCACATGCTGAACACTCTCCCCCCGCGAACACCCTTAACGACTGGAACCCAATCTCCACTGAGGACACCATCCGCCTGATGAACTCCATCCACTCAGGATCCCCCACAGACCCATGCCCTCACCACATCTTCAACAAAGCAGACTCCGTCATAGCACCGCACCTCCGAGACGTCATCAACTGCTCCTTCAACTCCGCCACCTTTCCGGAAAACTGGAAACACGCTGGACTCACTGCCCTTCTGAAAAAACCCACAGCGGACCCCACCGAACTCAAAAATTACCGCCCCATCTCGCTCCTTCCATTCCCGGCCAAAGTTATCGAGAAAGCGGTCAACAACCAGCTCGCCGCTTTTCTCGAAGCCAACAAATCCCTCGACTCCTCACAATCTGGCTTCCGAGCAAAACACAGCACTGAAACCGCCCTCATCGCAGCAACAGACGACATTCGAACTCTACTGGACAATGGAGACACAGTCGCCCTCATCCTCCTCGACCTCTCTGCAGCATTCGACACAGTCTGCCACAGCACCCTTTTACAATGCCTCAGCAACATCGGAATACATGGAAAAGCACTTGAATGGATCACCTCGTTCCTCACCGGAAGAACCCAGAGAGTCCGCCTTCCACCATTCAAGTCCGAGGCCACCAAAGTCATCTGTGGCGTACCACAAGGATCCTCTCTCAGCCCCACCCTCTTCAACGTATACATGAGCCCCCTCGCGACCATCGCCCGCCAACACAACCTCAACATCATCTCTTACGCGGATGACACTCAACTGATCCTTTCTCTCACCAAAGACCCCAACACCGCCAAACCTAACCTACACGAAGGAATGAAAGAAGTTGCTGAATGGATGAAACACAGCCGTCTGAAACTGAACTCAGATAAAACAGAAGTCCTCATCCTAGGTACATCCCCCTCTGCATGGGACGACTCTTGGTGGCCGGAAGCCCTTGGAAAAGCACCCATCCCGACAGACCACGCACGGAACCTAGGCGTTATCCTGGATTCTTCACTTTCAATGAACAGACAAGTCAGCGCCGTATCCTCATCCTGCTTCAACATTCTTCGCATGCTCAAAAAAACATTTCGCTGGATCCCCACCGAAACCAGGAAAACAGTCACCCATGCTCTGATCACGAGCCGACTGGACTACGGAAACACCCTCTACGCAGGCACTACCGCTAAACTTCAAAAGAAACTCCAACGAATCCAAAACGCCTCAGCCAGAATCATATTAGACATCCCACTCAACGAACACATCTCTGGTCACCTGAAAGACCTCCACTGGCTACCCGTCAATAAGAGAATCACTTTCCGACTGCTAACCCACGCACACAAATCACTCTACGACATCGGACCAGAATGCCTCAATTCAAGACTGTCCTTCTACACCCCCTCCCGCCAACTACGCTCCTCCAACCAAGCCCTCGCCACTATACCTCGCATCAACAAGACCACCATGGGAGGCAGATCCTTCTCCTACCTGGCTGCTAAAACATGGAACTCACTCCCCACTCACCTTCGCCTTACCCAGAACCACCTAGCTTTCAGAAAGCAACTTAAAACGTGGATATTTGACAAGTAATCCCCCCCCCCCCTCCTTAGCGCCTTGAGACCCTCTGGGTATGTAGTGCGCTATATAAATTCTCTGACTTGACTTGACTTGACTCTCTCAGTCAGTCTCTCTCTCGGTCAGTCTCTCTCTCCCTCAGTTTATCTCTCCTTTAGTCAGTCAGTCTCTCACTCAGTCAGTATCTCACTCTTTCAGTCAGTCAGTCTCTCTCTCTCTCAGGCAGTCAGTCTCTCTCTCCCTCAGTCAGTCAGTCTCTCTCTCCCTCAGTCAGTCTCTCTCTCCCTCAGTCAGTCAGTCTCTCTCTCCCTCAGTCAGTCAGTCTCTCTCTGTCATTCAGTCAGTCTCTCTGTCAGTCAGTCAGTCTCCCTCTCTCTCAGTCAGTCTCTCTGCCAGTCAGTCCCTCTGTCAGTCAGTCAGTCTCTCTCTCTCTCTATCAGCCTCTCTCTCAGTCAGTTTCTCTCACTGTCAGTCTCTCTCTCTTTGTCAGTCTCTCTCTCTGTCAGTCTCTCTCTCTCTGTCAGTCTCTCTCTCTCTCTCTCTGTCAGTCTCTCTCTCTCTGTCAGTCTCCCTCTCTGTCAGTCTCTCCCTGTCAGTCTCAGTCATTCAGTCTCTCTCTAAGTCAGTCAGTCTCTCTCGGTCAGTCCGTCTCTCTCGGTCAGTCAGTTTCTCTCTCAGGCAGTCTCTCTCTTTCTGTCAGTCAGTCTCTCTCCTAGTCATTCTTTCTCAGTCAGTCAGTCTCTCTCTCTCTCTGGCAGTCTCTCTCTCTCCCTCAGTCAGTCAGTCAGTCTCTCTTTGTCTCTCTGTCATTCTCTCTCTCAGTCAGTCTTCACCCTCTCAGTCGGTCAGTCAGTCTCTCTCTCAGTCAGTCTCTCAGTCACTCTCTTAGTCAGTCTGTCTCTCAGTCAGTCTCTCTCAGGCAGCTCTGTCAGTCAGTCAGTCTCTCTCTCACTCGGTCTCTCTCTTTCTGTCAGTCAGTCTCTCTCCCACTCTGTCAGTCTCTCTCTCTCTCTCTCTCTCTCTCTCCCAGCCAGTCTCTTTCTCTCTGCCAGTCTCTCTCTCTTAGCCAGTCAGTCTCTCTCTCTCTCTCTCTCTCTCTCAGTCAGTCTCTCTCTCGGTCAGTCTCTCTCTCAGTCAGTCTCTCTCTCTGTCAGTCTCTCTCTCTTTTAGTCAGTCAATCTCTCAGTCAGTCAGTATCTCAGTCAGTCAATCTCTCTCTCCCTGTCTCTCTCTCTCTCTGTCAGTCAGTCTCTCGCTCTCTGTCATTCAGTCAGTCAGTCAGTCTCACTCTCTCTCAGTCAGTCTCTCAGTCTCTCTAAGTCAGCCAGTCAGTCTCTCTGTCAGTCAGTCAGTTTCTCTGCCAGTCTCTCTGTCAGTCAGTCAGTCTCTCTCTCTCAGTCTCTCTCTCCCTCAGTCAGTCAATCTCTCTCTCTGTCATTCAGCCAGTCAGTCTCTCTGTCAGTCAGTCTGTCTGTCTCTCTGTCAGGCAGTCAGTCTCTCTCTCTCTCTGTCAGTCTCTCAGTCAGCCAGTCAGTCTTTCTGTCCGTCAGTCAGTCTCTCTGTCAGTCAGCTCTGTCAGTCAGTCACTCTCTCTCAGTCAGCCAGTCAGTCTCTCTCTCTCTCTTCGTCTCTCTCTTTCTGTCAATCAGTCTCTCTCTGTCAGTCTCTCTCTCTCTGTCTCTCTCTCTCAGTCAGTCTCTTTCTCTCTCAGTCAGTCTCTCTCTCTCTCGGTCAGTCTCTTAGTCAGGCAGTCTCTCAGTCAGTCAGTATCTCAGTCAGCCAGTCTCTCTCTACTCTCTCCCCACTCTCTCTCTCCACTGTCTCTCTGTCACTGTCTACAGAAGCTCTCCCTAGCGAGGGAACTGGGGCTGCGAGCATCTGTTGTTTTATATGAATGTCTAATTAGGAATTTTACTGTTTAATAGCTTCGTGATTAGCGCATTTTTAGCGCTTTTTACCCGTTTTTAAAATTGCTTGGATTTTACTCTGGGGGCTCAAACATTAAGGGGAATTGATTGTCCAGGTACTCTGACACCCTAAACACCTATCCTCTGCTTTTAAACTCACCCTACCGCTCCTCAGCCGATTCTCGGCGGCGGTGGGCGCCATCTTGAGTGAGGAGTCGGGGAGAGCGCTCTAGTCGCGCCCTACTCCCGCCCTCCTGGTGTATTTGAGTGGAACTCGTGCAGCGCTCTTCGCCCTACAGAAGCTCTCCCTAGCGAGGGAACTGGGGCTGCGAGCATCTGTTGTTTTATATGAATGTCTAATTAGGAATTTTACTGTTTAATAGCTTCGTGATTAGCGCATTTTTAGCGCTTTTTACCCGTTTTTAAAATTGCTTGGATTTTACTCTGGGGGCTCAAACATTAAGGGGAATTGATTGTCCAGGTACTCTGACACCCTAAACACCTATCCTCTGCTTTTAAACTCACCCTACCGCTCCTCAGCCGATTCTCGGCGGCGGTGGGCGCCATCTTGAGTGAGGAGTCGGGGAGAGCGCTCTAGTCGCGCCCTACTCCCGCCCTCCTGGTGTATTTGAGTGGAACTCGTGCAGCGCTCTTCACCCTACAGAAGCTCTCCCTAGCGAGGGAACTGGGGCTGCGAGCATCTGTTGTTTTATATGAATGTCTAATTAGGAATTTTACTGTTTAATAGCTTCGTGATTAGCGCATTTTTAGCGCTTTTTACCCGTTTTTAAAATTGCTTGGATTTTACTCTGGGGGCTCAAACATTAAGGGGAATTGATTGTCCAGGTACTCTGACACCCTAAACACCTATCCTCTGCTTTTAAACTCACCCTACCGCTCCTCAGCCGATTCTCGGCGGCGGTGGGCGCCATCTTGAGTGAGGAGTCGGGGAGAGCGCTCTAGTCGCGCCCTACTCCCACCCTCCTATCTCCGTATATAATGTGCATAGCAACCAGACGGCGCAGCGGGCTGGCGCAGCGGGCGCGCCGGACACGCGCCGAAGCCGCGCCTAAGCCAAGCCCGTCTGCGCCCGTCCGCGCCAGGACGGCGCCGGGCGCGGGCCATGCTGCCCAATGCAACCCTGTTCTCAGGTACGACTCTAACACGCTACTCGCTATGCGCCCGCCAACATCAAGCCATAGCTGCAATGATCACCGTCCCATTGCTCACCTCTGGGGACCATTTTCATGCCGCTTTTGCAGATGGTCATCCTTGGGACCTACTGGCACCACCCCACACCCTTCCCCTCCACCGCCACATAAGCCGATTACCTTTCGTTGTGGACTCATCAACGCCAGATCCTTAGCTTGTCATGGACAAGATATCCATGACCTCGTACTTTCCCATAACCTAGACGCACTGTTTATCACTGAGTCTTGGCTAAATGACTCGTCTAATCCTGATCTGGCTACTACCCTTCCCCCTGATTTCACGATCCTCAGACGAGACAGACCAGTCGGCAGGGGAGGTGGGTTAGCTATTATCATCAGAAAAGATGTCAGATTCCATACATTTGAACTGACCTCACTCAAGGACTGTGAGAGCTTAGGCTTTGTGATTCACATTAACTCCTCCACCTCTCTTACGGGTGTACTTGTGTATCGCCCCCCCGGAAATGCCACGCCTTTTCTGGACTCCCTGGATGACACCCTTGGATCTCACCTGACTCATTACCCCAGCTTTACTCTCCTCGGTGATTTCAATCTCCATTTGGAATCCCGCGCAGACCCTCACACCTTAACCTTTCAACAATCCCTTGATATTTTTGGTCTTTCTCAACTGGTCGTGCCCCCCACGCACTTGGCCGGACACACATTAGATGGCATCTGTACCAATTCGGCCACTATAACTGTATCCCCCCCAATCCCACAAATTTGGACTGACCATCACTTTATACCCTTTACTATCAAGGCAAAACCCTCTCCCCACCCATTCTGTAAGAATTCCCCCTCAACCTTTGCGATAAATTGGAAGAAAGTAGCTGAGTCCATTAAGTCTCATCCTCAGCTCCCTATCCATCCCCCCACTATTGTAGGAGATGTATCGCAAGATTCCAAAAACTTCCACATCTGGATCAACAAATTGGTTCTGGATAAGTCCAACTCAACCAACCAAAAACCAATCTCCCATAAAAGGAAGCCCAATGCCCCGTGGTATACTCAGGCCCTCACCGATAGCCATCGTACGTGTAGGGTCCTTGAAAGAGAGTGGAGGAAAACATACGACCCCACCTCCAAAACCCTATACATTCGGCAGAGGAAACTATATCTGTCACACATAAAGAAAGCCAAAAAAGAGTTTTTCACCACAGCTATAGAAACAGCCAATCAAAAACAACACACCATCTTCAATATTGTTAAGTCCTTCACCCACCCCAAAGCCCTGGCTCTGGAAATCCCCCCATCCCAAACTCTTTGTAACCAAATCGCTGATTTCTTTGTTGACAAAATTAATAACATCCACAAGGATTTTCCTCCCCCTGCCACCCCTCCCTTACTCCACAACACTAGCTCACTTTCATTTTGCAGTTTTTCACCAGTATCCTTGCTTCAATCCCAGAAGGCCATCATGACCTGCCGCTCGGGAGCCCCTACTGACTCCTGTCCCCCGGCTATCCTACATATTCTCATTGAGGCCGTCAACCCTCTTATTAATTCCATCATCAATCAATCCCTCAGCTCAGGCACTGTTCCGGCTGAATGGAAGAAAGCCATCGTAAAGCCTCTAATGAAAAAGCATAATAAACCCCCGACAGACCTTTCTAATATGCGCCCTATCTCCTTACTGCCAGCATTAGGCAAAATTACCGAACAAATAGTACATGCTGAGCTTAAAGCCTTCGTGGAAAACAACCATATTCTCCATCCTCAGCAATCCGGTTTCCGCTCCGGCCATTCTACTGAAACTGCTCTGATCGAGTTATCCGACACCATCAAGTTCCTGCAGGATGAGGGGAAACACGCAGTTCTCATCCTGCTCGACTTAACCGCAGCATTTGATACTATCTCTCATGCAATTCTCATCCACAGAATGCGCGAAATTGGTGTGTCGGATACCGCTCTGAAATGGATATCTTCATTTCTGTCTAATAGATCACAAACAGTCTCACTTGGCCCCTTTCTCTCCAGCGAAAGAACCATTCTATCAGGTGTGCCCCAGGGGTCCATTCTGAGCCCACTTTTCTTCAATATTTACATGGCCCCCCTGCTTACCCTGATTGAATCTCATGGCATCCTTGTAACATCTTACGCTGACGACACACAACTTGTCGTCACCTTAGACAAAAAACTCCCCGATGCCGCTCTTAGGTTCCAGAATTGCCTTTCCCAAGTCTTTGCATGGCTCAATAATAACCACCTCAAGTGTAACAGCGCCAAAACTGAGATTATACCCGTAGGTAAAGACACCATTTTCTCTCCAAACGATTGGTGGCCCCAACACTCTGAGGCACCTCCCAGTGCAGTCTCATCGGCCCGCAATCTGGGTGTCCAATTCGACTCGTCCCTCAGTTTTGACGACCATGCACGCATTACTGCAGGGTGCTGCTTTAACCTCATTAGACAGCTAAAGAAATTCTTCGACTTTCTCCCTATTTCCGCTAGGAAATCAGTGGCCGTGGCTTTGATCCTGTCCAGACTCGATTATTGCAATGGTCTTCTGGCAGGTATAAAAAAGTCCACCCTTAAGAAGCTACAGAGCGTCCAGCACGCGGCGGCCAGGCTCGTTCTCGGACTCCCGAGAAGGTCCTCGGCCTCGGCGGCCCTTAACACCCTCCATTGGCTGCCCCTCCACAAAAGGATCCTTTTTAAACTTCTCGCTACTGTCTTTAAAACCACTAAGAACACAGGCCCCTCCTATCTTGTCAAGCGCTTCCCTCAGTACACTCCATCACGCTGCCTGAGGTCATCAGGAGCCAATCTGGTTACCATACCCAGGTTTAAGCTCAAAACGAAAGGTGGAAAAAGCTTTTCACTCCTGGCGGCTAAGGCTTGGAACGGCCTTCCCCCCAACCTCAGGCACGCCCCTTCAGAAACCCTTTTCAGAAAACTTCTGAAGACTTGGATCTTCCTTCGACCCGACTCTTTGGTCCTCGCAGCCATATGATTCCCATTTCCATCAATTTGGTTTCTTCTGATTGCTCAGCGCCAAGATGCTCCTTCCGGAGCGATAGTTGCGCTATATAAAAATCAATAAATATCAAATATCAAATATCTCTATCTCCACACTCTCTCTCCACTCTCTCTCTCCCCACTCTCTTTCTCTCTCTCCACTCTCTTTCTCTCCACTTTCTCTCTCTGCACTCTCTCTTTCGCCACTCTCTCTCTCCACTCTTTATCTCTCCTCTGGGGGGCCATGGGTACATTACCTGCAAGGTATGGAGCTCCAAAGGTAGTCCTGCTGGGCCGCTGACGGCCCGCGGGCCGTATTAGGAGCACCACGGATCTACTTGAATTGACCGTGGGATATCATCCCTGTAATTTGTTTAGCATATAGAGTGACACAGCAGCGTATCATATTTTGTGAATCCACAGTTGTGACCAAACCTTTTATCTGTGTCCCTGGACTGGAGGCCTCCTGGCTTACTCGTGTAAAGTTCTGCTTCTATGCACTTACCGAGATCCTAGCGCTAACATCCCAATAGCGTGTGAGGATGTTTTATGAGTGTGACGATGCATGGTGTCAGTAAGTGAACCAGAGTAATGGAGGCTTGAGGGATCCATTCTGGATACCCCAAGCCTGTCGTGCTGCACAAGATGAAGGTGAGGCTATTTTTACAGACACTGAAGTGAGGGAGGAAGAAAGTTGAAAGTTGAAATGTATTTGCATAAGTTAATTAAAGGCATTGTATTACAATAAAATAACAATTAAAAAGGAACCATAGTTTGTGAAAGTTAAAGGTTCTGATAAAGTGCAATTGGTTGGAGCCAGCATATGATTTGGGGCAATTTTCTCACTTATTTCACAGCAACCGGACCCATGAGGCAGCGTCAACCATCTGGTTCTTCGATTTTCCAGATCTTGTTTAAGTTCCATTCTCCTCATGGGTACTAGTTCTCTTGGAAGGTGCTTGTGCTATAAGTGATTTTATGCCAATTCAGCACAGACGCTGTTTGAGTTAAATGGTTGGAAGTCTCTGGTCTCAATTGCTGCACCTATGGCTGGACCTGCATCCTTTTCAGGGTATTTCTTTTTTTTAAAGTAATCCAGGATCAGCTTTTGGATTTTGCAAGGGCGAGGACTAGGACCAATGCGGGGCTGGAGAGCGTCCCTGATGGATTGTACAAATCTACCACAACGAGCCAAGATGTGGGGTTCCTTTTGAGTGAAACATATTGCTGAGGCCTCAAGGCAAGTGCTTGCTTTTTCTCTTGGGTATAGTTCCCTAAGTAGGATTCTCCTTTCATTTACTAAGGCCGGACAACAGCACAGAAGGTGTAGCCATGATTTTTGTTTGAAGTCACAGAGTCAACATGCTCCTTCAGTAGTTTGGTTTGCCCAGGCCCGGCTGAAATCCGTTATTGGCAGTGCTAACAGGCGCATGTTCATGATCTCTCTTCTAATTTTGGGTTCAACGAGGCGAGAAGGTACGGCTGTGGTTTGATTACCAAATATGAGGAGTTCAGTGGAGACAAGAAATGTAAAGTATTTAATGTTGCCTGGTCTTGCGAGAATGAGTCTGATTGAACTTGTTTGCTGATGAGATTTTTCCAAGTAGCATATGAGATGCAAGGCAGAGCGAGTGCTGGTTTATTTATTTCAGTGAAGAGCAGGGCTTTCTTGAGCTGCGTGTTCCACTCGGAGCCAGTTATGTCAAATGTGTCTCTGAGGCTCCGTTTTAAAGAATCAGGGATTTCAAAATTTGAATGTAATATTTTAGGAAGTCAGCCTCGAGGGTTGGTGTTTGTTTGACCAGTCCGAGCTCCAGCCTGAGTCTCGCAGTAGAGAGATGTTTTGGGAGCTGAAAGATTTTTTGTAGCCCACGCACTGAGCCCACTCCAGAATTTCTGAGCAGGCGCCGGGGATCGTGTGATGCCTATAAGAGAGTGCTGGTAGGAGAGTGCTGGGAGAAGGGAAGCTTCGGTGACTTTTCTAATACTCTCAGCTGACGAACTTTTTAGCTTGTTGTTAAGTTTTATTATACCATAGATTGTGGCCGTCAATTTCTTGGGCAGTTCTTTTTTGTGCACGGAGGGTTGAGCGGATTCTGTGAACCAAACCTCCAGATACTTGTATTTCTGCATTGCGTTGATTGTCCTGAAGCCTATGGTGCATGGGGTTTGTTTTTTGTGCTTTTGCCATCCAAGTACAAGGATCTTGGTTTTGTCTGAATTGATGATGAGGTGGTTAATTGTACTGTACTCGTGTAGGCTGGTCAAGGCACGTTCCGAGCCCACTTTAGTGTGATCCATGATGAGAATGTCACCCGTGTACTAAAGAATGTGTAGAGGTTGGTGGCCTAGTCGGGGAGGGGCCAGATAGATGTTGGAGAGAGCTTTTCACAGGTCCGCTGTATACAGGTTGAAGAGTAGGGGGGCGAGCACGCAACCTTGTTTCAAACCCTCGGGCGTACTGATTTTGGCTGAGAGAGAAGTAGGGCCTGTTTTCACCCATACCCAGGTTTCCGAGTAGAGGGATTTTACTGCAGTTAGGAGCAAAGATGGAATGCCCCAATATGCTAGTCTCCTCCAGAGGGTTGTTCTGTCAACTCTATCGAAGGCTGCGGTTTGATCGACGAAGCAGCAGAAGAGTGGAGGTTGAGTCAGCTGGGTAGCTCAATGGCAAAGGGCATAAAAGGCCATTATGTTGTCAGTTGTAGCAGATCCTCCATGAAAACCTGTTTGAAAAAAGGCAACAAATCATTTTCTTCAGCCCAAGATTCCAATTTTTCCAGTAGGATTCGGGAATATGCCTTTGCTTCCAGATCTAACAGAGCTTTTAGGCGCTGGTTGCTTGGATTTTGTAGGTCTCCTTTTTTGTGGATCGGGCATAATATTGAGCCTCTCCAAGATTCAGATGTCTTGCCCAATATATAGGTGATGTTGAATAGCAGGGTTAATAGCACTGCCCAGCCCTCTGGAGAGGATTGAAAGATCCCGGCAGGGTGCCAGTTTGGGCCCGGCGCCCCGTTTGCCTTCATCGTTTTCATTAGTTTTGCATTTTCCGTAGGTGCAATCAGTGCTTGTGGATCTTCTGTTTTCGATGTGGCACAGGCCGTGATAACTATAGGGTTGTGTGCAAAGAACTGGTTCCTCACGTGGTTCTCCCACACTGATGCTGGGACTACATTTGTCCTTGGATGCCCAAGGGATTGCAGAGTGTTCACATACTGTCAGAATCGGGCTAGTGATCCTTCCTTGAGCATACTAAAGATTTGTATCCATTCCTCCTCTTGTTGTGCTTGTTTCAAGGCCCAGACGGTTTTGTGGGCTTTCTGTACTTCCTTTACAGCCAACAGATTCCCTGATGTTGGGTAAAGTTTGAGCAGGCGGGTTTTCTTCCTCAAGTTCTTCTGCGTGAGGTTGATACTCCGTTGCAAGAGAGGTTTGTTTAGGAGACTAGGTAACTGTTGATTTCGCACTGGGTGACCCCTGTGATCCTAGAGTGATGCTGCCAGATTTCTGTTCATAAGGTCCCAGTTAGTTAGGAGAATGTCCCCGGTTGGTTCTGTAGCTGGTGTCTCTTTTTATCGAGCCATTTGGCTACCTTCAGTGAGTGATAAGGCTGCCACTTGATTCACCTTAGCAGGGTCTTTAATGAATCTCCTGCAGAGTAGCCTAGCTCCTGGCCAGTGTCAGCTATCTGATGGTGTAAGTGCAGGTTTATGACCAGTGGATTTAGGGCGCTTTCTGTCCGGGTCACTGTGTCCAAACTCTAGAGACAATTTGTTAAACTGCTTGATATAAAGATGTAATCAATTATGAGAATGTTCTTCGGAAACTGGGCTGCTGATTTTAGGCCATATGTAGTGAGTAGGTTGTTGAATTGGTCTTGTTTGCGACTCATTTACATGTTGTGTTGGTAGTGACCCAGGTATTTAGTATTAAAGTCCCCTGCCAACACAATTTCATGTGTAGGATAAGATTCAATGGTTGCTTTTATGATGGAGCAGAAGGACCCCATAGCGTGTGTTTTTTGTTTTTGCGGGTGTTCAAATAGCGGTTAATGAGGAGCAGGGAAAAGGAGTGTATCCATTGAAGGCCGCATTGTAGGCCTTCAATGGATGCAGCTTTTAGAATGAGCGTGTGAGGAGATCGATACTGTGGCTGATTGCTTTACGAGGATCGAGAGGTCCTCGAAGGTCGCCTGCATAGGCTTGTTTGCGTTGCCGGTTGAAAGGCTTCATAGAACCCGTATATTGCTGTGGGGGTTAGTGACCACGTCTCCTAAAGGCAAATGATGTAATTCCTATTTAAAAAGTCTTGACCCTGTTTAGAGCGTAGCGTTGATGCCAGTTTGCCAGCCTGAGGGGGTTGAGTAATTAACAACGAAAATAATTCTGTTGTGCTAGATGGCATGGTGGAAGTTGCTGCACCTATTAGTTGAGTTTGGGTGCCCCCTTTAGGATGTATGTTGTTACAACGCATGCTTTTAGCACGCATGCTGTAACAACGCGGTTTTTATAACGCATTCTTTTACAACGCATAACAGAAAGAGGTGTTGGATAGTGAATATTTTAATTTACTATTCCAACACCAGTCCCCGTTGACATTAGGGAAGGGGTTGGAAAGTAAATTAAAAGTATTCCCTATCCTTGAGCGCCCCCCAGAGTCATGCGTTGTAATAGAATGCGATTTAAAAACCGCGTTGTAATAGCACTGCGTGCTAAAAGTTGCGTCGTAAACGACGTTCCCCCCCCTTAATGATCAGGGCTGCGGGTTGCCAGCTGATGGTCTGATCCTTCTTGCCACCGTGTACTATCAGGGGGTTAGATGCCACAGATGAACTTACTAGCCAGTTGTGGGAGGCACCCCAAGCTCCCTTCAGTGTGCTTCCTCTGGGTGGTGTTTTGAGAGCATCAATTGGGATGTGGGGATATTTCCGTGGCCGAGGGCTGTAGCTCAATGCCCCATTCTTAAAAAATAGGAGCCTCTTTGAGGATGTCATCTCTGATTCATATTGAGTCCTAGTTGGTAACTGGATTCGGGGACCCTTGTTCCAGGGATATGGGTGAATTTTACCAATTGGAGTTGAGCTATGGATAGATGGGTCAAAGATGAAATGTGTTGAAATAATCTTAGAAGGTTCCCTCTATTCAAGATATCCGCAGGCCCACTGGCTGCATGGTAGGGGATGAATATTAGGCCGGACGAGGGGTTTTCTGCCATCTTTTGCCCATCACCTTTGGGGCAGCGATATGTAGGTTCTCTTGGTTGCTGGAATGGGAGTACTGGGCTTGCATTTACTGTTGGACCTGCTTGCTTAGGGTCCCTACATGCGGAGGTCCTGGAAGCTTGATTATAGCTGATCCTCCCGTGTTTATAGTGCGGGGCTACAACTGTGCTCCCATATGGCCCATTTCTCAGCTGAAGGTTTGCTGGGTTGGGGTGGACTGGATGTTTGTTCATTCGTGGGTGCAGGGCCCTGTAAGATGGTTCTAGTAGTATCCCAGATGATTGTGCCCTCCTATGTCAGATTATCCTGCACCTGTTCTTTATCTCTCTTGCTTTCAACCATGCTATTCTTTTGGCTTCCCCGTGACAATTTGGCTTGAATAGGCGTCGCTGATGTGCCGGCGGAAGTGTAAGGCGGGGTGATGCTGGTGTGTGCACTGTTTGATGGGGTAGGTATTTCTGCACTAGAGGGATGACTGGAGGCCATGGGTTGGACTTGGCGGTGCACTGTCGCAGCTAGGGTGATAGTCTTTGTTCCGGCTGGTTATTATGTCTCCTGCACTGGGCTGGTGCGGGATTGGCTTGACTCCCATAGGTCCTAGCGTGACCGTTGTTTCCGGGGGGTGGGGGGGGCAACGGCAAGTCAAGTAAGTTCTGTGATCTGTGAGGTCAAGTGATCTGGTTTATTCATGTTTGATGTACTTTGGGTGCTCTATCTGTCTCCTGGTTTGACAAACTGCTGCATTTTCTGGTTGCAGGTCCCTCTATCCTGTGCCACAAAGTTATTATTATTGTGGTTGTGGCCTGGTTTTAGGTTCTTGTTGAAGATTGGAAAAAGTTTGACTGGCTTTTCTTGTTGTTTGGATGGTTTTGTTCGGAAACCTAGGCCTGTTGTCCCCAGATGCCTGTCTTGTAAGCACTTTTTTTAGGAAAGTTTTTTTAGTTTCTTTTTTTTTGGTGCAATTCTAGAGAGAGGGGGTTCTTTAGGGGAGAGAGAATTAGGGGCTTGTTGAGTGGAGCTCCCTGGTAACTGTGGTTTTATGTGAGGGCTTGCAGTTGCATTATCGTGGACGATTTCAGCCAAGCTTTCACTGTGGCAAGGAGTTACCGAATGAGGTACTGTGGTACTAGTTGCCATGGCTGAGTTATCCTTTTGAGTGCTCGTAGGTGAGCAGCACTTCTTTACGTTGTCTAGTAAAGCCTACAGGATTTCTGGTGGTGAGGTCAGTTTATCCATTAGTTGAGTGGAGGAACATAATTGGCCCACTTCTGACTGATCAATTTTGTGATCCATCATAGTTAGCCTGTTTCCTAGGACCACAAGGCTGGTTGCTATCGACTGAATAAGGTCAATCTGGAGCTCCATTTTTTGTGACTGCCAGAGTAGAGCTTTTGCCATTATATCCTGTTTATAAAATGAGTGATCCTCCTAATTGGAAGTTGCTGAGCTTACCGGGCTAGCTTGACCGCTGCCACTTTCATAAAACTGAAGCAGCGAGTGAAAGTGAGTGTTTGTAACTCACATGATTAGAGTTGTTTGGGTCAGGGATGGTTCTATTTGTGCGTCTATTTGGGCTTCGAGAGCTGATAAGAATTCTTCTGTTAAGGGCCCCTGTTCAGTATCCAATGTGCTCCGTCGGATTTGATCCCTTTGTGGAGATTGTGTCTCTGGAGTGGCTAAAGAGTTTGCCTGGGTATCAGTTCCCCGTGCTGAGTGTCCTGTGTGTACCTGCACTGTTGTTATGATGTGGATATTTTTTGCAGCCAATCTGTATGGGTCACAATCTTGATGGAGTGTAAGATGGGAGTCTGATCTCCTTAGGTTGCCCCTCGTGGACTTACACAGTTCTGGGCTCAGTGTAGCTGTCCTAATTGGGGCTCGAGAGAGCATCTTGGTGTAGTTGCCTTAGCGCCTTTCCAGAGGTTGAGTCTGGGGTCCTTTGGTTGTGAGATTCATTGGAAGTAGCATTGGATTTTGCCCTGTGGGGGAGGGAGCGGGAGCAGTAGGAGCAAGAGTGTAACGGATGGTCCTTCCTTTGATAGGATTTTTCTCTGAGGGCTATCAACTGCCAGTCCGGGTTCCGCTCCAGGTGCCATCGCAGGTTGAATTAGTGGCTGTGCTTCATTGATACCTGGATGTTCTAGTTGGAGACTTTCAGGCCCCCTTCAGCTGCCGCCAGGCTCCCATTCTTGTGGTCCAGCAGCCTCTTTTTGGCCGGGCTTCTAGCTGGACATCTCTTTTTGACCATGTTTTAGCCTTATTAAAGGATCATGCTAAAGTGCAGTTGTTATCTTCTGGAGGCTGCTGCTACCTTCCTGTTGGAATTCGATTTCTGTAGAATCCTCGCTCCAACGTTCCCTATGTGGAACAGAGTGTGTTCTATCTATGGCAGTTGCTGCCGGGGAGCTGCTGTGACTGGACTGAATAAAATACCCTCCTACCTGACAGAGCTTGTATGGAGTTTGTACTTCCTTTCACTGGCGACGATTAGCTCCAGTCTTCGGCCTCCCCATCCATGGTATCCTGTGTTCGGTGATCCTGTTTTCAGCTGACTTGTCCGGTACTGCCCTGCCCCTGCTGTCTCCTCACGTGGTTACTGCGTTTTGTGGTATTCTTGTCATCTTCGTGGGTTCTTGTGGTTTCTCAGTTGAGAATGTTGTTTCAGAACATGATGATTTATAAATTGTCTGTGCTGTATGCTCTTTGGAAGACACTGTGGGTTATGCTCTTTCTGAACGTGAGTGGTTGGACAGTACGTCTGAGGATGTTGTTGTTATGTAGGCCATTTACTTCTTAACCAATGTGTGGCCCAGCGATAAGGATTGTCCTTCTGATTTGATGCCTTACAAAAGAGTTAAGGACTAATTGTCCGTAGTGGAGGGTGTGTTACGTAGAGGATGTTTGCTAGTGGTTCCCTCTTCTATTCGCAGTAGAATTTTGAATTTGGCTCATGAAGGTCATCCTGGCATCCGTGCTATGAAGCGCAGAGCGAGGCAAGATTTTTGGTGGTCGGCTTTGGACAAGGATGTTGAAAAGTTTGTACGGGATTGTTGTGCGTGTGTCACAAGTGATAAGTCTCAAGTGACTCAACCTTCTCCCATTGAACCAATTGTTGTGAAGAATACACCCTGGACTAAACTGGCTTTTGATATTGCTGGTCCGTTTGGACTCATTGGTAGTTCTCCTAAATATGCTCTCGTTCTGGTCGATTACATGTCCAAATGGCCTGAAGTTAGATTTGTAGATAATGTCAACTCCTCTTCTGTCATTAATTTTTTTCAAGATATTTTCCTCAGGGAGGGTTTTCCAGAGGAGTTAGTATCGGACAATGGTACTCAGTTAACTTCAATTGAAATGCAGAACTTTCTCAAGGAGGCGGAGATTAAACACATTTTTACGTCCCTTTATCACCCCCGCAGCAATGGGTTAGTTGAGCGGTTCAACCGTGTTGTCAAGGAACACCTGCAACTTGCCTTAGTAAATGGGTTGCATTGGCGCAGGGCTGTCTGTAATATGTTGTGGGCTGTGAGAACCGCTCCTCATGTCAGTACTGGTGTTGCTCCTTTCACCTTACTTCGGGGAAGGGTGGCTAGCTCTAAACTGAATAAGGAATGGATGTCCAGAAGAGTAGTTGATACCAAAAAACTATCTGTCGTAATTGATGTCAGGGCTGCTGTCCAATCGAGATATGATACCAGGCCTGCCGTGCGTCATTCTCTGTATGTTAAGGTGGGTGATTGGGTGAGAATCAAGAAACCGGGATTTCTTCACAAGGGAGAGTCTCGGTTCTCGTCTCCTAAAAGAGTGTCTGTTGTAGAAGACCACGTGGTGGTGTTAATGGACGGAAGAGTTTGGAACAAATATACCATCTCCTTCATTCCCAAACCTATTGTTGTAGTGGTAAACAAAAGATTGGGTGCACATTTTCCTCCTGTTGTTGTGCCCTCTAATGTTCACGAGAGGGAAGGTGTTATTCATTCTGATCACACTCCCCTGAGGAGTGCATCTTCCAGGTTGAAATCTGTTCCTGTGAAATTTCGTGATTATAAGATGTTATAATCTTCCTTTTTTTTGTTCTTGTCTCTATTTCATTTCATTCTCGTTCTCACCTTCTTTCTTTCTTTCTCTTCTCAATTGTCTCGTTCTCACCATCTTTATTCCTTTCTCTTTTCTATTGCTTCTCCGATCATTTTTTTCTTTTGTGAAGAGAGGGAGGTGTGTTGGGATTCGGTTTCTGTAGAATCCTCGCTCCAACGTTCCCTGCGTGGAACTGAGTGTGTTCTATCTACGGCAGTTGCTGCCGGGGAGCTGCTGTGACTAGACTGAATAAAATAACCTCCTACCTGATGGAGCTTGTACGGAGTTTGTACTTCCTTTCCCTTCCTCAGGCTCCTTTGGGTTCTTCCAGCTGGGCCGTCTAGATTGTGGGCCGTCTGAGTTATAGTGACTGCCAACGTTATTGATTCAGCAGTGGGATAGTCCTGGCGCTGGCAAAGTGAGATAACAGTGCGAGGAGGGTCAAATGGGGGCAACAAAGCCAGTGTCGGGGTAGATCTTAATGCTGCCGCCCTCCATCCCTTTTCGGAGTACAGCTGGGTGCAAGATCGGCGTCTTATGCGCTGTAGTCACCTACCTCGACCTCCTGAGACCTTGCAGCGCCTGGTGCAGGTCCTGGGTCCCGTGTCTTTATGCACTGGAACCGCTAGTTTAAACTTTCTCTTAGCGTTGCCAAGACCCCTCAGCCCCTTGGGTGGGGCATCAGTCCGGATGGGCCCCCTGAGCTGGAGGGCAGGTTTCCTAGTGGTGAGGGAGGACGTGAGTGTGGTGATGGAGGTTAGCCAGGAAAGGCAGCTGGTGCAGGCTGAATGGAGTGGAGGAGGGGGGTGGCAGCGGCAGCAATAACGTAATCCAGGGGGAATGGGACTCAACAGGCAGACGCAGGCCTCAATCCGAAATTACCGGGCTACCTCCACGACTACCTGGGGCACGCTCTCAGCGGCGGCCGCACTTGCGGGTAAAATCAAATGTGCTCCTTCTGGCCAGGGGCTCGTGGTAGAACACAACTAGGGTTCTGTGTGCATGGCCGCCGGTGGCGTTAGGGTACCTTGAGCCGAAAAACAAAACAAAACTGGGCAAACGCTCAGGTGGATTGGAGCTCCCGCGGCTCCGCTGCTCCTGCGCCTCTCGTGCGGCTCCTGCGGCCCTGCCTCCTCGCGTTGTACTACGTGCTACTGGCGCTTCCTCTGGTGAACCATGTGATAGATCACTGGATCTCCTTGTGTGATTAAGTTCTGAGAAAAAGCTCCTTTAAAACACATTAAACCTTTTGCTGAGCAAGGAGCTTCCGAATATCTTCCTGAAGCACTGCCGTTTTGTCGATGGAAGGGGTGAAATGTGGGGTTCCAGACTCTTATGTGCAAGATTAAGGCGACTCAGGGGCGTAGTTTATGGGGCTGTGTTTGGGGTGTAACACTTCACTAGTAAATGTATTTTCTGGTAAATATTTGGATACAGGTGCTTCCAGTCGGATATGTGGAGGTGTCTGTTGAATTTCCCCAAGGATCTTTAGATACACACAGACAAAGTACACACACAATCTCTCCCTTGCCCTAGTCCCCTCACTAATTTGTATTCTTCTCCCTTTCAAATGCCATTAAAGGCCTTCTCATGCATCCTGCTTGTCTATAATGTATTTCAACATTATGTGCCAGCGTGATTGTTGGAAAATCTGAAGCCCCCCACCTAATCTTAGTGACTAGGCTACGCGCCAAGGGGACTCCTTAGATGAGCCCCAACCTTTTGTATTCACACTCTACAGTTTAGCTGATAATAGACTGGTGCAGAAACCTCACACGTCTTTGTAGCTCTGTTGTCAGTGCTCAAGGCTGTACACAACTATCCACACAAAGGTACAAAAGCTGTGTCTGTAGAGCTGCCAATGAAGGACAACTGAAATACCTCAAACTTGTTCTGAAAGTGCAGACAGTGGATCAACATCCCCGTCTGCTTTTGCAGTAAAACAATAGAAGACTGGCCCACATGTTGTTTCAGTTCCAAGAACTCTATGAGTAAGGAAGGGAGTGCTGCACAGAGTATGTAGAAGACTACTGTACCGCTAGAGCTGGTGTCTGCCTGACAGGCAGCTTCTCAGAGGGGAAGGGACAGCCCTCACCCCTGCTGTAAGAGCTGGTCACCTGTCCTGAAGAATCTAGAGGCCAGCCTGCCTGTCTCCTAGGGGAGGGAGGAGCGTGTCGTTCCTGCAGAAAGAGTAATTGTCCAGGGGGAGTGAGGTGAAGTGTGACCCTGGTGTAGTGGGGTCTACTAGAGCAAGAAAACTATGACGTGTGATATGATTGCCCCAATTTTGCCGAGTAGCAGTTTCTCCCCCTGCAGTTTCTGACAGGAACCGTGTAATGTGACCAAAAATTGCTAGAACCTGGTCCGACTGTGATCTTTGGTGGTGTGAATTGAGCTGCTGTGCCAGAAAAGAAGTTGTGGTGTGACCTGTGCTGCTTCACCCAAAGACAAAACCGCAGCATGAACTGAGCAGCATTCACTGGAGAGTGAGGCCAGTGCTGGGCCTTGCCATCTGAGCATGACCAGCCTGTGTGTTCCTGCACCATCTGTAGACTGGCTGGTGCACGCGAGACCAGGCAAGTGGGAAAGAACCAGTCAGCTTCAGTAGTGGATGATGTTACAGTAAAGTGGTAGGGCAAGAGGAGGGAGGGCTTGGGGTTAGGCTTTAAAAATAAAATAAAAAGACTAATCTGCCACTCCACTCCCGCCGCGGGCCGCGCCGTTGCTACTCTTGTCCCGGAAGTGGATGGGCTTTACTGCACAGGTTCCCCACCCAATCCAGATGCTGCTCTCAATATATATCTAACATGAGAGCAGCGTCTGGATTGGCCTGAGTGGGTCGGTGTACTGCTCGCTCAGGTACAGGGACCCTGTAGCTTTTCTCCAACCCGATTGTACAACACAGCTGGGTTGGAGAAACCTAAGTGTGAATGTCTGTTTGCCTGGCCTAAGACAGCCGGCTAAACCAACATGCACTGTAATAAGTGCCTCCCACTCCTCCCTACTGCTGACGTGATGCTCATCACCATGGCCCGCCGCTGCAGACACATAGAAAGAGGAACAAGCCTCTTGTGATTGATTTTGTGCAGGAAGGTGCCCCTTTCTGCACAAAATCAATCAGCCCCACAACGCAGGCAACGCAGGCAGTGGCGCAGGGCAGACCATTGAGCGCCGGCGAAAAGGACAGGAATGCGCCATATCACACAGATACGGCGCATTCCTGTCCTTTAGTTTTGACGTAGGGCAGCGCAGCAAGATTCTTGCCCTATATCAAAACCTCATAAATGAGGACTGTGTTTTGTTATAATTCTTGTAGGTCAGTGTTTTTGCACTTAATGCATTCTTATCACCAACAAGGTTTTGACCATTCCCATTGCTGTGGATACACTCAGTCACCTTACAATTCCTTTCAGCAGGTTCTTTCTCTTCATCTTCATACTTGTGGGAGCTCAATTATGGTGAGTCACTCACTTCCTTTTTACACTTGAAACAAGATATATTCCTTGGCACAATTGTTCCTCACTTTGTGGCAGATATTGTACCTTTAACTTAAGTAACTTGCAGCCAGGGAGAACTATTGAAAGAGACATCTGTTTTTCTTAATTGTGGCTGCTTCACTAGCACTCAGTCTCCGGGTCTGATGTGTGCATCTCTTGCATTACAATGGGAATCAGCATATTATTTTATCTGAATTTCTTGCATTACAATGGGAATCAGCATATTCTTTTATCTGCATATCTTGCATTACAATGGGAATCAGCATATTCTTTTATCTGCATATCTTGCATTACAATGGGAATCAGCATATTATTTTATCTGAATTTCTTGCATTACAATGGGAATCAGCATATTCTTTTATCTGCATATCTTGCATTACAATGGGAATCAGCATATTCTTTTATCTGCATATCTTGCATTACAATGGGAATCAGCATATTATTTTATCTTCCGATTTGCAAGACTATACATTTCATATATGCTTTCATTGGGAAAAAATCCACCATGAACCCCCATAAAAACATGTTCGAACGCAAATTACAAAGAGAACGTTATGGAAAGTACTCAGTCCATTCAGCCTCAACAACCCTCATGGCCAGTGGCTTCAAAGATACCCCCTCTCTAATCACCACAGCACATTCCATAGAATTAGGTCAGACAGATTATGGAAATGCATCAAACAATCCTCGAACAGAACATCCTACCATATTCCAATATTTTCCAAAACAGTCAAACCCACATAATAGAAAAGGCAGGGATGACGTACGGCCACAAGAACACAATCTGTCAACTCAAACACAGCGCCGAGTACAACACCCAGTGAGCAAACTGAAAGCCAGGCAAAAATAGCAGAGCGGTCAGTAATTACTGCGCCCCAAAACTCATTTGAAACAAAACCTTGCACAGAAGAAAATAAACTGAATGGAAACTCTGCTAGCCCACACCTTCACGGCGCAGACAGGCATCTAAGAAACAAAGCATGGACATCACAACGAGGGCCATTGGTAACAGAACTGATCCCTCATTATAACTCGAGAGGACGCAAGGACATACTTAACCGTAGGTCAATATCAAAACTAGCTAGCTCCCTCGAAACATTAAAGTTTCTTAATACAAATCATATTGATAGCGTAAAATTCAAACCGGACACAGAAGCCAAAGGAAAAGAAGTTACTGTGGTAACCTGAAGCAACCCAAAAATTAGTCTGGCGGCACAGGGATCTCTTCTTAAGATGGGGTATCGAAATCAAAATAGGGGAAACAGAACGGTACCCAGGCCCCTTAGGCCCAACAGCAAATGCCAGAACGAATACTGCTAGTGGGTAACTCCTGCTGACAGTGCCCTGGAGAGCCTGTCCAACTTACGCATCACCCCTCTACGCCGGAACCACCGCCAAGCTCCAGAAGAGACTCCAGCGGATCCAGAACGCCTCAGCCAGACTCATCCTCGACATCCCCCGAAGCAGCCACATCTCCGGACATCTGAGAGACCTGCACTGGCTCCCCGTCAACAAGAGAGTCACCTTCCGCCTCCTCACCCACGCACACAAAGCTCTACACGACCAAGGCCCGAGCTACCTCAACAACCGCCTCAACTTCTACGCTCCCAAACGCCACCTCCGATCGACCTACCACGCCCTCGCCGCCGTCCCCCGCATCCGAAGAGCGACAACAGGAGGAAGGTCCTTCTCCTACCTGGCCGCCAAGACCTGGAACACCCTCCCTCCCGACCTTCGCCTGACCCAAGACCACCTCTCCTTCAGGAAGAAACTCAAGACCTGGCTGTTCGAGCAGTAGCGCCCCCCCCCCACCCCCCCAAGCGCCTTGAGACCCTCCGGGTAAGTAGTGCGCTCTATAAATGCCTTGATTGATTGATTGATTGATTGATTGATTGAAGCATCTGGAGCCGTCAGCCAAAAAAGACAAGTTTCCATCATGACAGCTAGCGGTGCCGCAACCCAGAAGAGTGAGGCATGAGTAAGCAACCCCACGCCCCAGGAAAAAAACTTTCTAAAACTCTGCTCTTGGAATTTCAATGGCTTCGGTAGCAAGATGGAGGAGGTCGACCTCACAACCTTCCATGACAAATTTGACATCTTGTTATTTCAGGAAACCTGGGCCATTGCACCAACATCGACCACCGGCTTCAAAGAGTTTAATCAAACAGCCACCAAGGGAAAAAAATCAGGCACAGCATCCGGTGAGCTATCGATCTACCTTGCAACCGATATACGGTGGAAAGCTGAACCGATTGAGCTAGGTGAAACCTGAATTCAGTGTATCAAAATCTCCTTACCTCAAGATCCGAATGGAGAATCATTGCGTAATTCAAGAAAGACTAATTATTCATTTGTAACATGTACATCCACCTGGCATCAAAGGAAAAAAACAGAGAAAATTGAGTCCCTAATAGCCCTATTAAAATCATTACAATCTACTTACCCGCACGCCAGCATCTTGCTGTCAGGTGATTTAAATATGTTTTTATTACATTATATTTCAAGAAAAACAACAATTTAAACCTAATTTGATAAACATTCCCTCAGCAATAACTGTCCATCGCAGAATTGTTCGTCACGGTAAATCTTGGGCCTCATTATTATCAAACTTAGGGATGTTCACTTTAAACATCCGTCTGCCCCAAAATCAACCAGCAGCCCAACTAGAATATCAAAGCACGCTGACTCCGTTTTAGATTATACAATAGTTGATACGGAGCTATTCCAAACGACTATCAGTTATCAAAATACCCCCGATTAGAGAGTGACCACAGTCCTCAGCTCATTGATATCCTCATTCATCCACCAAGGGCCGCTGTAGGTAATGATCTGCTGGAAGTCCCACCCCCTTCAACTTAAAAAGGCTGGCATGGAAAGGCAAAACACACCTAAATTATTAAATTGCATACAAAAGTTGATGGCAACCGAGCCAGCCTTAAACCGGCAGGTATCATGGCATATTTGAGAAAACATGACAACAACTCTTATTTCCAAATTCTTCTCACACAAAATGCAATACGAAAACAGAACCAAGAAAGAAATATCTGCGCGGCTAACTCACTAACATGGAAAACAAGCATTGGCATAGCCAATAGGTCTCGCCTTTGGGACTTTATAAGTGTTTAGCCATGCAACAGTTGATGTTGTTGCATCAAGGATATTGTGCTGGATAGCTAAACACTTATAAGGTCCCAAAGGCGAGACCTATTGGCTATGCCAATGCTTGTGCCTTTACCTTGCAGTCTTTACCACTTGGCACCTTTATCATGTAATCTTTACAATGCAGGTACGTATCAGGCAGGTTATTTTTAGGTACATTACAATGCACAACTTTGCCACAGAGACAATATATATATATATATATATAAATATATATATATATATATATATATATATATATTTTTTTTTTAATGACATAAGCACTTGTTTAATGTGTGTGATGCTGACTCGTGGGCAGAGATTCAGGGAGTCACTTGCATTGATTTGTAGAGTTGCCACCTGGGCTTCTGTAGACAATTTTGTTTGTCATTAGAGACTGACCCCTAGATTCATCAAAGTCCCGTTTTGCGAGTCTTTAATAGCGATTATTAAGGAATCGCTATTAAGGACTTGCAAAATGGGATTCATGTAGGAATCGCTAAATAAATTGCGATTCCTACACATTCCTTATTTGCAATTAGCAAATTGCTAATCGCAAATAAGGAATAACTCCCCATTAATTCCTATGGGCCTAAAGGCCCATAGGAATGCATTTAGACTTATGTTGAGCACACACATGTCCAAAGGACATGTGTGTGTGTAACATACAACTGAGAAAAATGCACAAAAGTGCATTTTTCTCAGTTTTCACTATTTACCACGAAGTCAGACTTCGCGGTAAATAGCGGCTAAAAATAACGAAATCGCAATTTATTAATGGTTCATGAATAGCATTTAAGGAATCTCAAATTGAGATTCCTTAAATGCGATCGCAATTTGAAAAATCACAATTTTTTGCGATTTTTCAAATTGCGAGTTCATGACCCATTGATGAATTCCATATGCCATTTTTGCGGGCGCAAACAGCCGAATTCTGCGATTCGCACCGTTTGCGCCCGCAAAAATGCTTCATGAATCTAGCTGTGAATGGTTTTGAACATGATGGAAGGAACTTTGGTGCAGGGGTTCTCACTTCAATACTGTCATGGAATATGTTTCTTATTTATACTAAATCCACTGAGTGCTGCAGTAAGTGGTGTTGTTCTTTTCATTTTCTCAAAGTTGAAGGTTGTTTTAGCTTGGGTACTCCTCACCAAGACAAGGGAGTGTATGCCACGATTATTTCCTGGAATTTGCATCGCTCCTAGCCCTAATTGTCCTCATCCCAGTCATTACTAGCCTGAGGTGTTGGCGGGCAACGGCAGTAGACACATGCAAGACACGGTAATGTGAGTGACTAAATATACACCGTCTCCACAGTCTACGCCAGTGGCGCAGCACAATTTATTGGCACAAGCTGTGTCACTCAGACCTAACCAACATTTTCCCAACGGTAGGGACACTGGGGCGCCGCCTGGAGCCTTCCAGTAGTGCGCATGCGTACTACACAGCCCTCACTTTTCTTTATCACTCTTGCCTTCCACACGAGGCCTGGCATGTCAGGATAATGCGAGCCCCTTTCATGCTATTGAGATTTCTTTGCTGAAGTTTATTTATCCTGTCTCATAGTATGGGGGGGAGGCGTAGTTATGCATATCACAAGTAATGACTGGGGCGCGCGCAGTTAGAACTAGGAGTACTCAAGAATACCTTTGGTTCAAGTTCGCAACAAACAACAAACATACACAGTTCAGCTGAGCTACCACCTCTAAATACAATGATTAGTGAAAGTAAATCCCCGAACTGGGAAAGTTATATCAGGATGACATTAAGTCAACTGGTAGTCCTACGCACGGGTGGCGTAGACATGAGAAACACACACCACCACAACACACCCACTTCCCCAGAGATTGTAACGTTGTGGTTCCACTCAATAAAGACTCTGCAGCCCAGTGTTATCGTAACTCTATTTATTTAACTTATTGCCCTAAAGAGCGCCGAGCCGATCTCTCTCTCAGTCGGCTTTCGTGCCTCTCAAGCGAGATGCGCGCGCAGCCACAAATATGGCCGCCCGCACGTCACGTCGCGCCTTGACGTGCAACAACTAGTGCGCGACACTACATATCTCCCTTTTTTCCAAACATAGAACATATAACTTACAGTCCGCTGTCCATATCACAGTATCGAAACCTTGCAGGTCTCACCACGGTTCTTCCCCTCCGGGTTACCCTTGCTGGGGTGGACGGCGTCCCTCTATCCTGGGTCTCTGCGCCTGTCCTTCCCTCTCTCAGCGCCACCGCGCTTCCATCAGTTCTCCTTACTTGCATTTCTATAGCAGTTTCTTGGTTGCTGTCAGGGTTTCTCTCCTCGTGCTGCTCGCCTCTCCTCTCCTGCAACTCTGCGTCAGGTTGTCCCTGCTCCTCATTGGGTTCCTCCATGTCTTCCAATTCTGCTCCCCCTTGATGCCATCGTAAGACTTTGTTGCATCTGGCCATGCGGTCTTGGGACCACACGTTACCATCACTCAGCAAGGCCGCTCTGTCATACACCTCCTTAACCTGTATCGGTTTACTGTACTTGCTGTCCCCCTTCCTCTGCAACGTTGCCAACTTTACTCGCACCCACTCCCCTTTTTCCAGTTCTGTACTTTTCACATTCCTGCGTTTGTTGTAGTGGTTGGCATATATGGTCTGTGCCCTTTCCAGGTTGGCTTGTACCACTGCAGGGACCACTCACTCGTTATGGTTTTTTCCTTCCATACGTGGTTGTCATGAGTGAATGGTTCACGACCTCTCAGTATCTGAAAGGGGCTGTACCCAGTTCCAGTGGGGGTAATTCTGTACGCCCGCACCATGTGCCATATTTCTTTTTCCCAGTCCTTGTTGCTGGAGATCGCTGCCTGCACTGCTCCCATCACTACTCTATTGAATCGTTCCACCAGGCCATTACCGGCCGGATGGTAGATCAACGTGCGTTTGGTAAGGATGCCATTCCTCTGCATGAAGCTGTTCCATTTATCAGAAGTGAATTGGGGGCCATTATCACTCAGGATGGACTTGGGGATGCGCTCTCTCACGAAAGTGTCCGACAGAAACTTTAAAATGTTCTCAGCATCCATTGTCTCCTCTACTTTTACCTCTGGCCATTTTGAGTATCTGTCTATAAGGACGCATACGTACTTTTGGATACCTTGGCCGTCGAGAATCGGGCCCAAAATGTCTATCGACAATTCTTCCCATGGATTCTGTGGAGGGTCGAATTTCCCCAATGCTGGACGCAAGGGTTTGAGCGTCTTGTCTGCTCCCTGGCACTGTGGACAATCTCTGACATGTCTCTCCGCCCGTAGGTCCATACCTGGCCACCAGTAATTTTACTTGGTCCTTAATTTCATTTTTCCTATACCCAGATGGCCTTCATGTAATATATCCAGAAGTGTGGGAATGATGCCTTTTGGGGGGACGACTTTGTCTCCTCTGTACATGAATACACCTCGGTCATCTAACGACAACTCTTCCCTGACTTCATAGTATGGTTTAAGGTTCTCGTTTGTTTGTCTTTTGTCCGGCCAACCCTTGACAATGTATAACTTCACTTCCTGTATGGTGTGGTCTTCTTCGTATGCATCTCTCCACTCCTGATTGCAGATGACTCTCTCTTGGTCCTCTGTGAGTGCTACCATCTCCTCCTTTCCTGCTTGGTCTTCATCTCCTGGCTCCATGGCCGCCGCTCTGCTTAGGTAGTCTGCTACTCTGTTCCGATTTCCTGGAATGTACTCTACGTCGTATCTGAATTCAAGCAATTTCAAGGTCATCTTCGAGATCCTGAGCGTGGCACTGGCATGTCCGCTGGATGTTAACACCTTCAGTAAGGGCTTGTGATCTGTCTTCAGCTGGAAACAAGTGCCCCATAGGAATTGCCTGAACCTCGTCATTGCCCACACGACGGCCAGCATCTCTTTTTCAATCACACTGTATTTCTTTTCAGTATCGCTCAATGTTCGGGATGCAAAGCTGATTGTCTCCATTTTCCCTTGTCCCCAATCTTGCATGAGTACTGCACCCAGCCCCTTGTCGCTGGCGTCAATTGTGAGCACCGTTATGCCCTGGGGGTCATATCCCTGGAGTGGCACAGCTCCTGCAACGTCCTTCTTGATGGTTTCAAATTCGCTCTGAGCCTCTTCTGTCCACTGGAACGCAGTGCTCTCCCTTGTTAGCATCCTCATGTGGTGTGTCTTTGAGGCGAAGTGCATCACAAATTTACTGTAATATTCCGCCATGCCCAAAAATGACCTGACCTCCTCCTTGTTGGTGGGTGGCGGTGCCTCATAAATAGCTTTTACGTTTTCTGTTTTCGGCGTTATCCCTTGCACCCCTATCTCGTGGCCTAGGTAGGTTACTGACTCCATGCCCAGTCGGCACTTGGCAAATTCTGCTGTGAGGCCCTTGACCTCCAGGGTCTTCAGCACCTTGTTGAGCTTAGAGTTGTGATCCATTTTGTCTCGCCCCATTACCAGGATGTCGTCCTGGAAGTACTGGATGCCGTCCATATTCCTACACAACTGGTGCATTAGTTTCTGAAATACTGCAGCCGCTGAGGCCAGTCCGAACGGCATGCGGCAGAACTGATAGCATCCAAATGGGGTGATGAATGATGATAATTTCCTGCTGTCAGGGTGCAAGACGATTTGATGGTAGGCCGAGGTCAAGTCGATGGTGGAGTACCACTTGACACCCCTGGTTTTTGCCAACATTTCTTCGATTCTTGGTAAAGGGAACTTCTCCACCACGATATTCTTGTTCAACTCCCTCAGGTCAACACATAACCTGACCTTTCCACTGGGCTTCATGACCACCACTAATGGTGCGAGCCACTCTGCACATGTGATGGGTTCGATAATTCCTTTTTTTTCCAAGTCCTGTAATTCTTCTTGGACAGCATCTCTCACCGCTAGCGGCACATTTCTTACTTTGTGGGCAACTGGTACAGCTCCATCCCTCAGTACTATTTTGTGAAGGAATTTCTCCAGCCTCCCCACTGTGCCTCCGAATACTTTGGGGTATTCTTCTTTCCACCTGACCAGGTCTGGCCATGCTTCAGGTTCTGTGAGAAGTATCTGCTCCTTCCCACCTGGATCCAGTTTGATACCCAGGTCGCCTTGATCCAGCCATCCCAATACTGACGGTCCTTTCTCTGATATGTACAGCTTGCAAAATGCGGATCTGCCTCTGAACTCGAATTTTAAGGGACGGAATCCGGCCATCGGTATGCGGTCTCCATTGCATGTGACTGGTCATATGCCCAATTTCTCCAGTTCTCGGCCTAAGTGTGGCCTGAAAATTTCATTCCACACCGCTCTCTGGACGATGGTGTAGGGAGAGCCGGTGTCTGCCACTACGCTTATTGGTATTCCGCCGATCGTCATTTCTAATACTGGCTTGGTTGTCCTTTTGCCATCCACACTCAACACCTGGTCGTATATACACAGTACAGTGACTACTTCTTCCTCTGTACTTCCCTCTTAGTCTTCATGACCCTGGTCAATGTATTTCACCATGCTCTTGGAAGATTTTTTCCGGCACACCTTCTCGTAGTGACCTATTATACCACAGTACATACATTTGGCCCGGAATGCTGGGCATTTCCTGTTGTGTGCTTTGTGGGACCAGCTTCCGCATCTGTAGCACGCTTTCTTGTTGTTCCCCACTTGCTTCCCTGGTGGTCCTGGGTTGCCTTGCCATTTATTTGGTCCTTTTGAGGAGGAACTTTTGTATTTGTAGTCTCTGCGAGGCTCCTCATCATCCACTTTGTTCACCATGGGACTGGGTGTTGTTTCCTTCTTTGTAGCGTCAGCGCACCTGCGTGCCAGTTCTGCCCTTTTGACAATGACCATCACCTCCTTCAGCGGGGTTTCCCCACTGGCCCACAGCTTGTCCTGTACATTTGTGCTAGTAGTGTGCATCACTATTTGATCGTTGATGAACTCATCTTCCCATGCGTCATATTTGCATGTAGTCGCCAGTTTCTTCAGGGCCGCCACGTACTCCTCTATCGACTCTCCTGGTCGTTGTTTCCTTTGTTGGAAATTAAATCTGTCGACAGATACACACACTGCCGGCCGGTAGTGTTCGTTCAAGTCATCAATGGCATGGGCATACACATCGTCGTCTGTGCTTCCTCTTGGTTTGGGTACTAGACTCTTGTAAATTCTGAGTCCTTCCGGGCCTAAGTTGAGTAGTAGGATGCGCTTTTTCCTCTTGGGGTTAAATTGTTCCTCATTTTCGTCTTCTGGGACTTCTATGAAGTTGTCTATATATTCCCTCCAATCTTCCCACTTCATAAGTGGTTCCCCTGGTTTGGGCAGGAATTGAACTGGCGCCATTGTATATCCCGCTTGCGCGCTCATCTTCTCAACTTTGCCCGTGGGCAGTGTGCTCCCTTGGCTTCTGGGACTACCTGGGGTGCTATCTGGCTCTTGTTTTCCAGCTTGTAACTGGGGCTTATCTGTGTCAGCCCCCTTGCCCTCTTTTATGGTAGCCAGCGCGGATTCCTTTATTTAGGTTGGCCGTGTGGATTCGGCGCACTCACTCCTGACTACGCCTGGGTCCTTTCTTTCCCCCTACGTGGTTGTCTTCCCTCCGGGTTCTGTTTGGGCTCTGCCGCGCTCTTTAGGGTAAGGTACCTCAAGTGGTGGCTGGTTTGCCCCTCCTCGACTGCGTGCTTCTCTTGGCTGCTTGGCCTTGCTGTCCTGTATCCCGCTTTGGATGTGGGTTCACCGGTATACTGCTGTCTCCCTCGGTGTATGTTATATATTTATTTTCCAGGGTGCAGGGGTTCAGGATCCCGTCCTCGTCACCATTGTAACGTTGTGGTTCCGCTCAATAAAGACTCTGCAGCCGAGTGTTATCGTAACTCTATTTATTTAACTTATTGCCCTAAAGAGCGCTGAGCCGATCTCTCTCTCAGTCGGCTTTCGCGCCTCTCAAGCGAGATGCGCGCGCAGCCACAAATATGGCCGCCCGCACGTCACGTCGCGGCGTGACGTGCAACAACTAATGCGCGACACTACAGAGATGAGCAGCAAATACAGGGCGGCACACGGGTGAAACAAGAAACACAGGACAAGCACGCATGCACGAAACATATAGGTTACACTATACTGCGCTAGTTACCGCAGTTTTGAAAGACAGGCAGGAAACACGCACAAGTGACAACTGTGTGCTGTGTGGAACGAAAGCAAAATCAGTGCTGCCTGTTCGCGCAGAGAGAAGGGGGGTAGGGTGGGGCGGAGGGGCGCCTGGTTTCCCGTCCCTCGAATACCTGGAGGGTATCCGGGGTGTGGGGAGAAAGACAAAGAAGGAGAGGGAAGGGTAGGGAAGGGTAGGAATAAAATGCAAGGGGAGGGGTGAATGGTGAGTGTAAAGGGAGGGCTGCGGGCTTTCAGTTATATATAGCGCGAACTCATGCGCGAAAGTTAATTACCCACATGGCGGCTGCGCGCGAGCACGCAAGCTGGAGGCCAGCAAAAGCCTTTGGTAGTACTCTGAAAACCCCTTACTACTCTAGGCTCAACCTAAAAAGGATTCTCCAGAGGGAGATAAGAAGACTTCAGAGAAATGCATTAATAACCGGCAAAAACGTGAATCTTCAACTCAACCAGTTAAGGCGTCAATATAAAAAGGCAGTATGAACAGAAAAGAAATTACACCAAACAGATATCTGGGTAAAGCTGTTACAAACAAGCAAATCAAACAACAAGAAGTTTTGAGCAGGAATAAATAGTATTTCAAATGGCTCTTTTCATCATCACAATGCAAACATTCCTGAGGTCGATTGGATAGGTCACTTGAACAACACCAACAAATACTCAACAGCGGACGTACGTCATCAAGCTCTGAACCAATCGAAAACCAAACCTTTAGAAAACCTGTCTGAAGGAAATTTGATTCAAACAAGCCATGTCGAGAAAGTCCTAAACCAACTCAGGTCTAGCGGAGCCCTGGGCTTACCAAACGCACTATTTAAATCTGACCAACTCCCTTGTGCCGATTTCTTTACTTCGCTATTTAACCAGGCGTTTCAATCAAACAGCATAACAGCATCAAGGAAAGGCAGCATACTACACCCGATATTCAAAACTGGTAGCAGATCAGACCCGGCAAACTACAGATTAATTGCGGTCATTGATGTAGAAGTGTACGCCTTGAACATTCTCGCAGATCTTGAAGATTGGGTCACTTCCAACAAGATCCTCTCAATTTCACAAACAGGCTTCAGACCAGGCACAAGCACAATGACCAACCTCTTTGCCTTGAACCTTCTTATTGAAAAAGTGAAACAAAAGTCCACCAAATTGTACAGTTGTTTCGTGGACCCGAAAGCAGCATTCAACATGATACCGATAGAGCTCCTATGACAAAGATGGACAAATGGGTCATCTCGCCAACCCTACTAAAAGCCATAATAAACCTGTAATCAGCCACTTGGGTACAGGTAAAGTTAGGAAATGGAGACCGCGAAGAATCCTATGCATAGAGCCTTACAAAAATGGGCGTGTGCTAGCCCCTAGCTTATTTAACATCTTCACCTCAAGACACCAGACTGAAAGAAGTCCAAAGTGACCCCTCAAACGTTTCTTCCTACGCTTACTTATGGCTCTGAATTATTCAAAGGCAAAGACGCAAATCTTTTGAATTTACAACAATCTTGCCTCTTCACACACATTTTTCGGATTCCGCAATTCACATCCCAGGCGCAGGTTCGATTGGAATTCGGATTACTCAACCAATTCCGGTAAGGTCACCAGCAATACTCATACTGTGCTGGAAGCTGAGAGCAGCCCAAGAAGAATCCTAGTTAGGTCTCTGCTGGACAGAACTAAAGAACCAGCCCAAAAGCAAGAAAGACTGGCCCACCGTGCTTGAGCTAGTGTTAACCTCCCTAAACATGCATGAAGTATGGGACACAAACAACAGCTTCCCAGTATTAAAAACAATGTAAATACTGATGCTAAGCACAAAGCCTGGCAACTGGACAAAGCAATGCTTGCAAAGAAGAAACATGGATAGATGGTTTTATCCTCGTATGGGGTCCAGTCGCTGCGGCTGCACCTTGTACTTCACATATCACCAACAATACAGCACTTACGGCTCTTGATTTAACTGGGAGCTTTTTCCTCAAATGCTCAAGTCCCGATATGGAGACAAAAATGTCCGACCAGTCTGTGCCGTCTCTGCGAACAGGCGGAAGAGTCCGTTTTACATCTCCTGTGCATCTGCCCAGCTGTGAGTACATGGAGACCACACCTTTTACTTCCATCCCTCCGTTCTCTTGGATACGATCATGTTGCCCTGCTGTAATAGCATTACTAAACAGCCAGTCGCTACAGCTTGCAGGCAGGACAACAAACTTCTTGCAACAAGTCATCAAACTGTTAAAGACCACATCAAACTCATTTGACTGACTTCAGACCCAAGTCTTGAGGCCGCCCCACTCCATCTCGCAAAGTACAATCCCATCATTACTGGAAAAGAGGACAGCGGACATCTAGCACATCTTGAACAAAGATCCAACTCCACCACGACAGATGCAATTATGTTCTGTTCCCAACTTTATGATTGTTACACGACCTTGTACTCCCGCATATCATTTTCAATCTTGCGGCAGTCACAAATTACACAGTACCGGCTTCTAAATAATGTGAATGGAGGACAGTGGACTCTTGGTATGCACTTGCACATAGTTGTTTTTTCTACTGATTGTAGACACGTTGTTTTATTTTAAGATTCGTGCTTGAAAATTAAATTAGTTTTAGCAGGGTTGCTTTTAAAAGGGAAAAGGCATTTTTTGCACATTAAATATTTGCCCAGGGGCAGTCCAAATTGAACAAGTTACCGTATAAACAACGTAAACGAGGCTAGCGAACACTCTGCACATTTTGTAAATTAATGCGTCATCTTCGTTTTTCCAACGTAATATGTTTAACATCGTATTTTTGAAAAAAGGACAAATACACTCAACACTTTGTACATCAAACCCCTGTCTGGATGTATCCCAAATGGCACAGTGCACGCACTCAGATACCTAAAGCCACGCAACTTAAAGCGTAAATAAGTATACTATCATATTTTTCGCATTTTATGCTAAAATTGTAATGGTTTTAACTAACTACACAATAACGTTTTTATTTTTTATTTTATTTCATTTGTTAGATGCTTTCATGTTCGGATAAACTACTTTTTGTGATATGGGGCAGTTTACTATTAATTATCCTCGCAAACATCAGCTCTGACGGAGCTTTCTCACCAGTGGAATGTGGAGTTGCTCAGTAACCACATAACATTTGACAGATAGCTTGATGTGATGTCACTGGCAATAGCTCAGCTTTCTGAATAGTTCTTTTGATTAAGGCAATGAACCTTTCTAAAATCCCATTTGCCTGAGCCACAATGGAGACATCTTCCTATGACTTATTTCTAAGCAGGGAACAAAAATAGCACCATTATATGGTGGCCCATTGTTTAAGTGCATTGTTGTTGTTATCCCTCAGTCATAAAAAACTGGAAGGTCCAGTGCAGCAGAAATTGAAGACAACTGCTTAGCAAAACAGGGAACCGAGAATATTCATCAATAACAACACATAAATAGCCGCCTGACTTCACTGGACCATATAAGTGTACTGCTACAAATGTCCATAATTTCTCAGGAAGTTGTGTCATAAAAAATGTGTATGTGAATTCTGTTTCCCTACGTTTTGACATAGTTGGCCTGCTTGTATGGTGTGCTCAACCAGGAAATCTAACTTTGTGATCCACACTTTTCCCCTCAGTATTCTTTGCGTCTCATCAGACAAAACAACCAAACGTTTTTGTAAGCTTGCAATATTACATTGTTTGGAACCAAAATACAGATATGCTGAGTTCTTCATATATTTGTTAAAATTTTAACATCTCATTGCTTTTCACACCGTTTGATAGTGTGTTGCAGATTTAGTGTGTTTTCACTTGTTGCCTTGTTTTATTTTTATTATCTTTTGCACCGTTATATCTTCTTTGGGGGCCTTTTCTATTTTCTCTGTCGTTACTTTTCCGCAGTTACCTCTCTGTTACAAAAGTTTATATACACGTGTACCAATGATCTGCTTTTGTCTGTGTTTTATATTATATGTCCTGAAGTGCTGTCACAAGGCAGGCTCCTCCACGTGGGCGGAGGGGCGTTGCCCCACTGCTTTCTCGCAGAGCGAGAAACAGAGACATAAAATGGTAAAACGACCATTTTATGTTTCTGCTTCTCGCATTACGAGAAAGTAGAAGGGTTTGGTTGGGGGCGGGCGGGTGTGCTGTCCTGCTGCAAGGCAGAGGAGGAGTAGCGTGCCCACTGTTGTGGGCACTGACTGTTTGGTCGAACCCAGGGCCGACCAAACTAGTCATGTGTTTTCTCCATGTAGGCTGCATGCAGCCTGCATGGAAAAATGGCCTCCTCATAGACGCCTGTGTGGTCGGCGTCCCAGCAGGCCCGGACTGGCCGTTGCAGGCACCGGGCAATCCCCCGGATCGTTGCAAAGGTTGGGGCCGGTTTGGGGCCCCTGGGGGGCGATTTTGTTACAGGGCCGTTTTAGCAGCATAGCTGCAAAATCGGCTCTGTAACAAAATCGGCCGAAAAGTGGCCCTGGCACAGAGCTCGGTCACCCCGCAACATTCCCCCTCCAGGGGGGGAAGGGCGGGGGGGGCGGCTGGCCGAGCACTTCGCCAGGGCCGGTTTTCGTTCCCAGTCCGGCCCTGCGTCCCAGCGTCCAAGCCAATCACGACGCTCAATTCAATGGTCCACTGAGCTGTAAGAAAAACAGACCGGAGCTCTGTTTAAGCTGTCAGTCAAAGGATGCCGAAATCTAGCGGTTTAGGTAGCCAGTGTGAGTCTGTGGTCAGATGGGCCCAAAGTGTACGGGTCCCGTCGATTGATTTTACCGCCGGGACCCGTGCACGGGCCCTTCTGATGGCAGACTCACGCTGGCTAACTGAAACCTTTGGATTTCAGCATCCTGTGACCGACAGCTTAAACAGAACTCCGGTCTGTTTTTCTCACAGCTCAGTAGACCCACTGAATTGGACGATCAGATGCTGAACCAACAGGCACTGTAATGCTTCTCCTGAGGCCTCCACGATGCTACCACTTCCCCTTCTCTGGATCTCTTCTCCCTTGGCCTCAACGATGCCACGATTCATCTCTCCTCACATATACGACTACTTCATCCCCATCTCAAGGACAAATTACCCCACCTGCTCCTCCTTTCCTGACCACCCAAGTGTGGCAACCTACCAAACACAGCACTCATCAAACGAATTGTAACCCAGTCCTGATGACGACCTAAAGTCTTATGGGTCGAAACGCCGTTGACCAATCAGCACATTGTTTGGTGCTCTGATGGTTGCATACATAAAAAGATTATAGTAAATATTTTGTAGGCATCTTGTTAAAATATATTTTTCTGTAACCATCTTCTTTTGAAAATTCTTTCATGCTTGGTTTATTTTGATGATTTTCCACCTTTCCACGTGTCACTAGCGCCGATCACTTTTTGCACAAGCACGTATGTGCACGCCCTTTTAATGGTTACAACCGTATGTATTAATGATAGTGCTGACATAACTATTGTTGTATATCGCATTTACAAATATAGATCGCTATAAGAATTCCAAGAACAACTGCAGTTGTCTCCCTTTCTCCGCTGCCTTATTTAATTTGCTATTTCTCAAAAACTGAATTATTTTATATGTAGTTACCTGAAGATGAAAGACTGACAAAAGTTACAGAGTAGTTTGTTTTTCCAGCCTGGCCTTTGATCCCACCCCTACGCTCACTCACCCCGCCCACTTTGTACACAGCAACACAGTTACCATACTTTTTAGGTCTTGCCTGGCGGTAGCAGCGTGCATGCCTGCTCTCGCCATGCGAGGGCTTCTTGGAATTAACACGGTTCCAGAAGTCGTGTCACCGCTCTGCCTGCATTTTTGATTGGTGCGTGTCATTTAGCGTCATGGATTATGCAGAACATAGTGTGATAATTGCACAGGAGGTTTTTTAGTCCCTCCTGGTTGCCACCATGTCCTCTTTTGGCCACGCCCACCGGGATTGGCTCTTTTACTTGCGCGGGAGACAGTGTCTCTTAATTAGCCGCTAAGTACTTTTTTCTTATATTACCGCGTTTATCTTAAAGAATGCCTGACGCGCCTTTCATTTCTCTGGCGTGGCTTGATTAGCATTACTGTGATGTACTGTAATGTGGGTTGGGCATTTACTATTGTGTGGCGATAAACTAATAATAATCGTCATAAGTTTATTGCGGCTCGGGGCTTGTGCCGATACGTACGAACTAATGAAGGTGCATGCCCAAAATGCTGTATTTATTTTTTTTATTCGGCTTTGCAAATGCTTAAGCCGTTTGCGTTTTTTTTTGTAAGTTCTGCGATGTCGTTATTTTACTTTAAAATCATATTTTGTAATGCAACAGACCACTGCAGACTGGGCGAGTGACATCAGCGCGTGGCGTCTTACGTCACACGGTCCTTTCCTGTTATTTACAGTTCGGGCTGGCTGCCAGTTGTTTCCGTGTTTGGCTCAATGCGTGAGCTACAGGTGTCATCGACAGCAACAAGTGTTAATCCTCGGCATTTAGCCAAGGCTACTGATGAGCTGGCTTTCGAGCTGTACCGGAGGCCGAAGGTGGAGGAAGGTGGCGGAGAGTCTCCGGGACTCGGGATGGCAGAGAACCAGAGTCGGAGTGACAGTACAGGGTGCCCGCCCCTAACATTGGATCGGAGCTCAGCGCTAAGTTGCAGCGTTGGAACGACCTGAAAGAGGGGTTAGGCGAGCAGCAGCAGCCGAGTTTGCGGGCTTCAACCCATACACAGAGTTCAAGAAGTTCAGCAAGAAGCAGATCCAGAGCATGGAAAGCATGTTCAGTGAGTCACTGCACCAGTCTGCATCGCGCAGCGTAAAAACAGTATTCCAGGCTGCACCCCGGCCAGTCCACAACAACTATAAACTGAGTAAAGCTGCCACTCTACCTTGTGCACAGCCCGCACATGTTTAGCCCCTGTATATTTTTAATGCGTGCAGTGTGTCTCCTACAGATATGCAGTGCTTGCATACAGCACTCCAGGCTGCAAGGCTCTTGACCCAGAACCAGCATAAACTGAGTGGAACTGCTGCATGCATGCCACCTTGTGCACAATCCGCACATATGCAGACCGCCAACGTGTACATCCATTCACACCTACATTCATGAAGCACATGTAATAATCTCCTTGCTGCAACCTGGGCGCCAGCCTTTTCTGAATGAAAGCAAGCACATCGCATTGATACAGTAAGTCACGGCGCTGCAGCGCCATACACCCTTGGCAGATCAGGAAAACGCTCTGAGGTTTGCAACATAAATAAACATACAGCTGTCTTTACACACATCCGAATTCTGCAGGTCAAGAGCACGTTCAAACATTGCATAAATAAATCATACAGGGGGGAGGAGCTACGACAGCAAACAAAATGGCTGCTTAGGCTCCCGGCTCCGACGACCTCCGTATCCCGCCACAATATCCTGTACATTATCCTGATTTTACGCCTAGCCCCTGTGTGCATGAACTGTTCCGCACTCCAATGGTGAAATCCGGAAACTTTTATCGGCTGGTTTGACGAAGTTCCATCGAGTTGAAGATCGTGGCCTACTCCAGCGGTGAAGCCGGGGCCTCGAGTACTTTCACAGCCGGGCTGCAGTTCAACAACATCGGCCGGGAGACCCAGGCTGGGCCCGGTCAATCGGAGTGGAGGCTTTGTTTAAGCCCGAATTTGGCGGCGATCGTTTCTATTGCTCAGCATCGATGGAGGAGTGATTCTGCTTGCTGTTGGCTGCGGGTGGGGGTCCCCGTCCCGCGGACCCGGTACTAGGCCCGACGGAGTTCGGTGGGTCGGGGTCTCTGGCCTGCCGCCTTAACCGGGTTGACCGTGGCTGCGAATAAAGACTAGTCTCCCTCCGCATTTGCACGTTCGGGATCCTGTTTGCCACCACCCCCCCCCCGAGGATGCCAAATTCACCCGGGTAGGTGATTGTGATTGGTGTTGGGCATGAGACTATAGATCGAACGGTGCTTGAGCCATCGCTGAGGTCAATACTGGCAGAAATGTGGGCGTTTCATTCACATGTGGATGTCTTGTTGAGCAAATTGGACACGCGCCTATCTGAGATGCTCCTAGTGGAACCGGACCCAGCCTTACTGTTGGAACAGCAATCTGCAGCCATTCAAACCGTGGCCATTTTGACTCCGTGCGAGAACCCCGTGAAGAAGCAAGTATCGAAACCATTGGATGGTGCCCCGGAGGACGGTGTTCCCGAGGTTGTCAGTTTATTGCCGAACCTTCCACCACTATCGACTTTGGAGGTACCAAAAGGCGTTCCCCTCCCGGAAACTGTTGTTTGTGACTTTCCAGTCATTTTGTGGTCGTCTTCTCCTTTCTTGGTGACTTTACGACTCCTGGGCAAGTTACATTGGGACTGTCCATCTAGGCGGAAGAGTTCTCCGGCGTCTGAAGTTTTTGTGGACTCATTGCCTATGAGTGCCATAGATTGATTTTTGATGACTCCCTTCTCCTTTATTACTCCTTTGTGTGCCTTTGGGTCTCGCTGGGGGGGATTTGTGTGCTGGTTCGGAAGGGCCAAGGTTAAGATCAACCGGGTCAGGACAGGTTGGAGTGACTTTTACGGGTGTTTGACCTGCAACTGTTTGATCTAAGAGGCTGGGCGGTGTATCACGGTGCCCCCTAACTTCTTCTATAAGTATTGTCATACTTTGGTCTTTTAATGATAGGGAGTGTCTGTTTCTTGCGGGGGTTACTAAAGGGGCCGGGAGCCCAAACGGATAAACCCTCCTCCATTCTTTTTCCGACTTTTAGGGTTTTAGTTATCAGGGGCGAATGGCATGCTGCTAATGGGGTTAGGCTGTAGCCATTTGCAGGGGTGCAGGGTGGGGGGCTGGTAAGGGTTTTTTATTTTGCCTTTTTTTATTTCTATGGCCTTTTTCTTCCTTCCCTTTCTCTTCCTTAAAGGATCAGTATAGCTGACGATTCATTCGGATTCTTATCGTGTACGTATATTTAGTGCTTATGCTTCTATGATATCCTGATTCCCGGGTGGGCAGGCCCTGTGAACTGGCGCTCAACATTGAATCTATATTGTATTGTTGTTTGCACCGATCCATATGCTTTGGCGCCAATGTTCCCTTATAGTGGTTAATATGTGTATATCCTGTCTCTTGCCCTGTCCCCCGTATTCTTCTGTTTGATTGTATGGCACCTGATCCTTTCTTAAATAATATAAAATGGAACCTCTGTCTCATCCTGGGTCTCAGTTAGTGCATTCTAATACAAGTTTTATCCTGAGTCGCAACCGGACCTCTGGGTTGTCGGCTGATGAGCTGTGTCGTACTGTGATATAGACGGTCTTAATTTGTTTAGCAGCCGGCCCCTGCGGTTGTAGGCCCATGCTTGTATTTTTATTGAATGCTACAATAAAGGTTTTAAAAAAAACAAAACAATCATTCCGCTCATTACACGCTGCTTTCTACCTACCACAGCCCGTCCATGCAGATTAAATGGTAGAACATACTTGCACCAAGTCACATCACCTTCCAACCCCTGAAGATCGAAAATGAATGTTAAAATAGTGAGTCAGATCCTGTTGCATAAAGATCACCAGGGCACCCACACACTACTATTTGAGGACACCACGCGGCATGACCTGCTCGCTGTTGTTGCCCCTGTTCTTGAAGTGACCATGTCATCTTTATACTCTCGCATCAAAGAGTACACCCGCAACCAGAAGTCTTAGTCTGACTCGCCCCCATCATCTCCCTCTCCCACCACCAAAACTCTTGGAGTAAGAATTTTTTTCTTGTTACCTTCTACTTATATAAAAAAACTTCTGATGTTGTTTATGAATTACTAGCTGCCACAGAACTAGACTATGGACCGGTTTTAGAACCAGTCAAACCAGAGGGAGGGTGAAAAATAATGTTGAGTAGCGCTACAATGCTCGAAGGTTTTGGCATGTGACCTAGTCTGCCGTCTTCACAAGAGTGAAGGTGCTATGAACAGTCCAGCTGCGAAGCGCGACCTGCCTGTTTAGGGTCCCTCATGCCCTAGCTTGATTTATTCCCCCTGCACAATCTAGTGCTTTGAGGGAATGTAATTGAACATCTATACATTGCTCTAGCTTACTACTAGTGACCAAGGTCACATTGTGGTTTAGATTGGCAGATCCGACAATCCCCTCAAACAGCAGTACCTGCTTCTTCTCCTTTGCGAGAAACGGTGACTGCCAATGGTATATTTTTGCTCACCATACACTAGTATGTCTGATATTCAATTGTGGTATATGATGAATTTATCACACAATAGTTTGCAGCCAGTTTTTGTGCAGCTTTCCTATAGTTATGTTTGCTATTTTTTATATATAACAATATAGAGTTGACTTTATGCAGCAATGCTCGACCTAAGTTTCGTGGCATTTCTGTAGTGAAGTACACATAAACAAACTAGTAGTGTTTTCTAAAACACGTATGCACTGCTTTTTTCTAGATTGCTTAAGCGGCATGGCTACAGGGTACTTTCCTTGACCACTTAAGGGCTTCATTAAACGGCTATACATTGCTTTGCTGCATCCATGGGGCCAACTTTATCGGCTGGTGTCGTATTTAAAACTGCTACAATACAAAAAGTTATGAAACTTTTTTGGTTTCTTTATATATTTATATATATATATTATATATATTATAATATTATATATTTTGAGACCCATTTTATGAGTATTTGTATTTTTTTAATGGCGCTGTATCACCCTTTCCCCCAAGATATTAAATCGCTAGATTGTTATTTCCAGCACAAAGGTAATAAAATACTAAGCAATAATACACATTTGTAGTTTTAATTCTCTCTTGAATGCTAATATTATAGCTCAGTTCATTAAACGCCCAATGTAGAGGTGCCTATAATTTTAAGTTGCATGTTAGGATCCCAACATTGCACCTCCAAGTTTGATAATACCACCAAATAATCAGACACCAAGAGACAGTTGTTTGTGTTGTGCTCTGTGTGGGCTGTTTTTATTATATTTCCGATTCGTACACATGTTGGAGTAAAAAAGACATGTGTAGCATTTATTTTATTTTTTTAAATACTGGCACTTAATATTTCATGGAGTATTAACTTTTACTGTTCATAACGCATAATGAGCCAATGCTGAAATCCGAGAAGGATAATACAGCCATTAATGAGCCACTGCCTACTAGCTCCCATGAGGGAGACTTCCTCCTTCACTGAGAAGAGCAGTCCTGCAATACGGCCCACGCTCCCACCCCGGAGATGTTAAATATTTCCAAACTAACGCCCACACACTAGTGCCATGTGTGTTCATCAGAATGACCCACGCTGTCTTTTGAGGCTGTGCATGATATCTCCCCCAGGGTAGCGCAATACTGTGCTGCATACATGTATGGAGTCAGCTGAAAAAGAGCTAGGGCTTCTGTAGGGATATGATAGCCTGGATTAGCCTGAGAACCTTCATCTATTGACACTACAATGGCTATTTATCCACACTTCGAGCATCTTTGCCCCTCACTGCACCACACTAGCACCAACAGGGCAATTAGCGTATGTGGTTGTTGACAGTTTTAGACAGTTTTTTCTCATTCTGAAGACTCCTTAAATTTTAAGTTGACCCATGTCTGGTGATTTGCTTCTTCCAGTTCTGTTATTTGTAACCAACAAGAATAGGTCTTATCTGTTCACTTTTCTTCTTACAAGATTGGCCCTACTGGTCCCAGTGTGCTATGTGTTGTGAGTGGGGAGTATGTGCTGCATGGATAAACACTTATAAGGTCCCAAAGGCGAGACCTATTTGCGATGCCAATGCTTGTTTTTTAATGCAGTTCGACCACTGCAGAAATCTCCCTTTTGAGGTAGTGGTAATCTTCTCCGGTAAAATCCTACAAAATAATTTTCAGTTGCAATTCATGTATAAACACCCAAACCCAAAATGGAGGACAAATACTTAAAGGGTATTGCGCACGTATGGTGGACATCATCATGAGTAATAGTCACTTTTTTGTTTTACAATAAACAACTACTAAACCAACCACTAGATGGCACAATAATACATGGTGTGTAAATCTAGAGCAGATTACCTCTACAAATTCTTTTTTTAAACATAAGTAAAACGGACAAAGCCCAATGTTTTGGTTTTCAAATGGTAAAATTTTTCTCAAGCTTCATTAAGACATCGACTGGTACCAGAGGGGTAGCAGAAGTCAAGATTCAGACACAGGAGCAAAACACTACAGTATGGGCGACAGCAGGGTAACATTCTCGCCCTCTCACAAACACTACACTTACATCACTGTCAGGAACTAGTCCTAACAGTAGGGAACAGCATGGGAATCAGCAGTGCAATATTGCCTCACAGACAGAACGTGTAAAGCACATGTAGCAGCAGACAGCAGTGCAACATTCCTGTGTGTTTCAGAATATTTGAATTCCCATATTGAATCACACATATCCAGCAGACATTTATGACAAGAACACACGGACAACTCGTCTTACAGGCCTGCACCATCTTCAAACCGAGATGCACCAGTTACAAAGCCACCACGACCAGCCTCCCTGCTTACCCTGCAGACAAACTCACCATCACTGGTGGTTCTTGCCACAGAACACCATCAGATCAAGAATTGTAATCAAGACAAAACCAAGAAAGGGAGCCGTTTCCATCTATGCACCCAGGATCTGGAACAATATCCCTGTATGCATCTGGAGTGCTGCAGCACTGCTAGGAGCAAGTTAAAGGCGCACCTCTTCAAAGAACACCACAGCACAATGCACGTCCACTTCTATTCCCAGAATCCAGCTACCTCTCCTTTGACTTTTTGACTCTGCGGCAGCCCTCCATACAAATATCATGTACATATATAACGGAAAAGCAAGAAGAGAGCATGGTGCAAAGATACAAGTGCTACAAAATGTATGGCCACTGTATAGCATACTCATTGGTAGTCTTACTTTTTGGAGAAACAACTTATGTGTTGTCCCCAGTTCCAGAGGCTTCATTGGAACTACTGTGTATAGTTTTAGCGGGCTCTGTTATCCTGCTGTGTCCTGGTCTGACATTCACCTCTGGCCTCCGCGTATTTTCTAGTTCTGAACTGAAGGCCACATATTAAGCATTATTTTTGATTCTGGATGCTTAATTATGTTGAGTTCTCTAGACTTCATCCAATGTATTGCTACTAATTTTAGTGTCAATTTCTGAATGGCTTAGTTAGAGTGCTGTGTACACTTATGGCGGCCACATTGCGTCTAGTCATGGAGACCTCAGTGAAATATTGTCCCCAGATCTGGAGGCCACATTTGAAGGATTGTACCAAGTTCTTGGGCCACTTCTGTTATACTGGGGCCACTTCTGTAGTGTAGCATATTGATAGTATGTGCACTAGGGGCCAGATGTAGGTGAAATAGATTTACCGATTTTAAATTACCGAATTTTACCGATTCGGTAATTGAAAATCGGTAAATCTATGGTGTCGACATGTAGGTATTCCAGATGTGCTGGAATACCGAATCGGATGATTTCAGTATTCACCGATTCGGTAAATACCGAATCGGTAATGCCCATTCATTCCTATGGGCTTTGAAGCCCATAGGAATGAATGGGCATTACCGATTCGGTATTTACTGAATCGGTAAATACCGATTTTCACAAGGGTGCAGGGGGTGTCACTTTGACATCCTCTGGCACCCCCAAAACAGGCTCGGGTGCCATGTGGCAGGCATACATGCCCTAAGGGCAGGTCTGCCTGTCACATGGCATAGGTGTGTATGCACACATGTGCATGCACACCGGAATCGGTATTTTACCATCAAATTGGATTTGATGGTAAAATACCGATTCGTTAAGGCTCCTGGGACTCTGAAGAGTCCCACCTACATATGGGTGGCTCAGAATCGGTAAATTTACCGATTTTTATTTTACCGAATCGGTAAAATTACCGAATCCGTAATTTTACAGATTCAGTAAAATAATGCCCCCTACATACCATTCACCTATTTACCGATCGGTAACAGCCGAAAATACCGATTTTCGGCCGTTACCGACCGACCTACATCGTGCCCTTAGACCCTTGTGGTTCTGGGCGCACTCTGAACAGGAAATATGCAACATGCAGGGAGGTTTTAGGGTGTGGTTAATGGGAAGTATGATGTTATGCGCAGTTTGTGAGTGTATAAAGTCATGCTTAACCACATCTCCCCTTGACGTAATTAATATGCATGCTCCAGGGCTGGGGAAGACGCTAAACATAGATCATAGAAGAAGGGCAGAGGGCAAGTGTCGATTTATTGATTAAGTGCGTGTGGTTGACTGGATGGGGAAGTCAGTGCATAACTGGTTGAGTCTGTGGAAATAGGGCTATTGATGTCTGAGTGGTTGAAAAAAGCATTGGCTGGGTGCATGTGGCTGGATGAGCAGACAGATGGATGAATGCAGGGATGGGTAACACGATGGATGAATTAGTGGGCAGCTAAGTAAGCATTCCCATGCACTAATTGATCAATTTCGGTACCATCCATTCACATCCAAACACTAACTCATCCATCCACTCATTGACTAAATCCATCTTTGTATCCACCTACTGATTTATCCTTACAGGTACCAGTTCACAGTATGAAAGGCTATGTCAATATGTTTTATTATTTTTGAGTTTCAGAGTGGGAGGAATTAATATCTGCTGAAAGAGAAATTTGTTTTTACTCAATCCTCTTTGTAAGAGTTCACATTTATAAGATCCAAATGTCATCAGCTAAGCCAGTGATGAGCTGCTGAAATGGACCATATAGGCTACATACTCATACACGAAATATCCCAGATTATTATTCTATGCTGTATTATCCATGTATCGCAGCTCATTCATAATTCAACTGCATCTGTATCCACCTCAAAACACAGATTTGTGCTCTATAGATAATACCTTGGTGCTGTTCAAGTTGTTTCTGTTCAGAATGCTCATGTCTCTCTAGACCAAAGAAGCAAGGCAGCCATGATGGCTTGGCTAGTTTTAGTAATCCTCAATGGAAGGAGACATCTTGCATTGGTAAATATAATCTCACCACAGTCACAAAACCCATTCAGAGTTAAAACACCAGCATGGCAGCAAACAAAAGTATGCATCCAGAAGCCCAAAGAAATGAAGAGAGGATTAGGTAAGTTGTAATGAAAAGAGAATGCCCTCTGCGCTTTTTTGGGCCATTTAAGTATTGAGCTTTAGAACGGAGTGTTGTACATGTGCCTGACACCAGGCGCATCTGCTTTACTGCCAGAGAACAAAAGCCAGAGTCCTACGACCCATTTGCCGGGCCAGAACAAGTAGAAAAGTGGCCAGGCGATTCTGCCACATAAGGGAACAGAGGGGCATATTATCAAGGAACGTCGTTAAAATTATTGCCGCTTTAGCGGCAGGAGACTGCGGCTAAAACTGCGATAATGGGCTTGATAATATGCCGTAGAGAATTCCAGTAGAAGCCCATGTTAACACCAGAACATGGGCTTCTATGGGAATTCTCAAGGGCATATTATCAAGCCCATTATAGCCGCTTTAGCGGCAGTTTCCTGCCGCTAAAGCGGCGATAATTTTAACGCCGTTCCTTGATAATATGCCCTATTGAGCACACACTTCCTTGATAATATGCCCCATTGAGCACACACTACCTACAACAGACTCCACCTTAGATTATGTATTTTCCTGCTTTGGAATATGTGTCTCTGTATTTGTGCATGTTCTGTTTTCAAAGGAAGTAATTCTTCTACTATTTTCCTGTGCCTGTGGAGACAGGAGGGCCACATGTGAATGTACAAAACTACACCCTGCAACCTCACTGCTACAGGAATGTAACATTTTTCGTTTGCGGTATATGCTGTTATAGATCACATGTTGGTTATAGACTTTAAATCAATACCCATCTCTAATGCGGAGCTGGTGGAAGGTATTAAATGATGTAGTAAATACATTTGTTAAAACTGTATAGATAAACAAGTTACTTAATTTCGGTAACACCTTTTCGGGTGAATACTCTAACCGCAGATTACTCACCTCGTGAATCAGGGACTCTATGGGCCAATGACATGGTGACAGCCTTGAACCTGGTGGAATGAGCCTTCAAGCCCCTTGCAGGCTGTTACTTAGACAGTGCATAGCAAATCTTTCTGCAGAGAACTATCCATTAGAGATGGTTCTTTTCTGCACGGCTTTATCCTTTGTTGATCCTGCCAGCCCCAAAAAGAGCTGGTTATCCACCTGGTGGTCTTTAGAATGAGTAACATAAAACCTTAAGGCTCTTTTGGGATTCAAGCAATATAGTCTCTATTCCTTCTGGGATGGATGAGGTGGAGCAACAAACACCGAAAAGATGATGGGCTGTCTATTGTTAAACAGCATCACAACTTTTGATTCAGAAGTCCCGAGCTCCACTCCATGTGGAAGGCATGTCCAAGGAAGAAGCGATTTGGAAACTTCAACACGCAAGAGCTTCGACACTGCGTCTTCTAAGCTGTGGCAAAAAGATCCATTGCAGGAAGACACTTTGTGCCGCCTCTGAATGTAAATGCCATTCGCGCTCTGCTCGGTAATGTCGGCTGAGTTCTTCTGCCCTGGCATTTAAAGATTACTATTGGTGGTGTACGGCCAGGGGAATGCCCTGATGACTGAGCTAGTTCCAGAGGCACGGCCCCACCCTGCTGTGCTCATTCGGAACCACATGGCGTAGTGTTGTCCATGAGGACATCCACCTTTGCCCCCATAATAGACAGAAGAAATACTTTTAGTGGCAATCAAGCCCTCTGATCCACACCTCTGCCAGGTGGCCTTCCCAACCTCGCACCGATGGGTCAGACACAACTGTCACCTCTGGGTGGGGTAGGGAAGAAGTTCTACCACTGATCCAATTGTGGTCTAGCAACCAACACTGCAGATCTTTTGCAATCTTCTCTGACACGTGGGTGAAATCCAACAGGTTCGTCTGGAGCTCAGCCGACTGAGACTCACATCCCACTGCAGAGCCTACATGGATGAGGGGACCAAAAGGCCAAGAAATGTCAGAGCCACTCTCAAAAAGACCCAGGGCAGCATTTGAAACACTGAGATCACAGCCCAAATGCAGTGGACTCATTGAAGTGGGGGGAAGGCTAAAAACTGCACTTTATCCAGAATGGCTCCAATAAATGGGAGCCTCTGTGAAGGAGGGAGGAGTGACTGCTGCACATCGATCAAGAATGCCAAAGCTCTCAGGAGGTTTTCTGTAGTCTGAAGTTGGTCCACGAATGACTGAGGCGAGTCCGCCTTTAACAGCCAATCTGGCACTAATGAGGCAGAAGGGGGGCACTGAGAAATGAAATTGTTTGTGTCCCACTCAACCACAGGTAACGGCTGTCAAACTGCAGAATGGGAATGTGGAAACACACATCCTGCGAATCCAACATCACCAGTCACCTGGAACTAGGGAAGACAGAATTTGGATCAGCAGAGCATCTTGAACTTGTCCTTTTGAGAAAAACCTTCAGAGGGCAGAGTAGCATCCAGTCCCTATTTCTGATGCAGACACGCTCTCTTGATGGCTGCCTTGTCCAAGAGAGTCTGGACCTTCTTCTATAGAATAGATAAGTGGTTCACTGGAAGTCGCTGTGGTGTAGTTGGCCTCTGAGGGAAGATAGGAAAGGTAGGGCGTATCCATCCTGGGCAAATTGAAGCACCCATCTGTCCAATTTAATGATTTGCCACCTGTATAACTAAAAACTCCTCCTGCCTTCGACCAGGCAACAATGTGCAGCCGAGGGCAAATTAAAGGGGTTTCAAAGCAGTAGTTAAGGGGTGGGGCCTGGGCAGTGTGTTGCTCCAGAGCGCTTGAACGTTGTCAGGTGGATCCTCGACTTCTACCCTGAAAGGACTGCAAGGTCTGCTGTTGTGGAGGCGCGTTTTGGCCCTGCCTTTCCTGGATGCCCCTTCCAAAGCATGGAAGTGGACCATACATTTGGGGATACTGCTGCATAGGTGCTGAAAGGTCAAGGGAGTGCGCTGTATCTCTACTTTCTTTGAAACTATCCAGGGCCAAATCCGCTTTGCCCCCAATGAGGTGGGTGCCATCAAATGGCAGGTCCATCAGTGACGTTTGGACATCACTCAAAAAGCCTGTGGATCTTATCTATGCATGGCGCGGAATCACCACACTGGAACCGACTGCCCGACACAGGCAATCTGTAATGTCCAGCCCTGATCGTTCTAACCATTCTGTATGATTTTTGTCAAACTGGCAAAACACTTACCTGGGAAAGCTGGCAAGATCTTATTAATCATGTCCCATAATGTGTGAGTAGTGGCCAAAGATGCAACTAAATTTGACTGTCCCGAGGCTAGGCAGGCAGACGAGAATTTTTTTTTCTCAAAAGTCTACATCTGTTTAGATTCTCCATCGGGAGGGTCAGGAAAGAATTAGGGTTCAGCTTGCTCCCCGTAGCTTGCACCACAAGACTCCCGGAAATAGGGTGCTGTAAGAGAAAAGTTGTTTCACCCAGAGCCGGCCTGTGCACCTACCAATTTGCCTGACCACAGCCAGGCAAGATCCATGTTTTGCCCAAGTGCCCATTTAGGAATCTGTTAGGGCTTCATTGAATGGGCTGAGCGGCTCTAAACAGGTCTGCCAGACTGGAAGACCTCTGTAAGGATATTTATTTTCAGCTTCACAGATGACATTTGGAGGTTGAGGACTTCGGCAGCCCTCCCAATGAGCATAGCAAAGGACACTGATTCCTCTGTGGAAGAGCTTACGCCAATGTCAGGGACATGTCTAGCTACTGGCATCTTGTAGAACTAGAAAACAATTTTCCACTTCAAAGAGCTTTGAAACACTACCACGCCGCTGCCTCTCATTGCCCTTATTGTGTGGTTCTGGATCAGAGTAATGTGATGGTAGTGGTAGTATAGCATCAAGTCCAAATGAGGCCATGTGGGTTGTCTCTAAGGTTGAAATGGGCAAAAGTTAGATTAAGATCATAGTGGATTCTCTTCCAGGAGAACAACTGGGTCTTTCTCTGGCATCAGTACAGTCAACACCAGGGTCAACGCAGGAGGAACTGCGAGGATATCGGACCCAGGGGGACCAAACTGAGATTGGGAGACACCCAAAGACTTCTCTTGGCAGGAAGCAGGGGAGTCGAATTTCGACTTCTTTTACTTTTTCTTAGACACTGACTTACCTGATGACTTGGAGTGGAAAGAGGATCTCTCCCACTCGCTCGAGAGAGAGCATCCTTGACTTCGAGCGAGACTGGCACATGCTTTAGGGTGAAGTTCAGTAATGTTGCAAACCTTTTGCACTTCTTTCTTTCCCTCCACTATCCTTCTCAATCCACATAACTGCCTAACATATCCACCACTCAAATTACTTTCATATTTTCACTATTCTAATTCCCCACTAATCCTTTATGGATTACGTAGTAGCGTGCTACTCGACGACAAAGCACTTCAAAACCTCATCAAGGGTAGTAAGCGCTATATAAATGCAAACCTTTTCCCCTCTACCATTCCTCCACTATCCTTCTCAATCCAAATAACTGGCTAACATATCCACAGCTCAAATTACTTTCATATTTTCACTATACTAATTCACCACTAATCCTTTATGAGTGCCAGAGTAGGGTGCTATTCGCCGAAAAACGCTCTGACACCTCGTCAGGGGTAGTAAGCACTATATCAATGCTATTACAATACAATACAATGTGGAGCTTGGCCTCTTGGTCCTGGATGGCCTTCAGGTTTATCCTGGTGCAGTCTTTGCATGACTTTCAGTCATGTGTGGAGCCTAGATACCAGAGACATACTTGGTGTAAGTCCATCATCAACATCAACTTATGGCTGTCTTTACACGGTTTGAATCCTGCACACTATGAAAGTTAAAAGTTTGGTAAAAATAGGTTCTGGCAAATGACAGAAAATGAGGGAGCACCTTCTGGCTCCATGTTGGAAACCATGCAAAGAAAGGAACTGATGTGAGCACTCAGTTCACGGCTATATGCGGCTCCGGCATCAGTTCTGGGGCGGGATGGAGCCTACGCAGAGGAGCACAACGCTACTTACCAGTGCGCCTGGAAAATGCTGAGATCCTCTTTGCCACCTGGGGGAATCCTATGCAATGGATTCCTATGGAGTGGTCCTGATGTAAGGGATGACGGATGCTTAAGATGCTCTAAGTATACTATGAATGCAACATGGTCAGCGGGGTCTTCCTGCAGGAGTTCTTCGGTCCACGAAGATGGTTAGGGGGTCCTGGTTGTAAGGTCAACGTGCTACAAAGTCCTCTCCAGTCTGGCCGAAGTCCTTTTGTCACTGGATTACCTGTCCCCCGATGTCGCAGTCCCAAACCAATCCTTCCTGAGTTGATAACTCGCCTTTTTAGGCTCCCAGCAACTCTCCAACAGAACACCGAGCTCAACGAACTTGGGTACAACTCTCTGCATCAGGCCCTGTTTCTTGGTGCTGCATGACGACGGCGGTGGTAGTGGCTTTAAGACTTTGGGCTACCAACTTTCTCCAGAAGGCTTCTTTAGCTGTTGTGTCCCTGTGATGCAAATAGGAGGCCAGCCGGCTGGCCCTTGGAGTTCTCGTGGATTGTTTGGGCTCTGGAGCAGGACATGGCAGGCACAGTCCATCTCTTCACTAGCCACCAGGTGCAGTCTTCGATGGTGCAGCCTCTCTTAGCTGTTCTCTGGTGCAGCAGGGCAGTCATTCTTTGGACCTTCTTTCAAGTCAATTGAGATCTGAAGTCTAGGTGCCAGGTGTCCTACTCATACTCAGAAGATGCCCTCAGAGCAAGATGCGGTTAGTAGCCAATGGACTACCAAGTTTCTTTCCACCGGGTGACCGCTTACTGTGCCTACTCCAAGATGGCGAGACCCCTCTACAGGTGTTCAGACCTCCCTAGCCAACCTTGTAGGTGTGGCTATCTCAGGGCTACCACCTAAGTGGCTTCCTGTAGGAGGGAGGTAACATTGTTCTTCTTCGTGGAACTCATTGCCAGGGCAGAACACTGTCTCGAGGAGCAGGTTCCATGTGTGGCCAGGAAGGCACAGAAGTTTTAAAGGCAGTGAGTTTTTAACTTTGCCAAAGGTGCATACTGCAACAAGTTACATTAATTTCGTCTTGAGATACAAGTCGAGCTTAATGTAACAAGTTTTATGATACCTTGGAGTGTAAACTTTCGTCGCACTGTTCATGAGTTAGCACAGCTGTGGGTCAGCATGTAATCCCATGCTCGCTGATTGGGCCATTGGTTTCAATGGCATAGTCGGGTTAACAGTGCACGGCTGCTCTACCAGTCTGCAGTGGCAGACTGGGGGACTCATTTTACTTGGGGACCCTCCAGGGTTGCACAACCAGTGCTGTAGGCCCAGGGACACCCCTCCAACTTACATGCCCTGGGTACCAAGGTACTATATACTAGGGACTTACAAGTAAGTTAGCCATTTCCAATTGGGGAACAGCCAATTGGCTATACACTTTTCATCAGGGCACTGGAAATGAGGTCTGATTAGTAGGCCTCACTGCACTCTCATTCGAAAAACCAGCAGCATCAGTCGAAAAACTTGGGGGTGACCGTACAAAAAGAGGCATTTGCTTACACTACTGCTCTGTAGAGCCACGTAGTACTGTTGTGTGAAATTGTAGATAGATGACCTTGTAGCGGCCGTACGTACGTGAGCTAACGTAATATTCCTAAAGAATACCATTATGGTACATTTCTTACAACTGTAACTTTCAATCGGCACGCCGTGAAGTGTTAATTTGCTGTTGTATATCCTATTTTTCTTAAAGCGCTTTACCCTGAGGTGGCTGTGCAGATCCAACAAATAGCTGTTAAGACTCTTTGATAGGTTTAGGTCAGTATAGTACACAGAGCTCTCCTTACATGACGTGCAGGCAAGGACCTTTCTGTCACTCCTTGTTCATTTGTGAAAAAAGCTGGTAGGCCGATGGACTGATAGATATAAAACTTGGTAGAAAACATGGGTATGTACATAGAACTACCCTGTCTTGCTGGACTTGAAAATAATATAGGGGCATATTATCAAGGGGGTTTATCTCTGCTTTTTTGGCTTTAAAAGCCAAGAAAGCAGAGATAAAATTATCTCCCTATTACCTAGCTGTCGCTAACACCAGTTAGCGACAGCTAGTAGGAGATAGCGACCATCTTGGGCCCCGCTTTGCATGTCAGTGATATTTATCACTAATGACATGCAAAGTGGGCGTGCCAAGATGTTAGCGACTGGAAACAGTCGCTAACATCGCTATCTCCTATTGCCAACTTTTGGAGATATTCGCACTAAGCGCGAATATCTCCAAAAGCTAACACCTGCCCCTGAGCAGTTCTTAGCCATGTTATCCAATGGTAGGTGGATAACATGGCTAAGAGCATTAGCTCGGTAATGCATAAATATCGCTGACTTTTCAGCGATATTCATGCATTTCGGCCGATTTTTATCACTTAGGAGATAAACCTTGATAATAGCAAGGTTCCTAAGCGATAAAAATCGCCGCAGCTCGGCGATAAAAATATTGCCGCTAAGCCAACATAGCTATAACTATCGCTAGTTGTTGGTAATATGCCCCATAGTCCTTTCACTAACAAAGCTCACAACGCAATAATTTTGCCACTAAGAATACCACTTTCCATGTCATGTGGTAAGTTGTACATGAATGTCGTGATTGAAAAGGTGCCACCATTAGATGATTAGGTATCATGGTTACATCTAAAAAATGTAATGGAAGTGGTCTTGGGTAAATTACCCCCATCAATGCCTTTATGACTGCTATTTTAGACATAGACAAATGTTGTTTGTTTTGGAAGCTAACTGTAATTGTGGCCAAATGCACACATATGGATGTACACAGGTCGCTTTTGCTAATGCCAGTAGTTGCTCAATGAAATCTCGGGCTGATGCTTGCAGCTTGTTGATATAAAATAGCAGTTCTCGTTTGCAAAGCATTTCTATTTGCGGCATAACATGCTCTGCTCATTTGATGTCTAGCTTTCTCAACTTCTGCAGGAAGTTGGAAGTAAACAAATTCTAAGATCCCAGGTGCCACATGGCAAGACTAGATGACTGTGGGTCAAATGTAAGATTTGTCACCCTTCTCGGCTAAGCAGGCCTGCCTCATGTGATAACTTTTAAAACGGTGTATTGACATCGCCGAAAAAAACTAGAACCATGGTGATCATTCTATTTCACAAAGCATTCCAAACTAGCGGGAGCTGCAGCTACCTCTTGTGTAAAAAAAATGTTTACAACATATTTTATTGTTGACATCCAAAACAGCATTGGAGTGTCAAAGGGCACTTTGTATATACAGCAGTGATAACAAAGATATGGAGCAACATTTTGAACAATAGTGGCGGATTGATTTAAAAAAGAATATATCGCATGAAAGATTAGTAGCCACAAAAAGGAAGAACATGAGAAGACAGGAGAAAGAAGGAAAGGAATATCGGGAAAAGAAGAAATAAATAACAAAAGGACATTCGTGCCACATTGCCAGTTTATCAGGAAACATAATGACCTCAGATATTGAAAAAGGTTCGGTCATCCACATTCAAGGAAAGTACAAATACAACATATTCGCCAATCAATGAGTATCACAGTGGTGGTTCTTCAGCATCAGAAGGGGGGGGGGGGGTGGAGGGGGGGGAGGAGGTTCTAGGTATAGGCCTCTGTAATCGGCCAATCTTTTCCCGATTTTCTAATGTTTACGGGGCAGTCCCTTGCCTCAAAGACTGGGGCTCCAAGCCCATGTAGAAATCCAGACCTTTCTTCCCTACCCTAAGTGTCGGTGGGGATTCATCTTTCCAGTCCCGGGCAATATCCCGTTTGGCTAACGTAAGGCCCAAGAATAAGAGGCGACGCTTGTACATATTCCCACCTACATCTTCCGTAATATGTAATAGAGCAGGTCTCGGTGAGGGGGCTATGGTCCAACCTAAGATCTCTGACATGCATGTAAACACTCCCCTCCAGAACTTAGATGCTACAGGGCATGACCGCACAGTATGAAGGAAGGTACCCTCTAGGGATTTGCAGTGCAGGCAAAGCGGGGATGCGATAAGTCCAGCACGCCATAGTCTATGTCTGGTATAGTAGGCTCTATGCAGGTATTTGAACAGAATGAGGCGCAAGCGAGTCGCAATGGCTGCACTGCATGGGGACTCTGGAGCCTACACCCAATCATCTTCCTCTAGGGGACCCAGATCCGCCTGCCCTGTCTCTTTAGTTTTAGTCAGCGTGGTTGAGGTGTTACTAATAAGTGAGCAATATATTTTAGTAATCTTGTGATCTCCTAGGTCACCCATGCCTTTGCTTCAATGGGGTTAAATTCGGGAATATCTGTCAAGTGGGACAAGTATGGGGTAATGGCATGTCTAAATTGGAGATAACTATAAAATTGCGTACGGGGCATGTCGTAGTCTTTTGTAGATCAGAAAAGGATTTATGGGTGAATCCACGCACAACTGTCATCACTGTGTCAATCCAAATAGCCTCCCATACCCGGAACCCAGACAAGTGTGTTAGCTGCAGTAGTTGGCCATTATTACACAGTTCAATAGTGGATTCTCCCTCGTAGGTTTTCCCCACCAGCCCATCTGAAGGAGCGCTGCCTTCCAAATCTTAAAAATCGTGGATGTAGCAGGTGGAAGTTCACAAAGTACTGTCGCTGAATAGAGGACCATGTGGAGGGCGTTGTCTCCCAACAGCCACCGCTCAACCGCATATGCCGGGTCTCGCCGGTCACAGTGCAACCAATCATTGAGAACGAGCAAATGGGAGGCCATATAATATGCCTGGACATCTGGGGTGGCCACGCCGCCTGTGTAGGTAGACTGAAAACAGGTCCTTAGAGCTACCTGTGCAGTATCACCCCCCAAAGGAAGCGGGCTAGAATTGCATTCAGTTGGCGGAACCATGTAGGTTTTATAGGATAGTGTTGATTTTGTAGCTGATATAGGAGACGAGGGAGGGATATCATTTTAAAAATGGCGGGCCTACGAAACAAGGACAGAGTTACCTCTTGTGTAATTTTGATATTTTTGTTTATGTTGGTTGTGAACATAGCTACGTCTGGTGTCCTGCACCATAGAAATTACTTGTGGAGAACACTGGTGTTGATCTCCCACTCATGGGTTTCCTGAGGATTTGTGATCAAAAGGTCTGCAGCATTGTTGTCCACCCCTGGCAGTTGTTGAGGCCGAAGGTATCCCTGAGGACAGTGAGTCTATGCCAAAATTGTTGCATCATCTTGGACAAGGTGGTCCTTGCCTCCTTTCTTCTGAATGTAGTATATGGTTAGCACGTTTTCTTTGCATACAACACTACTTTGATGTAAAGCACCTATTGTAAAACTAAGTGCTAGTGCTGGCAGGCTTAATTGGGCGTCCATTTATCCTATGTGATGTGTTCCTGGCATGTGGGCCTGACTGTTAGTAGTGCATTCATGGAGATGATAAACTGTGGCCATGGAAATGGTCTTTTCATCAATAAATTGATCTAGTTCCACCACCAAAGAATATGGTGGTAGACACTGGGTGACAACACCACTGTATGCTCTCAGGCCAGCCCGCTTGACACCATTAACTTGCCAAACATTCTTGTAGAAGAATTTTTTTTTAAAGTGCACTTGGAACCAACTTAATGCATGATACAATTGTCTTCTCCGCTGTCTGAGGATGGATGTCCGGTAACAACTCCATTCCCTTAATTAATCAAATCAATCTTTATTCGTGTGACAGAGACACTCATAAAAGAACAAATAAAAGTTAGAAATTTCTAATTAAACAAAAAGTAAATACATCAGTATATAATAATACATTATAAACAGATCAGATATTAGCAATTACCTAAGGAACCTGGGGGCATATTATCAAGAAAGGGCCTTACATTATCGCCGCTTTTATCGGCAGGAAACTCCCGATAAAGCGGCGATAATGGGCTTGATAATATGCTCTATGGAATTCCAATCGAAGCCCATGTTAGATGTCTTTACATCTAACATGGGCTTCGATTGGAATTCATAGAGCATATTATCAAGCCCATTATCGCCGCTTTATCGGGAGTTTCCTGCCGATAAAAGCGGCGATAATGTAACGCCCCTTCTTGATAATATGCCCCGTCTTTCTTGAGTGAACTGATGATTTTAAGAAAGCCCCTCCCTGAAACACACTTCCTCATCATTTAATAACTGTAGGAATCTAAGCGCTACTCCCCATTGTACAAAAAGATGTCTTTCAAAGTGGAATTAAAAACATTTTTGTATAAATAGCATAAAATCTGCAGGAAACAATAAAATCCAATAACGACAGGTTGGACTCCTCATTACACAGACCTGTATGAGCAGATAATTCATCGTGATGGCCCAGGGGAAAACAAAGCAAATATCTGTTGGTACCTGCCCTAAATGGAAACAGCAGTAGCCTTTCCCATGTGTCAAATGTAAATAAGATTCATTGCCAATGCAAGTTTTTAGATGGGCAAAGGCCTTTACAGTAACCTTTTTAAATTCTGGTTTTCCTTGGAAGTGCACCTGTTCTCCATAAAAAGTAGGTAAATACACTTTTTTGTCTTTCATACAGATTAAAGATGAATTATCAAACAAAGAGGACCGCCCTAACCTTGCTAATGTTTTATGAAGATATTCAAGCCAGGGCATACGGAGATCTTTATCAAAAGAAAGACAATCTTTGAATATAGATTGATTCCTTCTCGCTTCGGGATTAAGCCATCAGATAGCCAGAGACAGTGGACCCAACTTTATTCAATCTTCTAGATAAGGAATCCATAATTCTTCATGTCATATATATTAAGATGTTGAGGGCTGTACTAAAAAGAGCCGCCTGCAAAGAGGGTTCTCCTCAGGCTGAATTGCAGAGCACTTGTCATAGCGGCAAACCACTGCTTTGTAGTTCTCAGTACATGGTCACCTTCCCTAGATCCTCAACACACTGGGGCATCCACTCTAAAGTTCCTAAGTGGCTGCAAGAATGCTCTCCTTGGTGTGAGGAGGCCCAGATGATGACAAGGGCGGCACCGTACGATAACTGATGGGTACTTTCATAGCATGGAAGTATTTTGTGCTTGAATCACATTTCTCATGATTTACAATCACATCTAGGATTGAGTTGTATGTCAGACATTGTTTCACAGATAGTTTGTTTAGACCCGCAGTTACTCATTGTTTTTCATACTGTCTTTTTCTGGGGGACGTATCTGTGTCTGGTCTTATAATTTCCCCTTGGACCCTCTTTCTATCGGTTTTTCCATGTACTAATTGCTCCCAATTATCTTTATTTGTCGTGTTTTTCAATCTTTTGAATGCAGCTTTATATATAAAGTGAGACAAATTCACCTCATTAGGATCTGTGGGTCTAGTCCTTAAAGCTTGAACTAAGTGTTATTTGTGAAGGAACAGTAAGCATGTAGAACATGGTTGTCAAGTTTTCTTTGCATACCATCACTACTTTGTTGTGAAGTACCTATTGTAACACTGAGTGGTAGTGCTACAGCTGCCAATTCCAACACATCGGTGTGCTGGAAGGCTTGTGCGGCTGTCCATTTACCCTATGTGGTAATCCCTGGCAACTGGACCCACCCTGTCAGTGAGGCATTCATGGAAATGGTAAACTGAGGCTAATGGCATGGAAATGGTCTGTTCATCAATAAAACAATTTTTTAATTCTGTTTATTGGATTTTCAGACATTTAAAACAGAATAAAAAAGGAGAAAAGCATTTTGGACCTTTACACTACTGCATTCATCAACCCATTATATGATACGCAATACATTAGGAGCTTGTGCATTACAGTGATCAGTAAACATATCATAGGAACACAGGACATTCATAGCATTCTTAATCAGTTGATTGTACATTCAAATAAGATGTGAGATAGTTCCAGTAGTTTTTGGGGCGGGATCTCGCTGGTAACTCCTCCTCTAAGGAAGCAGTGTGTCTCGGCAGTAGGCCATGTCTCGAATCCATTGTTTTCGGGTTGGTGCTATTTTGCCCTCCCAACACAGAGAGACTCTACGTTTGGCAAGCAAGAGGGCTACAAGACAGAATTTACGTTTCATTGCCCGTACATTTCTTATTATGCCCAGCAAGCAGGTTTTGGCATCACATACAATATCAGCACCTACCATTTCCGTCAGTAAAGATGTGACTTCCACCCAGTAAGCCTGTATTCACGGACAAGCCCACGCAAGGTGGATGAAGTCTGCCTGCTCAACTCCACATCGTTTACAGCCTGTATCGGCTCGTAAGCCATACTTAAATAGTTTCACAGGTGTATAATATGTCTGGTGTAAGTACTTAAAGTGAATGATTCGAAGATTCCCATTTGGTGTGAGCATTGGAGTCAGGGTGCAGGCGGTCCGCCAGTCTTCCTCTGTGAGAACATTATCAAGGGCTTTGTCCCACCTTTCCCGTGCCCTATCTGTCGTGATTTTCAACTCATTCTGTGCTGTGGTGTATAGTCAGGATACTAAGTGCTTGGTATTCGGTGAAGATATAATTAGTTGTGGTGTGTCTAGCTGCAGTGGTTCATCCGGAAAACTAGGGTATGCTTTCTTCATTGCCCCCTGAAGTCTGTGATACGTAAATTGAAACAGCAGCGTTTGGTTGGTAATATAAGTCAGATCCTGCGTCGTCTTGAACACTCGATCCTTGTATAAATCCCCCATGTTGTCCATCCCCACTTGGTGTAGTAGGTTCATGCCTACTTTTTCGTTGGTAACGGATAACTCAGGATGGTGACTCAGCAGTAGGGCCAGTGCATACAGCGGCAATTTATCGGCCAATTGTCCTAGCTTTTGCCAGGCTTTGTTTGTGGCGTCGATTGTGTTGATATCTTTAGCGTGCAGTGGAGGTCTGTTGTGTGTTATAATTGATGTTAATGGGATGGGGAGGGCATCACCCTCCTCCACTGCCGTGTGTGTCAGGTATGGTATTGGATGGTACCAGTACGAGGCGTATTGTGCCTGAGCACAAAGTTAGTAGAGATAAAAATCAGGGACACCCATTCCGCCTTTTACATATGGTAGAGTTAATGTACGCAGTTCTACACACGCCTGTTTGCCTGCCCAAATTAACCTCCGTACAGCAGTTGTTATATTTTTGAATATTTCTCTGGGCGGTGGTATCGGTATATTGTTAAAAAGATAGAGGAGTTTAGGGAGGACCACCATCTTTACGATAGCTATCCTGTCTGCAAGTGAAAGTGGTAATTGCATCCACCTATTGATTTTGTCATCGAGAGAGGATAATGCTCTTCCATAATTCGTTCGTATAATAATTTCAGGGTCCCTATGATACCACAGCCTTAAATATTTGATAGGTTCTACTTGCCATTTGAGGGGAAATTCTGTGACATGTGGAAGTGTGGTGTCTGTCAGTGGGAGAATAGATGATTTTGACTAATTGATCTGGAGTCCTGAGTGTCTGCCAAATGTAATACATTCACGAAGAAGTGGTCCAGGTGTTGTTCGGAGTCTCGTACATATAGCAGCATATCATCCACATATAGTGATATATGCAGTGGTCCGTTAGGGAATTGTAGGACAGAATGATGGTGATTTTTTCTCACTTTGAACGCTAGGGGCTCAAGTACCAGGGCGAATAGTAGAGGAGACAACAGGCACTCTTGTCTTGTCCCCCGTTCTATATTGATCGGTCAGAGATATAACCGTTAATTTTGATTTTAGCTGTTGGTCGAGTGTAGAGCAATCTCACCCACTGGATAAACATGGGAGGGAACCCCATTCTCTGAAGTACCGTTAGTAGATAGGACCATTCAATAAAGTCAAAGGCCTTAGTGGCATCTAACATGACCGCTACTGCCTTAGTGTTTGGTATGAGATAGTGGGATAGAGCAAACAGTGTCCTAGTGTTATGCGTAGTGGCTCTAGTTGATATGAATCCTGATTGATCCGGAAGTGCTAAGTTGGTCATAAGAGGCTGCAGCCTGCATGCTAATAGTTTGGCTAAAATTTTAGAATCAACGTTTATTAAAGACAAAGGTCTGTATGAATCGCAGAATTCCGGATCCTTAGCAGGTTTCAGTAGAGCTATCACCACTGCTTCCCTCAGTGTCGACGGCAGCTCTGCTTTCTCAAATGCATCACCATACATTTCGACTAGGTGTGGGGCAATTAGGTCTACATAGGTTTTGTAGAATTCCCCGAGAACCTGTCGGGGCCTGGGGCTTTGCCATTGGGTAATGTTTTTATGACCTCTGTGACTTCTTCTACTGTTATGGGTAGTGCTAGATATGCCCTTTGTGTATCAGAGAGCCACGCTATGGCAACATCTTCTAGATATCCCAGTACTTCCGTCGGTGATGCAGTGGGTTGCGACTTATACAGTGTGCCATGTGTTTGAACAAAGCCCTCCAATATACCTGTTGCATCCGAGCATACAGTACCGTTCTCTTTCCGAATTTGCAACACTTTTTGGGAACTTCGACCCTCACAGATTTTAGCCGCCAAGACTCTTCCCGCTCTTCCACCTTCTCCATAAGTCCTAGCTATATAGCATTTATTAACATATTTGAGCTCGTCATTTGCAAAAGATTGGTATTCAGACAAGACTTGCCTCAATTCCCCCAGGACAGTTTGGTTTAGTGTGCAGTCATAGCGTTGTTCAAGTGTTTTCAGCTGTGTTTCGCAGCCCGTTGACCTCAAATGTCTCCGAGTATCCCAGTGTTCGTGCTGATGCATACTCCCCTTAAGGTGGCTTTAAAGGCCTCCCAAAGTAGACTTGGATCCAGTGTGGAGGGCGCATTGAGCTGGAAGTAGTCGATGATTGCCTTGGCTATGGTGTCTGCATATACCGGGTCAGTAAGGGCTTTGGCATTGAATCATCGCTGTAAGGTGGTGGTGTGTAATGTGGGATGCGGAGGGTTAACAGTATAGGGTTATGATCAGAGAGGGTCTTAGGTATGTGTTTGATGGCTTCGGTCCAGTGTAAAATTGTGTCCGACCCAATCCAGTAGTCGATACGGGACCAGCTGCCATAGGCAGCTGAGGAGTGTGTCGCTTCTTTAGAGGTTGGGTTATTTGTTCTCCATACATCATGCAAATTCATATCAGTGAGGATGTCTAATACTTTTGTTCTTGTTTTTCTATGCGGTTCCTGAGTTGGCCCCGTTCTGTCTAAATGATCATTCAGTGTGAGGTTCAAGTCACCGCCCCAAAGGAAAATGCTATCATGTGTCTCATGAAGATGTTGCCACACTTCCTGGAAGAACTCTGGTGCATCAACGTTGGGGCCGTATGTATTGATAAGTGTGACCCTTTGCCCTCTGAATTTCCCTATGAAAATGAGGTATCTGCCTTTAGTGTCTACCACCAGCCGTTCTCTGGTGAAGTTAGTACCCTTCTTTATTAAAATCGTGACTCCCCGCAAATAGGTAGAGTAGGCAGAGTGATATCCAGCCTCAGCCCATCGTCCGCCTATTGTACACTTCGTAGAGGGATTAATGTGAGTTTCCTGCAATTGCGCTATGTCTACTTGCCATCTGTCTAGGCAGGCAAACAGCTGTCTAACCTTCTTTGGGTTCGCAAATCCCCTTATGTTCCAGGTTATCAGTTTTAGATGTGTTTTTCCTGTCATGTCATGTGAGTTAGCCATCCCCAGTGGTTTAAGCCTGCGCCCCATAATGTCATGTGTATCTTTGCCCAACTCCTGGACAGCCAACAATATCTCAATGCAGAAGTCCCATGTGTGTTATTACAATGCCAGTGGGCGTCAGCAATGCATCTCAAGTGGTCAGGTCCTGTGAACTGAACCAATTCCCAACTTGGAAACCCCCCATACCTGGGGGTATCGTCCTCCTTCCCGCCAGACCTACATAACTGTTCCCCAATCTATGCTATACACTCAATACTGTTCCTGGTATTGCATTGTGAGTTGACAACAACGTTCGTAAGGTCCTGAAGTACAGTATCACGTGTCACCTTATTATATCACACTTACCACCTATACAGTTTGTGGCATCCATATTGTGCAGTTCATGTAATTCGTATACTGCGCTTTCTTCAGCATATTCGTCATCTTCCATGTTACGCAGCAGATAAGTCTGAGTCTTGTTGTTGTGAAGCGCGTTTCTGTTCTTTGTGTTTACTGCCAATCTTTTTAAGGAAATCATGAGCAGCCTTGGGTGTGGAACAGATGGAGGATTTACCTTCCCATGCTATCTTCAGGCGCGCCGGATATAACATGGCGTATTCTTGATATAACATGGCATATTCTATCTGCATATTTCTCAATTTCGCCTTGACAGTGGTGTACTCTTTTCTCGCCTGTTGCACGGCCATAGTTTAGTCTGGGTAGAACTCCAGTTTATTTCCCTGGTATGTGATTTGTTTTTTTCTCCCGTGCTATCCTTAGTATACTGTCCCGGTTGCGATAATTTAGTATACGAGCCACTATTGGCCTAGGAGTTGCTCCTGGTGGAGGTCTTGGAGCCAGTGATCTATGTGCTTGCTCGACTATGAAGTGCTCGTCCCCGAATGTTGCTTTGCACAGTTCCTCCACATAGGTCTCCATCCGTCCTGTGTTCGTTGTTTCTGGCACACCAGCTATGCGCACATTGTTGTGGCGTGATCTGGCCTCCAAATCTTCCGCCCTAGCTTTGATCACCTCCAGCACTTTTTCCATTCCTGCACATTTGTCAGTCGAGGTGTGTGCCTATTCCTCCACCGCCGATATGTGGGCTTCACAAGCATCCAGGCGTTCTTCCTGTTTGTCTAAATTGGCCGCCATATTGTCCACCCTGCATGTGAGATGATCCAGTTTACCATTTATATCTTGCAGATTGGCCTGTATCGCTTTCAGAATGGTTTCCATGGTGCTGGCCGATTCCGTTTCACCCTCTGTCTCAGTATCAGAGTGTGCTTTATTACTGCGATTCGGTCTGCGCGCTTCGAATGTTAATTTTGGCTGTTGTTTATCTGGTTTCCCCATCGTTAGGGAGTATTCTCTTGTAGTGTGACTCAGGTCTGCACTTTTGTTAGCTTCAGTTGTGCCCCGACTACAATACAGGTTGATTGATTTGTGTTGGGTCTACAGCATATGCACACAGTTTTAACGTTCTTTAGGAGGAGAGTGCGTATCAGCCTGTCATTTATTTGCTGTCGATCAGGGCAGTAGTCGCTGTGGTAAGCGCAATGCCATGTGCATAGGAGCGCGCCTCCTCTGTACCACAATCACTAGCTGCGTTACGGATTAGTGTCCGGAATCAAGCACTTCCCATTTCCAGCCGTTATCCGCATTTGCCATTCGCTGTTTATGTAGGCAGATTTCGTGGTGGCCGATGCCCTCGCTACCATATGCACTGTTATTGCGACCCTGCAGTCATCTGCGTACGTTACTGTAGTTGTGCGCAATTCTGCCTATGGTTCATGAGTGCTAGAAGCGCTATAGGGTTTCTGTCAGAAATGCGATCTATCATTTGCACCACCTCTCAGTCTCCCCCACTCATGTGCGCTGATGCTGCTGGCCATGTGTTTTTGCAGTATCGCCTCCGCGAGAAACAATACCCATTTATAAGCTTAGTAATCGGCCGTTGAATTAAGTACCACTCTGTGCTCCTGGATGGGTGATGCTGCGGCGGTGTCTCTATAAAGTCTGGGGCCGCTATCTGCTTAAGCGCGATCTGCCTCGCAACCGATCATGGTGGCCGCCATTTTAAGTCCGCTATGGCGCCTCACTAGCCAGCGGGCAGTTTGTCTCCCCACAGCTTCCCAGTGCCGCAGTTCGCCTTCTCCAAAGTCATTTGTTGGCCTGTGACACACCGATAGTGGGTGAGCGTTGCCACTTTGTCCGCTGCGCTTTCCTACCTGGATCCCGCAGCCGTCCCGATATCAACACATGGGGGCCATTTTGGTGATCCCCAGCCGCAGCACTTTCAGATGCTCAACGGTCAATTTCTCGGCATATCGACCTCCGCCACCTCGCATTCGCACAGCTTTGGCCTCACACGATATTCCGACAGCTGTCACAACCTTTTTACCGCATCTTGCAGTCCCTGAAGCGGTAATAAACGCTGGGATGAGGTCCGTCCGGCGGAGCTGTCGTATTAGGCAGCCATCCCGCTGTTCGCCCCCTAGCGCCTCCCCCTGTTCATCAATAAATTGATCTAGTTCCACCAAAGAATTCCGTGAAATACAATGGGCGACAACACCACTGTATCCTTCAATGACGTGACCACTTGAGACAAGCGACTTGCCAAACCTTATTGTAGCTGAAACATTTGTAAAAGTGCTCTTGGAACCAACTTCATGCATGATCCCATTATGTTCTCCGCTGTCTCAGGATGAATGTCTGGTAACGCCCTCATTACAGATGTAATATTTCATACATATTGTTACAAATCCAACTCCCTCTTGGATTTTAATTTACACATTTAAATACTGAGTGGTCTCCCTGAAGCTTAAAAATGCACACTTTCTTACTAAAAACATTTTTTATTTTAATAATGTTGCTCTAGCATATTATATAAGCAAAGACCCTTTCCAATCTTAGATGCCCAGTCATGAATAATTTTAATAAAATCTGGAGTCATTTTAGGAAAATGTCCATCTTTGGGACATACATGTTAAAACCCAACACCTCCAGCCAAAACACTTCTACCAAAATGAATGGTATACTCAATGGCACTCAGAAACTGTCTGTGTAACATGATCCCTTCATCTCATTCTATTTTTTTTTTATTATTTATTTTAAAGGTTTTATATAGCGCTGGCTAGACCCGGAGGTATCAGAGCGCTTTACATGAGCATCAGATCATAGTTACAGGTTACATTGTTACAAAGGTTACACAGTTATTAGAGCATGGCAACATAGTTACTTGTAAGGTCAAGATAAACAGTAAGAACAAATATGTAAGGGGAAAAGCAGGCAAGGGGAAAAATTCAGGGGGGGGGAACGAGCTGGGGAAGTAGACAGGTAATGAAGGTGGTGAAGGACATCGCATGGAAAGAGGAGGGGAAGGGTGACGGGGACACAAACTCGTAAACGAGTCAATGCAACGTCCAAAGTCCAGTAAGCTGTGATCTCAGGGGAAGTGGTATCACTGCCCTATTTCTGTTGCGGGAGGTTCCCTTAACCAGTAGACTCTCTCAGAGGGGTCTCTGAGACTCCAAGGCCTACATACTGGATCCTTCCCCAAAAAAGGGAGGGAGTGCTTTGGCAAGGGATGCCATACCATACCTCAGCTGTGAGTGGCTCCCTTGGCGCAGTGGATTCTCTCAGCGGGTACGCTGAGACTCCAGAGTATATATATTAGATCTTTCCCCAACAAGGGGAGAAGGAGTGCTTAGTCAAAAGGCACAAAGGACAGGGAGCTAGGCAGACTAGCAGGCAAGGTGAGAGATTCAGGGGAGAGTGGATAGGAGCTAGGGAGGTAGACAAAGGGAGAAAGAGTACTAAATGGGAGCAAATGCTGAAGCAAAATGTAGGAATAATGAACATACTGGGAGAGTTATTGAGGGTGAGAAATGGACTGTGTGCAGATAAAAGTGGGAGGCCTGTAGGAACACAACGGAGTGCGACGTACGTTGTGTGGTGACACAGGAGGGTACTGTGTGGTTCCTGTGATTTTAAACATAATATACTGTGACAATATGTTTGCCTCTATCGCTTTCTTCTCTCGTCTCCCTGTAAGAAAGACACAAGCTCTAAGTCTCTATGCAACCTTTTAATGCCACCTCTCTGTCCCTCAGCCTCACCTAACTCTGCCTCTTGACCCTGCATGACATTCAGAGCCAAAGTCATACTCCAGCTCTACCATCATAGATAATGAAGGAAGCAAAAAAGCAAATTAATTGCACTTCTTGTCCATAAATACTTTATTTGAACAGAGTAGTGAAACGACGACCCCAACACCACAGCCTGAACCCTACACAGATGGATCTCTGACAGCGCCAACACCATAGCCCCCCCCTCAAGAAAAACAACAACACAGACGCCAAGAAAGCTAGATGGTTGGGGGAGACAACGGGTTACTTTAGTCTCGGTATATGCCCCCCCACCCCGAAACGCTGATCGGGGTGGCGGAGGTACTACTAGACACACCAGATACACTACACATCATAGCTGGTGACTTTAACAATGTTATGTCCACCCCCCTGGACCGGTCAGGGACCCGAGCTGACAGCTCCCCAACAACGCCACTGGCCAGGACTATGGATACCCTGGGGTTGACGGACATGTGGAGGTGGTTGCACTCGGACGTGAGAAGCTATTCCTATTACTCGGGGGCACACAACGTACATTCCCGCCTGGACTAGGTCTTCCTACCACGACACGCTCTTAGGGCTGATGATGTAGCTGACTACTTGGCACAGGGTATTTCGGACCACTCGCCACTACTGGTCCGACTGGGAGGGAGGCCGCAACCTCGTGATGGGAGCTGAGGCTGACGGCCTGGGATCTGTAAAACACGAGATACTGAAGGCCTTTGAGCAGACACAAATGTCTATTTTGCCAAAAATATGGGCTCTGTACAGTCTGGGGTTACATTATGGGAAGCCTATAAGGCTGTGCTCCGTGATAGGGCACAAAGTAGGGTATCCTGGGAGAAGCGGAAAGCCCAAGAGGAATTATGCACATTGGAAACCCAAATTCTGGACCTCGAACAGCAGCTCCTGACAGACAGAGACCCAAAGGTGCTTCGGCGCCTGCTGGATACTCAACGACACTACAGGGAACTGGCTACGAACGAAGCAAAGGCACAGGCTCTTGCAACCCTACACCGGTTGTACGATGTTGGCGATAAGTCCGGATGGCTCTTGGCCTGGCTAAGTCGCAGGGAAAGGGATGCCCGGTGGGTAGATGGGGTGATTGACGGACGGGAACGGCTGCAGACAGGAGACCCCAGATCGCTCAAGCGTTTGCATCCTACTACCGGGAATTTTATAAGGCCACGGAGTTGGGTGGCATGGACGAAATCACAGCCTATTTGGCTGAGATCCGCACCCCAGTCTTATCAGACGACGATAGTGAGTCCCTTGAGGCCGACATAATGGCCACAGAAATAAGAGAGGCAATAGCTAGACATCAGCCGGGGAAGGCCCCGGGCCCGAATGGTCTCCCGGCAGAATTTTTCAAGAAAGGAACTGACATCTTGATACCCCACCTTCTGGCACTCTTTAGCGACGCAGCTCAAGACAGTACTCTCCCACCGGATCGATCGTGCCTATATATAAACAGTATTTACAACAAGGGGTGGTGAGGAACAGAGTCTCTGAATTAAGCAGAAAACTCTCACCCAGTCAAGAGATCAGGGCTAGATCCAACACCGTTTTTTAGCTCACTGCACCATCCCAGTTTCAGAACCTGGCTGTATGCAAATTAGTCTGTTCCTGTCCCAGTGCATGATGGGAACAGGGCAAACCAAACTACAAAAGCCAATTCTTACACTGGGAAGGAAACAAGCTCCCGGGGACCGGTTTCTGGCATTACAGCCGTCTTCGGCCCGGTTTGCTTGAATCCTGATGGTGCAATGAGCAAGGGACTCATGTCTGAGTATACCCTTCCACGCTTAGGGTGGACAAAAATATTTACAACAAGGGGTGGTGAGGGACAAGGTCTCTGAATTAAGCAGAAAACTCTCACCCAGTCAAGAGATCAGGGCTAGATCCAACACCGTTTTTTAGCTCACTGCACCATCCCAGTTTCAGAACCTGGCTGTATGCAAATTAGTCTGTTCCTGTCCCAGTGCATGATGGGAACAGGGCAAACCAAACTACAAAAGCCAATTCTTACACTGGGAAGGAAACAAGCTCCCGGGGACCGGTTTCTGGCATTACAGCCGTCTTCGGCCCGGTTTGCTTGAATCCTGATGGTGCAATGAGCAAGGGACTCATGTCTGAGTATACCCTTCCACGCTTAGGGTGGACAAAAATATTTACAACAAGGGGTGGTGAGGGACAGAGTCTCTGAATTAAGCAGAAAACTCTCACCCAGTCAAGAGATCAGGGCTAGATCCAACACCGTTTTTTAGCTCACTGCACCATCCCAGTTTCAGAACCTGGCTGTATGCAAATTAGTCTGTTCCTGTCCCAGTGCATGATGGGAACAGGGCAAACCAAACTACAAAAGCCAATTCTTACACTGGGAAGGAAACAAGCTCCCGGGGACCGGTTTCTGGCATTACAGCCGTCTTCGGCCCGGTTTGCTTGAATCCTGATGGTGCAATGAGCAAGGGACTCATGTCTGAGTATACCCTTCCATGCTTAGGGTGGACAAAAATATTTACAACAAGGGGTGGTGAGGGACAGAGTCTCTGAATTAAGCAGAAAACTCTCACCCAGTCAAGAGATCAGGGCTAGATCCAACACCGTTTTTTAGCTCACTGCACCATCCCAGTTTCAGAACCTGGCTGTATGCAAATTAGTCTGTTCCTGTCCCAGTGCATGATGGGAACAGGGCAAACCAAACTACAAAAGCCAATTCTTACACTGGGAAGGAAACAAGCTCCGGGGACCGGTTTCTGGCATTACAGCCGTCTTCGGCCCGGTTTGCTTGAATCCTGATGGTGCAATGAGCAAGGGACTCATGTCTGAGTATACCCTTCCACGCTTAGGGTGGACAAAAATATTTACAACAAGGGGTGGTGAGGGACAGAGTCTCTGAATTAAGCAGAAAACTCTCACCCAGTCAAGAGATCAGGGCTAGACCCAACACCGTTTTTTAGCTCACTGCACCATCCCAGTTTCAGAACCTGGCTGTATGCAAATTAGTCTGTTCCTGTCCCAGTGCATGATGGGAACAGGGCAAACCAAACTACAAAAGCCAATTCTTACACTGGGAAGGAAACAAGCTCCCGGGGACCGGTTTCTGGCATTACAGCCGTCTTCGGCTGTAATGCTGTAATAAGCGTGGAAGGGTATACTCAGATGTGAGTCCCTAGCTCATTGCACCATCAGGATTCAAGCAAGCCGGGCCGAAGACGGCTGAAATGCCAGAAACCGGTCCCCGGTAGCTTGTTTCCTTCCCAGTATAAGAATTGGCTTGGTAGTTTGGTCTGCCCTGTTCCCATGATGCACTGGGCCAGGGTCAGACTAATTTGCATAAAGCCAAGTTCTGAGCTGGGATGGTGCAGTAAGCTAAAAAATGGTGATGGATCAAGCCCTGATCTTTGGACTGGGTAAGAGTGGTCTGCTTAATTCAGACACTCTGTTCATCACCACCCCCTTTTCTGAATCATTTTTGTCCACCATAAGCGTGGAAGGGTATACTCAGATGTGAGTCCCTAGCTCATTGCACCATCAGGATTCAAGCAAGCCGGGCCGAAGACGGCTGAAATGCCAGAAACCGGTCCCCGGTAGCTTGTTTCCTTCCCAGTATAAGAATTGGCTTGGTAGTTTGGTCTGCCCTGTTCCCATGATGCACTGGGCCAGGGTCAGACTAATTTGCATAAAGCCAAGTTCTGAGCTGGGATGGTGCAGTGAGCTAAAAAATGGTGATGGATCAAGCCCTGATCTTTGGACTGGGTAAGAGTGGTCTGCTTAATTCAGACACTCTGTTCATCACCACCCCCTTTTCTGAATCATTTTTGTCCACCATAAGCGTGGAAGGGTATACTCAGATGTGAGTCCCTAGCTCATTGCACCATCAGGATTCAAGCAAGCCGGGCCGAAGACGGCTGAAATGCCAGAAACCGGTCCCCGGTAGCTTGTTTCCTTCCCAGTATAAGAATTGGCTTGGTAGTTTGGTCTGCCCTATTCCCATGATGCACTGGGCCAGGGTCAGACTAATTTGCATAAAGCCAAGTTCTGAGCTGGGATGGTGCAGTGAGCTAAAAAATGGTGATGGATCAAGCCCTGATCTTTGGACTGGGTAAGAGTGGTCTGCTTAATTCAGACACTCTGTTCATCACCACCCCCTTTTCTGAATCATTTTTGTCCACCATAAGCGTGGAAGGGTATACCCAGATGTGAGTCCCTAGCTCATTGCACCATCAGGATTCAAGCAAGCCGGGCCGAAGACGGCTGAAATGCCAGAAACCGGTCCCCGGTAGCTTGTTTCCTTCCCAGTATAAGAATTGGCTTGGTAGTTTGGTCTGCCCTGTTCCCATGATGCACTGGGCCAGGGTCAGACTAATTTGCATAAAGCCAAGTTCTGAGCTGGGATGGTGCAGTGAGCTAAAAAATGGTGATGGATCAAGCCCTGATCTTTGGACTGGGTAAGAGTGGTCTGCTTAATTCAGACACTCTGTTCATCACCACCCCCTTTTCTGAATCATTTTTGTCCACCATAAGCGTGGAAGGGTATACTCAGATGTGAGTCCCTAGCTCATTGCACCATCAGGATTCAAGCAAGCCGGGCCGAAGACGGCTGAAATGCCAGAAACCGGTCCCCGGTAGCTTGTTTCCTTCCCAGTATAAGAATTGGCTTGGTAGTTTGGTCTGCCCTGTTCCCATGATGCACTGGGCCAGGGTCAGACTAATTTGCATAAAGCCAAGTTCTGAGCTGGGATGGTGCAGTGAGCTAAAAAATGGTGATGGATCAAGCCCTGATCTTTGGACTGGGTAAGAGTGGTCTGCTTAATTCAGACACTCTGTTCATCACCACCCCCTTTTCTGAATCATTTTTGTCCACCATAAGCGTGGAAGGGTATACTCAGATGTGAGTCCCTAGCTCATTGCACCATCAGGATTCAAGCAAGCCGGGCCGAAGACGGCTGAAATGCCAGAAACCGGTCCCCGGTAGCTTGTTTCCTTCCCAGTATAAGAATTGGCTTGGTAGTTTGGTCTGCCCTGTTCCCATGATGCACTGGGCCAGGGTCAGACTAATTTGCATAAAGTCAAGTTCTGAGCTGGGATGGTGCAGTGAGCTAAAAAATGGTGATGGATCAAGCCCTGATCTTTGGACTGGGTAAGAGTGGTCTGCTTAATTCAGACACTCTGTTCATCACCACCCCCTTTTCTGAATTATATATAAACAGGGCAGGCCCCCTGACATCTGCGAGTCGTATAGACCACTCTACCTCCTCAATGTGGAGGCTAAGCTCCTGGCCATGGTCCTGGCCCTTCGACTGCGTCAGGTGATCTCTGGCTTGGTACATCGGGACCAGACGGGGTTCCTGCCGGACAGGACGATAAGGCAAAACCTCCGGCGGACCCATAATTGGCTCATGGAGAAGAAGCAGAGGGAAGACCCACATTTGTTTCTCTCTCTTGACGTTGAAAAAGCATTTGACGCTGTTCATTGGCCCTTTCTGGAGACGACGCTGATCAAGTTTGGGGTCGGCCCCATTTTTCAGCAGTGGGTGGGACTTTTATACACAGAGCCCGGGTTAACGTAAACGGTGTACTGTCTGACGACTTTCCTGTTCGCAGGGGGCCGTGCCAGGGATGCCCCCTGTCCCCGTTGTTATTCGCCCTCACAATCAAAATAGTTGCCTGGGAAATCCGCCAGGCAGAAGAGGTGCAAGGCTTCCTTATAACGCAGAGGGACCTACAGGTGGAAAAGATCTCGCTTTATGCAGACGATATTCCCCTAAATGTGACACAACCGGCGTCTACAGTACCTGCGCTATTTAAACTTTTAAATAGGTATAGCTCCTTTTCCGGATACACGATCAACTGGCACAAATCGATTCTACACAGCCCAGGCGTGGAGGAAGAGTGGCCCCCGCTTCCAGGCGCCCTCCAGGTCACTCAGTTAGGGTTTAAGTACTTGGGGATCTATCTGACTATCGACAAGCATGTTTCCTACCAAAAAAACATCCAAAGAGTGATTACGAACTTTGCAGATGATGCCCTACGATTTTAGGCCGGGCGGCGGTGTTTAAAATGATCACGTTGCCCCGTTTTCTGTATGCCCTGCAGAATGAATACTTTCCCTGCTCCAGACAGACATTCCAAGTGATAAATGCTGAATTGCGCACCTTATTGTGATTGGGGAAGCAACCCAGAATAGCCCTAGCTACGCTTCAAAGAAATCAATATAACGGGGGGATCTACATGCTGGACGTGGAGGTGTATTATTGGGCCAAACATCTGGCGCCAATAAATGAGTGGCTCCATGCGCCTGCGGAGCACCCGACATATAGGCTAGAGAGGGCCACCATGGAATGCTGCACTAGCCTACACTACTTATATGGGGGGGGGGGGGTCGGGAAGCAACGGCTACTACCAGCCACACAAATCACTATAGAGGTATGGGACAGGGCGACGAGGATGATGGGATGGACACATAAATCGACCAAGCAGACACCGATATGGACCTGCACATGGCTGAGGGAGCCTCATAAACTTACTGGCTTCGGTGGGTCAGAACTAGTGATTCCAGCTGTTTGAGGTGCGGGCACCCGCAGGGAACTTTCTTCCACACCCTGTGGGACTGCTCCATCATTAACACTTACTGGACGCACATTCTGGGGGAGTTGAGTAAGATACTGGAGGTGACGCTCCCATTAGACCCCAAATTTGTATTATTGGGAATAACTACTGATGTGGACCTGAGCCGCCCACACTTGATCTTTGCCCTACTGGCCCTAATAGTGGCAAAGAGAGATCTGGCGCGAGAGTGGGGAGCGCACCGCCCCCCAAAGTGGGAGACTGGAGGAGGGGGTTGGATTTGTACATGGCGGCTGAGAGAGTGACCTACAAGGCCAGAGGTTGTCCACTGACGTTTCGCAGGGTGTGGGGAAAATGGCGGAAGTATCATGGTTTTGATGGGGGTTTGGGGGCAGATTGACATGCTAATAATCACACTGATTGGGACACCGCCCTTATTAGGGGCTTGTTGGTATTGAGCCTGGGACTTGCGAGGCATCCTTATGTTCGGTGGGTGAAAGAGGGATACTATTGAACTGCGGTTTGTGTTGCTGTTGATGTGGGCGGGGTGGGGGGCCAGGGGGTTGCTCGGAAGTGCGGAAAATAAACTGTGACTTGACAATTATGCCTTTGTTGATTCTAAATGCCAATAAAAAGATTTATAAAAAAATAAAAAACATTTAAGAAAGCTAGATGGTTTACCACCCAACTTCGAGAGGCCAGAGCCACTTGCCGCCGCCTCGAAAAAGTCTGGAGGAACACCAAATCCACAGAAGCCCACAACAACTTCAAAGCCGCCAGCAACGCCCAACACCAACTCATCAGAAAAACGAGGATAAAAGCGATTGAAGACAGAATCTTCAATCATACACACAATGGCAAAGAACTCTTAAACATCACCAAGGAGTTGGCCCAACCCACTAGCGAATCCACCGACATCCCTCCCTCACAAGTCCTCTGTGACAAACTCAGCACCCTTTTCCACCACAAAATCAAGAGCATCTACGACAACTTTGACGAAGACAACCAACACACTGAACCCTCACAAACCATCCCCAACACCCTGAAGCCAGTGATCTACAACTGAGCAGCCCTCACCACCGAAGACACACTGAAGACAATTAAGTCAATCTCCTCCGGGGCCCCCACGTACCCCTGCTCCCACCACATTTTCAACAGAGCCACTGACGCCATCACACTCATGCCCTACCACACCATCAACCGCTCCCTTGCAACCGCCTCTTTCCCCGACAACTAGAAACACGCTGAGATCAACCCCCTTCTGAAGTAACCCTTGGCGGACCCCACCAACCTCAAAAACTACAGACCCCTCTTCCTGCTCCCGTTCCAACGAAAGTCATTGAGAAAGCCATCAGCAGCAAACTCGCCACTTTCATCGAAGAGCACAACATCCTCGACTCCTCCCAATCAGGCTTCAGAAAAAAACACAGTACGGAAACCACCCTCCTCGACGCAACAGACGACATCCGCACCCTGCTGGACAAAGGAGAAACAGCAGCCCTCATCCTCCTCGACCTCTCAGCGGCGTTCTACACTGTCTCTCGCCGCAACATAATAAGCAGACTCCACGACACAGGGATCCAAGACAAGGCCGCTCCTTCCTCTCCGGCAGAACGCAGAGGGTCACACCCCACACATACCACCTGCAGAGTGCCCCAGGGGTCCTCCCTCAGCCCGACGCTCTTCAACGTGTACGTGGCTCCGCTCGCCCCCATCATCAGAATCTACGGGCTCAACATTGTGTCATACGCAGACGACACCCAACTCATCCTCTCCCTATCCAACAAACCCAACACCGCTAGGCACAACTTTCGAGAAGGCATGGAAGCCGTCGCCAAATGGATGAAAAACAGCTGCCTACAACTAAACACCAACAAAACGGAAGTACTCATCATGGGCCCAAACCACGACGCTTGGAACGACACCTGGTGGCCCCCCACCCTCAGAAGCCAGACCTCGGAAGCACGCCCACCCCCATGGACCACGCATGCAACCTGGGAATCATCCTGGACTCAGAGCTCAAAATGGACCGCCAGATCAACTCCATCTCGTCCTCCTACTTCCACACCCTCCACCTCCTAAGTAGGACCTTCAAATGGATCGCCCTCGAACACAGAAAGACCGTCACTCAAGCCGTGGTCACCAGCACTCGACAATGGCAACGCACTATATGCCGGAATAAACAAAAACCTCACCCGCAAGCTACAGAACATCCAAAACGCTGCCGCAAGACTGGTCCTCAACCAAGCCAAGACACTGCCACATCTCCCAGCACCTGCGCACACTCCACTGGCTCCCCATCGAAGCTAGAGTTACCCTAAACATGCTCACCCACGCTCACAAGAGACTCCACGACACTGGACTCAAATTCCTTGTGCAACCCAAAGGACCCTACGATCATCCCTGCTCTTCTACGCAGCAGCCCCCCACACCAGAAAGACCAGATCAGGAGGCCGCCCCTTCTCCTTCCTCGCGGTCAGAGCTTGGAACAACCTTCCGCTCCACCTCAGACAGACAACATCGCTCCCAATCTTCGCAAAAAACCTAAAAACCTGGCTCTTCGACACACCCCCTCCTTGATGGACTGGAACCTGCAACAACGCCTCCCCCCAGCGCTTTGAGACCCTTACGGGTGAGTATTCGCGCTTAACACACACCTTGATCAGTAAGCCATGAGAGTGTCGCATCACAGATGAGGATCTGCTGGTGGTCAGTGATTACCTAGGTAAAAACACGAGACAGTCTCCTAGAGCATTTAAAAACATTTTAATAGCCAAGAGAAAAATACAAAAGAAACATTTTCTTTAAAAAACAACATTTTAAAAGTGCATTTTGTAATCCTCTCCTCACTATTTTTCAAGTGAAGGCAGTAATAGTTCAATCTAAATGGTTTGGAGGTTGGAAGGTAGTGGGTGCTGGGAAAAGGGTGAGGAGGTAAGATTCCATCTACACTGCCTCATAGGCCTCGTGTCACAAGAAAAGCCACTGTGAGCCTACAAGAGTAGTGTCTAGTGACCTCTTGGTGAGGACCAGTGAGGTTTCCTTTCGTGTGTAAGTTCTTGAGGATCAGCAAGGCTTTCTTTCTTTACTTGGTCCGAAGATAGCGATGGTCAGATGTCGGGCGCAGAGTGCCGCATGGACTCTAGTCATTGGAAGTGCTCTGTGCTTACCAGCCAGGGAGAAGGCAGCAAGGCTGGATATTAACACGTGAAAACACAGCTCAGATTGCTGGCAGCAGCAAGAGGGCAGACAAGCAGGTACTAAGGCCCGCAGTAGAACAGAGTTTGGGGCACCATTAAAACAGCATTACTCTCCGTTTTCAAAACAGAGCTCAGTCTTTGGGTCAAGATGTACCGTCAGCCCAGCTTTACTGCAAATGTGGACTCGCTCTGTGGTTTCAGTAGGAAGGAGCTTAACTTGCAACAAGAACGGAGCTCAGCTTGGAATCAGCAGGCTAGACCTGACCTGTGTCAGTGATACATCGCTTTGCTTGTTGCCCTCAAGAGAACTGAGCTGAGCCTGGAATCAGCAGGATAGGACCGAGCTTGGTGTCAGTAGAAAGAGCTCAGTTTGTTGCAAGAATGGAGCAGAACTTGGTTTCAGCAAGATGGAGCTCTGCAGGTTGTCTTCAGTACAATGTAGCAGGACTACGCAGGATAAGGCTGAGATTGGTGTCAGTAGCATGGAGCTCGGGAGACTGCTCCCAGAACAAAATGAGCTGAGCTTGGGATCAGAAGGATGCAGCCCAGCTAGGTATCAGAAGAAAATTATATTTTGTTACTTGATACAACTGAACCCAGCCTGGTATCAGCAGGAATGAACTGAGTTTAGTCAGTGGGATAGAGCTCAGCTTGGTTTCAATAGGATGGAGCAGAGATTTGGGCCCGGAAAATGGAGATCCGTATGTCGTCCTTAGTGGAATTCAGCTCAGTGCCTTCTCAATAAGGTGGAGCTCCGCTTGCTATCAGTAGGATGGAGCTCAGATTGCCATCAGTAGGAAGGAGCTCAGCTTAGGATCAGTAGGATGGAGCTCAGCTTAGGAACAGTAGTATGAAGCTCAGCTTGGGATCAGTAGAATGAAGCTCCATGGCACAATACCAGCATGAGCGAAAGCTCCTCTTGTGAAGGGAGAGCGCTCATCTGGTGCTCACTATTCAGTTTTGTGGCAGCTATAGTCAAAACCCGCATTTTGTGGTGTCACTGCAGTTCAGTCGACACGCAGCAGTAAGTGTTTACTGGAAAAAGTTATCTGCAGGCGAGGTGATGCAGTGTGCCAGGACAACAATCTTCCTCGCTCTGGTCTCTCAACCTCTCGCTTGATTGAGAGGGTCCTTTCAGCACAATAGAGCGGTGTGCTCTCTGCATAAGCAGCGGTGAGAGACACGAAGCCTGGTCAAACTCCACAGCTTCCTCAGGATTTCAGGAGTATATTCCTCGTGGACTAAGTCAGCAAGTTTTTGGAAAACCATCTCAACGGTATGTCAATGGGGTCTTCAGAGTGCTTCCCAACCGCTTGATGTGGCAAGAGTTGCAGAGAAGGTGCCCATTCAGGGGGAAGCAGCTGCATCCCTCCTTGTCGCTCAGTTGTAGGCCGCAATCCTATCAGGAAAAAGAGAAACAAGGTGCGTTAATATAGGAGTACACAGCTCCTAACTTGGCAGGCCCATTTGGATCTTGATTGGGCTCACAAACTAGAGGACCAACCCCTCTTGCTTCTGTTCCAACCTTTGCTAGGAATTGGTGAGGGACTTACATGTAATACAGCCCTGTGATTCACAACACTAGCTCCTATAAAACTATACCATAAGAAACAAGATCTCAGGTCTACAGTGCACGCCCCTGGGACTCTACTAATATTCACTATTCCACCTCATTTAGGAATCAGAACGTAGATCTGTATGCAGTAAAGGCTTAGGAATAACTTCAAAGGTTCCAGCATCTCAAACCACCCACCAGCCCTTGTGTGGGCTCAAGGGTTCCCACAAGGCACTGACACGTACCTCGCATTGGTAGCACTCAAAGTGGTAATCTTGGTCCATGGAAATCACCCGGACAATCTCATCAGATCCCTGGAAAGCACAGTACGGTAGAGATTACATGAAAGGCCTGTCATGCAGTCCCTCCCACCCCCTTCTCACCATTCTCCCTCCTTTTCTGTTCTGTTTTTATTTCTCCAGAGCAATACCGTGATTATAGTTCCCAAAAGAGATTTTCTCCAATGTCTCCTAAGGCCCAGCTATTCAATCCACTGCTAATATGAAGCTCAGCTACGCCCTCCGCTGATGACACTATGCAGAGCCCTTCCTCCTCTCCCAATAGAAAACCAGTTACTTACGTTCAACAATGGTTTTACAGCTTTAGACTCTTCTAGATTCCCATACTATGCAATAGTCCTCGAGATTCCCATACTGTACATTATTCCACCATTTAGTGGTTGGGTTCAGAAATGTTTAAAACTGTCCAAGCTCTTAGCGTGGGCATTGATTAAGGCAGAGCCATATGACTCAGCCTAATGTTGACTGTACACCCACAAAGGCTTAAAAAAAAATAGTCTTACATTTTAGTTTCTCTAAGAAGGTGGGAGGGTTGCATATTAATCTAGATGAGACTCTCGGGGTTATAAGGAGCCCTTCACCCCCTTCCCCAACTTTGACAGCTACTTATAGCCACAGCATGAGTGACTCAAGGCATTACTGATGGCCTACTAAAGAGTGGCTCTTTGCCACTGTTTTCTTTCACTAAAAACTGTTTTAAGCACAATGTTTGTCTCTAATCCCTCAGTGTATAATAAATTCCCTCGAGGTATAATAAATGCTCCTCTTGGGCACAGCGTGCTCTCTCCCCTCCTTCCCCGAGATCCACTTAAGCACCAGGGGGGTCCATACTCCACTTTGAAGACCTACTGTGTACATAATAGTGATTAGTACATTTCTTGTAGGGGATATTACATATGGAAACATCTTGTGAAATGGTCCTCTGGTCTCCATGAAAAATGTTTCCCTGCCAACAAATAGTATAATTAGATATTTCCTTATTGTTTTAGTTTGATGTAGGTAGTATATATTCACTCTTCTAAAATCTAGCAAGTGTAGAGCTCACAGCTTAGGTCTACACTGTTGCTGGTACAAAGCGGGTAGGTGAATGGACTGACTAACACGAAACCCCGAAACAACCTTTGGTATAAACCTGGGGTTGGTTCTCTTTAGGAATCTTCTAATTACTCGCAACTGTTATTTTGAACAGGTTTGTGCCCTTTTCTCCTTGGTGAGCATTAAGAAAGTGTTGACTTTAATAAAGGTCATCAGTTATTCGACAATGACTACTTCAATTGTATTTTTCCTGTAATTTAACTCTACTGCATTATAAACCTTCCCAACGTCGCTGAATATGTTGTGCACATTTCATTACCTCCTAGACAACCTCCATGTGTTCTGTTGGCAAAATCAATTGGAAAAACGCTGCACACTCATGACCTATGATGCTGGTTTGTAGCAGGGGGGAGGGGGGGGGGGGGAGGGGGTTTGGAAGGAGGGGGTGCCACACTCTTACCTATTTCAATGTTAGAAAATCTTTATTATCTGGTTATGCGCTAGAGCTAGAATGTGGGAGAACTAGGTTTGTCGTGTTTATAGAGGCGCAGTAAGCAACATTGTCATATTTGTCTGTCTGTATGTTGATCACACGTGAAATGAGTAGCACGGGAGGAAATGCTAGAGCAAATGTCCTGTATCATTTCATGGATGAAGCATTGCACTTGTACTGCTGGTGTGGATACCGGAATGCTAAGTTTTGCCATTTCCCTCGTTGCAAGTGGATCTATGGTGTGCCCCATGTTTTTTAAAATCATGTTTACAATGTCTTAGTTTTATTCCCAACTGCGAGTCGGATGTTTGACAGTACTACGCGATCATTTTGATCGCGGAACTTTACATTGCGGTTTTTACAACTCAAGTCGTTACAACGACTTGCGTTGGAGGGCGCTGGATTGAGGATTTATATGATTTTCTATTCTAACTCCAGCCCACGTAACAGTAGGGAAGGTGTTCGAATAGAAAATCACACTATTCCTTAACCAAGAGCGCCATCCAGTGCAAGTCATAGTAATGACTTGCGTCGTAATGGCTGCGTGGTAAAGGTCATGCGGTGTAAACACTGCGTTGTAAACGATGTTTCCCCTGTGAGTCACTCTTTCTTGTTAGCATGGCTCGACTGCCTGTGTGGTTTGCTCTCCTGGTAGAAGGACTGGAACTAGGGTTATTCTTTTGTTTCTTGTGCTAGTTTTGAAACAAGGCATGCTTCTGTTCCTAGTGTTTGTTGATTTATAACATTATCCTAGCATTTTCTGTTTGTATTTGAACAGTCTTGACCTCTATTTGTGAGAGAATGTATTTCAAGTCTAGGGAACAGTATTTCGACCTAGCGGGTTTATATGTTTCACTGTCTCTTGTGTTCACTGATCCCCGCTTTTCAGGATCCCTAAGAGAGCACCTAAACCTGTGTGTGATGCATCTGTGGTGACAGTCATAGCGGGGATGTTTCCATAAAGTATTTGCCCATTGTCATGTTTTCTTGCGGCCGCAATTTTAACTCCTGCTGCATTTGTCGACTTATAACCACAGGATGTACTCATTCTTAATAACTTTTTATAGTCTTGACTATCAGAGACTGTGATTACTGGTAAAGGAAAACATACCGCTGTAGGGCCAGTACCCTCTTTTGAGTGGGAAAATCAGCTGCTTTCCGAGTATCCAATTCTGCCCCCAGAAATGTCTTCTCTTGAGAGGGATGAATTGAAGAAGTTGTGAAATTGATTATTAATTCCTGTGTTTGTGTATGTGAGGTATGAATAGCCTTTCGTATACTTATATGACACCACTGGAACAAGTTCACCTTTATAAGGCAGTTTTTTAAATACAAATGCATGTCAATAATGTGGCACCTGAGAAGTTCCACCAACACAGTTTAGATTTTATCCCAAAAGGCACTATCTTGAATTGATAATGTTCATCTCCCATCATAACAACTTAGTAACACTTCCCACTTAACTTATATACATTTAGTAATGAGCTTGAATCCCATGTGGAAATACCCAGAGAAAACCTTTGTGTTCATTTCATTTAGCAATATTTATTTTATATCAATTTTAGTTATTACAACAAAGCCTGGGACTTCCAAAATATCATGGCGGCTGCAATAGCACCCACAAGGAGTAAACTTTGTATCCTTAGTACAAATGAGGATCATAGGGTGTGTGAATCCATCCCAATTGAGGTACAAGTCAAAATTCCAGGTTTCAAAACATGAACTCTGCAGCCACCTACTGATTGGGAAGATGCCACATACTCGAGCACATGAGTAAAGGAGGCATTTCACAGGCTGTGTATTACTACTCATGTTTTCAAGGTTAGAATATACTCATAAATCAAGATACCACACTTGTGGATCTGGGTGAATTAAGAATTTCAAAAAGTGTTCGGTCCTAAAGTTGAGGATATTGGAGGTCTACTGAAAAGTGCGTTGACCAAGCAGTTGCAAATCCAGTTCATGACACACCCATGGAAGGCTAGAGAAAAATGGTCTCTATTGTATCAATGCACAATATTCGCTTTTTTAGGTGTTGGGGGAAGAGTGAATATGGAGTGGATGTGAGAGTGTTAAGGAGTGATAGATAGCGCTTGATGAGCGGGGTGATCTATTTTCAGATTGCTGTGAATCATGATGAATTTGTATATTTATTGTAATATTGATGTGAATTCATGTACATGTTTTTGGTGCTGGATATATATATATATATATATATATATATATATATATATATATATATATATATATATATATATATATATATATATATATATATATATTATTATATTATATATATTATTATATTATATATATATATATTGTTTTTGCTTAAATTAACACAAAAGTTTTTTTTATTTGTCCAAATTGTGGGATGTCACTTGCGCTTTTCTGAGGAAATTGGCTTGTTTTCACTTGTCCTGCTACATGACTGGCAATAAAGACAACATGTCTTAATTTGGCCTAATGGCAATTATTTTAGATAACCTTTGACAACAGATAAGCAATTTTCTTTCCCTTCTTGTTCAGGTAGAACATTGCTGCTGAGATGTCTCTTAGCATTTGAACTGTGCTGACAAATTTAACTTTAGGTAGCCTCATGTACAAGATGCACGGTTTTTAATTCAAGGATGTTTATGTGTTTCCAAACATCTGTTCTGACTAACCTCTGACTTCTAGATTTTGACCGTGGGCTTCCCACCGCAAATAGGACACATCTGTTGTAATAATATCATGTGGACTTGGTATTCTGAATAATTTGCCCTTCATCATATCATTCCACCAATGCAGTTCTTTCTACCTTTTAAACCTACTAGAATATCTCAATTCCGATTGACGGGAGACTTCTGAATGTCTCTCCATTATTGAATAGTGTCATGCAAAGACTTGCATTTAATACCAAATGAGCAGAATACCTTTATTCCCTGTCAGAGTCCAAGACATCTGGCAAAAGGGATTGTACGTATGCAGGACCAGCACTCTCCTGTGAATGGGATGTGTCAGTGTCAATTTGGTATTGACTGCTGCCCCAGGAAAATTCTTCTGTTTCTGAGGAAGCAGTGATGACTTTGTGATGCTGACAGCGAGCATCAATTGGTACAGAAAGTAAGCTAACATCTGGAGATTCGGTTGCCTTCGTTGGAAAGTATTCATCCTAACCAGCGAGTTGTCAAAGTAAGAGCACACACAGATTCATATTTCCTCTTCTTTCTCCTGAATTTCTTAAATGCAATTTCATCCAGCACTTGGAGTTTGGGGATATCGTTCCTCCTATACCCAACTTTAGAATCCTCTTGTTGATCCTCAACTTTTTCTATAGAATGGGATCTCCTGTTACTTTTCGGTTTACTTTTTTATAATCCTCTCTAGGTCTTTTTATGCCTACTGGTTTTGATGTGACGTTATACAAACGCTTCATTTTCATCACATTTTCTATTTCAGCACCAGGAACAATTTTCTGCTTCTTGATTCCAGAGTTCTAAGTGCCTCCTTTTCCTTCCAAAGCAATGTGTTCATTCTTTCCAAATTTTAGATTGCTTTACCAACGCAATCTTTTGAGGTCAACAAATGAAGTGTTTCTTCGCTTTCTTTCTACATAGACAATTTTTGCCTTTCCTGTTTACCTTCAGAGGATGAAGACCTCCACTTTTCTAGTTCATATTTCAAGATAGGCAACATAAGTGTCCCCATTTTATCTTTTGAGGATAGCATCCTCAAAGTCCACACTCAGAGATATCCTGTTTTAACTTCCTCGATGAGAACGTCCCTCTTCCCTTTCAGTCTGGATTGTCTACAACAGAGACACTTTAAGGCATGAGCAAAGAGAGCAATTAACCAGGGACTCCACCTTCCAAGGGGGCCCCTTGGTCATAGTCAAAATTCCTGTCATAAAAACCTTGCTTGTAAAAAAAAAACATGTGTTTCTAATTTGACTGGAAGAGCATGCGTAACAGAAACATCTGACCAGATGCATTAAGAATGTGACCAGGGCAAAGTCTCACAAAGTGATACAAAGTAGTGCAAACTCTTGCAAGGGTATCTACTTTCCGGTGCAAAAAGTATTCGGTGCTGGAAAGGTATCCCTTTCTCACAGGTGTGGGAACTGCGTGGTTTGCAAGTTCACTGTTGATTGCAAAGAATTTGTTTTTAATGACTTTAAAAATGAACTGAAAACGTTCACGAATTGTAATTCTTGTAACGTGATTTATGCAATTTCTTGTCCATGTGATAAAATGTATGTGGGCCAGACTACTCAAAAGATTCGCCTCCGTATCTCACAACACAGAAGTCGGATAGGATGTAAAACTACGAGTGCCCCTCTAGTGGAACATTTTTTACAAATGGGACATTCAGAGAATGATATCCGATGGACAATAATCACTGCAATAAAGACACCCGCACGAGGCGGGGACATTGTTAAGATCCTCAACAAAGAAGAGTTAAAATGGATCTTGAGAACAAACAGCCTGACCATAGGCTTGAACCTCCTTGAGGATCGGAACGCTCTAATATTAACTCTTGGAATTCTCCAGTACAAGGAGGTCTCTTTAAGAACACTCAAACAATATGTGAAATATACTGTAACCAACCACTGTGTGTAAACATTATCCATGTCACTCTCCTATGCACTTCTTAAAACCTGTCTTAAGATGGCCGCCAAAATAGCACCTTGGTTCTCTAATCCCTAGTCCACCCTCACTGTCACTGCAAATTGCACAAGCCAATCACCATCCTCACACGCCCAATAGCGGAAGTCCTTTTAAACTCGCCGAGCGGGCTCCGTGATCATCCACTCTGCGATGTGGCACGACGGACATTGCACCGACCCTCGATCCCTCACATCGGTAAGTGCGGCGTTTACTATTCGCAACGGCAATTCACTTACAACTGGTATTCCCTTCACCTAACCTCAAACCGCACACACTTTGTCCCCTGCAGGCTAACTACCTCGGGGCGCACTGGGGTTCACGGAACGAACCCTTATTACTGCCGATTCTGGTAAGCCGTGTACCGCTGTATAATATGCCTTGTCTTCACGATCACGATATATCCTTATTCAGCCACTCTATTCCCTCTAGGCAATCCCTAATCTGTGATCACAATGAATGCAACAGAATTTATCCCCGCCACAGCCACTATTGGTAAGCCTACCCTACCTTACACGCCCCCACTGCACCTAGCGCCTCTTACAACACACGCCTCACACCGCAGTTAGCCACCGGCAATTGTTGTAGTCAGTACGGCAATGTATATCGATCACGCAGTAAACACTTTATAGCAACTTCTGCACTCACTGCAACGAACAAGTTATGTGCACAAAAGCCACTCGCACGATTCTATCTTTCCGATTACAAGTCACTCCTTGAGAACTGGTATGAGCGTACTGCCTTTTAATGTTTTAACGCGTGAATCTGTCGTTTTTAGAAATGTTTATAAAAAAGGAATATGACACCAGAGTATCGCCATGTTTGGTCCCCACTCTAACGCTGGACTCCAAACAGCTCTGTTATAGCTTGCATCCTAGAAAGAATTGACCCTTCACCTTGACAGACGCACATCGGTCTGCCGCATGATATATCAAACGTTTGTTTGGTTCTGTTTATGTTTTCAATTATGTCTCCCCCTTTTTTCCACAGGAAGCCTCAATGTAGGGCCTCCGGTAACTCTTATCTTTTCTCTCCTCCCCCTTAGGCTATTAAGCCTATCTTTAGGCATAATACATGTCCGGATGATGATTCGCATGATTCAGAAAGCGAAACGAAAAGCCGTCGACACCCTTCTAACAGCTTATACTGAACAAGCATTTGTATCAGAATTGTAAAGGTGTTATGGTTCATTGTTTTGCTGCACTTTGCCACTATTCAATTGGAAGTGTTGCTAACCACCAGCTTTTGCCTAAAAAGCCCCTTTGTTTTTGTTTTCCTTGTGTATAGGTTATTGTGTGAATTGTGGGACACAGGCCTGTACCCCACGTTGTATATTCGTCGAACCATTTCTTGTAACTGATTTATAGTAAACATTAGACCCTCGCCCGGCTGGGCAGGTCAGGAAACCAAATATAGCTACCATTGTGTCTATATTTTATTTTTGCTTGTTGAATTTACTCTGCCTATGGACCACTGTTGTTTATAAAATTCCTACTTCTTCTAGCACATTTCTTTTCATACCATTATAAAAGGTCTACCTTCAAGCCGCTCACGGTGCATTTACAGTTTCATACAGATTAGTCATTTCATTTGCTCTCCCATTCATTATCAGTTTTAAATCATTCCATCTACAGCCTTTTCTATACTTATAAGTTCACATTAATTTCTTATCATTAACACTATCAGAATTATAAAAACTTGAAGCAGCTCTTTCTTAAGTATTCCATGAGTGGGTATGCATTTTTACTGTTTGCCAGATTTTCTCAACACATTTTTTTTATAACATAAAAATGTAACTTTCCACAATTTTGTTCCCCAAGCTGCTCTTACATATGCTTGCACTTTTACACTGCTTAGCCTTTTAAGCTGCTCTTCAGTGTGCTTTGACTCCATGTTGCACACTCTCTTGTTTATATGCTTACACCCTCCTACGCTGCTCCATCCACCCTGACCTCTGTGTTGCTTCCCTTGCTCCTGTGGGTCTGCCTGCCCTTGTATTGCTTTCCTTGACCTCCCTTTGCTTCCCTGGCCTCCATAAATCCCTCCTTTGTGTTGCTTCCCCATCATGTGTTCTCTCCCACCCGCTAGTGTACTGGCAACCGGTTATTTTAGGACGGAGGGGGGCGAACGGTACACACACACACATATACACACTCACACCCATGCATTCACACACACAAATTCATTTACAACATTCATTACCAAGTATTCAAACATATCCACACACACCAAACAAAAATTAAAAAAAGAAATCACTTACCTGCAGCTCAGCCTCGGCAGACACAGGAGGGTTGGGACTACTGCCTTCCCTCATTGGTTGACCATAGGGCAGCTAATGAGGGAAGGCAACAGTCCCGAGCTTGACAGCGGAGTGGGATTGGATCAGTGAAACTGCTGACCCTACTCCACTCTGTTACGAGGTGTCATTGATTGACACTCAGCCCGGGCACTTCAGGGCTTAAAACCAAAGCACCCAGTTCCAAGGTAATGAGTGACGTTTTCCTTAGTTACGATGGGGAGGGCCTCCAGGACCTTTGCTGAGCTGAGGCAGTCACGATCACAGGAGCTGTGACATTCTCAGCCCAGCAAAGTTTAGCTCAGGCAGCCAGGAGCATGTACAGTTAGAACATGTCCACCTCCTGGCTGCCTGACCTGAAAATGAACAGTGTCTAACAGGCTGACCTTTGTTCAGCCTGACAGAAACACTTCTTGAGGGGCAAAAGGTGAGGGGGCGTGGCCCCTCAACCCCAAAGGATGGGCCGCGGTTGCGTTAGGGTTACTTCTATTTTTCTTATAAATCCAACTCATATCAGTAAAAAAAAAAAATAACACTTACTGCATGTGCCTATAAAATGACGCTGCTGACTGCGTAGGCTTTTTTTTCTCCTGTTTATTGGCCATGCTACATAGCATCAGGAATGCTGTGTGTCATGGTTAAACTCACTGGCAAAGCCAATAAGTCCCAAAGGCGAGATCTATTGGTTTTACCAACGCTTGTTAATACATATGACTCTGCAATGCCTTCTCCCTCCACCCCGCTGTGCAATGCAGAATGAAAAACCAAAGGGGATGATGGACGGAGTGTTGAACATTGCAAGCACTCACCCCCAGTCAACTGATCTGGGTTTAATCCATCATCATTCTTTAGCTCACTCCGCCACCCCAGTTCAGACATGGCCATATGCAAATCAGTCTTACCCTGTGCCTTATGGGAACAGTCCAGGCCACCCCAGTTCAGACATGGCTATATGCAAATCAATCTGACCCTGTCTGGACTGTTCCCATGAGGCACAGGGTCAAGACTGATTTGCATATGGCTGGGTCCAAACTGGGGTGGCGTAGTGGGCAAAAGAACGATGGATTTAACTCAGATCTTTTGAGTGGGGGAGAATGTTTGCATTCCGTCCATCATTTGTTTGCTGTAACACTTTTTGCCCTAAGTGGGATGGGTATGCCCAGACGTGGGTGCCTTGCTCACGGTGCCACTGGATTCAAGCTAGCCTGGCTGAAGAAGGGTGACATACCCTGAAACCATTCCCAGGATGTTTGTTTCCGGTCCACTAAACGGTGTAATTTTCCTCTGAGACTCAGCACATCATCCTCTATTGATGCTAACCTAGATGGCGTCTATGCAAATGACCTTTGCTGAGATCTTCGCTCACAACTGGCTACGGTGGGCACTTATTACCCTCCCCCCCACCAAAGGAAATGGATGTATAAATGGACAATGATCCGACAGTCTAACAGGGTCATTCCTTCCTCCACAATTGAAATCGGGAACCAATAAACCATCAATTTACATTGCTTGACCCCTGAACCCAACTCACCGTGGAAGGAAGGATGGGCTGTCCACACACTGCACACTTTGGGGCAAAAATCCTGGAAGGAAACAAAATTGAGGTTTGTACTGATTTGATGAACATACTATGTAATATACTATAGGCAAATACATTATTAGATGCTATACTAGAAGAGAATATGATAAAACTTTGTAAACTTATTCAGTTTGTGGGACACAATGTTTAAATCTATTAAAAGATGAAAAGCTAAAAAGAAATATCACTGTTAATGTTAACCATTCATTTTGCAACATGAATTGGATCAATGATAATTCGCTCTGCGTAGAGTAGAAAGTAGGGTTACCACCTTTCACCAAGAAAAAAAATGGTGATCGGTTTTCTTTTTTTGATTTTTTAGAAGATTCTGGAACCGAAAACGGAAGAGGATTTTATTACAATCCTATGGATTTATTTTTAAGAAGACAGTTGGGCATCTTTTAATTTAATAACATTTAGCAATAGCTCAGATAGCTCTAAAATCTGTATCTTGAGTGACTTCTTATATTTGCAGTATTATGTTTACGCTTTAAATGAGAGTAAAATACAAATTTTAGCTCACTCCATCAAGGGCCTATTTACAAAGGTAAATATAAATGTGTATATTTACCATTACACCTAGGTATAACTCCACATGTTTCTGCTATTCACTAGTTCAAGCATACATTTACACCCAGGTGTATACTTACATTTTTCCACCCCTTCAAATCGTTAGAGAATCAGCCTTCAATAGGTTTACAAGTAAAAAGTTACTACTATTAACGTGCCACAAATATGTGGAGATCTCTACCATCCTATAAAAAAGTGTAGTGTGTCTGCATGTATAATATATATGTATTCCCACTGAAAAAATTAAAGGCTAAAGGCATGTTATAGTTAGGTGAAAATGTCACATAAAACGTACCATTTGAAACTAACAAAACCACTGAAACTCACTAGTTATAGCTATCTCAAGTAACCATAACAAGGAACCTAAAGTAACTCTAACCAGCACCCTCGCCATGCACTGCTTTTACCCTTGCATAATAAATCACCCATGACATATTAATTGACTACATTTATAACATTCCTAATCACATCTGAAATGTCATCATTGTTGATAACACTGTGCTTGGCAGGTCGCGTCGCCCCTTGCCAGGCCAGCAGAGACAAGTTTGCAAAGTAAAATGATAATAAAAGTTTTATCATCATTTTCTTTTTCTTCAGGCAGCTGAGTTTTTGGGGGGCATACTTACCTGAGCACTGGAAGCATGTAGGAGCATGTCAGTTCGCATGTCTGTTTGGCTGGCTGACTGAGGATGGCCAAACTGACATGCGCGCTGACATCTCTCAAACCCAAGCTGCATTGGCGGGTGGGGAACTGCAGGCACAGGATCTTCTCCCAGCCCATGGTGAATTGGAAAACCAGCCCGCTCAGGCCAATCCTAGCGCTTCTCTCCGCATGAAAGCAGCATCTGGATTGGCTTTAGGGGAGTCTAGCAGCCTTAGCTTGTGCACATCAGAAAGCAAAAGAGGGGCAGATTAGTTCTTTTTTTAATTTTTTTAAAATTTGTTATTTCCCACCCCATACTGCCCAATCACTTTCACTTGATATGAGCTGCTACTGATGGCAGGGGATCCAGTTATGGTTACTTTACGGCACGAGTTATAGTTACTTGAGATAACTATAACTGGTACATATCATTGGTTTTGTTAGTTTCAAAGGGTATGTTTTATGTGACATTTTCACATAAAGCTACCGGGGCCAATCAGAACGCTTTAATTTTTACTGATCCAACTGTCCAGATATACAATTATTTTTCAACCTTAATTTCTCATAAACTACTGAACGGATTTACACCTAATAACAACAAGCATTGGCAAAGGCAATAGGTCTCGGCAATCCGATAGCTGTAGGAGATGACAATGTAAGTTCATTTGGGTATGGCTGAGGGGCTGTTTTTATTGATATACACAAACGTATTAACACTGCCAACGCCTATGGCTCTCAGACTGCTGAGATCTATTGTCTTTGCCAATGCTTGTTTTAGATACAGCAAACGTGTCTGTAGTTGTTCTCACTAAATGGAGGTCCTTTTTTGGAGGGGGAAGAAATGGCTGTCTCAGCACAGAGTAGTGGGGAGAGGGCTCAAAGACACAGATGTAAATGGCACCGTTGCCTGTAAGGTAGCTGCGTAATTAAAGCAGGGGAAACCCAATTTACCCTTGTATGCTTGTGCACTAGATAATTAAGGTCAGGGGGGTGCTACAAGGGACTTTATTCTGGAAGCAGAATGTACTCAGTTGGGAGTCGTATTCAAGTTATCGCACTCCAGTGTATCAACAGATATCACATGTGAAAACAAATCGGAACAGAAGAATGAATCAATGGAAGGGGAAAGATACACGGAAAGAGTAAAAAATGTATTCATAAAAAGTTTTATAAATTTTAGAAATGCAATTCACAAATAGACATATGGGGACATATGAAAAAATTAATTAAAGCAAAAAAGTTTTGAACAGAGAAGAAGGCAACATAAACACATCAATTCAAAACTGAACATCAACTCCTGATAATTACGGCAGACAACCAATTTAAATTAAATAAAAAATGGTTATAGGCTTGTTCCAAAGAAACATTGGTGGAGATGATGGAGGTGTCGACGTTTCGGTCTATGGTGCTATCGTCTTGTAGACCATCTTCAGGACCAAATAATTCATTTGCTGGTAGAGAAACCCCTGAAAAATCAGGTTTGTCGACAAACCTGATCCGTCTCCGGTCGATATATAGAACAACGCTGCACAACACGAAATTCGATTACCCCCTAAAGACAACTTTCTAAATAGTAGCTGACAACACAGCGGTTTTTTAAAATCGACATAGTCAAGATCCTTTTTCCCGTTTTCAGCGGCTGGCACTTCCTATCTACATGAGCAAGCTGCCTTTGTGATTTGTCAGGGTTTTCTCTACCAGCAAATGAATTATTTGGTCCTGAAGGTGGTCTACAAGACGATAGCACCATAGACCGAAACGTCAACACCTCCATCAATGTTTCTTTGGAACAAGCCTACAACCATTTTTTATTTAATTTAAATTGGTTGTCTGCCGTAATTATCAGGAGTTGATGTTCAGTTTTGAACTGATGTGCTTATGTTGCCTACTTCTCTGTTCAAAACTTTTTTGCTTTAATTAATTTTTTCATATGTCCCCATATGTCTATTTGTGAATTGCATTTCTAAAATTTATAAAACTTTTTATGAATACATTTTTTACTCTTTCCGTGTATCTTTCCCCTTCCATTGATTCATTCTTCTGTTCCGATTTGTTTTCACATGTGATATCTGTTGATACACTGGAGTGCGATAACTTGAATACGACTCCCAACTGAGTACATTCTGCTTCCAGAATAAAGTCCCCTGTAGCACCCCCCTGTAAGGTAGCTGCATCATTGTTGAAGCCCACACATGCACAGAGGGATTATCACAATCCCTCAGCAGAGAAAAACAGTTTTGCCTACATAGAGAGATATTCACAATCCCTGAGAGGAGCAAAGACAAACAACCACCCTGGCACAGAGTACCAGGCTCTGTTACGGATTGGTTAGGCAGGGGCGTTATTGGCATATTACGTTTTGTCACAAGAGGCATATGGAAAGAGAGAGCCCAGAAAAAGTGAGGGGAGAGCAGGTTAGAAACAGAGAAGTGGAGGACAGACAATAACAAAAAGCAAGAGGATGCAGCATGAGCCTAGGGTGGGCTGGCTGGACAGGAATTTGGAAGGAATACAAGCATGAGAAAATAAAGAGCAGGCTAAAAGGTAGACATTAGTTTGTGTTAAAAGACAGATTTTAGAACCTCATGGGGGGGAGTGGTGTATCAGGGGAGAAGAGATGGGTTAGTTGACTAAGTTAGGATATAGTTCCGTCAGTTTAGAATGTGTGTCTAAACTGAAGGATGTTGTATTTGTGCACCCAACTTGCTTTTAAATCAAAGGCTTTTTTCACAACCAGCAAATGTGTCTGTAGTCGTTCTCTGCCACTGTGAACCTCCGAGTGAGAACCCAGGTCTGCATGTGAACATCATGCTGCTCAGTGTCGGCATACTGCGTATTTGCAGGAACTCTTTGACCCTGATGGCTGGTGGGAATGCCATGAATACAAACATCCCTCGAATTCCGCTTCTTTGTGCGCCTGTGTCCCTTGTGTCCCTCTGTGCTTTAGGCATGTGGATAGTCCCTGAAGCAAAAAAATAAGCATGGTCCGTTTCTGTGTTTTTATTTAACGCTGACCTCTATGGAGGACTAATATGCTGGATCTCCAGCAGGCTCCAGGTGTTCCCCCAACCTGGTACAGGTGTCATGAGGGGGTCGATGGTGCGGAGCTCCTTCCCCTTGGACTCTTACAAGAGGGCAGCAATGATTTGTTTGTCCCCCACAGTTGACGACTCAGTGAACCAAGCGATTTTTGACAGTTGTGAAGAATCTAGCCGCTTTAGAGTTCTTTAAATTGTATTGTATTGTTGTAATTGCATTTATATAGCGCTTACTACTGAGGGCGTTGAACGCTTGTCATCACACCTTCTTGAGTAGCCCTTCAGGGGCTCCTAAAATATGCGCACATGCATTAATCTGTTCCTATGGTGCATAGGGTACATGAGACCTTTGTGTCTAGTTTCTGTCTTACCCTATGAAAGAGGTTTTAGTGTTGAGGGGCGGGGGCATTGTTTCATTAATGCCTTTACAAATCTACTTTCCGGTGAAGTCTCAAGACCAGAAACTGTGTTTTGTATATTTGAACACATTGACAGATGTGCATTTCTCAGCGCCCGAGACATGAAGGTTGCCAGCGTCATCGACCTCTTCAGTAATGATAATTCACGTTAGAGCGCAGAACAGAATCCCAAGGAAGAATGCCTGGGGATCGAGAGATAGTGTTTTATTCTTTGCATGCGCGTTGCTGCTCATGCAGTAAGCGTTTGCGCTATGAGCCCCAGCCCGTCTGCCTCGGGCCTCTTCCGATTTGCAATCCTCTCAGGAGATAGCTTGGCGGCGTGACAGGCTGCACTCTGAGGAGCACAGCAATTATAGAGGACTGAACAGCTAATAGGTGTTAAAAGTCAGGGTTGCCCTGGTAGAAAAAGAAGTCGAACAACATAATGAAATGAAACCGAAGAGCAATACTATAAGTAACAGGGCCAGATTCCAGGAATGGCAACTACCCACTGAAAGGCGGGACAAACGATACAATTAGCCACTGAAAGGAAGGGAATTTTCAAAAGACTACAAAGGAACAAATGGGAAACTAGAGGTGTGATCAATGCCGATAGATGAGATACTGCATGTCTCGCAGAGCAGCGCAGGCTCGCTGACTCTGGCTCGACCTAAAAAGCACAGTCTGAGAACCAAGATCTAGCTTTCTGCCAAATGTGGTGTAATTCCGTTCAGCAGTTTTTTCTGTAGCCCTGCCTAAAGAAGTCTATGGAAAATGCATGAAGGGCCTTTTTTCTGGGCTACCACTTGACGAAACACACCAAACCTCTCCATGCATAAAGTAGTCAAAGAAATGTGTACCTTTTTGGAAAGTTTAGTTAAACGGGGCCAAAGTTATTAGCAACACAAAAACGATTTTCCTATATAACAGCTGACATAACTATAACTACCCTGTGGCGACCGTAACTGGGTAATATGTATATGTATATATGTGTATAATAAAACTTTACATTAATTTAAAAAAACTGATTATTAACCTAGAATTAAACTGTTACAACACAATAACAAATTAAACATGTATTAAATAATTCCTTTAAATATGCTAATTATATTTATCAATTAGTTTTAAATACACTCTCAGTAGCATTTTTAATATGTAGTAAATGTTTACACACAATTTAGTTAATATTTCTATTAATTGTGTTATTAAAATTTTTAATACTAAAATTAGTTAATAATTATATATTTTAACTTTAATACATAGGTATTGTATTTATATTAATTGAAGACCATCATTGTTTGAAAAAAAAAGCTTCAAACCAAATAAAAGGTTTAAAAAGTAAATAATCAGATGTCAAATTGTTCAGTGGCAAAGCCTTGAGCCCACTTTCCGCTTCACGCAACAATGTGGAGTAGCTGCAGACTTACAGTTTTTAATGCGTTTCACATTATTTTTGGGACTTATTAGTAAATACCGGAGGCTTCAATTTAGATGATGGTGAGGTTTCACACATGTAAATCCATGATGGATACCAACGCTAGAGGAAAGGTAACTAATTTTCATCACAGGCATCAAGGCCAGATACTATATGAGCAGTCAATGTTGCTATAATGTAGTGGAAAGGTGTCACTGTGAGAAAGTTTCAATTCTACGACTTTCACCCTAGCTAATATGTACTGTTATATGCAGTGCCCCTAGAAATATGTGATCTTTTTGGCAATTTTATTTAGTCGAAAGGCAACCTGGGCACTAGTTTTTGAGAACATTGGTACATTGTGAATTCAGTGAATGTTTTAGATCCATATTATGGGCTTCAGAATTAAGTTTCTAGAGACTCGGACCCTCGTAAAAGTCACTACTATACAATTGATGGCATGGACTGACCTTGAAGCATTTCAGATAGACATTTCTTGCCTCGTTAAGAAAATGCCTATTATCCCTATGTCCTCACCCAAGTTATTATTATCGAGGAATTCCAACGCTCTGTTGGCCAGTAATAAGTAGAGTAAATCATATCATCATTAAATGCAAAATAATACTTTACTAAAGAGAAAAAAACTGAAATCAAGAAAAGGCAACAAAAAATAAGTCCGTTAACTTCCTGCCACCACTGTCTTTAGTACATTCTGTCCGAAATTATCACAACCCAGAGCCAACCTTTGCATTCTATAGTGATTCCCAAACATGTGAGGGTCACAAACCGTTGAGGACACCTGATTCAACTCAGCGCAGGAAGCTGCAACACCCCTAGTAAATCTTCTAGGATCTTATCTGGCCAAGGAACTTTAGCCATCTCATAAGCTAAGGCAATTGTCTCTCTGATCCACCTGCTCAGAGAAATCTTGGTAGCTCTATTATCACTATTAATTCTCCCAGCTGCTTTCCTCTGACAGCGATTCCACTTTCTACTTAGCGCTTGGACGCCCCAGGGCAGCAACCGCACTTTATAAGTTTACATTTCATTTCATTTCATCCCAAAAGTCACAAATAGGTGTGCAGATCGAATTTCCTGAAATAATCTGAATGTTCAAATTAAACACAGCTCTCCTGATATCTAAAAGATGGCACAAACCTAGACTGGGGAGAAAGGATCAGAAAAAGGTTGGAAGAAAGATTTCCTGACCCTACATTCCAAAGAGGTACTTTTAGGGCTAGATTAGGAAAGTACCCTTTTTGACATGGTCATCCCCACTTTTTCGATACAATTGACAGAAAGTGCAATGGGTTACTGCTAACCAGGTCCCCAGTGCTAGATCGGTTTCCCTAATTTGTAAAATTTCCCCAATTGGCAATACACTTAGCACCCCCTTAAAGTCCGTAGTAAAGGAAACCCCAGGTACCTACAGCAAGAAAGCTAAAGGGTATCAGCCACACTACGGGACTCCTCACCAAGCCCATGCAGACTGTGTGTCTTGGGACAGACAAAAGAGAAAACACAACATGGCATACAATGCATGAAGTATAGGTAAGTCACCCCTACAGCAGGCCTTACAGCCCTAAGGCAGGGTACACTATACTACATGTGTGGACATATCAACATTAGCAGATATGCCCCTGTGCTGAGCAGTTCAATTACTGCCAGTAACTGTGAGCAGGGAAGCGATTTTACGTACATGTGCTAGACCATGGGTGCTCACAAACCTTTGCCCACAACTTAAATGTGGAGAATTTTAACTCAATGGGCCTAAAAGCTCTGGTAAGTCCCAAGGAGGGATGAAAAATTTAACTACAGGTCTGGATAAAGAAATACTTCTAAGTAATTTATAACCCAACTGTTCATCCTCCAAAAATCATCCACGGGGATCTCTAAGGGCACTAATCGCTGCCCATTGGGTACTTAAATCAGAAACAGCCAACACCTTTTAAAAACCATCAAAACGAAATTGCAGAACCATGTTGATATCACATTTCACAGTAGAAACATACTACCTTGAATACCAGGACTGAAAATTCTTCCAATGCTTAGACTAAGCCTTAAATTTGGAAGAACATCTCGACTGCTGAATGGACAAAACCTAAGTACTCAGGAAGCCGAATCATCAAAATTTCAAAGAGGAAGGCACCCCAGTGATAGAACAGAAGGGGTGAGCGGAATCCTCCAGGGAGGGGATTGAGCCATAGAAAGAAGACGAGGGAGCTAGGATCTCAGAAGCCAGAATGACATCATTACTATTACATCCAAAATATATCAGCTCCAGCATTTGCAGAATGTCCTCTTCAATGTTCTTCTTTACCCTATATCCTCTCTCATGGTGCTATGGTCATGAGGTTACTGCTCCGTTTCCCACAGCCTAAACCTCTCTATATTTCCCTTTGTATGGATACAGCTATTACTGTGCCCTTTCAGCCCTTGAGTAACTCATCTTTTTCTGCTGAAGCAGGGATATAGCAGTAGCCTTTCGGGCAACATAATGTTTACCTGATTCTACCGTTGATCAAAAGTACTGAGTATAACACTGTCGCACATACAAATGTTTCTATCTACAGTTCTGCCTCCTCAAATTGCATGCCATCGCATAAGAGTCTTCTCTATATTCCCTTGAAAGTTCACCTTAACTTAAAACTTCAAATTGTTGTCTCTCCATTTATTTCAAAGGACCCTCTACTTACTTTCCATCCTCTGCACAGTACTTAATGTGACCTGGTGTAGCCCACCGGCACTTATTTTGGGGGGACCAGCACTTATTTTACTCATCAGACACTGAACAGAGCTAGAGAGGGAAAAAGCACACACAGAAGAAAGGAGAAAGACTTAATAGCCATTACAAAGGGAGACAGCAAGACTGAGATTAGTGGTAAGCAGTGTCTGGTAGTGAATTAGAGAGGACTGAGGTAGATTCAACCATATGCAGCTTTGTTATTCGGCACACCGATGTTTAATTGTACCAACCGAGGGCTTTGGAGCAAAACTTTGAGCACCGGCACTTATCTTTTTTTTCCAAATTAAGTACTACCTCTGCATACTCCCTCTCTCCGAGGACAGCTCAAATGTATGTTTGCCTTAATCCCCATTATTGGATTTCTGCAAATTGCCCACACCTTACTTCAAAGATCACAATCTGTTGTTTAACACCTTGCGTGGTCGTGACAGAACCATTCCGTCACTAGTCGCGGTGGCGCTGTGCTGGTGACGGAATGGTTCAGTCACGGCCCGGCCGCTGCGCCTGCGCGGCGCTGATAAAGCGTCTGCGCTGAGCGTTTCATTGAGCGGGTGGGGCCGTGATGGAACCATTCCGTCACAAGCACAGCGCCACCGCGGCTCGTGACGGAGTGGTTCTGTCATGAGCATGGTGGCGCAGCGCGGCCCCCCTCTACCCCCTAGTGCTGCAGCAGAATTACCGCTGTGGCCAAGGGGTTAAAAGATGTATCACTGGAGCCTCACAATAATTAATCTACTGTAGCTCATGTATTAATACGTTAACGATTTGCATGGATTCACATACCTCCCCTCTCTCACTACAGATGACATCTAACTCCTGTTTATTTGATTTACTGCTTAGAAACTGGAGCAAATGCATGGAACAGTTCCCGTAAGAACACAATGCTAATCCCAATAACCAACAATAACCAGAAGGAAAAATACACCTTGGGCTCTGGAGCAACATGCTGCCTGGAGTCAAGCACTTTAACCCTTTGCCAAGGATAGTAAGTGCTACATAAATGCAATTACAACACAATATACGTCCTTCTTCGCCTTAACTAAAACTAATAACATAAAGCTCAGGAGTATTGCAGCCGATTATAGATCATTCAGGCTGCATAATATTGTTTGACACTCTTCACTCACATAAGAAAGAGCTGATGGGTAATGGCCATCTCCAAAAGTGCACAAGCAATAAACAGCCCAACACCAAGTGAACAGGCATGGAATACCTGAAGAGATCTACCACATGCCACTGGCCAACTGAAGAATTTAATTTAGTCCACCACTGCAGGTTGCGATAAGCTACCTACTATGACCGCTTCTTGAAATCTCACAATGACATTCAGAAAACAAAAGTCTATCCGAGCAAATCTCTCTACCATTTCTCCCCCCAACCTATCCCTGGTCAGAACCATAAACTTTAAACAAAATCTCAGAATCGACAACTCACGAAAGTAACCAGCTAAATGGACTATAATCATAAAAAAATACAATAAAGGAATCTCCAAAACTTCCCAAAGATTACAGCTTACTGAAAACCATAAACTGTGCGCCTCTCCCATCCTTCTTCATCGATGCGTCCCACAACGTGATAACGCCACCTCCTTGGTAATTTATATATGACATGGAAACACTTCCCACATAGGATCTAAACAAAAACAGCACATTGACAGTACACAGTGTAGAGTGCTGCCTATGTAGGCAAGGCCTTCAGGGCCCCATGCTGGTCGCAAGCCGTATATAAATGTTGTAATGCAATCTTATTAAATTAACATTAGTTCTAATAGGGGTGGTGGGATATTTTATTTCACTCTCTCCATTTTTTTACAGTACCTGTGAGGAGTCATGTGTGAGCTTGATGCACTTCAAGGCTGGGCTGGAGTATATTTGAACCTGTTTTGACACCTATGTTCTGCAGTCTTTTATGGGTGCGTGATATTATAAGCATCTCCTTTCCAGAGCACCTTACATTTCCATTTACCCCTCCCATTTAGTATTACATGTTCCCCATTATATAGCAACTTCCCCTTGTATCTCCTACATCTACTGCAAAGACACATACCTATGTATGCAGAGATCTCTGTAAACGAGTTAAAAAAATATAGGAGAGGCAGAGACTTCTAACTGTAGGTTTGTGAACAGCATTGTACATGAGTAGTACTAGTTTGCATACTACAAAATCTAGTCTATGGATACATATCAATATATTTTTACCAGCCTTAACACGAAAATACCGACCAAGTTGGTAAAAACTCTGGTCAGCAAGAAACCCTAATAGCAAGCAGAATGCATGTTTCAGGGAGTGGTTAAGGTGGACACACATGTGTAAAGGGGCATTATTTACCCTGGTGTGACTATTTTATTGTTCCAGGATCTGGAAAGACATCCTTGTTTGCATTAGGACTGCCACAGCCCTGCTCGAATTTAGCAATTTGTTTAAAGAGAACTATATCATGAAACTGCAGACCCCTGCCTCCACAAACCAAAGGCCTCTGCAGCTAATCTCTGAATGCATCCTTGCCTTCGACTCTACAGTGATTTGCTGCCATTTGGCTATGTTCGTGCCATAAAAACAAAATGCATACTTGCATAAGTTTCGGGGCGACCAAGAAGCCTTGAAGAAAAGGCCACCGTCTAATGGTATAAAGTGAAGCATACTCTTACCCAGTTTTCGGCTGGATTTCCAATCTGGAAATGCTTCCGAGAGTCTTCCTTTCTCTGTTCAGTTCTGTCCTGAAAGCTAACATTCTCAAATGTAAGAACTAGAATTCCTGCAAAATATCCCCTCATTCCACTCCGATATTGGTGCCTGATGACTCTTACCATAACCCTAATGTAAATATGTTACTATTAAATGCTTTTCTGTGCGATGTACTGTCTTTTGCTAGGTTGAATTCCTCATCAATCATGTCTATACGTTGCCAACCTACCACCAACATACTTATGCTCTGCATTCTCGTCACAGGGCATTTGTCTACATCACTCTTTTATTTATTTATTTTAAAGGTTTTATATAGCGCTGGCTAGACCCGGAGGTATCAGAGCGCTTTACATGCGCATCAGATCATAGTTACAGGTTACATTGTTACAAAGGTTACACAGTTATTAGAGCATGGCAACATAGTTACTTGTAAGGTCAAGATAAACAGTAAGAACAAATATGTAAGGGGAAAAGCAGGCAAGGGGAAAAATTCAGGGGGGGGGGAACGAGCTGGGGAAGTAGACAGGTAATGAAGGTGGTGAAGGACATCGCATGGAAAGAGGAGGGGAAGGGTGACGGGGACACAAACTCGTAAACGAGTCAATGCAACGTCCAAAGTCCAGTAAGCTGTGATCTCAGGGGAAGTGGTATCACTGCCCTATTTCTGTTGCGGGAGGTTCCCTTTACGCAGTAGACTCTCTCAGAGGGGTCTCTGAGACTCCAAGGCCTACATACTGGATCCTTCCCCCAAAAAGGGAGAGGGAGTGCTTTGGCAAGGGATGCCATACCATACCTCAGCTGTGAGTGGCTCCCTTGGCGCAGTGGACTCTCTCAGCGGGTACGCTGAGACTCCAGAGTATATATATTAGATCTTTCCCCAACAAGGGGAGAAGGAGTGCTTAGTCAAAAGGCACAAAGGACAGGGAGCTAGGCAGACTAGCAGGCAAGGTGAGAGATTCAGGGGAGAGTGGATAGGAGCTAGGGAGGTAGACAAAGGGAGAAAGAGTACTAAATGGGAGCAAATGCTGAAGCAAAATGTAGGAATAATGAACATACTGGGAGAGTTATTGAGGGTGAGAAATGGACTGTGTGCAGATAAAAGTGGGAGGCCTGTAGGAACACAACGGAGTGCGACGTAAGTTGTGTGGTGACACAGGAGGGTACTGTGTGGTTCCTGTGATTTTAAACATAATATACTGTGACCTGAATGGAGACAGGTAGCCTTCACACCATACACCTTGCATGCATGCCTATACTTAAGGATGAGAGAGGTGCGAGGGCAGGGGTGCTCACTTGTGGAAGTCGGTCACGCAGTAGACCTTGTTGTTGAAGTCCACCATGAACGGGATGCCATCAAGCCTCTTGTTACAGACCACACAGCGGAAGCAGCCGGGGTGGAAGGTCTTCCCCAGAGCAGGCAGGATCTAGAGGGAGCACAAAGAACATGAGACTGAATATGACTGACTGCAGCATAACCAGGCACTTCAGCCTACTACTGCAGCACTCAAGTCTGACATACCAGTGCGCTTCTGAGATTGAACCCATAGACATTCTGTTAGGTCCTAGGGTGTTATGGCTTTTTGTAACTGCAAACAGATGCTGACCAACGATATCCATGCATACTTCAGCAGAATGCTTAAAGTAGGCTTGTGACTGACTGTGCTTGGAGACTATTCTCACTGATGCAGAATCAGCAAAGTGGTGGTCAATCAAAGTAACATGTACTTATCACTGCATGCCAAGAAGCAAGGCAAACACAAATGTGCAAAGAACCCCTGTATTCACCAGAGAGCAGCTCTGTCTGTGTGCTTAGGTGTGTCTGGTGTTGTGTCTTGACAGGTGTTTCAGAGAAGTGAAACAATTACAAATCTATGTAACACTCCATAAGGTTTTATCAACAGTGGTACTTGCTACAGCACTGGTGCATCCTACAGCGGCCAGGTATGACATACTGGAGTGCCCACGCCTGAATAACCAAACTTCTAACCAAACAAGCATGACTAAATGCAGTAGACTAGCCCGACCTACTAAAACACCCCTACAATCTAAAGCAACCCAATTTATCTTACTATTGCACCAACCACACAAGCCTGACCTACCAAAATTCCTATGTCTGGCGAACTGCAGCCCCACCAAAAGCGGCATACTTCAGCAGCCCAGCCACCAACACTATAGGACCTCACAAGCGCAACATCTCAGCTACCACAGCTTTTCAGTATGACTTGCAGCACCCAACCCTCACCTACCAGAGTGCATACAGCAAACAAGGAGATGATGGACGGAGCTCTGAAACTTTTAAGACACTCACCCCCAGTCACAGAACTGGGTTGAATCCATCATCGTTCTTTAGGTCACTTCGCCACCCCAGTTCAGACCCAGCCAACTGCAAATCAGTCTTGACCCAGTTCCAGTCGGAACTGCCAAGCCATGTCTTCCCTGGACCGGAAACAAGCATCCTGGAACCGGTTTCCGGGTAACACCCCTCATCAGTCAGGCTAGCTTGAATCCATTGGCAAAATGAGCAAGGGACTCACGTCTGGGCACACCCTGACAACTTAGGGCGAACAAAGCAAACACAAGGAGATCATGGACAGAGCGCTAAAACTTTTCAGAAACTCCCCCCAGTCACAGATCTGGGTCGAATCCATCATCGTTCTGGCTTGGCAGTTCGAGATGGGACTGTTCCCATGAGGGTCAGGGCCAAGACTGATTTGCATATGGCTGGGTCTGAACTGCGGTGGCGAAGTGAGCTGAAGAACGATAAACGACTAAACCCAGATCTGTGACTGGGGTTGAGTGTCTGAAAAGTTTCAGTGTTCTGTCCAACATCTCCTTGTGTTTGCTTTGTTCGCCCCAAGTTGGCAGGGAAAGCCCAGACTTGGGTCCCTTGCTCACTTTGCCACTGGATTCAAGCTAACCTGGCTGATGAGGGGTGTTACGCCGAAACCGGTCTCAGGATGCTTGTTTCTGGTCCAGGCAAGACCTGGCTTGGCAGTTCGAGCTGGACTGTTCCCATGAGGAACAGGGCCAAGACTGATTTGCAAATGGCTGGGTCTGAACTGGGGTGGGGAAGTGAGCTAAAGAATGATGATGGATTTAACTCAGATCTGTGACTGGGGTGAGTGTGTGAAAAGTTAGTTTCAGCGTTCCGTCCATCATCTCCTTGTGTTTGCTACCACAGTGCATCCCTGAAGCTCTACAAGTGCAACTCAACTTACCTGACTACAAGCCCCCAAAGCCAATCTACTTTAGCACCCTAGGTGGGGTCTGTAACACCTAAAACCTTGATTTCTACAACAGCAGAAGTCATACCTACAGCTTCACCTGTTATTACAGTATTGAGACACACACAGCTCTAGCCATGCACCTCAATACTATCCTTTAACACCTCTTGCTATTCCTGCACATACCACAATCAAAGCTCTGCAGGGTCTCTTCAGCTGTATGACATGCAACCCCTGCTCTTGCAGTACTGGGACCAGGCACTGCGCTGCAAGAATAGCCCAATAGTGACATGTAACAGGAACTGCTATTCCAAAGGTGGAACCACAATCAAAGCTCAGCTAAAGTACCTCACTCCTAACCAACAATGCCCGCTTGGCACCCACATTTGCTCTGATAATTCACATCACTCCCTACTTAGTCTCATTAATGCACTTTAATCCTGATCTGTATCCATAGTAGCACATCATGCTCTGGTAGTACTGAGACACACACACACAGCTCCTTTATGGCACCTCAATCTTCAACTTGCAGACACACACATACACAGCTCAGGTTCACAATCTGCAGGGCACCCTAAGGGGAAGAATCCTGCCAGGGTAATTCGGGGCATCCCAGGTACCTCATTAACAGCAAGCCCATCACTAGGGAACTCAAGAAGTTCTGATCTGTACCTCAAGTCTGATCTACAAATCCGTTGTCTGTAACAGCACACAACGTGTAGCAAATACTCACCTTTTCCAAAATTAGGTGTCCGCACATGCAACATTTTTCTGCAGCTTCCTGAAAGCCTGAAAACTAGAGAAAATAGAAAAATGCACCAGGTTTATGATACAACAAAAAGGGACAGGAATTTTTTACCAGTCCCCACATATTACTTACCAGTCAGCTCTCACCTATCACTAACAAGGTAGCAGTCATCATGAGGTTCATGCACATTGCTCACAAGTTTCTTTTCTCACATCATCCACCAGGCAGTCTGCACTCCTCGCTTACCAGGCAGTTCTGACATTTCTCACCAAGCAGTCCTCACACTTCACTCACAAGGAACCACTTGTCCATCACTCACCGAGTATTCCTAAACATCACTGCACATGCATTTCTAGCACAATTCTCTCGGGGTAGCTTTTGTAATATAAATGAATCCAGCATCCAAGACTAAAAGGGCAGTTTCCGGCTCCAAAGCCGCTCCTGATCTTAACATTTTAATGAATCATCTTACCTAATCTACACCTGGACTCCTGGACATCATTTAAGATTACAAAAGTAGCCATCACACATTCCTCACCAGAATTTCCACACACATCCCTCACCAGTGATTCTTAACCTATCACTTTCCAGGCAGTGGTCATATAGTACTTAACAGGCAGCCCTTGCACATTACACACCTGATGTCCCTTACAGTGTTACTACCAAAAAATATATATATAGCATATAATATAGGTTTAGTATAGAGCTAAAAATATGTGTAAGCAGGATCGATCGATCATAAGTGTCTATTTCCTGTGCATATTTCAATTCCAGTACTTGATTATGTATTCTATAGTCCCGAGCCCTGCCTTATGGAAGGAACTTAATCATTAGGAAGGCCTTAGTTTCTCTCTTAAAGGATGCTGTGTCTGGTATCTTTCTAATGGTTGGAGGAAGTGAGTTCCAGATTCTGGGGGCTGCTCCTGAGAAAGCTCTATTGTACGTTTTCTTCTTCCGGAAGATGGCTGTTCTCAACACCAGCTCCTTTGTACTCCTGGCCGGTCTGTTTCCTCCAGATAGTTCAATTTTCTGAGGAAGGTAATTAGGTGTATTGCAGTGGAGCGCTTTGTGGGTTATGCATGCCCTTTTTAGCTGGATTCTGGCTTCATAAGGTAGCCAGTTTAATGCTTTCAGGTGTGGGGATATGTGGTCAAATTTCCTCGACCCAGTGATCAGTCTTGCACCAGCATTGAGACATGCCTTCAGTGGTGCTGTTGAGATTTTTGGTAGACCTGCTAGCGTTGTACATCCATATTCAATCCTCGCGATAACTAGTGATTGAACTGCCAATTTGAGGTCCGCCTTAGATATGAATGGTTTCACTTTTCTAATCTAGTTCAGATGATAGCGGGCGCTTTTTGCCATTGAATTGATATGGGCTTTCATGTCTAGGTTCTCATCTAGTGTGATTCCTAGTGATTTCGCTGAGCCAACTAGAGTAGGGGTGCAGTCTAATGCTTTGATCATATTGGACCATTCCTTCACCTCTGTGTTTTTCTTTGGTGGTGAGATTAGTAAGAATTCCGTTTTTTGTGCGTTTAGTTTCAGATGATTGTCAGTTAGCCATTGTAGTGACATTTTTAAGGCCTCATTCATTCTCTTGATGTCTTCCATGGATGTGATCTTGATGTAAATCTGCGTGTCATCCGCGTACATGTGATAGGATATTTTAGATTTTTGAAGGATTTCTGTGAGAGGTTCGATGTAAAGGTTAAACAGTGATGGAGATAACGTAGAGCCTTGAGGGACTCCAATTGAGTTGGGGCATGCTGGTGATAGTGATTGGTTGACCAGGAATCTTTGCGTTCTATTCTGAAGGAATGATTCAAACCATTTTAGCACATTTCCAGACAGTCCCATCCTGTCCTGAAGCCTGTTCAGTAATTTTTCATGGTTTACTGTGTCAAATGCTGATGATAGGTCAAGGAGGATAAGTAGACATGTTTGATTAAGGTCTAAAGCCTGTAGTGCATCATCGACAATATGTAGGATTGCGGTTTCTGTGCTGTGTCCTGTTCTGAATCCTGACTGGCAGTCGTCTAGTAGCGAGAAGTTAGTAATGTGTTGGCTTAGTTGGTTTTGTACACATTTCTCTATTAGTTTGGCAAGGATAGGGATGTTGGTCACTGGGCGAAAGTTATTTGGATCTGCTGGGTCCGCAGTAGGTTTTTTGATGATGGGGACGACTTGACCTGTTTTTAGGCAATCTGGAAGGATCCCTTGGGATAGCGAGGCGTTTATTATTTTCGTCCAGATGGGAATCCCCATGTGGTTTATTTCTTTGAGGCATTTTGAGGGTAGTGGATCACTACAGTGGTTGTTAGGTTTGATGTTTGATAGTGTTTTGGCGATGGTATTTTGATCAAGTAGTTTGAAGTTAGCCCATTGTGCTTTGTTTTTTGTCCTAATGTGGGTGTTTTCCAAGGTGATGTTGGGTGTTCGGTTGTCCGTATTGCCAGCTTCTTTTCTGAGCTCTCTTATTAGTGTATTGGCCTTGTCTGTGAAGAATGTTGAGAACTCTTCACAACTTATTTGAGTTTTTGTAGTTTCTTGGTTGGTTTTGGACAATTTATTGGTTTGCTGTTTTAGAATCTCGAATAGTTTCCGAGGTCTGTTTTTGGCATTATCTAGTTCAGATCTGATAAATTCTTTCTTGGAATTTAGGATCTTTTTGTTGTATTCGCTCCTGATTCTTCTGAGGGATTTCAGTTCGGGAGATGATGGGTGTTGTCTCCATTTTCTTTCAGCTAGTCTTAGTTTCCTCCTTTCTTCATTCAGTGTTTCACTGAACCATGGATTTTTAAACTTCTCTGTGACTCTTTTCAGTTTTAGTGGCATCGTGGCGTTGACTATATTCGTTACTGTTTTAGTGTAATGATCTGTAAGATCCTCTACATTCTGCAAGTTGTTTGGTGGATTCAGGTTCTTCTCACAGCTCTCTACTAGTAATTCCATATTCGGATCTTCAGTGTCTCGCGTAAATTTCTTGTGTCTGGTAGGTTGTATGGTCTTATTCTTTTTCATAGTGTTTATCTGGAAGGTTATGGCATGGTGATCTGACCACTCGCACGGCTCAATTGATAGAATTGAGGTATTGTTGGTTTTTGAGATTATCCAGTCTAATGTGGCTCCTTTTACATGTGTTGGCTGCGTGCATGCTTGGTTAAGCTTTAACTCCGTTAGAAGGTCTTTCAGAGCATTAACCTGTTTGTCATCTTTGTCATTCCAGTGTAGGTTAAAATCCCCTAGAACAATGTTATTATTTTCCGTATTGGCGTTGGTGGTGAGGATTTCCATTAACTGGTCTATGAAAGTAATATTATTACCTGGAGGGTGGTAAAGCGCATGCAGATTGCATCTTTGATTATCTGCTGTTCTTATCTTGAGACTTAGGTGTTCACACGATTCGAGTGGTTCTGATAGATCTTGGCTGACCTCTATGTCTGATCGGTAAATCCAGGCAACCCCTCCCCCTGTCTTCTTCAGACTATCAAGTCTCACAATACTATACTGTGGGGGTTCTAGTAGGTCCATATACGGAGACGAGGATTCCGAATGCCACGTTTCTGTCAGGATTGTCACATCAATTTCCTTGTTCATGATGAGGTCAGCTATGTCTGATGCATGTTTTGCTGCCGATCGACAGTTAAGAAGTAGGCATTTCAGATGTTTCCCTGTGTTCCTCGTGTTCATGTTCTGAGAATCGGAGATTAGTTGGACTTGCTTTAAGTTGTTAAGATTGGCTTTCCTTTCATTTTGTCTTGATGTTCTATTAGCATCGATCTGGACTGTTCTAATTTTTTCCCCTCTGTCGCGGTTTGTAGGCTCATATTCCCGTAATAAGGATAGCGTTTCTTCTTCTGATAGGTAATTAAGGTTCCTATCCTATTTTGCCTGATTGATAAGGGTAATGCCATCTTATTGTCCTTTCTTTGAGAAATACGTAGAACTTCTCAGATGTGTTCATCTTTGGTGTGGGTGCTTACTGTCATTTCAAGCACCTTTTCCATCGCTTGTAACGTGCTTAGAATATTGTCTACTTGTGTTTGAAGCTCTTTGATTCCTCTAGAGTCTGGGCTGAGGTATTAAGGGCGTTCACCCTCGTATTTCTATATCCTCGTTTTGCAATCCCGTGTTTAAGTTTTGTCCTCTTCATCGGACATCTTCTCTTTTTGTCATTATTTCGGTTGTCTGCTCCGTCTCTGTTCACGCTGCTCTCTTTGTTTAGTGCTCTTAATACCAAGTTTGGGTGATAACTCTTTTGTGTCTTTCTAGTTGACCTTCGTGTTGTGGTAGCGTGGGGTAAGGAAGCGGTGTTATCTTCTATATCAGTTGTTTCCATATTTTTATTGGGTGCCATACTCGTCGGTGATGACATGTCCATGTTGAGAGGTGTCGAATCTTCCCTCTGAGAAGGTTTCAGGCTGGCATTCTCATATCGTGTATCCATTACAATTTTTCCTGTTTCCTTTCTGTTATTGTGGAGATGCGTTGAATCTTCTTTATGAGAGAGTACCCGGGCTATATTTGTATATTGTGTGTCCACTTCGGTTCTTACTGTGTCATTCCCCGATTTCGATCCTCCTAATCCAGTTATGTCTCCTTGATGTGTTGGCTTTAGTGGATCCTGAAGGTTTCTAGTTGGTGTGCAGTCTGTGTTGGTAGTACTGGAGGGGTCTATGGTGTCTTCTTGTGTAGTCAGGTGTCGTTGAGATCTTGAATTTTCTACGTATTCTTTTAAGGTTGAGAAGAAGTTGTCGAATTTTTCTAATTCACTGTCAGCTGCTTGTATGAGTACTATACCGTTTTTATATATAGTTATGCATAGGTTCGCTCTACTCCTTGGTGATGGTTGGCTCATAAGTTTTGTGCCATGTTGGTTATACATTTTATGTTAAGCATTTCTGTAATGGTATTCTAGTGAAGAATATCAAGTCATTCACGATAATACCCTTATCTGTGTGCGAGGGGTCCAAGATTAGCGTGTCCGGTTTTTTCCTCAATAAATTGTGTTTTAATTTTTTGGCTGCGTTCTTGGATAATTTGAATGGGTATTTTATGACATGAGCGTTCGTGCTTACCCGCTCTAAGTAATTGTCCGTCATAGTTGTTGATAGGTATGGAGTATGTTTACTTATGGCTTAAGTTTAATTATATGGATTAAGTATATATATGTATATACACACACACACACACATATATATACACACATATACAACCATTTATTTATTTATTTTTGTCTAACTACTTAGTTTGTGTTGACCTTTTCGTGTTCTCCAGACTTTCTTCCAGTATCTGTTATTGTAAAAAGTTATTTCAAGATGGCCGCCTGTTATCTGGCTTATCTGAGGGCTGTATGCCTTTCTCACTTTCAAGCAGCCTGGAAGGCCTCTTTCAGTTGCCTTTATTTGCTGCAGCTATCCTAGTCCTGGAGCTCTTTTCTCTTTCCATAGACTGGTTGTCCTCTTTTACTTTGATAACTTTGAAGACACCACTACTATTTACAGCAGCAGCAGTCATACTATCAAGAAAAGCCTTTTCACCATCACTGGATATTCCGATCGCTTACTTGCAATCACCGATAAAAGTGTCAACCTATTTACCAGGCCATAATCTGGAATCAAACTGTGAAGTCGCTATCAGCATCCAGGAACAAGCTTCGGATATGACACTGAGAAGCCCCACATTCCACTGAATTGGTTATTTTACTCAAAATCATGTTAATAATTTTAAATGATAATCTTTTTAATTTAAACTATTCAATGTAATGAAATCCAAATATTTTAAAGTTGTTAAAATGTAAAAATTGAGCAATTATTTATATAATGCATTTTTGTTTTACTAAAACGGGCTATAGCTTGTATTGGTGGAATGGGTGGCTAATGGTTTTGTATCAGGGTGAATAAATAAATATTGGGGATTATAATTAAATTGTATGTTTCAAAAGTACTATTTTTAATAATTTAAATTAATTTAAATGAAAAAATGTGGTTCACTATTTAGGCTGTTTTTTTAGTTTAGTATTTCATGTTTTTAAGGTAAAAAAATATATGGGGGTGTCTTTTGTTGTTTATCTGTGTATGAATTTTTTTTCTTTATATTTTACTAAATGTAAGATTATACATGAACCCTGACATTAGCAGAAAAATATAGTTTTGATTTTAGTCTATGTAGTCGTGAATGAAATGAAATTAAAGATTAATTTTAAAATGTATTTTTAAAAAGAATTTGAATTTAAATGTTACACGTTATTTAAAAAATATTTGTTGAATTATATATAATAATATTGATCCCAACAATATATACACTTTCTCCAGTTTTTGTGGGAATGGAATTTGAATTGTAATCCATTCCCACTCAATATATGCACTTGACCAAGGTTCGTGGATATGAGTTAGAATAGTAAATCTGACACTCAATAGCCCAACATATACACTTTCCCTAATATCTGTTGGATTAGAGTTAGAAGAGTAAACCTGGCCCCCACTATGTGCACTGTCCTCAGTGTCTGTTGGATTGGAGTCAGAATGGTACATCTCCCCAATCTTTACAGTTTCCACAATGAGTGTTGGATTGGAGTTAGACTAGTAAATGTGATCCCTCTGAAATATATGCTCATTTCTCAGTGTTTGTGGGCTCGTTATTACAATAGTAAATTATAATCCCCAGCCCCAATATATGTCTTTTGCCCCCTATCTGTCGAACTGGAATTAGAAAAATATACCCGATACCATCCCCCAAACATGCACTTTTCCCAATATCTGTTGGAATTAAGAGTAGTGAATCTGGATTATCTCCCTGCCCCTCAAATATATCCACTGTCCCCAATGCCTGAGTGACTGTTTTTAGAAAAGTACATTAAACCCCATTATTTATGCTCCTTTTTCCAGTGTTTATGATACTGGAGTTAGAAAAGGACTTTCCCCAATGTTTATCGAAGAAGTGTTAGATTAATAAATATTACCCTCCAAAATTTGCTTTTCTAAAATGTTAGTGGCACTGGAGTTAGAGCAGTGAATCTGCATAATGGAATAAATATATCAAATTAACACCCATTTATCTAAGGTTATCTATATTTGTGCTCTATTTTAAACTTTTTAAATTATGTTATAAATATGTATTACCTGTGTGGAATATCTTTAAAACGTATGTATGTTAGACAAATAATATTCATGATCAGATTACATTTTTTCATGAATAATGCATACATTTTGGGTTTATAAAATTTTAATTTCAAATGTTAATTATAAAATACATTTCCATCATTCTTAATTTTCATTTTGAATATAAAAAAAATTGTTATAAATGTAGATCAGTTTTTCGTGCCAAGACAAAAGCACGATGTATGTTGTGCTTATGTCTCAGCACGCCTCATAGAGTAAAAAACATGCATTAAAGGCAGTCTATAAAAGGTCATGCCAGAGAGAAACCTAACAACTGTTAAGAACGCTCGATAAAGGAGATGGGATTTCAAAGAAGCCCGAAAAAGATGCAACGTGAAAGAGTTATATATGTAGATCAGATTTTAGTTAATGTTAATAGTTACTGAAAAATTTACTATAACTTATATTGTAATAAAAGTCGTTTTAAAAATTGGTTGATTTGTATAATGTATTCATTTTTATTAAAAAAATTAAAGCATAATATTTATATTTTACATTTTAGAGATTGTATATTTAGAAAATTATATTTGGTCTGCTTGGAAAAATATTCGAAAATATTATAATAAAAAAACTACATAATTACATGTGTACCATATTATATGGATTTTTAAAAAAAAACCTTTATTCAATTTTTGTGTACACTCTAATATTGTAATCAATATTATGGTAAAAGCTAATATTTTTCAGAAATACTATACTTTTGTAAACTAGATTTTGGTAGTTGATGTTTGTAATTACTATATTTTGCTGTTATATTTGTACTTTAGTTTTGTGTCATTATTTTATAAGTACGTAAACTCATTTTTGTTTGCTTTTAATACTTTTGACATATTTTTTTTTGTCAGGATATTTTTGTGTCCTAGGTTTGACATACAGTGATTTCTTACATATCAATCACGAAGTCGCTCTCACACACCACTCACCTAGGAATCCTCACATAGGCTGTCCTCTCAAAACACACACCATGCAATCCTCATTAATCACTTAACATGGCGGCCTTACAAAGTACTCACCAAGTAGTCCTCTTCACAGTACACCGAACCCTTTACGTTATAGAAGGCCTTCTCCCTCAGAGTGCGTCCTACAGAAGAGTGAGAGCAAAGAAAATCTGAGCACCATGGGCAGCCTCTCAATTTCTAATCTATGCACCTCTCTCCCAACCTTCCTCTCGACATAAAGTAATCACTCACTCTGCTTCTCTCCCTCCCATTTCTCTCTCTTTAACCCTTCTCGGAGAGTGACTGAAAGATGCGCGTCCTCAGACGATGGGGGCAGGTGGGGATAGGTGCCACCTAGTTATCGCACCCGATTGCAGCTCTCAAGCTGGTTTAGGTTGGGTTGTTCTGCTTTCTGGGCGTAAACAGGGCCTTGGGAGCGCCTTCGGCCAGATACACTTCCTCGACAAACTTTCCTTATTTCCCCGCTAACCGGTACAGTCTTTTGCGTCTTCTCTCTTCTCCCTGGGGGTGGGTTGGGAGCACGATAGGAGATACCTTGGGCACCTCCATTCTCCTAAATCCTTCTGCTTCCCAGAATCCTCTAGTGTGGATTTCTGGGATAAATGTATTTCCAAATCCCAGACGGCTGCCACATCATTGTCTATGAGAGATTCCCAACCTAACATGGCGGCACCACTAACTTTCAGGCAATTTCCTGCTTAAAGGGTATGGAAGGAAGGGATTCCTTTATTCCTTGCATCACATTACTTCGTCAGTCCTGTCAATGTGTTTCCTCGCTTCAGACCTTCTCTAGGGGATTCATGGAATAGTCCGTCTCTAGCTGTTCCTGGCTGCTCCAAGTTTTCCTCCTGCTTTCTACTGCATCTTGAAAGTGTTTAATCTCTTCTTGATTGGCTCTATTCATCCACCACCACCGAGTAGGAGTTTTTTCCCCTTGAGCCTTTTCCTCAGTTCGGGGCTCTTTCTGAAAGGCATCATCTGCTTAGGCACTATCTAGTGTCGGCATCACCTTGACTACTGAAAGGGGTCGCCCTTATCTCTGGCAGACCAAGACCGTTAAAACCTAAGCATAGCCAGAGGCCCCTCGCTAGGGGCATAAGTCCCCTGATACCTAGCTATGTATCACTTGGGAGGAATGTGACTAGCACTGGGCTTTTCAGTAAGCAATCACCCTCTTCATGTGCGTTAGTCCAAGAAGTTATTTTTTGTGTGTATGTTGTGCATGTACGTTATGCCTTTGTCTCAGTGCTCCTCAGAGAGTTATAAACATGCTTTAAAGACAGTCTATAAAAGGTCATGCCAGAGAGAAACTGTTAGTAACGCTCGCTAGAGGGGGTGGTATCTCAAAGATCCCTTAAAAAGATGCAACATGAAAGAGGAGCTTACGGACAAGAGTAGCAAAAGGTTTGAATCGAGTGTGCACACCTGAAGCGGTGCTGGGGACCAGCCTAAACTGGGGGTGGCGGGGCAAAGAGTAGGGAGCAAGAAGGGACAAAGAGTCGAACGGGAGGAGTAGGATAAGGGATGGGGGAGCAGACGTTGAATATATTTAAAGACCATTCATAAGAGGCGGAATTGGAGAAGAGGAGAAAGAAACACAGAGAAGAAAGATGAAGTGAGGAGAGGGTTGACCTGTGGGGGCATGAAGGGGGGAAAAAAGACAGGTATCAGAGTTGAGGTGTTAGAGGAGCAAGCGAATAGGCAGAAAGAGCAATCAGCATGCTGGACCATCGGTGGTCAAGATGGGATGAAATTGGCACAGAAAATTGATTATTGGTGGCCGGAACAGATACATTTTGAATAGAAGGTGATGCCAAATTGTTGATGGGGAGGGAGAAAGGTGTCAAGGGGAAAAAAGTTGGAATGGGTAGAGAAACAGTGAGGGGAGGTTGCAAGGAAGAAAATAATGTCAGCTTCACTGATCGAAGTGCAATGTGTGGAGAAGACACAGGAGATTATATTGAGAGATGCCTCGAGCTCTAAGAGGGGCGCCCTGATGGAAGCTGACAGGGCACCTGGGGGCAGACGGGAAGTCGAAGGCACTGGAGGAGCGCCCACGTGTCAAAACAGCTCTTGGTACTCTGGTCTCACTGTCACAGTAGAGCACCTTTGACTAACAGGATCCCCAAAGCCAGGAAATGGCGCCCAAACGGACAAAGACGGGCGACTCCGAACAAGAAGTAGTGATGACTGTGCTCGCCGGCAGAGTAGACTGCAGTCTTGACGGGGCCATCGGGGGGGGGGGGGGGGGGGGGGGTGACGTATCGGGCTGGGAATGTGCGGAATGTTTGTTTTCCTCCCTCCTCATGATCCATCCCTCTGCGCACCTCCCTCCAAGCTGCACCTTTCGCGCCCGATCGGTCTCTCTCCCCCTCGCCTTTCTAGCCAAGCAGAGCCGTCTCTCTCCAACCCTAAATCCCTACCCCAGGGGTACACCGTTTCTGACACCCCCAAACACGGCGCCCCGTTCCCTCACTCACCGCAGGTAGCGCAGACGAAGCATTGGGTGTGGTAGAGGCTGTCCTGAGCCTGGCAGGCATTATTCACCCCGTAGATGCCCTTATTGCATTTTATGCACGTGCCTGTAAGAGGGAAGGAGAGAGTGGGGTGTGAGCAGCCTGTCCATTGGAAACCACAGTGTCCACAGCTCACAGCCGGGCAGGCAATGTGACCGTCTGCAACATCGGCATGTGTACGGGAACCAAGTGACTTCGTCCGCCCAGAGACATAACAGCCACGCAGTTTCATTTAACATAAATTAACTACCTATTTTTTTGGGATCGTAATATGGGTTCACTCCAGTGGATCCATGGAACTAACACACCTGAAAGCAAAGATTTGTTAAAAGTACAGCTCAGTATTAAAGAACAATATCCTTGGGGACATTGAGTCATTGGTCAATTTTCGGCTGAATATCAATACTAATCTGTAAACATCTTATAACATACATCACTGTCAAATTAGAACCTGAAAAGCTTGAGGGACTAATAAGGGATATAAGTCACAACACCTGCGTTCGACAGTGGGTATACTTTGTGGACTGGTCCAGTTTCAAACACAAAGCAAGAAATGGTTTCTTTTTCTTTTGTGTAGTGAAATTGTTTTTCAAGCTTCCTTGCATCACAGAGAACAGACAGTGCATGGGATTCAGCAGCGCAACCCTTGCTCTTGGGCACAGGTACAGCACGGACAGCAGCAACGCAACCACAAATACACCCTGCGCTCCCATCCGTCTCCGCTTACCACTCAAACGCATAACAGAAAAGACAGAACCTACTGGCCTTGTTGGTGTGGTTGCCCATGCTGTGTAGCATAACCCACTGCTGCACTGTCAAGCCAGACCTAAAAAACACAAGGCCCTGATTGTAAAACCTCTTCTTTTGGAGCACTCTGGTTTGTAATTTAAATAGACACACAAACGTGCACACTCTCCTACGTGCTTTTCATGTGACGCCACTCGATTTCATTACGGTCCAAGCAAACCTTTCCCACTGATGTCCTATCTTTTCCATCCCACCTTCACTGCCAATGCCATGGTCACACATCTCTCCTGTGACCTTATTGATCAATCCGTCACTTGTCATTCCCCCTCCCCCGTCCACTCAGTACTCATTCCTCCTTATACATCCTAAATCCATTGAATTACTACTCAGCTTGAAGAAGCCCCTGCTACTCCGTGCTCACACTCTCAGCTGAACGATGGATTAAACCCAGAACTTTGTGACTGGGGGTGAATGTTTGCATTGTTCAGCCTTCCATCCATCATTTGTTTCCTTTTGCATTTGTCCCCTTAAGTGGGAAGGGTATGCCCAGACATTGGTCCCGTGCTAACTGCGCCATTGAATTCAAGCTAGTCTGGCTGATGAGAGGTGATGTCCCGAAACCGGCCCCAGGATGCTTGTTTCCTGTCCAGGGAGGACCTGGCTTGGCAGTTAGGGCTGGACTGTTTCCATTTTTTAATATACCAACCTAGGAGCATAATAAATTATTGAGGCCCACTAGCACAGTATTTTTAACCACTTACACCCACCCCACTACACCACACTTCTGCACCACACATAGTCCTTCACAATTAAGTGCTCCTACGTAATTCGCAAGTCGTAGCACGCCCCTTTTCGTAGAGAACTGGGATGGCCCCAATGATGAAGCATGTCACCGTGGGGAAACCCCGGTGAGTGAGGGGACTCTAGAAAGAAAGCTTTCTTTCTTTTTTTGGCTCCACTTATTACTTTGGTGAGCAGCACCAAACATAAGACAGGTCTCGGAACCCAGGAGTGTGGGCTACTACTTTCATTCACTGTTTCCATGAGGAACAGGGTCAGGACTGACTTGCATATGGCTGGTTCCAAACAGGGGTGGTGGGCAAAAGAATGATGGATTAAACTCAGATCTTTGTAACTTGGGATGAATGTTTGCATTGTTCAGCATTCCCTCCATCATTTGTTTTCTTTTGTACTGGTAACCACAAGCAAAGACGTTCTATACCTCAATGAGCATTGATCAGTCCTTAAATGTTTCTAGTCAAGCTACAGAGAAAGAGCCCAAAACTTCGAACCTTCCTCCTTTCTGCTGTGCACCTTCATCCCCTTGGGTTGCTGTTGACTGTGATATACTCCTTCACCAGTGTGTAAAAGTATACCTCCAAATTCCAGTATTTGACAAGAACCTTCTTATACTAAGTGTGACAGCAAACATCCACCCAACCCTGTGCCACAACCGCCCCCGCTGTAGTTTTCAGAAGTTGCGACACTCTACTGGCCTATTGCAGACAAGTCCTACGGCAAGGCAGACGCAACTCCTGCTGTGCCGATTGGAGTGTCATGGCTTCTGATGCCATCAGTAGAGGCGACAACAAACAGTGGCCCACAGAGACTGCCAGGCGGACACGAATTGTAGAATTTGATCAGTCTCAAAGGTGTAGTTCTCAATAGGCACCACAGTGAGAGACCAGGAGACTCAGTCACAGCATGGCTCATGCCTGGCTTTGCTCTCTCGGTCAGTCCACTTCTTTGGGGTGTTGCTCACACCGGGAACATGCTGAGCTTCTCCACCTGGTCAGCCTCTCTTCCTGCAGACACCTTCCCTCTCTCTGCAGGCAGGCTACTAGACACTAGCCATACCCTCAGCTCCTCCAGCAAACAATGCAGACTTTAGGTCACCTCTGGGAGACTGGATGTCAGGCTTGGTCACACAGCAGTCCTTAGAGTACTCTGGGGAGTACTCCTTCCTTACTCATGAAGAACATGAAACTAAAACAAAGGGAGATGGTTTGGATTCCACTTTATACATATTTTCCAGACAGGGATGTGTATCCACTGTTTAACCTTCAGAAAAGGTTTTGGTTGGTTCTCCTTTCAATTGTTCTTCTCAGGCTTCTCTTCATACACAGCCTTTTGCGTAAAGTAATGCTTCTCAGAGCAGGTAGCACTAAGTCTGGTGCCCACAACACAGGCGCAATGTAGTGTGGGCATTTTTGCATTTGGCTGGCATCAGCCTTTCTGAAGCAGTAATTGGAGAGAGACAAAAGGGCAGGCCTGTCTTAGAAATATCCTCATCTTGAACAACAGAAACAGCAGTCCAACCTCTTAGCCTACCATCAAACAAATGGCAGTGCTCAGAAAGTACTGATCTGCATATTCTTTATAACAAAGTCGTAAGGGAATTTCTAAAGGTAGTCCTGTCTTCATCCTCCTCATGCCATTAGGTCTATTTGTCACTCCTCCCGCAACAGTGATGCCGGCAACACTGTTCCGCTGTTTGGGAAGCTACCCATATCCTCCATCCTGTGCCTTGCCAAACTCCCCCTACGCTGCACGACACTACCTACTATGATTGTGTCACAAAAGGCACAAGAGTTATCCCAGCCATAATGAATGTGTGACCACAACCAACCAGTGTCTCACAACACCTCGTCCAAGAATGAAACAGCAAGAGCCACACAACAGTGTTGCCCCCAACACACAGTGGCAGAAACTCCAACTCCAATGTCCCCACGGCCTCACCATTCGTAAACCTCTACCTCGCCTTTCCCGAGCACAATGAGTACAACATTTCTTGATGTAGCAAAACTCTTTTCTAAACGTAATTAAAATCCTGGAAATCAACTTCCCTTTCATATTTCTCCTATTTTCACCTCATGACGTCTCTACTTGTGGCTAATACCAGCCACATTATTTGACAGCAAACTCTTCGATACACCAATAACATCTACACTGCAGTGTGAATGCAAACTTTGCCCACAAAAGTAGATGGCTGGAACCATTACTCAGAAGTGTGACTTGTATGACTGAGACCCCCAAATGTTTTCAATGTCACTCAATTCAATTCCAATGTCACTCCAACCCCCACAGTGTGACTCACAACCCCTTTGCTGTGTGGCAGCACTCTCCCCTAATGATACAACAGCCCTCCACACACCACAGTGTGACAGCACCCTACCAGGTGGAGCAATCCTAGCGTGCATCACAAACACCACTTTCTATGTGACATGACCACCCGATGTGTAACAAATATCAGACCCTGCTCCCCCATCCGGGCTATGTAACAACCGCGGGGCTTGATGAGGAGTGCCCCAGAGGGGTAGGCACTATCTAAAATCCAACACCCAAATGTTCTGTGTTTGTCGAGTGATATCAATGGCAGCCAATCTGAGTTTTTCCTCAGTAATGGCAAACTAGCTTGAGTTTGAGCAGTGTTTTGGACTTTCGGGGGCCCATTCAATCAGGCCCTGAGTGTAACAGCCCCACTGAAGAGCACAACAGTAAACCTCACACCTCAGTGTACAGTGCGACCACAAATCCCTGGCAGCTGCGCCTCTGTCTCTGATCAGGGGCCCAGACAGGCCCTCCACAGCAGCTGGGCTGTTGTTGAGTCGTACTCCTGCCACGCCTCAGGTGAATCACTTGGGCTCCATTTCTTGATGGGGAGGGTGCGTGTAGACCGACGGGGCTACGAAAGCTCTCCAGTCGTTTGCGGGATGGGGTGCTGCTATCGAGGAGCCCCCATACCTGACAGAGTGCCTGGAGAATGCTGGGCTCTCAGTAAGTTACAGGTATCACTGACGCCAGCAGACCCCCTCCGCCCCCGTGACTCCGGGTGGGCGGGCGCTGGCACGCCGCCGCCGAGGCATGCCGGGCATTCCTGCGGGCAGAGGCCGCCGCCGGGCGTGTGGGGGCACGGGCGCCCGCCGCACTCGAGGACTTGCTAAGACAGGCCGCGGCCCGGGCGGCTGCAGCCCGCCTCGGATTCCTGCGGTGTCCGGGAGGGCGGGCGGGCGCACCTTCACAGGAGCGCCGCCGCACCGCCCTTCACACACCGAGGGAGCCTGGGGCGCTTCACCCGGGCCCAGCACTCTGGCTACACCCCGCGGAGCACGTGCGCCGAGACTGTCCCAGAGCCGCAGGTTCATAGCCTCGGGCCCCGGCCGCAGAGCCCTCTCCTGCGCTCCCATCCCGCCAGGATCGAGTAACATCCTCGGAGCCAGATCTCCTGCATCATACGTCAGTGATCGACTCACACCATCCCGCAGAGGCGCGGGTGCTCTTGCACCATCCCACAGGGCCATCACTCCTGCAGCATCCGATTTAGCGATCCTACGTCAACATGCATACGTCATCACTCACACCATCCTGAGAACCTAACGCTAAAGAGTATATTTTTTTCCTCTGGACTTTTATACAGAGTGAACTTGACCCGAAGGTATCGGATATCAGAGCGCTTTACACGAGCACCAGTTGTTACATAAGGACACATTCATTTTCGGTAGGCACAGGGAGATTAAGTGGTTTGCCCAGAATTCATGATGTTGAGCGTCCCTGCCAAAACTCGAACTGGTTCCTCAGATTTTAGGTCGACAACCCTAGCCCTTAGGCCACATCCTCTCCCTATCCTCAGCATCCCACGTTTTGCAACCATGGGTCTTTGGCCACGCCCAGGCCCTGGCACACCCCAAGAACTTGCACTCACGCTATTCCGAGGGTCAGCCCTCTCAAGCCACCTACACCATTCCGGAGACACTATACTCCTCTTATACCACCCACAGCGCTTTTTACAACACTCAAGGCCAAGGCTTTTAGTTCATATCCACCGACAGCCTTGCCTCCCCACAAAATAAGCACCATGTAATCTCCAAGGCCCGAGTTTATACACCAGCCCAAAAGCAAATCCTCCTGTACCACCCTCCAAGCCAAAGCTCTTAAAGCAGCCATGCAACCAGCGCCCCTACACCATCCCAAGAGCCAGCAATCCCAGTCTGACCCAAAGACAGTGCTTCTACACCATCCCAAGAGGCAGCAATCCCAGACTGCCCCAAAGCCTGCGCTCTCACCATCACAAAACCTGCGCTTCTACACCATCCCAAGAGGCAGCAATCCCAGACCGCCCCAAAGCCTGCGCTGTCACACCATCACAAAACCTGCGCTTCTACACCATCCCAAGATAGCAATCCCAGTCTGTCCCAAAGACTGCGCTCTCATACCATCACAAGAGCCAGCATTCCAGACCGTCCCAAAGCCTGCACTCTCACACCTTCCCAAAGTCTGCGCTCTCACACCATCCCAAAGCCTGCGCTCTCACACCACCCCAAAACCCTTCGCTCTTACACCATCACAAAAGCCAGCAAGCCCAGACCGCCCCAAAGGGTGGTTTCGGTGATGGTAGCACCCTGTGCGACAATCCTTGGCGCTCCCTCATGAACTCCTCATCAAATTTCCTCATTGCCACCGGGACAAAGTGCCCCTCATCTCTCCATAGCCCCTCTCACACACAGATCTCATTTATTGTAAATGACTGGTTAAGGTTGGGTTTACTAATAAGAACATATATCTACCCAAACCAACCCTTTTAAGCAACATTAGGAATAGATAATGAAAGATGGGAGAAAAAATGCATAACTTCGTAACCTATTTTATGCAGTTTGCATGAAGCTCTTTGAAGACAGTTCATAGCAGTCACTGTTCTATATTAGGGTTGTATCTTATGAACTGCAGAAACAAAAGGTTCTCTGTGATGAAAACAAATAATCCACTCAGCTAGCCACATACATTACAGATCTGTGACCTGCACGGTATGAGTTATTAGCAGCATATTAACCCTTTGTGCTACCTCATGGTGAGCCAAAACTGCCACTGGACAACACTCTGATTTCTCTGTCTAGAAAGAACATTAATCACAAGAGTTAGCTTGACATTTTAATTGCTGCCTGACAGCTGGACGCACAAGGAACTCAGCAGCAGGTGCTTTTAAATGGTAAGTTATTGCTAAACAAAGCGCTCCTCCTTCAGGTCAGTGCCCACCTCACAAAAGGGTGCAGCCCCAGACCGTCCCAGAGCCTGCGCTCACACCATCACAAGAGCCAGCATCCCCAGACCATCACAGAGCCTGCGCTCTCAAACCATCACAAGAGCCTGCGCTCTCAAACCATCACAAGAGCCAGCATCCCCAGACCATCACAGAGCTCTCAAACCATCACAACAGCCAGCATCCCCAGACCATCACAGAGCCTGCGCTCTCAAACCATCACAACAGCCAGCATCCCCAGAGCTCTCAAACCATCACAACAGCCAGCATCCCCAGACCACCCCAGAGCTCTCAAACCATCACAACAGCCAGAATCCCCAGAGCTCTCAAACCATCACAACAGCCAGAATCCCCAGACCATCCCAGAGCTCTCAAACCATCACAACAGCCAGCATCCCCAGACCATCACAGAGCCTGCGCTCTCAAACCATCACAACAGCCAGCATCCCCAGACCACCCCAGAGCTCTCAAACCATCACAACAGCCAGCATCCCCAGACCATCACAGAGCCTGCGCTCTCAAACCATCACAACAGCCAGCATCCCCAGACCACCCCAGAGCTCTCAAACCATCACAACAGCCAGCATCCCCAGAACATCCCAGAGCTCTCAAACCATCACAACAGCCAGCATCCCCAGACCATCCCAGAGCTCTCAAACCAATCCAACATCCCAGACCATCACAGAGCTCTCAAACCATCACAACAGCCAGCATCCCCAGACCATCCCAGAGCTCTCAAACCATCACAACATCCCAGAGCTCTCAAACCATCACAACAGCCAGCATCCCCAGACCATCCCAGAGCTCTCAAACCATCACAACATCCCAGACCATCACAGAGCCTGCGCTCACACATCACAAGGGCCAGCATTCCCAAACCGTCCCTAAGCCTGCAGTATCATACCATCTCAAGGGCCAGCAATCCCAGACTGCCCCACAGCCTGCACTCTCACCATCACAAGCACCAGCTACAGCTCTCCCCACAATAGGTAGAACTACGCAGTGCAAATGCTAGTATGTCGACTGCGTGGCCACAGCTTTTACACCACTGCTAAAGGCCCCCTCACACTCTTTCACTCCATCTTCGAAGCCACAGCCCCTAAACCTTCCTCGTAGACAGCACTCCTTCACCGTCCACAGAACCAGCAGCGTTCCTCCACTGGCCTCACGCGAGAGCACTGTCCGCCATTCCCACGGTCAGCCTCTTACGTCATCTTCCTCGGCTACCATCTATGGCACCCTCCAGGGAGTGCTAAGACGAGCAGTGCTCCTGGACGCTAAATACAATGGCGTTTAACGCCATTCTCACAGTGGGCGCTTTAACGCCATCGCCATTCCCCAGCTGGCCTTCCTGCCTCAGAGCCAAAGATCACACACCGCCTCCCAGAGCTAGCGCCTGCGCATCTCTGTCCGAGTTAGCAAGCCTACATTCCCCTGCCTAACTCACATGCACCCGCAGGGCTGGCTCTCCCACAAGGCCCCACAGCAATGGCTGCTACACAATTGTGAAGTGCAAAGTGCCACTAAAATGTCTACCCTGCAGGCAGCACTCCCACAGTGATCTTACAAAACCAGAGCAAACCCCTCGTGTTCTCTCCATATTTCCTATGCTAGCCCACACAGCTTCAAAATCCGCACTCACTGGCTGGGTGGATGAAGGAAGCTTGCAATGATCTAGCCAATTGTAAGGGACATTTGTCCCTGTACTTATCAAGAAGGTTTTGATTACCTGAGGTCATTATCAACCATTACCATTTGTAGCTCTGCGCTCAGTTTTATCAGAATTGTTCTTTTAATTAGGAAACGTTATGAATCATGAACAAATTTTACTGATTTTATGTAACTCAATATCAATTTTTGTGTACTGTTTGCTAAAACTTTTTGTATTTTAAAATGAATGTACAAATTTTCTTGTAAGCTTTTATGATTCTTTTGAATCGAATAAAGTTATTTAAACGGAAACTGAACTGGTGCTTCCCTGTGTCAGAGCATGAAGCTTGCACTGGTGCTTCCGTGTGCCAGAGTAGGAAGCTTGCACTGGTGCTTCCCTGTGTCAGAGCAGGAAGCTTGCACTGGTGCTTCCCTGTGTCAGAGCAGGAAGCTGGAACTGGTGCTTCCCTGTGTCAGAGAAGGAAGCTTGCACCGGTGCTTCCCTGTGTCAGAGCAGGAAGCTTGCACTGGTGCTTCCCTGTGTCAGAGCAGGAAGCTTGCACTGGTGCTTCCGTGTGCCAGAGTAGGAAGCTTGCACTGGTGCTTCCCTGTGTCAGAGAAGGAAGCTTGCACTGGTGCTTCCCTGTGTCAGAGCAGGAAGCTTGCACTGGTGCTTCCCTGTGTCAGAGCAGGAAGCTTGCACTGGTGCTTCCGTGTGCCAGAGTAGGAAGCTTGCACTGGTGCTTCCGTGTGCCAGAGTAGGAAGCTTGCACTGGTGCTTCCCTGTGTCAGAGAAGGAAGCTTGCTCTGATGCTTCCCTGTGTCAGAGCAGGAAGCTTGCACTGGTGCTTCCGTGTGCCAGAGTAGGAAGCTTGCACTGGTGCTTCCCTGTGTCAGAGCAGGAAGCTTGCACTGGTGCTTCCGTGTGCCAGAGTAGGAAGCTTGCACGGCTGGTAGAAACCAGTCTCTGCATGATGGAAGCGTGCATTACTGGCAGATCACTACCAGTTTTGTGTGTATCGCGTGTACTTTGTGTTGTTGATGGTGTGTGAGTGAAACTTGCACTCGTGTTGCCAGCACTCACTGGGTGGTGTGTGAGAGAGCGAAGGCTCTGACCGCTGCTGTGTATGAGATACATTTCTGTTTGTGGGTTTTTCCTTTCCGCTGCCCACACTGTATCTGTTTTGTATGTGAGTGAGACTTGCAAAGCTTTTGTTTGTTCTGTGTGAGGGAGGCTTACTCGATTGCTGCCCAAACTACGAGAAGAAAATGAGTTATGTTAGCATTTCATTTTGTCTTGCTGCCTTTTTGTTGGAACTCCTTGCACTGCCAGTGCAGCAGTTTCTCTGAATGTGAGGGGATTCTGCACGTGCTGTCGAGGCTCACGGATTGCCATCACTGCTCCCTGCTGCTGTCGGCGGACTTGAACTGTTCTACCTGATGGATCGATACTTGAACTGCCCGTGACTTTTCTGTGTGTAGGGGAAGTGTGCAGCCCTGCTCTCCATTCTTTCGTGCATAAGGGCAGAGTGCCTGCAGATTACCAATCAGAATGGAGTGTGGGCGTGAAGGATGCTGACCTGTCCGGTGTACCAGGGAAGATGGCACTGTTTCCGCCTTATGCTATTTGTCTTCTCTGTTTGGTGTGAGTGAAGGAAGCTTGCACTAGTGCTTTCGGTGCTATACCCGTCCTCTCTGTGTCAGTGGTGCTTGATTTGCTGCAGCCTGTGCCCTCCTAATTCTGTGTGGCTTGAACCCTGCTCTGCAGTTGGGCAGTACCTGTGCGTGTAAGAAGGAAGCTTTCCCTCGTGCAGCCCTTGCAGTGCCTGTTAGGGGTATGAGAATGGTGTCGAATATAGGGCACCTCCCATATTTGTGAGGGACGTTTGTCCTGCTGTTTCCCTTCTTACACCTGTTTTGTGTGAGAGTGAAGCTTCCACTTTTGCGGCCTTTGATACCCCTGTTCTGTGCGCTATCGGGGAGGGTGTACTACTGCTATCCACTTTATAGCTCCACAGTTAGTGAAGGAAGCTTGCACTGCTGCTGACTCTGCTCTATGGTGTGCATGTGAGAATGAATACCAAAATACTGTGTTCTAGCTGCACAGTTAGTGAAGGAAGCTTGCTCCGCTGCTGCCTCTGCTCTATGTTATGCATGGGTGAATGAATACCAAAATACTGTGTTCTAGCTGCACAGTTAGTGAAGGAAGCTTGCTCCGCTGCTGCCTCTGCTCTACGGTATGCATGTGATAATGAATACAACGCTGCCGTATTCTAGCTGTACAGTCAGTGAAGGAAGCTTGTGCTGATGCCTCTGCTCTATGGTATGCATGTGATAATGAATACAACGCTGCTGTATTCTAGCTGTACAGTCAGTGAAGGAAGCTTGCACTGCTGCTGCCTCTGCTCTACGATATGCATGTGTGAATGAATACAATGCTTCAGTGTTCTAGCTGCAGTTAATGAAGGAAGCTTGCGCTGCCGCCACCTCTGCCTTATGGAATGCATGTGTTAATGAATACAACGCTGCTGTGTTCTGGCTGCGCAGTTAGTGAAGGAAGCTTGCACTGCCGCCACCTCTGCCTTATGGAAAGCATGTGTGAATTAATACAACGCTGCTGTGTCTAGGGGTACAGTCAGTGGAGGAAGCTTGTGCTGCTGCTTCTGCTCTATGGTATGCACATATGACTGAACACAGTGTCCTAGCTGCACAGTTAGTGAAGGAAGCTTGCACTGCTGCCACCTCTCCTCTATGTTATGCATGGGTGAATTAATACAAAGCTACAGTGTTCTAGCTGCACAGTTCGTGAAGGAAGCCTACACTACTGCTGCCTCTGCTCTATGGTATGCATGTGTGAATGTATGCAATGCTACTGTGTTCTAGCTGCACTGTTAGTGAAGGAAGCTTGCGCTGCTGCCGCCTCTGTTCTACGGTATGCATGTGTGAATGAATACAACGCTACTGTGTTCTAGTTGTACAGTTAGTGAAGGAAGCTTGCGCCACTGCCACCTCTGCCTTATGGTATGCATGAGTGAATGAATACAACGCTTCTGTGTTCTAGCTGCACAGTTAGTGAAGGAAGCTGGCACTGCTGTGTCTGCTCTACAGTGTGCATGTGCAAATAAACACAATGCTGCTGTGTTCTAGGGGTACAGTTAGTGAAGGAAGCTTGCACTGCTGCTGCCTCTGCTCTATGGTACGCATGTGCGAATGAATACAACACTACTGTGATCTTGCTGCACAATTAGTGAAGAAAGGCTTGGACTGCTGCCGCCTCTGTTGTATGGTATGCATGTGTGAATGAATACAACGCTACTGTGTTCTAGTTGTACAGTTTGTGAAGGAAGCTTGCGCCAATGCCACCTCTGCCTTATGGTATGCATGAGTGAATGAATACAACGCTTCTGTGTTCTAGCTGCACAGTTAGTGAAGGAAGCTGGCACTGCTGCTGTCTCTGCTCGATCATATGCATGTGTGAATGAATACAAAGCTGCCATGCTTTAGCTGCACAGTTTGCGAGGAAGCTTGCGCTGCTGCCGCCCGCCTCTGTTATATGTTATGTATGGGTGAATGAATACAAAGCTGCCGTGTTCTAGCTGCACAGTCAGTGAAGCAAGCTTGTGCTGCTGCCTCTGCTCTATGGCATGCATGTGTGAATGAATACAATGCTGCTGTGTTCTAGCTGCACTGTTAGTGAAGGAAGCTTGACCTGCTGCTGCATCTGCTCTATGGTATATATGTAAATAAATACAACACTGCTGTGTTTTAGCTGCGCAGTTAGTGAAGGAAGCTTGTGCTTCTGCTTCCACTAATCTATGGTATGCATGTGTGAATGAATACAATGCTACAGTGTTCTAGCTGCACTGTTAGAGAAGGAAGCTTGCACTGCTGCCACCTCTTCTCATTGTTAAACAGTTTGAATGAATATAATGCTGCTGTGTTCTAGGGGTACAGCTAGTGACAGAAGCTTGAAAAGCTGACGCCTCTGCTTTATGGTATACATGTGTGAATGAATACAATGCTGCTGTGTTCTAGCTGCACAGTTATTGAAGGAAGCTTGCCCCACTGCTGCAGCCTCTGCTCTATGGTATGCATGTGTGAATGACTACAACACTGCTGTGTTCTAGAAGTGCAGTAAGTGAAGGAAGCTTGCGCTTCTGCCGCCTCTGTTCTATGGTATGCATGTGTGAATGAATACAATGCTACTGTGTTCTAGCTGCAGTTAATGAAGGAAGCTTGCGCTGCCGCCACCTCTGCCTTATGGAATGCATGTGTGAATTAATACAACGCTGCTGTGTCTAGGGGTACAGTCAGTGGAGGAAGCTTGTGCTGCTGCTTCTGCTCTATGGTATGCACATATGACTGAACACAGTGTCCTAGCTGCACAGTTAGTGAAGGAAGCTTGCACTGCTGCCACCTCTCCTCTATGTTATGCATGGGTGAATTAATACAAAGCTGCAGTGTTCTAGCTGCACAGTTAGTGAAGGAAGCTTGTGCTGATGCCTCTGCTCTATGGTATGCATGTGATAATGAATACAACGCTGCCGTATTCTAGCTGTACAGTCAGTGAAGGAAGCTTGCGCTGCTGCTGCCTCTGCTCTACGATATGCATGTGTGAATGAATACAATGCTTCAGTGTTCTAGCTGCAGTTAGTGAAGGAAGCTTGCACTGCCGCCACCTCTGCCTTATGGAATGCATGTGTGAATTAATACAACGCTGCTGTGTTCTAGCTGCACAGTTAGTGAAGGAAGCCTGCATTGCTGCTGCCTCTGTTCTATGGTATGCATGAGTGAATCAATACAACACTACTGTGTTCTTTCTGTACAGTTAGTGAAGGAAGCTTGCGCTGCCGCCACCTCTGCCTTATGGAATGCATGTGTGAATGAATACAACGCTGCTGTGTTCTGGCTGCGCAGTTGGTGAAGGAAGCTTGCACTGCCGCCACCTCTGCCTTTTGGAATGCATGTGTGAATTACCACAATGCTGTTGTGTTCTAGGGGTACAGTTAGTGAAGGAAGCTTGCATTGCATCCCCCTCGGCTCTATGGTAGGCATGTGTAAATTAATACAACACTGCTATATGTTCCTTACCCATTTTGTGTGTGAGGGAAGCTTGTGCTGCATGGTAATAGTTATAGCTGTTTGGCTTGTAAGGGGAAACTGCTCTCAGCTCTTGCTCACGCAGTTATTGTTCTTTGTGAGAGATGAAGTGCCACTGCTACCTGTACCGAACATGCTTGTTAAGGGAATGGTACGCATGTTGTACCTGCTCTGCTTGTACGATGAATGCTGCAGTGCTGCTGCTCGTACTGTACCTGTTGTGTGAGACAGGAAGGCTTGCACTGATGCTTCCAGTGTTGTACCTGATGTGTGTGCAATGAAGGCTGGTACTACTGCCATCTGCTTTGCGTTGAGGAACGGTGGTACTGGCTCTTTTACTATACAATTGTTGTGAGTGGAGAGGATTGCTTATGCACATGCTTGAAGCGCTCTGCCTGAAACAGGAGTGCTTTCACTGTTGCTGAGTGTACCTCCTCTCTGGATGAGAGAATCTTGAACTGATCCAGACTGTATTGTACCCATCTGAATTAAGAAAGCCTGCATTACTCCTGTCCAGATTCATTGTATCTGTTTATCTTGTGTTTGTGTGTGTGACGCTTGCACTGATGTTTTTGTTGTACCAGTTTTAAATTTCAAGTAAGCTTGCTGCCCTGCTGCATGTACTAGGCTTGACAGAGGGTGTGCGAGGTAAGCCTGCAGTATTGTTTCTACTGTAACTATTGTGTATATGACAAGCTTCCACTGACCACACTCTGCTTCTTCTCTGCACTGCTTCGGTTTGCTGTACCTGTTCGTTTGTGATGGGAGTTTGTATTGCTGCTAAGTGCCGAAAGATTGCTGTGTGCAAGGGAAACTGTCTTCACCTGTGTCGTTCCTGTGATGTGTGGGGGAAGCCTGTAACATTACTAGCTGTGTTCTACCCATTGTGTGTATAACTTAGGATGTCTGTGACTGGGGTTGAGGGGTTAAAATGTTTCAGCACTCCATTCATGATCTTACTGTGTTTGCTATGTTCGCCCTAAGTGGCCATGGGTATGCCCAGACATGGGTACCTTGCTCGCTGTGCCACTGGATTCAAGCTAGACTGGCTGCTGAGGAGTAATACACTGAAACCGGTCCCAAGATGCTTGTTTCCGGTCCAGGGAGAACTTGGCTTTCCATTTTGGGCTGGACTGTTCCCATGAGGCACAGGGTCAAGACTGGTTTGAATATGGCTGGGTCCAAACTGTAGTGGCGTGGTGAGCAAAAGAAAGATGGATTAAACCCAGCTCCGTTACTGCGGGTGAGTGGTTGAAAAGTTTCAGCACTGCGTCCATCATCTTGTTGTGTTTATAACTTAGAATAGGCGTTTGAAGCCTTTTTCTAGTGAACTGAAATCTTGCACTGCCACAGAACATGGCGCGGCTGGTGTGTGTATGCAAGAGCGGGGCCCTTTCATATTCATGTAGGCTACAGTGGATGCCTGTTGTCTGTGTGCTCTACGCCTTCACTGCCTCTGCGTGAAGTTCTGTGTAAGGGACTCTCGCTGCTCTTACTGTACGTTTGCTGTGAGTGAGGAAAGCCTATGCTGTTGCTCAGCACGCTGCACCTGTTCTGTTTTTGTGGGCGATAATTCCACACTGTTACCTACGTGTTCCCTATGTTTCTTCTACTTCTGTGTGTATGAAGGTATCCGACAATGTCATATCTGTGACATACCTAGTCTGTAAATGAATCTTGCATTGTGTGCCCTTCAAAGCACAAGACTGTGGTCTGTGCATCTGGAGGCCTGTAGGTCTGTTTTGGAAGCTGGCGCTGTGTGTGCATGATTGGCTGTTCACTTGTGTGAATGGGCTTCCGATCTGTGCATTCACTATGCAAAAGCCGAACCTGTTGTCTTTACCGCATGTTTCTTTGGACACCTGAACAGATGTAACTAAATTCCCAATGCTTCTGTGAGCGCTCTCCATCGCATCGAGGTCTGCTTTAGATCAAATGATCGCAGCTGCATGTGACGCTTCTCACTCATTACCTAGTTTAACCGCACACACTCCACTCACCGAAGTAGTCCTCCTTCGCCTCCGGCTCGTGCGCGCCGGGCACCTCCTGGGCACCCGCAGCCACCGGGCCGACCAGCGCCGAGGCCACCTGCTGGAAGAAGCCCGGCCTCGGGGGGCCGTCGGCCGGGCCCGCGCGCACCTCGGACCCCCGCCTCGCCCCTCCGCGCAGCATGACGGCCAGCTCCTCCTGGTACTGCGCGCCGGTGGAGAACCGCAGGCCGCGGCTGCACTCCGGGTACCCGGCCACCGAGCGCCGCACGGGCTGCGCGGGCTCCGGGTGGCCGGCCATGCCCAGCGCCGGCGGGTAGGAGTGGCGGCTGTCCTGCGCCAGCGCCCCGGGCCGGAGGTGGCAGAGGCGGTGCAGCGCCTCGTCCAGCTCCGGGTAGGGCACCAGGCCGCCCTCGCCCGGGCTCAGGGAGTAGCAGCCACTGGGCTGCGGGCTGCCGTGGCGCTGGTCGTAGCCCAGGCTGATGCCGCTGGTGCGGTTGCTGCAGGGCCGGCTGGGGCAGTCCAGGTTCAGGCTGGTCCGGGGGCTGGAGTGCTTGCTGGTGTCGCTGGCGAAGCTAGAGCGGGGGCTGCTCACCCCCTCGGGCCCGGGGGCGTAGGCCGTCGGGTAGTGGTGGCTCCCTGTCGGCGGGCACTCGTCCACCGCGCCCACCTCGAAGAGCTGGAAGGCCCGCGGGCCGGCGTGGGCACAGAGCTCGCTGCCCGTGCTGTAGCGGTGCTCCCTGCTGTGGCGGTGGCTGCCCAGGTCGCTGCCCGTGCTGTGGCGGGCCGCGTCCTGCGAGTACCGCCGCCCCCACTCCGCCCCGAAGTCCCCGGCGCTGTAGCGGTGCGCCTCCAGCGAGGCTCGCTTGCGGCCCTCCGTGCGCCGGGCCACCACCGCCCCGCCGCCGTCCTGGAAGCCGCTGTCGGCGCCGCTGCTGAAGCGGTAGCAGCCCCCCTCGGGTGGCTCCTCGCCGGAGCCGCTTCGGGACCATTGCCGCTCCCCCGACCGCAGGGCGGCGCTCATCCGCAGCAGGGGAGGCCGGGACGCCTTCTCGGGGTCGGGGTAGGGCTGGGCCGGCTGCCTCGGGGCCTCGGTGTCTGGCTGGGGGGTAGCCGTGGCGGTGGTGGTGGCTTTGGCGGGCGGTTCTTGCTTCCGACGGCCGAACTTGGCACTCCCGGAGTCGGTGATCCGGAGCCTCTCCAGCAGCTTGCTGGCCTTCTCCCCGAGCCGGTCCATGTTCATTCAGAGAAAGGAGGTAGTAACTCAGTCTTGGGACCTCTCCTAACCGGGACACAGAAGCAAGAATATCCACAAGTCCTTTTCACCATAAACTCAGAAGGTGGTGGTCCACGTTGCCTTTGAGCAGAGAGAGGCAGGGCTCTGGGCCAGGACAGTAAAATGAACGGTTCATCAAAGCAGAGCGCTGGGCTGTCCTCCAGGGCCCGGCTCGGGGCCAATACAGTAGAGAAGTTCAGTCGCAGGAGCAAACCAGTGACTCAAGGCTAATACCGTGAAACCAAGGAGGATTCAAAGCAGGCCCCTCTGCCTGCTCGGCCCGTCAGTACAGTAACATCACACAGAGCTCATCAAAGGCGCAACGGAATGGCAGAGGGCGGCCCAGCACAGAGTTCTCAGTAATCCATTTCTGCAGCTCACTCCTTTCCAGGGAGATCGGCTCAGACTCCGAGCTATTCGGGCGAGACAGACTGAAAATACAGACCACTTACAGGCAGGAAGGATGACGCCAACTCCATGCAGCTCCCGCACTCCCTGCATGCGGGCAAACAGGGTCCACACTTGCCTATGGCAGCTTCACCACTTCCTGCAGGAGTGCGAATTGCGTCTTCACTCCCATCTAGTATCTCCCGCACTCCCCGCAGGAGGTCGGGTGGTGTCTACTCCGCTCTGGCAGCTCCAGCACTCCCTGCAGGAGGGCGGATGGTGTTTTCACTCCCCTCTTGCAGACCACACACTCCTTGATGGAGGACCTCTGGAGTCTTGGCAGCAAATGTGCAGCTCCATATCTCTCTGCAAGTGGACAGGCGGTGTCTTCAGTCCCTCTTGCAACTACAGCAGCCCGTGCAGGAGGGCAGGGGGTGAGTACGCTCTCTTCCAGCAGCTCCGGTGTTCCATGCAGGTGGGAAAGGGATGGATTTACGCCCCTCTGGTTGGAAAAGATACCCATACAGGAAATCAGGGGATGGTTTCGGTACCTGTTTCTTCAGGACTCCCTGTAGCACGACGAGGAACTCCAGTAAACTGTTGTATTCACCCAACTTCTTGCAGTTGGAAACTCCCTGCAGCTCAGAGCAGTGCTTTAGTTTTTCCTGCATCCCCGGACTCCATCCAAGAGGGCAGATGGCGACTTGAAAGTCCCTTCACCGTTCAGGAGCCCAGGAGGTGTCTTTGATGCCCGCAGCTCCTAGGGTTCCTGCAGCTCAGGCAGTCTCTGCCGGAGGGCTGAGGGTGGCTCCAGTCACTTCCCGCAGCTCCGGACAGAAGCGCAGAGCAGAGGGTAGCTAGCTTCAGGCTGTGGCAGTCAAAAAGTGTTTTATTCTTCTACCGTCCGTTTGGTTTTAGAACCCCTAGCTTCTTCCAGGCGACAGGGCACGCGAGGGCCCCAGTAGTTCCCCCCGGCAGCAATGCGTGTAGATATTTGCTGTCCTCATGCCCGAGGCCAAACTTTGTGTACGTTCAAAGAGTTTGTCTGTGGACCTGGCAGTGCCTCTGTCTGCTGCCTCTGTTCCGCGGATCTCGTTATCCTGCCTCTGGATGGCGGAGGAATTCCTTTGAGGATTTTCATCTCTCACTTTTTTTGTTGGGGGGGGGGGGGAGGGAGGGTGGTGCCAGCCCCGTACAAAGTTTTCTACCGGGGGCTGGGGCGTCCGTGGAGTTGGAGGGTCTACACAAGTGTCAGCTCCCGAGTGCACGGTTGTGGCAGAGGGAAGGGGTCAATTTTTTGTCAGGTTTGGGAGAGGGATTATTTCTGCTCCAAGCCTGGAATGCGGCGGAGGGTTAAGCGGGAAAAGGGTGGTGAAAGAGCCTGTGAGAATGAGGCACTGAAGAATGTCTGAGAGGCCTTGGGGTGGTGGGGGCTGGGAGGGGTAGGTGGGAGGCTTTGGGGGATAGCGGGAGGGGGTGAGGGGCTGGGAGCTCCTGCTAAATCTTGCAGACATTCCGCACAAGATAGGATGTGTGCCCAGGAAACAGACTCCGGTAGTGCAAACAGTAGGCGTTTTCAGGCTTCACCCTGGCGTTCTCTGTACCACTCACTGTTCCCTTATGTTTGTTCCAGACCGAGCATGTCTGCTCTATACACAATGAACTTTTCCCTGCTTTCTCTTCACGACTGTATCCTCGATCAAGGCTCCTTTCAAACTAATTTCCTGCTGGGAAAATGCACAAGGTGTTTCCTACTCTTTCCAAGGCAACATGCTCTCGTTACGCTCTAGCGTCATCGGATGTCACATTTCAGTCTCGCTCCGTGCTCGTAAGTTTTTCACTTTCTTTCTCTTTCTGCATCCCTCCCTCTCCTGTCACATTTCTTCCTTTGCCCTTCTTCCTTAACTATTTCACCCTTTATCTTTCCTTTTCGTGATTTCTGGCTCACTGTATCTCTCTCTCTCTCCGGATACCCGTCTCTACCAATTTTTTCACATCAGCCCCACATTTCGTCAGATCTTTCTTTGTTTCTTTTACCCAGTTTTCACCCTCCCATCCATTCCGCCTTTTCTTCTGTTCCCTTTTCCACCCACATTTCCATCCCTCCGTGGGCCCATGGTCCTCCACCCTCACCCGGCCACATGTGCCTCAGTGAGCCCGCACCCTTCCACGGTACCTAACGAGGTAGAAATAACTCCGGTTTTAAACAAACAACCGCCCCCGAAAAGCCGAACCGCAGAGGATGACAAATCCATGGCCCGGGGGCCCAACAGCCACGGTCGGGCAGGTAGAGGCGCCGGCATGTGAGGCTCGTTGTGCCAAACCCGTGGCGAGGAACGCGAGACCTGCCGCAACACGACCCGTGGCAGAGCGCGTGCATTCCTCCGCGCGCCATCTCCACCCCCGTTCCTGCTGTTATCACCTTCAATAAAACACGTTGACCCAGGCAGGGCTATAGACAAAAGATCTAGCGTTCCAAAGCCTACTGGGCTGGAGCAGAGTCACTCGCGCGTCAGACCAGAGCCTCGCTTTCGATTGACCCCAGCCCAGACAGGCAGAGCAGACCCGACCCGTGCTTCTGCTGCCCTGCAAGTTCAGAGATCGGACAAGAACTAGCTGAGAGGGGATATATGGGAGCAGGTAAAGGAGTTCTACATGACCATCTCTTCCGATCAGCAAATCAATCATTAACAGTGGAGTTAAAGGGACTCATTTCAAGTTTGTTGTATTTTGACCCGTGTGTAAATCCCCGTTTACACAGAGGTTTGAATTACCAGTTGGCGATAATTCGTCAAACTGGCCGAACTTAAAAGGGGGGACAGGCACACAGTATTCAATCTATCCTGCAGATTTGAGTGTGTAAAACACTAAATCCACATTATTCCCTACCAACTGTAGATATTGTAAATCCGTTTTTGTAAATACTCACCCTTATGAGTCTCAAGGCGCTGGGGGCCGTCGTGGAAATTAAGTGAGCTATTGCCCAGAGCCCCATGGTGCTGAGCTGAGCTCAGGGCCGGACTGGGAACCAGAAATGGCCCTGGCAAAGTGCTCGGCCGGCCCCCCTACCCACCTCCGGGAGGAGAGGGGAGGGGGAGAGGTGCGACCGCGCTCTGTGACAGGGCCGGTTTTCGGCCGTTTTTGTTACAGGGCCGTTTTTGCAGCATAACGGCCCTGTAACAAAAACGGCCCCAGGGGCCCAAAACCGGCCCCCAACCATGCGGCCCACCGGGGAATTGCCCGGTGCCCTCAACGGCCAGTCCGGGCCTGGCTGAGCTGCCGCCGGAGCCAGGGATCGAACCGTGAACCCTGTGCTCCGAAGTTAGCTGCTCTGGCTGCTTCAACCACACCTCTCCATATGTGTTCTTTATTACACCCAAAACGTACCCTGGGTATTGTTCTTTATAAAGGTGCAATAAATTGGACCTAAACTCAGGGCAAAAGTCCTAAAAAAAAAAAAGAAGTGGGGAACGCTGACGTCACGACAGGCCACCATCGGACTCATTGCCTTCCCTTGCTCACCCTTAGATGAGATTGCAGCGCGTGTGCAGCGTTCTGAATGAGCTCCGATCTCGCCCCAGAGAGGCCAAGGAGTGAATGTGTGGCTCCATTTGCTCCAGTTCCCGAGCTCCCTTTAAAATATGTGGGGGGACGCCGTCCACCCGCGTGGTACCCCGACTCGAGACCTGCCTAAGCTCATATTCAGGGCCAAAGTCTCTTATTTATTAAACACATCATTGGATCGCTTGAGATCCTTATTCGACTTGGTTCAGACCCTTCTAATGATATTTGAAAAGGAAGCTCACAAACGGTACCCGTGGCATTTTTAATCGAGGAGTCCATCATCCAAGATCATTGGAGGGGAGGGGAGGGGGGGGGGGGGGGCTATTGATATTTTTGTCTGAGTGACTTGATATAAGAAAATATTAAAATGACCAAGTAGCACATATTCTTGGGTTCTCCTGGTAAGATTAATCAGCATTAGCAAAGCCAATAGCTTTCGCCTTTATGACCTCTGCTCTGACAATGGCTTTAACCACACTATGCAGCATGGCTAAAGTTAAAAAATGAAAGCCTTTGACTCGGCTGGCAACATCATTTTGTAATTATCACAAAATGTGGCCCCTGTGGGCGAAGTGTAGCCTTGAACTTCCACGGCAATAGTGTCCTTAAGAAACTTCTCTACAACTTATTTGGATATGAAATAAGTGCATTTATTTTGCCAATTGCGTTCATGTAATGCAAAAACGGTTCATACTAATATAACACAACATTTACATTTCTCGAAAAGACAAGGTGCTCCTAAAAAAGTGAGGGCACAGTGAGAGTGAATAGAGAGAAAATAGTGCGCTTGGGAAAGCACAAAAATATATGCATGTGAGTGATTGGGACAATATGTTGTTGTGTAAAGTCACTCATGATATGAGTGTTGAAAACCACAATCAAGTATTAAAATCGGCCCACAAATGTTAATGTCAACGTCTGGACCCTTGGACACAATTACTTAGTATGGCTTCATGTGAAAGCCTCTGTGACCTGCATTGAAGTAGCAAGCGACAATGCCGCCATGTCTCACTGGCACGGCTGACACACACCATGTATTAACACTCGCGTCCAGATTAAAGGCAAAATACATTGACAGTGCAATCGGTGGCACGACCCAAACCATCAAGGGAAATATCACCTGCATGCAGTAAGTGGTAGTTATTTACAGCTGCGCGTTCTGTGCCACAGTGCAGGGGAGAGAATTACACTAGGGAGACAGCTCAAAAACACACACAGTCTGATGGAGTGCCTCACACAAAAGAAAAATACAATGCCTGAAGAACAAGCAGCGATACCCAGGCGCGCAACACCCATTGAACTCACCGTGCTTCAGCCCCCCCCCCCCCCCCCCCCACCCCCGTCGTGTGTGGCAGCCCGGGATGAGACAGATCCCGGCCCTCAGTCATTCAGAGTTTGTAAAAAGGAAAGACTTCATGGGAGGAACAAACACAAGATTGGCAAGGTCGGACACAACCAAGAAGCAGGTAAATGATAGTGACGAGGAAGCAAACCGATGGTAAGGAATGGGCAGGCTCCAAGCCCCAAGCCCCACTTGTGTTCTTGGTAAGCCACAATATGCCCAGCAACAGATAGAGCATGCGCTGCCCAGTAGCCCGATATAAAAACATACAAAAGTACAGATTGACGCTTCGAGGTGATTTTTATCAAAGCGTCAAGAGGTCAGGTCTACATGTTATAGCTGTAACTTGTCGTAAGGGTTACTGGGCCTTTGTCAGGACCAACGAGATTCCTTGTATTTCATGATGCTAACTCAACTGTACTTCATTCGAAGAAAGTAAAAAAAATCAGAAACACACTAGCATGCATAAACTCATGTACGTTCCACTTTGATTGAGCCAGGTGTTTTTACTGTAAAAATAGAGATAAAATAAGTCCATGGGATACTGTTGTCAGCTAAATTGTGAGAAGTCTCCTAAGCATTCCATGCAAGTGAAACATTATTTAGTTGAAAAACACATTCATTGATGATGTCACAGCACATCACACTCAGTATTGTGCAATAGGAGCCACACTAGGCAGCACATTTATGACAACATGAATATATGGCTGCTAAGTCTGGTTATTTTACAAGACTCACACCGGCTGGGCTTATTTTATGTCCCACAGGGCACGGGGACATGATGTCAGTGTAGTCACACTCTAAGAGAAAACATCCGGTTCTTAGTGTGTTTTCTAACCCTGGGCGTAGGACTATGCTACACGGAGTGTGCGTTGTTTGCGCTACTACGCAAATTGCACGTAGCATGGTGCAAAAACGCATAGCAGGCATTTTTTGCTTGCTCGCAGTCCTTAACGTCAAGTTGGCGACCGCTAGCGAGCAAAATCAACATCCTGGCGCGACTTTTTACTAGTTCGCGATCAGCAACATCAAGTTGCCGATCGCAAGCATGGAAAATATACCTCCCGGCGAGATTCTCAAAGAGGGGAGCTCAGGTTTCTCATTGAGAGTGGTCGCGTATGCTCGCGACCGCTCGCGATGAGAAACTCCTAGTCCGCGTTGAGAAATCTCCCGCCCGAGTACACATCTATTCGAGCGCCAGAAAATGACTGCTTGCACTGTGCAAGATGCCGTTTGCAATGATTGCACACTGCGGACAAGCATCTGGCACTGTGCAATCAGTGCGACCAGCAATTTCCCTATCGCACTACGCAGTTCGCGGAGCTTGCATAGTGCACTTCGCGTAGCGCTACTACGTGAACCACGCCCAGGGTTTGTGTTTTCCAGGGAATAGAAAGAAGGAAGATATTGAGGACGTGCCCAAAGTGCCTCTCCAAATAACTTACCTCGTCAAAGGAAGCGGCTGGATGATTCACCTACCCCTGTCTTTGCGGCTGAATGTTGGCAAGTAAGAAAATCAGTTTTGTTTATAAAATTTCCCATTGTTCGAAATCTATCAGGTTGCACACTTCCGCGTATGTGGTGTGTTTGAATGTGTCATGCGTGTTTGAATGTGTCATGCACTTCACATGTTACCATTCGTTAAGAAAGTCACATGATTGAGTTGGGCGAGCACAGTGTGGTCACTAGTAAGTTGCATCGTACTCTAGTCAAGTTGTCTGTCACCATTGTTATGTGTATAAAGACGCACAGTATGCTCAGTTGCTAAAGGCACCTGGATTATAGTAATTACAAAATTTAGAATGAACCTAGCTTTGGTATCTGGATGTATTAGCACAATCATGGTTAAATGATATAAAAAGGAGAATAGTTATCATTTATGAATTATATTGAAAGAATAGTAATTATTTAGGTAGTCATTGTCTTTCACTCTATTCAAACCAGTTCCAGATATTAGTTCTTAACATGTTAATATTATTTGTGGTGTGGAGGAGAAATAAGTGTAAGTAGAAGGCTATGCTAGAACAAAAAAGGCTTGCATTAAAAAATACCCCAGAACATCATCTGCACAAGCTGGGTGTACTCTACGTTTATAATAATTGCATTATTGTACAAGGTGGACATGATAACAGTAGACCGGTGGAATATATCATTAGTTAGGGCGATTCCTATAGGTTGCTCAGGTCTTTCCATTGGATATCATCATTGGGGCCTAATTGATAGGTTTTAAGTTTATAAATCCACCTCTTGTTCTTCTCAAGGAGTATTTTAGACATTATAGCAGGGGATCCACAGTCCTCCATTTTCTCAATCACCACCCAGGTCATGTCTCTTTTTCCATGTTCTACCTCAATATACAGATTGGTCATGAGTGCATTTTCCTTCTTACACCTTATGTTGCTTTGGTGTGCACACATTCAGAGTCTTATTTTATGACACAACATTCCTATATATCACAAATTGAAAATCAAATGTGACGAGTTACAGTTGTTATGTGTTAGAAATGGGGTCTCTAGTTGGCAGTGATTTGCACGATGTCCAAGAAGGGACCCTCACTCTAGCCTGAGTAAGTAAATGACACCCTCAAAATAACCTGTGCTCATTCCCTTGGTAGCTTGGCAAGAGAAGTCCTCACAGGAAGTATTTGTGAAAACACCACGAAAGTACTCCACACCGGTTTAGAAAACTAGACAATATTTATTAGATTAAAACAGGACAAAAACGACAACAATCCCACATACACAAGTCAAGATATGAAATTTCAAGCTTAAATAAAGTTATAGCTCTTAGAAATCAATGGTTGCGCTTGACCAGGACAAAGTACCTTCGATGTGTGAAAAATCAAAGACGATGCGTGGCACAATAGAGGGGAAGCGTTGCTAAAGCTGGTGATGCTTTGGTTCCTTACTGCTATGCAGGTCGTTGTCACATTGGCGCTCAGTGACGATGTGTTACACAAAGGAGGTGATGAGTCGCTTGCAGTAAGTGATGCGTCGGTTTCTGGAGGCGATGCACGGTCATTGAGCCGCTACACTAACGACCTGTGACTATGCGAGGCACAGGGGAGGTAATGCGTCAATTGAGAGTGTGATACCTCGGTTCCTGAAGACCATGCTGTACTGATGATGCATCGATGTCCAAAGCGCGACGTGTCGATTCCGTGCCGCCGATGTGGAGCCACAAGTGCTGCGTTAGAGTCGGAAAAGTGCGAGATGCGGTGCTCGAGACTCACTCAGCGGCGGGTTTACGGGGTCCTGTGGCAAAGTCAGAGCTTGGGTTGTAAACTGTGGTTGGTGCATCGTGCACTCAGCAAGCTGGGACCACAGCTTTGGTGCAGGCAAGGGCGATGTGGCGATTTTTGCAAGGTTGCACTGATTCCGAAGAGACGCTTAGAGTTGATGCATGTTTTTCTTCTTTTAGCACCAGAACTCACTTCCAAGGGCCCTGAACTGGATTTGACACCACTTGGCAGAGCAGGATTCTCAGCAGAGGAGCCCAGGTGCTGGCAGATGAAGTCTTTGATGGCCCTGAGACTTCCAAAAGGAGGAAAAAGCTCAACTCAAGCCCTTGTAGAAACTTGGAAGTTTTTTGTAGTGCACAAGACCCCGTCCTTCCTGGCCCTAGCTCCAGGGGTTGGAGACTTTTTTGTGTGGGGACAGGCACAGCTCTATTCAGGCCACCACTCTAGCTCAGGAAGGCCCATCATCCTGGTGATGGGCCATCAGGATATGCAGGGCACACCTCCGCTCCCTTTGTGTGACTATCTAGAGCGAATGCACAAGAGATCAACTGTCACCCTGACTCAGGCTTGTATTCAGAGACAGGCAGAGGCACAGAAAGATTAAAGTAAGAAATTGCTCACTCTCTGAAAATGGCCTTTTCAGACCTGCAATTTAAAAACCACCTTTACCAAGTGATGTATTCTTAAGTTGTGAGTCCAGAGAAACCAAACTCCAAATTTTCTATCTGCTCCCCTTAGGAAATTACACTTAAAAAATGTTACAGGGCCATCCCCATGTTTACCTATGGGAGATGTAGGACTTGCTGTAGTGAAAAACTAAGTAGTTTTTCACTACCAGGACATGTAAAACAACTGTATATGTTCTATCTTGTAAATACGCTGCGCCCTGCCCAAGGAGCTGCCTTGGACCAATCTTAGGGGTGACATATGTAATAAAAGGGAATGTTTGGACCTGGCAAGTGAGTGTACTTTCCAGGTCGACATGGAAGTTAAAAACTGCACACTCTTTGCAGTGGCAGGTCTGAGACATGTTTGTAGGGCTACTTATGTGGGTAGCAAATCAGTGCTGCAGGCCCACTAGTAGCATTTGATGTACAGACCCTGGGCACACACAGTGCTATTTAGTAGGGACTTGCTGGTAAATCAAATAGGCCAATCATTGATAAAACAAATACTATGACATTTTAGACATAGAGCACTTGCACTTAAGCACAGGTCAGCAGTGGTAAAGTGTCCAGAGTCGTAATGCCAGCAAAAATAAAATGTAGCACACGGTCAAAAACAGGAGGCCAGAAGCAAAAAGACTGGGGAAACCACACCAAAAGATGCCAGTATGTTTTTAAGGACCAACTCATGGCGAAGACCCAAGTTCAAACTTTCGAAACTTCTAGTGAAAGGGCAGACACTGCAATTACCACAAGCATATTGCTCTGTAACTGGCATAATTCCCCTCACTGTGTTGGTAATGTATTCTGGAGAGGGCTTAGTTGCTCTGGTGTGTACCAGAAGCTCCTGGATGGTCTAACTTCCTCCAATGGAAAAGGGATTTTTTAAAATTCAAATTCCCTGTATTCAGAATGCACCAGTTCTTCTTTTATAATGTTCCTAATTTGATTAGAAATTATATTGTACATAGTTACGCATTAGGTTTTCCAATGGTGCCCAAAAGTGACTCCCTGCTGCTATTATGCCCCCTTTTCCTAAATCTTTTGATAATGGAGGTGGGGAAAGGTGTAATTTTTGCTGGAGTTTATCACTCAGTGGCCCAACCTGATAGTTGAAGTCCGACATGTTGCTGCAGTTCTGATGTAGCCTGAAGAATATGGTAGGTTCTCACGCAGTTGGCGTGGAGGGAAACCGTAAAACCCCAGTAGTTTGTTCCGGTCTATGGGTTTGTGATAGGTGTCAGTTCCAAGTCTGACAATGATAGCTGCTCCTTAGGCTGGGAGTAGTCCCATTGTTTATATTTGTCTTCAATGCCTGGTGGGTGCAGGCTGTATTGTTTTTAGAACCAACCTTACTCTTTTTGCGTAATTCTCAAAGCTATTTTAATATTTCAGCACTTGAATTCATCCGTCTGATTGGAGCAGAAACAGAACCTAATTTCAGTTCATGATGGTGCAGAAATACGACATCCGCATCACAAAATCAACATATAATGCTAATTTCTAGAGAGATATTTCTCTTCAAATGATACGGTAAGATCCATTATTTGCCCCAGTGCATGTCAGACCACGTGGTCCTTCTTTAGGGGACAACTGAAACAAAAACCACCTATTTATATAGGATATTTTTGGAAGGCTCAACAAAGGTGTAGTGTGACTGAATTGTGTAAACTTCTCACAATGGCCCGCTTATCCAGTGAATGCACCTCATGTTGCGGAAATCCTTCCCCTCGATGTCACAGTGGATCAGAATCATTGTAACGCAGTGCGTCTGTGTGGGTTTGTCGCTGCCTCAGGCATGCCATTAACAGATCAATGCAGAAAATCCCCAAAGCCCGAGAGGGGCAGATTTACAAGCCCCTTGCGCCACTTAGGCGTCATTTCTCCCATGTTAAAAATGACGCAAAAGTGGCGCAAGGGGCTTGTAAATCTGCCCCTCTATATTTACCCCGCTATTAAACTGTGGCGAAACAGTGACCATGCTTCATGGATAACGAACGAATGAATGGATGAACATGTTATTGCATGATTATTTAAAATCATTGCAATTTCCTAATTAGTACAATCACAATGTGCAAATTAAAATAAAGTATAAAACATACACTATAGCTATATCATGCCGATTACACTCGATACCGTCAGTGTTAAGAATGAGTGGTGTAAGTAAATAAAGACAGGATGACAGTACATTTTCCTTCGGTTTGTCCTTTGTCCATGCATAAGTAGTTATAATACAAATCGTTATGAAGGTACATACGATCCTATCCTCTTAAGTGACAGGGTGCAATTTGTGTGTAAAACTGATAAAAACTTGTGTTTGTCACCAATAAGATTTTAAAACCGTGTTGTATCGCCCAAGCACTCTCGCCTGTATAAGCATTACTCAAGATGTGTCCTTAGTTGTTACAGTTACGCAACTTGCTGGCTTTTAAAGTGCCAAGTCTGTGTGCAGTATGATGTTATGTGCTAAGATTTTGCTGAATGTATGGAATGATCAAATGTGTTGCAAACGCGACTGACGTGGTCATGTGCTGACCAGTGACCTAACACACTTGTCTGAACATGCACCGTTTCCTGTACAGAAAATGCCTTGTTTGCAAACGCGGAAATAGAAATGCGAAACACTGTGACATCGATCTATCAAGTGAAGAATTAGCATGCACCATTCCACTTTTACAAGATGCCCGATGTCAATGAGGCTTACCCGTGGAGTGCAATCTTCTGGTTCACCCACATAGTTTTACCCGACAGAATCGCACACCATAGTATCTCCGAAATTTAAGCGTGTCACATGCATCATGTGACCTTCCACCAATGAATTTGTGAGGATGCAAATCATAAACTCAGCGGCCATATTGGAGTGGTTGTGCTCACACTTCCATTTCTAACTTCTGTGCACAAATGACGACGGCATCATTACAGCCACGAATACTATGAAAATACTTAAATCAAATGACAAAAAAATATAGTAAACGGCATTTAATTTCTTTTGTTCTTCGACTTCCCTTTCAGTCAGTTGCAAAGCGTTTACTTGTTTAATCCACGTGAATGCTCTTTAAAGTAGATGTTTGTTTTTGTCCATCTCAAGTGACTTGTCCACAAGTTCTAAAACTTTGAACCATAGTTGACCGATGTTGTGATTATGTTCAAGCCAGTGTGTTTCTATTCTGGATTTTAAATTATTGTTTCTAATGTTCATTTTATGTTCAGATATGCAAGTTGTGATTTTCTTTTCTGTTTTTCCCATGAAAAGCATTCCATAAGGGCCTTTCCCAGAATGTATGCAATTGTTAGTGTCACACGTCGCAGAGTGAATCAGCCTGATCTTTTGTCCTGTCATGGGGTGTTTCACCACATTTCCTTCAATAACATTGTTGCAATGTATACAGGCAGTGCATTTTCTTGTACCTTTTCCAGGAGTAGTAGGTTTCACGTTGGTTCTCGTTAAAATCTCTTTAAAGTTGTTGTTTCTTTGGTACGCAAACATAGTTTTCTCCAAGAACAGTTGTTCAAATTCTATTGCAGGACAGGAGGCTCCGATTATGCTAGTCTCATTTCTTTATTGAAATGCCCAGCAGCCAAGTAAAAAACCACATTACCCAGAAACACTTGGGTGATAACCATAGAGTCTTGTAGTATAAATAAGCGTACAGACAATCCCACTTCCTCTTTCTTTTCTGCTTCGCAGCCAGTTAAGTGCTCTTACCTTCTTATCATTGTTATTGCGCTTTGTTGTGCTTACATTGCTGAATTGTGTGTGCCTTGTAGTGCGCTCGGTTTGCGCTTTTCGCCGCGTTGTGTTTATTGCGCCCGTTTTTATTTTCCGGCGACTCGCGGCTGGGAGCGAGGTTACTCCTTCCAGGAGTAGGGCGCTTTGTGCCTGCGCTCTTTTCTGTGCTTGTGGAGTGGTCCTTGGGGGTTTTGGGAGCCTCACGCTGCTTGCGCGAGCTCTCCTCTCTTCTGTTTGGCAGCCGGTCTTCGCGCATGCGCATTGTGCCATTTCCGGCGCTCTGTGTTTACATTGTACCGGAGCTTCTTGACAGACGTCTTTCACGACGTTAGCGCCCACGGCCATCAGAATTAACCCCTGTTGACGCCGGAGCCTGGAAAAAGACTCCGGCTGTAATAATTTTGCATAGGCTTTGCCTAGAGTGACGTTTTTTGATACAGTGAGCCGACCCTCCACTCTTTAATTGTATTTTGCCTGTAGTTTTTTTGTCTACAGTTGGGCTTGCTGTGAGGGTTTTTTCACTCCCCTTTGCATTAGCCTTTGGCTTGTATTTATTTTTCCTTCCTCCTTTGTGGGCATAATTTTCACAACACCTGTGAACCATGAGTGAGTACTATTATGAGGAGGAGGAGGAGTTTGATGATGAGGCTCCGGACACCATGGAGCAGAATCTTGTGGAGGCTTTAGACCAGGGAGTTCAACACTCCATGAATAAAGCTATGGTACGTGCTATAACGCCTCTAAAGCGGCACTTGACTCAGTATGCCAGACAACAGGGTTGGGTCCCTGCAGCTAAAAAAGCTTCTTCTTCTTCGCCTGCTAATCCGCATGCTTCGGACTTTAAGAAGTTGGCACAGTCCTTATCATCTACCAAGCCTACCACTATTGTGGAGGAGGACGAGAGTGATGACCTGCAGTCCTCTTCGTCCTCGGACCCCACCCCTCCCCCTCCCAAGAAGAGGAAGTGTAAAGAACATTTTGTCGATGCGTCGACGCATCCACCTGTCCTTACTTTTGAGCCGGCGGACATTGTCCACCCCCAGTCCACGGCTTGGCTTCCTTCCCCTGCTGTGACGGAGTACGTCCAGCAGCACATACGTCAGCCCTTTGAAAAGGAGGTGCGTGCCCGTCTCCGGTCTGAATGCCCACAACCAGACTTGGCTGATCATCTGGCGGAGACCCCTGAGGTGGATCCCACCATGACGACGTACCTGCGCAAATTTGCGAAAGATCCCAAAAAGGGTCTTGATAGGTCCTGGCGGGCTTGCCAGGACAAGGTTTTGGATCTCCTGGGGCCCCTCACCAAAATGTTGGACCTTGGTTTTCTTGCAAAGAGTACCAATCGGATGGTTGATCCGGAGGAGCTAATTAATTGGGCTCAACACGCCATTTGCCAGTTGGGTAATACCAACTGTGTGCTCTCTGCCGAGCGGCGCCGTTCAATTTTACTGAAATTGGACCCTAAGCTGCAAGAATTGGCTACTTCAGAGTCGGGCCCTGCGGCTCAGGGTCTGCTTTTTGGACATCCATTTTTAAAAGAGCTGACCAACTTTGTGAATACCTTCAGCGGCCTGGATAAGGCACAGGCGTCTCTGCGCCGGACCTTTCGTCCGGTTTTCAACAGGGCCGGAAGAAGTAGGGGGCGTTCCTCCGGCCGTGGTCAGCAACAGCCCTCCCAGAAAGGGTACCAGTCCCAGCGGGGTGGTCAGCAGGATTCGGGATATACCCCACGTTCGAACTTCTATCCCTCCAGAAAAGGCCGTGGCCAGTTTAAAAAAGGACGTGCTGGTGGATCCTCCGGCGGCTACCACGATTCCGCCACTTCAGGTGAGAATTCTTCCTGCATGCAGTGTTGTTCTGGGGGGCAGGATTCGCCTTTTCCTAGAGAACTGGCGATCAATCTCCAGCGATGCATGGGTGCTGGAGACGGTTCAGGGCTTCAAACTAGAGTTTTATCAACCTGTTCGTCAGTCCCGTCCTCCCTTTCCTCTCCATTTCTCAAGCCGAAGTCAAGAGTTCATCACAGAGGAACTCAGGTCTCTGGAGGCGAAGGGGGCGATTGTGCCGACGGTGCGCCATCCTCAGGGCTTTGCCAGCTCAATCTTCCTTGTGGAGAAGAAGGGAGGGGGATCGAGGTTGGTCCTCAATCTGAAGGACTTCAATGCAGGGGTGGTTTACCGCCACTTCAAGATGGAGGGAATCCATCTCTTGAGGGATCTCCTGAGGGAACGGAATTGGATGGTCCGTCTAGACCTCAAGGATGCATACCTCTCGGTTCTGATTTTTCCGCCCCATTGTCGCTTTCTTCAGTTCCAGTGGCTGGGGATATGGTATCAATATCAGGTTCTTCCTTTCGGCCTTTCGTCAGCACCGTGGTGCTTCACGAAACTGTTGCGTCCGGTCGTGGAGTCTCTCCGCAGTCGCGGAGTTCGCTTGATCATCTATTTGGACGACATCCTCCTGTTAGCGGATTGTCCAGTAAAGCTTATGACTCATCTGACGTGGACCGTAGACCTTCTCCAGTCTCTGGGATTTTTAGTGAACGTTCCCAAATCTGTACTTCAACCTACTCAGGTGATAGATTTCTTGGGGTTCCAAATCAATTCCCTCTCTTGTCAACTTCTGCTACCTCGTCAGAAAGTTCGATACATCAAGCGGGAATTGAGGTCTGTTGTCTCGAGTCCGACGGTGTCGTTGAGATCATTAGCTCGAGTTATCGGTCTTTTAGCGTCTTCTCTGCAGGCTATATTTCCGGCTCCGCTGCATTACCGAGCGTTGCAGCGCTTGAAGATTCAGCATCTTCAGAGGGGCCTTCGCTATTCCGACCACATCCCTCTGTCGGAGGAGGCGAAGTCGGAGATGACATGGTGGTTGAACCACATGGAGGCCTGGAACGGCAGGGCCCTCTTCGGGTCTTCTCCGGAGATTGTGATCGAGTCGGATGCCAGTCAGTGGGGCTGGGGAGCCCGCTGCGGTTCGGCCACGACCGGGGGACGATGGTCACCCCAAGAACGCTCTCTCCACATCAATTGTTTGGAGTTGCTGGCGGGATCGTTCGCGATCAAATGTCTGTCTACACTTCAGTCCCGCTGCTGTATACTTCTCCGGATGGACAATGTATCAGCAGTCCGTTATATCAACAAGCTCGGGGGGACTCGTTCGAGGTTGTTGGCGGAGATCGCCAAGGAGTTTTGGCATTACTGTCTACACAACAGGATCACAGTTATTGCGGAGTACCTTCCGGGTTGTCGCAATGTGGTGGCGGATTGGAACTCCAGGTACCTGAGGGATTTCAGCGACTGGAGACTCCATCCGCGTGTGTTTTGACAACTTCTACGGATTTGGGGCCCTTGTCAGATCGATCTCTTTGCGTCCCGGCTCAATGCCCAACTTCCCCGGTTCTTCAGCTGGAGACCGGACCCGGAGGCTCTGGCAACGGATGCTTTCCTTCAACCGTGGCCGACATCCCTGTGTTATGCGTTTCCTCCGTTTATGATGATCCCCAGGGTTCTGGCCTATGTGACACGTTTTCAGGCGGAGCTGATTCTGATCACTCCTCTGTGGCGGGCTCAACCGTGGTTCCCTGTTCTCCTGGAAATGACTTGCGCATTGCCATTTCTTTTGCCTCAGAAGCGGAATCTCCTGTTAGATCCGCTTCAGAATCCGCATCCCCTAGTTCAGTCAGGCTCTCTCCTTCTCCTGGCGTGGCGGATTTCAGGGAACGGTGGGCTGTGTCAGGCCTTTCGACGGACGCTACCAGACTCCTCAGCAACGCCTGGGCTCCAGCTACCCACAAACGTTACAGAGGTTCCTGGAAACGTTGGAGTGATTGGTGTGCTCAACGGCAAGCTGATCCGACATCAGCGGATGTCTCTTTAATTGTCAATTTTTTGGCTTCCCTATATTCAGCTTCTGGTTTGGCGTACCGTACTATCAACAACTTCCGCTCTGCTATTTCAGCGGGCCATATTCCTATTGATGGTAAACCTGTGGGGGAGCATCCTTTGGTGTCCAAAGTCCTTAAAGGCGTTCGTATGGCGGTTCCTCCGCGTCCCAAATATGTGGCCTTATAGGACGTTTCGGTAGTTTTGCGCTTTTTGGAAGCCTGGCCGGTCAATTCCTTGCTATCCCGCAAACAACTTTCGACCAAGCTTACCATGTTACTGTGTTTGCTTTCTTGCAAACGGATTTCAGACGTTCACGCATTGGATCTTGCTGGTCGGAGTTTTACTCCTGAAGGGGTTACGTTTCGCCTTTCCCGGCGCACCAAAACCGATACTGAGATTATCTCTTACCCTTCTTTTCCGGCTCGTCCCAACCTTTGTGTGGTCCAATGCCTTAAGGCTTATGAGGTGAGTACTTCGCTTCTTCTTTCTGATATGCAAGGTCAGTTGTTGATTGCATTGCTGAAGCCTTTCCGCCCCGTTACTCCTGCTACATTGGCTCGCTGGGTACGGTGGCTTATGGGAGAGGCTGGTATTGATGTTTCTGTTTTTGGTGCTCATTCGGCTCGTGGGGCCATGGCCTCTAAGGCCTTTTCATTGGGAGTCACCTTGGGGGACCTTATGAAAGCTGCTGATTGGTCGACAGATTCTGTGTTTAAGACTTTTTACTTTAAACCTGTACCTACGGTTGCTTCTGTGGTGTTGGATGAGCTTTCAACAAGCATAATCGGAGCCTCCTGTCCTGCAATAGAATTCAAAATGTGCAAACATTCGTGACAAGAATTTTCAATTCTATTAAGGACTAGGAGGCGAGGATTATCCCACCCATAGATTATACATTGTGATACTGACAATTGTTTATGCATTATTCTGTTACAACAGTCTCTATTGCTTTGTCTTCTTTTCCCACCCTTATTTCGACATGTTCCTGTTTTTTATTGGACGTGTATTACGGCTTTGTGTCTCTTTTCAGGCTCTGATCCCAAGTGATGCATCTCCGGTTCCACGTAGGAGTGCCTGTTCTCTTCTCTGAAGATGTTTCCTGTTTTCTGCCTTCGGCTGTTTGGGATGTCTCCCTTCGTTACCTTCCATGGACTGAACTCTGCTGTTGCATTGACTGTTTTGGATTGTTTACTGTTTCCTGGATTCTCCTCACCAAAGAAAGAGGAAGTGGGATTGTCTGTACGCTTATTTATACTACAAGACTCTATGGTTATCACCCAAGTGTTTCTGGGTAATGTGTTTTTTTACTTGGCTGCTGGGTATTTCAATAAAGAAATGAGACTAGCATAATCCTCGCCTCCTAGTCCTTAATAGAATTGAAAATTCTTGTCACGAATGTTTGCAAATTTTGAATTCTTTTTTCAGTTTGAAGAATTTCCCATCTTTATGAATGATTGTTTTGATTATAGAACTAACTGTTGGGAATTTAGAAATAAAACCTAGTCTTTATGGAATTAATGTTTGACATTGTCCTAGTAAATCTTGCCCGGTCTGATTGTTTAGCAGCTTTGAGGACAGTTTTGGGATATCCGTGCCCGCTCAACTTTATTTTCTGCTCTTGTACGGCAGATGTGTAGAATTCGCTAGTGGAAGCTATTGTTTTGAGTCTCATAAATTGAGAATATGGTAAGTGCTGTTTTGACAAGATCGGATGGAAATTTCGATAATGTGATGCATTCTTTTTGTGTGTACTCTTCCAGAAAACATTGGTGATAATGGTGGCACCATCAATCTTAATTAAATATCCCAAAATGCAATTTATTTTTTATTTTTTAGGGCTCGCCTGCTGATGCGCTTGCGCATAGCTGGCGAAGCTCTATAGTGGCTTATCCAGAGTTTAACCACTGGTGATTCCACTGGCGATTCCATGCAGTGCATGTGCTTTTTAGGTCATTGCGCAAGCGCAAGCCCTAAAAAGCGCGTGCACAATGCCACCAGCCGCCTGCCTGCCTGCCTCGCATTACCACATCAAAGGCAGCCCTGCCTCCCTCCCACAAGCTTCTCAGCGTGCGGTCATCCCCTAATTATTCACGGCCGGCCGGCCGAACTTTCAGTTTCACGGCTGCCAGGCCGTGTCTCCTTTTATGCTCTCTGATGCTTTTTTTTTCACTCTCCGCCTACCCTTCTCCCTCGCTCGTTTCTCATGCCCCAGTCCTTCCCTCCCTCTATTTGCCTACCTCCCCCTCCATTCACAGTCCCTCCCTTCCATATATTTCCGTCTCTGCTCTTTGCAGCATTTGTTGTCTCTGTTTCTCTCACATATCAGCTCTCGCCCTCCTCCACTGTCCGTGCCCCCATTCCTAAACACTTATCTGCCTTTCCGGGGTCTGTGCCCCGCCCCACCACAGAGACCACTGCCCCACACCCAAAAACGCTGCCCCACTCCCTTTGCGCGCTTCTCTCCTCCTCCCGTTCTTGATGGACATTGTTGTCGTTTGTGAGCTTCTCTCTCACCGCCTCACCAAACATACATGCACACAAGCTCTCTTGACACAAACAAACATCCAAACAGACACACAAGCACCCTTGCTTACAGACCAACAAACACACATGCGTACAAATTCACAAGCTTCCTTGCGCACGGACCAATAAACATACGTGCGCACAGACATACAAGCACCCTTGCACACGGACTAAAAAACATACATGCGCACAGACACACAAGCTCCTTTGCACACGGACCAACAAACATACCTGCGCACAGACACAATGGGCACACAAGCACCCTTGCACATGGACCAACATACATACATGCGCACAGACAAACAAGCACCCTTGCACACGGACCAACAAACATACATGCGCACAGACACACAAGCTCCCTTTCACACCGACTAACAACCATACATGCGCACAGACACAATAGACACACAGGCACCCTTGCACACGAACCCACAAACACAGGCACACATGGCAGGGCATCCATTTGCTATTTGGTGCCACATTTAAAATTACTTTTGTGCCCACATAGGTGTCCATTTCCTCCAGAAAAGGTGTTGAATTCCTTGGTTATTCATCTCCCATTTGTCGTGTCAGTAACTTCCTTTTCTGCTTCTAGGCATGAAATCATCGACTTGCAAAACTCTTTAATGAGAGTTATAAATAATGTGACAAGGGCCCATTACCCTAACTAACTGCACGCCATGAGTCTATATAATTTCACACCGAGATGCCAAGCGAGAATGGTTCCATTCACTTTATGTACTGCACAGTAATCTGGCTCATTTAAGAAATGAACAGGCCACGTGTGCTTCCTTCGGCTTTGTTAAAAAACCTAGCTATACCCATTTCTATCCTTAAAAAGCATTAAAACGTTCCCTTCATGGCAGGCCTGGCTCTAGAACACGGCACCGGTGCTCATCCCCACTCTCCGGTACCAGCGTTTTATTTCTGCCATACTTACTCCTTCCGCTGCCTCCCCTCTCGCCGCCCGTTATTTCGTCCTGTGACTCTGGGTCGGGTTCTTTTCCTCAGTATCAGTGACCCTGAGCACGGACGTGTGTGTCATAAAGATGGCGATCTCCTGCTCTTCACACCTACTTGTTCCGCGCCTCTCCGGGGCTCAAACCTCTCTGATAACAATGGTGCTAACACCAAGCGTTTTAAGACAGCTAGCGTTCCACACCCAACCCTTGCGTTTACAAAGAAGCACAGTGAGCCGTAGAAGAGGAAATAATTCTGTGCAACTCTTACTGCTCTGTTGAAACAATGCATTGTCATTAAGTGAGATTAATCCAACGCCCTTTCCTCCGAGTCTATCCCAACTGCCCTAGACAATTTGCTTCATGCGTTTTTATTGCTATCCAGCCGTTTACCCTCACTTTAGTATTTATTTACATGTTCATATAAGCCGCATTCCTACAGTACTTTGCAAAAAAATACAAGTAAATAGTTACATGCAGAAAACTTTATAGTTGCACAATGCGTGACTGCAATCCAAACAGGAACTTTGCACCAACAAAAAGGGCTTGCACAGATTGAATGGAGCACCATTTAGAAAGAAACCATATGGCAAACCTCATTGACTTTGGGATGCAATGAAAACTATCCAACTATTCACGTATGTTATATATAAAGATCATATCCTGATTTTAATTCCCTTTACACTTCACTTTACTCGACATTCATCCCCCTTCCCCCAATCGTTGCTTGAGTGTGTGAGCTCCTCACCCCCGCCCCCCTCGTTGCTTGAGTGCGTGAGCTCCTCTCCCCCTCGTTGCTTGCGAGCGTGAGCTCCTCACCCCCCTACCCCCTCGTTGCTTGAGTGCGTGAGCTCCTCACCCCCCTCCCCCCTCGTTGCTTGAGTGCGTGAGCTTCTCACCCCCTCCCCCTCTCGTTGCTTGAGTGCGTGAGCTCCTCACCCCCCAAACCCCCTCGTTGCTTGAGTGCGTGAGCTCCTCACCCCCCTCGTTGCTTGTGTGCGTGAGCTCCTCCCCCCTCCCCCCTCGTTGCTTCAGTGCGTGAGCTCCTCACCCCCCTCGTTGCTTGAGTATGTGAGCTCCTCCCCCCTCCCCCTTGTTGCTTCAGTGCGTGAGTTCCTCCCCCACCTCCCCCCGTCATTGCTTGAGTTTGTGAGCTCCTCAACCCCTCCCCCCTCGTTGCTTGAGTGCGTGAGCTCCTCAACCCCCTCACCCCCTCGTTGCTTGAGTGGGTGAGTTCCTCCCCCCCTCGTTGCTTGAGTGCGTGAGCTCCTCACACCCCTACTCCCCTCGTTGCTTGAGTGTGTGAGCTTCTCACCCCTCCCCCCTCGTTGCTTGAGTGCGTGAGCTCCTCCCCCCTCGTTGCTTGAGTGCCTGAGCTCCTCACCCCCCTCGTTGCTTGAGTGCGCGAGCTCCTCCCCCTCCCCCCCTCGTTGCTTCAGTGCGTGAGGTCCTCACCCCCCTCGTTGCTTAAGTGCGTGAGCTCTGTAGGAGAGTAGGGTCTGCAATCCTATGATCACCCAGATTTTTTTGCTTTTGTTTCACCGGTTTACGACTTTCTCTGGCTGTGGGCCTGCTAATCAGACCCACAGCCTAGCTGTTCTCTGACTAAATTACAGCGTGTACCTTAGGTGCATTTACCAATTGGTACTGGGCCACCTTATCAGACCCTGTAACTCAGGGCATAGGTGTACCCAGGGCCTACCAGGGGCTGCAGCATGTATTATGCCACCCCTGGCTGGCCATCTAAAATCTGACACAACTGGCTGCACGACAGCTGGGGCAAGGTGGTGTAATCACCCTTTGCTTTAGATATAGTATACCTATATCTAACCCTAAAATGGACACACAGATTCCTATCAGTCACTCCTATGGCAGGCCTTGACAATCCTGAAGGCAGAGTGCTTGGAATCGTGTGAGATGGTGCTCTGGCATGAGCTGAGCCCGTTTGCAGCTTGCGGAACCAAGTCCTAATAGCTGTTCCATGATAACGCATACCATATACTCTTAAGTGCATTATAATCCTCGCGGTTATATGCTATCTTTGGTATCGCTTTATCAAAACATGTCGAGTAAGGTGTCATACGAATTGGAATACTAACCCCTCGCCAATTCTGGTGACGGGGTTAGCATTCCACCCTTCTAGAGGGACACGACATGTATGTAACTGTGAACCCCGGTTAAAGTTAACTCAAGCCTCAGCATCACAAAATGGATGCTGCCACCACAGACACAAGTCTGACCCCCTGCAGCTGGGAGTCCTTCCAGCGAGGGGAGCTTGAACAAAGGGTTTTCCTGTCAGGGGCGGTGCTAGCACCATCCCAGACAGGGTTTTGTGTATCCTGGGTAGGCAGGGCTTTAGAGGAAGGTGACTGCAAGTGGCACCCCGGTGCTCACTACGCATCTGCCGGCTAGAACCAGTTCCAGGGGCACACCCTGAGCTGGGGAAAGTCTGGCATGGGTGAGGGGTGTAACCACCCCCCTTCCTGGTTCCACCCTTAGGGCAAGACCTAGTCGCGTACCCACCCCTTTCTTTAGGATAAAGGCAGGAGCGGGGACCCTTCCAAATTAGATCATCTTTGAATCAAGAAACTACTTTCTACGAAAGGAACTCTCGACTTCTTCTCAAGATTTCTCCCTTGTGACTAAGGAGTAGTCACCCTGCACCCGCAGGCACCATCTAAGAACACTGCGGTTTGCTGCACGTCCTTCCTCCGGAATCCGACCGACCAGCATGACGAGACCCGGCTTCCCTGGCACCTCTGACCTCTACCTACCTCTACAGCTAAGCTGAGAACCGTAGGTGCGACGAGACCTCGAGGGACCGGCTATCATCAGAAGTGCATGACTTCTATCCAGCACGACCGCCGAGGATCCTCTGGTGAGTGCTTTGGGGTCCGAGAAGCCCCGACCCTGAGCAGCTCCAGCACCGAAGTCCAGCCCCCCAGCATCCACGAGATCTGCGTGGGGCCCTTCTGCTTTTTGCTGCTCACCGCGTTGTCTGGCTACTAGCCCGCTGGCTTGTGGCCTTCCCGACGACGACCGACGACATCACCACTGCTGGTCTGGTTGCTCCCTTCCAAAAGAGGAGCACCCCGGACCCTCCTGGTCCACTCCAGACGCCATTTTAGGTCCACCGCGTGGGCTTGAATTTGCCAAGACTTGTTGCCCCAATCCTGGGTCCAGCGACGTCGACAGCAGCAACCATCGTGGGACAGCTCGCACCTCCATCCTGGTCGCCGACAACGCCTCCTGGTCCGTGAGACTGCAGAGCCCAGCGTCGCCCACTCACCTGGTCGAGGTGACTCCATCCGGTGCCATCCTGGTGCCCATCTAATCACTGGCTATTGATTCAGAACTTGGTCCCCTCTGCTTACAGGTGTCTTCCATCTTCGATCCAGGCTTGGATCCACCGAACAATCTTCACTGGTCGCCTGCCAGCAACTTCTTCTTTCAGGCTCCATAGACTGCAACGAGTATTCCCGACGTCTTTCCAGACCTATGCAGCCGCAACCCCTGGGCTAGGTAACTTCGGCATTTTGGTGCCCCAGCATAGCCTCACTATCCAAGGGTCCAGATCCTTGTCGTTTTTCAGCCTACCTAGTCGGGTTCGCCCGAGAACACTAACTTTGCTTTTACTAGCCTCCATAGACTTTGCCCCGCATCCCGCGTGAGAGTGCACACTCTGCACCCGAGTCCCCTAGGCCTCCTACTAGTAATCTGAAGGTTCAGTAACGTAGTCCTAGCGATTCCAAAGCCTATTAGTCCAGTACTTACCTGCTAATAATTTTGCATTCCACTTTCATAGTATATGGTTTTTCGTGCCCCTCGGGCATTTGTGTAAATTGTGCAACTTAAAGTATTTTCGTAAGAGTTTTGTTGTGTGCTTAGTACCCTGTCCTCATAAAGAGTACAGGGCTGTTGTGATCTAAATAAATACACTGTTTATTTTCATAACACTTGTGTGGTGTCCTTTCACTTGGTGTTCAAGCGGTATATGTGATGGTATAACAGCGGGCTTAACACGCCCTCTAGAGTTTAGCCCGAAGACTGCTCGTATCCATGCTACTAGGATAGCTGGTCTATAAGGTTGACTTATAACCAATCATCAATAAGGGTTGTTTGGACTGATGCAAAGTGCTCACTAGAATAGTGAACACTATATATCAGGCCAACTTCTCACATTGGTGAGCAGCGGTTGGGATTTGAGCTTGCTGTTGTTTTACCACACGTATCCTAAGAATATCTTGTGAAAGATCACATAAGTATAAGGTACATATAACTTAGCTTAGAATACTCTGAGTTCTACTGAACCAGCTGTTGTAAGTCAACAAGGCTTAGCACACCTTGACTACAACTCTTAGCAAGGGATCAGTAGGCAAACAAATAGTGTAGGTAGGTGCATCACTTACACCACACTAGAAGCATGTCTAACCACGGAGAGTCTTCAGAGACCCCTCTTGTGGTTGTGGACCCTCCACAGGTCCCTTCCAGATATGCTGCTCTTAGCTTCCAGGAGATGAGACAAATCTGTACATCCAGGAAGCTAAAACAGGGTTCTAACTCTACAATTCCTTTTCTGATTGGTCTCTTAGAGACTTATGATGCTAGGAGGGCTGCTAACACAGATCCTTCTCATCCAGATGGGAACATGCCTTCCCTAGAGGGAACCACTGGTGACCCTGCCCGCCACCTCCAGGCAGCAGATGATGCTGAGGAGGAGGAGGAAGAGGAGGTATCAGAGGATGAGGCAGACAAAGGTCAGGTAGAAGTCAGTAGACTCACTAGGACCAACTTAAGTAGGCATGAGAATGGATTTGGGGGACCCGCAGGGCCACTCTCAGGCAGACTTAACATTGGGAATGGACGAGTTAGGTCTCTATCTAGAGGCTCTAACAGATCCATTCGAACCAATGGCTCTCAGACCTCTTCTCATAGAGGGATGTCATCCCCTAAGAGAAGGGAGCATGAAGCTAAGATGAGGGAAGCCAATCTGAGGATTGAAAGGGAAGAACTTGCCCTGGCCAAAGAGAGGCTTGCCTTTGCTAGAGAGCAAAAGTTAAGTGGGTTAGATCTCAATGGTGGCAGCATTCTCCTAAGAGAAAAAGACAGGAGTTTAGACACTAGACACCTGAGTAAGATAGTGCCCCCCTTTAAACAAGGGGATGATATCCACAAATGGATAACTGCTTTGGAGAGGGCCTGCACTGTCCAGCGCGTCCCCCAGAGTCAGTGGGCAGCTGTCTTGTGGCTCTCCTTTGAAGGTAAAGGTAGAGATAAGCTCCTCACTACTAGAGCTGAGGATGCTAACAATTACCAAGTCCTGAAAAGTACACTTATAGATGGGGTTGGCCTAACCACTGAGCAGTACAGGTTGCTGTTTAGGGATACCCAGAAAACTCAGTCTCAGGATTGGTCTGACTTTGTAGATTGTGCCACTAAGGCTTTGGAGGGCTGGTTGCTGGGCAGTAAGGTTACTGATTATACAGGATTGTACAATCTGATCATGAGGGAACAGATTTTAAACAATTGTCAGAACCAGTTGTTGCATCAGCACCTTGTTGACTCAGATCTGACCTCTCCCCAAGAATTGGGAAAGAAGGCAGACAGATGGGTCAGAACAAGGGTTAAGCAGAACCAGGGCCAGAACCAGGGTGGTCAGAAGAAAGCAGACCAGAAGGGTAGCGATAACAAAGGTGAACAAAATGACCAGAAGTCTTCAACAGGTCCCCAACAAACCAAAGAGGGTGGGGGTAAGGCCTCCCAGAAGAAGAAGACTCAAGAAGGCCAGTCAAAAAGGTGGTGCCAATACTGTAAAAGTAAAACTCACTGGTTTAGTGAGTGCACCAAGAAAGGAGGGCAAACTCCTGCCACTGCAGCCCCTAAGGCAACTGCACCCCCTAGTACAGTCAGCAGTGGTAGTGCACCTCCCAAGGGATTAGTTGGGTTAACCTTGGGTTCTGAGGGGTATGACAACCTAGTTGGCACACTCACTCAGGCTGTCTTTGTCTGAACAGGGGATGTGTATATATCCCCTGACGTCAGTCCCAATACTTTGGGCAAATACAGGCAGACACCTTTGATAAATGGCAAAATGGCTCAGGCCTATAGGGACACTTGTGCCAGTGTCACCATGGTGACACCTAACTTTGTGGACCCTGGACAGATCATGCCAGGTACAGATTTCCTGGTGACCAATGCCAGCAACGTCACTACCAGTCATAGTATGGCGATTGTTGCTTTCTCCTGGGGAGGGGTAAATGGCCAAAAGAAGGTTGTAGTTAGTTCAAACCTCCCAGTGGATTGTTTGTTGGGCAATGATTTGGAGTCATCACAATGGTCAGAAGTGGAGCAGAGGACTCACATGGAGATGTTAGGCTTTCCAGCACATGTGCTTGCTGTGACTAGGTCACAGGCCAGAAGATGCCCCACTGAACAGGTGCTGGATCCTGGAACAATGGACCAGACACCTTCCAAGAAGAAGAGCAGGAGGGTTAAGGCATTGCCTTCCCCCTTGCCCCAGGTTGAGGATCAAGTCTCAGAGGAGGCTGACCTCAAAGAGCTGAGGGAAACTGAGCCTAAAGAACTTGAACCTGATCAGGTTGAGTTTCTGGGTTCAGGGGGACCCTCCAGAGAAGACCTGGGGAAGGAACAGTTAGCCTGCCCTTCTCTTGAACCCCTCAGACAGCAGGCTGCTGTTGAGGCTGCAGGGAACGCCACAGGTGCCCACAAGGTATACTGGGAAGATGGACTCCTATACTCTGAGTCAAGAGACCCCAAGCCTGGTGCAACCAGGAGGCTGGTCATCCCCTTGTCTCTGAGAGGTTTCCTTCTCACCTTGGCCCATGAGATTCCCCTTGCAGGTCACTTAGGCCAGAACAAGACTTGGGACAGGATTGTCTCACACTTTCACTGGCCTCATATGAATGAAGATACCAAGGAGTTTTGTCGCTCCTGTGTCACTTGCCAAGCAAGTGGTAAGTCAGGTGGCACAATAAAGGCCCCCCTTATACCAATGCCGCCTGTGGTGGGGGTGCCCTTTGAAAGAGTGGGGATTGACATTGTTGGTCCAATGGAACCCCAGACAGCATCAGGGCACAAGTTTATACTGGTGGTGGTGGACCATGCCACCAGGTATCCTGAAGCTATTCCCCTTAGGACCACTACAGCACCTGTTGTGGCAAGAGCCCTAGTTGGAGTGTTCTCCAGAGTGGGCTTCCCTAAGGAGGTTGTCTCTGACAGAGGTGCAAACTTCATGTCAAGCTATTTAACTGCTATGTGGAAGGAATGTGATGTCAACTACAAGTTCACTACACCCTATCACCCACAATGCAATGGGCTTGTTGAAAGGTTCAACAGGACCCTAAAAGGGATGATTCATGGACTACCTGAAAATGTCAGGCGTAGATGGGATGTCCCGATTCCCTGCCTTTTATTTGCTTACAGAGAGGTCCCACAGAAGGGGGTTGGCTTCAGCCCTTTTGAACTTCTGTATGGGCATCCTGTAAGAGGACCCCTGTGTCTGGTGAAGGAAGGATGGGAGAGACCTCTCAAAAAGCCTGCAACCAACATAGTGGACTATGTACTTGGTCTCCGCTCCAGGATGGCTGAGTATATGGAAAAGGCTTCCAAAAACCTTGAGGCTAGCTAAGAACTCCAAAAAGCTTGGCATGACCAAAAGGCTGTCCTGACTGTGTACCAGCCTGGACAGAAGGTGTGGGTGTTGGAGCCAGTGGCCCCAGCAGCACTCAAAGACAAATGGTCTGGGCCCCACACAATCCTTGAGCAAAAGGGAGAGGTCACCTACCTGGTGGACCTTGGAACTCCCAGGAGCACCCACAGGGTGCTTCATGTGAACAGGCTCAAAGCATATGTTGACAGGAAGGACATGAGTTTGCTCATGGCCACAGATGAGGGGCAAGAGGAAGAGAGTGACCCTCTCCCATACCTGCTCACTCAGAATCCTGATGATGGGTCTGTAGATGGTGTTGTCTTTTGTGGCAGCCTCTCTGAACATCAGCAGAAGGATTGTAAACAGGTTCTTCAATCCTTCAGACATATGTTCTCTCTGACACCCAGTCAAACCAATTGGTGCACCCATGAGGTTGACACTGGTGACAGCCTGCCAGTCAAGAGTAAAATCTACAGGCAGCCTGATCATGTTAGAGACTGCATCAAAACAGAAGTGCAGAAAATGTTGGAGCTGGGAGTCATTGAGCCCTCAGATAGCCCTTGGGCTAGTCCAGTAGTTCTAGTGCCAAAGCCTCACACCCAGGGTGGTAAGAAAGAGATGAGGTTTTGCGTAGACTACAGAGGTCTCAATGCAGTCACTAAGACTGATGCCCACCCAATACCAAGGGCAGATGAGCTTATAGATTGCCAACGACTTAAGTACATTTGACCTGACAGCTGGGTATTGGCAAATCAGGTTAGCTGAGGATGCCAAGCCCAAGACAGCATTTTCAACCCCTGGTGGACATTATCAATTTGTGGTAATGCCCTTTGGTCTGAAAAATGCACCTGCCACCTTCCAAAGGCTGGTGAATCAAGTTCTCACTGGGCTGGATGACTTCTGTGCAGCATATCTTGATGATATAGCTGTCTTTAGTTCCACCTGGGAGGATCACCTGGTCCACCTGAGGAAAGTGTTAGAGGCACTGCAAGCAGCAGGTCTCACTATCAAGGCCACAAAGTGCCAGATAGGGCAGACACAGGTTGTATACCTGGGCCACCTTGTAGGTGGAGGCCAGGTTCAGCCACTGGAGAGCAAGATACAGTCCATCAGGGACTGGGCTCCTCCAACCACCCAGACTCAGGTTCGAGCTTTCTTGGGCCTGACTGGTTACTATAGGAAATTTGTCAGAAATTATGGATCAATTGTGACTCCACTTACTGAACTGACAAGTAAGAAAATGCCAAAGAAAGTTCAGTGGACAGCAAGCTGTCAAAAAGCATTCGATGACCTAAAGCAGGCCATGTGCACAGCACCTATCCTAAAGAGTCCAGACTACTCCAAACCATTCATTGTCCAAACAGATGCTTCTGAGTTGGGTGTGGGAGCTGTTCTATCTCAACTGAATTTTGATGGTAATGACCAGCCCATTGCTTTTATAAGCAGAAGGCTGACCCCCAGAGAGAAAAATTGGTCAGCTATTGAGAGGGAGGCCTTTGCTGTGGTTTGGGCCCTGAAGAAACTGAGGCCATACTTGTTTGGCACTCATTTCAAAATTCAGACAGACCATAATCCCCTCTTGTGGCTAAATCAGATGAAGGGTGAAAACTCCAAACTGCTTAGGTGGTCCATTTCCCTACAGGGGATGGATTTTACAGTGGAGCATGGACCTGGCACTGATCATGGCAATGCAGATGGGCTCTCCAGGTATTTCCACTTAGAGCAAGAAGACTCACCTGGTCAAGGTTAGTTTATTGTCCCAAAGTTTGGGGGGGGGGGTCATGTAGGAGAGTAGGCTCTGTAATCCTATGATCACCCAGATTTTTTTGCTTTTGTTTCACTGGTTTACGACTTTCTCTGGCTGTGGGCCTGCTAATGAGACCCACAGCCTAGCTGTTCTCTCACTAAATTACAACGTGTACCTTAGGTGCATTTACCAATTGGTACTGGGCCACCTTATCAGACCCTGTAACTCAGGGCATAGGTGTACCCAGGGCCTACCAGGGGCTGCAGCATGTATTATGCCACCCCTGGCTGGCCATCTAAAATCTGACACAACTGGCTGCACGACAGCTGGGGCAAGGTGGTGTAATCACTAACCCTGGGCGGAGTTGGCGGAGTGGGGCTTCGCGGAGCTACGCGAAGTGGGCGAGAAACTACGCCCACCTCCGCACTCCGCGTAGCCCCACTCCGCAAACACCACTGGCCACCAGCCCCGCCACCCGCCTCCCTCCCGCCCTCCCTAAATACTTTAAATTAAAGGAGTCAAATAATTTAAAATGCACTTACCTTGCCCGCCACTGCCTGCCGCGTCCCCGGGGCTCGCTATCTTCCGTCTTCCGTCTTCTTTACTAATGCGCATGCGCGGGCGGCCGCGCATGCGCATTTCTCACGAGAAAATGCGCATGCGCGGCCGCCCGCGCATGCGCATTAGTAAAGAAGACGGAAGACGGAAGATAGCGAGCCCCGGGGACGCGGCGGGCAGCGGCGGGCAAGGTAAGTGCATTTTAAATTATTTGATTCTTTTATTTAAAGTATTTAGGGAGGGCGGAAGGGAGGCGGGTGGCGGCCAGCTACGCTCCGTCTGCGGAGCGTGCGTAGTGCCGCCTGGCTACGCCCGCTCCGCAAAATGCGGAGTAGGCGGCACTACGCACACTCCGTGCACGGAGCGTAGCTGGCCGCCCACCGTTAGTAATCACCCTTCGCTTTAGATATAGTATACCTATATCTAACCCTAAAATGGACACACAGATTCCTATCAGTCACTCCTATGGCAGGCCTTGACAATCCTGAAGGCAGAGTGCTTGGAATCGTGTGAGATGGTGCTCTGGCATGAGCTGAGCCCGTTTGCAGCTTGCGGAACCAAGTCCTAATAGCTGTTCCATGATAACGCATACCATATACTCTTAAGTGCATTATAATCCTCGCGGTTATATGCTATCTTTGGTATCGCTTTATCAAAACATGTCGAGTAAGGTGTCATACGAATTGGAATACTAACCCCTCGCCACGACGAGGTTAGCATTCCACCCTTCTAGAGGGACACGACATGTTTGTAACTGTGAACCCCGGTTAAAGTTAACTCAAGCCTCAGCATCACAAAATTGATGCTGCCACCACAGACACAAGTCTGACCCCCTGCAGCTGGGAGTCCTTCCAGCGAGGGGAGCTTGGACAAAGGGTTTCCTGTCAGGGGCGGTGCTAGCACCATCCCAGACAGGGTTTTGTGTATCCTGGGTAGGCAGGGCTTTAGAGGAAGGTGACTGCAAGTGGCACCCCGGTGCTCACTACGCATCTGCCGGCTAGAACCAGTTCCAGGGGCACACCAGCCCCTGAGCTGGGGAAAGTCCGGCATGGGAGAGGGGTGTAACCACCCCCCTTCCTGGTCCCACCCCTAGGGCAGGACCTAGTCGCGTACCCACCCCTTTCTTTAGGATAAAGGCAGGAGCGGGGACCCTTCCAAAATAGATCATCTTTGAATCAAGAAACTACTTTCTACGAAAGGAACTCTCAACTTCTTCTCAAGATTTCTCCCTTGTGACTAAGGAGTAGTCACCCTGCACCCTCAGGCACCATCTAAGAACACAGCGGTTTGCTGTACGTATTCCTCTGGAATACGACTGACCAGCACGACGAGACCCGGCTTCACTGGCACCTCTGACCTCTACCTACCTCTACAGCTAAGCTGAGAACCCTAGGTGCGACGAGACCTCGAGGGACCGGCTATCATCAGAACTGCACGACTTCTATCCAGCACGACCGCCGAGGGATCCTCTGGTGAGTGCTTTGGGGTCCGAGAAGCCACGACCCTGAGCAGCTCCAGCACCGAAGTCCAGCCCCCCAGCATCCACGAGATCTGTGTGGGGCCCTTCTGCTTTTTGCTGCTCACCGCGTTGTCTGGCTACTAGCCCGCTGGCTTGTGGCCTTCCCGACGACGACCGACGACATCACCACTGCTGGTCTGGTTGCTCCAGACTGGCCCTTGCTCCCTTCCAAAAGAGGAGCACCCCGGACCCTCCTGGTCCACTCCAGACGCCATTTTAGGTCCACCGCGTGGGCTTGAATTTGCCAAGACTTGTTGCCCCAATCCTGGGTCCAGCGACGTCGACAGCAGCAACCATTGTGGGACAGCTCGCACCTCCATCCTGGTCGCCGACAACGCCTCCTGGTCCGTGAGACTGCAGAGCCCAGCGTCGCCCACTCACCTGGTCGGGGTGACTCCATCCGGTGCCATCCTGGTGCCCATCTAATCACTGGCTAGTGATTCAGAACTTGGTCCCCTCTGCTTACAGGTGTCTTCCATCTTCGATCCAGGCTTGGATCCTCCGAACAATCTTCACTGGTCGCCTGCCAGCAACTTCTTCTTTCAGGCTCCATAGACTGCAACGAGGATTCCCGACGTCTTTCCAGACCTATGCAGCCGCAGCCCCTGGGCTAGGTAACTTCGGCATTTCGGTGCCCCAGCATAGCCTCACTATCCAAGGGTCCAGATCCTTTTAGTTTTTCAGCCTAACTAGTCCGGTTCCCCCGAGAACACTAACTTTGCTTTTACTAGCCTCCATAGACTTTGTCCCGCATCCCGCGTGAGAGTGCACACTCTGCACCCGAGTCCCCTAGGCCTCCTACTAGTAATCTGAAGGTTCAGTAACGTAGTCCTAGCGATTCCAAAGCCTATTAGTCCAGTACTTACCTGCTAGTAATTTCGCATTCCACTTTCATAGTATATGGTTTTTCGTGCCCCTCGGGCATTTGTGTAAATTGTGCAACTTAAAGTATTTTCGTAAGAGTTTTGTTGTGTGCTTAGTACCCTGTCCTCATAAAGAGTACAGGGCTGTTGTGATCTAAATAAATACACTGTTTATTTTCATAACACTTGTGTGGTGTCCTTTCACTTGGTGTTCAAGGGGTATATGTGATGGTATAACAGCTGGCTTAACACGCCCTCTAGAGTTTAGCCCGAAGACTGCTCGTATCCATGCTACTAGGATAGCTGGTCTATAAGGTTGACTTACAACCAATCATCAATAAGGGTTGTTTGGACTGATGCAAAGTGCTCACTAGAATAGTGAACACTATATATCAGGCCAACTTCTCACAAGCTCCTCCCCCCCTCCCCCCTCGTTGCTTGAGTGTGTGAGCTCCTCCCCCCCTCCCCCCCTCATTGCTTGAGTTCGTGAGCTCCTCACCCCCTCCCCCCCTCGTTGCTTGAGTGCGTGAGCTCCTCACCCCATGCCCCCCTCTTTGCTTGAGGGCGTAAGCTCCTCCCCCCCTCGTTGCTTGCGTGCGTGAGCTCCTCACCCCCCTCCTCCCTCGTTGCTTGAGTGCGTGAGCTCCTCCCCCCTTCCCCCCCTCTCGTTGCTTGAGTGCGTGAGCTCCTCACCCCTTCCCCCCTCGTTGCTTGAGTGCGTGAGCTCCTCACCCCCTAGCCCCCCTCGTTGCTTGAGTGCATGAGCTCCTCACCCCCCTCGTTGCTTGAGTGCGTGAGCTCCTCCCCCCTCCCCCCTCGTTGCTTCAGTGCGTGAGCTCCTCACCCCCCTCATTGCTTGAGTGCGTGAGCTCCTCCCCCCTCCCCCCCTCGTTGCTTGAGTGCGTGAGCTCCTCACCCCCCTCCCCCCTCATTGCTTGAGTTCGTGAGCTCCTTCCCCCCTCCCCCCTCGTTGCTTGAGTGCGTGAGCTCCTCGCCCCCCTCGTTGCTTTAGTGCGTGAGCTCCTCACCCCCTCCCCCCCTCGTTGCTTCAGTGCGTAAGCTCCTCACCCCCTTCGTTGCTTGAGTGCGTGAGCTCCTCACCCACCTCCCCCCTCATTGCTTGAGTTCATGAACCCCTCACCCCCCCTCGTTGCTTGTTTTTCCTTGCCCCTCTTCCAATTTAGGTTTTCGCGCGCTTGGCTTGCATAATATAAGGAGCTTGTGATTGCAAATCCTATCACTTCAGGAAGTGCCGATACGCTTAGACCGTCATTTGAGGTAAGCCCACTGATATGCGCTCTTTACAGGTTGCGATTGGTTTTCGCTCCGCTCGCATTTTGTTTGTTGGTTTTGCTATTTTATTAGCTTCACTATTGATATATATATAGCTCTGTTTCTGCATGGCACCTTGATTTGTGTCTCCATCCTTAAATACAAGCGTCCACACTATATGCACTTTGAACGCTTGACAACTACGATACTGAGCACACTGTTTATACTTTCCTCCCTTGTATATTTTCCCTTGCTCGCATGCTTTATCGCTACGTCGCTGCTTTACATTTGCACTGTAAGATGTCCCTATGTTTTTCAATATGCAATTCAGCCACGCCCGCTAGCTCTCTGCGGCATGTGGCCCTGGTGTTCCGTTTCTTCACTTGACCCATGACACCCTGCGCTGCTTGCTGATACTCCATCGGGGTCTCTAACACTGAGATTTGTTCATTCATTGACGACTGTTTATGATTCAAACTGTTTATACTCGATGATATTTCCTTGCCCCAGCCATGACTATATCTTTCTTAGGCATCATGGCTCCCACTATGTCGTCCATTCCACCTCACCTGCTGCATTTCTTTGATTCCTACATCTTGAGGGTGATTTTATTTGATTTCACAACAGCGCAAACACAGCACCACTCAGCGTAACCACAGCACCACTCAGCGCAACCACAGCACCACTCAGCGCAGCCACAGCACCACTCAGCGCAACCACAGCATCACTCAGCACCACCACAGCATCACTGGTTCAAATATGTTCTCTCAATGTTTCAAGCTTTATTACAAATGTCACAAAAAGATGTTAATAATTCACTTCTGTTCTTGGATTTTCGTCACAATAAAATACACTGAACATATTCTTCACAAAAGTTATTTACAAAAGTTTAAGCTATTGCCATTATAAATTAAATAAATTATTTAAGTATTAATTATTTAAAAAGCCATTGTTATTTGTAATATCAATACATCTTAGTAACGTAAATACAAAACATGTTGCATTACAAATGCTATATGTGTCACATTTGCAAAAGTTATAACTATTGGCATTGTAAATGACAAACCGATTAATTTAGCTATTTTCAAAAACACATAAATAAAAAAAAAAGTCATTTACAAGACCAATAGCTCCAACTTTTCTAATGCGAGACCTATTGCATTTCCAATGCTTGTTTTATTTTAGGAGTTTTGTATAGCGCTAGCTGGACCCGAGGGTATTAGAGCGCTTCACAGCATGTACAATAATGAGCATTATCGGCATATACACAATCCAAAGCATGTACAAATATGAGCATTATGGGCATATATACAATACAGATAATGTGGTCGAACATGAGGGTTCAGGCTGTGAAGGTCTCACATAAGGAGCTAACGTGCTAGGAGCGAATAGGGTGTCTATCAATCAAGACGAGCCTCCAAGATTTGTTTTTGTTCAGGCAAGACGGGTGACACCGACGTTTTCTAGTTCTGAGACGACTGTCCCAAAATAAAAGCGAATTTGCGGTAAGGTGTTGAACCATTTCCCGTGTATCCTGTGCTCTTATCGTTTCATTCGAGAGCGATCTAGGAAGAGGGCTTTGAGTAGGTTCTTGAATTTCGGGAATGAAGGGGTCGTTCTGATGTGGGGGGGGATGGAGCTCCAAATTTTTGGTGCATTTCCAGCAAAAGATTTAGTTGCGGTTTTATGTTTCCGAGTTTTCAGTGGGATGAGTAGTAGAGTGTTGGAACTCCTGAGGTTCCTGGACTGGCCGGCCCTTTTGAGTTTGGCGGCCAGGTATTCTGGTTTGCCTGTGTGAAGGGCTTTATGTGTGAGGCAGGCCATTCTGAATCTGGCTCTCAATTCAATTGGGAGCCATTTAAGTTCCCTGAGTGCGATAGATGTGCTCAAATTTCTTAATTCCTGTGACCATTCTTGCTGCAGCATTGAAGGTTGTTTTCAGGGGGCCTAAGTGTGATTTTGCTGTCCCGGTCAGGGCTGCAATTCAATAGTCAATTCTGGAGAGCACCAGTGCTTGGGTGGTCTGTTGAAGGTCTTTCGGGGGAAGGAAGGGTTTTATTTTGTATAGTAGCTTCAGATTGAGAAAAGCGCTTTTGGTGGATCTTGTAATGTGTTTTTTCATGTACTGTTTGGCTGTTTGGGGTCTAGGGTGATACCTAGAGATTTCACCGAGTCCGTCGAGGTGAGGGTGCCATTGAGGGCTTCAATGGCTTTGAGCCATTCTTCGATTTGGGGGTTTTCATCTTTGTTGGAGATCAGGAGTACTTCTGTTTTCTCTAGATTGAGTTTTAGGTGGTTAGTTGTGAGCCAGTGTTGAACCTCTTTGAGCGTGATATTTAGTCTAGGTATGTCGTCAATGGAGGTGGTTTCCAGATAAAGCTATGTGTCATCCGCATAGAGGTGGAAGGGGATGTTAGAATTTCTGAGTAGTGTGGTAAGAGGTTCCATGTAGATATTGAAAAGTTGAGGGGAGAGTACTGACCCTTGTGGAACACCTCTATTGACGGGGTGGGGGTCGGACTCAAAGTTTTAAATTTTTATTCTTTGCGAGTGGTTGAGGAGAAAGGAAGAGAACCAGTGGAGGACTGTCTTTTCAAGGCCAGCTCTTTCTTGAAGGACTTTGAGGAGCAGAAAGCGGCCAATAAGTCCAGAAGGATGAGAAGGCAGCATTGGTCTGAGCCAAGTGACTTATGAAGATCGTCTATGACATTGAGGATTGCGGTTTCGGTGCTGCAGCCCTTTCTGAATCCTGATTGATGGGGGTCTAGGAGCTTGATGTTATCCAGGTGTTGGGTTAGCTGTGGGAGTACACACCTTTCCAGGATTTTGGATAGAAGAGGCAGGTTCGATAAAGGTCTAAAGTTGTTCATATCCTCAGTGTCTAGCCCTATTTTCTTTAGTAGTGGCGTGACTTGGCCTACTTTGAGTCAGTCTGGTACGATTTCAGAACTCAGTGGGATGTTAATGATCTTGCTAAGCTGAGTTTCAGGTCTTTAGCCAGGCTCAGGGGAAGCTGATCTAGGGTGTGGGATGAGGGTTTAGCGTTGGAGATTAGATTGACTATCTCTGTTTCCTGCATGGGGATGAAGGAGGACCAGTGTTTTGGGGGATTCATGTTGGCGCTATCCTTAGTTGCCGGTGTCTTGACCACAGTGGGGGGGGGGGGGGAGATTTGTGCTAAGAGAGGTGATGAGTGAAATGTATATTGGATTGTTCAAAATGATGTCAACAATTTTGGTGATTAGCTTTTCAACCAAATTATGCCAAAGTATAAAAATATCATCTATGAAACACAAGTACAGAAGTTGTCCTTCCTTCCACTGTTGATTATCTAGAATGTAGTCTTGTTCACATTTAGATCCTGTGAAACCTATAGATGTTCCATTCAATCATAAATTGTTTTATGATTGAATGATTGTTTTATAGAAAGGAGCTGTGTTGTAACGCAAAATGTAAGATTTCTAGTAGAAACATTTTGTTGCCACGTATTTCACCTTGTTTTAGTAAGCCCATTACATTTTTTGGCTTCTGAATGTGGGATGCACGCATACCGTGAATTCACTCAATCGTGTACAACCAAAGCTCATGGTGGTGATAAGTGTTGATGGTTTTCATTTTGTTGAGGAAAGCTGTGGTGTTTAAAGTAAGAATCCATTTGCTGTACTATCAGTTGCAGAAAGTCATCCACATATTGCCCTAAGCCTCATGGATAGAGCGGCATGCTGAAACGAAGGGACGAAATGGACGATTATGTAAGTCTTTCGGAATCTTTTGGTAGCATATGTAATTTGGGTCAATGTGGAAATGAAGTATACAAGAATTGTTTTGTTTGTTTTTTCAGCGATCCATTCCATATCAAGAGCCTTATGTAAAACCGCACCAAGCAATGCTTGAAAAGCACCTGTTGGGCCTTGATCAAGTAACATGTAGATCTGTTCATTTGAAACATTGGCTGTTAGCATTTCCATATAAAATGATTTGTTCATCATAATCAGTGCTTTTCCCTTGTCAGCCAATTTAAATTGTAGCTTGGGGTGTCTTTTGTAAAATCTCCAGAATACCCCATTCTTTTTTTTGGTTACGTTTAGATTAACATTTTTCCGATAATCTAATTTCTCCCAATCTTTGATGCTTAAGGTTTCAATAGTGTCAATCGTTTTATGTGATGTCGGTGAAAGAAACTGGCTCCTTGGTTTGAATCCTTTGTTCAATTGTAGAAAAGAATGCCAGATTATCATAATGTCATTTATGTATCATTTCCATGATCATCAATTTCCAAAAAGGGTATTGAGTGTGGAAAATATATATTTTTATTCGAAAAGTGAACAGAATGCCCTCTACACTTGGTGCAAATGTACTGCTTGTCAATGTTCCTTTTATTTGAAGATAAAGGGTTCCCTCAAAATCAACAACTTTTCTCGTCAGGGTGAAATTGACTCATTCCAAAAGTGTAGAGACATCATGTGGTCCGGGTCATTTTGATATAGCATTTCTTTGATAGCACATAGTATCTCGTCCTGGGGTGTAACTGTATATAGGGCTTCAATATTGAGCCAAGTCAGTAGCTGCGATTCTGTATTAAATGGCATATCCCTTAATGAATTTAAAAGTTCTTTGGTATCATATAAGCCTATAAAACACACACATAAAACACACACATAAAACACACACACACACACGCACACACGCACACACGCACACACACACACACACGCACACACACACACACACACGCACATCAAAACTTCGTATGTGCACCTAAATCACTCCACCCACCACCACCCAGATTTGGTCTTCTACCTTCTTGAATAGCTACTTGCTCATTAACCTAGTCATTTGTATATGCTTTAAGTTGTAGTGTTTTAAGATGTTTGTCCTTGCTGTTCCTCCTGCTATACAACAGCTTATGTACACATCCCATCTGCGACCTCATTGGTTTATTGAAAGGCCACATAATTGGTCCTCTGACTTGTAACAAATGATTATTCAGTCAGCATATGTACATCTCTATAAATAAATACAGAAACATATTATCCAAGCAGTTATCCTTTTTAATATAAAGATGTAAGACTTTACACTTAAGGAAATTAGTTCATTAACGTCTGGTATTCTTATGGCAGAACATTTCTTTGGTAAGTATCTCAGTTACTAGGTGGTTTAATCTAGCTTCACAAGGGTCTCTGTCCAGATGTAGTAAAGGTCCAGTTTCAAGTCCTCCTCTTCAATGTTGCACCCATGCACAGTGCAGCGTTCTGCTGGTCTGCAATGTGCCGCTGGAGAGGCTGTTTAATTTCCAACGTTGGTTCAGTGCATGTATTCTATATTTGTGATCTCAGGATCACGCCGCTCCAAGCACCGGCTGAATCCAACGTCTGATGATCTGGGTCATTCCTTCAGGAAAAGGAAGCCCGATAACCAAGTGTGGCACACGGTGACCTCCTGTTACTTCTGGGGGCAATAGAGGGATGTACGATGGTGCAGCCACAGTCGGTGTGCTTGAAGAGACAGCCAAGGGATGAGGCCAGTAGTGCTCAGGGTGGCTGTGGTCAGCCATGCTCAAGGAAGCAGTTGTGTGGCCAAGGTCCCAAGTCACACAGGCCTCACGATTTTCTTTAAGGCCATGGTTGAAGAAATCCCGCATGCAGTGGCACACAAGCCTCATGCTCCTCAGTAGTGCAGTGACAGTGCAGATTCACAGGCCTCAAGTTCTTCCTCATGTGCTTTGGGGATTAGGGGGAACAGCACAGACCACTGACACCTTGATTGTGTAAAAAAGGCCACTTTATTGAAACAGATGCACATCATAAAACAACCTAGGCCTTTGCCTCCCAAAACTAAAATCTCACTATATATCTTATCTCACCCATATTAGGATACCCCCGCCAAAATCCCCCCCCCCACAATAACTTAATACAGTAATATTGTACCTTCTCCAGATCTGCTTAACTGTATATGACCGTTAAACTCCCCAACCCTTTACTTCAACTATTATCCCCTACCCAAGTAGACTTTCTGAATAACCTTGAACTTCCTGTTTCGTCCAGGCGTGAACTAATCTACCTGTTGTCTTTCAGCCTGAATTGGCGCTGTCAACAAGAATAGAGGTTGTTTTTTTTTTTTTTTTTTAAAACCTTTATTTATCGCAACCATAGTACACAGCGTCTGCCTACAACCACTGCGGGCCGGCCGCCATGACAATATACAATCTTCCAAGGTACCTCGTGTTGCAATAGACGACAAGGATAACGACACTACGGTGGACTGGCGAGGGACCAAAGGAAAAGGATAAAGAGGTTTCATTTTCTAATTTTGACGAATCGTCCTAAGGTCAGGTCAGGTAGCTGAGTGGGCGAACCACGGAAAGGGATATCCAAAAAAGAACCATCATTATAAGAATACTGACGTGAATCATCACAGTAAGGATACACAAGCGCAAAAATACATGTCGCCCCAGTGAGTGCCCGCCCAATCAATATATCACCTCTGGAGTTACAATCTGATTTGTCCACGATATAATAGGATATTAGAGGGATCATTGTATGGCAGCAATAAAAGGATATAACAACACATAAAAAGCACATTATTACATGGGAGAATTCGTGGGAGGAAATGCGCCCTCAAACAATCGCATTGATGGGAAAAAAGAGCAAAAGATGTTATCATTCAGTGGCTATACATATAAATCAATATCTTGGTCGGAGAAACAATAAACCATGAAATAAGACATAGATGTAAAGCGCAAAGATCGCCCCGAAAAGAACCAAACCCAGCCCCCCGTCTGACCCAAGATAGACAAGAAGGAAAAAGGAATTAGGAGATAGAAAAAGAAGAAAGGGCCATAGGAACAGAAAAAGGGAAAGAAGAAATAGAGACCCCACCCCCCCACCCTGCACGTTGAAGAGGCTACGGCCCTCCCCCCCCACTAACGTGCCTGTCGCCCCAAGAACCCACAGAAGGGAAACTCCCGAGGGAGAAGAAGAAAGGGGGGGAGGAGCCCACCAATTACTGAGTCTCCCGGACACCCACGCCATACCACGTCTACTACCCTATACACAATAAAAAGGAATAAATAGCATACAGCACTGAATAAAATAGGGAGAGACCAAATGTATCACACAAGGTCGCACTGAGTAGGTGGCCCATCCCGAGTCCCCACCCGCCAATCAAACCCAGTCCGTCACTTCCCCACACACATATCAGCAAAAGCAGTGAGCTACGAGCGTCATATAGATCATATAGAGGCACATTTGTACACTTTATAGGAGCGCTTCAGTCCGAGATCTTGTTAGCCAGGAATGCATAATCTACCAAGTGCAGTCCGCTAACCCTGGCCAGACCGTTCATGTCTCCCCCGCCGGAGCCCTCGTGGGGCGACCTCCACTAGGAGAACAAAGGAACAAGATGGCCGCTCCTGGCAGGGAGCTGTTGTTACAGGAGAAAATGGATGGGTCCGTTCCCGACCAAGTCCATAAACATCCTGAAGTTGTGCCAACCAGTGTAGCAAAATAAGAAAAGTCTGAAGCAAGGCCAACGGAGCGTGAGCAATCAAAGCAACCAGATTCTGCGCCTGCGGCGCCATTCCCAGCGGCAATAAAGTCAAGGCAGAGATTGCAGGTTCCGAAAGAGATGGATACAGTGTAACGCTGACGGAAAAGGCAGGCAGTAGAACGCGTGCGCCAGCACTGTCGAGGAGCCAAGGTGTAGGGCACTCGTGAGGCAACATTGTAGCCCGGTCTGGACTCAGTATAGGCAGAGCATCCCGGCGAGGAAATAAGACCAATTGTGTACAATCCGCCCCGGGCGTGACAGCATCAATTCTCTTGCCCAGCGACAGAAAGCCCTCACGCATGTCAGCCCGCAAGTTGTATATTGCGCAGAGGATAGAGCTGTATGTAAGAGCGGCCGGGGGATTTATCTTCTCCACGAGCCCAGGCACGGCTCCAAAGTCAGTATAGTGCCCAGGGCCCCACAGAACAATCCAGTGCGTATCCAAGGCGGTGTCCGCCATTACAGGGGTAGCGCCGCGCACCTCACCTGTAGATCTCGACAGGGGCGGCACCCGCGAGGACTCTCGGTCTGCCTGCACACAGTGAACGGGGTGAGAGTAGTAGCATACATTGGTAGACAGAAGCGCCAGATAGAACGCCAGGCTCGCTCTGCATCAGCAACCCCTCGTAGCTCCGGCGGCCGCCATATCTTCATCCCGTCCAGGGTCACAATCACGGGGGTAGGGACGGACGCCGCCAAACACTCGGTAATATGTCGGGATCCCGGCAGGCAGGGACACCGGGAGAAGCACCAGTCAATGCCACGCTCGCTTGCCGTCCTCTCGCTATCACCCAGTGGCAGGATAGAGTTCAGGATATCGTCGCGAGGGACAAAGGACCGAGGAGCCGAGGGACTACACGTCCGCTCCCGTCGCCATCTTGGCTCCTCCCCCCAAGTTTGTTAAATGATGGCACTTTCTCTGCCAACTGCCACCCAGAAACAGAGGAGATGCACTGTACCGTTTTCTGCCTCCTCAATGCTTCGTCTGTCTAGTACATCTTTGATACTTTAGCTAACTCCAATTTCAACTGCATTAGATATAACTTATAAATATATATATATATACACATAAATGGCACACGTAATTCATATACACAACAGTATTTAATAATAATGTAGTCTCCGACAGATATTGTTCTTTCAATCTTTTCTTTGCAAGCACTTTATTGCATTCCAAATGGTTCTTCACAATAGTCAATGGTTCTTCACAATAACCAACATGTGTTTCGTTGTGTTCACGACTTCATCAGAGCTTCAGATACCAGAAAAAGTGAAGAAAAAAAATGTTGTCTACTCTCAAACAGCCTATGAAACACGGATATACCACCACCAGTGACTTCAAGGTGCAACATTTCTTGCATGTGTTCATAGTGATTAAAGTGTAGTCAAATCATGTCACCATTTGTATTCACGTATGAATAATGCACTGGATGTCATATTTGTAGGAAGGTGAATATCTGACTATATGGTTACCCCAACTTTTTGCCTAGTGTTTAGCTGGTTTTCGACTTAGTTGGCCTGGGATCCTGCTAATCAGGGCCCCAGGCTATCTGCTCTCACTGTAAAATGGACTCCATGTACTTTAGGTACATCTCCAATTGGATATTGGGTCACCTTATGAGCCCCTGTATAGCGTACAATAGGTACCCAGGGCATAGGTGCATCCAAGGCCTACCAGGGGCTGCAGCATGTATTATGCCACCCCTGGCTGGCCATCCACATTGACATAACTGGCTAATCACTCAGCTGGGGCAAGGTGGTGTAATCACCCTTTGCTTTAGATATAGTATACCTATATCTAACCTCATATATAGACACATATGCACCAATAAGTCACTCCTATGGCAGGCCTTACCAATCCTGAAGGCAGAGTGCTTGGTTTTATGTGAGATGATGCTCTAGCATGAGCTGAGCCCCTCTGCAGCTTTCGGAACCATGTCCTTATAGCTGTTCTATGATATAGCCATACCATATACTCTTAAGTGCATTATAATCCTCGCGGTTAATGCTAACTTTGGTTTGGCTTTATCAAAACATGTCATGTAAGGTGTCATACGCTTTGGAATACTACCCCCTCGCCAGTTCTGGTGATGGGGGTAGCCTTCCACCCTTCTAGAGGGAGAAGACATGTTGTTCCTGTTAATCCCCGTTAAAGTTAACCAGAGCCTCAGCAACACAAAATGGATGCTGCTGCCACAGACACAAATCTGACCTCCTGCTGCTGGGAGTCCTTCCAGCGAGGGAGGCCTGGACAATAGGTTTGTTGTCTTGGGAGGTGCTAGCCCCACCCCAGACAGGCCATAGTGTATTGGGGCAGGGAGGACTGAATGAAACGAGACACTGCCTAGGGCCCACAAGGTGCTCCATGCATAGCCCGGTTCAAACCAGTTGCTGGGGCACTCCAGCCCCAGCTCTGGCACAAAACTGGACAAAGGAAAAGGGGTGTAACCACCCCCTTCCCTGGTCCAACCCATAGGAGGGACCTGGAAGGTAATCCAGCCCCTTTAATCAGTATAAAGCTAGGAGCAGAGTCTAGAGACTTTAGATTATCCTGAACTGAAACTTGAAACAAAACTCTGGACCTTCGACATTCTACTGCAACTAGAAGACTGAAGAATCTCCCTGTGGTCAAGGAGTGACCACCCTGTGCAAACAGGCACCACCAGTGATTTGCCGCAGGGAGGAGGTACGAAGACGGATATCGCGGAATTTGCTTCTCGAGTGCTTGCGCGCAAATCCCGTGTAACTTGCTTGAAATTATCTTCAGCATATCGGCTGGACCGACTAGGATATCCGCCTGGGCTCGCTGCCCTCAGTGATCCTGAATTCACTGACAGAGCTGGTTTAGAACGACCTCCGTACTGATTGGGAGAAGAGAGTCCATCCCATTGAAACAAGGAACCTCCCACTGATTCCCGCTATTTGAGCATCTTCACGCTGATCCGTACACCCCTGCAATAACACAGATCCAGCTCTGCTATCTGAGGTGGTAATATAGAAACTCGCCGTCCTCGCCCAGCTTTTTGTACCCACCTTCGGACTGATCTGCCGGACCCCTTACCGATTCAGAAAAGTGTGGATGCCATCTTACCCACACTCACTTGTGTGCTTGTTCCCCCCCCTCGTCCATACACACCCCTGCCCTGAGGAAGGTGTGGCCTAGTGTGGCCCTAAACACCGAAACGCGCGTTGGCGTAAACATCTTGGACTGCAGCTATATACCCCCTGTGGAATATATTATCATCTCCTGTATGTCCAGAATCCGCACCCCTGTGCAAATAACCTGTATTCTACTCTATGGTAGCCATGGGTGCCTTCCTCCACATGTCTTTTGTATGAATGAATGTGAGATTGATTAAATAAGGGAGCCCCAGATTGTGTGTGAGGTGTTATGGTGTGTGTGGGAGTTTGAGGAACATGCCTATGAATGTTTTTAAATTGTTTATACAGCCACTTGCTGTTTTTGTGTGCTATCACATATGAAAATATTAATGTATATATATGAAATATGCCCTATAAACACTAATTATTGTGTCACAAAAAACGTATATAAAAAAATATCAATAAAAGAACTATGTTCTTAAAATACCAGTAAAGTCTTTGGCTCCGATGTGTCTCTGAAGTCATCCCACCTACAAACTTGTGGATCCCTACTGGGACCCTTGATATTTGCCTGGGCAGGGTTGCTATTTTCTATTTTGTCGTGTTTGGAATTACCCTATCCCCCGCTCCAGGGATTCAAGCAAACGGAACGGAGTTTGCATCAATTATGTATGTGTTACTGAGTGGATAGTTGAGCGGTAATGCTGCATAATCGCCTTTTAATGAGGCTTTTACTGCCAGCATGGCTTCTCCATCTATTTGTTTTTCTGAACACTTTTCCGTGGCTACGGAAGCCGGTTGAACCGCTTCCGCTGTGGCTGTATTAGCCAATTAATTCCCTGCAACGTGAACGCCATCACGTCGATGACTCAGTGTGTGTATCACGTGAGTCTTTCGTAGTTCTTTCTTTACAAGAACTACTTGTTCCCAAAGCGTTTTATGCTTTATTGTGGCATCTGTGTCATCTTTGTAACCGTTTTTGATCCATGTCTGCATGTCACTGTTGTATGATTTGATGCAGAAATGCGAATGGCACACTATTAGTGTGGGGAATTCGCGATCGGCATTTTCAAGCGCCATCTTTAAATTTCTAATTTCAGCTCGCTGAGCTGAACATTTCCTGAGTGATTCAGTTTTGGTAATCATTGGTTTGAATTTACCAGCGCGCCAGCGACCTTTAACAATCACGCTCGCTGCATCGTAGGATTTCTTTTCTACATCTTAGTGTTGTGCGAATCTGTCCATATAGATTACGCAGGTATATTGTTCTATAGCAGAGGTCTTCAAACTTTTGTAGGCTGAGCCCCCCCAGCTGCTTTTTTTTAAATGTCGCCCCCCCCCCCCCCACCACCTGACAGAAATTTCTGGAATCTCGTACACCACATAACCAACGGCCACCTTCATATCCCGGCCTTATCTGGTAAATAATGTCCAACACAATAAGTGGGTTTACTTAACTGCAGGTTTGTGAGTGGGTGTAGTTAGATGACGGAGGCTTATTACACAGCTCAAAACTCAATCTTCCAGCAGGTACATTAGGCACCAGACCCTGGTGAACCACACCTAAATATAAGTAATGCCGCTTTTATTGTTGCCTAAAAAATGCTGGATATACAAGGAACTTTGCAATGTCAGCCCCAGTAACAAACCCGCCCCCACCTTTCCAGCCTCTCAGGGAAACGCCTGATACTCGGTGCGGCCAGTCAGCCTTGCTACCACCCTCCAATGGCGCCCTTCATCTTCGCATAGACCGTCCCTCATGTGTATTTGATTTCTTTTATAGTGCTACTCATCCCTAGTATGTACGGCAGGTTGTCGGAGTGCTTTACATCACACACATATTATATAAATACAATGACTCATGTAAATGTGAAAGTCAATGTTCTGAGGGCTACAGGGTGTAATCATTCTTTCAGTCCTTCACCATTCATTCATTTCACCATGTCCTTCCATCGGTGTGCCCATCCATGGCAACACATATTCCACCATTTGCAAACTATTCATCATATATCCTTCAATCCATCATTTCACTCATCCATCCCTCCATCCACCCTTTCACCCTATCCATCTGTATACTCATCCATCCATCCAGCCATTTACCCTTTCACCCATTCAACCTTTTAGCCACCCATCCATCCTCCCTTTCTCTCGCCATCCCCCTTTCTCTTAAGCATCATCCAGCTTTCCATCCACCTACCCACCCATCTACTCATCCACTCATGAATCAATCCATTGATCCTATCATTAATCCATCCACCCTTTCGCTCCTTCACTCATCTACCCATCCTTTTGTCCATCTACCCTCCCTTTCACTCACTTATCCACCCTTTCCTTCGTCTATCCACCCTTTCACTTATCAACCCATCCATCATTTCACTCATCCATCCACCCATACATCCATCTATTTACCTTTTCTCTCATCCATCCTCCCACTCACCCATCCATCCTTTCTCTCATTATCCGTCCATTCACCCTTTAATTCACCCTTTCACTAAACCACTCTGCCATCCACCATTTCCTTCACTTACTCACTCACTCACCATTTCACATTCATTATGAGCTGAGCTTTCGTCTGCTGGTCTGAGGGCTTAGTTTTCTCTGGGACAAAAAATGTTCTGGTGTTTTTCAAACACCTGCAGGATACTTGCACCAGCCTTTGCCTCACATACCTCCCAAGAGCACTTGTTGAAGTAGTGCATCAACTGTCCTGATCCTGAGGTCACTGTAAACAATTGCCTGAAAGTACTTAACTGCCATAAAAGTAGTCATGATACAGAACATCCCTTTGGAAACACAGTGTCCCCATGTTCCAGCCCTTCAACTACACCTGCTGAGTGAACCAGAACAAGGCAAAGGTGGAATGTATGCTGCACTTGGCTGTTTCAGCAGCGTCAGCTTCGCTGCATCCCCACTACCCGAGGCAGGTTCTTGTATTTCACTGTTCAGTTTTGCTGGCAGATGTACTCATTCATTCATTGAGTGATTGTGCTTCAGGGGGGCGTAGCTACGGAGCCGAAGGGAATGGCGGCGTGAGCTACGAGTTCTGAGCCAGATCCCCGCGATTCTCCTGCAAAACGATGCAGTGACGCCCGCGAGAGCCCCCACTCACGAACCGGAGGCAGTGTTAACCTGAGCTGCACCCCCGGTAATGCCAGTGGAGCGGTGAAATCGCCCGCCAGCGGAGAAAGAGGTGACTGATCGCCAGACCACGGAGGTGCGCAAAATGGCGGGCGCCCCGGCTGCCGAGGGGAACTGAGAGGCGTTTCCAGTTGGGGGACATCTCTCCGGCGGCTGAACAGACAGGGAGTAGAGGCCGCCCTGTTGAATAAGCGACCCAGCGACGTTGTGGCGAGTCTCGGAGCCCTGGGGGTCCCGCCGGCGATCGACCTAGACCGGACCGGTCGACCCGAGAGCCAAGATGGCGGCAGAAGGTACGGGGGACGCCTGAGGAGTGACTGCGGTGGCTGCCCGGCTGTTACCTGGCCCGCTCGGAGCGCGACTGGAGCGCTGCCGGCCACCTGTGCGGCTGAGAGGTGGGAGCAGTGGCTGGGGACGACCGGAAAGCGCCGCGGAGCCCGGCCGGTTCCAAGACCGGGGAGAAGACCGCTAGCCGACCACGGACGCTGTGGGTGCCCGGCGGCTCCGATGCTGAGCGTGTGAGTGGGGGGCCTGCCCGGGACCGCCAGAGAAGGGAGGCTCAGCGAGGCAAGAGGTGCAGCTTACCCCCATTGACCGGTGCTGTCTCTGACTGGCAGGGGGTCCGGGGGGGCAGCCGGGGGACTACTGCCGCACCGCTGAGCAGACTGACCACGGAGGGCCCACACCCGGACCATGTAGAAAGAAGCAGGGAGCACAGAACGGTGGATGCTCTCGAGGGGGTGCTGAACGGTGACTTACCTAGTGGGGGGTGCTGTGTGGACCTCCGGCGGCTACTAGCGGACCCTCACCTGCCCTTAAGGACGGCGCGAGAATCTGGGGCCCCGGGTGCCAACACCCTGAGAGCATAGAGGGAACGCAGAGCGGGGGCGAGGATCCGAGCGGCCGGCCGGGGCTGCGGACGACGGGGGAGAGGCCTATGACCCACTGAATGGCCCCAGGGAGGAGAGGTCCAGGCCGCTGAGAAGACCCCACCGAGGAGTGAGATCGCGACACAGACAGGACTTGGCCTGAGCCCTGGAATTCTTCCCTGCCACGGACAACCGAGACCGCAGGCCCTTGAGAGTGCGTGAGCAAACCACGCTCTCCCGGAGGAACTGCAGCCAACTTGGCCACTGAAACTGAGGTACTGCGGATTGAGAAATAGTGGGAAGCCTACGGAGCTTTACCTGAAGAGGGAACCGAACGCACCCCCCTTGATAGGGGACTACCTGTGGAGCTGACACACTAAGGTAGCTGTAACACGCGACACTGAGCCCGGAAGAACGACGCTGCAGACCGCGGCCACTGGTGTGGGACCCGCCCTTCCGCCATGGGGAAAACTAAAGGTAAAATCGAGGGAGCTGCGACCCTGGATTCGTCAGAGAGCAGCCCTGCGGGTCCCTCGGACCTACAGCAACTTCAGGACCGTATCCTGGAGGCCATTGCGGCAACTAAAGACGCTTTGCAACACGACATCGCGCAGGTGGTGTCAGGGTTGGGACTCATGAGGGCGGATCATGACAAACTCAAAGATAGAGTCAAAGAGGTGGAAGACACTATGGAGGTGTTGGCCCCTGCCCATAAAAATATGGAAGAGAGGCTCACGGACGCCCTGGGCAGGATACAGACGCTGGAAAGGAGGGCTGAGGATGCTGAAAATAGAAGCAGGCGCAGTAACATTCGAATAGTAGGTTTGCCCGAAAAAACAGAGGAGGAAGATATGATCGGGTATTTGGATAATTGGCTTAAGACCACGGTGGCGCCGGAAGGACTATCGCCATTCTTTACCCTGGAGCGAGCCCATTGTGTCCCGGCTAGGCCCCCCAAGCCTGGCCTGCCCCCGCGACCGGTCGTGGCTAAACTGCTGCACTACAAGGACAGGGATCTTTTGCTTCAGAGGGCCCGTGATGCGGGGCCTTTCCAAGTAGCAAACAGTAAAGTGACCCTATTCCCAGACTACACATATGAGACGCAGAAACTGCGAGCCTCCTTTTTATCCATCAAACGCGAACTGCGCACAGAAGGCATCCGATACTCCCTGCTCTTCCCTGCCAAACTAAGAGTTGTCCTGGATGACAAGACACACTTCTTCCCCACATCGGCGGATGCCTGGGACTGGTGGGAAACGTATAAAGCAGGCACGGACGGTGCCAGAGTCCAAGAGGAGAGAGAGAAAACAAGAACGCAGCCGCGGAAATCACAGAGGTTGCGCTGGCGACGACAGGGATCGAAGAAACCGTCGGTGTCTCAGACAGAGGCGGAGCGGCAGGCTGCACTACAGGCAGTAGTATCACTGTCGGGACCGTGCGCCTCCCCATCGCGACAGGACTCGAATTCAGAGGCTAAAAACACAGGATCGGAGTCGGAGGCCTCCGAGACAGCAAGCACCAAGGGCCCGCTGGTGACACCGCAAACGTCGGAGGAGATCCTGAGCATCTGACAAGCACAAGGCGATAAGGGAGTACTCCTGCAGCTGAAAAGACTTGCGAACTGTGAGGTACTGGGGTGGGGAGTCGATTGTCAGGTTGTTGGCCCGCTGCTAACTAATGGGGGCGGGGAGGGTGACTGTCTCTACCTTTGGACCTAGTCCACACCCCGATTGCCCTTAATGCACTCACGGCTACGACCGTGAATTAGGACCTTTGCGGTGCAGACCGCGGAATAGGTAGTTTGGGAGCACGTTTGCCCACATACAGTTTGGATCGGAGCAACTCTTTTGAAGTTAGGTCCTGTTCTAGGGGGGGGGCCTTGAGAAGTTGGGGTGGCTCAAGGCATAGTGATGGGAGGGGGGGAAGGGAATGTTTTGAGGGGGGGTGGAAACAGTGTCAAACCTGCTGCCCGGAAACGGAACACAATTGATCTGTACCGAACACTGTGGGACAATGGCTAATGCAAGAACGTTAAAATGTGTGTCTTGGAATGTGAGGGGACTGCATACTATGGCGAGGAGGCACAAGATTCACGCTTATCTGGTCCGACGAGGGGTACATATAGCTTTCCTGCAGGAAACTCACCTGACAAAGAAAGAGGGAATAGCACTTCAGCGTAGATGGAGGGGCACCTATTCAACACTACATATTCTGCCTTTGCTAGAGGGGTGCTAATATGGATAAGAGCGGGCACCCCTTTCCAGGTAACTAGGCACATAGTGGACCCCGAGGGAAGGTTTGTGGCGATTGAGGGCATTCTCAGAAGCAGGCACATCGTACTCAGTAGTATCTACACACCTAATATAGACCAAGCAGCCTATTTTGCAAAGCTCTCCGGAGTAGTGGCTAGTTACCTCACGGGTCCGGTCCTGATGGGAGGGGACTTTAATTCTATAGCAGACACAGCACTAGATAGATCACATCCACCACTGCATACATCCCCAATACACAGGCTGGCGAGATGCAGATCGGAATGGCAGGGACAGTGGGAAGTGATAGACGCTTGGCGCACACAACACCCGGGGGAGCGGGATTATTCATTTTACTCCAGCCTACACGACCTCTATGCTCGCCTTGACACCTTCCTGTGCTCCCAGCCGGTGCTTCCCGCGGTGGCCCGGACTGAGTACCTGGCGCGCACAATATCCGATCATAATCCTCTACTCCTGACATTGGAATGGATGACTGAAATATCGCGGATCCCGACGTGGAGGCTACGGCCAGACACGTTAGATGATCCACCTTTCCGGGAGGCGCTGGGGGATAGGATCTCACAATACTTCGCAGAGAATGAGGGCTCCGCTTCTACCAGAGCTGTGGAGTGGGACGCCTTCAAAACTGTAGTGAGAGGGCAATGTATTGGGAAATATGCGGGAGCACGCAGGACTCTGCTGGATGACATAGAAAAGGCTGAGGGCACTCTGAGGGAGGCTGAACTAGCGCGCCCTAACCGACCCGAACTTCAGGAGCAGGTTTGCAAAGCGCGGGAGTCTGTGGCAGTGGAGGCGGAGCGCCTTCGTAGTTTTGATTATAGAACGTATCTAACAAAGTCACATGCTGAGGGGGACAAGACTGGAACGCTTCTGGCTTGGTTAGCGAACCCTACTAGGAACAACCACCCGATCCTGGCTTTAGCGGGGGAAGGGGGTCGCATTTGCAATACACAACCGGACATTTTAGACAGCTTCAGGTCATATTATGAGGACTTATATAAGAGTGCGCTGGGGGACCAGAGGGAGGCGATAGACGCCTTTTTAAGCGAGCTGCGGTTACCACGGCTGGAGAGAGAACAAGCAGACACCCTAGGGGGCCAGATAGAGCTGGTGGAAATAAGAGGAGCGGTTAAGCGAATGGCACGTAATAAAACTCCAGGTATAGATGGCCTGCCCATCGAGTTTTACGGGCGATACCTAGACCAATTAGCCCCAAGGCTCCAAGTAATGTACAACGAAGCCATGAGCAAGGGCCGACTCCCCCAATCTTTGTGGGAAGCCATAATGATCCCTCTACTAAAACCAAGAAGGGAGAGTACCGACCCGGCATCCTATCGACCACTGTCCATGCTCACAACAGATTACAAGATCCTGAGCACGGTGCTGGCTTCCAGGTTACTGACTCACATGCAAGACGTGGTCCACAAGGACCAATCCGGATTTATACCCACCCGGAACACGACGCACAACATCTGACGGTTGCTCAGACTGATAGGCGATCCGCCCCCGGAAGCAAGGGCCCCCCTGGTACTGGCTGTCGACATAGAGAAAGCCTTTGATAGCCTAGAATGGGAGTACCTCTATAGGGTGATGCAGAGTTTTGGTCTAGGTGAGGGCTACATTAACCCTTTCGCTGCGGCGGCTATTCCGCCGCAGCGCTAACGGGGTGGGGCGGCCGCGCGGCGGCCGCATGCTGGTGATAGAACCGCTCCGTCACCAGCCGCGGTTGAGCTATGCTGGTGACGGAGCGGTTCCGTCATGACCCACCCCGCTCATTAGAACAGCTGCGCAGGCGCGAAATCAGCGCCGCGCAGGCGCGGCGGCCGGGCCATGACGGAACCGCTCCGTCATCAGCACAGCCCAACCGTAGCTGATGACGGAGCGGTTCCATCATCAGCAGGGGAGGGGTTAACTCGACGAAGGTACTAAACTCGTCAGCAAGAAAAAGAGTAAGGGTCGGAACTCTGGTGTCGCACCAATACGAGGTAAGACAGGGCACTAGACAGGGATGTGCACTCTCCCCCCTGCTGTTTGCGCTAGCGGTGGAACCTCTGGCAGCACTGGCTAGGCGAGGTGACTATTACAAAGGCCTGGAATTCAGGGGTACCCAACACTTCATCTCGCTATATGCGGCTGACATTCTCCTGTTCTTGGAGGATGCCGAGGGGGCCGTGGATGGCGCGGAGAGACTGTTGGCGCGATTCGGTGACTTGTCAGGCCTAAGAGTTAATTGGCCGAAAACCAGCCTCTTTCCCCTACGAAAGGAGGAAGAGCAGCCCCCGACCCGCCCACTACTTAGATGGGAACCTAGTTGCCTGACCTATCTGGGTGTACATATACACCACGAGCCCGCAGACTTGCTGGATGGTAATATCGGTCGCGGTATCCGCACTCTGCAGGGCAGTATGTCCTTTTGGAACACCCTGCCCCTGTCGGTGGCGGGTCACATATCTCTTCTGAAAATGGTGGCCCTGCCGCGATTGTTATACTACTTCAGGACTCTCCCCATTTGGGTGCCCGGGCGATTTTCAGGCAGTTGAGATCAATGGTTACATCCTTCATAAGGGGAAAGGGAAGACGCAGGATTGCGCTAGCAACGCTGATCCGCCCAAAAGACGAGGGTGGCCTGGCGGTCCCAGATTTCAAGCTCTATTACCTGGCTGCCCAACTACAGACCTTTACGCAAGAAATCGCGAGAGTTTACCGCGGGTCGGACCAGGAGAGGGACAACGGTACCCCTCATCACGTGCTGGCTTACATTGCCCTGCAACAGAAATTGGTGCTCCGGGCTTTATCCCAAGAAGAACGGACATTCCGATTATGCTGGAACTGCACGCAGAAGAAAGCGGGAGTCAGACACCCGTATGCGCCCGAAATCCCACTAGGCGTGGTAACAGCACTCCCACACGGTGGGGATTGGTCGAGACTACAGCTCTGGGAGGATGCAGGGTTGCAGATGGTGGGGGATTTATACGATGACGGTGTACTGATCCCATATCAGACTCTACAGGAGCGCTACGACCTCCCGAGGGGGATCACTTACTGCATGCGGCGGTGGTGAGAGCCATTCAGGCGTATTGGGGAGAAGAATTGCTAGAGCCAACGACTACACTGGCCTGTCAGTACACTATGATGGCTGCGGGCACCTTCAAGGCGGTATCGTGCCTGTACTCGAGATTGCTGAGCGAGACCTTACAGCCTCTGACGACACTAAAAGCCAAATGGGAAATGGACCTACAGATGGAAATCCCAGACACCACGTGGTCCCAATTGGTACGGAGGGCTAGGAAGAGCACTAGAAATGCGTGTTTCCAATTGATTCACTATTATATTATACACAGGGCCTACCTCACCCCGAGCAATATTGCAAAATATTTCGGAGTAGAGGATGCGGAATGCCCCAGGTGCAATAAAATAGGAGCGGACTTGGTGCATATGCTGAGGGACTGCCCACACCTACAGATATACTGGAGAGAAATAGGCAACACATTGAACGACGTGCGGACAGGGACTTGCAATATGACACGGCGGTCAGTATATTACACTGGTTCCCACACACGCCCAAAAATAAACTATCAAGCAAATTCATTGACATGGGCCTAATCTTAACTAAGAGGGAACTAACTAAGGGATGGAAGTCGAAAGCGAGCCCGACGCACCGGAGATGGCTGAACGAATTTCTAAAATGGGCGGCGAGCGAGAGTACGATTAGATACCAACTGGCCCGTCGCAGATCAGACGAGCGGGCCCAGGAGGCAGCGATGGCTTGGGAGATGTTAGTGCAGGCACTACGGGACAGCTCAGTGGAGGAAGAGGGAGAGGAGGAGACAGGGGAACCAGAGAGCCTAGCTGGGGCTGCCACGACGATACTACCCCCACCAGACACACACACCCAATAAATAGCAAGAAACTTCTGTCCACCACCACATGGCTTTATATCTCCGCTATAGGCGCAGGCGACAACACTTGGGGGGGAGGAGGGAGGGAATGTTTCAGAGGGGAACGGGGAGGAAACTAGAAAAGCAGACAGCGGATTGCCTCATACATTGACCGTAACTGATAGACAATGTAATAACACGCCACGGAAACAAAAGACGCCGCCCGGCCATCGGGATGTGGGCCGAATGGCTGTGTATAATGCAGGTGGGCAGAGATCAGAGGGCGACGAATCTGCTTGAGTAGATCCCATATTGAATGATGTACTGTGTATTTGGTTCTGCAATAAAAAACGTTTAAAAAAAAAATTTGAGTGATTATGCTTCAGGCCAGGATAGGGTGTCAGTCAGCCTGTATGGACACTTTCTTCTTTTGACCACCACCTTAAGGGGCGAAATGATTAACTCACTCACCAAGCAGAAATCAAAATGTCCTTCAGCAGACCTTTAGGCATTTCCTTCCTCATTTTCTTTCTAACTGTATCTTGCAAATCCTTTGACCATCTCAGGTTTCATGAACGCACTTTGGAAGTAAGCTAAACTCCAATGCTTCCCATACCTACCCAGCAAATGGAACAGTCCCTACCTACATTATACACCCAGGCTAAGCAACTTAACTTTGTACTAAATAGTACTATTGCAGCTTAACTTCACCAAGCCTGGGGCGCAAAACAGGCCCCTGCAACTCCTGCGGCGCAAGGGGCCCCTCATCCATTCAGGTGGCGTCCCATTCAGCCCAAGACCAATAGGTATATGTGAAACTCTGGGGCCTCTCCACACATTCTGCAGGGCGAGGGGGGGCAACTTTTTGTGTTATGCCACTTCACCAAGCACTTAGAAACTTGGACAGACAGTCATTGCAACTGCATTTGGGGGGCAGGGAGTCTCCTCTGCCATGAAACAACACACAAAATAATAGTCCACTGTAGACTGTTCGTTTGCTCTCGGTTTCATAGCAGAGGAGACTCCCTGCCTCCCACTGCAGCTCTATTAATTAACCCATTCTCGGGACGGTTCCCAGAAGGGAGGCAAAGTTTCCCTTGAAATCAAAAAGCATGGGCTCGTCGTGACCCATACATTTCCCCTCCAACCCTCCGTGACCGCTGAACCCCCTCCATATCCCCCCACTACCCTCCCCCCACGGACTTCGAAAACTGGGCAGCACTAAATGGCCCAGCACTATATTAGTGTGAAATTCCATTACAAAAGCCCATTCCACGTACCTGTTGGAGATCTTCGAAGGTGTCAAGAGACCAGCAAACTACGTCACTGCACTGCGCTAAAACCAGGCATGCCCCCACATCACACAAAGAAGAATCAAGGCAGAAAAGGCAGAAAAGGCAGCAGGCACGAAACAAACAGCAGGAATGAAGAAACAAGTTGATTTATGCAGCAGTTAATTGCAAGCAAATTTCGCGGCACTTCCTGGCATCTATGCTACTGCCGCCTCATTGGTGGAACGTCAGTGGTGACGTTCCTATGTGTTGATTGGGCTGCTGTTCCGGAGCTGGCCCATCTAAAATCCTGATTTGAAATGGGTAAAAAAATACCAGAAGGAAAACGACTTACGATGTGGGAAACAATGGTATGAATAGAGGGTGGAGTGCGCCCCCCCCCCCCTGGGATGGCATCGCGCCCCCCCTGGGGGGGGGGGGCGCCCCACAGATTGAAGAACACTGTTCTAGAGGCAGAATTTCAGCTGGCAGAGGATATTCTCGTTCATATACTAGATCATCTAGTTTTTTCAGTTTTAGGTCAAAATAGTATTTCACGTCCTCTGTAGCAAAATAATTTTCCCATTCTATCCATTTTGGATCTAAGGCCACTTTAATCAGATTAAGTGGACTTGTTAACGCCTCAAGGGCTGGTTCTGATGAGAAAACAGCTATTCTTCTGCCTTGGGCTAGGGCTCTTTCTTTTGCTACAGCAGTTTGAACCGCAGTCGGAATTTTTTCTGTAGAGCTGAATTTCATTTCAGCTTCAGTGTACAAATGTGATTTGTAAGCTATAGGTACCGTTTCTCCCTCATTAGAGGTCAGGTATGTGAATCTGCATCTTCCTGGGATGACTCGGATTACAAGATTGCGTATGTTTTCTCGAGTTTGTAATTTTGTTTTAGCTAACATGTCTGTTTGCAATGATCTCAAAATCTCTGTGTGTTTCTGAGTCCAATTGGTTTGTTTGAAATCTGGTCTTATCAACTCATAGAGAGGTTTAACTCTCTCAGCATAATTTAGAATGCATGTTCTTCCGAAATTCAGGAAACCTAGTATTGATTGTAAATTCTTCAGCGTTTTTGGTGCTTGGAGTACAGCACATTTCTCTAAGAAATTGTCTGCCAGGCTTTTGCCTTCACTTGACGATCCAGGCAAACAGAGCTTCCGGCAGGCCGGGAGGTGGGGTAGCAGCGATGATCAAAAATTCCATCCGGCTCTCCGCCCTGACTTCAGTCGGCATCCCCTCAGTCGACTATCTTGTGCTGAGACTGGAATCCTCAGCTACTCCATCTGTGTCCTAGTCTACCGCCCCCCCCAATCTATGCCTGATTTTCTGACGATGTTTGGGGACATGCTTTCCCAACTTCTCATTATTAACTCAAAAATCTTGGTCTTAGGCGATTTTAATTATTGGCCTTCTGAACGTAAAGGAGAATGCTTGCTCTATCTCATTTACTGATCTCCTATCTAGCTTGAACTGCCTGACACACATAAAGTCAGCCACCCACATTAAGGGTCACATTCTGGACCAGATTTGGACATCCAACCTGGACATATCTGCCCCTCTCATCTCACCTTGTCTATGGTCAGACCATTTCATAATCTCCTTCTCTATTACGGCTACTCCCGGCCTTGGTAGACCTCTGGAAGGCAACCTCTTGGCCCGGAATTGGAACAAGGACGATCTCAGCAAATTTGTCACCCTACTCCCTTTATGTTGGCATACCGGCATACCAACTAAAGAGACTACAACTTGTCCAGAATCAGGCCGCACGGCTCGTTCATCATCAGCCCAAACACCAACACGTACGCCCTCTTTTAAAATCCCTCCACTGGCTTCCTGTTTCTGAGCGGTGCAAGTTCAAACTGGGCTGCATTATTTTTAAGTCCCTTGCTGGCACAGGTCCTTTGTTTATTTCTTCACTACTGCACCCATACGTCCCTTCTCGCAATCTCCGCTCCTCCCATCTGGCTTTACTCCAGATCCTGACCTTCAAACGCAAAAAACAGGGAGGACTGAGGTTCTCATTCCTTGCCCCGTCCTTCTGGAACGCCCTTCCTTTAGGCCTAAGACTAGCCTCCCCCACACCCACTTTAGGTCCCTTCTAAAAACTCACCTGTTCCGTAATACCTACAATTAATGCTTCCAGCCCCACGGATTGTTTGTTTTCCTTATGCTTTAGCGCCAAGAAACCGCTGGGTGTTAGTCGCGCTTTATAAGTTCTTTTTACATTACATTACATTACATTACATAAAAATAGGACAGTTAGATGGGCAATTCGTGACTTTTTAAAGTTGAATTTGTAACCCTCTGACGCGAACCCAAGTATTATGGTGTTCACCATTTTTAAGTGAGTCTCCAGGTCATCGTCTGTGAGATAGATGTCATCGACATAGGATAATGCCTCATCATCATATATATGTAGTAACTCTGTTACCCTCGCTGAGAATAATCCTGGACTATTCTTGAATCCCTGGGGGAGTCGGCAAAATTGTTTTTGCGATCCAATTATTGAGAAAGCGGTCAAATACCTGCTTTCGGGTGCAATATTTTGACAGAAGAATCCATTAGAGATATCTAATGTCGTTTTATATTTTTTTCGCACAATGTTATTCATTAGTGCTGCACTATGTGAGTTTTGTACTGCAAATGTTTTACTACAGGAGTTAAGGTGTCTGTAGTCCAAAACTAGACGATATGAATCGTCTGGCTTGGAGACAGGAAACAAAGGATTGTTCATTTGAGAGGTGCATGTTTCGATCACCCCTTGATATTCAAGTTGATCTAAGATCTCCCTGACTTGCTTTTTAGCTTCTTGTTTAACTGGGTACTGCCTTTGCGCAGTGGGCTGATTTTTTAACTGGATTTTGTGGTGAGGTGAATCCTCATCCCATCCTACATAATTTTTGTATAAAGCAGGAGCTTGGGCCACTGCGCATTTTCTTGCCAATGTGTATTTTTTATGAATCGGGATATGATTTGACAAACTTTGGTGGCCAGTCTTTCTCAGCTAACAGGATGTCATAGCCTTTTGAACGTTTTTCCCAAAAGAGGCCTTTTATTTTCTTAGTTTTATCTCCCTCTATACGTAATGTTATTTCATGTAGTTTATGGGGCACACTAACTCGTGTGTCTGCAGTTTCCACCTAAATGTATTCATTCGTGTCCACTGTCTCCAGAAGATTCATCAGGATCTTGCGAGCTATGGTCACTTCTGCTGCGCTGTCTAGCATTGTCTGTGCCCACTCTCCGTTTTTCAGTTGTGTCCTCAGAACTCTCGGCATGTTTAATCTTAATACTTGCTACCTTCTTTCGGGGAAATTGTAATTTTTTACTTTGATGAGCAGGTTCCTTGTCTTTGGACTTGACGTGCTCTTCTCTGTGTTCTGACCGTCCTCTTCTTTCCGATTTCTGTGAGGAAGATCGAGAAAGATTGAGTGAGAAGGATCGAGAGGGACGTGTATCAGCATCTTGATATCTGCCTGGTTTTCTTATTTTATCCCTATCTCTAAGGTTATATCTTTTTTCAGAGGGCTCCCTTTGGGGAGACTTGTCTTCTCGGCCTGGAGATCTCTCTCTACGCTGAGGAGACCTTCCTCTGGACTGGAAATGCTTTTCCCTGGGAGTGGATTGTCTATTACCATCCCAACTCTTTTTTGGAGTTTTTAAATTATTTTTAATAAATGTTTTTTCAGGATTTTCACTTAGTTGGGGTTTTACCGGTTTCCCACCCAAACTATCTCTTCCTAGCTCTTCCTAGGATTTTTCTATGATTCTGGCGAGTTCAAATGGTTGATCTGCTATATCTGTTTCCTTCAATTTCTGGAGGTTCTTTATATCATCCCTTGCCAATTGAACTAATTCTCTATATGCCTTTGTTAATTCTTTTAGTTTAACTAGGAGTTCTTCGCTTGACATTATTTCGTAATCTGGGTGTGTTGCATAGTTGCATAGGACCGGCCACGTTGCTCCTGGTCTACCTAGTGGACCGAGCCTGGTGATGTGATTATTATGTTAGGGCGCCATTAAACCAGAGCAGGTGCTCTTGGTAATTGAGTGGGATTTCAACGTCCTCGAAAGGAGTGTATTTATCCGGAGGTTCCTCTATTTTGTAATAGTGGAAGTGTTTTGTCACAGCGTGTGCTGCTGGAAAATGTATCCATGAATAGAATACCTCTGTCTGTAGATATTCATGTGCCCCTACCACAAATATGACTGTACCACCTCGTGGTGTCAGTCAGTTTTCTATAAGTTTAAGAGTTATAGTTCTTCTTATATTGACCAGAATGATTATAACACTCGGGTCATTGTCTTGGAGAGTCGAGCTGTTAAGGCTTCTCTTTCTCTCTCTTCGTCACTTTCTGTCATTTTACTGACTGAAAGTTCTCTGTTGCAGATCGAGTTTCAAGGAAACAAAGATTAGGTGCACAATATTTTGGAACACTGTATCCTTCAACGTTGATCAAACCAAAAACGAATACATAGGATTCTCATCCTACTAAGTTCCGGCGGATATTAACCTTTCACCCACTCCAGACGTCTATTGGAGTTTTTACGGGGAAAGGGGTCTGTGTGAAAAAGCAAGACTGAGTTACTCTAGTGTCTTGCGTTTGATTATCGCCTTACCAAACGTTGGGCGCCATGTAGTGTAGTTCCTATTTTCCCAATAGGCTCTGCGCATTGGAATAACATAAACAGCAGTGTAGACGTAGGACTGAGGTCATATAGGTCTCTACTGACTATGTTAAACTTAATTTAGGTTTGCGCCAGCTAGCTCAGAGGTCACTGGAAACTTTCTTGAATGAATAGGGAGATATGAACTTCCCTGGCTCAGACAAGAAGGGATTCGGTTTCCGACAACTGCATAAACATGACAACTTTGTTCCCTCAGAATAAGAGTGTATCTCTAGAGTTGTGTGAAAACAATAGACAGCTATTTCACTCAGTCAGCAGTGCATACTTAGTTTCACCAGAATGCAGAGAAATAGAGAGACGGGCGTTTTCAATAAAAGGTGTTATTTATTGAGCAGTCTTCTTCCTCATGCAAGAGAAATGAATTGCCACAATTGCAATACTTGAAGTAAAGTAAAGTGCGTACAGTAAAAGTAGTATTAGGAAATAATACTGTAAAAGCATTGATAGGGTTTCTTAGCCATATGATACTTTAAAATAGATAAAATATATACATACATAAATACATTGACTAACGTATTCAACTAGTGCTTCTAACTAAGCCTACCCCTGTGTACCTGACCTAAGCCTAATACTTGGGCAGGGATGAGTAAGTAGCAGTTTAAGTTAAGTTGGTTAAGATTTGTTTTGCCAAGAATCTGCTTCAAGAATTCTCTTAAGGGTTTAGTCAGCTCCGTACCTTGGTAATAGAATGTGGGAGGTCTGGTATCTATTTCCTCAGGACTCGATATCCCAGCAACCTGCAAGGGTAGGCTGGAAACACCGGAGCTGGATTTTCTCGGCTGGAGAAAAAGACAGCGTCTCTCTCAGTGCGTCAAACAGGAGGGGCGGCTTCCGTGGGCTTCTCGCATCAGCTGGGCTCTCGGGCAAGTAGATGGCCGCTCTGCTCCAAACCACCGTGTGTTTGCTTAAGGCAACTGTTGGTATTTTATACCTGGAAGGTGCCGGGTTTGACGTAAGGTTGGACATAAGACGTCACTAAGAACTAACAGTTCTTTCTGGACTTTAGGAGTTCTTGTTCAAATCAAAACAAAAGCAGGGGGGATTTCCTGGGCTGCTGGAGGCTTGGTTTGTTTAAAGAATGCGTTGCGCTTTCTAGGAGTCGATGGGAGTAGCCGTGCTGTGCTTAGGACTGCATGGGCTATTACTGAATATAGATCTGATTCTTATGCCTTTATCAGGATATTATTGATTATAACCCCACAAGGGCATACATCGAGAATATCGAATTAGGGTCCTGGATATAAACACAACACCCTAAGCAGAATCTTTTTGTGCTTGAACATGTCTCCCCAAAGCACTATAGCCACAAGCAAATAAGCAAAGCTGCAGCCTCCATGTTTCCATGCCTGCAGCCATTCCTCTGTACACCAATGCCCCTGCCAGTATAGACAGAACCTAATACCTCCCGACACGTCACAGAAAATATTAGTGTCCCAATACGCTTCTGCCAATGATGCTAAGGGAAACCTGTTAAAGGATTGCAGTAAACCCTCCACATCCTCAAGTCTTCTTTCACCCCAGCTGACAATCGTACGTGATGATGCAGCAATGGGAGCCCTGAAAGAGCCAAACCCAGTCTCCTACAGTAGTTCCTACCCTCTCTCCCCACCCTGCATGCAAAATTCAAATGCCCTAACAAAACCTGCACCTCCTTAACTGCACTTTCTTTTAAACCCAACATCGAATCCAGCATCTGTTTCATAGATCATTTCTTATCTTCAGGCAACGTTTTTTTATCTTCAGGCAACTTGGCTTCCATTAAACTGGAGTTGATTTTGATTCTGAGAAATGAGATCACTGCAGTTGGCCCCACGATCTCCAGTGCCAGCGGCACCCTGAGGTCCCCCATAAGCTCCTAAAATCTTGACAGCGCATGCTGACAATCCGTGGTTCCCCACAAAAAAAAAGTAATTAAGGTAGCGTGTCTCATTGTCATGGCCTTTACATCTGATAAACAGCCATTGTAAAAAAGGTACTGAAGCATTCAAACATGGCACAAGAGATGGAGCAACACATGGGTAGTGCTTTATCCACGCACCATTTGCCTTCAAACTGGATCCCCAACAGCTGAAATGTGCGGGTGTACTGACAACAAACGGAAGGAAGGCTTAATGTCACTCTTCGCCATTAGCAACCTCCGTCCTAGTTTCTTCACAAGATATAAGACCATGTTTACCGATGAGTATGTGACGGTCACCTGCTCCTCAGGAATAAAGTCATTAACTGACTGGCCCTCTGGCCAAGACAAATGTTGAAGCAGTCAGAACTGGCCTGGTTCCTTCTTTGGAACCACCCTGACGGAAGACACAATTAAGTCCTCCATTGGCCAATCATCAAATGGCCCACCATCCTATTTTCTTGAATTTATTTTCCCAACTTGTCCCACACTGCCTGCCCGTGCTCATTGGCTGATTTCAAATTATCTGCCCAGCATCTCAACCTTGAGCCCTGGTATCCCAGTCTGGAACCCCATGTCAACCCCTGCAGTAAAACCTGAGCATCAGCCTGTTTGTCATATGAGCAAGCCAAAAATCCAGTCTGTCCAGTTTAATGGGCATTCAAACCCTTCCCCACAGGTCTCTGTCCTCCCAACCTGTAACCCCCTGTAACCCGCTGCCTGTCCCTGCTAACTCCCACCATATCCCTGCTGCGATCCCTGCAATGCTGACGCCTGACCCCGTATCAAAGCAGTTGACCAGGGAGTGTCTGCCTGCACACTTGGAGCACTCATGATGAACTTTGCAATATTGCCTCATGCAGCTCTATTTGTTTTAACCCCAGCAGGTGCATAGATTGTTGGGGATGGGGCCTCTACCGCGCCCCCATCCCTCCTCAGGTGGGGTGCCCGACTCCTCATCGTACAGTACCCATGCGTATTCCCCATAATTTATTTGTGCCTTTCTAATCACATCCATGTTTTTAAACATTGCGAATGACCTCTCCGGGTACTTTTTGCAATATATGCTAGCAGTAATAAGGAAAGCTGCTGTTCAATTCTCAATGGTGACCGGGAACTTCGGCTGCTTGGAGAGTTCAAATTCTTCCTCTTTGGATCCTTCTTTTGACCTTAGTTCCCTGTGCAGCAATTTCATATTTTCAACGTATTCATCCTTCCATATTTTCTCTACAGTGGCCGCCATGAGATGTGCTCCTAAGGGTTTTGACATCCACATATAAGGCAGTTTTTAAATTTTCAGCTCCTTACTCTCCCCCTTATCTGTCTTCCCCCTACTTCTGCCTTGCTATCCTGTACAGCGTTCTTCTCCTCCCCTACAGCCTTGCCAGACCCTTTGAAAGATAACCCCATTTGTTCCTTCCCTGACTCTGCCAACCCTACCTCACATGAACTGCCTCAGCTTTTGATCCCTGCACTTGTGTCTCATGTGTCCGGTGTGTGATCGTGTGTTCCCACACCTGTATCCATTACATAACGACCTTTGCTCAGGTGGGCCTCCCCACTGTCCTGAGACTCATTTGCCTCCACACCTAAAGATACCATCGCATGGGTGTATGCGCTGTGAACTGCCTTACCTGGCTCTGAAGTCGGTGCCCTCCTGTGGGCCAGCTGTCTTGCAAATTCCAGTCTCTGCTGGCTCCACCACTTCCACCTTGAGTGTGTCGGGAACCTGTCACCTGCAAGACACTACAGCCAGAACGATTAGTAGCACTCCCTCGCCCTTCCTGATGCTGCCTACTCTCCCCATCTACTATTTGCACCTCATTGTCATCACGCACTTCACCCTCCTCAAGGCTATATTCATCAAAACCAGTCAACTTAAATCGTATTGTACTGCTGCCTTTGTGACCACGTAGACTGCCCTCCCAGCCTGTCTGCTGACACAGACCTACTTCTCTATAAAGGAGCACAGTCTGGGGGTGTTCTCCACCCTCCTGCCCGTTACACCGCTTTGGTCATGGCAAACCATCCTGGGGTGAGATCTTGTGGTCCAACGACGCCTTCCAGCTAGCCACGCAGGGCTGAGCCTTCTCTTCACCTCAGGGCCGCTGAGCCGTACTAAGCTCTCCCGGGTCTGCTATCAATGCATCCACGGCAACCTGTCAGAAATAAGGCAGGCCTTGTGTGCTGGTACGTTCCCATAACTGAAACTCTCCACGCTCATCTGAGCCCCGCCCCCACCTGGACACCCCCATAGTACGCTCCTCTTTCCCCTTCCGATCACCGACTCAGCTCTGCAGCTGCTACTGGAGTCAGGCCCCCTTGAAGAGGGCCCGCTCCACCACATCTGATGTCCCACGCCCCCCTTGACAGAGGGGTTCACCCCACACCTCCTCCTGTACCATCCTGTCTTCTGTCCTCTGCTCTCTTTTGGGCCCTATTGCCTGGCTGTTGAGGCAGGCAACACTGTCCCAATCTATGGGATTCCATTTGTCACTGGTTGTCCCAGCCAACACTTCCACCTCCTGCAGCCCCCTATCCAGCCCATGAGCATCCCCACTTTCCAATAAAAGCTGCTGGGAGACCTGTCTAAAGTCTTAGTGCCAATATCGGCACACTCCCCAGCCCTCCTACAGCAATAAATGTAATAAATAGACAACACAATTTTGGTGGAGAAAATTGCTGCAGGTTTATTTGCATAACAATATGCCAACATGGTGGGTTAACGTACGGGCGATCCCAGGGAAGGCCGCCCCTCGCCGCCTGCCCACATGATGAGCCATAAAACCCAGTGGCCCTAACCAACCAGTATTGTAATTTTGGGGGAGGAGATAGCCCCTCCCTCTGGCAGACCGCCAGTCCACCCCTTACTCATGCCCCTCCCCGCTACGGGGGTAGAGAGTTGCAGGCAACCCCCGGTTGCTCAGGTCTACAACCGACCGTAGGACTAACGGGGCACCATCGCTCCTCCAGGATCCCACGCGAGGACCTCCCTAGGGATAATTGGCTTTAGCACCCTTACTGTGCTCCTGTAGAGGGTAAGCATCTGTATCTTACAGCCTTTGGATTGCCTTGTAACTCCGCCAAGGCACTGGGTGTGGCCACCGTCACCCCAGGGCCCCCCACCGCAATAGACCTAATTACCTACACCCTGCTGATTCCAAGGCCTCCCCCAGGATCAAACAAGAAAGGGTCCATTTCCCCTTTGGACAGGTGTATCCCATCTGGATCTAAACACACTGTGGACTCGGCGTGCAGTAACCCATACCGGCTAAAACCAAACCCCTAGTCTCTGTGACTATACGCATGACGCTGTTTACCCTCCTGCGCGAGGTCCCCATGGCTGTGCTCGTTGGAGGACCATAGCACACTTGTTGGATGACAACTTCCACCCTGCATGGCTGTCCGCTAAGGCTATAGGGCGGGAGAATTCCCCTATGTTTAGTGATACTCAACTCCATGGTACTTGATTTATTGACCTCAGATGAATGAAATGCTTAGTGGACCTACCAGGATCTGAACCTGTGACTAGGAGGTCGAACACAAGTCCTAACAGTTCTGCCGCTCAACAGGCCTGTGAACTTGAAATCAAGGGCCGCCTTCTGGCCTCTAACCCTTACTTGGACATGCCTGACATCGCTTTATTAAGTTCCGTAGCCAAGCTAGTCACCGAACCCAGGGCCGCCTTCTGGCCTCTAACCCTTACTTGGGCATGCCTAACATCGCTTTATTAATTTCCGTGGTCAACCTAGTCACAGATGGTAAAACGAGGGGCTGAAAATTGGAAGACAACTGAGATGATCCATAGCTAGACCCAATACAAAAGTGATCCTATGAAATGAGGTCGGGACCACCACACCCCGCATGTGATACAACCCAGGTTTACTTTTCCATGCCCCAGGGCCGTTTCTACCATTAGGCAAGACTAGGAGGCCGCCTAGGGCGGCAAAAGGGAGGGGGCAGCAAAAGGGGTATTTTTTTATTTATTTGAACCTACGAAAGTAAAGCTAGGTGGCCGCCTAGTCTTGCCTAATGGTAGAAACGGCCGTGCTCCTCCTGCAACACTTCACTATGGAGATGAATGAAAACCTGCTTTGTCTTTCTGCCCCACACCTCCCTTTGTTCAGCCCCTAGACTGCGACCTCAGCGCCCAGGACACAACAATGAGCACATCCCGGGGTCTTGGAATGATGCCAAGCCGCCCTGACCCTTCGGGGCATCGTTTGCTCTTTGCAGTACTGTCAGTTTAACTGGCTCCTTTATTGCTGAAAAAAACGCAATTAAATAAGGGGTGGGTGGAATCTGCCAAACAATCTTCGCTCTCTTCTTTCTCTGCTGGGCGGTAGATCCCACTTTCAGTTACTCTAATATTTCGGATTTCTTTGGCTCCTTTCACGAAGCGCCCTGTTGGGCTTTGTGGCGCTCGAGACGTGAGAACTTTCAATTTTTTTCACCAAGGAGCTGAAATAAAATGGATTTGGTCAACTTGGTTTAAAAAGTTATGGGGAACTTCTCATCATCTCTGCGCAGAGTTCCAACCCGGAGGAGAAGGCGAGCACCTCCTCATGCTTGGCTACTCACGTGTGGAAGTTATCACGGTGCTAGGTCTGCGCCGGAGCTATTTCTGAACCCGTATTCATATTTTTCTTTAATCGCTCAGTACCTTTTTGAAGACATTGTTGGTAGGTTGAGCAGAGTAACTGCATGCCGATTGCCTCTTATCCTGTAACCTTTACGCATCTCATTACTGGTAACTGATTAATGGCTTAACAACTGAATGATTAGAGATTTTCACTTAAGTTGGCTTCATCTTTAACATGCCTTGAACTATTCAAAGGGGTTATTGTTGTAAATGTAAATGTAGTAGTACTTGTATAGCGCACAAATTGACCCATGAGGGTATCTCGGCGCTTGTACACATACCGCTGTGGAACCCTTCCTGGATTTTCCCTGTGAGGTGCCCACTCCTGGGCGCCCCCAAGGTGAAGCCAGCCATCCTAGCATTGTTGGGGCCATTGTGGAGATTAAGCAAGCTATTGCCCAGAGTTGCAGAGTGGGACCCATGATTAGAATAGGCACCGAGGAGAGAATTATCAGGTCCGAGGAAATTGAGCCTAAGACCCGCCGAGGCAGGAATTGTACCCTGGTCCCGGGCTAGACCTCTGCATCAGGGTCTGCCGCTCTAAACATTGAGCCACACTTCTCACACACTTCTCAACAATTCTGGGTTTAAGTATTGGCAGCTCAGGGAACTTTGTGCCTGTTGTCATAATAATAGGCTGTTCGTGCCTGATAAAAATGAATGTGTCCTCATGATGTAACGTAACTCGTGCTTGTGGAAAGCGCTGTGGTACCCGATACTATTGGGCCGAGTTAGCGCTATATAAAACTCTGTAAAAAAAAAAAAAAAAAAAAAGAAGAACTGCCCACTAGCCTAGTGTCATCCCCGATACCGTCATCCGGTAGTGACTGTTCAGGCCAACGTCAATGTCCACACTGGTATTTTTGAACCAGTGCTTACCCTGTTAAAATTAAGACTTCAAATCCCAGAATGCAGTTCACAGGTGGCCGCAAACCCGGGATTGGTTAAAGGTGTTCCACCACATGGAACCACTTGTAAACTATGGTGAAGTGTGCATTCTGCCTTGCACCGGCTCAAATTCTGGTCAGGATTATAGCGGTACCACGCACAAGCTTGTCAATAACTTCTATTCACAGCGCCAAGAAGCAGTTCATTCTTCGTTGTACGCCAAACTTTATTAACATCTTGCCATAGTCTCTGATTAGCGTAGATTTGGGCATCATGAACTATAATCTCCCCGACGTGGAAATCTTTTAATTGTTGTGATCAGCCTCTATTAAATGGATACAATGGTAGATAATAACTATTTTAGGTGCCTCAGTGAAAGAAAAAAAACAAGCTTGGCAAAACCACTAGGTCTGGCCTTGGAAGATGGAGCAAGTTATTATTTTTGTTGTTTCTGGTTTTGAAAATGAGGTGCACTGGACGCCTCATGGTATTTAAACACAAGGCTCTATTGGGCCTCGGTGCACATAGTTCTGTGAGTGTATGGCTACCGTAACGGTCAGGCCTGGGCCTTTCGTTGAGGTCGTTTGCTGTATCCAACTCGAAGCGTGTCAAATGAAGCGAACCAGGAACGCCTTAAGGCTAAAAGGATGGCCTGGGCCGAAGGCAATTGTCAACCATGATCTTGACTTACTTAGTGAAACAACATTATTAAACCACCTAGCCAAATATAGCTTAGGGGAACTCGCTGCGAAAAATCTGTGGAGGGCCCTAGCCGCGCTTACAGAAGTCCAGACTTGTCTTTCTCACCTTGAGGGATTAAACAAGGTACACAATGGACAATAGCGTTGCCGGTGACTACCTGGACAGGCCCTTTCCCCTGCTGTGTGCAAACCCCATAGTGTGTCACAAGTACTGCTCTTCAGATAACTTCTGGAAAAGTCCCCTAGGCACCCCACAATGAGTACCATACAAGTCTTTTGCCCATCTACTCATATGGTTACTCCTCCTGTCACCTATGAGCTGAGGCCTGTAGTTGCATAAGTTAATTAAGCACAACTGGGGCTGACGTGTAATTGCAAAACCGCTACACTTAACAACGCTTCTACTCTCCACTGCAAGAGGTTTAAACCGGGTTTTCTAATTGCCCCCCAATATAAACTGTATGTGGGTGACATGGCCCCCAATCTATTATAATAGACAGTGCCCCTCCAAACTCAGTGGATATTTCCTCTCCAAACAATAAGAGGAAAATCCGATCCAACTAGCTCGGCCTGATTTGGCATTCTCAAACCTATTCACTTAAATCTGTCCGGGCCCGTTACAACGCTTACTACCTGTAAAAAGGCAAACAAAATCCCCTTGTTGTGCTTCTGCCAACTTTGTCCGCCTCTCCGTTCGAAAAATTGGAAATAACAGAGTTTACTCACATGAGAAGGTTATTTGCCATCCGGTTTTCAGCACACCCGGAAGTCCATCCCTAATTCAGAGCAGGCAAGAGCATGGTACACCCGGCTGTGCTGCCCTTGCTCCTTCTGTGTTGACAGTCAATACATACAGAAGTACCACTGTGGAATGACCGGAACAGCTCACCCTCCACAGGCAACCGTTAACAACAAAACAATGGAACAGCAGCTCCCTAGCACCTGGACTGCGCATGCAGGCGTCCACGACGCAAGCCAATGATTTGCATGACATAGCCAATCTAGCACTGAAAATGCCCCCATGCGTCCTATCCTTGACTCGTATCACTAGTTGATAATGACATAGTGACGGACTTGCGATTGACTCCAAGGACATGTCAAAGAACTTTGATCTATCTGCTGGAAGCCATAGATCCATACCCCTGATCGGTGTTAGCGAGTAAAGACAACATGCATTCATGTCCACAAGCATGTCTCACGTCACTGTTGGAATAATGCAAGCTACCACAAGACGTAGCAGAAATAAAATCTAAATACCACCAATATGAATAATAAGCGTTTCATGGCACCGAAAATGGCAGGCATAGACAACATTTCTAAGCATTTCCACAGGTGAATTGCCTATTGAGCTGAAGCTCGGCCCGTGTCTCCCAAACCCTCAGATGAGGTGGAACCGTGACAGTGGAAATCTGGACACCTCTCCCATGCTCATTGGGCCCAAACCTCCTTGCTGTTGGAGATTAGAATGGGCTCGCAGTGCGCCCGTGTCCTGTCTGGAGACACACGCCGCCACCCCATGGCATCCTCAAAAGCAAAAATCGATCAGCTGAACACATGGTAGTGGTATGAAAATCGGGACTGCATGTAACGTACAATTATTGACAAGAAAAGGGGGACGAACCCTGAGCCATTACTCGAAACCATCACACAGCGGTGCACACGTTCTGGAAGGCAAGGGGAACTGTGTATATGAGGGACCCCGAAATACCGTCCTAACTTAACTACTAGTGTGCCACAGCATGTGCTGCACAAGAACACACGCTAGTAAACTGTAATCATTAGCAAATACTGTCTGCATGAAAAAAGTGGGAGGGGGAAAGCGCCCTGGCCATCCATGCTGGACTGACCATCCCACGAATCCCTCAATCTACGGAGAGAAATGACATGTCAGAAAGCCCACTGTTTCCCCTGTGTCTGGGTTGCCTCAATGACTCAAACATCTCGAGCTACTCTGCCACCACCCCGATCACAGTACTTACTTACAAAGGCATGGTGTCGGACTTTTGAGCTTTGGTGTGTTCGAGTGACAATACTTAATTCTGCGCGCGAGAAAAGGTAGAAGGTTAACAAAAGCCCCAGGTGCATCCTGTGACCCCTCCCCGGGGTGTCCAGCACCCGACACCCCCAAGAGCAATTAACAAGGAACAGCATTCAGGCTCCGAGCCCGGAGCACGCCCTGGCCATTCCTGCTTCCGTTCCCACCTGTCCTACTCAGAGTGGTGCCTGTGGTGCCTGCCCCCTCCTGCAGACCCCTATCCAGCCCATGAGCATCCCCACTTTCCAATAAAAGCTGCTGGGAGACCTGTCTAAAGTCTATCTCCTGCCCCTCAACCTCCCTGCTCTGTCCCTGATCCACTGTTTCTAACAACAGGCTGTCCCCTCCAGCCTCACCATCCTCCAGTTTGTGCCTGCATGAACCCGAACGGCCTTCTTGGCCCACACATGCTTCACTCTTTCTCCCCCTCCCCTTGTCTGGGGCAGTGCTTGTGAGGGCCCCCACCCCTCACAATTGAACGCGAGGCCTTGCTACTTGTGGAGAAGGCCTTGTGCGCCTTCCCGCATCGGTGCTCCTCCCGCCGCCTGCCTATAGGCTTCCACCGTACCCGGTACCACATTTCTGACATGGGAGCAGCCCCATCTTCCACCCTCAGCACTGTCACGATCAGGGCTCAGGTGCGAAGGAGAACATGCCATGACCGCCGCCACGATGCCCTCTGGCCTTCCTCATGAGGCGACCGCCACGCTGCGGCACCCCTCTGCGATGAGGTCCAAGGCGCCTGTGGCCTCCAGAAGCTCTAAAGCCTGAGCCACCATCTTGTTGCTGAACAACACCATAACGGTAAGCTCTGAACTCGCTGACACCAACAGAGTATTCCACACAAAGGCCAACAACATTCCTTTCCTAACTATGCTATAAATGCTGATCCGCAAAACCTACCACTCGCTAGGTACCAGCTACCATGTTACTAAAACAAAATGGTGGCTGGCACCTACCAAATGCCCGGGTATATACCTCTTGGGCTACAAAAGTAATCCAAAAATCGCAGTCGTTGGAGTGCTCAAACGTCCCCAAATTATCCAGGGGGCAAACCTCCCTGTGGTCGGCTGCCCCCAAATCCTCATTCGCAGGCAGATGCAGTGGGAGGCACAGACACGCTATTGCGTGCACTTTAGCCTCACACTCTTCATTTTCACAGATGCAGCCGAGGTACAAGCATGCATGCATGCTCTCTTCTCTACCATTACTCGTCTGCAAAGTCTGTAGGGGGCAGGCAGTACCTCTAGCCTTTGTTCTTGATAAGTTTTTTTCACAAGCTCCTTGCCTCGGAGGCCAGGATCCATGGTCTTAAGCTCTGTTTTAAGACAAGGCCGGTTCTCCTGACAATGTGCAGTCTATCTTCTCTCTCTTCTCTCTGGCAGCTGCAGCAGCAGCAGGATCTTTCCTCAGCCCTGGGGGTATAGGCCTTGTAATGTAATGTATTTGATTTATATAGCGCACAAATCACCCGAAGGTCTCAGGGCGCTTGCTTAGGGAACCCGTCCTGGTATTCCCCTGTGAGATACCCCGGCAGGGTATCCACAAGGTGAAAGCCAGGCATCCCGCCGCGAGGGGCCGTAGTGGAGATTAAGCAAGCTATTGCCCAGAGTTGCAGAGTGTGACCCCGTGAGTCGAGTAGGCACCGGCGCGAGAATTATCGAGTCCGTGGAATTTTTAAGCCCGAGACCCGCCAAGGCGGGGAATCGAACCCTGGTCCAGGGCCGCTCTCAGCTTCCGGGTCTGCCGCCTCTAACCACTGAGCCACGCTTGTCCCTCCAAGTGAAACGGCCCAGAACTTTGCTTCCGGTTCCGGCCTGCTCTAGACAGATGCATAGAACTTCTTCAAGTAAAAGAAGACAAATGTATAAGCCAAAAGGCTCAGATTGTATCTAAAATAGTGGCAGCTGTATTCTTAACAAGTGACAACACAAATTCAAAGTTGCCGCCAAATATTCATGGATAGTCAGTCATCTCTAAGGGCATTTTCTCCCGCAGTTTTGATACAGCCTCATGGCAACCAGTTTCACTGGAACTAATATGCGCAAGTTTGTTTTGGTTTCTAGGCTAATCAGATGCTGATGCTGAGTGTCTTCCCTTTCCATCCGTAGTAAGGTAAACAAGGGTACCCCAATACTAGAACCTGGGGTGATATAATGTTTTTAGAGGACAATGGTTACTATGTGGCCAAAATGGTCCAAGAAAGAGGCAAGAGTTGCGTCAGAATTTAGAACAATATTTCTAAATCAAGGGTAGGCAATTAATGCCAGAAGGAGCAAGGTAATATGTTACCAGGGACACATTCCAATCAAAATAACATATATTATTTATTTTCAACAATATTAAAAATAGTTCATGTGTTCACATAAAAAAGTGACAGCAAGCGTGATGTGATAAGTGAGGGTGACTTTAAAATATGTACATCGCATTGACAACACAACCCACAAGAGAACTCCTCTTGAACAAATTATAAAAAAATGCATGGAGTACTTGTTGTAGGGGGTCGACGTTGTTTCGATCTCAGTGATTTGAGATCATCTTCAGGACAGAGCATATGTGAGCAGGCGGAATTCTGAGAACCGGACGAAGTTGGTGAGAATGCAGAATGACAGTAAGGAGGGATGCAATATCCTTATGTTATCAGGAGGTAGGATGCAGTTCTTTGTATGTTTATATCGCCAAGCCGATTTCACCTATATGTACCCATAACTCTTCATCATTGTTGAATCCCCCAGGGGCCTTAGTCTGTAACTCTACTATGTATCTAGATTCAAGAATCCTCAATCTTTTAGTTCCGTCACCCCCTTTCTCATCCTTCTGAACCTGAATTTTAGAAGGTCTCGATTACTATTGTGCTCTGTCTCAAATTGATGGGCTACTGGATAGGTCTGGTCCCTATTAGTAATAGCTTGCTTATATTTATATATATATACTCACACACACACAAAAACATATGTATACACACGCAGGCATGTATATGTATATCTTTTCACTGAAAAAATCAAATAATAAAGTGACGTTACCGTTAGGTGTTGAAATGATACAATAATGTTAAAACAAACACTGAAATACACAAAGATATTGTTCAGTCAATCAACTATAACTTGCTCTCCTATCATGCACTGCTTATGACCTCACATGTTACCCTGGGAACCGTGGTACTTGTTGTTAATTTGAACAATATTATGATTTAATTGTAGTGAGTGATATCAATTATGTAATTTAACATGTCATGAGTGATGTAATATGTGAGGCCACAGGCAGTGCATTATTGGGACTTCAGTTAAAGTTAACTAAACTATAACCGGCTTATTTCGTTTTTTTTTAATGTGGGTTCTTGTCACATTTCAACACCTAACTATGGGTCAGATGTAGGTAGCCTAATACCGGTCGGTAACGGCCAAAATTACTGAATTTCGGCCGTTACCGACCGGTATTAGGCTTTTCAGATGTAGGAGGCCAAATTGAAGGATTCGGTAATTTGTTGAATCGGTAATTTAAGGAATCGGTAAATTACCGAATCCTTAAGATACCGATTCGGTAATTTACCGAATCCCTAATGTAGGGAGCACTCAAGTGAGTGCATTCCTCATTTAAGGATTCGTTATTTACCACCAACTACAAGTTGGTGTTAAATATCAAAAACCGTTAAGAAAGCAATTTTAGGCTTTTTTAACAGTGCCATGTGGCACACATACATGCCGTTAGGGCATGTATGTGTGCCACATGTGCACCCACGCACTATTCAGGGGTGCAACAGGGTGTCAATGTGACACCCTGCCACCCTTGTAAGTCTTCCCGTTATTACCGATTCGGTATTTACCGAATCGGTAATTCATATTCATTCCTATGGGTCTCCAGGCCCATAGGAATGAATGGGAATTACCGATTCAGTAATTACAGAATCGGTAAATACCGAATATTACTGATTCGGAAATATTCACCGAATCATTAGCTACATCACATTTACAGATTCCTAAATACCGAATCGGTAAAATGCGGTATTTAGGAATCGGTAATATGTGATTACCTACATCTGGCCCTATATGGTGACTTTAACCTTAGATTTTTTCAGTGAATTTCTGTTTTTAAATTGTATTCTAAATTGGCCCAGCACCCAACCTTCCACTGGCTGCCACCCTTCACTACGCACAGCCTTTGCCTGTACACTGGTGGGGTTGGCAGCAGAGCTGAGTCTCAAGGACCAGCCCTGCACTCAACCCTCAGCAGGCGGCAACTCCCCTGGGGCTGTCCTCTGTGCCTGCATCCAATCCTTTGCGGGCACCCAACCATTACTGCAAACAAAGTGCTTAGAGGGAATTGCCCTCAAGGCCATACCCTGCGGTCAACCCAGCAAGGGGTGGCCAGCCCCCACTGCGCACAACGTTTGTCTATTACATCTTTTTTCTATTTTAACATTAGGAAACTGTTAAGTGACTGTGAAGATAGGTAGGGTGAGTAAACAGATGTGTAAAGAGATACTGCATTTATGCAGACATGTCTCCCTCCTTAACTATTTTTAGCCCTTTAAAAAATACATTATGGCTCAAATAATTCAAACTCCATACGTCCCCTTCAATGCTCAAATAACTGAAACCCCATTCGTCCTATCACAGGTTTCATATCTCAGTGCTCATTTACTTCAGCCAGCTAGCAGCAGAGGAACGGCTTTACATTCAACAATTCCTATTCCAACAAAATGGTGTTCAGGAGTGCCTCACTTTTGCCTTGAATACAAAATGTTAACACTCTAGTTCATTAGAGCTCTGTGTTGGAGCTTTAGTTAATCACTAGAGAGATAGTGGCCAAACTGCTACAGGTGTTGAAAGTACATATTTTTCTCTACTTGCCAGAATGTTTTAATGACGTGAATGAGTAAGACATTCAAAAACTCAGGGAAAATATGTGTTCTTATTTTAGCTTTTGAACACATTTATCATCATTTCTGTGACAAAGAGAAACACCTGCTTACTTCATTTATTGCAGTATCCTCTGTAGAAAATGTGTTTACTACAGAGAGAGAGAGATTGATCGATAGATACATAGATAAATAGATAGATATAGTATTGTGAGATGTCATCAGTGATGTCATTTAACATGTCATGAATGATGTAATATGTGAGGTTATAAGAAGTGCATAGCGGGAGCTCAAGTTATAGTTAGCTTTGCAAATTGTAACTGATGAATTTGAGTTTTTTCGTATTTAAACATCAGTTTTTGAAGTATTACAACACCTAACTATAATGTCACTTTAACCTTTGTTTTTCAGTGAAAAAATATCTATCTGTCTATCTAGCTATCTATCTATACACACGCTCACACAAAAATAACCAATGGACGCAACACAATGCAGGTAATCTCCTTCCTCTGACCTTTTTTTCTAGTTTATTTAGAAAAGTGTGAATGGACTTTTCTTGGCACGTAAAACCACGGAGTGAAGAAGACTCACAGCCTTTGATTAACTTTTACTGTTTAAATAAAAGGAAAGCCGGACTAATTGAAAAACATTTACCAGCTCACACAAATAAATGACAGAACATTGACAAAAAAGCAATTAGCGTTCATGTGCTGACTAAAGAGTCCGCGTGCAGTAAATGCCTCTTTGTGCACCATCAAGAATGAAGAGGAGCTGCATTAAAGGGAACTGTGGCCACTACCCAAACAACAGAAGGACCCACCTTTACTTGGAAAGGGCATTGCTGTAGTGGTGTAAGGGATCTGTCTAATCAGTAATCAGTACTGACATGTAAAATTTTGACATGAAAACAAGAAGTTAAATAGTGTGCCAGCTGGCCACTTCAAAATGGTCCCATATCATCACAACCCACTTTCATGATATGGGACATAAGGCTGATGAACTAACATGGACGGTCTTGGACGAACCAGCTATTCCACTATCAACTGCGAATATTACACAGTTCCTGTTTAACAAAGAACAACGTTGGGTGCATAGACTTAGGAGCAACAACACAGGTTTAAATGACGATATCCTCTGGTTTTCGCTATCTCGCCCATAATCTACTCCTAGCTGTTTTGAAGTGACCAGCTGACACACTATTTAAATTCATCTTTTCATACCAAAATTTTAAACACACACTAGTGGACTATCCTTTATTTCGAGAATGTGACCGGATGCATAGTAGTTATCTATACTAATATAATAAAGAGAGAGCCCAAACCTTTGAGGCGGGTAATCTCAGGAACCACAGCGCCAATCACAACACCCAATACAACGTTGGAAAGGGCAGTTGCAGCAGAAGGATATAGGCTATGCAGACGCCCACCATATACATTTAAAAGGTAAAAGAACCGTGCCAGCAAAGTAGTCCCTTGTGGGCGTGTCTGCGTTGTGCTGTGGGCGTGTTCTGGGGGCGTGACAAATGCTGGGGCGTGTGGTACGTTCCGCCCTTCATGCCACGTCTCATATCGTGTGCTGGGGGCCTGGGCGTGTATGGGGCGCGGGATTACGGGAAAAAAAAGCAAGCGTTTTGCCCAATGTTTCATTGCTTTTTCTACCCAGGTTCTGTACATTCCAGCTCCGGGTGTCCACCCTGCTCCCTTTAAATAACCCTGCACCCCATAATCATAACCCACCCTTACTCCTTAAAATACCCCAACACCCTTAAACACTAATCCATCTTAACCCTATAAATATACCCTGTACCCCAAAACCCAAACCTATCCCTAAACACTAAAAATACCCCAAAACCCAAAACTAGCCCTGAACCCTATAAATACCCCTGTACCTCAAAACCCAAACCTACCCCTGAACCCTAAAAATACCCCTGTACCCCAAAATCCAAACCTAGCCCTGAACCCTAAAAATACCCCTGTACCCCAAAACCCAAACCTACCCCTGAACCCTTAAATACCCCTGTACCCCAAAACCCAAACCTAGCCCTGAACCCTTAAAATACCCCTGTACCGCAAAACCCAAACCTACCCCTGAACCCTAAAAATACCCCTGTACCCCAAAACCTAGCCCTGAACCCTTAAAATACCCCTGTACCCCAATACTCAAACCTACCCCTGAACCCTAAAAATACCCCCATACCCCAAAACCCAAACCTAGCCCTGAACCCTACAATTACCCCTTACCCCAAAACCCATACCTATCCCTAAACCCTAAAACTACCCCTGTACCCCATAACCCAAAACTATATCTGAACCCTTAAAATACCCAAACACCCCAAAACTATATACCTCAACATATACCGCAGTACCCCAAAACATATACCCCTATACCCATACCTACCTTATCCAAACATTAAAAAAAACATGCTTTTACCAAACATGCATTTACAACGAATTTCGTTGTAAATGTATGCGTGGTAAAAGCATATAAAATGTAATGCCATGCGTTATAATGGCATTGCAGAGTCATGGTACTTTCGTAATGAAAGTATGCGGAGTGATGGTATGCGGAACAAAAGTTGCGGAATAATGGGTGTTTACCCTCCCCCGGTAAGTACATTGGTGGCACGGCGGCCCACATCTCCAGCAACATACTCATATTTTTTCACCACCTATTTGAAAAATTCACAGGTCTCTCTCATTGATGGCCAGCACCGACATACACTTTTAGACACACCTCCCACCACAAGTTCTAGAATTGCAAACTTTAGAGCTGGGGAGCTACGTTCGAATCTCGGCATCAGCTCAAAATCCTGTGATTCCAGGCAAATCGCGTTGTCTCCCCGTGCCTACCACAAATGAATGTGTTCTTCTGTAATGTAAATTGTGCTCATTCCATGTTGTCGAGTTCGCGCTATATAATATTGCAAGGAAAAATAAAGTAGGGAAACTCGACTTCACACACTACTGAACACGCACTCTTAAGTGCATCAGCAGTGCACTGTGAATCTGAGCGTTTCACAGGCCTGTCATAGATCAGAAATGCTATCAAAACGAAATCCTACAAAACAATATGCTACTGGCCGGCAGCAATTCATACCCGGACAACGTCGGGACGGGTTGCTAGTCTATAATATAATGAACAGACCGACATGTCGTTTGTGCTCATCCATCTATCCACTTTTTATAGGCAGTTTCCATCCACTATGATTCCTGATGCCCCTTTTCGCTCATGTGGGGGCGTAAAGAAACTCTTTACCATGCCATGCCCTCTGTTTTGTTGTATTCTTGTGAGACGCCAACAATTTGACCTGCCTGATTAATCACACACTAGCCGCGAGTAATACTAGAATTCGGCCATAGAGGCTAACTACATTTCCCAGAGTCAGCTTGCACCCGTAGAACATATGGGATGTTGGCCTGTGATGATGCAGTACGCACGGCAGCGGTGAGAGACTGCCATGTGGCTCTGCATTAGGCTGACTACATTTCCCAGAGACAGCCTGTGCTTGTACCGCGTAAGCGGTGTTGACATGGCACGCACCGTGCTCGCGTGTACCTGCCGGGTGATTGTAAAAGACGGTATTTAAAGCAAGACACACCGTGGCGCCCTTCTGTTCCGGGATACTAGGTTTCCTGACTGAATTGACTTGCAAACTCCGTTACGCTAGCGCTTGGCAGCGAGCTAGACTGCTACAAGTGATAATGTGTTTTTAACTGCTATTTTAAAACTCGTGTTTTCTCACCTGTATTCTGCTCGCTCACTTCCCGGTCCACCGCAGCAACCTATGCTGTTTGTAGTGGAGGGAGGCAAGCGGCACCACTTCCTGGTTGTTCCAGCATAGGCGGCCATCTTAGGAGGGTTGACGCGCTAGTCTACCCTTTGCCCTGACTACTAAAGGGTCAGAGTCTTTCGCGCTCGATAATTGACTTGCAAACTTCGTTACGCTAGCGCTTGGCAGCGAGCTAGACTGCTACAAGTGATAATGTGTTGTTAACTGCTATTTTAAAACTCGTGTTTTCTCACCTGTATTCTGCTCGCTCACTCCCCGGTCCACCGCAGCAACCTATGCTGTTTGTAGGGGAGGGAGGCAAGCGGCACCACTTCCTGGTTGTTCCAGCATAGGCGGCCATCTTAGGAGGGTTGACGCGCTAGTCTACCCCTTTGCCTAATCCTTATAGTCCCCTTCTTGCCGCGCAGCGGTGACGCGCAGCGGTAGCGCCGTAGACGCGCCGAAGAGGCACCAAAGAGAAGCCAGTCTGCGCCAGTCCGCGTCCAGACGCTTCCTGCTGACTGGTGGCTAGGTCCAGTTGCATTGTACGATGGTAGGTCCTCCGCTGTGCTATGATTCCTCTGCCCTTCTTGATCTTCTCCCCTCTACTATTCAGACATGTGATCACACGTTCTCACCACTCAATACTGACTTTGTCTGTAAAACTTGCAACTGGAGCCCATCCCCCCTTCTATCCCATCCTCCATCTCCTATTCATGAGTGGAAAATGTTTCTACTAAATTGTAGATCTGTCTGTAAACACTACACCGAATTACACGCACTGATTGAAGAGCTTAAACCCCACGCTCTCTTTTTAACGGAAACCTGGCTTCATATAGACAATGACCCAGCCATTGTCTGGGCGATCCCACAGGGATATACGTTAAAAAGATTGGATCGCCAGATTGGGAGAGGGGGGGGCGTAGCTATTGTTTATCGTGACACCTATAAATGTCGAACCACCCCTACCACTTCAGCAACCTGTGAAAGTTTACACTTTTCGCTAGAACTCTCCCCTACTACCACCTTCTCGGGCATCCTGGCTTACCGTCCCCCGGGCGCTCTTAATGATTTTATTACGAAAATCACAGAGCTTACAGCAAGTATCGTATTATCCTCATCCAATTTCACCCTGCTGGGGGATTTTAACTTGCATCTGGATGATGCCCACGATACTGCAGTTAACACCCTTTGTACTAACCTTCAAGCGCTGGATTTACATCAAAAGGGGTTTTATGTAACCCATAATAGAGGCCACCTGCTCGACCACATTTATAGCAATATTGATGTTCTTATAGTTGAGCCCCCTATCCCATTACCGTGGACGGATCATTTCCTAATTCCTTTTACCTGGCGTACAAATCCACCTCCCCTCGCCCACGGCCTTGTTAAACATCACGGTAGGAAATGGTCCTCTCTTCCCCTTTTGGATTGGGAAGATGCCTTGGTTAGAGATAAACCTAAGAAGACGCTGAACGCCTACACTGCAGCTAACAACTTTGATGACTGGATCACCTCCACACTTGATAAAGTACTTCCGGTAAAGGTTTGCAACCCCACGAAAAGACCTAAAGCTTCCCCATGGTTTACGCCCACTCTTAAGACATTGAAACTAGCCTGTCGCAAACTCGAAAGAGCCTGGAGACAGGACTATTCCGAATTGAGGAAGGACAAATATAGAGTGGCCATCAGGCTTTATAAACAGGAATTAAAGGTGGCACAAGCTTCTTTCTACGGTAGCAAAATCAACACAGCCGCCAATGCCCCTAGGGAAATTTTTAAAATTGTTAAGTCAATCATTTCCCCCCCTGTAGAATGCCCCTCTACGGACGATGCCCAAAACCGTTGCAATGATTTAGCTGCTTTCTTTTCTGGTAAAATCCAGACTATATACTCCTCCTTTGGGATTGTCAATAACGATTTGGTACCCCCTATTCCCACAGTCCTTGAGGGTTCTGCCCCCTGTAGGCTGGACACAATTCCACTCTTGGATATTCCAGTCCTAGATAAACTTATTTCCAAAACTACCTCTGGCTCCCCTAATGACCCTGCACCCCCTCAGACCCTCAGCAAAGCTATGGACGTGATTCGCCCGGTCATATTAGATGTGCTCAACACCTCCATCTCCTCTAAAGTCGTACCTCCTTCATGGAAATGTGCGATGGTGAGGGCTTTGTTGAAGAAGCCCAATCTTGACCAGTCCAACTTGGCGAATTACCGTCCTGTCTCCTTGCTTCCCTGGCTAAGCAAACTGCTGGAGAGGCACGTAAATAACACCTTGATGAGCTATTTGGAATCAAATAGCCTTCTACGTGCCTCCCAGACAGGGTTTCGCCCTTTACATGGGACTGAAACCGCCCTTCTGGCGGTAACAGAGGAGGCAAGAGCAGTGTTAGACCGGGGAGGAAAAGTCGCCATTATTTTATTAGACCTCAGCGCCGCGTTCGACACGGTAAACCATGTCACGCTATTACAACGTCTGGCGGACATGGGCGTGTCGGGCGCGGCCCTGGAATGGCTGACTTCCTTCCTGGATGACCGCTTTTTCCAGGTTTTCGAGGGCGAGGTGGTGTCGCCTAAACACCCACTCAGGTGTGGGGTTCCTCAGGGTTCATCCCTGAGCCCCACCCTGTTTAACACCTACATGGAGCCCCTAGACAGGATAGTCCAACCCTTCGGTGTGCGTATTGTCACCTACGCAGACGATACCCAACTGGTGGTCTCGTTAGACCACTCGGAGGGATCGTCCAACACCTTAGGCCCCTGTCTAGAGGCTGTTGCCAGATGGATGCAATCTTCCTGTTTAAAGCTAAATGGGGAGAAGACAGATGTCATGCTATTGGGTAATCCTTCGCCCTCTGTCTTCACATCCATCTGGCCACCATGTTTGGGCCCACCTCCTGCCCCCAAGCCCCAAATAAAAAGCTTGGGGATCTGGCTTGACACCGCCTTGAACTTCTCAGCCCAGGCCATAAAAACAGCCGCTACCTGTTTTGGATTGATGAGGATGCTGCGGAAGGTGCTCCCCCTGCTTCCATTTCAAGCAAGGAGGATCCTGATCCAGGCCCTCGTACTATCTCGCCTGGACTATGGGAATGCCCTCTATATGGGAGCCCCATCCTTTGTCACCCAAAAGCTCCAAGTCGCCCAAAACAGTGCGGCCCGGCTGCTTTACAATCTCCCTCGCTGGCAGTCAGCAAGGAATGCCCTAAGGGAACTTCACTGGCTCCCCATAGCGGCCAGAGTTCAATTCAAGGCCATGTGTATTCTACACAAAGCCTTCTATCGCCAAGGCCCTGCAATCTTACAGCCCCTGGTTACTCCCTATGTTCCACCCCGCGCCCTCCGATCCGGTACCCTCCAATTGGCTGCCTTGACTAGAATCAAGAAAGCCCGCTGGGGAGGCCGCTCTTTTTCACACACTGCGGCTAAACTTTGGAATACTCTTCCTTTACCTCTGCGAGAAACCACTAATCATCTCGCCTTCAGGAAAGCTTTGAAAACTCACTTATATGCTAAACTCTGCTGATCTGCCCGAGCCTGCGTTAACTAAGCTTTCAGTCACAAGCGCTACGAGGCCTCCGGGTAGATAGCGCTATATAAGTGCAGTTTTCATTCATTCATTCAAGGTATGCGCAATGAATATGAAGGGGCTTGTTTAGGAAAGTGGGTTTCTGTTGCAGTAACCCCCCCCCCACTTTTTGCCAGACTACTGATGCACTTTTCCTTGGTGTGCCCTGGGTTCCTGCCAATCAGGTACCCAGAGCCTGTGTTCTTCCCCCAAAACGAACCCAATTGGTATCTCTGGAAACAGATTAGCCCCTGGTAAATGGTACCACAGGTACTCAGGGCACTGTGACCAGGGAAGACCTCTAAGGGCTGCAGCACTTATTGTGCCACAGTAGGAGGCCCTGTACCCTGACACTCACACACTGCCTTGGCAGGCTGCATGTCTTGGTACAAAACAAAGTGAAGAGTCGACATGGCACACACCCCTGGGTGCCATGCCCACAAAACACTGCCCTGGCATACATCAGTCACCCCTCTAGCTGGGTGCCCTATGCCAGTGGTGAGGGTACAGGTGCATGAGCCCTGTACCCCTACAGTACCCAGGCCCATTCCTGGGCACTGTAAGTGCAGTGCTGCCATTAAGAGTATATGGTGCTGGGAATTTGTCATTACGAACTCCACAGCACCATATTGGCTGCCCTGAAGGCTGGGAAGTTTGGTAACAAACTTCTCAGCACAATACACCCACACTGATGCCAGTGTGGGATTTAATGTAACATGCACCACAGAGGGCATCTTAGAGATGCCCCCTGAAACTCGACTAACTCCTAGTGACCTGGCTGAGTGGGTGCCTAGGCTGCCACCACCAGACATGTTTCTGGGCCCCTTGGCCGAGAGCTTGCTGCTCTCAGGAGCCTGAAACAATGCACATCCTGGGACGAGGTGACAAGCCCCCTCCCCCAGGATGGGCAGGGTTCAAGAAGGGGAAGCTTCAAAGGCATGCCACCTTTGTGAGCCTCTCCAGACCATTTTCTGGCCCCCACTCGTACTACCGCCCACTTTGGGTGGGAGAACCGTTGGGAAAAAAGTGAGGAAGAGGGGTGTGCCCACCTCTGTCAACTCCACCCCTAAGGTGGGGGAGGCAAGGTTAAGCACAACTTCGAGTCCCCGCCATCTTGAGGATGGGGGGACCCAGCCAACCAGGGACAGGCTTCGCCCCCCTCCCACTGGGAAGTGGCAGAATAGGGGATGTACCCACCCCAGGGAAGGGACCCATTGGTCCCTGCCCTTTACCTACCTGTAACACTCCTAAATTCAGTATTTAGGGGCACCCTGAACCTTCCTTCTTTAGATCCAGCACCAACAAGAAAAGAAGGACGAGAAGCCGAGCAGAGCTAACAAGAGGACATTACCCACCAACTTGACCCCAGCACTACAGGCCTGTCTTCCCTCAAACCAGGACCTGCCTGTATTCATTTCCCAAGCTGTTTCTCCCGTGAACACCGGATGTGTTTGAACTGCAGCTTCTGGTACCAACCAGGAACCCCGAATCCAGCACACTTTGCACCAGCTGAGCCCGGCCCGTGTTTGAGTGAACAAACACCATGAGGAGGTCCCCCCCGCGATCCTGACCCGAGATCCGGCGACCTCTGACCTGCCTCAAGCCTCCAGATGACGCCTGCAGCCTCAATACAGAGGACCCCTTCATACCGCGACCAGAGCGGGTAAGAAAATCCGGAATCCAAAGGCACTCCTGCACCCGACGCCCCACGGCCTTATGTGCCCAACCCAGCGGTGCCTAACCATCCCTCAACATCCCAACTTACCCCTCAAAGTGGTGGTCACTCCTCGAAGATCCTCATCCCGAGCCTGCAGTGTTCTTTGTCCCGGAGAAATCCCATTGAAATCAACAGGGTACCCAACCTCTAAACTGCACCCTGCACCCTGCTGCCCTAGTCCCGCTGAGTGTGCCCCTATGGTGCTAACTGGGTCCCCAAAGTGCCCTGAGCTTAACCGTAGGAGCTTTGCTCCCACAACCCTGTGGCCTGCTTGCCAGCCGCCACTAACCGGAGTCCACCTATCCCCCATTGGATAACATTGGGCCTGAACACTCTGCACCCGGAGGCCCGAGTGCCGCTGAGGGTGCAACAACAGTGTATCACTGACCCTGGGAGATCCCTGAGTCTTACCCCAGAACCCTAACTCAAAAGACAGATTACTTACCTTCAAACCAATGACTAATTTTTCCTCACAGGATAACATTGACACTTTTTCTCCCAAAAAGTTTCAGGCGACTTTTGAAAACTGAAAATATTCCTTAAATATCACCTGATTAACTAAAACAAATTTTCTCAATTATTTTCATGAAATGTCCCAGTGCTGAATCTAGGTATCCAGCACTGAGTAAGAAAAGTAACGATAAATTACTTTACCAGCAAATTGAATTTCCTTCCATAGGATAACATTGGTGATTTTATTTGAAAAAGTTTCTAAGTGTCAACTTTTGAAATACAAGAATATTCTTTAAAAATCGTACAAACTACAAAAACGTAATTACTTACCTGTTTTAAGTAGATGTCCCAGTGCTGAACCTAGGAGTCTGGCACTGGATTACAAAAGTAATAAGAAAGTAACTTACCTGCTAATTGAATTTCCTCCCAAAGGATAACATTGGTGATTCTTTGTGAAAAAGTTTCTAAGTTTCAACTTTTGAAATACAAAAATATTCCTTAGAAATCGTAATTTTATCCAAAACGCATTTACTCACCTGTTTTCAGGAAATGTTCCAGGACTGAATCCAGGATCCAGTCCTGTGGTAGCAAACGTAATCTGGAAAGTAATTAACTGCATTTTACTTAAAAATCTCATTCAATTGAATGTACTATACCGGCAATGTGTTGCAAACTGCTTTGTTAAAACTGTAATCAAAGGGGGACAACCAAACATGTATACCATTTACCTGTATCATTGGCAAGGACAGCCAGTTTGGGATGTTACCCTGTAATGGTAAAGCGATGATAACTGTATGTATAAAACATTTTTAATAAAATACTTTGAAATAACACTGCTATTTTGAACTGTGTTCATACAAGTAATTTACTACTGAAAAGTATTTTTATGCTTACCTGTACCAGGCTTCCTGGTTCTAGAAATAAAACAATATATTTTTATATACAAAACAATGGCCTAGAGTTCAGTTCTTGAGTGTGTGAGACCATTTGCTGACTGAGTTTGTACATCAAATGCTTTACACTGCCCTCATACTGCCTTACTGCTCGACCAAGCTACCACTTTAGAGAGTAAGGTCATATCTAACTTTAACGTCTGCCAAACCTCTGGGGACTGCTGGACTCTGTACACACTGTACCTTACTTTGGTGTAGTATATACAGTGCCACTTTCTTACAGCCTGTCCATGCCTGTTAGAGGCTACAATAATACTAGTATCTTATATCTTTCGCCCCTTCTCTGTCCACCCGACATTTGCTTTGAGGCGTTGGGTATCCCCAGCAGAGTAAAATTATTCTGACTGGTTATATGCCTAAGGCTTATACAACTACCATGAAGGGGTTCAGCAATGGGCTCCAGGTTTGCTCCCTCTTATGCCAACCTTTTCATGGGTTGGTTTGAGAGGGAGCATGCATGGAGCTGTGGAGCCGTAAAGTGGACTGATTGTATTCTTTTCTGGGGTCGTTTTATTGACAACATTTTGTTACTTTGGAGGGGCAGTCAGCAAGATGTGGAAGAATATTTACAATTTTTGAACTCGAATGACTTTAATGTTACTCTTACAATGCATTATCAGCACAGCAAAAAAGAGTTTCTGGCTGTAGAACTGTTTGTAGAGGGAGATTCTATTAAAAGCAAACTTTACAGAAAAGGGACGGCCACAAATTCCATTTTAAGAGCTGATAGCGTGCATGCGGCATCAGTTATTAATGGAATACCATTTGGAGAAATGGTAAGGATCAGGAGAAATTGCAGTACAGATAGCAGTTTCAACGAAGAATTGAACAAACTAAATAGTAGACTCAGAACCAGGGGTTACTAGAAAAGGACACTGGACAAAGCTTTAAACAGAGTGTCTCTGATCCAAAGGGACACAACGTTAGTTCCCAAGACCAAAAAACACACGAAGAGACAACTGGCACTTGTAACAACTTACAATGTGCAGAAGGATAAGATTTATAGGGTTCTTAAATGGAATTGACATATGCTACAAGGTGTACCAGGTTTACTCGAGAATATCGGGGAGAAACCGAGAAAAATTTATAGAAGGAGCCCTACTATAGGGAATATGACCATGAGGAATTACATTGAACCACCTCAACAATCCACGATTGGGTGGATACCCTCACCACCTACAGGCTTTTTTACTTGTGGATCCTGTAGTGTTTGCCCCTTAGGCGATAATTGTATCAAGGAATTCCGGTATAATAGTGAAAAATCTTATTGGATTCAGTAACTTATCAATTGTAACAGCACAGGGGTGGTTTATGTGATTATGTGCTCATGCATGAACATTTATATTGGTAGCACTAAGAGGAATCTCAAAATTAGGATACAAGAGCATAGGCGTGCCATTCTAAACCAAGATCCTAAATCATCCATTTCTCAACATATTAAGGAGAGCCATAATACTCATAAGAAATTTAAGTTCCATGGGATTCAGAAAATTGAACATAAGAGCAGAGGTGGTGATTGGGAATTATCAATAAGAAAGCAAGAAGCAAGGTGGATCAGACGTTGCAGAGCTGTTAAGTTAGGTTTAAACAGTGACTCAGAATTACATTACTTTCTGCAATGATGTGAAAGGTTGGTTTGCCTGACAGGGGAGGCTTCTCAATGTAGAGCTATGTTTCTGTAAGGTTTGTGATGAGTAGAAAGTGCAGTGAGTGAGGTGAGTGGTACAATGGTGATGTTTAAATCTAGTTGTTGATTTAGAATCTGCTGTTGGCATGTAACCTAGAAAATACCGGTTTCGGATATTATAGGATAGAATACTAAGTTGATATTTTGGGGCCTCATTATTCAGGCTGCATATTGGACCATCACAGAAGAGATGTTTAGGATGTTGGTAAACAAGATTGTTTTATGTTGATTGCAGAATGGGTATAAAGTAAACAGGACCTGCGGAAATACATGTTCTGGGTATTTAAATGACGATTTTACCGATTGGAGAACCATATTTTTTGGTTAGGTCACGAACGTTGATAGAATATTAGTTGGATTCTTGGGCTCCAGTATTCAGGCTGCATATGGGGCCATCACAGAAGAGAAGTTTTAGGATCCGTGTAAAAGAGATAGTTGGGTGTTGATTGCAGAAGTGGCAAAAAGTAATTAGGACCGGAGAGAATTCATGTTCTGGGTATTGAAACGATGATCTTACTGATTGGAGAACAAGAATATTTAGGTAGGTCACAACGTTGATTCTGATGCTTCAAACGTGTTTGTCAATAAAATTTGATAATATTGACAAACAAAGTGTTGGTAGTTTTGCAGCTTACAGTGTTTGATATATGGGTTCGGTGATATACGGATCATGTTTAAATGATATATATTTAATCAGGTCCTGTGATTACACAATTTCCTTTGATATGGAAATGGTGATGGTTTTATGGAGTACATTACTGGATAGGAAACAATTTGAAGTATTTCCTTTTGGGGAAATGCGGTAAAACATTTTAAAAGTTGGTGATTGGCTGGCGATAATAACAGGATATGAATGGGAGGTTTTCCGGCCTGAGAATGCTTGGAACACGCGTGCTTCGGTTGATCATGGATAGTGCGAACCACAGAGGAAACTGTGGTGAAGTGATTGTTCGATGACATTGGTGGAAGGCGGGAAGTAATAGTGTTAATGATTGGCTGATTCTGCCAACAGGATATGAACTGTATTATTTCCGATCTGAGGGCGTTGTAATATGCGCGATTCAGGTGGGAGAGAGAGGTGTGTACCATAGAGGAAACAAGGGTAGAGCCATCACCCGCTGACGTAGGTAAACACGGGTCAAGGCCATTGGTTGTTTTTGGCCATAAATAATGAGGTTGAAGGCAAGGTTAGCTACGTGGGATTTATCTACCGGCTGTCAAGAAGGAACTATCCTTGGTGAAAATGGGTCGAGATGAATTGGTAAGGTTACGGAACGGGTGTTTTAATACAAGTTAGAAAGTTGACTAGATACGGCTGGTAAATTGGACTTTTGTTTTTTGGTTAATGGTATATTTCAGACCATTATGAAGAGGTTTTTTTGAACATGGTTATGAGAAGATAAGGATTGTGACTCAAGCTCTCTCAAGTTAAGGAGACAGGGCGACTGGGCAATTTGGAATCAGGTGAGCAATGAGAAAATTAGCTTGATACTTAGGGTGTTCGTTAGCACAAAATGTGTTTATTCATTGGAAACTAGGGATGATGCATTAATTATCTATGATTAACAGGTATCCCTAAAATAGGTCTTGGGGTAAGTTCTGCAGGTTACTAAAATGGATAATAATCAATATGACTATCCCTAAAATAAGAATGGGGCAAGTTCTGTAGGGTATCAAAACGGGTAATTAACAATATGACCATGTTCCTTGGTTAATTCTCCGGGGAGTTTTGCTATTTCTGAGCAAGCTACAATTGAAGATTATGTCAGCAGTTGTGGCCCTAGTTAGGGCACAGTTATTAAGACATTCCGTTATTTGGATATATTACAGGCAACCGACCAGTCGCTGTGTACACAAAAATAATTTTGTGGATGATAAACTATTGAGTACAGAATTTGGATGACCCGTGCCACAAGATTAATATTAAAATAACGATCACCCGAACTCTTAATGATAGGTAAGTTTATTAAAAAGGATATTATTGGAGGTTTCATGCTATCCGATGGTTGATAAGAGACTCCCCAGCTAGTTGCTTGTGGTTTTTTATATTTATTTCGTTTTCTTTAAAGTTTACATAGGCAGTGTTTAGAATAACCGGATTAGGAAAAAGAAGATTGGTGAATAGACATGCATCAGTAATTTGGATGGAGATAGGAAAATTATTTTTCAAGGTGAGAGATTATTCTAGAATAAATGATTTGCGAAAATATTAGCTTTCACATGATTTGTAATGATTAATTTCTATCTGTAGACCACCAGGGTAGGATTCTGCTTCTTGGACGATAATATAATTTGCAATACTGGCTGGTTATTACTTACCTTAAAATAGAATGGTATATAGGCAGGACAGCTCATCTGTATTTTTATAAGATACTTGATTGTAGAGAGTGTCAGTTCATAATGGTTACTTTGTGTTTTTTTATTTTTCGCAGCCCTGATGATGTCCCTGATGGGATGAAATGCTTAGGCTGTACCTGTGGAAATTGTATAGACAATGCAACAGTTGTTTGTGAAAATGATATGAACATCGATACAGTGGATATCCCCATCAATTGATTTAATTAAAGAATTTACAAATTGAAGACAGAAGCCTGCTTTGAACTTTTTTTGCTGAATTTTGATGACTTGCGTAATTTAATGCTTGAATTGTATTTGTACATTTGATGCTCCTTGGTTAGTATGTATTTGATGTTTTAGTGGCTTTAACGGTGGGCTGCTACAAGTTGAGCGTCAACCAGTTTTCAAGAAATCTATGATGAATTACTGTATGTCAATTCTCACTGTGCACACAATTTGAGTACCCTCATTGTGTTTACATTTAAATACACAATGAAGGGGCCTGTTTGTGCCAGATACAGGTCCTTGTGACATCTGACTGTAGTAGGCTTTTATCAATTTAGTCTCCTTTTCACATCTTCACTTTCCACCCTTTAGGTGGGTGCACTGCAGTGCTTTAAATGGGCCGGTACTCACCGGTACTGAGTACCGGCACTTCCGAAATTTTGGGTCCTCAGTACCGGCACTTCTCTGACCGGTACCCTCACCGACGGCAGGCTCAGGCTAGGCATCTCCTCCAGGGGCCAGGCAGGGCAGGGCTTCCGAGCAGCTTGCAAGTAAATGAGCCGTGAAGTAGGCGCCCTTTCACAGAGTTGCTGCTGAAGATTAGAAGAGCCCATTTCATTTTTCCCAAACTGCAGGGGTTTGAGTGGGCGCTTGTCACACAGTGATTAACAGGGCAGGGTCTCTAGACAGACCCTGCTCTGTCAATATGTTGTGCAGCGATGAAAGTAAGTGCCAAACTGGGGTGTGTTGCGAGGGGAGCGCTGTGATTCTGGCCTCTGGTAATGTGCTTTGCGGGGGGTTGGTTCACCCTTCATTAAACCCTGCTGTGTTGTTGCCTGAATTAAGTCAGGCAGCACAGTAAGAGAATCTGTCCCTGGTATCTTGAGAGGGCCGGTGTGAAGGCGAGCCTTCACATTAAAGTGTAAATGTTCGTGCTCACCCGACCCTCTCTCAAAACCGGGACATTTGATCATGTTTGCAATAAGTGTCGGACACCGGGACATTTCCCGATAAATCGGGACTGTCCTGGCAAATCCGGGACGTTCGGTCACTCTAAATTAGTGAGTACCGACACTTTTAATTTTCCACTTAAAGCACTGGTGCACTGAGTATCGAGGCATCCGCCACTGGATGAATCACATTGTCCTGTTACTTGCCATATACCTATGGTTTTAACCCATGTAATACCAACCTGCCTGCTCTGCCGTTATATCTATTGCGGTCACAGCCAATTAGGTGATAGTTAGGCATCATTTTTCTGACCAGGCATTTTGGGAATGAGGAATATATTTACTTGTACTTGTTACTACAACTTACAAGAAATGTGCTGCACCCGACACTTAACGGTGTATTCATCTAATGTAGCACTGTCAAATGTATATTCTGTGTGTTTATGACCACGGTTTTTGGTAATGCGTTATGTCACTGCCTTGATGCTTTTATGCTCTTATACAGGTATTGGATACCGCTTTGAGTTTGCAATGCCAAGGTTCTAGGTTTTCCATTCGTTCACCCGACGATTCAGTAGGTTTTTTTCTTCATTCTTCATTATCATGTGATTTGCTGTTATCATTGGTACTCTTTTTAGAACCATGTATATATGCGGTTTGTGCTTACTATTTCATTATTTGCACATTTTTTTCTCTTTCTTTGGAGTCTCTTGACCAGTATACCATATGGCTGAGTGAACTGTTTACTCTTTTACTCCAAAAACTGAATTAGTATTAGTGTACACAGCACCACATTCCTCATTTTTTGTCCCTCTGGTCCTGATGAAAGCCACTACATCCCCCAGGGGAGTGTTAGGCAGAAACATGTCGAACATTTCATTGCTCTGACAGATTGATTCACTCTCTGTCTTAATCTGATGTTTTAATCCTGACCTTTGGATTCCAGAGTAAAGTCACTTTGCTTGCCACTGTTAGTTTTACTCACCTTTCACCTTTATTTTCACTCCCGTTCCACCACACCCAGCTCATCTAGAGGTTTAGTACACTTTATTATCTCCATAAAAAACATACTTGAGCTTCTCCCTCTCGGTGAGGGGGTCGTAGGCCTCACTACAACTAGGTTCGTAGTGCAAGGATATCCCTGATGATGAAGCATGCCATCCTTGGGTGGGTGAGGGGAATCTACCTAAGAAAGGGATACTCCAACACCCAAGCAATACATTCTTAGACCCAGTGGCCCATATTGTGTTTTCATTTTTTATTTCATTTGTGCAAAGTTTTATATAGCGCTGGCTAGACCCTTAGGTATCAGAGCACTTTACATGAGGATCAGCAAGTTAAAGATTACATAATTACTTTAGCTACAGATTCCGAGTATAGACATAAGAGAAAGATAGAGGGAAGTAAACATAACAGGTGGACGGAAAACAATGTCAGATATCGGGCTGGGTAGGTGACGGCCGAGGGGGTGAACCAGGACCAAACTCCTCTATAGCTGCATAGGACAGCTTCACCAGGCATCGGCCAAGTTTGTTCAGACTCCGCGGTGAGAACAGACAGATGAAAGACATGCTATTACACGATAACCTAAGTTATATTTGCGTTACGTAGCAATGACAAAACGTCTTATGTGGCTGGAAGGTAGAGGGGAGAAAGGTAAACAGGGGAAAAAGGAAAACAGATAGCGTCAGGCAGAGCAGAGGGGGGAAGGGACTTCAGGGGAAACAAGCAGTCAAAGTGAAAGATAGACAAGACAGTGAAGCACCGTTAAGAACAATGTCTGATGTCCGGCTGGGTAGGTGACGGCCGAGGGGGTGAACCCTAGCCAGACCCCTCTATAGCTGCATAGGACAGCTCCACCAGGCATCGGCCAAGGTTGTTCGGATTTGTAGAAACAAATAGCTCCAATTGAGGCTATTATGACGTAGTGACAGGCATAAATCCAAAGTATTCGAGGAAAAACAAGGACCCCCTGAACAGTAAATAGTTCAATTCCTAGGACAGGGAAAAAATAATAGTGACAAAAACTCCTAGGCAATCAAGATAAAACAAGCAATATGCATAATAAATGTAACATAGGAAGAAACAAAGGAAAACCAAGAAAATATATTCAAAAACATTAATATTCTAATAATTCCTTGTCTAATTTTATAAAAATTATATTCATAAAAAGGTACATTCAATTATGTCAAACAACATATCCATTTTTTCTTTAAAAAGGTTTAAAAAGTGCCAATATCTTTATTTAATCGACGCGCGTTTCGGCGTACACATTGCCTTCTTCAGGAAAAGCCACACATTTATTTGAAAATGATAATAAAAAAGAAAGAACATGCTCAATTTCCAAATCTTGTTATCCATAAATCATCATGTAACATATACTTCAACATATTACATATATTGAAATGCATTAACTTCTTTTATACATATACAGTAACAACAATATCTATTTGTAATCAAGAGATCTTCCTATGTATAAAACATTACATTTCATAATCCTATATGGTGCTGTATCTGAGTGCTCCAAAAGACCGTAGTTAATTTATATATATAATATCGATATATTGAGAATAGATTATATAGACACATTAATGATACAGTTAGATAAATAGAAGTAAGAAAATAGCTCCATGATAACTTACACATGCTATTCAAGTATGGTCAGTACTTAAGGGTGAAGAACTGCACCTCGATAGTTGATTAATCTCAATTCTTAAAATTAGCTGAAACAAAAGTATCACCATTAATGCTAGACTGCATGTAATAATGTGGTGATTACTTAATTTTTATATTAAATCCTATCTATTAAGTCCTATTTCTTAAATAAAAAAAACCTTTAGGCTGTATTAAAATCACAAGATTGACTTTCTGGTATAAATTATGCATGGGTCGATTTTTCAGGCTACAGTTTTAAGTTTGTATCCGCACATAGATCTAAAAAGATCCATCCTAAGAGTTATATATATATATCTAATTTAGTCATGTCACAAAATCAAACGATATTCTGAGAAGAATGACGCTATAATACCCTATTGGTGTCCATGTCTCCACATTAGAGCCTACTGCCTTTATATGTACCTTATATGGTAAGGAAAGTTCCTCAAAGAATAGGCCACAAAGGATGAATAAGGAGTTAACTCTTTACATGAATGCAGATGTCCATAACATAAAATGATATATCAAGAGAAACCTTGTGTAATATCAGCAAGAAGAAAATGTCTAGCAGTGACTCTAATAATAACAGTTACCTGATGTAAGTTTGATGCAATAGACATACGACGATGTCTCAATAATATTAAAATTGATGGGCTCACGAAGTGATGGGATTTCTAGAAAGGAAAATGATACAAAAATGCTACTTAGGAATCCCTACTAAGAAGGCATTCTAGTTCAACGTGCTACACGTTAGGTAAATCCTCACTCTGTAATGTACCTGATTCAAATGGAGCCATGTGTGAATGTGTTAGACATACGGTGATGTCCCACTAATATTAAAGTTGATGGGCTCACAAAGTAACTGGATTTCTAAAAGGCAAATAATAAATAATTTCTATTTAGAAAACCCTACGAAGAAAATATTCCGGTTCAAAGTACTGCGCAATAGAGGATCCTAACTCTATAATTTCCCTGATTCAAATGGAGCCTTGAGTGAATACAATAGACACACAATGATGTCCCAATAATATAGGTTGATGGGCTCACAAAGTGAAGGGATTTCTAAAAAGGAAAATGATAGATAAATACTTATTAGGAATCCCTACAAAGAGCTTTATGGTTAAAAGTATTGCGCATTAAAAAAACCTAACTCCATAGTTTACCTGATTAAAACGGAGCCTTATGTGAATGCGCCCGAGCTGAAAACGGCTGCCAGCGTCTTCCTAGTCAAAAAAGAGTATCAGTTGTTTCTATGGTGGCTCTGTGAATAAATACTCTATGGAGGGGCTGGTTGGCTTTCATCCAGCCTTGTACCTCCTCGGTCAATACAGCCAAAACATAGCTTACTGAAACACGGCATTGCCCCCTTTCTAGAATTGAGCTGAAAAGGAGAAAAAAGATTATTTACAACGCTCTCATACACATGGCCATGTTTGCACTCAAATTCAATCTCACACAAATAAAGTGACTACAGTACATAGAAAACGAGACAAACGTATTTCAAACAAGAGGTGGAGCCCATCGACTCCCACCCATGGAGAACTCTTTCCAAATCCAAAAAGACCCAAAAGCAAAGTCAAACAGTCTTGTCCTTAGACTGCCTAGAGATAGCCACTCAGGTTTCTCTAAACCACAGACCGACCTACGGACCATCCGGCAGCATTCATGGTTCACCTCCCGAACTATTCTGGCTAAGCCCGATTTTTTAAGCGCCGCTCCAGATTTGTCCGAGTGCTACCCAATCTCAGCCACTGGCATTTCCGAGAGCAGTCCGGCCGGGTGTAAACTTCTTCCACAAGTTACACCAAGGCATCTGGTCCTAATCTCTAGTTATTTCCAAAATCCAAAACAGGGGCGTCCACCCGTGCATTCTCAATACTGCCCCGTCAGACCCCCTTTTTGAGTTCTCCGTGACCCGAAGTCACCAAATTCCAAGTTACCAAATTCAAATCCGAAGAATATTCAACACAAAACAAGACAAATCACTCACCTGGTGCACTCAGGTCCGATTGTGCGTTCTTCACTGCCAATTCCTGCTAGACCAATGTGGTCCGTTCTCGGGTTACACCCGAAGGACTCCGGCGTTGCGTCACTAGCAGCTGGGGCTCTCTCGATCGGGAGAGCAGAGCAGACCCTAAATTCTTCGGTCGATCCTCCCCCCCGATCAAGATCACCCTTTCCAATGTCCGGTTCCTTTCTGATTACAGAGGGACGACCCCAACGCGAAGTCGCGAAGTCGCGTAGTCGCCAACTGAAGTACCGAAAAATATATTACAACCCATATAGAGCCATACTTACAATTAGCCCAATATCAATTACCAAAAATCCGTCAGTTGGCAGTAGAGAAGGTCCAATCGTTTATTATAACAAACAAACTCTGCCAGAGGAGCTCCTTGCGACCTAACCCCACGAGGTCCGCCAAGAAGACTGCTGGCACATTATCAACACATCACATATATACTATTACATTTCGAAACCGTTACCTAAGAAGGAAAAATACAAGTTGGTTCAGGTTGGTGCAGGGGAAAGACCATATATGGGAGACAAAGCCTCCTTAGTTTAGCCCAGCTCGTTATAGCAAGGTCGAGAGGGTAACTCCCTCCTGTTAGCTCCGAGAGAGTCCACACAGGGCCTCCTGGAATGTGCTTATCTAGCCTACCCCCACCTACAACCTTGACAGGCCTAACGTGCAGAAGCAGCAGTTTGCTACAGTTGTACTATTTCTCAGGAGAACGGCTTGAGGTAAATGTAATGATGGGTTTTTACTAATGCTGTGAGTGGACTAGGCCACAAAATGGCGCCGGTCTAGTCAAGCGGTACTGCCTAGGATTAGGTGCAAAAACGTGTAATATGGCGTATACTAATCCCTAAATTATTACATATTGTGTGCGTATTAGTGTTTGCATCCCTCCATTAGCCTAATAGGTACATTACGCTAAATACTAAAAGTAACTACATGTTTTACTAGACCCAAATTGAATTCTGGTTCCTCAGTAGACCAGTGGGCTTGATACTTTCCTTGATACAGGATTAATTTCACCTCTTAGGCCCCCAACACAAAAGAGTGATTGCTTTGTTGTGTTGACTCGAGGTTATGCTGAGGTCCTTTACCTACAGCTGCCTTCAAATGAAAGTAAGACAAATATCCTTACAGACATTTTGCAGGTTGGGCCTGCTTCATCTGAGGTCTTGCTTCCATTCAATGAAGCCCTTACTGATACCTTGAAGGGCACTTGGTCTAAGCTTTGTGTTTGCCCACCTTTTAATAGGCAGCTGGCTGGATGCCACAGACTTCATCTTTGTGTTCTTGACTTCCTTATGCAGCATCCTATGCCGTCTGGTGGTTCAGGCATCCAACAGAAAGATGAACCACAATACATTTCCAAAACCCCCTCAGACAGCTCGTGAAATAGAATTGAGGCATTTGGAAACTTTATGTTCTCACCGTCTAGCCTGTCCTTGAGGTCATGAAATGCTGCTTGCCTATTGTGCCAATACATGTACAAACACTGGGCCATGACCAGCACAATCTTGTCGAGAGTCACAGAAGAATTTAGGGCCCCCTTAGCGTAAACCATTCAAAATGTGGCCAAATACATGATTCATGTTGGCCTGGATACCACTGAATCTTGGCGTGAGTGATCAGCATTAGTCTGGTGCTCCACCTTAATTCGTGGATGCGATCTACAGGTTTTTTGGGTGATGTACATGCATCCCTTATGGTTATGTGTTTTGGCGGCTCACGCCTTTTTGGCATCAAAGCTGATTCCGGCTTTAAGGAGAATCAGGCCACTGTATGCTCCCTGGCCCTTTTGGTTCCTGATAGAAAGTTTCCTTACCAGTTTAGTGACTTCTGAGGGTTATTCCAGGTGGCTGTAGTGCAGTGGGAGTCTCACCCACTCCCACTGCAACTGCAGTGACCAAAGTCCCTTTGAGGCTGGGGACGTGGATCTGGCAGGCAATGCACAGGTTTCCACAGTCTTTGGTCCTCGGAGTCCCTCTCCCCAGCACCCACTACTTATCAGCTTTTTTTGTTTGCACTTTGTGGTGCACAACCACCCTGTGGGAGGCAAGATCTAGTTCTTTCTCCCAGGGTGGCGATCTATCACAGATGGGTCCTCCAAATTATTTAGCAGTTTAGCATGACTATGCTCTATCATTTCTTTCTGCACCATTGCGCCCAACCCCCCCCCCCCCCACATCAGAGCAGCTCTCAGAGGAGCATCTGTGCATTCTCATGCAAGAGGTGCAAGCTTTACTCTCCAAAGAAGGAAATTGGAATAGTTTGTTACTCTTGGTATTTTCTTGTACCGAAAAAAGATGGATGGCTTTGGCCCATCTTAGATCTCCATCCTCTGAATGCCTCCTGCAGAAGGATGCTGGTATGCTATCACAGGTTCTGTCTGCCTTGGATTCGATCGACTGGATGACCATGGACTTGCAGGATGTGTATTTTCATATACCCGTCCTTCAGTCCCACAGACATTACCTGCAGTTCAAGGGTGGCCTGGAGCGTTTTCAGTTTACCATGCTTTCCTTTGTCCTTTTTGGTGTCTCTTGGGTGTTCACAAAAATTATGGTGGTGTCCCTCTTTGTAGGTTAGGGATCCAAGTTTTCCCCTACCTTGATGACTGGCTTTTAATGACGGGCTCATCACAGCCAGTTGGGTACCACCTCCAGATGATGGTGAACCTCCTGATATTGTTGGGGCTCGCAATCAACAAGTTGCACCTGATTCATTTGCAGAAGCTTCCTTTTATAGGAGCTCTCCTATACACAGTGCAGTCCAGGGTCTGCCCTCCATCACTGTGAGTCCAGGACATTCAGGCTATGATCCAGATGTTTCAGACTTGGTCCTGGATCTCGATGAGAGCAGTTCTCAGGTTTCTTGGACGAGTAGCCTCCTGCATATCCTGCTTGTCTGCAATGCCAGGTGGCATATGCGGGCTCTGCAGTGAAATCTGAAGTCTCAGTGGGCTTAGCACCTGGGAAACCTCTCGGATATCATCCTAGTTCAGGAGGAAACTGCACAAGATCTGCAGTGGTGGCTGCTCGACCACAATTCGACCAGCGTTAGAGCCTTCTCCATAGCCCCACCCAGAGTTGACAGTGGTGACGGATGCATCATTGCTGGGTTATCTGGAGGGAGGTGAAGATTAGAGGACTCTGGTATCAGGCAGAAACCCGTATCCATATCCATCTGTTGGAGTTGTGGGGCATTCATATGGGGCTGAAGGCCTTCCAGCTGTCCATCAAGGGGAGGCTGCTGTAACTTCTCACATGCACCATTACTGTCATGTGGTACTGCAACAAGCAGAGTTGGGTCCTCAGCCTGTGCCAAGAGGCTATGCACCTCTGGTGTTGGCTGGAGCATCAGTGCATCTCCCTGGTGGAATCTTTGAATGCCAGGGTGGATGAGCTCAATAGGTGGTGCCTGGCATATTGCAAATGGCGTTTGCTCACCGAGGTGGCACAGGGCATCATCTGACATTGGGGGGAACTCAGGCTAGATCTTGCTGCTCATCTCAACACTTGTTTAGGCTTGCTCGGATAGAATGTAGAATTGTTCCAGACAGGATGTCATTTCCAAAGTGGCGCAGATCTTCAACAGGAGAGAGGAATTGGTAAATTTCACTATGCATGGGGAACTGCAGGAACATCAACAGGAATATTTAGTTTTGGAGGGAGAAGGAGATGTAGACGAGCAGACCACTGCTAGGGTGAAGGTAGGATTTAAGATGTGATCTTGCACGAAATTATGACATTGTTGCATTGGAGGTGCTAGAGGCGGAGTTGCATTTTGCACCTACAGCCCTTGTAGAGGTTTCCTTTGACCCTAAGACTTGATCATAGGCTTACAAAAGCTAGAGTAAACCACAGTTGCATCCTGAAGCTGTAACACCCAAAAGAAAGCACTCCGTGAAACAAACTCAACCCTTGGCAGCTTCGAGGGCATCTGGGCATTCAGAGTCTTCTGGGCTGGCCAATAACTGTGCAGAGAAATACCCGTCCTTGAACCCGAATTCACTGAAAGTATACATCTCAACACTTTAGAAGAGGAAAGTGGTAGATTTTAAAAAACATAACCGGAAGAATGTATTTCTCGCCATAACTTATATTGAAGCAGTGGAGATTTCAGGCCGGAGACTGCCAAAATAAAGCCATTTATTGCTTCAAAAATCGCGAGTCTCCCGCATGAATCAGGCCTATTGGCATGTAAGTTACTAATAACCTTAGCACATGGTGTTCCTTTTCCAGGACATCTTGGCATCAACAACAACAAAGAAACTGTTCCTGCATCATTCTTGGAATAGTATGTGGTGAAGTTCTGCCACTCCTGTCCAACTTGCCAAGCATCGGGTGAGTCAGGAGGACAGAGCACAGCTTCCTTAGTACCACTGCCAGTGGCTGGGGTTCCATTTGAGAGGATGGACATTGTCCATCCCATGTATCCTCTTAACTCCTGACAACACATATATAGTGGTGGACCGTGCAGCCAGGGGGCCTCGATGCAGTGCACCTCAGAAGCACAAATGCCTTTCTCGTGACCAAGGACTGTTTGGAATCGTTAGCCAGGTTGGTTTCCTGAAATAAGTTCTTATTTTAAGCACTCTTTTTGATTGAGTTTTTTCCAACACCAAACACTTCATACAGCACAGGTAAGGGGATATACATGCAATTTCTGATTCGCATTGACCACCTCCCTCCCTCCATCTGCCCAGCCGCTTAGGTTCAGGGCTTGCAGCTGCCCCATACACTATAGTCCGATTTGTGGTCTACAGCGTGTTGTTCTCCCCTGAGCCATCTCCGGTAATACATGCGTCATGGTCCCCAAACCTGGTCGAATTTCTTGGGGCAGCACCGGCTCTCGTACACCACCCTTTCTGCCTCCATGCACCTGTTCATACCCTCTTGACATGTTACTTTCATCGAGAGTTGAGCTTGGCCCCACTTTCAAGCCACGTCATATTTCGCTACTAAGAAGCCCAGCATGCAAAATAACATCTGTTTCCTCTGGAGGTTTATGTCGTTGGGGATATCTAGGATCCAGGGGCCCGATGTAGGTGGCCAATACCGGTCGGAAACGGCCGAATTCGGCCGTTTCCGACCAGTATTTGGCCTTTTGAGATGTGGGGGACCTTTTTTTGTCCGATTCGGTATTTTACCAATTCGGTAAAATTACCGAATCGGAAAAATACCGAATCGGTAAGTTTACCGATTTTTCAAATTCGGGATGTAGGTGGGACTACTTTCAGTTCCACAGGCCCTTCAGATTCGGTATTTTAACACCCAATCCAATTGGGTGTTAAAATACCGAATCCAGGTGTGCATGCACATGTGTGCATGCACACCTATGCCATGTGACAGACAGACATGCCCTTAGGGCATGTCTGTGTGCCACATGGCACACAAGCCAGTATTGGGGGTGCTAGAGGGTGTCAAAGTGACACCTCCTGCACCCTTGCAGAAATCGGTAATTACCGAATCGGTAAATACCGATTCGGTAATGCACATTGATTCCTATGGGCTTCAAGGCCCATAGGAATCAATGGGGGATACCGATTCGGTATTTACAGAATCGGTAAATACCGAATCTTACAGATTCGGTATTTACCGATTCTGAAATACCCACATCTCCCCCCCTCCAATTTACCACTTCTTAAAAACAGAATCGGTATAATTCGGTGTTTAAGAAGTGGTAAATTGGAGTTTACCTACATCGGGCCCCAGGTGTGGTGTTCTCTGGATCTCCACCCCAACACTGCTTCTAATTCCCAGACGATCTCCTCCGAATATCCCTGCACTGGCATGCAACAGAGGGCCTTCCTTAATGAGGCATTGCATGCAATTAGGGTTTGGTGCCCTTATTATTATTATTATTATTATTACATTTCTTATATAACGCCAGAATCGACCCCCGAAGGGGTATCTCCGCGCTTGCCTTGGGAACCCGTCATGGTTTTTCCCTGTGAGATAGCCCCTACAGGGAATCCCCAAGGTGAAAGCCAGGCATCCCGCCGCGGGGGGCCGTTGTGGAGATTAAGCAAGCTTAATGCCCAGAGTTGCAGAGTGTGAATCCATGATTAGGTCAGGCACCGAAGCGAGAATTATCGAGTCCGTGGACATTTGAGCTCAACACCCTGCCGCGTCGGGAATCGAACCCTGGTCCCGGGTCTGACCTCTGCTTCAGGGTCTGCCTGCTCTAACCAGTGAGCCACACTTCTCCACTTCCCTTCCCATTTTGAACAACTTGCTCCTGTGGGAATATTTTGGGTGCAATATGTTGAACTGTATCAGTCGCAGTCTGCTCGGGATGGCCACTTCCCTAGGGTGCATCAATGCAGCTCCCCAGTCAATATCCTCCATAACCTCCATGTCTGTTTCCCATCCATCCAGGAGTACCCTAAGGCCATCTGGAGTACTGCTGATTATCACCCAGCAAAGTTGTGAGATTGGTTTGACCATTATGGCTCCATCTATCACCCATCTATCTCCAGAAGACTGCTCTCAGGGATCTCTGTCCCCGCCTCCCACTCCACCCAAAGAGCATGGGCCAGGTGGATGTACTGGAACATTTGGGATTGGAAAAGATCGTACTCTCTCCTCATGTCTTCAAATGATTTAATCGAGTGTCCCATATCACATCTCCCAGTGTTTGGAGCCCAATCTTGTCCCCCTGGTGGAAGCCTGTTAGTTTGTCTATTTCTTTAAATATCACCCCTTTTCATACTGGTGTATCCAGGGTGAATTTCTCCTTCCGGCCCTGCGCCTTTATGGTGTCCTCTCACGTCCTCAGGGTGCCCAGGTTTGCGCGGGCAGATGTGTATTGTTTTCCCCACATAAAGATAATAGATGTATGCATTTGCAGCCACCTCCAGTCTTTCTAGCCGAGTTGCTGTTTTTTTTTTTAAATAAAGCACCATTCATTGATGGTTGTAGTTGCACTGCTCTGTTGTATGCCCTCACGTCTGGGACTGCCAGGCCCCCATTGTAAACTGAACGGTGCAGTGTTTTTAGGGTTACTCTCGGGCACCCTGTTCCATTGCAGTCCTCTCAGTATGTTGTCAAAGTATGTTTCTGGGATTGGGGGCATTTTGCAACACATATAGTAATTTGGATAGTGTTATCATCTTAAATATAGCAGCCCTGACCATAAGTGAGAGTGGGAGTGGGCATCATCTCACCCCGTCTTCTCTCAATATCCCCATCTCTCTGTCTGGATTCAAATCCAGAAACCATTTGCTGACCGTCGTTATCTCTATAACAAAGTACCTGATACAAGCCCTCATTGTTTTTCAGCCCGCAATGGTATCTTTAGGGCCTCCCAATCTCCTATCTTGTAAAATTTGGATTTATCCCAGTTGATTCTGTATCCAAAGCACAATTTGAAGTTGCGAAAGATCGAGAGCACTGCTGGGATTGAGATTTCTGGTCTCAAGAGATACACTAGCACCTCATCTGTGTACAGAGAGATCTTTTCTGGATCACCCATCACCTTCGAGAACCCAACCACATCTGGTCGTATTCTCACCCACCAGGCCAGTGGTTCCATGCACAGCACGAATACCAGGAGGGACAGGGGGCACGCCTGTCTCAGGCCCCTTCCTAACTTAAATGTTGCGGAGGCCACGCCATTTACTCTCACTGCCACTGGGTTCCTTGTAAAGCATTATCACCCAGGCGCAGAATTGGAGCCCAAAACCAATTTTTTTAGGACACAATGGAGATGGCACCAGTATATGGAGTTAAATGCCATTTTGGCATCTAGCAATAGTAGGGTCCGGGGTGCTGGTTGCCTTTCATTTGTCCAGCTACAACGAAAGGTGTCAGTGATGAGTCTGGTCTCCCTCCCTGGCAGTAATCCCATCTGGTAATGGTGTATTATGCAGCTTATCACCTTTACCAGTCTATTTGCCAAAACTTTGGCCAGGATCTTGCTCTCACTGTTGAGATGAGATATTGCACCGGTCTGCTGGCTTGGCCTTCTTTGGGTTAACTATCATAATTCTGTGGTTGAGGTCCAGGGGAGCACCCCCTTGTCTCTGGCCGCATTGTATAAATAGAGGCTTTTTCCTCTTTGTATCTCCCTGATTGGGCTTTGTCCCATTACTCCGCTTTGAATGCCTCCCATAGTGTCACAGGGGAAATCATGGTCCATTCATTCTCCTCAAAATAAAGTTGGGTATCGACCTGCAAAGTGCATATTATCTTTGGGTCTTTAAGGGCCCATGGATCCAGCCTCAATCATGGGGGTCCTGTCATGGCTACCGTCTCCTAGTGTGACCAGGCGGGGTAAGTGATCTGATATACCCTTGCTAGATATTGTGCCCTACTTAATCTTTGCATTTCCCCCTTCAGACTGAGCAAGTAGTCCATGCGGGATGAGGACTTCTTTCAAGGGGGTGTGGTTTGAACGCACTTGATGGCGGACGCCATCTGTTAGTGCTTCTGTGCCCGCACCAGTAATCCAGCAACATCCTGATGTTGCAGCACGCTTGTGAGGCTGTACATCATTGCCAGAGTACCGCGACCTCTTGGGGGAGTCACCCTGTCGATTGGCAAGACTCCAGATCGTGAGAAAAGGTTGGAAGCCAAGGGACACCCCGGAGGGGACCGGGAGCCGGAGGCCGACCGCAGGCGGGGCGAGAAGGCACTCAGGGTGTGAGGGAGGAGGTGAACGTCTGGCCCGCCACCCGTCCCCACTTCCCAGCAGAGATCTCCCAGCCTTAGGATAGCCCCTGTTATGCAGGTGGGGGGCCGACAGCAAAAATCCTATAATGCACGGTGTGCAGACGGCCCCTTCTCCCCCACTACATGGGCGGGTGCCGGGAGCAAAGATCCGATAAGGCTTGGGACGCGTCGGCAGCCTAACGGCTGGGGAGAGACGAGTGGCCTGCAGCTCATAGCAGCCAAGAGAGCCTCGTTGGAGGAACTGGAAGACACCGGGGGCCCTTGTTTCAACTGCACAACCTGGAGCAGGAGAATTGCCTCGAGGGCAGTGAGGAGGTATGGGGAGGCCTACTCTAAACCTCATGGTGAAGATGGACCATGGACCATGCCCCCTCCGGCACCGGAGCAACAAGCTGGCATTGGGAAGGGAATCGGGACCCAGCATGTTGCGAAAGGAGCGGGTATTCTCTCTGTCCCACCCCCCTCCTCGAGGAAACAGATATCACCTCACGGGGGTATCTGAACATGAGTAGGATAAAGACCTGCAGGTAGAGGGACCGATGGGGTTGCTGGCAAACCGGCCAGGCTGCCTTTTGACGGACCCCCCACACCCTCCCTGGCCCACACGGAGGAGAAGGCACAACACAGGGACACCTGGCTGGTGCGAGGGGGACACAGTTTGACTGCTCATGCCACCCACTCTTTGGACCAACGGGGAGGGGACTGGCGGGAGGGGACTGGTGGTTCAATCGTAGTGGATATCCATACACTGCAAGAATGGCCAAGCACACACCTCTTTCCAAACTAGGGAAGCTTAACAAATTTGCCAAGCCCATGGTTCAGACCCACTCGACTGATGAAACAGGAGGCACTGATCCCTCCCTGGCTGAAGGTAATAGGGGGGCCTCACCCACTCCATTCAGACACAGCAGCGATCCTGAAGCTGATTGCCTCCTCTCGCCAAACTGTGAAAACAAAAATTTGTGAGGTGGTGTGGCATGGCTCTACTCCACCAGGATCGCTGCAAGACAACAGCTAGAGTGAAGGAGGCAGAGACACTCATTTCATCTTTGGAAGATACAGTCATGGTGATGAATCAATCCCTCCATAAGTTCAAAACCCTGCACAGGGGATATTGTGCACCGAGTGGAAGATGCAAAGGGTCGCTCCAGAAGTAATAATTTTTGCTTCCTTGGATTTCCAGAGGGGGACAGAGGAGTCTCGCCAGTAACTATTCGTAGACGCTGGCTGTGTACCTTTCTTCCAGCAGACCAAATTTCAACTTGCTTTCTAATAGAGAGAGTACACCATGCCTTAACAAGAAAGCTTCCCCCGGCGTGTCCCACAGACCAATGATTGCACGTTTCACGAACTATAGTCCTGGTACTCTGCACAGTGCGCAACGTGGGGAAAGTTACACGTCTTGAAGAAAATCCTTATCTTTCTGAACCATACAAAATTGTACAGAAACAGAAGAAATCTTTCGAACCGGTGAAGCAAAGACTACGAGCCATGGGACTGCAATACATGCTTCTTTATCCCGCCAAGTTACATGTTCTTTTCTAGGGCTAAACGCTATTCTTTGAAGACCTAGAGGGAGCATGGGAATGTGGTGAAGAGCGTCCACCGCCACAAACCAGAAAGGACCTGGTCCCACCATTGGGCTTCCTCCCCTGGGGGCGGCGGAGGGGAGATTCTGCACGATGAGAGGTTGCAGGAATAGATCTGAACCAGCAGGCCGAGGAGGGAGGCTGGACTCCCCAAGGATAGCACTGATGTCCTCAACCCCGGAGTCTGACCGACAGGGAGAGAACCCCGGGTGGGGGAGAGAGGATGCCCCCAATTCCACCTCCGACATGAATGACAAGTCCACACAACCAGAGCCACTGACTAAGTGGTACCCAGAGAAAGATATCACTACGAGGAAGAGAAGTAGAGAGCGAGAGCTACTCCTAGGTAGTTGTTGCAGGCACAATAAGGGCAGTTTGGGGTGTGCGACAGTTAAGTTGGGTAAGTGGGTAGTTCAAAACCCAAATAAAGAAAAGTGGGGCGGGGATATAGTTGTGATAAGTTTTGAAAGTTTGTTTATTTTTAGGCACCAAACACACGGCAGGGGTGACCATACACATAAGCGACGAACCATTAGAGGACTTCCCAGCACACAATAGACCTGCAGTCCTTCATTACAATTAATAGTACCAAATCGCACAAAACACACCTGAGTCACTGACCACTGTCTGGTGGAATGCAAATGGGTAAGCTGCAAGATAAAAAAGGGAGTGGTATGGCAGCTCATTCGCAGACGTTTTCCAACCTTGATATTGTGACAGGAGGCACAACCACTAGGTAATATGTGTAAGTGCTTAAACGGGAAGAGCCACAAGTTGCTTAGCCATATGGGGTCTGCATGCGGTTCCAGGGGTTGGGGTTGCCATTCTATCCAAAAATACTCCACATTTCTAGGTAGTGAAACAATGGGCAGACCCATAAGGGTGTTGTACAGCGGCAGAGGGATGGTAGAATAAGAGAGAAGTCTTGGTGATAAATGTTTATGCACCCCCAAAGATGCACGAAAAGGTCCTGGAAAAGCTGGGACCCCTACTGATGAAGACAGATGCCAACATACACATAGTGGGGGTAAACTTCACTGACGTAATGGACCGGGACCTTGACAGATAGTCACCCCAAGGGGTCTGAATGAGGGATTTCGAGGTTAGCACAATTCACCAACAAACCTGGGTTGGAAGCGGACCCATCTTACAGAGGAGCAATACTTCCTATTGGCAGTGCATATATATATACAACACTTATAGAAAGAGCAAACAACAACGGGAAATAACAATATTTCTCCTTGTTGTGCCACTCCTATGCCTTCCGAGGGGAGACATAGGATTTTGATGCATTCCCAAGTTTAAACACTTTGTAAATCTGGGAATGTCAGGTTCCATGGATGTTTTGTGGGAACACCCACAGCAACACCCATGTAATGCCCCTTTCACGCAGAGTAATCTGTGAAAGGGGCCCATATTTACAAGGCCATGAAAAGTCATGCAGGGTGACTTTACATGGCCTTGTAAATATGAGCAGACACACTGAGCTGCATGTGCATCAAAAAAGTGATGCACCGACTACGCAATGGACTTGCGAATAATCCCTTCAATCATGTGATAGTCCATAGATTTCCCTCTGAAGAGGCAGTGCGACATCCTTCACCATGTCTGCTCCTGTGTACAAGGAGGTGCCACAAAATGTTTTTGGCTTCAGCTCACTTCAGCTGCTTTTAGCAACCCTGACTTGAGCCCACTCACACTAGCATAAGAGGAATGAGAAGGCATTCCTTGGTTGCAAACATTTGATGGCGTGGATTATGTTCTGAACCTCCATAAACGTTGGACCAGCTCATGAGCAAGGCATCTAGGGAGATGCGTCACCTTGTCCCCTGTGCCACATCATACCTGTTTCAGGTATAATGTATGCAGGATTGGCATTACCACGTAAAAAAGGGTTGTAAAAGTGTTGCAGTGAAATCTATGAGATTTAACTGTGACACTTCTAGGACTCCAATGTGTCAAAACCTTACACCTGCCTCATGGCAGGCATACGGGTGACGCAGTGCCATGGGTAGAGGCCTACCCCGTGCATTGCTGGAGTTGCGTCATGCTTGTGACACAACTACAGGAATGAGTGACTTTTGTGCCGACAGATCCATCAGGATTCCTGATATATCTGTCTTTACTTGCAACATGGAGCGCCGTACATTAAATATGGTGCATCCATCGTGTCGAAAGCGCGGCGCAGTGAAACTGTTGCATCGCAGCGATGCAACCGTTTTCATAAATGAGTCCCTGTGTTGCCAGCTTAAAAGAACATAATTGTGGCCAGAGGCACCTGGAATTATCACCAGTATCACGTTGTAGACATGTTGCTTCCACTGTAGGAAGCAAAGCTCACAGTGAGGGCAACTAAGTGCGAGACTGAGCTGAGCTTCGTTATCTTCCTTAATCACCAAGGAAGTTGAGACCAAGATTCAGGCAATGACAAAGTGAGTGACACCATTCACCCAGAAGCACATATCTAGGCCTCACGGGCTATTAAACAAACTTTGTGGAAAACTATGGGCCCTTAGTTGCTCCCCTGACAATGTTGACATCAAAAAGCAGACCAAGAAGGTGAACTAAGGACCGTAGTGTGCCGTAAACCAGTTGAAGTAGGCTCTAGGTGAGGTACCAATCCCAATCCTGAAGGCGCTGGATTCCTTAGACCTCCATTATGAAAACTCATGCATCATACTATGGTAACTGGTGCAGTTCTGTCCAAAAGAAAATGAGAAGGAATAATAATGCCCAGTAGATAGCAGATGCTGGTCAAGGAACAAAAATGGGTGGCCACTAAGAAAAAATGCTTTGCTATTGAATAGAGTCCATCCTCCTTGTCTGAAATTCCTCTTATTGTCGAAGCCAATTACAAGCCCCTCAAATTCCTGTTGGCAATGAAAGGGGATCATCTCAATTGTGCTTTGGTGGGCTTTTTTCCTAAAGTATTTGGACTTCACCATTGAGAAGGTCAACCCGTTTTTTTGGAATGCAGATGGACTTTCAATGAAATTTACTCGATTGGACAAGCAGCACTTGCTCGGTGGTGACTAGTTTTTATATTTGCGTAACAGGAAGGGGGAGAAGCGAGCCAAACTGAGATTTGTAGAACGCGATTTATTCGCAATTAAATATGTGGTTTCTAGACATTCCCGTGAGTTATTCCATCAAGTAACAGAGACTGAAAAAGAGTTCAGCAGAAAGAATAGTTATTTGGAATTTATTGAGAGTGCGGTTCACAGGCACTGTGTTTTCGGGAAGCAAATTAACCCATTTTCTTGGCCAACTGTAGTTCACGACGAGCTGAAGAGAGAGAGAGAGAAACAAGACGGAGGGCATTGCTGTGGGGAGGGGGGAGGAGAAATGCGACACAGCCGCCCTTCACACGGCCGGCCGCCCGTGAAACTGAAAGCACGGCCGGCCGGCCGTGAAAGCCTTTGATCCGGCAGGGGGTGGAGCGGCACCAAGCTGGGCAACAGATGGCTGGCGATTTGATGCTGTGCACGCGCATTTTAGGTCAATGCGCTTGCGCATTGACCTAAAAGCCACGGGCACAGCACCAAATCGCCCAGTTAGTTAAAGTTTGTTTAAAGCCCTATATCCTCGCAAGCTCGATGCGTGCGCATCGAATAGCGAGACCTAAAAAGAGGGGTCGTCCCAGCGCAGATCCGTAGATGGGACGCGCCGCTAGCATCAGGTACAGCTCGAATAGGAGCTGGACAAAGCCCTAGCTGGCAATTACCACAGGTTTGTGGGGGTCAGGACCGGATGCTGCACGTCCAAGGAATAGGAGGAGCCAGAGCTCGGAAACCAATGCCTTTTAAGTGCAGGCTTTCCAAAATCCCTCCACAGCAGATACGGCGCAGCTGGAATGGAAGACCGGCGGCCGGATATCTGCCGGAAGCAGAGGTTGGATGGGGAATGTAGTGCTGGAGGCAGGAACTACCGCATAGTGGCGGATGAGCCATGAGCATCTTAGTGTACCAACACAGTGGACTATGAGCATGTTGGCACATGCAAATGGGGGATCATCGGTCTAATGGATGCATGTGGCTAATCCACACTAGGAGCCATGAGCAGCTTAGTGTACCCACACAGTGGGCTGTGAGCATGTTGGCACATGCAATGGGGAATCATCAGTCTAAATAATACCCTATAACAAAAAGACGAACGCGCACCATCTGATGGTTACGCTGCTGTTCTGCATCTGATACCAACGATGGGGCATGGTGTGTATTCTGACTAAACAGGGCAAGGCAAGGGTGTCTCAGTATCTAAGCCAGTGGCTCATATGGCGAGGCGTCTTCAGGACAGTGGCACTCCGGTGAAACAACATGAGGTGGATGGTTCTCAGGAGAGAGCCAACCAAGGGATCTCATCATTTAGCCCTGTATCCGCGGTGCCCAGCAGGTACACCCATCTCTGCTCCAGTCTGAGTAGCTTTATCGTCAGACCAGGAGTGGTTGTGTTCAGATTAGGTTTGTCACGGATCGTTTAGCTTAAGGAGTCTGCTCCATGCTGAAAATCAAGAAAGTGTTTGGTGAGTCTCGTCATTTGTTTAGCACACCTGATCGTGCTTTTGTGTTCCAGGATTCTGGTGCGTACTTTCCTAGTAGTCATCCCGACATACCTTAAACCACAAGGGCATGTAATGAGGTATACAACTCGCTCACTGTTACAGTTTGTGTGTTGTTGTAGGACCCAGGGTCTAGATGTTCCTATGTTTACACTCTTTGTCACTTTTGTTTGATTGCAAACAGCATATGACCCACATGGATAATGGCCCTGAACGTGCAGTAAGTTCCAGAGAGTATTAGGTCTGGGGGTATTAGTCGATGGAGGTCTAGTGTGGCTCAAGGTATCTTTCAGATTTTGGTCTCTCTTGAAAGCAAACAATAGTTTTTCTAGGGCAATCTGTCCCTTGTTGAGAATATTCCGATTGTGTAATATCGACTTCTTGACTGTGTTAGAGAGGGAACTGTAAATATTTACACACACCAACTTAGATGATGGCTGTTTAGCAACTGGCTGTTCTAAAAGGGCTTCTCGGTTGTTATTAAGAGCGCGTTTCGCCAACTTTCTGACTAATGTGGAAGGATCATGTCTGTCCAGTAGGTTGTTTTTTAGTCTTACAGCATGTAAGTTGTATTAAGGGGAAACGTTAGTCTAAAGGCTTTTTAGAACTTACTTCGTAGACGCGCAGCGTCTTCTCGAGATTTAAACCAAACGTGAATACAACACAATAGACTTGGGAATTAATATATTCTCTTCTTAACAGCAGAGACATAACGAGATGACAAAGTGAATTTGGTAGAATAACACGTGAGTGATGTCGGCCGTTTATTTTGTGTTTATTTTCTGTCACGAAGCACATTCGGGGTTGCACTATGGTTTTGTCACGAATTCTCACTCGTTTTACTTAATTGCATACACACGATTTTGTATAATATATTGTTTTACAGACATTTGAATAGCATTTTTTTGTCTTGCTTCTAGTTGTTGTCCCAGATGAAGGGCTATTCAGCCCGAAATGCATTGGACTGAATAAGTGATTATCCTTATTGAATGTAACGAATTACATAAATGAACTACATGAAAGAAATATGAACTTATGACCATAAATAAGATCATTCCAGCACAAAATATGCTCACAAACTTTTTTATTTATACTAATTGATTTGGAGTATTCCAACCACATAAGAGTGGAGCGCCAGGGGATGCTTCCAACATCCGTTGGAATCACAGTTCTTGATGATAAATATAAGCCAGTTCCTCGTGCATCACCACACAATGAGGGACCAGTCTTTCAAGAAGGAGGGATTGTCTAGGAACAGCCTAGGGACATTGGTGACTATAGGTCCAGTGGGGGCGCAATTGCCCCGAAGGTATTCGGTCATGATGAAACCGTGTGTGGTAGTTCTAATGTACAAACGTTTGAAATTCGTGAGTTTATTCCAGTCGTCTGGAGGTGGCCATGGTTTGGGTCAGCAATGTTTCTAAAATACTGGGTGTAGTCAGGATATTTCCTAGCCCATCCGCCACCATGTGGTAGTTCCCGGACGCCGGAACTACATTTCCCATCCAACCTCCACTTCCGGCAGATATCAAGCCACCTGTCTTCCATCCCAGCTGCTCTGTAGCTGCTGCAGCGGGATTCTGGAAAGCCTGTACTTAAAAGGCATTGGTTTCCGAGCTCTGGCCCCTCCTGTAATCTGTAGGAGCCCATTACGAGCCTTGGGGGCAGCGATCACCACCACCAGCCAGCCGCTACTCCTGGGGACCTCATGCTGTGGTTCTCCCCTTCCGCAGTTGTCCATTACATCGAGAGATGCTGCGGGGGGGACTACAGCTCCCAGGCTGCTTGGCGCTCACTTCCGCCTGCCAGCGCGCCCGGAGGTGCTTGAAAAGGAACAGGCTCCCTTGGTGGAGCGGGGAGAATCTGTAGGAGCCCATTAGTGGAGAAGTGTGGCTCAGGGGTTAGAGGCGGCAGACCCAGAAGCTGAGATCGGCCCTGGACCAGGGTTCAATTCCCCGCCTCGGCGGGTCTTGGGCTCAAAAATTCCACGGACTCGATAATTCTCGCTCCGGTGCCTTCTCGACTCACGGGTTCACACTCTGCGACTCTGGGCAATAGCTTGCTTAATCTCCACAAAGGCCCCTCGCGGCGGGATGCCTGGCTTTCACCTTGTGGATACCCTGCCGGGGTTATCTCACAGCGGAATACCAGGACGGGTTCCCTAAGCAAGCGCTTAGATACCGACCTCGGTCAGTGATTTGCGCTATATAAATACATGTACATTTACATTTACATTTTACATTTACATTACGAGCCTTGGGGGCAGCGATTACCACCACCAGCCAGCTGCTATTCCTGGGGACCTCACGCTATGGTTCTCCCCTGCCGCAGTTGTCCATTACATCGAGAGGAGCCGCCTCAACTTCTACGCTCCCAAACGCCAGCTTCGATCGACCGGCCATGCCCTCGCCGCCGTCCCCCGCATCCGAAGAGCCACCACAGGGGGAAGGTCCTTCTCCTACCTCGCCGCCAAGACTTGGAACTCCCTACCGACCCACCTCCGCATGACCCAGGACCACCTCGCCTTCAGGAAGCAGCTCAAGACATGGCTGTTCGAGCAGTAGCGGACCCCCCCTCCCCTAGCGCCTTGAGACCCTCCAGGTGAGTAGTGCGCTATACAAATGCTTGATTGATTGATTGATTGATTGATTGGGGGGACTACAGCTCCCAGGCTGCTCGCCGCTCACTTCCGCCTGCCAGCGTGGCCGGAGGTGCTTGAAAAGGAACAGGCTCCCTTGGTGGAGTGGGGAGAATCTGTAGGAGCCCATTACGAGCCTTGGGGGCAGCGATCACCACCACCAGCCAGCTGCTATTCCTGGGGACCTCACGCTGTGGTTCTCCCCTGCCGCAGTTGTCCATTACATCGAGGGGATGCGGCGGGGGGGGGGGGACTACAGCTCCCAGGCTGCTCAGCGCTCACTTCCGCCTGCCAGCGCGCCCGGAGGCGCTTGAAAACGAACAGGCTCCCTCAGCGTCGCGGGACGCGCGCTGGTGTGTGCCGGGCTAAGCCCGGGCAAAGGGCGGGCCGTCTGTGGCCGTCCGGGGCAGGCGGAGGCAGGGCTGGGCCAGTCCCCCTAACCTCTCGTATCTGGCAGATGTGCGGTGAGTGGTACTTAAGTTTTTTATAATACTCTGCGGTCATCTGCTGAAAATGAGCAAGAATGGTGCCATCGCTCCTGTGGCCAATTTAAACACTATCGACACTGTGCTGGAGCACGCTATGACCCTGGTGAGTAATGAAATTCAGATGGCGGAGAGAAGACTGTCTGTGGGCTTATTTAAACAATCCAGCACTAACCATCATGACAACCCAGACTCTAGCTTGGCACAGTCACTGAGACACTTAGTAACCATACACTTACCACAAACTGCAATTGGGGAAATTTCCCTGGACACAGAAGGACCAGATCTTACTGGTCTAGATGCCAACGCCGAGGCTGACCTAAGTCCAACTGATTCCTCAATCATAGCGAATGCACCCCCCACGCCTGACCCAGAAAAATGTGGGACTAAAAAGAAGAGGAAGGCATCAAAACTACCCTGTCCTAAACCTAAAAGGAGACAGCTCCCACGTTTGAACTCTTAAAGCGCAACCCTAAATAAATGGTTCAGGGGCAATTCTACCAACACAGACCCTGTCCCAGATCCAATTCTAAGCAGCGACCCATGTTGTGACTCCACCGACCCAATCATCGTAGTCGAGGAGGATACACAATACAGAAGTCCACACAAACAGGCTTCTCAGACTTTACACTTGGGGACACTGCCATTGATATTATTGTTGACACAGTATGTAATCGCATTAAAGGGATTGTGGATTCAAGCTTTGAAAAGTTGTGGAAACGTTTAGATCGTTTGGAAAGCCTAACTATGAAACTTATATTGACAAACAAGGAAAACAACGATTTACCTAACCCTGTAAATATTCAGGATAATCCCTTGTTAGGAACACCATTGCCCTCCCTTGCACCCCCAACCCCCCAAACTGTAAAACCAATGTCCACTACCATTGATAGTAATAAATCCATATGCTCCGGTACATCCAGGGTTGTTAACTCAAACGCTGCGCACAGCAGCGTGACAGGTAATACTAGCACAGTTGTGGCTGGGGATAAGGGGATTGACGAATCTAACAAGGATATTTTGAACTTACCACCTGCTTCATGCCCTTATCTTTTAGTTCTTGCAGGGGTACCCCCGTTAGAGAAAAAGAATTCCTAGTCATGGGTACAACTAAGAAATAAATGTATGGATTGGTTGGTTAAACATAAGAGGTACAGGAGGCCCGATATGCGCGAAATTCTAATGGTTCGTAGGGTGGGATGGGTGGGACCTACAACAAAAACCATCAAAGGGGATTGCATTGTCATTAATTTCTCACACCCGAGGACTGCTGGATCCATACTTGCAGTCAAGGAAACTAACAACCTCTCCTCAACTAATATTTGTGCTTTATCCCTCGGATCCTTTTATAAACGCCCCCTGACACAACATCCAGTTTCTAGTCCCGCCCCCCCCCCCCCCCAGCATGTAAATCAATATTCGGCCATTTCTGACCTAGACACTCTCGACTGACCTCCTGATACAACCATCTCTAATAGTCTGATGGCGAGTGGGGACAGGGATGAGACGGTTTGTATCAACCCTGAGGTGCCTAACTCTCTCCAAGTTGATAGTTCTGAATCCACACTGAAGGTCCTAAGTTGGAATGTGGCAGGCTTAGCCTCAAAGTTAAAATTAACGGAGTGGGTGGATATGATAAGAGCATTTGATGTCCTTTTGCTCCAAGAGACCTGGGCCTCTAAAGAACATTTGCCCACATGCATCAAACTCCCGTTTTGCGTTTCCAAATTTGCGATTTTTACCGAATCGCAAATATGGATTCGCAAAACGGGATGCATCATAGAAAGTGCTAAATATTTCCGATTCGGTAAAAATCGCAATTTTTACCGAATCGCAAATATTTTGCGAATTCAAAATTGCGAATTCGCTATTCCCATTGATTCCTATGGGCCAAAAGGCCCATAGGAATCAATAGAAATTGCGAATTCGCAATTTTGAATTCGCAAATGTTGATGCATTCCAAATGTATTTTTAAATGGATGTTTCACACACACATGTCCTAAGGACATGTGTGTCTGTAACATGATATTGTTTAAAATGTAAATTAGAACATTTTAAACATTTTTCGCAATTTACAACGAGGTTCAACCTCGTGGTAATTTGCACCTCCAAACTTTGTTTTCGCAATTTGATTTCAGAATGATGCATTGCATTTAAGGAATCGCAAATTTGCGATTCCTTAAATGCAATCGCATTCTGGAAAGTCGCAAAATTAGCGATTTTCATTACAAAATAATGATGCATCTGAAAAAGCATTTTTGGAGTCGCAAACGGCTGATTTTAAGGAAACGCACTGTTTGCGACTCCAAAAATGCTTGATGCATGTGGGCATATATCTTGAAGGATACGAATGCTTTCACACCATCCCTGCAAGTCCCACCCATGGCAGACCATCAATATGGATCAGCATTGCCTCAGGGCGTAGAATAAAACTTATCCCTACTGGGAACACTACTTTTCAAGTCCTAATTTATACACGAGGTGCTTCTATTTGTTTTATTAACTTTTATAATAATGATTTCCTGACAATTCCGAACACTAATTTTGTAGAACTTTTTTATTTCATTCAGGACCGAGATAATCTATTAGGAAAGTATAATTTGGTGGGGATTTGCCTGGGGGGTGATTTCAATGCAAAGATAGGAAGAGGCCTTAAAGGGTATTCCACTCACTTAAACACACATGACCCATGCAAAAGGGGATATGAGTTAATAGACCACCTAGTAAACTCAAGTCTCCTAAACGTGATGGATATTGCTCCAATCAATACCAATGAAAACCCACTGCCCACATATAGAGGATTAGGACGAGCTTCAGTCATTGACTATGTCTTCCTATCTCTCTTGTTACAAGACCATCTCCTCGGGGCAGAGGTAAAGCTGTCCACTTTCGGAGACCATAATCCCATAATCGTCCTGTTAAAGGTTGCTCGTCGCTCTAATTTCAGGAAGGAACTGGGAGCAAGTAATTTACATCTCTCTACTGACACCTTGAGAGTTAAATGGAGAGGCTTAGATTTTTAGGAGATTTTTGTAAAGATGGTAAAAGCATATCCCACTTGTGTGAGACATGTCTTGTTCTGTCAGACCCTAACCCTAAGGCTGTCTCTGCTTTCCCTGAATTATGTGCAGGCATAAAAAACTTGATCTCTAGACCAGTGGGCATACGTAATCCCGACCCTAAATGGTTTGATAACATCTGTTCTAGAGCTAACAGGGAATTGAGATTGGCTCTGTCGGCACATCCCAGAGATCCCACTCTATATTATTTATATATCCCACCCTATATAAACGGCCGCTATGCGTCAGCGCAGCGGACGAGCGCAGCGGGCGCGACGTAGGCGTGCCGGAGTTGCGCCTGAGTTAAGCCCGTCTGCGCCCGTCCGCGGCCGGACGAGGCCAGGGGCCCGGGATGCTACTACTCCTCTTTTCTATCCGCCTTCCACCCTCAGGTATTTACATGCCTCCGCCGGCCCTCTCCCCTCTGACACCTGGGCTCGTATTACATCTCTCGGCATCGCAGGCACTCTAACCCCTAACATAGCGCCGACCCCCTCTCTTGTCACCCCGGCTATTACGGAGTCGTCCATTCGGGTACTATATCTAAATACCCGATCAATGGTCAAGCACCAAGTCGATATCCTACAGCTACTGATGTCTGAAAACCCCGATGTCCTGCTGTTATCAGAGACTTGGCTCACTGACGACTCCCTTCCAGACATCTTGGCCACGCTACCCCCCGACTACTTTCTGCTGAACACCAACCGAGCAGGGGGTCGCATCGGGGGAGGGGTGGCGGCAATCATTCGCAAGGATCTTAAGATCATTGCCTCTGCGGCCATGACCCTGCCGGAAGTGAACACCTTGGTCCTCAGCCTGGGGACTGAAGTAGGCGCAGTCACTCTGGTGCTACTATACCGTCCCCCCCACCCCATGCCCTCCTTCCCTTCTTCTTTTATCGACCAGCTGACCAATATTGCTACCTGCTCCCCCCGTATTGTCATCATCGGTGACTTTAATTATTGGTTCCAGCACGAGGACGCTGGCTCACATGCTATCGAACTATTCGAGGGTCTCTCGAGCCTGAATTTTACCCAACTAATCAGGTCAGCCACCCATAAGGGTGGCCATATCCTCGACCATATCTGGACCCATGGAGTCACATCCTCCTGCCCACTTATAACTCCTTGTGTGTGGTCAGACCACCTTTTGATCGACACCACATTCTCGGTGGTTGGCCAGATTAGAGCACCTCTACGGGAGGGTGGCATGGCTCGCAAGTGGAAGGCTGTCGACCCCCCCAAACTATTGGATCATCTCTCCCAAGCGCCCCCCCTGCTACCCGATGACACGGGCACCGACGAGCTATGCAGGCTCGTGACAGACTGGCTCACCACAGCCAGTGACATCTTTGCTCCCCTTACTAAGTTTCCCCAATCCCGCCACTGCCATTCTCACAAATGGTTTACTCCCCTTTTAAAAACCCTTCACTTAGAACTCCGCCAGTCTGAACGCAAGTGGAGGAGGGACTACTGCGCCACAAGCAGAGACGCCTATGTAGCTGCACGCAATAGGTATAAACTTGCCATCCTGGATGCCAAAAAAACCTATGCTTCTGGAAAAATTCTGTCTGCCCCCTGTCAGTCTAAGGAAATCTTTAAGGTGCTTACCGAATTCACTTCCGACCCCAGAACGCTCCCCACTCAGGCCCCCACACAGGAAGCATGTAACACTCTCAGCACCTTCTTTATCGATAAAATCGTATCAATCAAGGACACCATACCCATTATGATTCCTGGTGCTGGATCTGTCTCCCCTCCTCACAATTCTTCCTCTTTCACTCAATTTCCCCTCTTAGATTCTACATCTCTGGCGACTCTCGCCACCCGCGTCAAGTCGGGATCTCCAGACGACTGCTGCCCTCCCTCCATACTCCGGGACATCTGCCATTCTTTACCCGACTGCATCCTCCCTCTGCTAAACTCTTCTCTTTCTTCTGGTATGGTGCCGGGTTCCTTCAAGGAGGCCGTGCTGGTGCCCCTCCTGAAGAAACCGGGGGCTGACCCCGCTGTCCCGGCAAACTACCGCCCTATCTCCCTCTTACCTTTCTTCTCAAAGATCCTGGAAGCCCACGTCACCTCCTGTCTCTCCCTGTTCATCGAGAAATCCAACTTCCTCGAGACCAACCAGGCAGGCTTCAGACCCGGCCACTCTACGGAGACAGTGATCTTGGCCGTGCTGGATGCCCTGAGAGACGGTGTGGGCAAGGCTGTTCCCCAGGCCCTGGTATTATTAGACCTGTCAGCCGCCTTCGACACGGTGGACCACAACATCCTTCTCCACCGTGTCGAACAGGCTGGCATCCAGGGCCTGGCGCTGGCCTGGGTCAGATCCTTTCTGACAGGCAGGTCCCAGACCCTCAGCCTGGGCTCCTTTAGAGCTCCCAGAGAGCATTCGCTCTGCGGGGTTCCCCAGGGCTCTTCTCTGTCCCCTCTTCTTTTCAATCTCTATCTTCGCCCCCTTCTTTTTTCTCTGAGGCAGTGGGACGTTACCGTGTTTAACTACGCGGACGACCTGCAACTCATCTTTTCTCTTAACTCCCCTTCTGCTATCCCCAACTTTCAAGCAGTTATGTCCCACATTCTCCAGTGGATGGGCCACAATCAGTTAAAACTGAACCCCGGAAAGACGGAGCTTCTTCTCCCCGGCAAGAGTGCCTCCTTCTGGGGGCCTCAATTCTGGCCGGTGGACATGGGCCCCCCTCCCACCCCTGCAGCTTCGGTGAAGAGTCTGGGGGTCACCATTGACTCCGCCTTATCCCTGGGGCCGCAGGTAGGGACCGTGGTTTCGTCCTGCATCTACCAACTGCGCAGGATCAGGAAAGTGGCATATCTCTTCACACCTGATGCCCTCCTGCACGTCATCATGGCCCTCGTCCTCTCCCGCCTAGACTTTTCCAACTCGATCTACCACGGCCTGTCCAAAACATCGATGGCTAGACTACAAGTGGTCCAAAATCAGGCGGCGAGACTAGCTTTAGGGATTCCGAAGTGGCAATCTGCCAGGCCCCTCCTTGTCAAACTCCACTGGCTCCCTGTCGTCTCCAGGGCAGCCTTCAAGACCGGCTGCCTTGTCTTTAAGTCACTACTCGGCCCCTGCCCTGCTTTTGTCAAATCCCTTATCAGTCCCTACTGCCCATCCCGTACCCTGAGATCTTCTCACCTTCATCTTCTGACTGTTCCTTCTTTCAAGCTCTGTAGATCTGGAGGCCGGAGATTTGCTTACCTGGCCCCCAAGCTTTGGAACTCTTTCCCTCTCCCCCTCAAAATCTCCAACTCCCTAACCCTCTTTCGCAAGTCTTTAAAAACCTGGCTCTTCCCCCAATCTGTCTAGTCTCTCTGTCTCCTGTACTTTCTACCAGCGCCAGGAAACCCATGGTGTCAGCGCGCTTTATAAGTTCCCCCTACGATACGATACGATACGATTAAGATCCAATTATAAAAGGGAGTTAAGATTCAGGCTCGATACTGTCCTGAAGGAACACTGGGACAACCTAGCCTGTGCCGCCAATTTTAAAAGCACAACCGCCTTCTGGTCTGCCACCAAATCCCTGAGAACTCTTGGAAACCCTTCCACTCCTCTTGATTGTAACATCTCCATTGAAGCATGGGTCGCCCACTTTTCAAAGATATATGCTCCCCCATTATACTGTGATAATTCCCTGGCAAATATGCCTCCCACTGAAATCTCAATAACTTTAGGTGAGGTTGAGGAGGCAATATCCCAGAGTGCGGGTAACAAAGCCCCAGGCCCAGACGGCCTACCCATAGACCTTATAAAATCAGAGCCAGAATTCTGGGCCCCCCTGTTATTAAATGTTTTTAATAATTTTACAACTGATATCCCCAGTACATGGTCAACTTCTGTAATTATACCGATTTTTAAAAAAGGATCCAGATCCGATCCTAGTTGTTATAGGCCCATCTCATTCATTGATAACACCCTTAAAATATTAGGAAGAGTTTTATTTAACAGGATCAGGGCATGGGCAGAGGAAGAAAACATTCTAAACAAATGCCAGTTGGGATTCCGGAGTCACCTTGGTACAGTGGAACAGTGTCTGAACCTTAATTTAATAATAGGAAAATATACCATAGCTCGACACAGTCCACTGTACCTGGCATTTATGGGTCTGAGTGCACCGGTCCGCTTTTGATTTTGTTAATAGATCAAGGCTTTGGCAACGTCTCTTGGATTATGGTCTGGATAATAATTTGGTACATTTTTTGGCCTACCTTCATAGAGATTTAAAAGCTAGAGTAAGGATTAGTATGGATGGAGCAGTGTCAAAAGACATAATGGTCGGTAGAGGTGTTAGACAAGGGTGCGTCCTTGCCCTTCTTTATTCATTTTATACATTAATGAAATCCACAATGTTTTGTCTAATCAAACTCCCGACGTCCCTATAATAAATGGCACTAAACTCCCCGCCTTACTCTATGCAGACGATGCGGTTTTAATGGGTCGCACATCAAATGCCCTGAGGATTTTAGTTAGGGGATTTGTAGATTTTATGTACAGTCTTGACCTTTGTACCAATTTTAAAAAATCATTTTTAATGTGTTGTGGCCCCAAAAACGTCACATTAACAGGATTATTCTGGACCAGGACTCGCTGCTATGCAGTCGCACTTTTCCCTACCTGGGCTTACAATTCTCAGACAACGGTTCTTGGACCCCACACCTGGCCTATAGACGGTCTAAGTTTATTAAAGCTATAAACTCAGTATTGACCCTCCCCAAGTCTAAAAGATTACAGGTGGTATTGCCATTACTAAAAATTTATAGGACACAATGTGTCCCAATTATGACGAATGGGGCCGAAATCTGGGGATACACAAATTAAAAAAATGCACAGGCTGAGGAGAACAGATTCTGCAGAAGGCTTTTGGGATTACCAATCTCATCATCTACTTTTATAAGCCACACCGAACTGAAACTGTCTTATTTGGAGGACTACATTAAGGCTCGCCCTGTTTTGTTCTGGATAAAGATCTGGAAAAACCCCGAAGCTTCTGTGACCAGGGAAATTTTGGCTGACTGCCTAAAATGTGATCAGGGTATTAAAGGCATAAAGGATTTTAAAGTGGCATATAAAACTGCTCTTCAGCTTAAAGATGATAGCATGATAGCATTATATACCGTGAGTGCACCTTTTTAAAAATGGCTTTTCGATCTCGTTCTTCTATGAATTAACACCTACTTACTTAGATCAACGTGACTCACTTTAATTCACGCTGTTATCTGTAAATACTTGAGTTAAAATAGTCTGTGAATTAATGTCCATCAGGCCAATATGTTCTATCTGTATTTAGAGCCGCTGCATATTAGCACTTTGCACAGTCGCCCTTTACTTTGCATTTTTACCTGTAAATACTGAGCCATAGTAATCTGCCTATTTTAATGATCCTTGGGTGACCTGCATTCTGCACTTTATTTAGATGGCCTATTGATTAGGAATTATGCATTATGCACTATGCACTTAACAAAACCAGTACCTTAGATAATGCTGCTAAACGCTCCAGCAAGCCCTTATTTTAACTGATGCTTGAAACATGTGTCCTGTGTATATATTGCTGCTATTCTAAGGGTGATTCCTGCATATGTATATTTCATTTGATAATGCCATAGAAAAAGACTTGAACTTGATGATCTGGACAATAATGACACCTTGCACTTTGTTATTTCAGTGTTGCTGCTATTGTTAATAACAAGGAAAATCCAACAATGTTTTTACCTTATTTTAATGTGATTTTTATTCTGACCATGTACGTAATTATGTTTGTACTTTTATGGATAATGAATATCCGAATAAAGGTTATTGACTTGACTTGACTTGAAGGCATTGGTTTCCGAGCTCTGGCCCCTCCTGTTCCTTGGACGTGCATCCTCCAGTCCTGATCCCCACAAACCTGTTCTAAGTGCCAGCTACGGATTTGCCCAGCTCCTATTCAAGGCTGTGCCTGATTCTAGCGGAGCGTCCCCTCTATGGCCCTGGCGCTGGGATGCCTCGCTTTTCCTTCCCTCTGGCTTCCTCAGCATGGTTGGCGTGAGTCAACACCACTATCATGATTTACATCCAGCAATGCCGGCGCAGCTTTGCCTGGCTCCCCTACGAGGCTTCATTTGATTAAAGCGGCACTACCATGATTTACAGCTAACACTGCCCCCCAAGGCTTTGCCTGGCTCCCCTATGAGGCTGCACTTGTTTAAAGAGGCACGCATGTCCACCGCCGCTTTCCTGGCAAGGCTTCCAGCACCCTTATTCCTTGCCCAGAGACACACCACCACCATGTCTCATCGCCTGCACTGCCAGCTTAGGGTCACATGTTTCCTTGCCGGGTAGTGTCACATTTTTCCTTTCCAGCACCCTCATTCCTCGCCCTACAACACACCACCACCATGTCTCATCGCCTGCACTACCAGCGTAGTGTCACATGTTTCCTTGCTGTACTGTAGACTCTTCCGGCACATCAGTAATCATTTTACAATGAATGATCTCTATCAGGCATCTTTATGGCTTCATTTTGTCCTGCACCATCTGATATGCTTTCCGACTCCCTTTGATTTCACTTTAGACTTCCTAGACCGATAGCCGGGCCATAGACACCGGTGCACTCAGACCCAAATTCCTGCGGCTGCGTCAGGGTTCCTCTTCGTGTGCACCCTTCTCTGCTCTGACCTCTGTTTCTCTGAGACAGCGGGTTTGCTCAGTTGGGCACGGTCACCTTAATTTTAGAGGACAGATCTGCTGTGTTTATAAACCTTCTTTGACAGGTTTTTGCGCATGTACCATTTGGCTTTTTTGTCCGAACAGATGTGGTGAATTCTCTAACCTACAGTGGGGAGTCACACATCATAGCTATTAAACATTGGTCTAATATGTTAATGTGTTTCAATGTATGACTCAATGGGATGGTTAACTGTGTGTTGTACTTATGCTACATATGTTCTCAATATGTTTTTATGACATTGTGACATGTTGCTCTTTGTCTCCACAGTAGGTTGCGCTTGAACATACTGAACAGCCAAATTTACTGGTTCAGTAGTACACCATTATAATTTTCTTGCACGTGTTTTCTCATGCTTTTTCATGTTTTTTGCACCTATTTATTGCAGTAGCTATACTATTGACCCTGCAGACGGCCGTGACACAATTCTAGGTCCCTTGGCCGAAACATGTTGGTCTAGTATTTACACAGATGTCTCTAATGGCAGCACCTGCTTTACCAGCTATTTACTGTTTTTTAATCCTGACACCGGGTAGCTGAATAAAGTTGCAGCATAGCTAACCCCGTAGCCATTTTGAACCACTCCCATTTTAGCACTGCACTTTTTCTGCACAAACCAGGCTCACATAGGGCTTTAGTACACCCAACCCCTTCTCAATGAAAACATCCCTGAGCTCCTCCCTCACAGCAAGGGGGTTGTAGCCCGCGTGGAGACTATGTCTTTCACGTGAGGAGGCACTCCTATGATGAAGCAGAACACCTCTGATGTGTGAGGGTTAGGGACCGGATAATTTGTTTTATTTCTGAGTAATGGTGACTTTGGTCTACTACCATCCTGGTATAGTGGTTAGATCCCTATTTTTAGCCTATTTGTAGGAATTGCCTATTTGATTTGGCATTATTCTATGTCTCTTTTGCCTCTTTTCGGGCCTAAAGGCCTAAACTAGAGAGCAGCCATCTTGTCTTCCTGCCTGAGTTATCTGAGGCGCTTGTAGGTCAGAAGTGATGTTTAGAGTTGAGCCTGTTATTCACCAGTTAGAAACCGGTGAGGACCGGCCCTTATCGAAGGAATGTGCTTACTTTCCCGGGCTCTAGCCGCAACTACAGCTGGCCACTGTGGGAGCGCAGAGAGCGCGGGGCTTGGTACAGGAATTTGGTGGGAGGCAGGGTGCTAGCTGGAAATTTCCATGAGCAGAGAGCCTCCCATATTATCAGAAAACAAAAGAGCAGAGAGGTCAGATGATTTTTGGAATTGAAGAAGTCGGTTGGATCAGTTTGGTCAGATGGAGTCAGATGGCTTTTGGAATTGAAGAAGTGAGTTGGTTTGCAGAGCTGGAGCTGAGAGCTGAGAGCTGGAGCTGTGTGCTGTTGTTGTGAGTTGGACAGCTGATCTGTGGAGCAGTTACCAAGCAGATGGAAGAGTGTTGGAATTGTTAGCAGACGAAGAAGTTACATTTGGAGTGCCGTTGGAGTGAAGCTAGTATGTTGGTGATGGTGAAGGAGAGAGAGTCCTGATTCCACCAGAGAGAGGAAAAGACAGTTGGACCCTTCTTAACAGGGTGAGGTATTCTTAGCTAGTTTTCACTACATATAATCATTCATCCCCTTTTGTTTTCTAGGTTATATTTAGGTTCCTGTTTGCATCAATAATTCCCTACTGTATTATTGCAATGTTTTCTTTGTCTTGTTCTCTTTCTAATAAAGACCCCAATGTGCATTAGTATCATTTGTATGTTTTCCTTTGGGAGGGAGTTAGTGGGCTTTTCATAGCCAGGTGCTGACGTACAGAAGGCTGGTGATCCCCTTCTTACAAGTAACTGAAGACAGTGAAGTGTACTGCTTCTGATCAGAGAATAACTGCAAATGCATTAGTGAGATCTGTGTATCTTTTAGGTGTGTATGTGTGCATTCTCATGATTAATTATTTTCCCTTGCATCTATATTGCTATTCCTCCTTGTCATCCTATTAGTGTGTAAAGAGGCCCCAATACGTAGTAATTGCACTTGAGAGTTGTTTACTAAGACAGAATTAACCTTTCTTTTTAGCCAGGTGCTGTCGTATAGAAGGATGGGCAATTCCCTTCTTACAGGTAACTGAGAAATGGAAGACAGGGTAGTTTTGATAGGAAATAACTCCCAGTAAATATGAGATACTTAGGAACTTCCAAATAGAGAGAGAGAGAGCAGAAGGTATTAATAGGACAGTGAGATCGCTCAAGATAGGGCGTTAATGAGAACACCAATTGTGATTGGTGTGTAATGAGATTGCTCAAAATAGGGCATTAGTGAGAACACCAATTGTGGATGGTGTGTAGCGAGATCGCTCAAGATAGGGCGTTAATGAGAACACCAATTGTGGTTGGTGTGGTAGAGTGAGCTGCTCTCCAATATGAGAAGGAGGTTAGAATAGCCCGGGCTAGATTGTTGCGGGGCTATAAGGTGAGATCATAGGATGAGACATGGAATTACGTAGTTATTAGTGACTATTCTTAGTAATCCCTTAGATTTAGCAGTGTTTTTAATGGTATAAGCTTGTATATTGTGAATTCCCCATTCCCGGGTAAGTACTCAGGTACTGTTGTAAATAGGATCCGGGAAGGGATGGTGTTACGTTTTGGCCGGGTTGGTTGCATCTAGGTGAGTGGAAAGTTTTTGGTCCGAGAATCCGGTCATTACATTTGGCGTCACGTACAGTTTCGGGTGGAGTGTGGGGTAAGTGTAATGATTTTCATTACACTTGACATTAAGAACAGTCTCGGTGGAGTGTAAGGAAATGTAGTTGTACTGCACTACATCTTGGCCCCTGACTTACAGGATTGAACGGGTGGAGTGTAAGGAGATTGCATTACATCTTGGCATCTGACTTATGAAATGTAAGAGAAATGGTTTACATCTTGGTGTTTGAACTTACAGGATTGAAGGGTAGAAGTGTGTAATGAAACCAATTACATCTTGGTGGTGATGCAGTTGTAAAGTGTGTATAAAGAGGCTTGTGCATAGCTTGCTGCGTGGCTTATGCATTATTGAGTGTGAAATGTATTCTGTATAATATGGCTTGTGAATAGCGTCTTGTAAATAAGGCTTATAAATGGCTTGTTCCATTGGGCAGGGAAGGGCTGGATCCTTTCCAACTGTTCAGGGAAATGTGTTTCAAAGAAAAAATGTGTACAAGTGTTCTGTGAAATGTGAGAGGTAAATTCTGGGATTCCCTATGTGTCTGCAGACTTCGGGAAAAAAGTGTATTTGAGCTGCCAAAGGGATAATATCTTGAATTGAGATGGCAGTGTTCATTTAAATGTGCTGCTTAATATGCATCTAAAAATGTGTGTGAATATTCTTTTGACAACAGAATTAAAAGTGTATGATTCAGAAGTTTGAAATGCTACAAAATAACCCAGTTAGACTGCAGGCTACACGGGTGGTTTTAAATAAGCCTTGTGAAGAGGGTTTTCAGTCAGAAAGGAATGTGCAGGAAGATAAGACCAGTGTTTTTGAATTAATGATCATGGTTGTGGAAATAAATCAGACCCAACATCAAATGTGCTTCAAAAATTAAATGCAATCGTGTGACTTTGAAAGTGCACAGTAGTGGATTGTGAATGATTGGTTTTAAGATTCAAAAATATAACTGTTGATTCTTCCCCCAGAAGCAAGCTGCCCCTTTTGTTTAAAGTTCAAATGCAAATGATTCTGTATTTTTGCGCTGATATGAGGCAGAACAGCGTGAGAGAAAATGTGATAAAATGTTCCCATTCAGACAGGGAAAGCTGTCTGCGCAGAGTAGAACTGAACATAAATAAATTTGGTATCTTTAATCACAAGAATAAAATGCTTGTGCCAATGTGAAAATGCTGTTAAAGTAAAATGTATATCTTTTTCCCTTTTAAATTGATGCTGCCTTAAATATCATTACAAGATCATCATGTGATTTTCAATGTTGCTAAATGTTTTGCCTTTCAGCTGCTAACAATGATTAGAGTATTTAGTTTGTTTTAAATTAGTATTTCATAAAGCTGTAGAAATGTCTTGTTTTTTAGCTGTTAGAGTACTTAGCCTGTTTTAAGTTCGTTTTTCATAAGGCTGTAGACAAATGATAGTTCAAAACTTGCTTAAATTAGTTAGAAATAACTGTGGAGTGTTTAAACATGAAATGCAGGGTTTGGCTGAAGGTCAAAAGAAGTTAGGTCTGTTTCTTGTCTAAAGACGACAGAATATAAAAGCTGTATAAGGTTTCATTTAAGAACGAGAAGCTTCACAGCAGTGAACAGCTAGACGAACTTGTTTTAACCTTGAAAAGATAACTCAGGTCTGCTCTCAGAGTATTTTGTAAAGGGGGGCCTCAGAGCGAGTACAGAAGCAGAGCCCTTGTTATGTTTGGCGAGCATCCAATTCTTTCCGCGGAGAATCTGTGTAAAGGAGGGGTGATTCCACTCCTCTGGTTAGAAAGCTTCCCTCAATTAGAAGAGTAAGGAGGCTGGCAAAGGTGCCCCTCCCTATGAGGAGGTAGGCAGGGCAGACAGAAATTGTCAGGCACTTCGCTCTTAGATTGTGAGCTCTCCGAAGGGAGGGGTTGCGAGGCAGAGAGCAGCCCATCTGCTGCTTGTTATGGTTGAAACTGAGCCAGCCCTGGGACGCGGACATCTCCGAAGGGAGGGGGTCTGCTAGCTAGGAGTGAGAAAGGAGTGACGCTGGCTACCCCAGCCCTTCTGGCTGTACAAGAAAAAATTTGATTTTGCCCAAATAAAAGTAGAAATTATAATGTAGGTAATATTCTTAGACAATTCCCAGGATTTAGAGGAGAGTTTTACAAATTAGAAGGTTTTTAGAGAGGTGAAAAGAAAAATGAGTACTTTTGAATTGAACTTTTTTCTTTTTGCAAGATTGATGATACTTGTCTCTCTTTTTAGGTGGCTGGGATGTGGTGCAGTGGTACGAGTGCGCCCACCCTGCGTGCATGGGCCCTCACCTCCCCTTTTATTATTTTATTTTATTATTTTAGTTTGTTATTTTTTGGAGAGTGGAACCCCCCCAAGCCTGGAGCCAGACCGGACGGCGGATGACAGTGTCTTGTGGCTGATGGCGGACGGGTGCTGATGTTCCATGGATGACGAGATCGGATGGGATTCTTCCTTGGCAAAGGAATACAGATGAAGATGGATTACACCTTTTCAAATAAAATGTGCTATAATTGGAACTGTCTCTTTCACGTGAGGATGTCTGAGCGGTGCGTTTTTCACACAGGAGAACTGCTTGCATAGAAGTGAAGATGAAAGAGACTGAGAATTGTTTTACTTTTTCCCTTTTTCCACAGAAGAAAAGAACTTTATTTTTATTAGACACTTTTCTTGCATTTAGAATAAAATCTTTTTTAGGCTACAGACTGAACTTTACAATCCATTTTAGAGTCTACAGTTGACTGCCTTGGCAGTTGACTTTGCAGTTTCATGATTAGAGATTTAATGCCATAGATATTAAGATTTCTTGCCTCTTTTTGAGTGATACAGTTTTGATTTGTATTATAAATGATCATTTTCCCTATATGAGTGAAGATCTCTAAAGGAACCGTCAATCAATTGGTTATGATAACGTTTGCAATGTTTTGCATTTCATCATACAAGTAGTTTGCAATGTGAATTTCCTTATTGAAGTGGTTTTCATTATGGCCTGCAATCTTGTGCCCAATTTTTTCCCATGGCTTTGCTGTTTAGTGAATGTTCCATGGACATTTGGACTCTGATTATTTTGTTTTGATTCCATTCTTGCAGTCACCAGATACAGGGCCCCAATCATAGTTTTCTTTTTCCTGCCCTGTTGTTTGATTTTGATTCCAGTTACTAATTAGATGCAGTGACTTTTTGATGGTTGAGCCTTTGGTTCACCAATTTTTGTAATAATGTTTGAGAGTCATTGGGTACAATGTAATTAGTGAGCTGTTTTAGTAATCTGATGCCAGTGACACACATCAATTACCATCATGATGTTCTATCTCTCACCTATTTTAAAGTTTTGCTGTTTTCTGTTTAACAGTTTTGCCAAAGAATAGAAGGCAGTGTTGTGAATGATGGTGCACACATGTGCTCCATAGATGGATACTGAGGGATTAGGTGCAAACTGTTTCTTGAGTTCGATGAATTATGACCTTTGCCTATTGCCTTTGGCGTGGTCTACTATCACTCTGTTTTTTAGAATCTGAATCTATTAATTTAGTTATTTCAGTTGTAGGGACTTCTGGACAGACGATTTATGTCTAGCTTATCTTCTAGATAAATATATGCACCACCCTTAGATACTTTTCTCTGATTTTCTGCTTGATATGCATAGTGCTACACCAGCTATTGTGTAGAAATTGGGTTATTCTTGTTTTCCTACTATTGAACTGTTGCTTTGATCAATGGACCCTTGATAAGTACAGTGGGTTAGTTCCAAGGGTGGTCCCCTTATGCTTTGAGTTATATTGGGTGGTGTATCTTTTAGTTGTGTTGTTGTTTTTTTGTATGTGTCTGATCTTTTGGATATGTTTTGTCCTGGAATTGTTGATCATGGCTGCTCAGATTTTGAGGGCACTTTGTTGTTTTTATTGGTCAGACCTTTCCCCACATCAATAAGATTCAAGAGTTGTCCCAAGAAGTTAGGCCACATTTAGATCAAGGGCGGTTTGATTAGCTTTTTAATTGGTTATTAGACTTATACTCCCTATGTTAAGTGGTAGGTGGTGTCTTGGTGGTATTGTTATTTGTTGTGTTTATTGTGTTTCATTGTTTTTGTTTATGTTTTGATGTTTTCGGATGTTAGTAAACAAAGTCAAGGGTAGAATGTAGTGACTGGATAATTTGTTTTATTTCTGAGTAATGGTGACTTTGGTCTACTACCATCCTGGTATAGTGGTTAGATCCCTATTTTTAGCCTATTTGTAGGGCTTGCCTATTGGCTTTGGCATGATTCTATGTCTCTTTTGCCTCTTTTCGGGCCTAGAGGCCAAAACTAGAGGGTAGCCATCTTTCCTTTGCAGTATTTATCTATTTGCAGTGTTTGCCTATTGGCTTTGGCATGATTCTATGTCTCTTTTGCCTCTTTTCGGGCCTAAAGGCCTAAACTAGAGAGCAGCCATCTTGTCTTCCTGCCTCAGTTATCTGAGGCACTTGTAGGTCAGAAGTGATGTTTAGAGTTGAGCCTGTTATTTACTAGTTAGAAACCGGTGAGGACCGGCCCTTATCGTAGGAATGTGCTTACTTCCCCGGGCTCTAGACGCAACTACAGCTGGCCACTGTGGGAGCGCAGGGAGCGCAGGGCTTGGTACAGGAATTTGGTGGGAGGCAGGGTGCTTGCTGGAAATTTCCATGAGCAGAGAGCCTAACATATTATCAGAGAACAGAATAGCAGAGAAATCAGATGATTTTTGGAATTGAAGAAGTCGGTTGGATCAGCTTGGTCAGATGGAGTCAGATGGTTTTTGGAATTGAAGAAGTCAGTTGGTTTGCAGAGCTGGAGCTGAGAGCTGGAGCTGTGAGCTGGAGCTGTGAGTTGGACAGCTGATCTGTGGAGCAGTTACCAGGCAGATGGAAGAGTTGGAATTGTTAGCAGACGATGAAGTTACATTTGGAGTGGAGTTGGAGTGAAGCTAGTATGTTGGTGATGGTGAAGGAGAGAGAGTCCTGATTCCACCAGAGAGAGGAACTGACAGTTGGACCCTTCTTAACAGGGTGAGGTATTCTTAGCTAGTTTGCACTATATATAATCATTCATCCCCTTTTGTTTTCTAGGTTATATTTAGGTTCCTGTTTGCATCAATAATTCCCTACTGTATTATTGCAATGTTTTCTTTGTCTTGTTCTCTTTCTAATAAAGACCCCAATGTGCATTAGTATCATTTGTATGTTTTCCTTTGGGAGGGAGTAAGTGGGCTTTTCATAGCCAGGTGCTGACATACAGAAGGCTGGTGATCCCCTTCTTACAAGTAACTGAAGACAGTGAAGTGTACTGCTTCTGATCAGAGAATAACTGCAAATGCATTAGTGAGATCTGTGTATCTTTTAGGTGTGTATACGTGCATTCTCATGATTAATTATTTTCCCATTCATCTATATTGCTATTCCTCCTTGTCATCCTATTAGTGTGTAAAGAGGCCCCAATACGTAGTAATTGCACTTGAGAGTTGTTTACTAAGACGGAATTAACCTTTCTTTTTAGTCAGGTGCTGTCGTATAGAAGGATGGGCAATTCCCTTCTTACAGGTAACTGAGAAATGGAAGACAGGGTAGTTTCGATAGGAAAAAACTCCCAGTAAATATGAGATACTTAGGAACTTCGCAATAGAGAGAGAGAGAGAGCAGAAGATATTAATAGGACAGTGATATCGCTCAAGATAGGGTGTTAATGAGAACACCAATTGTGATTGCTGTGTAATGAGATTGCTCAAGATAGGGCATTAGTGAGAACACCAATTGTGGATGGTGTGTAGTGAGATCGCTCAAGATAGGGCGTTAATGAGAACACCACTTGTGGTTGGTGTGGTAGAGTGAGCTGCTCTCCAATATGAGAAGGAGGGTAGAATAGCCCGGGCCAGATTGTCGCTGGCTATAAGGTGAGATCATAGGATGAGACATGGAATTCCGTAGTTATTAGTGACTATTCTTAGTAATCCCTTAGATCTAGCAGTGTTTTTAATGGTATAAGCTTGTATATTGTGAATTCCCCATTCCCGGGTAAGTACTCAGGTACTGTTGTAAATAGGATCCGGGAAGGGATGGTGTTATGTTTTGGCCGGGTTGGTTGCATCTAGGTGAGTGGATAGTTTTTGGTCCGAGAATCCGGTCATTGCAGAGGGTCACCGTCCTTAAAAGGGAAATCCCCCTCGGAGTAATTTTGTATGACTTCCCGTTGACTCCGGACTGTGTCCTTTTTTGTGATATGAACACCCACGCAATGCCCATGAAATGCCCCCTGGGGCAAAGTGCCCTTGGTAAATCACATTTTAGTATTGCATCGCATGTGTACCTCTTTGTATGGTGCAAAAGTGACTGAACTCCTACATAAATAGTGCCTTGAATCTTCTGCCAGAGGAGCCTCTGGCGGATTCCCTGAGTCCTTGCAGGTAGCATTTATGAATATGACTGGGAGCTGCCCTGCAGTACACTAAACATCTCCTGGACTTAGACTAGGGGGACCACTTGTTTCAGTGTGTGGAGCTACCTACTTCCTTATGGTTGGGACATATCAACTAACGGCTAGGGTGGTTGTCCTTGAATCTGGGGAACCAGGTTCAAGTCTCGGCAACAACGCTAAACATCCTGTGTTTCTGGGCAAATCACTTTATCTCCCCGTGCCTAGCAAAAAACGAATGTGTCTCATGTAACGCAACTGGTGCTATGTAAAGCGCTCTGATACCCGATTCCGGTCAAGTTTGCGTTATATAAAACTCTGTAAAATAAAAAAATTAAAATAATAATATTCCTGATGCTGCTCTGCATGCCTTTTTGTTGATACTGCTCTTCTTGCCCATCATTGAAGCATCCAGGCAACCCTGAGGAGTCTATAACTCCAGAAGATCTAAAGCAGACCGAGCCCATTGAACCCCTCACTGTGAGAAAGGCGAGGGCTACCAAGACATTGACCTCATCACACAGCAAAGCTAAGCTCATTGTCCGATGCACCATAGACCAAGACGGGATCCAAGAAAGCCTCCTTGAGTATTTGAAACTCTGGTAAATAAGCCTGGCATGCACACCCATCAGTGCACCAACATTTATTATTTTGATCTTTTTCTGCTTCGATGACAGTGCCAAGCATGGCAGTAAAGCACCTGTGTGGCCAGTCAGATAGCTAGGTCCATGGATCTTTGTTTTCCACACTGAACCCATAGGCAGTTGCCCATGTGTGCCAGGTGGAACCCTGAAGTCAGCTTGTCTACACCCTCCAAACATGGGTTGTGATAAAATGCCAAAGGGGGATATTACCCCACGAAAAGAGGGAAAAAACATTATGTTGGCAAACCAGCGATCTTTTAAAATCCTCAATTTCTTTGCTCCTAGTGCCCCTAGTGAACACCGGTATTCCAGCCACATGTTCCAATGTTTGTCTCTTCATCTGAGTGAGACAGTTTGTTTCAGCCTGCATCTTTAAAGAGTGTCCTCTTTTCACTATGATGAAGACAACTTCCTTGATACTATTTCAGGATACGAGTTTGTTTTCAGTTTCTATGAACAATGCTCCTTCCCTTCCATGGTGTCGACAACTTCCTGTATCTTTAATTATCGTTAAACGTGCTGTGTACACCCAATCATTCGCAGGACATTTATACTTTATTGTTGCTTGTATTCAGTGGCGCTTGCCTTGGAATGGGGGTGGTGAGGCAGGATGAAAAAATAAAAACAAATAAACTAACCATCGCTGCCACCGCATGCCTCTCCTCTATCCTCATTCAACACTGGCAGCACCAGAAGCACCCAGGCTCCCAGTCTCTCCCTGCAAATCACAATGCTGCATTAGCAGCGTTGTGATTGGTCTGAATGGCCTGTTTGGCCGCTCAGGCAATGCCTGGGAGCCTGGGCATTTACTCCATTGAGCTGTGCAACAAAGCCTGGTGGAGAACATCTCAAGTGCACATCAAAGTTTGGCCAGCCAAACCATCATGCTCACTTAGGGAGTGCAACCCACTCCTCACTCTGCTCTGGAGAGCTCAGCCCGCCCGACCCAACCTGGTTCGAGTCTGCACAGAAAAATAAAATGATAATAACGTCTTATTATCATTTTATTTTTATGTTTTTTCACTGCTCAAAGAGCTGTGCGGCAATGCTCCTTCGCCTTAACAGAGGAGCCGCCACTGCTTGTATTACTGTATTTCATTGTAACTAGATACTATTACAGGACCGGAGGCTTCTGATTATGCTTCTCTTTCTATTTATTTGCCACTCACAGCAGCCAATGAAAATGTTTTGTTCTGTAAATAAACTACATTTCCCATGATGCATATCCTGACCATCCCATCCTGTAAGACCCTATAAGAGCCGCAATAACCGGAAATCATCCGCTTTCTTTGCTGCTCACTCAGGAGTTAAGTGAATACCTTTCTCATTGCGATGTGCATGGTGTTGCCGGAGACGCATTTGTATGTCACTCGTTGCATGCTGTTTGCTTAATTGCTTAATTGCTTTGGAATGCTCCCCTCTGGAGTTTTTCTTTCAATTGTACTTTTGCCAATTACGCTCCCGCTAGGAGCCTTGCCTGTGCTTGTGCGCCCGATCGGGCTGCATTGTGTGTGGCACTACCGCTCAGAGATTTTTCAAACGTTTTTCCTGCCCGCTGGGCTTGATGTGATTGACGCACCTTGGAGCGCTAAGTACCACGCTGCTCCCGGCAGCATCTGATAATTGTTTTCCACCGCGGTGGCTTCCCTAATGTGACGGGCGGTGCCTGGAGCGTTCTCTCCTTCGCGTTGACGTGCATAGCCCAATTTGGCTACTTTTTAGTCGCATTTGGGCTATGCACATAGCGCGCTTCCCCTTGCTGTTCGAGGCTCATTCACCTTGAGGAAACTTTCCGTTTGTGATGCCTGATCTGACTGCAACAGTTGTCTGGCCCAGGAGGGAGAACACACTCCTCAAAACTCTATATATCTATATTTAACCCTCTCTACGCCCTGTGGGCTGCAATAATATCTATACAGCAACTGCTGAGGAGCTAGGTACTTGATATTGTGGTGTGCAGTGGGTTAGCTTCCCCCTTTACTCCTCTTAATACCCATGTCTGTAGTGCATCAAGGATGACTGGGTTCGCTATGAGGATGATGATGTTTATGAGGAAGAAGTGCATGCAACTTCTCTGGAGGATAATATTGTGGAAGCACTGGATGCTTCTGTCCAGGATTCTGTTATTCGGGCCATTGAAAAGGCAGTACCTGGTACTGTGCAACAGGCATTGGCTGCTGCGTTAAAACCCATCACTAAACAATTGGAAAAGTTTGTGAAGAAGCATGGGTTTAACGCTGAACCTAAGAAGGATGATACTTCAGGCGAGCCTACAGCAAAATCTTGGCCCCATTGCGGAGCACTTGCGACATTACCTAAATCATCTACGCCGCCGAAAGTGGGGGTTAAAGCTAAACCTCAGGAGCTTAGGGACACAGTCACTGATACTGATATTGACACCACGGCGACAGATACCCCAGAGAAGGAGGAACCTCCCAGTAAGAGATCACACATACAAAAAATGTTGAGCAAAATCCGTTCCTAACTCTAAATACCCCCTTTACTTTTAATCCGGCCGACATTGTTCACCTTAAATCGTCGGATTGGACTCCTGCCCGGAGGTAGCACCATATCTCCATGACAACCTATGCGAAAGTTTAGATAAGGATGTGCATAACAGGTTGCGCTAGTGTCCTAGCCCGGATATTCCGGATAAGGTGGCGGAGATGCCTGACATAGATGTAAGCCTCCTTACTTTCTTAAAGAAATTTGCTAAGGACCCAAAAAAGGGGATTGATCTGGCCTGGCATGGTTGCCAAGACAAACTTCTGGATGTGGCAGGGCCACTAGCCAAAATCTTAGAAATGGCCCTGGAGACAAAGGGGTCCGGTGCTCCCATGGATCCTGAAGTCCTGGCTGGTTGGACCCAAAGGGCTATTTGCTTGTTGGGCAACGCCAATTGTCTAATTACACAGAAAGGCATAAGTCACTCCTCATGAGAAAGGACTCTAACTTGCCAGAGTTGGCTGCGGCGGAACCAGGAGTTCTGGCAGAGGGCAACCTCTTCTGTGACCGTTTTGTAAAAGATGTTTCCAAGTATGTGGGCACTTTTACGTCCCTTGACAAGGCCCAATCAGCCATCAAACATGTTTTCAATGCTGGCCTTTTTAACCGGGTCGGGTAAGGCAGAGGACGCTCGTCAGGCCGCTACTATCAACAAGGTCCTCAACGTGGAGACTACGGCCGTGGTCGAGGCGAGTGGGACTCCACTCGCGGAGGTACCTTCTACTCGACGAGACAGCCCTTTAACAAAAGGCGCTTCCACAGAGGCGGACATCGAGCAGGCTTCCAAGCTCCAGAGTCTGCAGGTGAAAGTTTCTGACTATTTTGTGTTACCCTTTGGGGGTCGTACTCGACATTTCTATCACAATTGGGCTCTGATATCGCAAAATGCTTGGGTCTTACAGACCATTCAGGGTTTTCACCTGGATTTTTATCAAACTCCCTTTCAAGATGGCCATCCCCGTCAACTCTCTTTTTCCCAACTCAAATGCGTTTTCATAGTTGCAGAGCTCGACGCATTGCTGCAGAAACACGCAATTGCGTATTGCAACGATGGTCCTCGCGGTTTCTGCAGCAATATCTTCTTGGTTCAGAAGAAAGGCGGATGTCACAGGTTGGTACTGAATTTAAAGGAATCCAACCATTTCATGACTTACAACCATTTCAAAGTGGAGGATACCCATCTCATGGCAGATCTGCTGAAAGAAGGAGCCTGGATGGTCCGGTTGGACCTGAAGGATGCCTATCTGTTGAGTCCTATTTTTTCCCTCACTGTCGCTTCCTACAGTTTCAATAGCGGAATCGTGGTTCGCGTATTTGGTCCTTCCTTTCGGATTTTCCTCGGCTCCGTGGTGCTTCACCAAGGTGATGAAGTCAGTGATAGCACACTTGCGGGAACAGGGCATCCACATGATAGTATATCTGGACGATATTCTTATCATGGCTCAGACTCCGACGTTAGTCGCGCAGCATTTGCAGATGAACATGTCTATTTTTCAAAACTTGGGGTTTGTCATCAACATTCCTAAGTCAGTCCTTTGTCCTACTCCGATAATAGACTTTCTGGGGTTCGTCATCAATTCACAGACGGCCCAACTCAGCCTTCCTCGCACCAAACTGAAGGACATCAAGAAGGAACTTTCCACTCTGCTAACCAAACAGACTGTTTGATTGAGAGTGATTGCCAGAATAGTGGGTCTTTTAGTCTCCTCGATACAGGTGATTTTTCCAGGCCCTCTTCACTACAGGGCCCTTCAGAGATTGAAGATCCAACAGCTCTGGAAGGGCCTGACCTACACGGACAGAGTCTCCCTTTCCAGCGAGGTGCGAGAGGAGATACAATGGTGGCTAGCCCAAGGAGATTCATGGAATGGCAGAGCCATCTTCAGCTCTCAACAGGAAGTGGTCATAAAGTCAGATCCCAGCTGTTGGGGCTGGAGAGCGCGTTGCGGAGATATTTCCACCAGAGGTCGGTGGTCCCTGCGCAAGCTCGAACTGCATATCAATTGTCTAGAACTGTTGACAGGGTCGTTTTCGATCTGGACACTCTCTCCCAAGCAGGTCTCATGCTGCATCCTCCTGCGGATGGACAACATCTCGGCAGTGAGGTATATCAACAAATTGGGAGGCATGAGGTCGTCGCTGTTAGCAGAGATAGCGAAGGACTTCTGGTATTACTGCCTGAGCCACCAGATTTCGGTCATAACGGAATATCTTCTGGGACAATCCAACATAGTAGCGGATTGGAACTCACAATACCTTAAAGATTACAGTGATTGGCAGCTCCAGCCCCAGATTTTCAGTTGGCTGCAGGTTGTGTGGGACAGGTGTGAGATAGATCTTTTTGCGTCCAGACTGAATCGTCAACTACGGACGTTCTTCAGCTGGAGACCGGATCCGTTAGCGAGAGCGACAGATGCTTTTTATCAGGACTGGTCCATGTGCCTGAACTATGCCTTTCCTCCTCCATCTTGATTACGAGGATGTCTACTCTCGTAACCCGGCAACGGGCAGAGATAATCTTGATAATCCCACTGTGGAAGTTGGAGACCTGGTTCCCAAGATTGTTGGAGATGAGCTGCAACTTCCCCAGGATGATTCCTTGGTCCTCGACGATGTTCCAGGGCTCTCATAGAGAGGTGCATCCGATGGTAGTGTCGGGCAGTTGTTCCTGATGGCCTGGAGGCTTTCAGGCAACAATGGCAAATGCCAGGATTTTCCTACACAGCTGCTGCCTTCATTAACCAGGCCTGGGCCCCTTCCACCAGGAAGCGATACACTTTCAGCCTGGAAGGGCTGGGTTCGTTGGTGCGTGGAACATGTGGATCCCGTGGGGACAGAGCTATCCCATGTTGTGAATTTTTTATCAGAGAAGGCTTTGGAAGGGTTAGCATACCGTTCAGTTAACAATTTTAGGTCAGCCATTTCCGCTGCTCATTCTCAAATAGATGGCAAGCCTGTGGGCATGCATCCTATTATTTGTACACTGTTAAAGGGGATCCGTGTGGTGAATCCTCCCAAGCCAAAGTATTCTTCTTCGTTGGATGTATCTTTAGTTCTTGCCTTATTTGACAGTTGGCTGGATAATAATTTGTTGTCTAGGAAACAGTTATCGTCTAAACTTGCCATGATGTTATGCCTCTCTGCCCGTCGACGCTCATCGGACGTCAAGGCCCTGGATATTACAGGTAGAGTATTTACTCTGGAAGGAGTTTCTAATAATATTACTGCCAGAACTAAAACTTTCTCAAAAAGTATTGATTATAATGCCTTTCCTGCTAATGCAAAGTTATGTGTAGTTCAATGTCTTAGAGCATATGAAGATTGTACCAGGTCCATACGACCTGTTGGTTCAACTCAATTGTTGATTGCGCTACAAACACCATATAAACCTGTGTCTGAAACTACTATAGCCAGATGGCTAAAAACAGTCATGCAAGAAGCGGGTATCGATACCCAGGTATTTGGGGCACATTCTGTTTGTGGTGCCATGGCCTCTAAAACCTTCATGTTGGGTTCTACCTTCCAAAATATCATGAGGTTTGCTGACTGTTCTTCAGAGTCAACATTTAAAGAGTTTTATTATAAGCCGGTGGGTGATATAGTCTCAGTTGTAGTTGATAAGCATTAAACTAGCATAATCAGAAACTTCCGGTCCTGTAATAGAATAAAAAATTAGCTAGCATTTGCGCCAAAAATTTCCAAATCTATTAAGGACACGGAGGCGAGGATTATCACACCCGGTTATATTACAATGTTTGTAATGTTTACCCACCTGTATGTATTTATATTATGTTTAATTTATTAAATGTATTATATTCTGTTTAAGCAGAAGTTAAGGGTTCTGAGAAAAAGATGGAATAGGAGTACTTCTGGTTAAAGAAGACATTACTTTCCAGTTGGTTCGGTTCTGATACGTTGGAGGATGTTATTTTGGACTTAGGTTATTGTTATTGGAGTTTTACTGTTCGAACAAAGAAAGAGGATGATTTCTGGTTATTGTGGCTCTTATAGGATCTTACAGGATGTGATGTTCAGGATATGCATCATGGGAAATGTAGTTTATTTACATAACAAAACATTTTCATTGGCTGCTGTGAGAGGCAAATAAATAGAAACAGAAGCATAGTCCTTGCCTCCGTATCCTTGATAGAATTGAAAATTCTTGGCGCGAATGCTTGCTAATTTTTTACTCACCTCCACCCATCTGTTGTGATATGCCTTGGACTCCTTGCCTACATCTCCCTCCAGAGTAATGGTTTCTTAAGTAAACCAGCACTACCTTTTTTCAGACTTTCATCCCATCAGAACGTGCCTCGCCTGCCAAATTCCTGAGGATGATTCCTTTGAAAAAAGTCCAATTGTATTCCCAGAAGGAAGTTATTTCCATTAGGCTTATGACCTTCATACGTTACTGAAGGTTACCAGTGAAGGCTTACTCCACTCAAGGCTTACTCCACTCAAGACATACTGCGCACAAGGCATACTCCACTAAAGGTATACCCCTGGAGGCGGAAAGGGTATGAAACTCAGATTCACTAACGCATTTAATAACATAAATGTCCAGCCAGCTTATTTTACTTTAGAAATAGAAAGGACATAAGTAGTTGTGCTACAAAAAAGATATACACAAAATGAAACCCAAACACCATTATTATAGCTCTTAGAGTTAGATGTCTGTTACATTGGCCCTTTGGCCAATGCTACCATAAGGGCTTTATTTGGGTCAACTTAGGGAATCTTGGAGTGGATGTATGTCACTACCACGCACACTTTTACAACACGTACCATTACAACGCGGTTGTAACAACGCAAGTCGTTACAACGACTTGAGTTGGGGAGGGGGGGGGGCGCAAATTTAAAAAATATAATTTACTATTCCAACACCAGTCCCCGTGGATAGTAGGGAAGGTGTTGGGATATTAAATTAAATGATTTATTATCCTTGAGCGCCACCCAGCGCAATTCGTTGTAACAACTTTCGTTGTTATAACCGCGTGGTAATGGTACTTCGTTGTAACGCTTGCGTTGTAAACGTTGTATACCATCTTGGACGTTCTGGATTTTCTTCGTCTTCGCAGGAGCTAAACGTTTTCAAAAAGATTCTGGACCCCACTGGCACCAAGGAGTGGGATATAAAGTGACACCCCTGAAAACAGTAAAAAGACCTAGGTCCTGGAACTGGAATCACGATGCCAATGCTCAAAGCCACTGGGTAGACTGGGCAGAGGGGGCAGAAGCCACTATTGGTGAGAAAGGGGGCTTACTGTGGCGATCTACCGTCTTCGCAGAATAACAGAAGAGTAAAGGGATTGAGCACTTCCACTGCACATGCTCCTCTCCCAGGTTCACTACAGGAAAGCACACGGCTAATCAGGAAAAACCATACTGGGCAGGGGGACAGTGCTTTTCCAAGCTAAGCAGACCATTTTTATACCAAAACAACTGGATGGGGACAGTAAACCTTTAGGGAGATGATGGTTTACTGCCTTCTATCTATGGGCAATACAGTAAACAGGCTGGCTATGCACTTTTGTCACTAAGCTTAACCTCTGAGGGCTTCAAACAACGTCTGCGTGAATGTTAACAGCTTGTCACTTTTCCTCAAGGTGGGTAGGTACCGTATTACACCATGAACCGACTCTGACTGAGATAGACATAAGAAACGAATCAAAGGCAAAAACTGAAGGTTAGTCCTAACATGCACTTGAAGCTGATGAAAGACAGTATGTGAAGGAGAACTGGACCATCTTCTGGGGATATCTGCCTTTAGAATAGAAAATATACATGAACTGCACATATTTTCAGACATTATTAATAAAGCATACGTTATTAGACTTCTTGTTTATATAAACATATGCAAAACACAACAATCATAATGATTTATCATAAATTTAAAAAATACATTATGCTAATAACGATGATAATATACATGATATTACATAAATACTAAACTGTTAAGGAATTTATTAATTGAATAATAAAATAATGTGACTGTCAATGCAACTTTCCCCTTTGCACATAAAGATGGCAAGCGAGGTCTGCAAAATATCCTGACTATATTTACAGGTTGCATACTCTACCAGGAAGTAAAATCTACTCTATGTGCCCTGGAGAAGGCAACCACTACTGCAGAGAACATGCTTTGCCCTGGAGCAGATACTCCCATTCCAAGTGCTGATAATGTGCTAAGCCCTTGAGAAAATGCCCTCACAGCAAGTGGAGGCAATATGCCCTGAAGAGCATACCCGTCCTGTAGAAAAAAACACACAACACATGTGTGGGAAGGTCGCAGCGTGCTTTTACATAGCAAAATACTCTGCGAACATACATAGCTGTCGTGTTCTGACCTGGAAAAAAGGCCACCAATGTCCATGCATACAGCATGTTCCTTCTACCCTGTAGTACACAGCTGACCTGCATATCTGCTCTGAGCGTGAGGATTTCCCTGTTTGTGATCAAGGTCTTCTCCCCCTGATCAAGACCTCAACTTATACTCAGTGACTAAAGTTGAAATGCAGTGTGCAGTGGAGTCAAGATGCAGCTTTTCCTGCTTGGGAAACTTCTCCCACTCCATCAAAATGGACTACCAGACAGCTGAAAAGATCCCTGTCTAAGGTGCACCTAGACAGGGCTTCAGGACATCATCTAGCACATCATCCATGTCTAGGACATCAGTATTCTCCAAAGGCTCCATATCCAAGCTTCCAGGTTTTAAATTCCAAGGGCCTGATTCACACAGCACAATTTGTAGTATGTAAAGTAGTACTACAGTAGTACTGCTTACTACAAAATATAATTCACAAACTTGGAAGCCCCCCTTTCCTAACTTTTCTAAGGGGAGATCTCCACACATGTACGTTTACTGCATAGTAGTAAAGGGGAGAGAGATTGTAGAAAAATGGGGAATATCTCCTACACAATTGGAGTGGGTTAAGGGGGAGCATGGAGGCGTTTAGGGAGAGATTGCTGGGAACATTCTAATACAAACACTCGCCCACAAAAAAGGTAAGCCCATTGGTATTCGCAAACTATACAGCTAAAGTTACTGCAGACGAAAAGGCCACAATACAATTGTAAATATACTCCAGAGTATGGACTAAGTACAGCACCACACAAGGCATTCACAAGTACTCTTACACACATACATTCAAATTAATGGAGAAATGGACATACAATACCAGCATACAGGAAATAATGTTTAAATAAATTAATTTCGTTCGACTTTGTTAATTTAATGTTAAAAAATAAACAGAAAAAGTTTATTATAAGAATTCTGAATATCCTTTTTCTAACATTAAAAATAAGTTCAACCTTTGTTTAAAAAAATACTCAAATGAATTTAAGCTAATTCTATACATAATTTATAGTAATTTTTCTCCATAATATATACATTTTACTTTAGGTGGGATTTTATAAATAATCTCATTTAATATATTTAAATTAATTGTTTATTTCAACCTTAATAGTCCTATACCATTTTTATGTTCTACATTTAAAATAAATATATTCAATTAATTTACATTAATATTTAACATAAAATTAATTTTACTATTTTTATTTAAAAAGTTTAATATGCTTTTAAAAATTTCTCTCTACTTTACTACAAGGGATAACTTTGTTTGCTGACAGAGACTTCCAGCTACATATGAAAAGTTACATAGCGCCAAGAAACCTATGGTGAACGTGCGCTCTATAAGTTCGTTATAACATAACATAACTAGTGGTATTTTTTCACTAGTAAATTTGGCTCAACCTTATTTGAGAGGGAGGAGACAAGTTGACTTTGTAGTAACTTTACACTTGGAAATGGTCAATAGATAAAAGGGGTACATTTACTACAAAGTGTAAGAGAATATGTACACTTGTAGATTTATTCACAATGAGATTTGGATTTATGAATAAGCACCAATGTCCTTTTCTTTTCCCCACAGTTAGGGTGACCAACCGTCCGTAAATTTTACGGACAGTCCGTAATTTCAGCCGTCTGTCCGTTGTCCGTGAAGGATTCTTTAACGGACGCCATTTGTCCGTTATTTTAACCACCCACCTCCCTTCTTGACTCTGATGCTGTTGGGGTCGGGTTTTTAACAGACTCCGATGCAAGCTGGCATACCTAGTAGCAGCATTTGGAGAGGCACAGTGGGATGGCAACCCTCACACCTCCAGCCCCTGATGAACTGTTAAGAGGTGCTTGGAGGTGACTGAGAGGGAGGGGCTGCAGCTTCAGGAGCAGCGAGCAGGGGCATCTATTCAGATGCAAACAGCCCTGAATGCGTCTTGTCTCTGCAATTTAGAGGGGCCTCACACATCCCAGGGCCCCAAACATCCTAGAACCGGCCCCATTACACCAAGACAGCACGTGGTTTCAACAAACCTCGGTTCTGCAAACATGTAGTCTATAATGTAATGAAATAAAGAAATGGCACAATCGCACCCACACTGATTAACAAAGTATGGAGGACAATCAGTTAAATCAGTTCTCTCGGAGTATCTCCTTTAAGTACTGTACATCACAGTTGGAGATGGCAAAAGTAACATTTTGGAAAGAGAGCCTGTCCCTGTCTTCTCGTTGTCTTGTCCAGGAGGGGGTGAAAAGCCCTACCCCACCCTGGAAGAGACCAGCATGATACTAGAATACTGCACGCCCACTCCGGTGCCCACCCTGGTGGATCCTGTTCCCCCTCCTGGGATAGCTCCTGCCACCCCCCCCGCCCCCCAGTGATGGCTCCTGTCCCCCCATGTGGTGGCTCCTGTCCCCCCCCCCGCGCCTGTGATGGCTCCTGTACCCCCATCTGGTGGATCTGTCTCTACTTTGATGGAGGAGAGAAAAGGTAAATAGCTGGATGTATGGGTGGAAGGGTAGCTGGATGGGTAAAAGGGTGGATGGATGAGTGAAAAGGTGGATGATGAGTGAGTGGGTGGATGGATGAGTGAAATGATGGTTGGGTTGATGAATTGAGAAGTGCAAGGGTGAATGGATGAACGGATGAGTGAAAGGGTGGATGTAAGGATGGATGAGTGAGTGAAAGGAAGGGTAGATGGACAAAAGGATCAATAGATGAGTGAAGGAGTGAAAGGATAAATGGATGAGAGGAAGGATGGATGATTGATAGGGTCAATGGATGGATTCATGAGTGGATGAGTAGATGGATGGATGGGAGGGTGGATGGATAGATGGATGGATGGAAGGACGGATTGCTAAGTGAAAGGGTCGATGGAGAGAGAAAGGGAGGATGGATGGATGACTGAAAGGATGGATGTTTAACTGAAAGGGTGGATGGGTGGAAGGATGAGTGACTGGGTGGATGGATGAGTAAGTGAAAGGATGGCTGGATGGGTGAACGGGTAAATGGCTGAATGGATGAGTGAATGGGTGGATGGGTAGAAGAGTGGATGGATGAGTGTACAGATGTATAGGGTGAAAGGGTGGATGGATGGATAATGGATTGATGAGTGAAAGGATGAATGAAGGGATGGATGAGTGAAATGATAGATGGAAGGATACATGATGGCTAAGTTTGCAACTGGTTGAACGTTTGGATATGGCTGGGCTTACTTATATACTATTGCGCGACCTCTGATGTGTCTGTAAAACTTATCCAATTATCCTAAAGTTTTGTCCTGAATTTTGACCTCCTGTCCTGAATTTGTGTCCTGAATTTTGACCCTTTGTCCTGAATTTTTACACTCACCGTCCTGAATTTGCACCAATGCCAGTTGGTCACCCTACCCACAGTGCGTTACTGTTTTTGCGGGGGTTTTGTTATGCGGGCTTCTTATCCCTTTAATTAAAGCCTCCCCCCCACTCCCCCCCCTCCGCATTGTATCTACTTTTCTGCGACTGAGGCTGCCGCTTCCACTGTCTATGACTGAGAGCTCAGTTATATTGAGTTAGCGTTCTGTGCCAAATTAATCATAAATGTATCCTCTGCTTGTCTGCTTGACGATATGTATACGATCAGGTGGCCTCTGTCTCCCCCTCGTGTCCAAAGTTAAGAAGACATGCTCTATGCTTAAATAAAGCCGCCATTCATTCATTTTAAAACAGTGCTTAAATCTAATTTCCTCTTTTCTCCTACTGCAGAGGCCAAGTAGGAGTGTTAAATTAAAAAGACCCTAGTGTTCCTGTAACACTTCTGCTGTGTACTCGCAGGAGCCCCGTGAAGGGCCGAGTTTCACTGTCACTCATGGCAGGGGTCGTGGATAGGGTGACCAGAATTTTAAACCCAAAAACCGGGACATTTCCCAAAAATAGAAGAAGGACTACAATACAACCCAGCGAACAGAATGACAGTGCTCCTTAGCAGATAATTTACAGAAGAGGCAGTAAGAACACACATAAAATGCCATGTTTAGAGCCAGTAGCATGACTGTTAATTAAATTGCTTTCTTATAACAGCTGCTAACTATCCCTGCTTTACAAAACATAACAAGATACCTACCTAACACCGTTTTCAGCCAACCCTCTCTAAAAACCGGGACATGAGCTTAATTTCCTGAAATCTGCAGGGACAGCTGGCGAAAAACCGGGAATGTCGTGGCAAATCCAGGACGCCTGGTCACCCTAGTCGTGGAGAACGGCTTGGTTCCTCTGTCACAGAACTGCTCTGGATTAGCAGAGACTGTGGAGATGAGATGACTGTTTCTGTCAAGTCTGTGACTGAAAAGCATGGGCTATCTATGTAGCAGAGCTAAATTTTGCAGTCATCATTTATACATGCAGAGAACAGCTGAATGTTCCTGTCGTCTTTGCTTGGACAGCAGGTGCTGTGGAGAAGGCTGGCCAGTTGTGTTTCCCTGACTAGCAGGTGTGTGTTTACTTACACGTTTGCATGGTCTAAGACAAGGAAGTGCATTAAGCAACTCCTGCATGTTGCTGAGCAAAGAAACAGAAATAAACAGGACGTACAAGTGCTTAATTTGTGAAAAATTAAGTGCCAGGGCTCTAGTCAGGAGGCCTCTGCAGCTTGCACCACCCATTGCCACTGCCAGTGTTTCCAATGACAGTGACTACACAACTACTAACCAGCACACTGCTACAAGTGTGACGATTCCGACTATTCCAGGCTCCCAAAGAAATAAAAATAGCTTGGGCGGCAGGTATTAGTTGTTTTCAATCTTACTGAATTAATGAATAATTGCTGGTCTGCTCATCTCAAAATTATACAAACAGTGCAACCATGTGGCATCTGTCATAAGTGCTGGTGATCATTAAGTGCAAGCGCCGAGCACCGTAAATAACTGTCTCAAATTAAGCACTGGGACGAAGTATAATTCAGAGAGCACAGACACCAATCAGAACTCTTCTACCTTTTCCAGTAGGAATACAGTACCCCTCCAGGTTATGTTGTCTGCGCATAACAAGGTTAGCCGATGCTTGCCAGTGGAACATGTGCCTTGTCCCGGTTTGTGCATTTGCCTGCTTGAGGCCAAAGCTACAGCAATTAGGGTCAACTTCCATGGGCAACCCTGCCTGACCCTGTCTTCCACCGCCACCTATGCGATGTAAACATAGTATTGAGAAGTGGATGTGACAAGCTCATCCCGACCTGGGCTTGGCGGACACCTCCCCGAAGCCACAATGCCTTTACACAAACTAATGCCATGTGTGTAGGGCCGGTGTCTGCAAAGCTGCTCTCAGACCTGGAGGCGAAAGCTTTTCAGCAAAAACTCCAACTGCTTCAGGTCTTCACGGGCAGGACAAAAGATGTCGGAATCAGCTGGAAATATCGAGCTCAGAGCAAAATAAGCATAGAACAATGCTGAAATAACAGAGATAAGTAATAACCACACACCAGAGCAAGTCTGGAGCAAAGAATGAACAAGCATTTACCATGCAATAGGTCTAGAATTTGCGAGAGTTTGAGCTATTGGTATTGGAAATTACAATTCCTATTATTTATGTTTTGAAAACTTGCAATCTGTACGTAAACATGCACTCCGTACATATAGTCGCAGCTTACGAGAAGCAAGGCTGGCAGTAGAGAAGGCGCAGTTATTACCAGCCTTGCTTCTTGTAAGCAACAACTATAAGTACAAAGGGGCTTATTTAGAAGGCCCTTGCACCACTTTTGCGTCATTTTTAGCATGGGAAAAGTGACGCAAAAGTGGGGCAAGGGGCTCGTAATACTGCCCCAAAGTGCGTGTTTACGCACCGCATGCATGGTTTCCAAAACAAAAAAAAAAAGGCATCGCCATTTACATTGCCAATAGCTCAAACTCTATTGCATTGCAAATGCTTGTTCTTTAGCTGCTTCTCTTTTCTATCATTTCAATGTGGAGGGGACCATCCTTCTCCTCTTGTAACCCGCAGCAACTTAGCTCTACAGGGATGGTTGTTTTATAAAATATAAAGTATGGAAACTGTTTTGATCAAATTAATAACGCTTGGGAGCGTCGTTCCCCTGCACACTTAAAACTCTGCATACGTCTTAGTAGCAACAGGATAACAGCCTGATCTTCTGAAATGGGCACATTTTTTGCACATTGTTAAAGAGCATACCCCAATAACTGTGAGATTGAAGTTACTGCAATACAATTTTGAAGTGGCATATATTCCTGGAGTTAAGAACGCAAGGGCAGGTTTTCTTTTAAGGGCACCATTACAGTTAGTAAAAGGAGAACAGGTTGGGAGTGACGAAGATGAGGAGTGTTTGTTTGCAGCCGTGAATGTCTGGTTTTTCTGAACAGGAGGGTTTTGATGCCATGCAGCCTGGCAGTGTGCTCAAAAAGGTAAAGAGACACATTAATCAGTGTTGGCCTAATCTGGAGCACTTAGATGGTGAGCTTCAGCCCTATGCCAAGATTGTTCTTGAGCTGACATTGGAAAATGGCGAGATGATCATGCGGGGTGAAAAATGTATTCCCTGAGAGTTTGAGGGCACATACCATTGAGTCTGGTCATGAGGGGCATTGGTCAAATGAGTACCAAAAGGGGGATTCATCGAGTTTATTGGTGGCTATCCTTGGATCATCAGGTGGATGATGTTGTCAAGGAGTGCGTGCCCTGCTGTACTAGCGACAAAGACAAAAACAGACCAGGGGAGCTTTTTAACATTGTTAATCAACAAAGTACGTCATCACCCCCTCTTGTTATAATTGCTGAAAACGAATGATGTGAAGAAATAGCTAGCTTTTTCGCTGACAAAGTCACCAAAATTGAGCAATCCTTCTTATAAGTCTCCTATATGGCACCCCGTCTCTAACACCCTCGCCATCCCACCTCCTCTCGCGGCAGCGCCACCTCCAGTTCCCATTTCTGACCAAGCAACCACGAAAGGAACTAAAGGCGTCCTGAGACTCTCCAAACTGAAACACAATGCCAACTGGTCAGACTTCAAACCCTTAACTGAAAAGGAAGTCTTCAATATAATCATAAATCTAAAGCCATCTGCCCACACACATCCACGATTGTGAAAAATCTCAACCACATCATCGCCCCGTTTTGGACTCTTATCATCAACACATCTCTCACCACGGGTTGTGTACCGATCTCTCTCCAACTAGGACAAATCACGTCCATTCCCAAAAATTGCAGGGCTGACCCTAACAATCTCAATAACATCAGACCTATCTCCAACCTCCCGTTCCTTGTCAAGAGCTTGGAAAAAGGTGTCTTACAACAATTTACTCAACATATACAAAAATTCTTTCTCCTTGACACCTTCAAATCTGGGTTTAGGAAAGGCTATAGCACTGAAACTGCCATGCTGAATGTATCTGATGACATTCACAGATCCTTAGACCAGGGTGACGCTTGCCTACTTATCCTACTTGACCTATCAGCGCGTGCGACACTGTTAATCACCCAGTCCTTCTTGAATCTTTAAAGTTGTGTTTCGGTTTGAATGGCACTGTATTAAAATGGTTCACATCCTACCTTCAACACCGAGCGCAACAAATCAAAATCAACTCATGCATGTCAAAACCCACTTGGCTCAATCTTGGCATGCCTCAGGGCTCAATTCTTTTCCCCTCCCTTTTTAATCTCTTCATGGAACCTCTTATGGTCATCCTGAAACAAGCAGAGATCAAATATCACCTATATGCTGATGACACTCAACTTCAAAATCAAATCACCAATGACATTCTTCATCTTAACGACACACTGAACAAGTTACAATCCTGGTTTTATGCTAATCACTTAAAGCTAAACCCTATCACAATAGAAGTAATTCTTTTCTCCCCGAAAAGTAACCACCTTCCAATCAACAAATGGCTCAACGCTTTAAATTGCTCGCTAACTCTATCCAACTCCGTAAAATCCCTTGGCTTCTTCCCAGACAACAACATGTCAATGAAAGAGCACATCGAGAATAAAGCAAAAGGAGCACTGTTCACACTCAAAAACATCAAGAAACGCAAACCATTTATTCCCACAGATGATTTCAAGAATGTGGGGCAATCTTTGTTCCTCTCCAAACTAGACTATGGTAATGCCATTCTCACTGGGACACCAAAAACTCACCTCGCCCCCCTCAGAATAGTCCTTAACATGGCAGCTCGGCTCATCTCAGACGTTAAACACTTTGAACACATCACTCCTGCACTCAAGAGCCTCAACTGGCTTCCTATTGAAGGAAGATGTACCTACAAGACTGCATGTATCATCCACAAAGCCATTCATTCTCATACACCCAACTACTTAGAAAACGAGCTGTCTAAAACTGGAACCACTAGATCATTGAGAAGCTCCAATGCACTTCTGCTCCTACCTCCCTATCAAAAAACGTCAGCAACCACGTTGCACTCTTTCTCTGGAAATGCTCCTAGCACATAGAAATCACTACTGTGTGACCTTCGATGCAACCCTTCCTTCCCTTACTTCAAGAGAAATCTGAAACTCCTCCTCCTCAACAGATACTTTAACTTCTGAAACAGACTGAAAGCAGTTGAACACGGACAGGCATGGACAGTGGCCAGATTCTTTATCACATACATCTCCGTGAGGACAAACACGTCCAGAAAATAGGTGTCGCTGTTAGAAAGGGAGCCCTCACCTGACACCCTGAACAGCTTTTACCATACAAGTATCTGCATGTACCAGATACTTTTAGACCCAGAGTATTCTTTTAGCAACAAGAAAAAGAAAGCAAACAGAGAGATTGCAGATCACTTTCCTTGAATGAATGAAACAGCACTTACAGAGGGTACCTGAAGGCATCCCAGCGCTGGAGCGGAAAAACTAAAGCCTCAAGAGTCACGTAGGAACTAGCATTGGCATAGCTAATAGGTCTCACTTTTGGGACCTTATAAGTATTTAGTTATGCAGCACAATATCCTTGGTGCAACAACATCAACTGTTGCATGGCTAAACACTTATAAGGTACAAGGTTTAGCCATGCAACAGCTGATGTTGTTGCACCAAGGATATTGTGCTGCAAAACTAAATACTTATAAGGTCCCAAAAGCGAGACCTATTGGCTATGCCAATGCTTGTTCAATGTGTAAGCAGCTGAAAGGGTCAGCAAGTCGGTGACTGAGTAAGAGAGTAAATGATTAAGGGCAATGTATGTGTAGGGGCTACGGTAGAGAGGAGAAATTATGCTGGGCCTGCAGGCAAAAGAGGAGTATTTCACAGTAAAGAATAAATAACAACCTCCTCTGGTTTGTTTAAATGAAATAATAACAAAGACTCTTCAAAATGCGTCTGGTAAGAAGAGTGCTGAAGTAACACTGAGCTGAAGAGCATGCTGAGGGCTGCACCTGCGTGAAAATAAATCTCCCATGCAAAGACAAAGCAAACATCACAGGAGCATGCTGCTAGACAAAGGCAAACAGAGTGCCTGAGAAACGCAAAAACCTATATTCAGAGCAAACAAATCACAAGATACAAACAAGCCCATTAAAATGAAAACTGGTTTGAGAGAATATTTTTGCAAGTCCCAAGGGCGACCTTTACCCTGCTTTCCAGTGCTTTCCTCCACTGCTTCAAAGCAAGGTTAGTCATGCTGCACATTATCCTGTGTGCTCTGCTGCTGTGCAGAAATAGCAGAGTCATGGTGTGGGACGGCAGATAGAGCAAAGGAAATGCAGACAACGGGAGGGGGGGCGGGAGCAAAGTAGAAAACTGGAACCGAAAGTACAGCAGGAGTGGGACGAGAGCAAATGCAGACAACGGGAGCAGATGCATGGAATGATTTCCTTTAGAATGCATTACTAACCCCCAATTACCAAAGACTGACCATGAATCCTGGGGCTAGTGTAGCGTGCTAATCGCAGCAAAGCACCTCAAAGTCTCAACAGGGGTAGTAAGAGCTACATAAACGCATTTCAAAACAATATGTAAAAGATTTCAGTAAACTGCTCACTCAAATAACCTAAGCCTTTCAAATGCATACATTTGCATGCATAAACCACCCGACAAAAATGTAAATTGAAAATGAAGAGATATACGACCGGCCAGCCACTGGAATTGCATCTGAAAATATTCTGACTAAACCTTTGCGGGAGACTCACCTGCATCACATCACTGGCACAGTAAAATCGCCTGCCAGAGGGGCCGAATTACACTCCCCAAATCTCTCTGCCAGGTCAGGAGCAAAGAAATGTGGAAATCGGAGCCGGAGGTGACCTGGAGCGACGGGCGAAGGCCCTACTAAGGCCAACAGATCAGTGGGCTGGGAGAGCATGAAAACGAAAGCAATGGCCAGGGAGGAGGTCGTGAATCTATCTGGCGCTGCAGAGAGCATGGCTGAGACACCCCGGGAGTCTCTCCAGCCGAAGGACAACTGAGTTTTAAGGACGTGGTTTGTCAGGGCTGGGGAACCTGAGAAGCGATGTTGTTGCCAAAGAAGCAAGCCTGGTGTAGTCGAGGTGCGTGAATGGGACAGCGGAAGCAGAGGCGTTACTTCGGGATCGGAGCTGCGGGACATTCACTCCTGGGCCAACAGTAGAGCCTTGGGAGGAAGGGCCGGTGAAGCTAAGGCCGCCGAGGTAGATCTGAGAGATGCACAGGCGGACCGCGAGGTAAGAGACAGCGGTGTTCCAAGCTGAGAGCGGGGGCCTTCAGAATCCCATGGAAGGCTCACACGGGGCCCTGCCTGGGGAAACCGGGAAACATCAGCTGCGCAAGCGGAAGGGTGGCCGGGGCCGAATTTCTGGAATAACGCACTCCCACTGAACGGAGTGAGAGATCCTAAGTGAGCAAAGACCTGGGCGGCAAAAGAGAAAGTGATTGTGTACGCAAGTGGTGCGCATGAGACTTGAAGACCTGGCAAAACTGAAAGTAATTGCGATCTCGCACGCAAGTGGAGGAGGCAAGGGGAGTGGTGTGCCCGCACCATGACGAGAGAGGAAAGCCATATGGCGCCTCTGCTTGTCATTGTGCGTGTAACCGCAAGCTTGCAGCCGGGAGAACCCCTTGGTAGCACTTTGAAAAGCCAGTTACTTAATGTCTCTCCGAGCAGCGCATGCACGCTGGCTCAGGCAAGACCTACAAAGCCATGTTTTCAGCAGCTTAGGAAAGGCCATGTGATTATGTTCCTTTTGTAGATAAAGAGGGAGGGTTGTACGAAATTAGCCGGTCGCCGCTTCTGGTCCTTTTAATTCTGGGGACGACGGCCAGGTGTAGCCCATCAGAGCGCAACATCCTATTCGCTCGATAGGGCTGGACCATCGATGAAATAACCTGCTATTATTTTATGGGGAATGCACAGGGCCTTGAAGTAAACTCTCTCCCAGACCGGGAGCCAATGAAGAGATTTCATGGCAGGTTTTGCCGACTGCCGGTTCGGAGTCCCCATGAGAATCCTTGCGGCACAATTCTGCACTGTTTGGAGCTTGGCGAGGACTGAGTTAGGAGCTCCAAGGTATAGGGCATTCCCGAAGTCCATGCATGAGAGAATGAGAGCCTGGACCGTAAACTTTCTTGCCTGGAGGGGGAATACAGGGAGCCCTTTACGAAGCACCCTTATGATGCCAAAGCAGGAGGCCACAACCCTCCAGGCCTGGACTTTGAAGCCAAGGTCTTGGTCCAGCCAAAACCCCAAGCTCTTTATCTCTGGCTTAGGGGCAGGAGTGGGCCCATAGAGGCTGGCCACAATGTGTCTGTTGTAAAAAGAGAAGGATTGCCAAGAAGCATGATCTCAGTTTTGTCACCATTAAGTTTAAGATATGAATGTGTCATCCATTTGGCTACTTCTTCATGGCAGTGGCGAAGACAAGTGGAGGCCTTGTCTGAGTGATTCAGTGCGACGACCAATTGGGTGTCGTCGGCATAGGTCTCAATATGTACCCCAAAGGGAAGGACAATGTCCGCGAGAGGAGCCACATACACGTTAAAAAGAGTGGGGCTCAGGAACGATCCCTGGGGAACCCCACAGTGGAGAGGCAAGGATTTCTCCCTCAAATATCTGGAAAGATCTTTCCTCCAGGAAAGATGCAGACAAGTCAGTGCTACTCTGGACACCCCCAGATTTCTGAGTCGTTGGACCAGGATATGGTGGTTGACCAGGTGAAAGGCTGAGCTGAAAGCTAAGCCAAAATATCTTTTGTGAGACTTCAGGTTTAAACCGTAGGACCAACACAGGTCTACATTCTGTCGACTTAATAAACATAAAAGACATTTAGAACTAAACTGAAATTATTTTCTCGTACTTTTCCTCTGAGGAATAAAGCAAGGGAGTATTTTTCCCAACACAAATGAGCGAGTAAGACAAGGTCTGTCCTGCATTTACACAACAGTTCAACTGGCACTTTAGGGATCCTGGCAGTTAGCACCTGGGAGCATCTCCTATGTCCCCTGAGAGTGCTTAAATCAAAATACCAAAGCCCCTCCCCAAACCATTAAGGGTGCACAGCCCTTGTGCTACCCAGCTAAATAGGTGGGATCATACTTCACTTACTGGCCTCGCAGTAGCACCGCATGGTAGTACAGGCCTAGGAGAGCATTTGCATGGGAGAGACTGTCCAAAGCTGTGGTCAGGCTGTAGCACACAGTAGGTCTCTGAGAGGCACAGGGCAGGGGGCGGGGCTGCGAGAGAGAGAGTCTATAACAGCGTGGAACGCAAGGGTGGGTGATGTGTCATTAAGAACATGCAGATAGGGAGGCTCTTTGCTGCAAAGTGCACCAAAGTTAATGGTGATGCATGGATAGTGTACTTACAAGCACAAATCCCTACCTGCAGTTCTCTGCAGAGACTAGAGCCAGTCCATGGCAGCTGCGCAGTGCAGGCACTGCCAGCAGTGTCCCCTGCTCTTAGGCTAGCTGCAGCACAACCCTTCCTCTCCATCCGGCTGGTTCCGCTGCTCTGTGAGGCAGGCCAGGCTGGAGCACTGAGCTGATTGGGAGAGGGAGGGAGAGCAGAGAGGCTGGGGTGGATTAGCCAGGCAAATACACAATGAAAAGTGAAACTGGCGCTGTGCTGATAAAGTATGTCCACAATTATTTTTTTTAAAACAAGCAGGGTGGAGGGTGGTGGGTGGCGATACAGATGTTTCCCGGAACAGAACACACGCCCACCAAACACCTCTGGTGATGAGCAGCAAACAAATGTTGTGTGTTCGCTGGGAAGCGAAAAGTGTGCCTGCAACATCACAAAGAAGAATCTCATTTAAAAAAATGGTGCTGACAGATTGTAAATGAAACATACTGAGTAACAACACATGTAAAAGGGCCAGTCCTCGTGGGAGGTAACAATAGAAAGGAGGGAAGTACTAAGGAGGAACTAAAAAGCATATTAACAAATGAAAAGCCAACATTTACAAAGGACAAAGACAGCAGCCAATTAAAAGATGGGCAGAGAGTGGGCAGAGCTTCAAGTCCATACCTGAATACAGCATGCCTCGAAGAGACAGCACAAGCGCTACCTAGGCGAGACCTAAAAAGGGACAAAAATATTGCCTAAATATATAATGCACCTGTCGGAAAGTACTATGCTTGCATTGGGGTGCAGCTTGCAGCTATAAGTAAGCAATTGGAATAGAAAGTGCAGGGCTGTCGTGACAGAAAGAGCTATGTTGGTCATCTTGGATTGGGATACAAAGACGAAATTCCTGGTCAGGGTAGTACCATGCCCTAGTAAGAATCCACATATGTTGAGGGTGTGTACTGCTGATCTTTGAGTCCCTAAAGAATGCTGGAACGTCCTCAGAGCAGTCAGCCTTCAGCATCACACCCATTATTGTAACATACAGTTGTGACAGACATATCACAGTGCATCCACAAGAAAGTGAAAGCGGCTGAGTAGGAAGCGTTATGCCAACATTTCCCTATGGACCTTTAACATGAGTCGCCCCTCTAGAAGTATGACACGACACATACCCATATTAATCCATACCAGTGGCTGTGTAGTTAGTACGCAGATCGAGTCACGTGTGGCTTGAGTGCAGGGTTTAGAAAATCTATTCCAGTATATCTAATGCCTTGTCTGTGTTTAATGAAGCAACTAAGGGAGAGTTTTCCAATCAGCTATTTTTGGCATACCATTAAAAAGGCAGCAGAGATGAGCCAAGGTGTTCCGACCCAGAACAAACTTGTTTTGGCCACAATTAACAAGTTGCACCATAATACCTTGAATTCTGGTGGCTAGGCCCATGCTTGAATTTTATAATCCAGGTTTAGTATGGACATGAGTGATAGTAAGATCTATCCAGGAGATCCATGTCCAATTTTGGGGGCATATTAATGATAGCCTTGTGCATCAGGGTGGTCTTCCACAGGGGGAGTTAGGAGTAAAATGTCATGGAACGGCGAATCATCATGTGGGATACGTTTTTCCAGCCATGAAGCCACTCAGAGGGGCGTATTAGCATGAACCTGTTTTGGCGTCAGGAAACTGCCACTAAAACGTCGATAATGGGCTTGCTAATATGCGTTATAAAATTCCAATAGAAGCCCAGGTTATATGTCCTGCACATCTAACCTGGGCTTCTATTGGAATTCTATAACGGATATTAGCAAGCCCATTATCGCCGTTTTAGCAGCAGTTTCCTCCCGCTAAAACGGCGATAATTTTAACGAGGTTCTTGCTAATATGCTCCAGAATGTGTTATTTCATGGGGTTTACTGCATAAATGTACCACCTGTGCTGAAGAGGTGGTAATTGTATGCACAGGCTTGTAGGTGGAGTAGGTATGAGAGAAGGGATCAGGGGGATTAGGGGAGGACGAGGGGAAACTTTTTTCCCTGCACAAAAAACAGAGGTCTGCCCTCATACTGGATTGAAACATCGGTTATGGTACACCCACACTCGATAAAACCGGGTGTGGAAATACCTACCAACTCTGACAGAAACAAAATTCTGTGAAGTAATTTCACTTTGCCTGACTCACAATCAGGCTAGTAATAGATGCAAGGCGATGCTCTGTGCCACATTTAGGGCCTGACTTCTCTGTTTGGGGCGATGATGAAACCTCCACCATTGATTCATCTTGGTTCTAACATACATTGATAGGGAATTTCAGGAACTGGTCCTGACATTGGGATTAGTTGGAATGTCAAACACTTAAAAGAGTATATAAATTATTATAATTTGGAGCAAGATATTGTTTAATCATATCATATTATTTTGCAGGAAATTACAGGATTTTCTCCCTTTTCACATGAAGGCCGTCAAGGGCAGTAAAGAATGGTCATCAAGAGGTCAGGTTATTAGTTTATAAAGATCAATAGTTAAGATGATAACATTTGTAAAGCATAGGAAACAACGCATTCTTGTTGTGAAGGCTGTTACAGTGATAAGCATTATGGGTTTAATTCCAGTAGAGTTCTAGCTGTATTCTAACCTTTCACGTAGTATAGTTAGGTCCTTATTTAGAGGTGGGAGGAGGTAGGACATGCGATAAAAGGGGCAGATATCCCGTCAGCACAATTTAAAGTGCCATTTGCATCAATTCACACTTAATAACGTGGATGGGATATCCGCAACTTTTTGGCAGCCCAACGCTAAATAAGGCCCTTTGTCTGGCTGGGCAGCTCTCGACAGCGCTAAAGTGGGATCATACAAATAAATTCATTTTGACACCAGGAGATTTTAAAAGTTACTGGGAAAGATAGCTATCTGAACATTAATTCATTATAGAACCCTCGGTAGTAGTGTTCTAGACCCCTTCCCAGAGTATTTATAGTAAGGAAGCTCGGAATGCAATATTTCCTATCTTTCGCATTTGAAAGTTTTAATTCTGTTAAGGACATGAGGTGAGGACTATGCTTTTTCTTGGATGTATTATATAGCAGCTCAGTAGAAAAGCAAAAACAATACAAAACTACAACAGCCAATTCCAGAACACGTGATTCATGAAAACATTCCAGTCACCAGAGCCCTCCAATGCCAGTGCAACCTCGTCACTTCCTCTTCTTGCTACAAGGTGACTTTAACAACCTCACGCTTTACCTTGTTTCATATAATTCCTTAAGAAAATAATTCAAATCATTGTTACCTAATTCTTAGTTACAAAGAAATAATCACATTCAACAATAATACATATCTTGGGCAAAGAAACAAAATAATTCCATATCAAACAACGAAGGCCTTTATTGTGATCAATAATACACAACCCATTATTATGATCATCAGAACCATAAATACAGGGTGGAAATAATCCAGCCCCTCTGTGTCCTTAACAGAATTAAAACTTTCAGACGCAAACGTTAGGCCATTTTCAGTATTCTATGGCAGGTCCAGAGGTGAGGATAATGCTTCTTCATCGCTTAGATAGGCCATTAAAAGAAGATCTTAAAAACCGAACTGTGAGAATGTTGAGTCCTTAGACTAGTATGCTGGTTTCATTATCAGATCTAGACTCTCATGTGACGGTTCCAATTTAGTTGCCATGTCTCCCCTGACTTTATCAGCAGAAAACCAGCCAACGTCTGTACCAGCTTCTGCCTTCACCCATTTCAACCAACGAGCCAAGTTGTGTTTAAAAGTGGTGAAAATGCTTTTAGATATGAAATCAAATGTTGCTTTACATCCCTGGCTCCACATTCTTGCACCATGTCCGTACATTCCTATAAAAAATGAACTATTCATACCCAAAAGCATGAGCTTCTCAAACTGTGGATTTGCGTCCCACTGGTGGGTCGTGATAGTCCAAGGAATAAATAAAGATGCCTTTAAATTCTGTGTTTATCTTGTCACATTTACTAGTGCTTCAAAGACAGAGGTCAAATATCAGGCTACTTTGTTGGACAAACTTCTTTGCTTATTCTTTTAACATGGAATTGGTGTTTACTTTTCTTTCTCTGACTGCAAAGTGAGAAGAGTTTTTAAAGTGAGTTATGTGACAATCTAGTTGAAGTATTGGTAGTGAGAAAGGAAAGGCTGTAGGATGTCGTTTGTTTTCCAACACACATCAAAATATAAATAACTGAAAATGACCTGTGTGCATTAAGCAGTTAGGTAAACAAAAATGAAGAAATGTTTTTGAAATTCTAAAGTGTACTGGAAACAGATTTTAATAGGATCAAAATAAGACACTTTACTTGGTAATGCACAAATGCTTAATATTAACAGAAACCCAATTTCCACAAATTTTTATTTGTGTGCTACATAGTTTTATCAGTAAAGCTGTATGTCTGTGGAAAGATAGTGGCCATTTCAATGGAAAAATGTGCTGCCTGTAAATAACAATGCACTATCACACAATGCTTTAATTATATAAAAAAAACACGCCTCCTTTTGTCCATTAAAGGTAGGTGGGTCGCAAAAGTTTGTTGTTCCGAAAAATGGGTAGTGGTTCTGAAACATTTGGGAACCATTAGACTAGTGTTGTCTGAGAAAGTTGGATAAACAAATAGACCTAGTCGCTGTCTTCGTACTCCAAGCTATTATAAAGGTCACATCCTCTGCGGTGTATTAGTATGCCTTTTAGAACCTCAGAACCTCTTCCACATGATAAGAGACAGATAAACATGGCCAATTTTGTAAAAGAATGTTTGCAAGTTAAATACGAATTGTCAGGCCAATTTTTTAAAAACATCCCATATGGACAAATACTTTGGTTCAAGGGGGACAGTCATAAAAATACTCTTTAGTAACTTATGAATTAACAGATGTTCTCAAACCTCATGATCTGCTACACGAGCATCGCTGAGACAGAAGATTGGTATGAATTGTTTGTCTGCAAAGCCTAACTCAAACTAACTCACTCAGCTAATAAATTCCTATAATAAGGTGAGCCACATCTAGCTCTCATACCCATCCTGATGATGTCCGATGCTATTAACAACCAAAAATCGCTTTACTATTTCACAAATCCACGTGTCCCAGTGACCACTTCAGCACCTGCCTTGAGTCCTCTAACAGTAGAATCAGATCTGAGTATGCTGACCTGAGATGTAAAATTTTCTATCTGTCTACAGCTTTGTAGTGTAATGGGCCAGGCAATCAATAGCTAAATCCGTCATAAGCAGAAACTCTTTCTTTATACACCCTATCTTTGCATCCATTAGGAACAAAATAGACAACTGAGAGACTTCCTAGGATTATATGAATTCCATCTGTTGGCTGGGGCTCAAGGGTGACTTTGGGCCATTGATGATAAGCCCCAAACTCTGTAAGAGTTCTATCATGAATGAAAAGCTGATGTCTGAGAATCTTCTGGTCCTGAAACATTAGGATCATATCATCCAGGAAAATAATGAAGCAGAAACCCTGACCTCTGGGAGCCTTGAATACTGGTTTCATCACCTCTGAAAGCACCAAGATGCTGACGAAAGGCCAAGTCGTAGAGCTGTAAATTTGGAAAGGTGTGCCCTCCACTGGAATTGCAGAAACCTGCGGTCAGGGGGAAAATACGTATAGTCAGATAAGCATTGACATCCAGACGGGCCATCCTGTCTTCTTGCCTCAGAACATCTCTCAGGATGTGGATGCCCTCCAACTTGAAATGCCAATAAAGGATAAAAGCAAGGTCTGCATTTCGGAATCTTATCAAGGATGCCATTTGAGATGCATAATTCATACGGCAGAGATGCCGAATTGTACAGTACTCTGACTGTAAACACTGGAAGACCCAAGCGTCTGATGTCAAACTTAATACAGAATTCTGCCCTGTAGAATTACTTTTTTCACTGGAATAAGAATAATCTGTACTGAGTTGTATTTGGTGTTGCCTCTGTAACCGCTTCTAGTGCAGCTCTACCGCCTTAGGACCTTGGACAAAACAGTCACAATTCAACTCGGGTCCCAGCCAATTTGTCTTTTGCTGTACTGTTGAGGGTGGTCGAGTACCTTCTGCCTCAACTGCCCTGGTGAAAATGCCTTAGTTCTCAAAAGCACAAATGTAGCGATGGAGTTGTAAGATCTTTGAAGAAGGAATTGACAAACAGCAAGCTATGCCCTATCTGACCTGCTTCTAAAGGAGCCAGATATCCTAATTTCAGGTCTAGTATGATTAGCATAGATCAGCAGCTCTCTGGTGAGATGGCACAATATGCATTACCCAAAAAGCATATTGCCCACTGGGCCTACCGTGCAAAGATGTCGGGGTTATGTTATGTTAAGTTTATCCTGGAAACCATGCCAGGCACGGTTCAACCTTTTTTTATGGTCCTTAGAATACTTACTAAGGAAGGAAGCCATTTTTGTGTTGATCTCAGGAGTCATGGCCTCTGTTCCGTCGAAGGAGAGATGGGTATGTACTACTTCAAGGCGACTACACAACTCTTTATCACTAGGTCGCCTTAACATCGTCTTGACATATACTGCTCTTTTTTCTGACGGAGTCTAGTCGGAAAATCTCGAGTGTAATTTTGTCTAAGAAAAACATGCCCTCCAGAGCAGTCTTCAAAATATCTAAGTCTAAGGATGCGTTAGATCCCGAGATCTTTGAGCTGTCATTGTGTTTCTTTTATCTGGAATGGGGAATCTGCTCATCCTTATGAGAGTCAACAGAGACACCAAACTGGTAATATGCCTCTTCATCCCCTTGGTGGTTACCATCCTTCCAGACTGCAGAGCACAGTCGAAGGAGAATGTAATTCATGAGCCTTTCTTGTATTCCCTAGGTCATGGTAGGAGGGAGTCTTCAAGAGAACTAATCACCTCATAAACCTGATGGTTTGTCATCCTTATAGCTTTCATTACAGTTGACTCAACCTTGATAATCATAGTCGAGGACCACATTCTGCCTGTGGTTCTGATTGTGAGCCTCCAAAGGAGGAATCGCGGAAAGGGATCTTAAATGAGATCGGAGGATCTCAGAGTCTTATTTACTGTCACCTCAATCCTCTTCTGAACCGCAGACTCAATCAATTGGGACAGATTGTTCCCCCAGAACAAAAGTAGGGGACCCTAGACATTGAGGATCAAATAAATAGTAGACATATACTTAATAGTATATATGACCTCTGCCCAGCCGGACAGGTTTTTTTAATTATGCATTTGTTTTATGTTACTCCGTATAAATGACAGTTATACAAAAGTGGGCACAGCCTGTGACCCACAAGAGACAAGGACAAAACAAGTGACACAAACAATTATGTAGAAACGCTCAAAAGCGGTCTGTACTCAATCCTTGGTAATACAGACTAGTTTACAATCACAGCAACCCATTGTTGTTCAGAAATTATGAAGTCAAATCAACATATCGTGCATTTAGGTCGACGACGTTTCGATGCAATTACACAATACTTGCATCATCATCAGGACATAAAATAATATGTCATGTTTGTCTTGGAAATTGATTACAATCACAAAGCCTTTTTTGCGAGTTTACATAATGCATAAGAACAAGAATAAGGGAAGAAACAAAAAATAAAAAATCAAGAAAAGGTCATTAGAAGCGACTAGGCATGAATCCAATTCATCTTATAGTTAACATCACTACCCAGCAATTTTCATAGTGCTGTGTGAAAGAACTGGATACACATAGTGCAGTGGGGCACATGCTAGTGATTTCAAAGAACCATGCACAGGTGTGCGTTTCTGGTGTATTTAAAAAGCGGCGCAGTGAAAAGAACTGGTTAAAAAACTATGAAAATCAAAGGCTTGTGAGGATTTCTTAGTGTGATAAAAAACGGCGCAGTAGTAGAGGTGTTCTACTTGAAGTGACTTATATACATGCTCATGGCCGCGGGCGCCAGGAAAACCGGTGAATTATATTCGGCTGTCGATCTGTTGAGGAATCGGCGCAGTGAAGGAAAAGGATGGTGTTGAATAATAGTGCTTAGAGAACGGCGCAGTGTCGATAGGGATTAACAGTTAACCTGACTAAATATGCGTGAAGTATGAAACCTCGGAGGCATATATATCAAGTGGTTACCTCGTGATTTGTTCAGGATGGCTCCATAGTAAGCATTCCGCACAGCGTTACCCACTAATAAAAGCGAAAGTTAAACCAAGATGGGCTGTTAGATTAGTTACCGTGTTTTCAAGGCGTGCAATTGATGCAATTCGGGGCGGGAATAAATACTCACAATGGTTTCGTTTTCCGTGAGAGGTAATAGATGGCTGAAACAAGGGGAATGATTAATTAAGTCTACCGAAGGTATACATCAGCATGGGGGATAGCCGAGGGACGTTAATAAACTTACTTAATTCGGTCGTTCAATGCGAGTGGTCCTGGTTAGTACTTCATATGAGGGATCTGGCGGAAAATAGGACTACCATTAGTTATCTATCCAAGGAGTAATAACAATTAAGGGGAAGGCAAGGAGCGGTACTCACAATCTGTTGCAGCATGATGGCTGGACAGGGGGATTCTGGCAGCGATCGCTAGTTGGCTGGCACGAGAAACTCATAATTATAGTAGAGGAAGGACTATACGCCAGCGTCAATGACTTCGGCGGCCATCTTGTAATGGGTTTAGTCAATAGTTAGTTCAGCTAAGGGAGCTACAGATAACCGGGAATTACAGTGGCTTGCTAACCGGGATAATGGATAAGCAATTATGTGTATCCAGTTCTTTCACACAGCACTATGAAAATTGCTGGGTAGTGATGTTAACTATAAGATGAATTGGATTCATGCCTAGTCGCTTCTAATGACCTTTTCTTGATTTTTTATTTTTTGTTTCTTCCCTTATTCTTGTTCTTATGCATTATGTAAACTCGCAAAAAAGGCTTTGTGATTGTAATCAATTTCCAAGACAAACATGACATATTATTTTCTGTCCTGATGATGATGCAAGTATTGTGTAATTGCATCGAAACGTCGTCGACCTAAATGCACCATATGTTGATTTGACTTCATAATTTCTGAACAACAATGGGTTGCTGTGATTGTAAACTAGTCTGTATTACCAAGGATTGAGTACAGACCGCTTTTGAGCGTTTCTACATAATTGTTTGTGTCACTTGTTTTGTCCTTGTCTCTTGTGGGTCACAGGCTGTGCCCACTTTTGTATAACTGTCATTTATACGGAGTAACATAAAAAAAATTGCATAATTAAAAAAACCTGTCCGGCTGGGCAGAGGTCATATATACTATTAAGTATATGTCTACTATTTATTTGATCCTCAATGTCTAGGGTCCCCTGTTCTGTAAAATAGTCTACTGCCCAAGGACCCTAGTGTGATTCCTTTTGGGTTTCCCTTGTCGCGTCAAAACCCAGAACAAAAGTAGCCATGGGTTCCTCCTTGGCAGGAGTTACCGAATTTTTAGAAACATGTAACTGCACACCTGCACAGGTTTCTTCCTTTGCATTGAGAAACGGTAGCACAGCCCACCTCTCAGTAGAGTGAGATTAGGTGGGAGACCTGGAGTGCAGTTTCTATGATGTCCTGGTCTCTGTTCTCCTAAGGGCTACTCCATACTCAATCAATTTTACAAGCCACTAGAGATGCACTTCAAGTGCAATGGAAGCAAGACTGGGGGCGTGCAACTTTTTCTGCACAGAACTTACAGCAGGGGTCTTCAAACTGTGGGGCCCGACCCCCAGGGGGGGCGTGGAGCGATTGAAGGGGGTCGCGCCTTCCCAGTCACTCTGCCCAGGCACAAGGGCTTCAGCCCCCCTCCTCCCGTATGTGTCTCAGCCCGGGCTGCTGCAGTGCAGCTCGAGCTGCTGTGGGATCGGCTGGGCAGTGTCTGGAGTCTTATCTCCGGCACACCCGAGTTTTTGGCAGGTCGTTAAAGACCATTTGCATATTTACATCCCTTTGTAAACAGGTTACCAAGACTTTGGTTTTTTTCTGGTTCCAGTACCCCCTGAGTTCCCGCTCTGCCAATTCCTTACATTTAAACAGTTCTATCAAGAGCAGCTAGGAATAAAACTCCAGGAAGTGAAGAATGTCACAGTTCAACAACAAATGAAACTAGCTAAGAACAGAAAAAAACATTCATACATCTTAAAAGGTTTTTTCTCTACACCAAGGGGCGGAATTACAAGCCACTTGCAACACGTTTGCGCCACTTTTCCCATGTTAAAAGTGACTTAAAGTGACGCAAGGGGCTTGTAAATCTGCCCCAAAACATTTTTCACTTTTGCCAATTTCTATTATAAGAATAATTTATCTTATAAAAACATTATATAGAAGTCCCATTGCATCTCAGCACTCCAACTCACGAGAATTTGGTCCTGTGGATGTGCTGGAGATGTAAAAAAAATAAAGCACTGAGGGGCAGATTTACAAGCACCTTACGCCACTTTTGCTCATCCATTCCGTCACTTCTGTGATGCAGCGTAAAGCAAGAGCCATGCTGCGGGGGATTTACAACGTGACACATCTAGAGAGCTACATCACGTTAGAAAGGCCTGCGCCACATGTAACCTGCGTCAGGTTTCATGTGGGCGTACCGCCGCAGGGTGGGCTTTCCGGTGCTGGAATGCCTCGAAAAGTGCCTGAGTGAAATCTACAAGATTTCACTAAGTCACATTTTCGACCCCGCTGCGTAAAAAAACCTTGCACCTGCTTGAAGCAGGCGTAAGGTGTGATGCACCATGTGGAAGATAAGCCGGGTTGGCACAGTGCTGGAGTTGCGTCGCGCCCACAACACAACTCCAGCACTGCTCCAACCTGAAGACGGCAGATGCGACACGCATCTGCCTTTCCTTGCGCCATGGCATGCCGCATTGTAAATGTAGCGCATCCGTTGTGGCTCAACATTGGCATTGCGTGTCGCCATTTCTTGGCGCATTCCTGCTGATCCAGGGATGCACCAGGTAACGTAAATCTGCCCTTAAATATGCTTAGGAAACCGTTTGTTAACCTGCGGCACTGGCAAAGCCATGAATCCAGGCTTTTTGCCCACTCCTGCTCTGGGACCAAAACGTGTTGTGCTGCCTGGACCAGAGCTGGAGTTTGATAAATATGTGGATTCTGCCAACAGGTTTGGAATTTTTTGACATGAGGGGGTCCTTACACCTGAAAATGTTGACAGGGGGGTCTCGGCATCCAAAAGTTTGAAGACCTCTGCCTTACAGGTTCAGTCATCACAGATGCCCTGGGGTAGATGTGACATACTCCCAAAATGGGCACAGATGTAGAAAGGAGGCTGCGGTGCACGTATGTCCCTGTGGAGCCCACAGGGCTTGTGCTTGTGAGATTAGTCTGAAAGGGTAGAGATAACTTGAAATTTCAAAGTAAAAAATTACAAGAAATATTCAGTCAAACCAAAATAGGATACAATGAATTAAAGTTATGCAAATATACAGAAGATAAGGAGAGAGAGAGGGAACGTAGCTGCAGAGGTGCAAAAGAAGATGAAGTGGGGATGTTGCACCAACATGTTATGGGCACTGTAGATGGGAGTGTTGTCATGGATCAAGTATTCTATACAGTGTTACTGGATGTTGTAGGTCTTTTATTGTTATTTTCTTTCGTACTAAGCTGCTATGCTAATAAAGCACAAAAGAAGAAAGCATAATATTTGCATCTGGACCTGCCAATTAATTGAAAGAGCCCTTTTTAATGAATTTATTTTGAATGGGAGCTTCTCAAACAATTACCAGTCATGTAAGACTTGAAAAATAAGGGGACTTTCAACAAATAGGTTATTTATTCTTTTTCAGAATTCTCCTTGTTAAAAATTACAGAAAAGTGCGTAAATGTGGAAGGAAATGAAATTGATCAATGTTATGTTTTCTATTGAAGGGATGTCCTAGGAGGCTCACTAAGAGTGAACGTGACCCCGCTTTTTATGGGATGAAGGAAGCATCCATAACTTGCCAAAAAGAGATTTTTTTAAATAAAAGAATGCCCCAAAGAAAACATGGTAAAAAACTGTCCCTTATGTCAAATCACATCTCTTGAACATAAGGTCCTACAAGTTGAAAGAGTTATATTTAGGACCAGAATTTTTTTATCTCACAGACTATAATACTGTGTGAAAGAGATGGTGGGGTTTTATGATAGAATGGGAAGTGAACAAATGTGTTTTATATTCTAACACAACTTTTGGCCATAAAAGGCCCTCCATCAAAGGTCAGGACTGAATGAGGTATTCATGATAAATGTGAAAAGAAAAGGAAAGTGTTAGCTGTAATAATCAGTTTGCAGCTTGCACTGATGTATATTGACATGCTCTGTGAACTCCTTTCATCAAGAGAGGTAAACGTTTGGTTGTGAAGGAGACTTGTGACTCGTGACTCATGATCCTTCCCTGTAACCCGCAATGCACCAGCACAAAGGCTTCATCTAATCTGTGTCAAAGTAAGTGTAATAATCTGAACATTGTTCAATGAAAAAACACAAAGGGACAGTTATAGTTAGGAATTGTAATAAGATATTACTTTACATTTTTTTTGAAACCTTAGAAATTTACTGGAAAAACCAAATGTTAAAGGGAAGTTATATTTAGGGGAAAATGTCAGATAAAAAAACAAACAAAACAATTGAAATTCACAAGTTATAGTTATCTCAAAAAACTATAAGGCCGGCCCTAAAATTACTATAACTCACACCCTCGTCCTGCACTGCTAATTACCTCACAAATTACATCACTCTGGACATGTTCTATGACAGCATTGATAAAATGAATGCAACATGTATGTATGTATGTGTTCTTGTAAAGCGCACTGCTGCCCTGAGGCGTCGTGGCGCTGTAGACCGCTGGGCAACCCGTCCTGGCTATCCCTGTGAGATGGTCCCTACTGGGTATCTCCAAGGTGAAACCAGGCATCCCCGACGAATGTGGGGGCCGTTGTAGAGATGAGGCAAGCTAATGCCCAGAGTTGCCGAGTGTGATCCCTGGTTAGAGTAGGCACTGAGGCGACAATTATCGAGTTCACTGACCCTGGTCCACGACCCTGCCGCGTCGGGAATTGAACCCTGGTCCTGGGCTGTTCTCTGCTTCCGGGTCTGCCGCCTCTAACCAGTGAGCAACACCACTTCACAAACATCTGAAATTACGCCATTCATGGCAACATTGTGCATGGTGAGGGCACAAGTAGTTCTAGAGTCACCCCGAGGCTCCAAAAAACATAAGTAAAAGGCCTTTACAGGGATCATAGAGCAGTGGATAATAAATTAGTGGCTCATGCCGCTTATTTATGATTCATTTTAGTTTAAAATAAATAATACATTTGGTTGACGGTGCCCAGGGCACCCAACTCGTTTTTCTAAAGGTTGATGGTGGGAGCACCAGGGCCCCGTGGCCCCAGACAGTTCCTCTCGTGGGAGCCAGACACTGGGTCACCCATGATGTTTTCATTGTTGGTCGCCACAGGGCGAGCTCCAAAGCCTCTGGTGCTCTACCCGGATCTCTAGCCAAGCACCTATAGTGGTGCTCGCAGAAGACAGCTCCATTACTTTGCTCCCGCCTGGGCGGGAGCAGCATTTTTCACTGCTCTCACACCAGCGGGAGCAAAGTTGTGTTGTCTACCAAGGAGAGTGCAGGCAGGGAATAGATTTTCCGTTCTCTGCCTGCACCCTTCTGGGCAGGGAACCACAATTTCTCGGGGAAAGGGGTCCCCGGGACACTTCGATTGAGCTCTGGGCATGGGGTCCCCAGAGCCAATCTTCAGGGACGGAGTACCCCATCCCCATTATCAAAATACCCTGGGGCCTCATGCAGACTTGGGGAGAGGGACTGTATGCCCTCTCCCTATTATCATGATACCAGCCCAGGAGATGGGGTCTTCGTGGCCTTATGCAAGCTCCCTGGAGCCTCATAAAGATTCTCATTCCCTTATTCCTAAAATGGATGCTGCCACATATTTGTTGATGTGGTAGCAGCCAATCAGATCTTATATTAGGACCTGTCAGCTCCACGGAGTCTCTGTAGCGTGAAATATATATTTTTGAGCCTTAATTTTTCAAAAACAACTGATTAAAACCAAATCACAAAAAGCACGCTTTCTGGCCCAAGATCTATCTTTCTGCCAAATTTGCTGTAATTCTGTTCAGCAGTTTTTGCGTTATCACTGTTCAATTTTCTTATGGAACAATGAATGGGGAAAAAACATTTTGGGACCTCCCTTTTCTTGCTCCCCCCTTGATGGTTCACCCCAAAGCATTCCAGGAAGGGGTGAGGTGGATGAGACTTTTTGGGAACTTTTCATGAAAATCAGTCAAACAGCATTAAAGTTATAAGCAAAGCAAAACAACTATTCCTATGATAACTACCCAGTGGGGCCCACCTCTGGGATACATATATAAATATTATATATATATATATATATATATATATATATATATATATATATATATATATATATATATATATATATATATATATATATATATATATATATATATATATATATATATACACTTAAAAAAACATAGGTTTCAGGTCATATATAGTTAGGAATTAGCATTTAAAAAACCTTGCAAATTCACTGAAAAAAACATAGGTTTCAGGTCATATATAGTTAGGTATTAGCATTTAAAAAACTGTGCAAATTCACAGAAAAAAACATAGGTTCAGGTCATATATAGTTATGAATTAGCATTTAAAAAACCATTGAAATTGCTCCTATATAGTTAGTTGTACTAACTATATTTCCCGCACCCGCAATCCACTGCTGATTATGTCACATATTACATCATTCATGACATGGTCAGTGACATCACTGATGACATCACTGATGACATCTCAAATGACATCACTGATCACATCACTGATGATATCATTGATGTGATAATACGATGCACCTCTTCACACTCTAATATAACCTTTGATACACCCAGTGTTAAACACAGACTACCATTCATGAAACCATTGACACACCAATACCAGTTACTACATACGCACACACTGATTGCTAGGTCTATACACACATCCAATCATTTACCCATAGAATCACTCATACACACAGTCACTCATCAATACAAAACTATCATCTGCACTCAAACACCTATACAGACACTCACACTCTGCCACTCATCCATGGAGTTACTCACACATCTAGTCAGTCATGCAAAGAATCAATCACACTTTCATTTACTCAACTATACAGTTATACACACAAAACCTTACTTATTCAAACATATACCAACACATACTTAATTGGTTATACAATTACTGATACAAGTACACAATGATCCATACAGCCACTCGCACAATCAGTGGCTCTTATGTATAGTCATTTATATATGCCAGCTACCCACACACACACTCAGTCTCCCATACAAATATTCGGGCAACCAATCAATAACACATATAGCCACTCATATAGCTACTGATCCACACATGCAGTAGCTTACACAACAACAGACATACTGATACACACATTCAGACAGTTTAATCACTAAACCATGCATTCAGTAAGACACATTTAATCACTCACTCATACATTCAGTCATGTACCTACTAAATCTTTCATCCAGACACTTATACATCCACTCATTCTTCAATATGTAAAACATATTTAAACTTTACAGAAACACAGTCACTGGATGATGTCATCAGTGATGTCATTTGAGATGTCATCAGTGATGTCATCAGTGATGTCACTGGCCATGTCTTGAATGATGTAATATGTGACATCATCAGCAGTGGATTGCGGGTGCGCGAAATATAGCCAGTACAACTAACTATATAGGAGCAATTTCAATGGTTTTTTAAATGCTAATTCATAACTATATATGACCTGAAACCTATGTTTTTTTCAGTGAATATATATATATATATATATATATATATATATATATATATATATATATATATATATATATATATATATATATATATATATATATATATATATATATATATATATATATATATATCCAAGCTCCCAAATCCTGAAAATACCCAGCCGGGTTCCAGGAAGAATAAGCACTCTCAAGCACGGCACAGTTCGTTTAGCGGGACAGTTTATTCAAAAGGCAGACGCGTTTCGGGAGAGCCCTCCCTTTCTCAATGTTTACATCTGATATGACGTGCGCAGCGCCATTATAAATGTTTGTAAGGCATTTCAAAACAAACAAAGGACTAATTCTTGTTCGCAGCGCGGGCCGCCATCTTGGAATGTATACATTCAACACATATTACACTAGATTGCTGGTAAGTATGCCACATCTTAATACTGCAGTGTATCGGCTAAATTGTTGTCTTAAAAGCAAAACCATATACTGTACAAACATAATACATTTCATGGCCAAGACAACAATATGTTGTTGAGAATAACCCAACTTGCGACATAAACACAAAACTATAATGTGGTCAGGTCGGACAAAATCTTGCCGTGGATCGGCAATTGCAGCCCAAAAGGACTGCCAAAACTACGATGTGGTCAAAAACTAAAGCAAATCATCTAGCTCAGTCTCAATAGTGATGATGTCGTCCATCACAAAACAAAAACACTCAGACCATTTCCAGAAAATATTGCACAAATAATCAAACTGTAAAATTGTTATTGGAAACTCAGTATTCAACTAAACAAAACTCATAGCACAGTAATACACTCAGTTAACCCAAATGAGAGGCCAGTTCTTCTCCCATATTTAAGCCTCCAGGTGCTTTGGTCTCCAGGTCAATGATGTACCGGGACTCAAGTCTCCTGAGTGTGAGCAATCTATTGCCCCCTCTGGGATTCTCTTTGACTTGGTCCAAACAGAAATATCTGAGAAGATTCCTGTCACTGTTATGTTTCAAGGAGAAATGTCGGGCCACGGGATACGTAAAGTCTTTATTCGCAATGGCCCGCATGTGTTCTAATATTCGCAACTTGACAGGATTGATGGTACTCCCAACATACCGTAACAGACAGGGACACATTAGGCAATAGACAGCAAAGTCAGAGTGACATGACATAAACTTTGTTATTCTCCTCCCATCCTTTCTACCCGGGACTTGGTATGTCAGTGTCCTTTTACTTGAAGCACAGGCTTTGCATTTTCCACAAGGGAAAAAACCTTTGGTGTCTTTCAAAGTTCCTAATGGTTTCTTAATATATATATATACGGTTCACTTCCTTCGAAAAGCCGGGACACTCGGACTGCGGTGCAAGCTCAGGGTCAAAGGCTCCCTGTCTGTATCACGTTTCACCACACGCTCATACCATAGCGTGAATGCACTCGAAAATCCAGCAGTAATCACCATGAAATTAAGCCATCCAACAAAGTTCGTGGGTATTCAGTTTATTCCAGCATGGAAAGACAGTTCATGGAACTAAACCCCCAACGCGTTTCAGCGATTACTCGCCTTGGTCACGGGTGAATAGTGTTAGGACATTGTACATTAAATAAAGTTTTCAAAAAACACTTCCTTGTGTAAACATAAACAAAGGACAATGTGCACAAATTAAACACCGCAGCCATCTTGGCATGGTAAAAATAGTATGCCGAAACCAAAAACATTCCAAGTGTACATGTCAATGTATGTTAGCAAAATAGCTACAAATAACGAGGCATAGTCGTTATATCAATATTTACAATCAACTGGCAGTACTGGTAACGTGCTTAATGAACACACCCATCCCTAGTGGGAAAAGAACACACATCGTTGACGTCCCAAGTGGGAAAACATATGCAGATACTGCTATGGTCAGTAGTAAAGAAGTATGTGCAGAAGATAATATTTCGAACAATCTTATAAATCAATGAAAATCGAATATTAATTGAAGTGCCCATAAATCCCAAGTGGGAGTTTGCAAACATAGACCCCTAGGGGTAATCAACTCTTCTGCAAAGGCATATCTTCACGTACTGAAAATACCTGTTGAAAAAAACAAGAATGTCACATCAGAACGGCTAATACCACAGTTCAGACGGCCTACAACATATTACTATAAAGTGTAAAGCAAATTAAATGTGAAGTGATTTAAAACCAGTAGAATCATTACTAGGAGTTCGAGAGGACAACCACCTTATATATACATATATGCAGACAATATACTTTATACAGGTTAATCTCCCAGATACCATTTCAGTTCTTCCTCAGAATTCAGCCCACCTGGGATACGTGTGTCTAAATCAAGAATGTATCTGCTTTCTAATTGTCGCAGCCTGCGTATTCTGTCACCACCCCTCTTCATGTTAGGAATTCTGTTAATCGCAAAGAATTTTAATAGATTGCGATTGCTTTTATGATTTTCCTCAAAATGGCGAGCGACTGGCGAACTTTGGTCCCTGTTATCAATCGCCCTCATGTGTTCAAGAATGCGTTTTTTTGCAGGGAACATGGTGCGCCCTACATATTTCTTAGCACATGGGCACACCAAGATGTATACCACATGATCTGAGAGGCAGGTTAAATGCTGTGTGATAGGTTTTTCCCTATCCTCTATCGGGTAATAAACTGACTTAACATTACTGCTGAATTTGCAAGCTTTGCACTTCATGCAAGTAAAAAAGCCCTGTATCTCATTGGCCTTCCTGGGTTTGATGTTAACCTCATTTTTACTCAGTTTATCCTTAAGGGAATCAGCTTTACGATACGTTATGCTGGGATTGCTGCCTAACACCTCAGTTAGCGTGTGTTCGGTTTGTAACACATTCCAGTGTTTTTGAGGCTGTTCTGTACTTGCCATGAGCTTGCATGGTATGTGGAGATGAACCTTATAACCTCCTGTCCCTCTGGTTTGTTAGCATTAGGGACCAACAAAGATTCATGGGTGATTTTGCTTGCCTTCACAAAAGCTTCTTCTATTACCTGTGGGTTATAACCACGTTCTCTGAAGCGCTGTTTCATGTTTTCCCCTTCAATTACAAAATCCTCATCTTTGCTGCAGTTCCTCCGAGCCCGGAGGAACTCGCCAAAGGGGATGCTGCGTATGAGGGATTTCGGGTGGCTACTCTCAGCGTGAAGCAAGGTGTTACCTGCCGTGGCTTTACGGAACAGTTTTGTAACAAGTTTATCCCTTTCAACCTCAACTTTCAAGTCTAGGAACTCCATAAAACAGTTACTGATTTTCCCTTCCAGACTGAGGTTGAGATCATTACAATTCAGTTCAAGGATGAAATCTTCTGCCAATACTTTGGGACCATCCCAAATGATGAATAAATCATCGATATATCGCAGCCAGGTCTTCACATGGCTGCGATAAAATGCGCTGGTTTCCGCCACCCGTTGCTCCCAGTTTGCCATGAATAGGTTCGCAAAACTGGGAGCAAAACAAGTTCCCATCGCAGTCCCTTGTCGTTGTCTAAAATAGACCTCATTAAAGATGAAAACATTTTTTTGAGACAAAACAGCATCATTTTTAGAATCATGTCAGTATGGTCTCGAAAAGAAATGGACCGCTTCTTGAGAAACCTCCGACAGGCATCAATACCATCCATGTGCCGGATAGAGGTGTATAAGCTGCCGAGGGAGATGAGAAAATAACTTTCCTGCCACTCACAATTCTTAATCTTGTTAATGAAGTCTCTGCTGTCCTTCAAATAAGAGGGTATCTCCTCTACAAAGGGGCGCAGAAAAAAATTGATGTATTTGGAAGTGTTCTCGAGGAGGGACCCCATTGATGAAACAATAGGCCTGCCCGGGGGTTTGGCTGCGTCCTTGTGCAGCTTAGGCAAAAGATATAACACTGCCACTTTAGGGTTTCTGTTCAACAGAAAAGAATATTCATTCCACTCTAACAAACCCTCGCTTTGCCACTCCTTCAACATATTGTGATAAGTTGTATTGTTTTTTTTAATCATTTCAATGGATGATATCTCATAGCAGTCTGCGTTATTCAACTGGCGCATTTCCTCCTCAACATAGCTGCTCACATCCATGACAACCACATTCCCTCCTTTATCCGATTGACGGATAACAATAGAGGGATCATCTTCCAAAGATTTAACAGCCAAACGTTCATTTTTACTCAAATTATCACAAGTCCAACCTTTCTTTCTGGCCAACTTTTTCAAGTCACCAATCACAAGAGTTTCAAAAATGTCAATACCACATGTTGGCAATATGGGATTAAAGTTAGATTTGGGTTTAAAGTTGTTTGGACAATTCAAGCTTGTAATAAAACCCAATGACTCTGCAGCAATGGGGCTCTCTGGTGGCATGTTAAATTCCAGTTCCTTTAGAGCGACCAAGGCTTCAACTTCCCAGATAGATTCCGGGGCTGGTTGGATAGCTTCCACAGTTTTACCCGCACTTTTTACCTTAAGTTTGTTCCATTTGTGTAGACGCAATTTGCGGGTAAATTTGAAAAGGTCAATACGCTCTCGAGAATAGGTGAAATTCGAAGTTGGGCAGAAAGAAAGACCAAATTGTAACACATCATGTTCTATTTTGGACAGGGAACAAGAAGAAAGATTTACCACATTTCTTTGGTTCATTTTCCTCTTTTCTTTTGACCCCGTGTTTCCACTCCCACTGGGGTAACGCTCCCTTTTCCACCTGCCGCCCCTCCTTGTTTGGCGCTAGCTACGGTGGCTTCCTCTCCAACTTTGCCTCTTCCTCTGCCTCGTCCTCGAAATCCCTTGCTTTTGCCTCTGCCCCGATCTATTTGCCAGTTTTGCTGTTGTGATGTTTGATTCATTACACAAAACTCCTCCCAAAAATTTATTGGTTTGATCGGGTTGGTTTGTGCCAATAGACTACCGTCTTCAGAAGCATCACTTTCAACAACCTCTTCTTCCGAGATGCCTTCTGTTTGGACCTTATCCAAGGTGGCTTGTATTCCCTTGCGTTTAACATTGTCGTATTTACGACTAAATGTGAAAATACGTCCTGACTGGTAGTCAATTTTATTTCTCAAAAACTTCAGTTCTTTTTTGGCTACAATCTCGTCTTCGTGTTTGGCAATTCTTTTAGTTATTTCCTCTAATTTTTTTGTCATATTTTCAGTTGTGTCTTCCTTCGTTATCTCCTCTTTAAGTTCCGCTATTTCTTTCAACAGTGCTGCTCTCTCTTTCCAGGCATGTTTAATTAGAATTGACAGCATCCTGTTGGAGCAATCCATCAGGTTCTCGGCCCATTCTTCTGGTTCTTCGTAAGATGGAGCTATTAAAATTCTTAAGCCCCTCGGTACTCTCTTTTCCTCTTGGTACTTCTCCAGAGTGATAGCCTCCCACCATTTAGAAACTTCTTTCCTAATCAATTTCTCCAGTTTAGAATATTTCTGTTGTAGAGATATCGGGAGGCTCGAGTTGCCAGGCTGAGCTTGTCGCACTGTTGTCTGAATGAACATTGATTGGGCTCTCATCCTCCTGCGTGATTCAATTTCATCATCCATGGCTGTGGTTCTAGGAGTTAATTGTATTTAACTCAACATGCTCATGTATTGGAAATAATTCCCGAACTGTACTTGTTGCGATGGCATTAGATGTTAGGTGTGCTGAAAAACCTCCGCTCGACTACCCCAGACTTAATGTTTGCTGGCGTTCGTGCAGGAGACAGTCGCGTTACTGCAATAAGGCGCCAAACCTATGTTTAATCCGCAATGTATTCGTGGCATCTAAATGTTCTAAAAACCCCACACGCTTCTGTAGCTACTGTCCCTGTGAAGCGGGGGTATGTAATGCGAACACTTGCGTTTTAAGCGGCAGACAAGCACTCACCCACACGGAGACGTCTCAGATCAAAAGCTCGCCATTTTGAGGAAAATCATAAAAGCAATTGCAATCTATTAAAATTCTTTGCGATTGACAGAATTCCTAACATGAAGAGGGGTGGTGACAGAATACGCAGGCTGCGACAATTAGAAAGCAGATACATTCTTGATTTAGACACACGTATCCCAGGAGGGCTGAATTCTGAGGAAGAACTGAAATGGTATCTGGTAGATTAACCTGTATAAAGTATATTGTCTGCATATATGTATATATAAGGTGGTTGTCCTCTCGAACTCCTAGTAATGATTCTACTGGTTTTAAATCACTTCACATTTAATTTGCTTTACACTTTATAGTAATATGTTGTAGGCCGTCTGAACTGTGGTATTAGCCGTTCTGATGTGACATTCTTGTTTTTTTCAACAGGTATTTTCAGTACGTGAAGATATGCCTTTGCAGAAGAGTTGATTACCCCTAGGGGTCTATGTTTGCAAACTCCCACTTGGGATTTATGGACACTTCAATTAATATTCGATTTTCATTGATTTATAAGATTGTTCGATATATTATTTTCTGCACATACTTCTTTACTACTGACCATAGCAGTATCTGCATATGTTTTCCCACTTGGGACGTCAACGATGTGTGTTCTTTTCCCACTAGGGATGGGTGTGTTCATTAAGCATGTTACCAGTACTGCCAGTTGATTGTAAATATTGATAAAACGACTAATTGACATGTACACTTGGAATGTTTTTGGTTTCGGCATACTATTTTTACCATGCCAAGATGGCCGTGGTGTTTAATTTGTGCACATTGTCCTTTGTTTATGTTTACACAAGGAAGTGTTTTTTGAAAACTTTATTTAATGTACAATGTCCTAACACTATTCACCCGTGACCAAGGCGAGTAATCGCTGAAACGCGTTGGGGGTTTAGTTCCATGTACTGTCTTTCCATGCTGGAATAAACTGAATACCCACGAACTTTGTTGGATGGCTTAATTTCATGGTGATTACTGCTGGATTTTCGAGTGCATTCACGCTCTGGTTTGAGCGTGTGGTGAAACGTGAAATATATATATATATATATGTTCCACCAATGACCCCTCCGGTCCAAGAAGGCACACAGCACTCTCCCCACCTCCGGCATGCGTGCCTTTCTGTCACACGCGCTTACATCCTTCTTCATATCATTTCTATGTCGACGCGTTTCAAGGCGGGAACGCCTCTTCATCAGGACTCTGCACAGGAAAAGAAGGAGAAGATCTCACTACTCCATTCATTGCACGCTTTTATTCAATGAACAACGCCCTAAGTGGGTGTGGCAACATCATAACTACCAGCGGCATGCTGGTCTTTGAAGTCCCATAAGTAGTGAGTTCTATTTTGCCCATTTAGTAGGTTCCTATCTTCCTATATTTGTTTTGCAGCTTTTGTGATTCCTATAGTAGGATAGAAGTTCTGTATCGCGTGCTTGATCGCCCCAGGAGAGTGCGCCTGACAGAAAGGAACCATTCCTCTCAAGGCCTCTCCACACTCCGCTGCTGTTTCAGCCAGAACCGAAGATGGTGCTCTTCTCCGCGGCTAGGGACAGCCGCGCAACAATGTTCCAGACATAACGCAGCAGACAACCAATGTGAGCGCTAATCCTACTGTAAGGGATCTTTTAAAAAAACTGGAAACATTAATGCTTAAAGAACAAGCAAAATGGTGGGAAAATAAATCTCTCACAATGTACTTGCAAGAAGGCAGAGTCCCTAGAGGCTTGAGAATCAGTTTGGCACCTAGCTATGAAACGCTCGATCCCAACATGCTTATGGAGTGGGCGGAGGCTAATTTAGAATCTTCTGCCAAACTAATGACAATTCTTATCAAATATGCTGAATCTGATCGTTGTAAGCTCCAGGCACAAATAGAGGAGCTAGAGGTAGAAATAAACGGCATGGGATCTAACGAGACGACTGCTAAAATGAGGGCTGATATGGTGTTCAGATTGAACAAAGAGGATGAGGTAATAAAAAAACGGAAAGCCTTCAAATTCGAGCGGGATCGCTTGGACTATTTGAATGGACAGATTTTTACCTATGCCAAAAGATATGAGAACGTCAAGGCACGTGCTAGAAAAACACGAGTTACACTACCTGGCACTACTCCTGTCACCCCTTCCTAATCAGATGCCAGCTCATTAGGCAGCGAATCAGAAAGTGAGACAATTACAGAGAATGCGGTGGGGTTTACAAAGTTGTCCCTGGCTTAGGAGGTGAGTTGTATGTGCCAGGATCGCAGGAACACCTTAAGACCGAGGGTTCAAACTGGCGGACCAAAAACAAGAGGGCAAACAGGAAGCGCAGTGAAAGGCGCAAATGCAGCGCCCGGAAAAATAAACGACGAGAACAAACAGCAACAACAACAAAAAAGAGGGCGTTGGAACAAACAAACTACGAAGACATAAACGCCAGCCCCTGTAAATAGAAAAGAAGAACACCCTGCCTTGGGATATAAAGGCCCTAACAAAAGGGTCCAACAAATATGTATAACGGGGTGATTAGCCTAGGGGTTGACACAACACATAACAATCACATGGTCAAATCAAGAATGAACAATACAATTCATATTTGAAAATATATATGTTTTTTTATTTTTAAGGATAACAATGATATAAATATAGAGTTTTTTAGGTATCACATGTATAAATAGATCATAAATAAAACAGACATGGATAAGCAAACAACATAGTAAGGAAGATTCTATCCTGCCCAGTAACGGCCACACTACACACACTCTAACTCACTTACTTCAATCTCTACCCACTCTTTCCTATTTGATCTCATTCAACATTCATGCTACATTCATTCATCTAATCCTGGCGAATACAACACAAGGGTGGTTTAACGTGTTGTATAGATCGGGGTGTTTAGTCCAGGGAGATGGTTTTGACTACAGGTCCTGATGTAAAAAAGACAATAGCCATTTTCCTGGAGACATAAGCCGACGCGCGTTTCGGTGGCAGGCCAATGGGGCCACACCTTCGTCAGGGCAAAGGGCAGTATACTGGGAGGGGGCACAGGAGAAAAAGCAATCTGTAGGTGTATCTTTATTCAGTTATTCAGGGGATGTCGGAACGCAGTTGGGGCTAGTTTTTTGTAGGCAAAACTTCAGGTCGATTCGGGTCTGTTCTCACCAGCACTTCAGCGTAGTGTTTTTCTCTTTCAGGGCTCACAACTCTCATGCACGCTTTAAACAAGGATGTGCATCCATCTAGCCAGCGCCGCTGGATAGTACCGGCTGGACTTTCTTTTTAAATATGTCCTGGGGTCCACAAAGGTATATAGGTTTAATAAGATGTATGGCACGCCTTCCGTATAAAAAGTGCAGTTCCTAGACCGGGGTTCAGATGATCAAATCTTTTGATGTATAACGAATTTTCCTCGTGGTATACAGGTCTAAGTGCCGTCTTCCCTCGGAGGTAGGTGACCCATGGAGGGGGCTGGCTGATCTTTGTTCCAAAAGGCTGTCTCCGTGGAGCAGGGGTTCCGCCGACCAAGTGTACCGGCCAAATGAATCGCCACCAAGTGTAGTGTGGCCGTTACTGGGCAGGATAGAATCTTCCTTACTATGTTGTTTGCTTATCCATGTCTGTTTTATTTATGATCTATTTATACATGTGATACCTAAAAAACTCTATATTTATATCATTGTTATCCTTAAAAATAAAAAAACATATATATTTTCAAATATGAATTGTATTGTTCATTCTTGATTTGACCATGTGATTGTTATGTGTTGTGTCAACCCCTAGGCTAATCACCCCGTTATACATATTTGTTGGACCCTTTTGTTAGGGCCTTTATATCCCAAGGCAGGGTGTTCTTCTTTTCTATTTACATTGGTTTTTCCCCCTACTACCTGCCTACATCCTAAAGTTACCCTTGGGGAACCCCCTTCTGTGTCTACTGTCTAAATAAACGCCAGCCCCACCTCAGTAATTAACCTCACACAATTAGAACTCTCAGATAACGATAACAACATTATCAGCCTCGGACTATCATATTGTCCTCCATGCAATTTTAATTATGCAGACACACGGATGGACGCTTTCAGATTTATCAGGAAGCTTAAACTGAAGAAGCACTTCAAATTGCAGCCTGCAAGAAAGAAAAATGCTGTGACCACTAATAGCCCAACTCTTCTAGATGCCAATGATCGTCCAGGATTTGACGAAATCTGGGCCTTACAGGAGGAAACATGTCCATCAACTTCAATTCCATTGGTAATATCTAGAATTGATCAAGCAACTTGTAACACTCCTTTCAAACCGAAATCAGTGTTTTTGCCAACGATGACACATGATAACATCGATGTGTATCAGGATTTGATTACTAAAGATCTAAAAAAAACTATACATTGTCACGAATAAAAGATATCAAGCGATAAATAAAATGAACCAGAGCTACAACAATTTGGTTAAAAAACTTGAATCAAATAAAAATGTCGTTGTCCGCCAGGAAACGTGGTGTTGTGGCTTCGATATGTATATTAAGGAGCCTGAAGGACAGCTAAAAGATCAATCCTGTTACAAAAGGAGTAATTTGGCGGCTATAAGAATGGCTTGGGAAGATCAAAATTCTAGATTGGTAGCATGGAAAAGCTACAATCTAATTTCTAAGGAGGAATTTGGATTTCTAAAGAAAGATTTTCCAGTTATACGTTCTTTTTATTTGCTTCCAAAAATCCACAAGTGTTTGAACAATCCACCCGGGCGTCCCATAATTTCTGCTATTAATACTTCAACAGAGAACATTTCCATCGACATTGATTTTTTCTTGCAGGACTATGTTAAGGGCCTAAGGTCCTATGTACAGGACTCATCAGACTTTGTACGCAAATTGAGTATCATTGAATTCTAATTGTATACTGATTACTTTAGATGTGGCCTCATTGTATACGTCGATACGGCACAATGATGGTATTAGAGCAGTAAGCCACTATCTCAATCAACGTGCAATTAATTTTTCTGCCCATAACATCATGCTAATTTCTATGATTAAGATCTGCCTGCAACAGAATTATTTTCTGTTCAATAATCAAGTGTACCAACAAATAAGAGGGGTAGCCATGGGGGCCTGTTTTTTACCCAGCCTAGCGTGCTTGCACATGGGCTGGTGGGAGGAACAGGTCCTCATGGGGCAACATTTAGCCACTATGCAAAATCATGTCCCACTCTATTTGAGGTACATTGATGACCTCTCTTTGATTTGGCAGGGCACTCTTCAGGAAGCACGTACTTTTGTGGAACAACTTAACATCAATGATCTGAATCTTCAATTCACATCTACAATTAGTACTTCATCTATATGCTTTCTAGATATAGAAGTATATGTTGAATCAGGGGGTCTAGCAACAAGATTACATCGTAAGAAAACTGCGGGCAACACCGTCCTGCATGCGGCTAGTCAGCACCCCCATCATTTAATACGCAGTATCCCCTTCGGGGAGATGCTGAGCATTAAAAGAATTTGCAGTACAGAGACCGAATGTGTTAAGGCACAGGAAGAGAGCAAAATACGTTTTCTTGCTAGGGGTTATTCGGAGGCAGTTATACAGAAAGCGATTATTCGCTCCAATATCATATCCAGAACTCAGGCTTTCACACCAAAACCATAATTTAACACGATTCCAGGAGTTCTGTGATGCAAAAGGGCTAATAATAAATGTGGACAAAACGAAATTCTTAGTTGTTAATCCACCTAAAAAATTGGGCCGCCCACCTACACTCAACTCTATCCCCCTAGAGAAAGTAGCCGAATTCGACTACCTTGGTATCCGGATTACGGACAGGATGACTTGGGCAAACCACATTGAAAAAATGGTCCTAAACCACAGGAAAGTAGGAGGAGCTCTCATGAGGGAATACAGAGCCTCAACTAGGAGATCACTTACCCCAGTACTCGACATCTACAAGGCCAAAGTAGCGACATCAGCCTTGTACGGGGCAGAACTGTGGGGCCACTGCCGACTGGATGCCCTAGTCACTGCAGAGAGCAAGCTTTTAAAATCCTTCATCTCTGTTCCACTGAGCACACCATCAGTACCAGTGTGGATGGACACGGGATGTAAAAACATCAAAGATCAGGCCCAGCTTCGCCCGCTCCTGTTGTGGACACGGATCTGGAGGAGCGAAGAATTAAAATCCTATGCTGATGCCCTGGGAGATATAATGAGCCAGGGGGGTTGGGCTAAGATAAGATGGTTAAATGACACCAAAAAGCTCTTGGAGAATATCGGACTAGGAGATTGCTGGACATCCCGTTCAGCTCCCCCAAAAGAAGTTGTCAAGGCGCTTTATTGGAAATGGACTGCGGAGCGTCTAATCACAAGCACCAACCACTGCAGGTCCACTGCCGCCTTTCTACAAATTAAAGACACTGTGGCCATTGAACCCTACCTGGACTTGATCACTCTCCCCTTTGACCGAGCTCTTTATTTTAAATTTAGAGTTGGTTCCCTCCCGCTAGGTGCTCTGGTATCGAAATGGTCATTAGCGGTCCGTACTTCTCCCAACTGTGCATGTTGCCCGAGTAAGGTTGAGTCCATTGCGCATGTTTTATTTGAATGCCCGGATTACGCAAGGCCTAGGAGCTTCTGGCTGAAACCACTCTGCCGAAATATGGGCACACGCAGTCATTTAGTAGCCTTGCGTATCCTAAGCACGGACACTTCCCCCCCCATTGTGTGCGGAGTAGCTAAATTTTTTAAGCAGTTTTGGCTCATTCGATGTAAGAGATTGTCAGTAGCTGTTTAATCCTCTTTTTAGCTAATTTATTAACGGTCTTTTATATCCTTTTATCTCTTTTAATATTTCATACTGACTTCTTGTGGCAATGATTTTTTGTACATTGTATTGATTGTATTATAAATGTGCTTATAAGATATCTCTGCATATCGAATAAAAGCTTGTGACTGACTGAGAATAATTTAGTGAGATTAGCATCATGCCTGCAGTGGACTGTTCACGTATTATTGTCACTTACAACCGCCAACATAAAGAAATTCGGAAAATCTTTTCCCGCAACTGGAACCTGGTGACAGGGGACCCTGTCATCGGTGATCTGGTGGGTAGGAAACCTGAATTCTCCTTTAGAAAATCTACCTCTATGTCAGATAGGTTGGTCAAAAATCACTTAGAGCAGCCACTCTCAGAGACCTTTATGGCCCTGAGGACAGGATTTAAGAAATGCTCAGGCTGCAAAGCATGTAAGAATGGCTGCAGCAAGAATCAATATCTGACACCATTCAGAGAAATGCCTGTACAAATTACAAAGCAGCTCACCTGTAAGACTGAGTTTGCAGTCTATGTGCTGCAGTGCCCGTGTGAGCTCCGGTATGTAGGGAGTACCCGGCTTCCGGCTCACAAGCGGATACTGCAGCACATAAGGGCAATCAATACGAAAGATCAATCTTACCCCGTGGCACGCCATTTTGAGAGCATCCATGACAGTGACCCGAAACATCTTTCATACTATGTCATAGATTATGTCATGCCCCTCAAAAGAGGTGGTAACAGAGATGCTCTCTTAAGGGTTTTGGAGACTAGATATATCTTAGAATTAGATAGTCGTAGCCCAGGGGGTCTCAATGCCAGCGAGGATCTTTATACTTGCCTATAAATCTATTACAGTAATATATATCTTATCACACCATAGGACACTGTAACATCATTCCTGTGGCAATGTAGATACATAAGACACAGTAGGACACTAGTATTTGCACACTTCCATCTTGGTTTTAGTCTAATCAAATACTGCTGTTATGAAATCAAACACAGATAAGGGAGGGGCTCCTCTCTTCAAGTATTAACATGTATGTTTAAAAATCAATTTGTTTAATTTTAGCACTTTGCACTTTTTATATATTTTGCACTACATAGCAACAACTGCTCTTTGTCAATCGAGTGATGTATAAAGGAATTTAGTTTACATGTAAATATGAACTTTTTTGCATAAGCACTTTATGTAGATCCCCACTTGGGATCAATGAATGATATGGGTTTATTTTTAACAGGAAACATAAGATCCTTTTTTATATAACTTTATTTATATATATAGTACTAAGCGATATATTGCACATATTTATTGTATCATTTTTTTTAAATATGTATGGTCATTACTCACTATGAGTTTTATTATTGTATTATAATGCGATATTTTTATATATTTATATGTATTTATATATGACCATTGCGATATATTGCACATATTTTCTATACTAACATTGGAAACTATGTATGGTGGTTACTCACTACGAGTTTCATGATTCAGATTAATGGTAATAATGTTATCCCTAGTCTTTCTCTTGTTTCCATACAAACAACCCATTACATGTGGAGGGCGTGAACTATTAGTCCACCCTCAGTGTTTATTATTTATACTGCACTCGTGACTTAGCAATCACATCATGTGATCAAGACTGTGGAGACAGTCGAAACGCGTCATGGCAGCATGCTGAGCAGAATTATGCACCAATAAAGCACCTTTTGTCTTGGCACCGATTTTGGGTTCGACTCATCGTCATTTATCCGGTTGATATACGAGCTGGAGACGCTGCCTGCGTCTGACGAGACTTTGTTTATATATATATATATATGTATATATATGTATAAGCAAATGTCCCAATAGTGAGAGGAGCTCTGTAGCTGGTGCCGGCGGCGAGGTTCAGGACACCCTCGCAAAATACCATTTAGCAAAATTGTTTCAATATGAAAAGAAACACGCCGCACACTACTCCATAGGTTAGATTCTTTGGTTTATTTTCTGTAGGATCCCCACCTACGCGTTTCGGACAACAATCTGTCCCTGGTCACGGTACAAACATTAGTCCATCATTGCTTTCCACATTATATAGCTGAATCACCACTTGGCATTTAAGGTGCATTGTGGGAACAGTAGTTTTTATGGATTAATTTACTTCCATGTCATGCAATGTAAAAACCGGATCCCAGCATTTTCACGACACAATTTATGCTCACTTAATTATTGGATGATGCATTGCCATGGCGCAATTTAAGGTCCTAGGACTGTTATGATGTGGCATGTTTGCTCACATCTGTAAAGCGCCAATTATATATGCATTTCAGGATTAGATAGGGGACTGAGTGTCCTTTTTGTCAATAATGGCTGAGTGCCTTTGTGAGTATTCATTGAGTCGCTACATGCTGAAAGATCAACAGTGATTACGATGCATGTATAATTAAAATCTAAATCTTTTACTTCTTGTCACAAAAACTGAATTTGAGTTACTAGGCTAGATATACACAGAAACTTATTATTGCTGTAATCTTACTTTTCCTACTATCTCATGAGAATTATGGACTGCAGAGCTTTGTCAAAAAGGTTAATGATACATGAAAAACAACTTATAAATGTACATAAAGTTCCTCATCGGCGTTGAGACCCCAGGGGCTACGTGTTTTGAATCTGATTATTAACTTGGACTCAAGCCTTCTCAAGTTAGTTAGTCTGTCACCACCTCTTTCATTCTCACAAACCAATGCTATTCCTGAATATTTCATGTCTTTCCAAGTTTTTCCAGGATGTGAGTTCAGATGTTTTGCTGTTGCATAGGTTTGGTCATTGTTCTGGATCGCTCTTGTATGTTCTAGGATTCTCTTTTTTAAAGGGCAAATTGTCGAACCAATATATCTCTTACCACAGAAACATTGAATTAGATACACTACAAATTGTGAGTCACACATGATTTTACTCCGGATATCGAAAGTTCTGCCCCTGGGATCTGTGAGTGATTTTAAGTTTCGCCCAATCTTGCAAGCTTTGCATGTCATGCATTTGCTGAAACCCAATTGTCTCTTTTCCAACCAACTTTGAGTTCTAATTTGTTTGAAGTGGCTGTTGACTAGGGTGTCTCGAATTGATGGTGCTTTGCGATAAGTTACTAGTGGATTATCGCCGATTAGGCTACCTATCTCATTGTCTTTCTTCAACACGTTCCAGTATTTTTGCAGGATTCGCTTGATGTTATAGCTTTCTTTCGAGTATGTTAATATTAGTCGCGGTTGATCATTTTCTTCATTGTGTTCCATTGGACTCTGTTTCGTAATCAGTATTTCTGCTCTGGTCTTGGCTCTTGCTTTTAGTTCTCCTTTTTCACAGATCCCAGGGGCAGAACTTTCGATATCCGGAGTAAAATCACGTGTGACTCACAATTTGTAGTGTATCTAATTCAATGTTTCTGTGGTAAGAGATATATTGGTTCGACAATTTGCCCTTTAAAAAAGAGAATCCTAGAACATACAAGAGCGATCCAGAACAATGACCAAACCTATGCAACAGCAAAACATCTGAACTCACATCCTGGAAAAACTTGGAAAGACATGAAATGTTCAGGAATAGCATTGGTTTGTGAGAATGAAAGAGGTGGTGACAGACTAACTAACTTGAGAAGGCTTGAGTCCAAGTTAATAATCAGATTCAAAACACGTAGCCCCTGGGGTCTCAACGCCGATGAGGAACTTTATGTACATTTATAAGTTGTTTTTCATGTATCATTAACCTTTTTGACAAAGCTCTGCAGTCCATAATTCTCATGAGATAGTAGGAAAAGTAAGATTACAGCAATAATAAGTTTCTGTGTATATCTAGCCTAGTAACTCAAATTCAGTTTTTGTGACAAGAAGTAAAAGATTTAGATTTTAATTATACATGCATCGTAATCACTGTTGATCTTTCAGCATGTAGCGACTCAATGAATACTCACAAAGGCACTCAGCCATTATTGACAAAAAGGACACTCAGTCCCCTATCTAATCCTGAAATGCATATATAATTGGCGCTTTACAGATGTGAGCAAACATGCCACATCATAACAGTCCTAGGACCTTAAATTGCGCCATGGCAATGCATCATCCAATAATTAAGTGAGCATAAATTGTGTCGTGAAAATGCTGGGATCCGGTTTTTACATTGCATGACATGGAAGTAAATTAATCCATAAAAACTACTGTTCCCACAATGCACCTTAAATGCCAAGTGGTGATTCAGCTATATAATGTGGAAAGCAATGATGGACTAATGTTTGTACCGTGACCAGGGACAGATTGTTGTCCGAAACGCGTAGGTGGGGATCCTACAGAAAATAAACCAAAGAATCTAACCTATGGAGTAGTGTGCGGCGTGTTTCTTTTCATATTGAAACAATTTTGCTAAATGATATGTATATATATATATATATTCACCCCAGACTGCCTCTAGTTCAAGGACGCCACTCCATCGGAAGGTGAGATTTACAAAACCTTTATTATTTCAAAGCTGCAAATCACGGCTGCTTTTTTGAATTCCCCAACGTGTTTCGGAGTCACAAGCTCCTTCCTCATGGGGCAGCATATGGCACAAACGGAAACGACCACACCTTTAAATGTCCCACACTGCATGCCTTCTCCAGTCAAGCATGCTGGGAGATGTAGTTCAGATTCTCCCCGAAAGTCGAGGCAGTTTGGGATGAATATATATATATATATATATATTATATTCACTGAAAAAAAACATAGGTTTCAGGCCTTATATAGTTAGGAATTAGCTTTTAAAAAACCTTTGAAATTCACTCAAAAACTATAAGTTTTAGGGGTGTTATAGTTAGCTGGACATTTAACTTATACAAAACCATTGAAATTGCTCCTAAATAATTAGTTGTACTAACTATATTTCGCGCACCCGCAATCCGCTGCTGATGATGTCACATATTAGATCATTCATGACATGGTCAGTGACATCACTGATGACATCTCAAATGACATTACTGATGACATCACTGATGACATCATCCAGTGAATGTGGTTTGCTTCGGTATTTAAATATGCATTATATATATAGCAATTTGCATTGAAGAATGAGTAGATATATATAAATAAATATTTGGATGGAGGATTTAGTAGCAGTGTAATTGACTGTTTACTTGACCAATTTATAGTGTCCCACTAAATATCGTGGGTAGTGACTAGACTGTGTGAATATCTGTATCACTTTGTCAGTTGTTGTGTAAACTGGTACTACAGTTGGTTACTAGCTATGTGAAAGTCTATATTAGTATTTGTATGGGAGAGTGAAAGTGTGTGTGGTTCGGTGGGGAGGCTGTGACTGTCCAAAGATGTGTGAATAGTTGATTCAGTATATATATGAAGTTAAAACGACATGTTCTAACAGTTTGGGTGAGTGAATCTCGTTATGGGTGTGGTGATGAGCAAATATATTTCTCAATGGTACATGTCCAACAAATTAGAAAATTAAAAGGCAGTGTATGTGTCAGTTGTATATAAATAAGTATTTTCTGGAAAAAAAGACCAGAACGAGAGGCACATCGCAAGGGCACCGAAGAGTATACATCAGACACATACGCTCAGAAGAATCACCAGGAGATTAGAAAAGAGTCGCACCTAGGAGTCGACATTAAGAGTAAACAGTAAAATACTCTGAACACTTGTTTCAGGTCACAAGCGACAGCCATCAAGGGTACACACTACCTAAATTAAAACATCGTGGTTTACCGGCAAGCGCAACGGAGCATATTGATAATCTGCAGGAAAAAGCATCTTTATCGGCTACAGTGGCTTGGATCTAAAAGTATCAGACGTTACATCTGGGGATAAAGACAGACAGACTTTTAAACACTGTCAAAGATACCCTTCATCTAAGGTACTAACATCCAGTTCCTCGATAATCCGGACAAAAGTACAGAGATACACCCATTATAGTTACGGCGCTCCAATACAGACTAAAACAGCTACGGGTATCATAACAGCAAACAAGGCAGATTTCCTGAGGAAGGCAACGGGCCGAAACGCGTTGAAGGAATTAACTCTGCTGTGATATTAAATAGTGATGATGATGTTTTAAAAAAATGTTTTAATGTGAAATTATCTGATATGTTTTGTATGTATAGCATGTTTTTTGTAATGAGATAAGTAAGAGTAGATATAAAAAAAGAAAAAAAAAAGAACAAAAAAAAAAAAAAATAAGAAAGGAAGGAAGAAAAAAATGATTATAAGTAATAACGGCTAAAATATCAAATACACACAAAAAATAAACAAGCTTGATCAGATTTCTATGAGTTGAGAATGATTTGTTATTATAATTATCTTGTCTAAGTTACTCATGAACTATCAGTACACATAACCCGGTGTGCAGGCTTTTCCAAATAGTATATAAATAAGTATACATAAGACTCAATGATTGTGTGAGTGACGGTATGGATAACTGTATACTTGTAATAATGATTTTATAATTCACTAAGTATGACTTACTATCTAAATGAATAGATGAAGTGGTGTTTGTATAAGTGTGTAGCTAAGTAAATATGTAAGTATGATCCATTGTTTGCATAAGTGAGTAGGATGACTTCATATGTGAATAGGATGTGAGCTGTTGTTTAATGTCGATATAGGTGTATAAGCATTTTTGATAGTGTTCTATTGTTCATTGACAGCATGTATGAGTGAATCTACAGGTAAGTGATTAGATGTGTGTATACATCTATGAATCACTGAGAGGGTTTTTAGATACTTGTATTGCTGTGACAATGGATTCAAATATGATACTCTGTATTTTACAAAGAGTGATGAAAGATTTTACCAGTGTATGAAAAGGTGTATGTGATTGTCACGTGGATGATGTCATCAGTGATGTAATTTGAGATGTCGTGGGTTTAGTGTACAAGGGAACCCAAAGTAATGGCCAAGGACCATGGGTTAAGCTACTAATTTTATATTACAAAGGTCCTAGGTTTTTAATGATATTTAGAGGATTAATTTGCACAGGCTAAAAATAAAGACTGTGTTTTTGCTTCAGTGTCCAGCCGGACCTAGAAGTATTTATTTTCAAAGTAGTGAAAATAATCAGCATAAAGCGAAAACATTTCGCACATTAATAACTGGGCACAAGCCTGTACCAAGTCAAGGGGAGACAATACAAAAGGAAAAGGACACAGAATTCACAGGCAAACAAGGAGAACAGGGTGGCTTATAATACAATGCAAGAGGTTCTTGAATAAGCACAAACCCACAGTAACTGCCGGGAAAGTTAAAGATCATATAACGAGCAGTACTGCAAAACAGTCTTTTGCAGTACTGCTCGTTATATGATCTTTAACTTTCCCGGCAGTTACTGTGGGTTTGTGCTTATTCAAGAACCTCTTGCATTGTATTATAAGCCACCCTGTTCTCCTTGTTTGCCTGTGAATTCTGTGTCCTTTTCCTTTTGTATTGTCTCCCCTTGACTTGGTACAGGCTTGTGCCCAGTTATTAATGTGCGAAATGTTTTCGCTTTATGCTGATTATCTTCACTACTTTGAAAATAAATACTTCTAGGTCCGGCTGGACACTGAAGCAAAAACACAGTCTTTATTTTTAGCCTGTGCAAATTAATCCTCTAAATATCATTAAAAACCTAGGACCTTTGTAATATAAAATTAGTAATTTGAGATGTCATCAGTGATGTCACTGACCATGTCATGAATGATGTAATATGTGACCTCATCAGCAGTGGATTGCAGGTGCGCGAAATATAGTTAGTACAACTAACTATATAGGAGCAATTTCAATGGTTTTGTATGAGTGAAATGTCCAGCTAACTATAACACAAACTTATAGTTTTTTGAGTGAATTTCAAAGGTTTTTTAACCACATGCGCGCTGCTCTTATTCTGCTGGTATGCTGACTTTTTAAAAAACGCACTTTACATGACGAGCTGGGCTCGTCATCAGTGTGCGAGGAGGCTACACCATGACGAGCCCAGCTCGTCATCAGCCTCGAAGGGGTTAAAAGCTAATTCCTAACTATATAAGGCCTGAAACCTATGGTTTTTTTCAGTGAATTTGCAAGGTTTTTTAAATGCTAATTTCTAACTATATAAGGCCTGAAACCTATGGTTGTTTCAGTGAATTTGCAAGTTTTTGTAAATGCTAATTCCTAACTATATAAGGCCTGAAGCCTATGTTTTGTTCAGTGAATTTGAAAGGTTTTTTTAATGCTAATTCCTAACTATATAAGACCTGAAAGCCCACCAGGAATCTCCAGTATGCGCCAGGGGACTGCATTGCAGAGAGGTGTAATGAAGCCACGCCCCTTTTTACACCTCTCTGCAACGCAGCCCCCGTGAATGTTTGAAGAGGGGGAACTAATTCCCCTTGCATACTGGGGGCCCCTGGGGGCCAACTAGTCCACCTGGAACCTCCAGTATGCACCAGGGGGCTGCATTGCAGAGGTGTAATGAGGCTATGCCCCTTGTTACACCTCTCTGCAACGCAGCCCCCTGCCGCGTTCGCAGAGGGGGAATTGATTCCCCTTACATACTGGGGGTCCCTGGGGGCCAACTAGCCCACCAGGAGCCTCCAGTATGCGCCAGGGGACTGCATTGCAGAGAGGTGTAAGGAGACCACACCCTTTTTTACACCTCCGTGCAACGCAGCCCCCGTGCATGTTTGAAGAGGGGGAACTAATTACCCTTGCATACTAGGGGTCCCTGGGGGCCAACTAGCCCGCCTGGAACCTCCAGTATGCACCAGGGGGCTGCATTGCACAGAGGTGTAATGAGGCTATGCCCCTTTTTACACCTCTTCGGAACGCAGGCCACTGGCGCGTTTGCAGAGGGTGGACTAATTCCCCTTGCATACTGGGGGTCCCTGGGTCATATCTGCCCAAACGCCGATATTCCGAACGATTGAAAATGACTTTTCTTGAGAAACATTTGGATTTGGATTATCATGTCCTATTCTTTGGAAGTTTTGAAAGACTGACTTTGAGGATGCTATAAATTACTCAAGTCTGCCCGAATTGTGTGGGTAAAATTGATACCTAGTCCCTTTGAATAAGAATGTACTTACGTCTCGTCTAACATTTGGAAGAAATATCTAGTTATATGACAACAGGATACCGACATAACTTGAAGGAAATAAGAACGCCCTGAAGAAGTTCTGTTGTACAGAATTTAACATGTTGGCTGGCTGTGGTACATAAACTTAAGGAAAATAAAAGCATTTGAATATACACCAAGACTCAGCGCTTCAATAAGGACTCTAAGTGTTATGATTTGATTGGACTTATTGTGCAAGTGGTGCTGTGCCAAACTTTGGAATATTCTCCACTATTCTCTACTGCTTACTCTCTACTACTCCACTACTCTCTAATACTCACTCTCTACTACTCATTCTATACTACTCTCTCTCTACTACTCACTCCCTACTACTCACTATCTACTACTCCCTACTACTCACTCTCTACTACTCTCTACTACTCACTCTCTACTACTCACTCTCTACTACTCACTCTCTACCACTCTCTCTTTACTACTCACTCTTTACTACTCTCTACTACTCTCTCTACTTCTCACTCTCTACTACTCTACTACTCACTCTCTACTACTCTCTACTACTCACTCTCTACTACTCACTCTCTACTACTCTCTACTATTCTCTCTCTGCTACTCACTCTCTACTAACTCTCTACTAACTCTCTACTACTCTCTACTACTCACTCTTTACTACTCTCTACTACTCCGTCTACTACTTACTCTCTACTACTCTCTACCACTCACTCTCTACTACTCACTCTACTATTCACTCTACTATTCTCTACTACTCACTCTCTGCTACTCTCTCTTCTGTTCTCTACTACTCTCAACTACTCACTCTCTACTCTCTATTACTCACTCTCTACTCTCTACCTCTCTCTACTTCTCTCTCTACTAGTCTCTACCTCTCTACCTCTACCTCTACCTCTCTACCTGTAAACCTCTACCTCTCTCTACAGCACTCATATATATGCATATATATGCATATGCATATATATATGTATGTGTATATATATATATATATATATACATACATATACAAACATATATAATCTGCATATCTATATAAATACAAATATAAATGCATGCATACATATACATATATGCATACATATGCATGTTATTTACATGAAAGTTTTAAAAACACTAATAAAAGCAAAGCTAAAAAGCCACCTCATTACAAACAGAATGGCTTTAATTTAAACGAGGGCGAGATATATTGCATTTTCAATGCTTGTTTACTTTGGTTCCATCAAGAAGGCATTCAGATGTGTCACACATTTGCCATAAATTCTGAATGTTAGCACTCTAGTTGATCTTAGATCACTGTAGTAAAGCTACTGCTTAACAGGGAAGTCTGCTGCTGGTATTCAAAGTGCATGTTTCAGTCTGCATGTCAGAATTTTTTTAATGAAATAGAAGAGGATTTGAGAAGTCACTCAAAATGTACCCTAATTTTTCTTTTTGAAGCACTAATCATACTTTCGATGGCAAAATGAACCCCCTCATTTTGTACCTTTTTAAATGAAATGTTTTCAGACTTACCACTTCATTCCAATCAAGATGGCTTCTGGTGTGCCATACTTTTGTCATAAATAAGACTGTTAGCGCTCTAGTTGTTCTTTAGAACACTCTGGGACATTCTGTCATTGGGCTACACTTGGGCTACATCTGGGTGATATTTGGGCTGCATTTGGGCTCTTTTGTCTCTGGTGGCCATCTTGGGAGACTGCATGTCAGAATTTTTGTATGAAATTGAAGAGGATTTGAGAAGTCACTCAAAATGTGCCCTAATTTTTCTTTCTGCAGCACTAATCTTACTTTCTATGGCAAAATATACCCCCTCATTTTGTTCCTTTCTAAAAATAAATGTTTTAAGAGTTACCACTTTATTCCAATCAAGATGACTTCAGGTGTGCCATACCTTTGTAATAAGTAGGACTGTTAGCGCTCTAGTTGTTCTTTCAAACATTCTGGGACATTCTGTCATTGGGCTATACTTGGGCTACATCTGGGTGATATTTGTGCTACATTTGGGCTCTTTTGTCTCTGGTGGCCACCTTGGGAGACTGCATGTCAGAACTTTTTAATGAAATCGATGAGGATTTGAGAAGTTACTCAAAATATGCCCTAATTTTTCTTTCTGCAGCACTAATCATACTTTCTATGGCAAAATATACCCCCTCATTTTGTTCCTTTTTAAATTAAATGTTTTAAGAGTTACCACTTTATTCCAATCAAGATGGCTTCAGGTGTGCCATACCTTTGTAATAAGTAGGACTGTTAGCGCTCTAGTTGTTCTTTAGAACACTCTAGGAGGCTGCAGTAGAACACAAAGGAATCAACTGACAGTCTCTGTCCTTGTTGGATGTACATGTTTTACTGAGAATGCCAGGCTTCATTTTCACATGACTGAGAAAGATAATGTGAATTTACAGAAAATATGCTTTCAGTTTAGCTTTTAGATCCCCTTCCAAACCACTGTGGGAAAAGCATGAGATAATAGTTTTCTTTCAAACATGATTCATGATATCCCAGCAGAAGGCTATTTCACATGGTAAAATCACCTTAGAACACACCACAATTCCCAAAATTTTTGAAAATTACACGCAAATTCCTCAACCGGCGTCAAAGTTATTCCCAATAGAATGTTGCGGATTTCCTATGGTAGCCAATCCTAACTATATATACCTACTGGCTATTGCCAGTAGGTAATATAAACACACATATATATATATATATATATATATATGGAGGGTGCGTGGGAAACTATAGAACTACAAGCTTCAAACCAGTTGCTACAGGAAGTGTCGCTGTGGATCGATCACATGCTCTGCATAGACAGAAAAGCAGTGCCCATCCCTAAAGAGGGGTCTTGCGGGCTACTGCATAAAATGTTTAAAACACAGGTATAAGAAAAGTTTGCCCAATTTGCGCTACCTGGCGTCCATGAATGTCCACACAATAGTGCTTGGTAAAGTCTGAATGTTAGACAATGTTGCAGCTTTAAAAATGTGTGCAATTGGGATGCTTTTTGCCTCTTAACGCTGCCACAAATGGCCAGCTGGGATAGCCAAATGACAAAATATTATTTTGCTTCATAATCACAAGCCTAGTAGCACACCCAGGACCTTCTCAGGCACAAATACATCTTTTGCTCACCTTTCATCCGTTCCACCAGATACCATGCCATTGCATTACCCAGACACAGGAAACTGAAAGAACTGAGAACGCTCATACTACTTGCACAGTTTATTGGAGTACGTCCTCAGATGGGCTCCACCACCATAAGCACTAGTCCCACAGACGGATTTCACACTACTCAGTTCACTGACACGCAGCATGGCCTGTCTCCAACTCACTTTACCTTGCCTCTTCCTGTGACAGCGATGCTTGGGCGATGAACACCTGACATTTCTCACAGACCTCAAATGCAGTAAAACCACATTATTTCCTATTGCTATTGATGCAGTGGATGACCTACATCTGTCTTTCCTTATACCCTTCCAGGCGTGGAATGTCTGACGAGAGGCCAAGGATAAGGCCCTCTCTCTATACTAATGCTCCGTCAGGCATGAGCAGATGAGTGCTCGCTTCTTCTCCGCGTTCTCATCGGCCATTTGATCCCATAACGAGCTACCACGTGATCCAGGGTGAGGATGCACATACCAGTGTGACACCCCTTCTCTCTGTAGCTGTTCCTTCCCTAGCTGGACCTTGTTGTACCTCTACTCATCATGATGCCCCCCTGCAGGGGCTCCTCTCCCCAGTGGCTTCTAGCGGCACTGACTGACCTACTTGGCAGCAGGAATCCTTTGATACACAGAGAACCTGTATCCTCATTCATCCTGCTCCAGTTTGACCTCAATGAAGGAGTTCAGCTCTGGGCAGAAGGTCTTATTGGCCTGTACGAAGGGAGGGTCAGAGCCTTCCTCCCTTTCTTCTTCCTCTTCCTCCTCCTGGAAGTTGGGGTTGTAGAGGCTGAGTGGGAGGACCTGCACCTCGGCGGAGGGCAGGCGTTCTGAAGGTGGCCCGTAAATGCGATTGGCCTTGGTGCCATGCCTGGAGTTGGCATCAATGTGGTAGCACAGTTCGGTCAGGACCCGGGAGCGGAAGCGTGGCGGCCGGGCCACCCAGACCCCTGGTTCGCTCAGGCTGTCCTCCTCGTCTGACATGAGCTCCTCCGTCACCTGCTTCCATAGCTGCTGCTCCTCCAGGGGGAAGTGGTGAATGATGGACGAGCGGTTAGCAAACAGCTATGGAAGACACCAACAAGGAGAAAGAAGAAACACAAAAGCAGGTTAATAACTCATTCACTGTGATCACAGTGCTCCAATCCTACCAGGACATTACCACCTCATCCACTACATCTGCTCCATAGTTACCATCAGACCCAGGATACTTGTACCTTTGTCTTGTTAAAGAAGCCACACTGCCCTTTAAATTATAACATAAAAATATCTTAATAACAATCTGGCAAACACATCTCACAAGTACTTCTTTCTTCCAGTCAACTGTTTCTCCATCTCTGCCCAGCTTCTTTTTATAAGCAACCAACTAAATCCTGTGCGTATCACTGTACAACGTGAAGTCAGTGAGAAGAAGCAGTGGGAGCTGTACCCATTCGGGAATCTCTGTATTTACTGCTTAGAGGCAATAACACCTGGAATTACCCCTTTTATTTCAGTGCTGTCTCGCAGAGCCAGCTCTAGGGCGGTTCGATCGGTGCGACCGCACCGGACGTTGACTTGGGGTGGAGGCATCATTTTTCAAAATGTGTATTATCATTCTAAAAGCACCTGATGCCTCGTTCCTGGCCTCCAGCTACTTTCAGACAGCAATAAAAATGTCAAAAGAAGTCCGGTGTTTAATCGTCTTTCTGGAAACAGACCGGAGGTTTGTCTAGTGGAAGTTTTGACTCCTACTAACGTCGCTTAGAGGGTTAAAATGCCTGCTGCTACGAACGTGTACCATGCAGATAACAAAGTGCACATAATGTAAAAAAGGTCAATGGGTTACTGCTTCTGTAAGAAAGCTCCTTTTGTTACTTGTCATGTATAAGTCAAAATCCTCATATAGAACATTGAGCTATTAACTGTTTCCCTAGAGCTTAAGCAAACGGCAAGGTATATGTTGAATGAATGAAAAAAGAAATTTATAGAGCGCACATTCGCCGGCGGCTTCTTGGCGGTTAGGGACGGACTAGCAGAGGACAGAGCAGGAAGGGTTTAATTGAACGCCTGTACAAACAACCATGTCTTCAGGGATCTTCTGAACATCTGGTAGGAGGGGGTGTGACGAAGTTCAGGGGGGAGGGAATTCCACAGGCGGGGAGCTTGTGAGGCAAATCTTAAACCCCCAAGCCTTTTGCGCTTAAATGTGCAGGTAGCAAGGAGGTTAAGGCCAGTCGATCGGAGTGTTCGGGAAGGGGTATAGCGGGGGAGTAGAACGCCAATAAAGGAGGGACCTTGATTGGCGAGGGCTAGATAGGTGAGACAGGCGACCTTGAAGAGACTGCGCTGGATTATCGGGAGCCAGTGCAGACTTTTCAGGAGTAGTTTCACAGAGCAATGTTTAGGCTGTCGAAAAATCAATCTGGCCGCCTGATTTTGAACAAGTTGGAGTTGGTGGGTCTGGTAAATAGGGATACCGATGTAAAGGGAATTCGCGTAGTCAAGGCGGGACACTACTAAGCCCAACACGATGTGAACCTGGGCTTCATGGGTAAGGAATCTGCTAATCTTCCTGATGCGGCGCAGATGGAAAAAACAAGCCAACACCACAGATTTAATTTGGGGTTTCAGGGACAGATCCTTACTGACAGTAACTCCAAGACTCTTGACCGAGCTCGCTGGGCAGGGAGCTTCGCCTAGCGAGGATGGCCAGAAGCTGGGATTCCATGGGTTGTTCAATGGTCCAGTAAGCACCAACTCAGTTTTGTCTGGATTGAGCTTGAGCTGGTTCGCGCACATCCAGCTGCTGATGAACAACATGGTGCTTTGATAGTTCTCTATTGAGGAAGGAGAAGTGTCAATATTGAAGATGAGCTGCATGTCATCTGCATAATTGAAAATGACCACTGGTTTTTCTCTAAGTTCGGCGATCAACGGGAGGATGTAAAGATTGAACAGTAAGGGCGAGAGGGAGGAGCCCTGAGGGACACCACAAGTGAGGTCCTTAGTATCGGGCATAAAAGGGCTGAGGCGAACTGCTTGCTTGCGTTTTTTCAGAAAGGAAGTGAGCCACCTAAGTGCGGTGCCCCTGATGCCGGCGTTCTCGACCCGTTGAATAAGGATGGAGTGATCAACGGTGTCGAAGGCCGCCGACAAATCAAGGAGCACCAGGGCCTGAGAAATGTTCCGATCCGCTCGCTGTCTGATTTTGTCATGGACAGCCACCATGACAGACTCCGTGGAGTGCTCAGGTCTAAATCCAGCCTGGTGGTGATCCAGAAACTTGGAGTTCTCAATGAATGAACCGAGACAGTTGGAGACGTGGGCCTCCAGGAGTTTGCCCAGAAATGGAAGCAGGGATATAGGTTGAAAATTGTTGAGGGAGGCCGGATCCGCCCCAGGTTTTTTCAGGATAGGAGTAACAATGGCGGATTTAAAGGAACTGGCAACCATACCCAGGTTGAGGGAATTATTAAGCAGGGAGAGGGGAGCCTCAGGGAGGTCGAGGAAAACCTTCCGAGCAACATGAGCTGGGCTGCTGTCGGAAGGAGAACCAGAACGAACTTTGCGAAGAAGGGGAAGAAAAGTGTCGGTTGTGACTGGGGGGGAGATCCAACAGAAGAACAGGATTGATAGGAGGGTCGCCTAAGTCAGGTCCCGGACCCGAACTGGGGATACTTGCTTTGATGAGCTCTATCTTCTCAACAAAGTAGTTATTAAGCGAGTCACAAAGGGTTTGGGAGAGGGAAGGGGACATTGTAACCCGATCAGGTTTTGCAAGCTCGTTGACTATCGTAAAGATCTCCCTTGATTTATTAGAGGAAATGAGAATTTTCTGGGAGAAGTACTCAGTTTTGGCCACAAGAATGGCGGCTTAGTATTCTTTCAGGGCCATAATGAAGGTCAGTTTTTTATCGGGCAGTACTGAGCCCTCCATTTCGCTCTGCTTGTCGAAGGGCAAGTTTCATATTGGTGAGGTCAGTAGTGAACCAATGCTGCGCATCATGAGGGCGTTTTGTCCTGAGTTTTTTTAGTGGGGCAAATGTGTCTCCAGCGTCTGCCAACCAATTATGAATGTTCTCTGCCTGTGTATCAATGGACAGGGGAAAACCAGCCTCTCCAATCAAAGGAGGAGTCATAGTGGCAAGGGAAAGACAGAGCAATGGGAGGTCGACTCTGCCCCAGTTGTGGCTTAACATGGGTCTACAGGGACAGGATGTTGTGACTAAGGACTTAGACTTGGGGACTGAGAAGGAGATAAAAGAATGGTCCGACCAAGCACACAGGGAAATCTGTACATCAAAAATGTCCTGATTCAGAGACCAGACCTGATCTAGAGTATGGCCTTTCACGTGAGTAGGTGCATGGATGAACTGAGTGAAGTTAAGCCCGGCTAGTAAGTTAGTGAATTCCCTAGAAAGGGCACTTTCGTGAGGGTCATTGGGCCAAAAATAAAATCCCCAATAACAAGGGTAATTGCTAGTTCAGCTATCATGCTACCAAAATGGCGCTGAAAGCTGGGGGCCTGGCCAGGGGGAGGGCTTCCAACTCGAGTTTGAATAGAAGAGAGTCGACGGAGGGAATAGAGGGCATGAACAGCGCCTTAGATTTGAAGTGAGAGATGATGGCTGCCACCCCCCCTCCAATTTTACCTTGGGGGCGGTTGGCTTGGAGGACATAGTAGCCGTTAGGGACGGCTGCCAAGATGTCAGGGGAGGAATCAATGGTAAGCCAGGTCTCAGACAGCAGGAGAATGTCAGGCCTAACTGTGTCAAGCAGATAGAATATCTCGACCTGATGTTTAACAAGTGACCTGGTATTAAGATACCAGATAGACAGCCTGTCACGTTTTATGTCCGACCTGTCTGAGGCCGGAGTTATTGGTGAGAGGTTCAGACCCAAGTCCTCAGGGGGTGGTGTGGTAGTGAAAGAAAAGTGTGTAGGAAGTTGCAATTGCCTGGGGCATTCACGATTGTCTGTAGCCGGCATAAGCAATGGAAGGGGCCCTAAGCCACGTAAAGAGTGCAATTCCTCCGCCGAATACACCCAGGTGGAAGTCCGTCTGGCAGGGGGACTGGCCCCTGGTCCCGGACGGGCGCGGACGGGCTCAGACGGGCTTGCCTTAGGCGTGCCACCGGCGCGCCCGCTGCGCGTCCTGGGTAGCATCGGGTTATAAGGAGGGGGAGCAGGTCTGAGCGCTAGACCGCTCACCTCCTTCAACTGGAAGTGAGTGAGTAGCCCCTAGCAAGTGTCGCGGCCAATGGGCTCCCTCCACATCAATCGAGCTAGTTAGTCAGTTTGTGGTGGAACGGGGAGTCCAGCGGCGCAGCGGCACACAGAGAGGGTCAGAGGGCAAATACGAGCAAGATTGAAAATAGCAGCCCAGCTCTAAATCAGCTGAGGTAAGACAAGATAAAAAGTACAGTGCGCAAGTTTAAAAAACACTTCACCACTCAAGCCGCAGCAAGTTGTTAGAGCTATATGTTTTTTGCTCAGTCTATCATTATCCTAACCTTGTGAAAAGGGTTCATTTGGGTAGAAAACAATTCTTATGATGAAAGGGACCCCCTAACAATGATGTTACATTTTAAATTCTGAATGTGTGCCTTTCCTGAATAAGAACTTTAACTATATTGCGTACCAGTATCAATGACATGTCACTCCTACACTACACCTTGTAGTACATTTCCTATACACTGATTTACACACATATGATTGTCTCTGTGCAATGTGTGTGTGGTATAAAGTGCTCTGCGCCTTACACTGGTATGAGTGGTGCTATAAAACTAAATGTATCTGAGAGACAGTGGTTATGGAGACTTGAGAGGCACTGTTAAAGGGTGCTAGTGAGGGAATCCGGGGCAGAGATAGTCATTGGGTGGGGAGGCCACCAACAGACATTGTCACACAGGGCGCTACCAGCGCTAAAGCCAGCCCTGCTGTCTGGTATGCTGTCTTCCCAACCAGAGACCTTTATCTTCTAACACCCATCTTTCACAAGGATCTTCACAGCTCAGATGAATTCTTTTAAATGCCCCTCAAAATAGGAGGTGTTAATCCTGACTGTCCAAACTCTGTTTATTTTTGTCTAAAAAGCACAATCCATAGCGGCCACAAGCACCTCTTCACATAGCAAGTTGTGGAGACTATTTGTTTCAGGTAATCCTTGTAGACAAACACCACGCTCTCTCTGTCTCTCTGTCTTCTTCTGTCTTCTTTCAATTCCATTCAGGTTGTACATACACCATAATTTGAAAATTTACTTTTGATTAAAACACATTTTCAGTACTACAGCTTGGAAAAATTTGATGTCAGGATGTTCATACACCTCAATAGATTCTGTGGTGTATATTTTAGAAGTTACCTTTAACCCCTTCGATGCTGGTGACAAAGCCAGCTCGTCATGGGCGTTACCTGCGCTGCGCGCATGACGAGCTGGCTTTGTCACGTAAGGCTCGATTTTGAAATTTCAGCTCACAGAGGGAAAACCCGCTAGCGCCATGCGGTTAATAACATATATATTGGATTTAATATCTAGCCCAGTGGTTATTAACCTTTTGACTTTTGTAGACCCCCATTTATTAATTACTGGAATACAGGAACCCCCACTCAGGGCCAGCTTTAGCCCTGGTGATGCCTGGTGCGACAATCTTTTTTTGCAACCCCGGACTCCATGACCTCCTCCAAGTATACCCTCAAAACCACCCAGCAAAAGTACTTGCCATCTCTCCCTATCCCGGATCTCAAATGCATTCCATTTGTTTTAAAGCACTGGTAAATGCTGGCTTTACTAATCCACTCATCTATCCACATAAAATAAAGATCGGTTTTTTGGCAGCAGCCATATTAACTCTCTGTGCTACTTTATGGCACATCAAACATGCCACTGGATAAAACTCTAATCTCTCTCTCTCTCTACAAGGAACATTAATCACAAATGCTATCTTGGCATTATTATTGCTGCCTGAAAGCTGGCACAAGTAACTCTGCAGCAGGTGCTTTTAAATCGTAAGATATTGCTAATCACAGCGCCCTTTCTGAGGTCAGTGCACCGGTCAAGGTCAGCACCAAGTGCGGCTGCACCGCTAGCTCCGCCCTAAAGCCGGCCCTGCCCTCACTGAGTCATTCATGGAAGCCAAGTACCGTGGCTTAAGCCATTTCGATAATTTAACCCTCGAAACAATACCCATAAATACAGAAACAAGCCTTCACCAAACAAATACACAAATGCTGAAATATTTCATTCAATTCACAAATATAAAAAAATCCAAGTGTGGAGCCAAATTTATGAGTGTAAAATTACTACTTGTAATATTTCACATTCAGGTGGACTTCTTCACCACCCTGGGAAAGATCTCCGCCACTGTGGCGGGGAACTCTGCCACCGTGGTGGGGATCTCCCCAAGTAAGAGAATTGGGAAAATTATTAAAGTTTATTTTTTCTATATTTATGTTATTGCAAAATATAAATGTAAAATACATCAATATAATTACTTTTACGCTATAACTGATAAAATACAAATGTTGCACACATTACCTCTTCAACACAAATGTTTACAAAATAAATGAAATAATTGTAATATATTAACTTATTCTATAAATATAAAAACACCCTATTTAGCAATTCTATTTATATTTAATATTTTGTACATTAAGTGCAAAGTTGTGTTTAATTATTGTGCATTAAATTGAAATTTGTAATAAAATAAGGTTAACAGATTCTTGTTTTAATAAGTTAAATATTACATTTTAAACTCATAAAACATTTAGGCCCTCATTATGATGTTGGGCAGAAAGCCATCTGACAGCTCGTCTGAGGCTTTCCACCTGACTTCATAGGTTTCCGTCCAACGGCTGTATTATGATACTGGTGGTTGGAGAGAAACACGTGGGGGAATTCAGCTCTGCTTCCGATGGGCTCACTGAGCTCGTCCGGGCAGCAGGAAAAAGAGTAATCCCAAATTGGCAGTGGAGCCAGCCTCGGCTCTGTCGCCAGGATTACAATGTCACTTTCCGGCTTTCATGGCAGTCCGCCTGCCATAAATGGGCATGTGAAAAGTGACTTTGGGGGCCCCTAGCAGGCTCCCCAATCCCTGTGGCCCTCCACTATGGGGCATGGGGGACACCTGTTGCACCCCCTAAACATCTATGCACAATGTGGCAGGCACCGCGTGGTGCCTGCCACACACTACAGGGATGTTTGAAAACATACATTTTTCTATTGCAGCTTGTGCTGCACCCATTTTCTGGCCACTGCAGAAGCTGTAATAGAAACATTTATGTTTCTGATCACCCATAGGGCGATCGCATACTAATACTGCAAGTGGAATCGTCGACTAATAGTCGGGCGGATTCCATCCCGCTTTGGTGTCGGTCAGACAACATCGTAAAAGGGCCCTTAATTATTATTCTTGCCTACTTTTAAGACTATATTATATATATATATATATATATATATATATATATATATATATATATATATATATATATATATATATCCAAGTTTACCGCAACTGGACTCAGAATGCTTTCAAAACACCTCGCGGACACGGACCAGTTAAGTGCAGAATTATTTACTCAGCAGAGTAATCGCATATATATATATATGACCTACTGGCAGTCGAGGACCTAGTTTCCATAGGAAATCCGCAACATTCTATTGGGAATAACTTTGTCGCCGGTTGATGAATCTCTGTGAATTTCTCAAAGAAGATGGCCTGCTCCGCTACTTCCCTGAAAGTCTCGGGAAGATTCGTCAAGCGGGGGCCGAGAAAAAAGGGGGGTCCCAAAACGTGTTTTTCTCATGTTAATTTCCATAGGACGATTAGACACGGCTACAGCCCGAACCGCTGAAGGAATGACACCAAATTTGGGAAAATGGTAGGGTCTGGTACGCAGATCACGCTTTTGGTTAAATGGTGTAAATCCCTCCAGTAGTTGTTGAGAAAATCGAATTTGAAAAAATGTATATATCTATTAGCGCTCACCGTACGCGTACCGTGCGCGGACCTTCGTGTGCGCGAGCTGCTTTCTGATTGGCTGCCAATGTCTGTCAACACTCCAAAACAGAAATTGTTGGCAGCCATCTTGTGCCTCGGTAGACTGAGGCACAGGAAAGCAGAAAAACAAACGTGTAGAACTCAAAAAGGGGGCAGGATAGAATCACCCTGACCCCCTAGGCCTGCTCAGGGAGTCCTCAAGGCCCCCCAAAAATGAGGTTTTTTTTCAAAAAATCGCGGAGTATGCGTACCGCACGCGTACATTGCACGCACGGTACGCGCACCCCGCGATTTTTTGAAAAAAACTAAATAATGTTTGGCCTAGGGGGTCCTTGTGGGACCCCTGAGCAGGCCTAGGGCGTCAGGGTGATTCTACCCTGCCCCCTTTGCTTGTTTGCCACCTTGTTTCACTGCTTTCTTGTGCTTTGGTTCTACTGAGGCACAAGATGGCTGCCAACACTTCCTGGTTTGGAGTGTTGACAGACAGTGGCAGCCAATCAGGATGCCTTCCCGAGAAAGCTGCATGCTCATTGGCTGTCAACACTTCTAACCAGGAAGTGTTGGCATCCATCTTGTGCTGGGTAGATCGAGGCACAAGAAAGCAGAAAAACAAACGTGAAGAACACAAAAAGGGGGCAGGGTAGACAATAATTTACAATATCATTTACAAAACCATTGAAATTCACTGAAAAAACCATAGGTTTCAGACATGTTATAGTTAGGAATTACCATTTAAAAAACCTTTGAAATTCCCTTAAAAAACCATAGGTTTCAGCCACGTTATAGTTAGGAATTGGCATTTAAAAAACCTTGCAAATTCACTGAAAAAAAACCATAGGTTTCACACACGTTATAGTTAGGAATTAGCATTTTAAAAACCTTTGAAATTCACAGAAAAAAACATAGGTTTCACACCAGTTATAGTTAGCTGGTCATTTTACTCATACAAAACCTATGAAATTCCACTGTTCTAGTTAGTTCAGCTAACTATAACTCGCGTGCCCGCAATGCACTGCTGATGACGTCACATATTACATCACTCATGACATGGTCAGTGACATCACTCATGACATCACTGTAGACATCTCAAATGACCAGCTAACTATAACTGGTGTGAAACCTATGTTTTTTTCAGTGAATTTCCAAGGTTTTTAAAATGCTAATTCCTAACTATAACGTGTGTGAAACCTATGGTTTTTTCAGTGAATATATATATATATATATATATATATATATATATATATATATATATATATATATATATATATATATATATATTCACTCACTGAAAAAACCATAGGTTTCAGGGACATTATAGTTAGAAATTAGCATTTAAAAAACCTTGGAAAGAGACACTAAAGACTTCCTACGTTACATCGAGGGAAGTCCGTGGGACCCTGATTTCTTAATGGTGACCCTAGATATAGCCAGCCTATATACAAGTATCTCTCACGAACAAGGCATAGACGCCATTACTCAGACTTTGCAACAAAGACCGCATGAACTCAGAGAACATAGAGAGATGCTCATTGACTTTCTTCGCTTTTGCCTGTTTAACAACATCTTTACATGTCAGGAACAGATCTATCGCCAACGACGGGGGACTGCCATGGGAGCCTGCTTCGCCCCCAGCTAAGCGAACCTATTCGTCGGCTGGTGGGAGAAGCGGGTGGCATGGTCTGACTCCTGTGACCATTGGGTTGATAAGACTATAATTTGGAGGCGTTACATTGATGACCTCTTTTTGGTCTGGAAAGGCAATAGAGAGTCAGTTGAGGAATATATCAGGCATCTCAACAGTAATGATTTAAACTTAAGGTTCTCTGGGGAAATCAGCGATACTGAAGTAACCTATCTTGATGTAAAAGTGTTTGTCAGTGATAACAAATTGCACACATCACTTTTTAGAAAGCCCACTGCGGGAAACTCAGTGCTTCATGCACGCAGTAGTCATCCCACAAGCCTCAAAAACAGCATCCCCTATTGGGAACTCTTGCGGATTAAGCGCAATAGTTCTAGACCAAGTGACTTCAAACAAGCAGGTGCAGCGAGCCTTAATAGATTTAGGCAGCATGGCTACAAAGAGAGAGTCTTAAGTGAGGCTTGGAAAAAGGCGCAGAGTAGAGACAGAACAGATCTCATCAAAGATACACCAAAGAATAGAACTGTCTCGAATACCAATCTCAGGCTCATTACTAATTTTTCAAATGCTGCAAAGAGCTTGAAGAAAATAATCTTTTCCAATTGGAAAATTCTAAAATCCGACCCTATCATCGGCCGTGATATACCTGCACAACCATCTTTAACCTTCCGTAAGACAAGATCACTCAAAGATCTATTAGTACAAAGCCACCTAGCACCAGTCAGCAGAGGCATTCAGGGTCTAAAAGGTTTCTATCCCTGCAATAAATGCAAGGCACGTGCTGATAGTAAAAAAAATCACCAGCTATCAGGTACCAGGCAAAAGTGATCCAGTAATGATTACAAAATTCATGAACTGTCTGACACCCTATGTTGTATATTGTCTGAGTTGCCCATGTGGCCTCAGATACATAGGGAGCACTAAACATCAAGCTAAGATCCACATCTTGGAACATCAAAGAGCGATACAAAACAATGACTGCAGTTATCCAGTAGCGCGCCATTTTCATATACATCACAACAGCAACCGCAAACTTCTGAGTTATTTCTGTCTAGACCATGTAACTGTAGACTCCAGGGAAGGAGATCGAGAAAGACGCCTCAGGAGATTGGAATCTCGCTACATTATTGATCTGGCCACAAAATCTCCTTTGGGTCTCAAAATGGGAGAGGAGTTGAAGGTACACCTGTAAATACTGTAAAAATTGTATATATTAATCGATATTTCTTTGCATTTGCCTCACCTTGGGAATTTAGAGCTCATGAGATGAATTTAGAGAGGTTTTCTCTTTAATTGATATTGAATTTTGTATATATTGGCTCATATATATTTGTATATATCATCTTTTTAGTCAGGGTAGGGTAGCACCAGTTATATCACAGGGAGATTGAATTGTGTATAATAGCTTTTGCTTTGGATAAATTCATTGATTTGCCCATTTGAGGGCTTCAACAGCTTTTTACTTGATACAAGGGAATACAGTAACCATAAGCACTTGATCTATGTATTATTACGATTAATTTTAATACATTGTTTGTTTTCCGCATAATATACATTTCATTTATCCATGCTACACAATTATTAATTCGTGTAAGTTTGATCATGTCCGAGAATAATGTTTACCCAAACACTGCGAATGCTAAATGCAAAAGTCGATTTTTGTTTACGGTTTTAAGCCAGTGAAAGTGCCTGATGTCAACATGGCGTCCTGGCGAGACAATTCCCGTGAGATTTGGTGAGGCGATACGTCTATATGTTTGCAGCGTTATGGCGGCCGCCTGTAACTGACGAAGGCGTACCGCCGAAACGCGTCTGAACCTGTAATTATCTGTGTGCAATAAATCCGTCATGGATTTGACCCCCGCGAGTGCAGTTTCTGTTCGTGTACAATTATATGTGTATGTATATATATATATATGGTCATGTGATCAAGGCAGGGATCTGCCGAAACGCGTCGTGGCTGATGCGGTTGCACTTTAATAATTAAATAAAAAAAGAAGCACTTATTCGGGTCTACCTCGTCTTTTGCTTGTGTGGCTGTTTGGTTTCGTGGAGGTCTAGACGAGCTCCTGATATATATATATATATATATATATATATATATATATATATATATATAGATATATATATATATATATATATATATATATATATATATATATATATATATATATATATATATTTTTTTTTTTTCGTTGAGTCCGATGCAACGCAGCAAAGCGCAGCCACGCCACACAGCAAAGTCGGAAAGATCGAGTAAAGCCACAGACTCCGTGCTCTTGTTGTCAGTGCATTTATTCGTGGAGAATAAACAGCCCACCAGTCGCCATATATATATATATATATTCACTGAAAAAACCTGAAAAAACCATAGGTTTCAGGGACATAATAGTTAGAAATGAGCATTTAAAAAACCTTGGAAATTCACTGAAAAAACCATAGGTGCAAAAAGAGACAGACGAGGTGCACAAAGACGCATAAGGGGTACAGAAAGAGGCAAGGGGGTGCAGAAAGGAGCAAGAGAAGTGCAAAAAGAAGGGACAGAGGTGCTTAAAGAGAGGTGCAGAAACAAGCAAGAATAGTGCAGAAAAAGGAAACAGGGAAACAGGGGTACAGAAAGCGGAAAGAGAGGTGCAGAAAAAGGGGAGAGGGGTGCAGAAAGAAGCAAGTGGGGTGCAGAAAGACGCAAGAGAGGTGCAGAAACAAGCAAGGGAATGCAGAAAGAGGCAATAGAATTGCTGAAAGATGCAACAGAGGTGCAGAAAGAAGCAAGAGCAGTGGAGAAAGAACCAACAGAGGTGCAAAAAGAGGCAAGAAGGGTGCAGAAAGAGGTAGGAGAGAAGCACAAAGAGACTAGAGAGGTAGAGAAATAGGCAGGAGGGGTGCAGAAAGAAGGAAGAAAAGTGCAGAAAGAGGCAAGAGAATTGCTGAAAGAAGCAACAGAGGTGTAGAAAGAAGCATGAGAAGTGCAGAAAGAGGCAAGTGAGGTACAGAAAGAAGCAAAAGCAGTGCAGAAATGTAATTTAATTTGATTTGCGTGTTTATATAGCGCTAGAATCACTCCCGGGGGAGTATCTCCGCGCTTCGACCGCTGCGAAACCCTTCCTGGCTTCCCTGAGAGATGGTCCCTTAATGGGTATCTCCAGGGTGAGACCAGGCATCCCCGGCGGTCTGGTGGGGCCGTTAGTGAAGATGAGGCAAGCTAATGCCCAGAGTTGCCGAGTGTGATCGCTGATCAGAGTGGGCACCGAGGCGAGAGAATTATCGAGTCCGCTGACCCTGGTCCAGAAACCTGCCGCGCCGGGAATCGAACCCTGGTCCCGGGCCGTCCTCTGCTCTCGGGTCTGCCGCCTCTAACCAGTGAGCCACACTACCTCAATCAACAGATGTGCAAAAATCGACAAGAGGGGTGCAGAGAAAGGTAGGAGATGTGCACAAAGAGGCAAGAGAGGTACAGAAAGAGGCAGGATGGGTGCAGAAAGAAGGAAGAGAAGTGCAAAACGAAGCAACAGAGGTGTTGAAAGAGGCAAAAGGGATGCAGAAACAGGCAGAAAATGTGCAGAAAGAGGGAACGGTGCAGAAAGAAGCAAGAGAGGTGCAGATTGAGAAAAGAAGGGTGCAGAAAGAGGCAAGAGGGGCTCAGAAAGACGCAAGTGAGGTGCAGAAAGAGACAATAGAAGTACAGAAAGAGGAGAGAGAAGTGCAGAAAGAAGCAAAAGAGGTGCACAAAGAGGCAAGAGGGGTACAGAAAGAGGCAAGAGCAGTGCAGAAAGAACCAAGAGATGTACAGAGTGAGGCAAGAGAGATGCAGAAAGAGGCAAGAGGTGTGCAGAAAAAGGAAGAATGGTGCAGAAAGAAGCAAGAGAAGTGCAGAAAGATGCAAGTGAGGTACAGAAGTGGGCAAGAGAACTTCAAAAAGACGTAAGGGAGTTACAGAAACAGGCAAAAGGGGTGCAGAAAGGCAGAAAGAGGGAACAGGTATGCAGACAGAGGAAAGAAGGGTGCAAGAAAAGGGAAGAGGGGTACGAAAAGAGGCAAGAGGGGTGTATAAAGAAGCAAGGGCAGTGCAGAAAGAACCAACAGTAGTACAGAAAGAGGCAAGAGGGGTACAGCAGAAGAAAGAGGCAGGAGAGGTGCAGAAAGAGGCAAAAGGGGTAAAGAAAGAGGCAAGAGGGTTACAGAAATAAGCAAGAAAAGTGCAGAAAGAAGCAACAGAAGTGCTTAAAGAGGCAAGGTGCAGAAACAGGCAAGAAGGGTACAGAAAGGGGGAACATAGATGCAGAAAGAGGCAAGAGGGATATAGAAATTTGCAAAAGAGGTGCAGAAAGAAGCAAGAGCAGTGCAGAAAGAACCAACAGAGGTACAGAAAGAGGCTAGAGGGGTACAGAAAGAGTAAAGGGACTTAATCCCACAACTTAGAACGCACCAGGGGGTGCGTTTGCAGAGTGGTGCAGGGAGGGGAATGGGCGTCCGGTGAGATGCTGGCTTTTCTTTAAAAAAAATATTTTTAGAAGGGAGGCTGTGTGACCCCCACTTCTTTTAGTATTTTCTGGGCCTTGGGAACCCCATCTCCCAGGGCCTGAGCATTTAAACATTTTTTTTAAAGGGAAGGGACCTGCGTGGCCTCCCTTCCCTGGGCCACTATTGACCCTGGGGACCCCATGCCAGAGACCCTGGCCTCGTTTTAATTTTTTTTTTAATATATTTTTCCTGGGATTAATAAACAGTAATAAACAACTGAAAGATAACCTATCAACCATTGTGAAAGGCCTTTTTCGACTGTGCTGGAACAACTGTCACCATGTTTTTAGTAACTTTTGATCCAATTGAGCTAGAAACAACTTTGATTTTGTTAAAACATGCAGAATATGCTGCAGATGAGGCAAATCCATAATTGTGCTGAAAATGCTGCAGTCACAGAATCGCATTAATCCAGTGGCCCTGCCTTTTGGACAGTAGTAACTTTAGTTGTGTAGTCTGTGAATAGCAATGGTCTTAACTCTTTTGTTGGGTAGGTTTTTTTATTAGCACAACCCTATCTAAACTCGTTATCTCTCTCATCCACCATCCTAATGTGCAGCAGATTTTCCCCCGCTTCCCCTCACCTCTCCCAGTCTCTCCCACATTTACCTCTAAGTACCACTAAGTAGTAAACTTCCATGTGCAAAGTTCTCCCCATAGAAAATATAGGAAAACAGTTGGTTTGCGATTTTCATTTTGTAGTAAGTAAGGAGTATACTGTAGTGTTTTACGTAAAATGGAGTTTGTGAATTTGTCCCATTGTATTTAGTAGTTTGATATAGGGCCGCATGTCTCGTTTTAGATCCATCTGAGAGCTATGGTTTGTGTAATGCAGAGTTCATATGTTAGGGCTTAATCTGCCTCCGTGTTTTTAGCTACTTCAAGGATCACTCAAAGGTACATGGTACAAAGGAGCTTCAACTTGATCCATGTGTCCACAAGGAGCTAGTGAACTGCTTTATATGATTATATCATCAACACGTTCTGGCCAACTGGTTGGCTCTGTCTGGGAGAATACCTACTGCACTAGACTGCAAGATCAGCCAGGGTGCATTCTCTTAATATGTGCTAGTGCTGCTCAGAACTTTTATATGCTTGCCTTTCCAATCTCTCTGAAAATAAAGAATGTAATCTCCAAGCCAAGTTCATAAAGATAATGGAAATTTTATTACCTACTCTTCACAAAATGTGGAGAAAATAGAGACGTGAAGTGAAATAAAATAGGTTAACTTTTCTAAAAAAAAGTCAATGGGATGAGTAATGACATGAGCATTTGTTGAAAGGTTACAAATGGTCGAAAATTAGTACCAGGTTTTAGCAGGACTTTGGAAACAGGAAACTAACTTGGATGTGCAGGAGATCATGTGGAAATCATTGCCTATGCCGATTGAAGTTACATTCAGACTTAGTTTCTCTTCTGGAGCAAACAACTTGCTAGTGGGATAGGTCCCAAAGCATCCAATGAGAGCTTAACCTGGTTAGAAGTGTTATGTGCACCTTTGGCATGAAAAAGACAACCAAAGCTCTAAATGTTCTAGGTAGCAGATTGTGCTTCTTGGTGGTTGATGCTACATTTGAGGTGCTTTTGATGACGTTTCTAACTTGATTAGCTCTTTGTGGCTTTTACAGATCTTCTCTTTTTTCAAGCTTCAGGCTTAGCAGCCACTGGTGGAGCACGGCCTATGATAAATCTTGCAGGAGTTAATGGTGCAGAAGGTTGCAATACTTCCAAATAATCTATCCTAGGGAATGGTGCAAGAGCAGGATCCGGAAAGGGTGACTTTGTCTAATTGATGCAGGTACCTTTCCCGGGTCTTCGGAACAAAGTCATATATTGTCTAAATTCTTTAGCTTCTAATTTGTATCACCTGCCATTACCAGATGCCACCTAAAGAAACAAGCATTGGAAATGCAATAGGTCTCGCATTAGGAAAGTTTGAGCTATTGGTATTGTAAATGACACTTTTTTTATTTATGTGTTGGTTTTGAAAGTAGCAAAATTAATAGCTTTGTCAGTTACAATGTCAATAGTTTTAACTTTTGCAAATGTGACACCTATAGCATTTGTAATGCAATGTGTGTTGTATTTACGTGACTTAGATGTATTGATATTACAAATAACAATGGCTTTTAATTTTGTAAATAATTAATACTTAAATAAAAGTTATTGTAATTTATAATGGCAATAGCTTAAACGTTTGTAAATAACTTTTGTGAAGATTATGTTCAGTGCATTTTATTGTGACGAAAATCCAAGAACATTGCATTTGCACCTAAACACACACATAGCCACACACATAAAGATGTGGTGGTGGTGGATCTGGGGGATATGGTGGTGGTGGATGTGGTGGTGTGGTGATGGTGGATGTGGGGGTGGATGTGGTGGTGGATGTGGTGGTGGAGGTGGTGGATGTGGTGGTGATGTGGTGGATGTGGTGGTGGTGGATGTGGTGATGTGGTGGTGGTTGTGGATTTGGTGAAAGTGGTGGTGGATGTGGTGGTGGTGGTTGTGGATGTGGTGAAAGTGGTGGTGGATGTGGTGGTGGAAGTGATGGTGGTGGGTATGGTGGATGTGGTGGTGGTGGATGCAGTGGTGGATGAGGTGGTGGATGTGGTGGTGGATGTGGTGGTGGATGTGGTGGTGGTGGATGCAGTGGAAGTGGTGGATGTGGTGGTGGTGGATGCGGTGGAAGTGGTGGATGCAGTAGAAGTGGTGTATGTGTATGCGGTGGTGGAGGATGCGGTAGATGTGGTGGATGTGGTGGTGGTGGATGCAGTGGTGGTGGAAGTGGTGGTGGATGTGGTGGTGGTGGATGCGGTGGTGGTGGAAGTGGTGGTGGATGTGGTGGTGGTGGATGTGGCGGTGGTGGATGTGGCGGTGGTGGATGTGGTGGTGGTGGATGTGGTGGTGGATGTGGCGGTGGATGTCATGGTGGATGTGGAGGTGATGGTGGATGTGGTGGTGGAGGTGGTGGTGATGTGGTGGATGTGGTGGTGGATGTGGTGATGTGGTGGTGGGTGTGGATGTGGTGAAAGTGGTGGTGGATGTGGTGGTGGTGGTGGATGTGGTGGTGGAAGTGATGGTGGTGGGTATGGTGGATGTGGTGGTGGTGGATGCGGTGGTGGATGAGGTGGTGGATGTGGTGGTGGATGTGGTGGTGGTGGATGCGGTGGAAGTGGTGGATGTGGTGGTGGTGGATGCGGTGGAAGTGGTGGGTGCAGTGGAAGTGGTGGATGTGGATGCGGTGGTGGATGTGGTGGTGGATGCGGTGGATGTGGTGGATGTGGTGGTGGTGGATACGGTGGTGGTGGAAGTGGTGGTGGATGTGGTGGTGGTGGATGCGGTGGTGGTGGAAGTGGTGGTGGATGTGGTGGTGGTGGATGTGGTGGTGGTGGTGGATGTGGTGGTGGTGGTGGATGTGGCGGTGGTGGATGTGGTGGTGGTGGATGTGGTGGTGGATGTGGCGGTGGATGTCATGGTGGATGTGGAGGTGATGGTGGATGTGGAGGTGGATGTGGTGGTGGATGTGATGGTGAACGTGGTGTGATGGTGGATGTGATGGTGGATGTGGTGGTGATGGTGGATGTGGTGGTGGATGTGGTGGTGGATGCGGTGGATGTGCTGGTGGTGGATGCAGTGGATGTGGTGGATGCGGAGGTGGTGGTGGATGCGGAGGTGGTGGTGGATGCGGTGGTGGTGGATGCGGTGGTGGTGGATGTGGTGGTGGTGGATGTCATGGTGGATGTGGTGGTGATGGTGGATGTGGTGGTGGTGGTGGAGGTGATGGTGGATGTGGTGGTGGTGGATGTGATGGTGGATGTGGTGGTGATGGTGGATGTGGTGGTGGATGCGGTGGTGGTGGATGCGGTGGATGCGGTGGTGGTGGATGCGGTGGTGGATGCGGTGGTGGTGGTGGATGCGGTGGTGGTGGTGGATGCGGTGGTGGTGGTGGATGCGGTGGTGGTTGTGGTGGATGTGGTGGTGGATGTAGTGGTGGTGGTGGTGGTGGATGCGGTGGTGGATGTAGTGGTGGTGGTGGATGCGGTGGTGGTGGTGGATGCGGTGGTGGTGGAGGTGGTGGATGGGGTGGTGGTTGTGGTGGTTGTGGTGGATGTGGTGGATGTGGTGGTGGATGTAGTGGTGGTGGGTGTGGTGGTGGTGGTGGATGCAGATGTGGTGGATGTGGTGGTGGTGGATGTCATGGTGGATGTGGAGGTGATGGTGGATGTGGTGGTGGGGGTTGTGGAGGTGATGGTGGATGTGGTGGTGATGGTGGATGTGATGGTGGATGTGGTGGTGATGGTGGATGTGGTGGTGGATGCGGTGGTGGTGGATGCGGTGGATGTGGTGGTGGATGCGGTGGTGGTGGTGGATGCGGTGGTGGATGGGGTGGTGGATGTAGTGGTGGAGGGGGTGGTGGTTGTGGTGGTGGATGTAGTGGTGGTGAGGGTAGTGGTGGTGGGGTGGTGGTGGTTGATGTGGTGGTGGTGGATGCGGTGGTGGTGGGAGTGGTGGTGGTGGATGCGGTGGTGGTGGAAGTGGTGGTGGATGTGGTGGTGGATGTGGCGGTGGTGGATGTGATGGTGGTGGATGTGGTGGTGGATGTGGCGGTGGATGTCATGGTGGATGTGGAGGTGATGGTGGATGTGGTGGTGGTGGTGGTGGATGTGATGGTGGATGTGATGGTGATGGTGGATGTGGTGGTCGATGCAGTTATTGTGGATGCGGTGGATGTGGTGATGGTGGATGCGGTGGTGGTGGTGGATGCGGTGGTGGTGGTGGATGCGGTGGTGGTGGATGGGGTGGTGGTGGTTATGGTGGATGTGGTGGTGGATGTAGTGGTGGTGGTGGTGGATGTGGTGGATGCGGTGGTGGTGGAAGTGGTGGTGGTGGATGCGGTGGTGGTGGAAGTGGTGGTGGATGTGGTGGTGGATGTGGCGGTGGTGGATGTGATGGTGGTGGATGTGGTGGTGGATGTGGTGGTGGATGTCATGGTGGATGTGGAGGTGATGGTGGATGTGGTGGTGGTGGTGATGGATGTGATGGTGGATGTGATGTGATGGTGGATGTGGTGGTGTATGCGGTGGATGTGGTGGTGGATGTGGTGGATGTGGTGGTGGATGCGGTGGTGGTGGTAGTGGTGGATGGGGTGGTGGTGGTAGTGGATGTGGTGGTGGATGTAGTGGTGGTGGGTGTGGTGGTGGTGGTGGATGTGGTGGTGGTGGATGTGATGGTGGATGTGATGGTGGATGTGGTGGTGATGGTGGATGTGGTGGTGGATGCGGTGGTGGTGGATGCGGTGGATGTGGTGATGGTGGATGCGGTGGTGGATGGGGTGGTTGTGTATATTGTCTAGAAGCCTTGTATCAGCAGAGCTAGGCATTATTGACATAACAGCAGTGGCACACAGGTGGGTTCCATGCACGTGACCTGGTGACCCTGGAGGCGTGAGTGGTAGGACATTGTTACACTCCTACAGTGTGCGTCTGTGTGGTGTGTCCTGGTGCGTGTCTGTCCGTTTTCACGTGCATTTATTCTGGGAAGGTCTGTGTGTCTGTCAGTCTTTGTTAGAAAATGGTTGAAGGGACATCTGTTGTAGAAGTGTTTGTGTGTTTGCGACTGTTTCCGTGTGAATGCGTGCCTGCGGGTGTTTATTATCTGTGGGAGTCTCTTTGCAAAACGACATGTATGTTCGTGTGTATGTGTGCTCGCACGTGCCTGCGTTAATGTGAATGTGCGTGCTATTGTGTGTAGTGTGTGTGTCTATATGCGTGCGAGTGTGTTTCTCTGGATGTGTCTGTGCGCGCGTGTTGCACCATTGTGTGCGTGTCCGTGGGCGTGTGTAATGATGTGATATGCAAAACTGGCATTTAGTGCTATAGTTTAGTATGACATGCATTATTGTGTCGATTTTTAGGTAGGAAGAGGTCTTTTACACAAACGATAGTGCAAAACTCACAGTCTGCAGACGTCGGTCTCCCAACAATAGCCCCTTTGCTTTAAAAGAAGACTATGACAGACGCGGGGCTCCCGGACACTTGAGGGCATTGCTGTGGGGAGGGGGGAGGAGAAATGCGACACGGCGGGCAGGGGAGGGGGCGGAGCGGGGAGAGGGTGTGAAAGCAGCAGAGGCCTTTGAAGTGAAGCTAAGCTTCACTTCAAAGGTGTGGGAGGAGTGCCGCTGAGGGAACAGACGGTGATTTGGTGATGTGCACGCGCATTTTAGGTCAATGCGCTTGCGCATTGACCTAAAAGCCACGGGCACAGCACCAAATCGCCCAGTTAGGTAAAGTCTGTTTAAGACGCTATATATCGAGCTCCCTCTCAATGCCCATTATGACAATAATGATAGGAGCAAATTTGGAAATTCAGGGAATAATGAAACGTCCATAGACAATAACAAACATATACAAATAACCTCTCCCAATTAATGTCAAGAGTGACTGCATACAAGTCAAGAATAGAATACATTAAATAGTACTTGTAGCCTTTGCAAAGGCAAGAAGGATGGTAGCAACAGTTCCAAACGGCCTTGTTTTATGGCGATCACAATCAAATGTCATGAGACACCAATTTTTTTGACATAGACATGAATTGTCTAATTTTAGGATTGTAGAACTAGCGTATGAATGTGTTACATTAGATTAGGTGGAGGGAAAAACAACATAGAAAAATTGGCAAAATCGATGGAAATGAAAGCATGTCACCAAAAATGTACGATGACGAAAAATGCAGCATACATTGTTTTGTTTTTAAAAAACAAATCGGTATAAGACAAAATGTGTTCTTAAATGTTTTGCTTTACTGGTGTATTTCCGGAGCAAAGATAAACGTATGTAAGGCTGCAACCAGGCGTGCACCCACTTTAATAACGGCTGTCAGATATCAATCAGAGAGTGATAAGTCATGAAATACACATTTATTTTAGAAAAAAACAGGTTGTGATGCCGGTGTCTCGTGCAATTACTAGGCTGTCTCTCTCTTTATATATATATATATATATATATTCTCACTTTGCATTTCTGGTGCAAGCATTTTCAAATTAAAAATAGTTAGGAAATGGCAATACCCAGTCTGAACACTCCACAGCCGGCATGCAGTGCAATGCGATGCAGTATTCTGCTTTGTCTTTAGGGGTGGCTCCGGGAGATGCATTAGTGTATGTGTGTGTTTTGTCTTTAGGAACAGTGCCTGTAAACCTGCGAGGAGAATGTTTCTACATATGTGTTTTTTTAAGCCCATTTAAAATGCGTGCATGTGTGTCTGCTACGTTAGCCACGGAGTGAGGCCTGCCTCTGTCGCTGGCTGTGTGCACTACGAGGGTGAACGCTCTCCAGGCCATTGGTGTGCCTGGCTCGAGGGCGCTTCAGCAACAAACCCCAGTTGTTTGCAAATGTTAAAATACAATTGCTCGACGTAAACGGACGTGCTAGTGATGCTGCCAGACGAAACAAACAGTTGTGTTGAACAATTTAAATAGGCAATAAAGTACAAATATGAACAGTCGAGGGAGGGGACGTGGGTGGTGTGAGGTGCATTTAAAGCAGAACCCCCCTCCACGCGAATGGCCTTTGCTTTAAAAGAAGACTATGACAGAAGCGGGGCTCCCGGACACTTGAGGGCATTGCTGTGGGAGGGGGGAGGAGAAATGCGACACGGCGGGCAGGGGAGGGGGCGGAGTGGGGAGAGGGTGTGAAAGCAGCAGGGGCCTTTGAAGTGAAGCTAAGCTTCGCTTCAAAGGTGTGGGAGGAGTGCAGCTGAGGGAACAGACGGCGATTTGGTGTTATGCACGCGCATTTTAGGTCAATGCGCTTGCGCATTGACCTAAAAGCCACGGGCACAGCACCAAATCGCCCAGTAAGTTAAAGTTTGTTTAAAGCCCTATATGCTCGCAAGCTCGATGCGCATGCGCATCGAATAGCTCGACCTAAAAACGAGTTACTTACCTGTACAATATGGTTCTCCAGTATTATCTTTCATAGATTCACATGCTTGTATCTTCCCTGTCTTCATAGTGGGAGTCTCACGGTAACAGAATGACTATAGGAGTATCAAAGAGTAAAACACTGCATAGAAAGTCCCATAGGGACCATTATATTTGGTTGCCAAACCTCCTCATTATTTGGACCAAAACTCAGCCAATCAGCTGCCAGCGCTGACATCACACTCCCCAGTAGAACCATCATACCTCAGATTTCAGACCCCGAGTGAGAGCCAAGGATATATCAGAGATAAGAGGTCTACCTGAGTAACGGGGAGGTGGGAGGGTCGCATGTGAATCTATGAAAGATAATACTGGAGAACCATAGTGTACAGGTAAGTAACTAGTTTTTTCTCCAGTATTGAATCTTTCATAGTGTGCAAGATTCCACACCAACATAAGTGCGACTGCTAGCAATGTAAGAACTTTCAAGTTTGATGGAAAATAAAGAGGACTTCCAGATCGTATATTTTTCCAAGCAGTGCACTATGGGATTTGAATTTTTGAAAGTGCAGACATTTGACCCATGAACTTAAAAGCAGGCACAAGCGCATTTCGCAATCAAAGCATTGGACTTCCACCTGTGAGCAAGGCCATTAGAAGCCGAAACGTTAGGTAAAAGGAAGTTTGTTGTGCTACATGAAGCTGATTTAAAGCTCCGTTACCAGTATTGGGCCTAAAGTCTTTTTTTCACTTTTGGAGGTGTTTGTGGGCTGCTCCAGGCCCATGTATTGAGGCCGCCCTGAAGGGTCGGGGGCTCCGGAGAATCCTGTGAGTATTCAAGTGCTAACCTGGTCATCTGCTTATGACTCTGACTGTAACAAAATCAAGAATGGAGGAAACATCCACAAATAAGTAAAACTATTAAATGGTTATAAAGAGACCAGTGCAGCGGGATGCTTAGAGCAGTGCCAACATCTTCAGTAAAAGGCAGCACCATCAGTAATATAGCTACACTCTACTCTATGTTTTTGTTCAAATCCCAACAAAATAGACTAGACACTTTATAACATGTCTGAATACAACCTCTCTTAAGGGAGACTTAATGAGACATTTGTCCATTAATGAGAACAACTGAATACCTATTCCAAAAATGGCCTCTAACTACTGCCACACAAATTTGGAGAACACCCTAGGTCCTAAAATAAGCTACATTCAAATATCCATATCAAAAAGGCTTTGATCACCATACGACTGTGAGCATTTATGACGTCTTCCAAAGCACATGTCAAAATTACAACCCTGATCGCAAAGAATGTGTCTTATGGTTTCTGGCTTCCATCTGCGATAGTTCTTAGCCACAGAATAGCTACACAATTTACTTTGCCGCATTTCGTAATGCATGTGAGACGTTTCCGACTTCCTGAGGCAATGACAGGAAACCGGGCATTGTGTTTTAAAAGTAAAATTATTTACCACTGTTGTGTTAAGGCCACACAACTGTTGCACGCCAAACTGAATAGCCAATGGATTCCATTAATGCACTTAACTCTCTCATGGTAGCAAGGATGATCAGTCTAGGCTTACATACTCAAGGCCAGTATGACTCAGTAGATAACTTAATAACATCAATATCCAGTCAGTATTTTGCTTTGTCAGAGGAAAAGGTCTTTAGTAATGGGTAGGGTACATAAAAGGTGACAGCAGGGAAGAACACAGACAGGAATTCAGACACCTTTAACACATTCTAGGCCCAAGATGCAACCTCAAACATCATTATAACTCTCTCACACTTGGACCTAGAATCCTGTTTAACATTGAACACTACGGCCAATATTAATCCCTGGGAGAGGTTTCTGGTCAGCTGGGCTGTGAATGGAGGTGCTTGGATATACTCAATGACACCTGAGTGATGTGAGATATAAGTAGAGATACTAATCCCCAGGTTTTTCTTTGAACCAGCCACCTCTTTGTAGCGATTGTGGTGCCCGGGGGTCGAGGGATGGTACTACTATCAAGATCCCGAAGATGGTATGCTTGTGGGGACGTTTGTAGAAGAGGCAGAGTGAACTACAGTGACCAGCATTCCAAGGGGCAAGCAGGAAGAGCCATGAGACCTAAGGCATATTAGCCCCTCCCCTCCTCATGGACGGTGCTTGTCAATTTTTGTTTGTTGAGAGGATCGGAGTGGCGGAAGGTGTTCCCCGCCGGATTCCAGCGAGAAGCTAGAAGATTCCTGGATTTGAGAAGCCGTGATTACCCAGCGTTTGGAACTTTCAGCGCTTTTCTGATAAGTACTCAAAAAACGGAAACAGGCTCGTTTTTCGTTTTCTGCTTTGTTGTTTAAAAGTCCCTAGCTAGTTAGATTAGGGCACTCTTGGGACGTATTGCTTGTTCTTGCAACTCATATTAGGCAGCGTTCTGCCTGAAGACGCGCTGCGCTAATATTCCTTGTACTTTCTCTCCAGAGAGGGTTTCTGGGAGACGTAGTCTCAGAACTGTTTTTTGTTTTGTTTGTTTTGTTCACAGACAGTTCTTGCCACACAGAGACAGAGACATTATTCCACGGACGTTTCTTGTGGGTTCCCTGAAGCAAACTTGTGGCTGACTCTGAGAGCGGTTTGTGCCATTTTAAACAACCGCTATTTTTCCATATCCTTTTTTGACTACCTCATGCCACAGTTCTGAACTCATTACAGAACGAGTCATAGTCCTTGCAGGCTTGCTGTGGTGTCCTTTATTCTCTGCCAGGGTTTTGTATGATTCCGGTGAGTGATGTGCCTACGAATTGCTTAAGATACTGTCCGAGAAACCTGAAGTGTAGTGTTGACTGTGTTCCTTACTTTTCCCTAATCAGGTGGGTCCTCTCCTGCTGTCCTACGTATCTTGGTGACCAGACTCCCGGGGGATCCCAAGGAATCATCGCTACCCATTTATTATTTTATCCACTTCCCCTTTCCCTGCTAGGTACGTGTGCGCACAGTGTGTTTCGCTTCCACTGTGGGTTCCGTGTCTGGTGGGGGAAGGAGAGCTTAGCATCCGAAGTCGTTTCTGCCGGACACCCTGAGCTAAGGTTAGTGGCGTGTGTGAGCCTGCGCTGCTGCCAATCCATGACAGATTGACAAGCCCAAGTTGACACACCGGCCCGAACGATGAATGTTGAGGCAGTCTTGGCCTCCCTGGTGGAAGGCATGGCCGCCTTACAACAGGAAGTAGCCACTTCCAGAGCTGAAAATCAAACCCTGTATAAAGAAGTGGGCACCTTAAGAAGGGAAGTCGCAGGACTAGTCCAGAAAGGAACAGGAGGGAGTCCTTATATTAAACCTGCTACCTTACCTCCCCCTGGCGCAAAAAAACCTATAGAAGTGGAAGGGGGTGGGTTCTCTGTTCCCCCTCAATTAGCCACCTCTAGTGCCTCCTCGGCTGAAGCCGCTCATACCGTTCATGTGGTGCAGACCGTAGGCGTTCCTTTAGCTTCCCCTGAACGCTTTTACAGAGACCCCCGTAAGTTTGAAACATTCCTGAATCAATGTAGGTTACATTTTTTATGTAAGCCCGGGGTATTTCAGGACGATTCTGCTAAGACAGCTTTTATGATGTCTTATATGGGGGGTAATGCTGCTAGCTGGAACATCCCTTTGCTGGAGAAGAACGACCCAGTGCTGCACGATTTTTCTGCTTTTTGTGTTGAGTTGCGCAAACTTTTTGATCGCAAATCTCACATGTTGACCCTGGATAGGGAACTACTCACCATACGTCAAGGTTCGCAGGACTTGTTGACTTATATCACCTCATTCAACAGGTTGGTGGTAGAGACCGATTGGCCCCCTGCAAAACGCATCTCGTTATTTTATCAAGGCCTTCGTGGTGAATTAAAAGACGTCCTTGCCCAAGTGGTACAGTTACCCGACACCTGTGAAGAATTCATTGATTTGACTGTCCAGTTGGACCACAGGCTCCTAGAGAGAAGAGGGGATAGATCACGAGGAGACAATCGCCCTTTCTACCCTCGCTTTAGAGGTCCGATAGAAGAACGTTCCAAACCCTCCGAAGGTCCTGAACCCATGCAAATCGGTGGTATCCGTGGACCGCTGACACAGGAAGAAAAAGAGAAAAGACGTCGTTTGAAGCAATGTCTCTATTGCGGAAAAGGGGGTCACTTCATTAAGGACTGTAGAGCCCGGAACACCGTTCCAGCCAGAAACCCCGTCCCAAGGATACAAGCTCTAGTACAGTCCGATCAACCGACGGAAAACTGAAGAACCCAAACCAGGAAGAGGTCTCTGTCTTGGGTTGTTTGCCGCAAATGATCTCCCCATGTCTTGCAAACACATTGCATCCTGCAGTGGCGCATATGAACCTTCAAATCATCCTCTGGGTCACCCCACAGAAATCATTGAATATAGATGCCTTAGTAGATTCAGGAGCCACCGGGAACTATATTGATCAGGAATTTGCCATGAAGATCGGCATTGCATGTGAGAAAAAAGAAAAACCGGAGTTGGTGAAAGCCGTGGATGGAACTGTTTTATCATCGGGTCCAGTGGCCTACCACACCTGTCCCATGCTGATGCACATTGGAAACAATCATCAGGAATACATCCAGTTTGATCTCATTGATGCCCCCCAGTTTCGGCTCATCCTGGGAATGCCCTGGTTAACTCTACATGATCCAAAGGTCTGTTGGGCAGCACAGACTATCACCTTGTCATCCGATTACTGTCAGGAACATTGTACTCAGGTTTCTTCGGTTCCCTGCACTACCGAACTCTCGTCTTCTCTTTGTCTGGCGGCTGCATGTCCTCTTGAGCGATACTGTTGTGCCACGATACTTCCCTTGGAGTATCAGTCGTTCTCCCCTGTGTTTGACAAACAACAGGCTACCCATTTGCCGCCACACAGGGTATACGACTGCAGAATCGATCTCGTACCAGGGGCAGATAATCCATGTAGCAGGGTCTATGCCATGACCGAGAAGGAGACAGAATATCTGAAAACATACATTGAAGAGAATTTAGCATCGGGATTCATCAGGCACTCATCATCTCCTGCCTCATCCCCTATGTTTTTTATTCCCAAGAAGGATTGCGCAGAATTAAGGCCCTGTATAGACTACCGAGCCATTAACCGTGTGACCATCAAAAACCGGTACCCTCTCCCCTTGATACCTGTGCTCATGGACCAACTCAAAGGAGCCAGATACTTTACCAAACTCGATCTGCGTGGAGCCTATCATCTGGTGCGTGTCAAAAAAGGGGATGAGTGGAAGACAGCATTTCGAACGAAGCTGGGCCTGTTTGAATATAGGGTAATGCCCTTTGGGCTGTGCAATGCCCCCGCCGCATTTCAGTTTTTCATGGACGAGGTTCTGCGGGGTTGTCTAGAAACCTATTGCATATGAAGTCTGTGCTAGACCGGTTACAACGTAACTCTCTCTACGCCAAGTTGGAGAAATGCTTGTTCCACGTCCAGGAAGTGTCCTTCCTTGGGTACATCATCAACGAGAAAGGCTTTCAAATGGACTTGAGTAAAGTGGAGGCGACACTCAATTGGACTACACCCAAAACCGTGAAAGCTGTACAAAGCTTTCTCGGTTTCGCAAACTACTATCGTAGATTCATCAAGGACTTCTCCAAGATCATACATCCGATTTCTTGTTTGTTAAGGAAGAATATGCCTTTTGTGTGGAGTAAAGATGCGGACGCGTCTTTTCAATACCTGAAGAAGCAGTTTACTCAAGCTCCTATTCTTCGTCACCCTGACTCACAACTACCATTTATACTGGAAACCGACGCATCTCAATATGCTGTGGGGGGAGTGCTTTCCCAAAGACACCCTAGTACGGGCCAAGTACACCCTGTTGCCTTCTTCTCTAAAAAGCTCACGCCATGTGAGGTGAACTATGCCATAACAGACAAAGAACTTTTAGCTATAAAAAGGGCATGTGAGGAATGGCGTCATTATCTACTAGGCGCAGTACATACAGTTGAGATCTATACTGATCACCGGAATTTGTTATTTTTGAAAACAGCTAAGGCCCTCACTCCCCGACAGTTACGGTGGTCTCTGTTTTTCTCTGACTATAACTTCATTATCAAATACAAACCCGGACCCCAAAATGGGAAGGCAGATGCGCTGTCACGTCTGGAGGATGGAGAACTGAGAAAGACCGAAGACATAGAAACACCTTTGATCCTTCAGGAAACAACTGCAAGCTTGGGATCTGTAGCTCTCCTGTCGTCAAACAACTTTCTTGAGGACGTGAAAATAGCCCTTGCAGATATGAACGTACTTGAATGGATACAAGAGGATCCAGAGCATCGCACGGAAAAGGATGATCTCGCCTACCAGGATGCTGCGCTGTTTATCCCCACCGATGCCCTAAGACAACGAGTTTTGGCCTGGTCTCATGATTCGGTTCTGGGGGGTCACATGGGAATGTACAAAACTATTGCTATCGTGGAGCGTTCCTTCTGGTGGCCCCAGCTAAGAGAGGAAGTCCGGTCTTATGTGAGGAATTGTGCCATCTGTACGCAAGGAAAAGCTGTGCATGCTCGACCGGTGGGACTACTGAGACCCTTGCCCATACCTCCCCAGCCTTGGCACACTCTCTCCATGGATTTTATTGTTGAGATGCCCCCTTGTGATGGAATGACAGTGATATTAGTTGTCGTCGATCACTTGACGAAGATGGGCCATTTCATACCTCTGGAGGATGTCCCCACATCTACTGAATTAGCAAAAGTGTTTCTTCAACATATAGTCCGGGCCCATGGTCTTCCTTGTGTATTGATCACCGACAGGGGTTCTCAGTTCACTTCTCGATTCTGGAAGGCGTTATGTACCACCTTGAACATTGATGCCCGTCTATCCTCCAGCTACCACCCTCAGACGGATGGAAAGACGGAGCGCCTGAACCAGACCCTGGAGCAATATCTTCGTTGTTTCTCTCTGAGGAATGATATGGACTGGACTGTGTTACTTTGGATGGCCGAATTCGCATACAACAATGCCGTGCACTCAACACTGGGTTGTTCGCCTTTTTTTTGCCTCCATGGGTACCATCCAAACATCCTTCCCTTTGAGTGGCCTGTCCATTCCCCTGTTCCTAGCATCCACGAACACCACGCCCATCTGAGAGCGGTGTTGTTGGATGCACGAAACAGCCTGGCCGATGCCCAGTCCGCGCAGAAACGCTTCGCTGACAGGAAAAGGAGGGTCGAACCGACATATGGGGTAGGAGACAAGGTGTGGCTCTCCACCAAGAATCTCCACATTAAAGGGCATACCAAACTGACACCCAAATACGTGGGCCCCTATAGTATAGTTGAAGTGATCAACCCTGTTGCTGTGAAACTCCTGCTCCCGGTGGGTTGGAAGATTCATCCTGTGTTCCATGTCTCCCTCCTGGTTCCCTGCCCTCCCAGTATGAGGCTCCCGGTAGCTCCACTTCCTATTGATGTGGATGGTCAGGAGGAATTTGAGGTGCAGTCCATCCTAGATTCCCGTATGGTGAGGGGCAGGATCCAGTACTTGGTGGAGTGGAAGGGTTACGGCCCGGAAGATCGGTCTTGGGAACCCCTAGGGAATCTGCACTGTCCGGAACTCGTTGACCGGTTCCATGCCCTGCATCCGGGCAAGCCTGGTCGACCGCCGAGTCGGCAGTCCTCGAGAGGGGGTTCTGTAGCGATTGTGGTGCCCGGGGGTCGAGGGATGGTACTACTATCAAGATCCCGAAGATGGTATGCTTGTGGGGACGTTTGTAGAAGAGGCAGAGTGAACTACAGTGACCAGCATTCCAAGGGGCAAGCAGGAAGAGCCATGAGACCTAAGGCATATTAGCCCCTCCCCTCCTCATGGACGGTGCTTGTCAATTTTTGTTTGTTGAGAGGATCGGAGTGGCGGAAGGTGTTCCCCGCCGGATTCCAGCGAGAAGCTAGAAGATTCCTGGATTTGAGAAGCCGTGATTACCCAGCGTTTGGAACTTTCAGCGCTTTTCTGATAAGTACTCAAAAAACGGAAACAGGCTCGTTTTTCGTTTTCTGCTTTGTTGTTTAAAAGTCCCTAGCTAGTTAGATTAGGGCACTCTTGGGACGTATTGCTTGTTCTTGCAACTCATATTAGGCAGCGTTCTGCCTGAAGACGCGCTGCGCTAATATTCCTTGTACTTTCTCTCCAGAGAGGGTTTCTGGGAGACGTAGTCTCAGAACTGTTTTTTGTTTTGTTTGTTTTGTTCACAGACAGTTCTTGCCACACAGAGACAGAGACATTATTCCACGGACGTTTCTTGTGGGTTCCCTGAAGCAAACTTGTGGCTGACTCTGAGAGCGGTTTGTGCCATTTTAAACAACCGCTATTTTTCCATATCCTTTTTTGACTACCTCATGCCACAGTTCTGAACTCATTACAGAACGAGTCATAGTCCTTGCAGGCTTGCTGTGATGTCCTTTATTCTCTGCCAGGGTTTTGTATGATTCCGGTGAGTGATGTGCCTACGAATTGCTTAAGATACTGTCCGAGAAACCTGAAGTGTAGTGTTGACTGTGTTCCTTACTTTTCCCTAATCAGGTGGGTCCTCTCCTGCTGTCCTACGTATCTTGGTGACCAGACTCCCGGGGGATCCCAAGGAATCATCGCTACCCATTTATTATTTTATCCACTTCCCCTTTCCCGGCTAGGTACGTGTGCGCACAGTGTGTTTCGCTTCCACTGTGGGTTCCGTGTCTGGTGGGGGAAGGAGAGCTTAGCATCCGAAGTCGTTTCTGCCGGACACCCTGAGCTAAGGTTAGTGGCGTGTGTGAGCCTGCGCTGCTGCCAATCCATGACACTCTTCTACTCAAGGACGCTCCAGAATAGGATCATATATTGAAACAATAATTGACTATGAACTAATTAAAAAATCATTCTAACTTATGAAAATGCTGCTTGTCAAAGAAACATTGGATGCAATATATGGAGGGGTTGATCCCAAATTGTAATCACTGGAAAAATATTCAAGTCAAAGTTTTGGTGTTCAAGTAATATCACAGTGACAAAGTGCAAAATACAAAATGGGCATATATTGATAAAGTGTGCAGATATCTGGATTCTGAATGTGCAGGTGTCAATAGCGTTTCAACCTGATAACCTTGCTAAAAAGGTCATCTTCAGGACAGAATATTTAGAGAGCACAAACTGGGTAGGAGAAGATGCCCAAGTTCATTCATTAGAAAGGGCACAGGTACCCAACCTAGTGCGCACAGTACTAGGAGGCTGCCCGTCAACACAGCCATTCGATCCCCAAAACAGCGATGCTGCCTGAAAAATTGCAGCTGCGGGAGCTTTAGCAGTGCAAGACCGTCAATGTCTAAGCTAAAGGCATCTGGTGTGCACCTCCACCGCATGTCAATTAAGTATGGTGCTCGTTCGACATCAAACATGATGAGTTTCAGCCTGTGATTACTAAGTTGCAGAACCACCATAAAAATCATGGCACCAAGAGCTTCAAAAGTGCAAAAGTACCACCAGCTCGGACAGTGACGATTTTGCACTGAGGAAACTCTTTAGACACAAATGTTTACTGAGGTTCCTGACATACTGGATTACCCATGTTCTTGGTACAATGTGTAGAAGGAGGGAACCCTAAAACAGCAGGTAGCGTCTAGCCTAAGAAATCACTATACTAAATATGCTACCACCTAAACAACATGACTCAGTCACTAAGGAATGTTTGGCATTTTCATCAAGTGTCTAGGTTGGTAGGGGACAAGCCACTGAACACAGCAAAGCGTCAGAGTCTATGTCATGGAAGCTGAGACCTATTAGCAATCCAACTGGTCTTTACGTTAATATTTGGGATGGATAAAACATAATGAGGTAGTTCCCACTATATCCCATATGCTTCATTTTTATTTAGAATGTATCCACAGCAGTCCAGGGTGTTGCTGGTAGCCAGTGGCTATTGGTCAGTTCAGGACAACAGTGATCTGCACATTTCATCAGCAACAACTCTGAGACCAATAGGCCTTGAAAGATGGTTCAAACTGTTTCAGCATCAGCACACCCTTCCCTCCTCCAGCCAATGAAAACTTGGTTAATGGCTGATGGGTACAGAAGGTGTCAGGGATGAACCAGGCTCACCCTTCTCGATTCCTGAAGCAGATTGAACAGCTCCCTGACCCAGGTGTATAACTTGCTTCTAGGGGGTAGCTGGGCTGAGGCAACATTGTGGATGCTGGACAATTTCTGTTCCTTGAGGTGTTCCCTTCATAGTCCTTATAAACACAATGCAACTCTTCATCCAAGGAGGTCTTCCTTGTCTTGCAGGTCATGCACCAAGGTGAGTACACAGGCTTCCAAGACATAAATCTAATCGGAAGAAAAAATGACAGCAATACAGAGGTTACACTCCTGGCCTAAACAAATGTTGTGTACATAGTTGCTATGTAACTCGGCACGGGACCTTCTTTTCTAGTTTCATTCTAGAGCTTAAGGTCTGGGCCGTGCTCTGGGTGTCAGTTGGATGTTGGACGCTGATGGCACTGGATGCCCTCCGGTGATGCTGTAATCTTATTGGATTAAACTACATTTATTCTACAACTTGGTCCTCTCATACGTAACAATTTGGCAACAGTGGTTTGCATAGCATCACCCCAAGGACCTGCTGGTGGATTTTTTTTATTATTAATCCAATTTTATTTTCCTACGGGCTCCTTACTAAGAACATTTCCGACTCTGGAAGTACAATTGATTTTGTGCCTACTTGTGGAGTTGCTGTTGGGATACTTGGATACTCTTTGCCGCGTTTGGATATTTGTTCCGCATTGTCTTTACTCGACCTCAGCATCTTTTGAAAGCTTACCTTGGCTGTTGAACAATGGCGACAGTGTCAGTTCAAGGCTGACGACATTACTGGAATTCTTGCTTCCGAGGAGTCTGGAGTGCTGACAAGTCTTCTAGTGTCTTTAGCTCCCTAAGCTTATCCGAATTCTTCTTAGTCAAGCCTTACGTGCGCATTAAGCAGCAAGTCTTTGACCGCGAGTCAACATCATTGCGTTTTCTCACGCAACATTAGGCCATTTTATGTTGTATGAGTATGCTAGCAACTCCACCCCGACTTCGCGCTTTGCTTGTTTTTTTTCCTTCCTGCTACTGAAACTTCACGCATTCTACTGAGGTATTTACGGTAACTTTTCTATATTAAATCGAAGAGTGCATTCTGTTGTACTCCCTTTCAACAGTAACTTTTCCTTGCTTTTTGCAATCACCGTCTACATTATCAGGTGATGATTGGATATTGTTTTACTCCTTTTCAGAGAACAGTTTTTCCTTACATAACATTCATTACTTTACTTCAAGATGTCTATTCAACATTACAACTTGGCTCCTCCTCAGTATTTTTGGCCTGCGGGTTCCTCTCCATGCATGAAGTGGTCTGAATGGAAAGCGTACTTTATTAATTATATTGACACTCTTGACGTTCAAAGGAAAATGTCCCCAGCCCATAAAAAGGGATTTATTTTACACTCTGTTGGACCTGAGGGACTTAAAGCTTACAGCCAAATGATTAGAGTGGGTGCGGGTAGTGATGACAATGTTTTTACTGCTGCTCTTAATGATTTTGATCGCTATTTTTCCCCTAAAGTGTGCATTGACACTACAAGATATAAGCTTTTTCAGCGGAAGCAAAATGCTGATGAATCTATGGACACCTATGTTTCCGCTTTAAAAACTCTTTCTCTCGACTGCCAATTTGGAATTTTACAAGAAGATCTCATAAGGGACCAAGTGTCATGCATGTTAGGGATTCTTCTATCCAGGATAGACTGTGGATAAATGGAGACGCCATATTGGATGATATTTTATCTATAGTTAGGAAAGCTGAGATGTCAAGCAGGAGTGCAAAAGAAGACAGGGCAGAGGATAAAGATAAAGCAGATAAAGCTAGTATAGTTGTAGCAAAAGTAAGTAATACTAGAGTTAATACGAAAAAGCAAAATACTTCAAGGGAACGTAAGGTTTACCCTGACAAAGACAAGTTTATTTGTTATAGATGCGGCAGTAAATCTCATTTGGCTAACAGCAAAGTGTGCCCTGCCATAAAACAGAAATGTTCCGTCTGCAAACTTGTCGGACATTTTTCTAAGATGTGTAGAAAAGCTAAAGGTGGTAAGATTAAGTGTGTTGACGAGAATGACCAAGGTGAAAGTGATAGTGATGACAGGAGCACTGACTTTGAAAGGTCTTACCTCTTAAATATTAGCGATTCTTCTCATGTTGCTTTGAACATTGATAATTTGGTCATCAAAAAGAAACCCATAAGCAATATGACTATTGGAGGTAGAGATATACAAATTTATGCTGATTCTGGATCTCCATATTCTATTGTGAATGAGAATATTTGGAGGTACAAATTTGTAGAAAAACTTGCTTACAGTTTAGATCCCCCCGATATCAACCCTGAAGGGTACTCAGGTGAAAGAATAGATATTATTGGGTCTTGTTCATTATTTTCTGGTTCAAAGACCGTGAATGTGTTGCAAGGTTGTATGTTTCTAAAAAAGGGCCATCTGTCTTAGGATGGTTCAAACAGAGAAAACTCAATAGTATTCTTGATCCTAATATTCCTCATCCTGTCATGGTTATGGGAGATTCTAAAGACTATAGTAAAATGCTGTTGGAGAAATTTTCTGATGTTTTCAGAGATGACATTGGTGAATTAACAAATTTCAAACACAAGATAGTTCTGAAGGATAATGCATGTCCTAAAATCTTTAAAGCGAGGAATATTCCCATATCCGTAAGAAATGAAGTAAAGAAAGAACGTGACAAAAAGATGGATAGTAAGATTATCGAGAAGATAGAGTCTTCTGAATGGATTTCTCCCATCATCATGGCCAGACAGGTAAATGGTAACATCAGACTATGCATTGATTTGCGCCATCTAAATAATGATATTGTACTTGACCAATTTCCCTTACCCAAAATTTCTGAAATGTTAGCACTTATAGGCAAAGCAAAGTTTATTAAGCAGCAAGTCTTTGACCGTGAGTCAACATCATTGCGTTTTCTCACGCAACATTAGGCCATTTTATGTTGTATGAGTATGCTAGCAACTCCACCCCGACTTCGCGCTTTGCTTGTTTTTTTTCCTTCCTGCTACTGAAACTTCACGCATTCTACTGAGGTATTTACGGTAACTTTTCTATATTAAATCGAAGAGTGCATTCTGTTGTACTCCCCAAATTTGTAGAAAAACTTGCTTACAGTTTAGATCCCCCCGATATCAACCCTGAAGGGTACTCAGGTGAAAGAATAGATATTATTGGGTCTTGTTCATTATTTTCTGGTTCAAAGACCGTGAATGTGTTGCAAGGTTGTATGTTTCTAAAAAAGGGCCATCTGTCTTAGGATGGTTCAAACAGGGAAAACTCAATAGTATTCTTGATCCTAATATTCCTCATCCTGTCATGGTTATGGGAGATTCTAAAGACTATAGTAAAATGCTGTTGGAGAAATCTTCTGATGTTTTCAGAGATGACATTGGTGAATTAACAAATTTCAAACACAAGATAGTTCTGAAGGATAATGCATGTCCTAAAATCTTTAAAGCGAGGAATATTCCCATATCCGTAAGAAATGAAGTAAAGAAAGAACGTGACAAAAAGATGGATAGTAAGATTATCGAGAAGATAGAGTCTTCATGGCCAGACAGGTAAATGGTAACATCAGACTATGCATTGATTTGCGCCATCTAAATAATGATATTGTACTTGACCAATTTCCCTTACCCAAAATTTCTGAAATGTTAGCACTTATAGGCAAAGCAAAGTTCTTATCCTGTATTGACCTTCCCACCGCCTACCATCAAATTGTCCTTGATGAAGATTTTAAGAAATACACTGCATTTGTTACATACTTGGATGTTATCAATTCAAGAGAATGACCTTTGGTCTTGCCTCTGCGGCAACCGTGTTCCAACGCACCATGCATAACACCTTTGGGGATTGTAAAAATGCAGTGTGTTTTCAGGATGATATCCTTGTGTTTGCCAACAACAAAATTGATCATGCTCACTCTTTAAATTCAGTTCTGGGTAGATTATCTTTTAAAGGTTTGACTGTGAAACATTAGAAATGTAAATTTGTAGTTTCTTCTGTGACTTATCTCGGTTATATACTATCAGCCAGATTCATCATTGAAAATTGCGCTCGCAAAGGGCCAGATTCTGAGAATCTGGCCCTTTGCAAGCGCAATTTTTGAATTTGGGATTCAACATCCCAAATGCAAAAATCGCTAATAGCAAAATCGCTAAATTGCGAGGAATTGCTTTTAAGGAATCTCTATTTGAGACCCCATAAATGCAATTCATTAACCATTTTTTATTTGCGAATTCGCAATTTCTGGCCGCTATTTACCGCGAAGTCTGATTTCATGTGTGTGCGCAACATCAGTCTACATTTTCATTTCAGGGGTGCTACAGGGTGTCCTTTGGACACCCCTGGCACCCTTGAAATCGCATCCTTATTTGCAATTAGCAATTTGCTAATCGTAAATAAGGAAGCTGTAGGAATCGCAATTTATTTTGCAATTCCTACATGAATCCCGTTTTGCAAGTCCTTAATAGCGATTCCTTAATAATCGCTATTAAGGACTCGCAAAACGGGACAATGATGAATCTGGCTGAAAGTGAGGATGGTATCAAACCTAAATCTGAACTAGTTGAGGCAATTCAGTTGGCACCTTATCCAACTTCAAAGGATGATGTAAGGTCATTCTTGGGATTATCTGAATTTTACGCAAAATATATACCGAATTTCTCTTGCTGGGTGTTCAATATTAGGCAGTTGCTTAAAATCAAAAGCAAATTTGTTTGGAGTGAGGAGTGTGAGAAGGAATTCAAAGATGCAAAATTTGCCATTGGAAATGCCACAGCTCTCAGTAGTTTTGACCCTCTCCTTCCTTGTGTTATTACCACGGATGCCAGGTCCAAAAGTCTGGGAGCAGTTTTTGCACAGAAATGTTCGAACGGCAAGGAAACCATTATAGCTTATGCTTCTAGAACCCTGATGAACTCTGAAGAGAAGTACTCTACTATTGAAAGGGAAACCTAGGCTTGCTTGTGGACGTTGGAGCATTTTAGGGTATTTGTTTGGGGAACAGAGTGTGAGATCCGTAGTGATCACAAAACTTTGGTACGCCTCCTCACCACGGATGGTATGATGAATGCCTTGTCAGGATGTCCATGAGATTACAAAACTTTATCTACAGAATGGTGTATGTCCCTGGTAAAGAGAATGTCACGGCTGACTTCTTATCCAGACTTCCTGTACCTCTTAAAGAGCATGTTCACAATCCTTAGGACGGTTTTCAGATTGCTTGTTTTTATTGTTTAACTGTTTCGTTTTCTCCTTCGGTTTTTCATTGTTAATTCTGTGCCCTCTTTCACCTTCTGTCCCCTCACCGCGCCTGCCACTGTCTTTCCTGACGCTGTGCCCCCTGCGGCCCGGCCCCCCTGCTGGTACTGTATTGCCTCTGTTTTTAACATTTATACTGCTCGTTTTTCCTCCTTCACTCTTGGTTCTGTGCCCTGTGCCCTCCCTTCTGGTCCCTCGCCGTTCCTGCCCCGTTTTTCCCGCCGCTGTGTCCCCAGCGGCCCGCCCCGATCGCCCATTCGTCTACTCCCTCCTCCCACCTGCTCCCCCCTCCCACCACCCCTTCTTATGGCGGCCGCTGCACAGCCGTGCCAAGGGAGTGGCTAAGGCAAGCCCGTCTGCGCCCGTCCGCGCCTGGACCGCTCCCAGCGCCATAACCCTTGGCCCCTGCGAACCCCACAACGCCCGTCTCCGCTACGATGTATGCACCCTCCTTGCACTCAACACCGGACAATCACACACCTGCTTCCTGGCCGCCCCGAAGTGCACCCAAGGACCCTTCTCCTGCTGGAACTGCAGCTTCACCAGCATCCGCCCACCAAGCCACCCACCGTGAAAGAAAGCAACCACCTCCGATGAAGCCTTCTCAACACCCGCTCCGCCCGTAGACACGCTGTTGAACACTGGGATCTACTTGACTCAACCTCCTCAGAAATCACCTTCCTGACGGAGACCTGTATGAACCCATCCTCGGCACCCGACATCGCCATAGCCATCCTGGACGGCTACAAAATCACACGCAGGGACCGCGCCAACTGAGTAGGAGGAGGAATCACCATTGGCCACAGGAACACTCTCAGAGTCTCGACCAATACCGACGACACCCTCAGCACCGCCGAACACCTGCACTTCCCGATCCACACCAATCCCAACACAACCCTCAGAGGAACCCTCGTCTACAGACCCCCCAGACCCCGACCACAGTTCAGCGACTCCATCGCTGACTTCGTCAGTACATATGCCCTCGCTTCCACAGACTACATCCTTCTCGGGGACCTGAACTTTTACCTCGACAACAACAAACGACCGCATCTTCACCACACTGACAACCTCTCCAACCTCAGACTCCGACAACTCGTCACCACACCCACCCACTCTGCTGGCCACATGCTTGACCCCATCTTCTCCGCAAGCTCCCACGTCTCCTTCAACCACACTACCGAACTCCACGGACCGACCATCGCTGCATCCACTTCACCTTCTGGAAATCCACCACGCACCATTGCACCCAACAGATCCCTCGCCGCTGCTGAAGCAAAGTCACTGAAGACCAGCTAACCACCACCCTCTCCCGAAGCCCACCCACTGACCCAGACTCTGCCACCTGCAACTTCAGACAATGGAACGACGACTGAGCCAACACCCTCGCCCCGATCAAGAAACCCTTCAACAGACACACCAGCAAGTAAGCCAACTGGTTCACTGAAGACCTCCAACAAACCTGCCGTAAGCCAGAGAAGAAATGGCACCGCTAACAGACACTGGACAGCCACGCAGCTCACAAGAACGCCACCCGCAGACACCATCAACTCATCAGAGCCACCAAAAGAGCTTCCCTCAAAGACCGCTAAGCATGGGCGAATTTTGCGAATCTGGAGTTCGCGAATTTTGCGAATTTGCGAACTCGCAATCTGCAAAATCCGCAAATTCTCGCGAATTTTTTTTTTGTGTTCGCAAGGATTTCTGCCAGTTCGCAAGGATTTCTGCCAGTTCGCGAGGGTTTTGTACCAGTTCGCAATTGCGAACTTACATGTCGGCTCGCAACGGTCACGATTATGTTGTTTCTACGTCTGGTTCATCATCACAGGTTCCCAGCACCCTCTGTTTCACCCCTGCCACCCTCTGTTTCACCCATGCCACCCTCTGGTACATCAATGCCACCCTCTGGTTCATCATCACTGTAGATTATGGGGGGGAAAAGCAAGCACACCTGCCTGCTTCAACTGACATGAATTAATTTGGGGTTGATTTATTAATGTGTCACTGTTTTAAAATTCCAGTCTGGCACCTGCTTCCTTATCTGTAATTTGCTTTCTGTTGCAGTGCAATTTTTTTTTCCGGGACCTTTGTGGCCTACTTGTAGCTATTCTATGAGCCTGCTGTGAGGGTCAGAGCAGGGTCATACAATTGTTGCAACTAGCAACTGAACTCTGGAGGGGCCCTTGTCAGGAAGCAGTACAGGGAATGGTTACTAATGATGAGTTTGAACTTTTGAACCTGCTGAATGCTTTCACTATTGCAAAACTCGTTTTTCTGCAGAACAGCATTACAGCAACTGTAATGCCCCAAACAAGCTTATATGAGAAAGTTGATTTCTAATCCAAAAGTTATCCAAAGAAAATCAAAAGGCCTCAAATCCAAAAAAGTGCAGGCAAATGTCAACCTGAGGAGTTATTCTGATAAAAATCATCATTTTCAGAAGGTCTATGTTGCTTGCTAGTAGATTTCTTGTGCAGAATTGCAATTTTTGTAATTTCGCGGGTGCGAGATTGTTTCTGCCCGCCGCACCTACATGTTCGCAATTGCGAACTTACACCGCACGCCGCAAAATTGTATCACCAAGAAAAAAAATCCGCTGCGTGCGAATTTGCGGATTTTCGGTAAATTCGCGAGCGTTCGCGTATTGCGAATTTACCGAAAATCCGCAAAATCCGCGAGCGGAACGGATTTTCTGCCCATGCTTAAAGACCGCCTAGACAACAACGCACACAACAGCAAAGAGCTCTTCAACATCGTGAAGGAACTCTCCAACCCCAGCTCCAATACCAACGACATCCCACCTTTGCAAGACCTGTGCGACTCCCTTGCCACCTTCTTCTTTCACAATATCGCAGACATCCACGACAGCTTCAACGTCACAATCGCCCCGACAACCACTGAGACCTCCGCCCCCACGGCCACCATCCGCACCGACCCCCTGCTCTCATGGACCAACATAAGCGATGACGACACCATCAAACTCATGAACACCATCCACTCCGGATCTCCGTCAGACCCATGCCCATACCACATCTTCAACAACCACAATCGCACCCCATCTCCGGAAAGCCATGAACATCTCCTTAAAGACAGCAACCTTCCCGGAGAGCTGGAAGCACGCCGAGATCAACGCCCTACTCAAAAAACCCAAGGCTGACCCCAAGGACCTCAAGAACTTCCGGTCCATCTCCCTGCTGTCAGCAAAGGTCATCAAGAAGATCAGCATCCTGGACCCACCCCAGTCCGGGTTCCGTAGCAACCACAGCACCGACACGTACCTCATTGCCACCACCGATGACATTAGGGCCCTGCTGGAGAAACCGCGGCCCTCATCCTCCTAGACCTGTCAGCCGCCTTCAACATCGTCTGCCACCACACTCTACGTACATGCCTCCACAACGCTGGGATCCGAGACAAATCTCTGGATTGGACCACCTCCTTCCTCTCGGGCAGAAACCCAGAGCATCCGCCTACCCCTTTCCACTCCGAAGCCACAGAGATCCCAGGACTCATCCCTCAGCCCGACGTTGTTCAACATCTACATGGCACCGCTCTCCCACGTCGCCCAAATGCATAACCTCAACATCATCTCCTATGCCGACGACACCCAGCTGATCCTCTCCCTCACCAAGGACCCCCTCACCGCCAAAACCAACCTCCACGAAGGAATGAAAGACGTCGCCGAGTGGATGAAGAACAGCCGACTGAAGCTAAACTCGGACAAGACAGTAGTCCTCATCCTCGGCTCCACCCCCTCGGCCTGGGACGAGTCCTGGTGGACGACCACTTTGGGAACAGCTGCAACACCCACCGACCACGCACGCAACCTAGGGTTCATCCTCTACTCCACTCTCTCCATGACAAAGCAGGTCAACGCCGTCTCGTCCTCTTGCTTCAACACCCTCCGCATGCTCCGCAAGATCTACAGGTGGATCCCCACCGAAACAAAAAGAACGGTCACCCAGGCCCTCGTCAGCAGCAGGCTGGACTATGGAAACGCCCTCTACGCAGGAGCCTCTGCCAAACTCTTAAAACGACTACAACGCATACAAAACGCCTCTGCACGCCTGATCCTCGACATCCCTCGCCGCAGCCACATCCCAACCCATCTGAGAGACCTGCACTGGCTACCCGTCAACAAGAGGATCACCTTCAAGCTCCTCACCCACGCACACAAGGCACTCCACAACACTGGTCCAACATACCTCAACAGACGACTCAGCTTCTACACCCCCAGCCGCCAGCTCCGCTCCGCCGACCTCGCCACAGTCCCCCACATCCGAAGAGCGACTTCAGAGGCAGATCGTTCTCCCACCTCACCGCCAAGACCTGGAACACCCTCCCCATCCTCCTACGGCAGACCCATGACCTGCTAACCTTCAGAAGACTCCTCAAGACCTGGCTATTCGAGCAGTAGCAGCACCCCAGCCGCATGCCACCACCCTCCCCCCCAGCGCCTTGAGACCCTCACGGGTAAGTAGTGCGCTTTACAAATGTTCTGATTGATTGATTGATTGTGCTAGTACATGATGTGGGTCACCTTTCCATCAAGAAGTTAGTGTGGTCTGCTGAATACCTAAAAAACCATACTTTGCAAAACGTTCAGAAATATATCCTAGAAGGCTGGCCTTCCAAGAAAGATTTTGCTTCTGAGCTTAAAGTTTTCTGGGAGGTGAGAAATGAATTATCATCCACTGGCGGTACTATTCGGAAAGGAGACAGATCTGTACGTCCTACTGGTGTAAGACACTCTATTATTCTTCACGGTCGAGAGGGCCACAATGGGATAGTAAGAACTAAACTATTTGTTAAGACATTGGTTTGGTGGCATGGTTTAGACATTGTAGTGGAGCTCATTGTTAAAGATTGTGTCACCTGTGCTAATGCTGACAAGTCTTTAAACACACTTAGGCCCAATATGAGTGAACACTGTGTTCCCAATGGACCCTGGGAAACTATTGGTATGTATATTATGGGTCCCATAGGTCCAATGAACAAGTACATCATTGCTGCAATTGACATATTCTCCAAATGGCCTGTTTTAAAAATTGTGGAAAAGGTTAACACTGATGCTGTTTTGCTATTTTTTGATGAAACATTTACCATGGAAGGTTTACCCATCCGTGTTATTACTGACAATGGTATACAATTCATTTCTAACAAAGCCAAGGACTATTTTTTAAAGGTTGGTGTCATACATTGCACTACATCTTTGTATAACCCTTGGGGCAATGGTGTCATTGAGAGATTTAATAGGGTTCTTAAGAGGACCATATAGGTCACTGGAGGTGAAGATGACAAGTGGGATTTTTTGTTGTTGTGAAAACCATTTGGATGTATAGAACTACTCCCAATGACATGACTTACTGTTCCCCCTTTGAAATTATGAGGGGAAGAATACCAAGAACCAAATCGAACCCTTAGTGGCTAGTTACATCCACCAGAAGTTGTATTTATTTAGATTTGGTTAAGAAGAAGATTGAAAAAACTCATGTGGCTAATAAGCGTAGATTTGACCTAAGATTAATCCTGTGGTCAAGGTTGGTATGCTGGTCAAAGTCAAAAAGCCTTGGAGAGTTCCAAAGGGTCAAAGCCAATATATGGGACCATTTACTGTGAAAGATGTTTTAAAAAATGCATTTAGACTTTCTAATGGCAAGGTATGGAATCTAAGTATAATTGCTGTACTCAAAGGTAACAAGAATTTGTATTGTGAGGTATGCATTTCTCCCAAGTACAATTTGGATGATGAGGACTTGAAAAGTTGCCCTGTGGTCCTCGAACATTGTGAAGAACAGAGTTCGGAGAATCTTGATTCTTTTGTACCAACTGTGTCCACGGACACCTGCTCTCCTCATGTCAATGACAGTGGATCTGTGCCTAAATTGTTTGAAACTAAGCGTTTACGCAAAAAACCTGGATGGCCTTCTGATTTTGTTACTTCTATTAGGGATACGTTGTATAAATGATTTTTTATTTTTTTTCTTCTCTGGTTAAAGGGGGAAGATGTGTTGTGTATATAGTTGCTATGTAACTCGGCACAGACCTTCTATTCTCGTTTCATTCTAGAGCTTAAGGTCCGTGCCGTGCTCTTTGTGTCAGTTGGATGCTGGACGTTGATGGCACTGGACGTCCTTCGGTGATGCTGTATTCTTATTTGATTAAACTACATTTATTCTACAACTTGGTCCTCTCATACTTAACAACAAGCCTCCTCATTGTCTGGTAGACAAAGCTGAACAAGTACTGGCTGATGAGTCCAGAACTTATGCTCCTCGATGGACAAAGTCAGACTGCCAAAGCCAATCACATAAGCTGCACTTTTTGAAAGTCTCAAGGTTTCTGCAATCCTGATGCAGCCTTTTACCCCAACATTTTGGGCGTCCTCCCCTGGTGCCCACAATGGATTAGTTTGCGCTTGTTTAGCTGTTTTGTGTTACTGTCCTCTGCTTAGAGAGCCACTGCCAAGGAAGATGGCCACAACACAGGAAATGGAGGAGCGACAGGTTTCACGCTGGCGAGGGGAAGCCTATACCAAAGCAAAAGATCTTGGCTGGCTGCCCACTCCCCAACCAGGTACACCGGTTTCTGGAAATGAACAACAGATATATGCAGGCTGGAATGTCCAAGATGTACACTGCCAACACAGTACAAACAATACCACCTTCTTGTGCAGCACACAGCTGTGGGATCCAATGACCCACAGCAAGCAAGTAAAGGTCTAGGTACACATTTACAACCCCTTAACCCCTTCCATGTGTTGCACGGCCCCCGGCAGTCCGTTGTCACGGTGGGCGTGTGCAGAGGACGGCCGGGGGCAGTCCGAACCCTGGCCACTCATTATTCCGCAAGCATCGCGGCGGAATTCGCGCCGCGGTCAAGCGGTTAAGCACACTTTACATGATACTAGCATCCTTCATTCATGTCACAGACATGTTGAAGGCCCAAAATTCTCCTGAACAGATCTTTTTCCAGAGAAGAGCCTATAGGCAACCCACCTACCTGGGGTACAGGTAAAAGGCATGTGCCCCTCAGTACACATGCTGTCACCACTCTTACCCCCAGATTCATCAAGGTCACATTCTGCGAATTCCAAATTGCGATAATTCCAGAATCGCAATTTAGAATTGGCAGAATGGGATTCATGAAAAAATGCGATCCAAAAAAAGCGAATCACAATCGGCCGCTATTGCCAATTGCAATTTTGCCAAAATCGCATACAATTCGCAGATTTGGCCGTTTTCCATGTTGAAATTGCGATCTCGCAATTACCAAAATCGCAAATTGCGATCTCGCTAATTGCGAGATCGCAAAACCGGGAAGTCACATTCCAAGCGCAATGATGACATCACAACCAGGAAGTAGGCAGTTCCCTCCCTCATTCTGATCCCTGAGCCTGAAAGTGGAAGCAGCACTGACCAGAGCTCCACTACAGACCACCTGCAGCAGCACACCAGGAGACAAACAACCTCAGAAAATGTCACAGGAAGCATCAGGGAGCAGTGCCACGGGCAGAAAAAGGAAAATTTAATTTTCCGAGCAGGAACTTGAGTACTTAATCGAGGGAGTGACAAAGGACCATGACCGCCTGTTCGGTAAGGATTCCTGGAGGATGCCTGAGACGGACAAGAGGTGTATTTGGCTGCGCATCCGCGCAAAGGTCAATGCAGTGGGAGTGACCCAGCGCTCCATTGACAAACTTAAAAAGAGGGGGTATGACCTCAGAGGGCGTGCGAAAGAACGCATCGCAGAGAGGTTGGGGGAGCGAGTTGTAACCGGAGGAGGAGAGCCCACTGTTGCACCCAACACCCCACTGGAAGACCTTGTGGAGGACACCCTGAATCCAGAAGCATGCATGGGGGTTACTCGGCTAGACTCATCCCGAACCACCCAACAATCCCAAGGTAAGTGCCATGCGACTGCGACCCTGTCCCCTAACAATGGCCATGACTCCAGAGCTACCCATTAGACAACCCCAGTAATGCAGGCCATGCACACCAGAAATGCCCAATTGCATTGTGGGACTCGTAGTGTGACCAATATTACCAGATAGCCCCACACAGCCAGACCTGTCAAGTGAGAGTCATTCCTAAAGCCAGTCAGGGAATGCAAGCCTGCATGCATGTAGCAACCTCCTATGTGCAAGAAACATGTCAATAATCATGGTCCCATTTACATCACAGGTGGCACTGAACAACCCAGCACCGACAGTGAGGCCCTACACATCGATGAGAACCCCAAGGACACCGAGGGAGAGGGTCATCCTTCCACTCAACCCGGACCATCACAGTCAGCAGCAGCAGCAGCAGCAGTACCACCACCACCCCATGTGGCAGCCACAGGTGTGGCACAACCACCCCATGTAACACCCATGCCAGTGGCACAGACCACAACAGCAGCAGCCAGGAAGCAGACAAGGCGCACAGCCACTGTGCGATCACAGTCCAGCGGACTGGTGAGGGAGCAGCGTGACGTAACAACACACGCTGGGAGGGGGGTACATGTCCCGGATCCTGGCCTGTCCATCGAACGTCGGATGCTCAGAGTCCACCAGATGCAGGCACGTCACTTGGAAGCCATCCACCTGCAGCTGCACAAGACTGCGTGTAATGTGGGCCAGCTCACTGATAGCATGCAGCTCATGTCCTCAGCTGTCCGTGAAAACAGCCAGGTCCTGCTGTCCCAGCAGGATGTCACCCGCCGCCGCCACAGCCAGCTGCTGACCCGCCTGTCAGCTTACACAAGATCAAATCATATAATTGGAAATGCCACCTCCCAACTATCGCGTCGCTCCCTTGCGATGCAGATCCAAATGGTGCAATGCAGCCAGGACGTCGCTAGGGCACTTGAGCAAGTTACCGCAGCAGTGCAGAGTCTGCAGGCGACTGGCCATGGCCAAGCTAGTGGGGGCGATGATGCCAGTGAGGGCAATTCCGGCCACTGCAGCCTGTCCTTGCCGCTGGTGAGGGTACCCCGCCGCAGCACCAGGCCCACTGCAGCCTCACGGGCTAATACTGATGTTGAGGAAGTTGAAAGGCGAGTGGGTGCGTCCACCCGGAGGCGCCACTGACTCATTGTACTGAACCAGCAGGGTCACATGAATGAAAGGAGCAGAGGGCAGCTACATGGTCGCGATGTATTATTTGTTGACATGTGTACTTACCTAGAAGGTGTCCTTCTCCAAAGTCTCCTCTGACCAGTCATGTGGGCATGCCGCTGTGCCGGAATATGAAGGAGTCCTGTGTGCTCCCCGGGTATTGTGCCACTATGTCCGTGATGATTGTCTTAGCGTTGCACACCATCTGGATATTCAGTGAGTGGTAGGACTTGCGGTTCCGGTACATGTATTCTGTTCCTGCAGGTGGGCAGATGTGGAGGATGTGGGTACAGTCAATGCCTCCAATGACATGGGGGAATTGCGCAATGTTGTAAAAATCTAGCCTGGTCTGGTTCAAGTCCTGTTGGGTGGTTGGGATTGTGATGTAATGGTGTAGCCGGGTCAGCATGGCCTCCAGGAAACTGCTTAGGCAGCGGGACATGGTGCTCTGGGGGATCCCCCCTGCAAGGGCAACTATCCTCTGGAAGCTTCCGGAGGCCAGGAGATGCAGCCTGCACAAGACCTGGACATGGGTGGGCACAGCATTGGTCCTCCTCGTTGGGTGCTGCATCAGGGGTTCAAGGTTCCGGATGAGCTTTGTAATCATTGCCCCATTCAGCCGGTACTTGGAGTAGATTTCCTCCTCAGTTTGGCCCAGAAGTGTGATCCGCTGGCGGAAAATTCGCTCCTGGATCCTGCGTCTGTTCCTTGCTGCAGCCTGAAGCCTTCGCCGCCTGACCACCATGTAGAGTCCTGGCATTGTGAATGTCCTCATGCTCCTACTGTGTCTCCTTAAGTGTGTTTGGTCAGGCCCGCACCTGTGGCTAGTTTGGGAATTATTATTATTTTTTTCTTTTTAACTTCATGGTTACCACCTGGTTTGGGTTCTCCTCAACTTGCGGCTCGCAAATAGCGATTTTGAGGTTTTTCGCTAATTGTGATTTTTCATGAATTTTGTTTGCGATTATTTAGTGAATTCGCAAATGAAATCGCAGAATCATTGGAGTCTCACTAATTCCGATTCGCTAAGGGGGTTCCACCTAGATTCTGCGATTTTAATTGCAATTTCGCAAAATCTATTTTGCGAATTCACAAAATGGTCAGTTTTCTTTACATGAATGGCGGTTCATTGAATTGCAATCGCAATAGCTAATTCGCAGCTATTGCGATCGCAATTTTGGTTGATGAGTCTGGCTGTTAGTCTGTACATAACCATGGTTGAGAGAATAGTATCCAGTCACAAAATCTGGTACGCTTGGAGTGCCCCCTAACTTCAGACTGGAGCTCTGATGCTGCAAACGATTAAACTAAGGGGGTATCTCCAGTGGGCTCACCTGATTGTTGAGTTTACAGGGTAAAAGCACACCGGTTTCTCGCAAAAATACACAAAGGTAGGGTGGCACAGCTTCACAAAATCATGACGAGGAATTTCATCCCAGCTATGAGGACATGTGAAGCAAATCTCCTGCCGTCCTGGTGTTAGTGAGCACCTTATGGACCTTCAATCTAGTAGGGCCTACATGTTTATCTTAAAGGGATGCTCCTTGTTTGTAAAAATGTTGACAATTTGGCCATAACCATGTAGAACATTTAATTGAAGGGGTTGAAACTTACTGCTGCGATCTCAATACAACCTGGGCTACCTAAGTGATCTAGAACTAGGGCAGTCGACCTTGGAGCTCGGGAACCGGGTTTTAGTCTCGGCAGGGACGCTAAACATTCTGTGATTCTGGGTAAATCACTTAATCTCCCCGAGCCTAACCAAAATGAATGTGTCTGTCTGTAATGGTGCTCATGTAAAGCGCTCTGATACCGTCGGGTCTAGTTCATGCTATGTAAAACTCCACCATTCTTTTTTATATATAAACCCCACTCTAGACTATAATATAAAACTTTGACAATGCACTGAAAGGTGACTGGAAGGGGAAGGTCTGGGCTCACGCGAAATTGCACAAGCCAATTTGAGCCAGCCAAAGTAAGGAAAATATTTTTCCACAACTATTACCAAAATGACCATGTTTCACTGGCCTTGCAACAGCTTAAAACAAGTAAGGTTATTGTTTCATAAATGTATCAAACGTTAGAAACTGGAATTGTGGATATATATATTTGTCTGTGTGTTTTGACAATGGCAAAAAGGAGCCAGATAATCAAAGCAAATCTGAACCTCAAAGCAGAGAACAATGAATAGTCTTCCTGGCTTCTCATTTTACTCAAGCTCTTGCTGGCCTTCGAGACAGCTCATCATAGCGGACTCATTTAGGTCCTGGAGCACAGCACGACCTTTTACAGCATTTGCTAAGTAGTTTCTTTAACCAATCTTTCTCAGTTGGTGAAGTTTGGAAGTCCTTCCTTGGATAGTGCTGCAGTCCCCTGCAGCTTTCCTCAGGTCTCCATTTTTGTGCGGACATGTTCAGTTTTACCTTGAGCTGCTGGAGGGTTTGGAGTTTCCATATACCAGTATGAGGATGACAACCAAATGTATTGAAAAACCTCCTCCAACAACAATCTTACCAACTTACCTGTTACCCTCACCCATCGCCAAGCAAATGCCTTCTAATGCTCAATTGCCAGAAAACTGAGATCATTGTCTTTTTTTTTTAAATATATTTTTATTGCAGGAATCAGTTAAAAGTACAGAGTATACCAGCAATATAAACCCAATCAGGCAAAACGGTACCAGACACATCCCCCCTCGCAAGTCAGAAGTGTACACAGCCATTCAGCCCACAACCCGAAGGTCGGGCGGCGAACACCGATGGGGATCCGCTGGAATGTCGAAGCCGGTCCGGATGATCCAAAGAACGTCATCTGCTTTTCTAAATCATCCTACAAACGGGACAAAAGGAAACCCCCCCCCCCAACAACTAGTAAGTCTAATGGAAACCCCCCCAACCCCACCATCAGTGTGTCGCAATGCGTGTAGGAAAGCCTACGGGAGACCTACGGGAAAGTGCAATGGATAAGTGACTTATAGTGGACTAACGGGACGTGGGCCGTGTCGCATCTTCACTCTCGGAATCGCTGGGAGCGCAATAATCTCTGAGGGCCTGCACTAACGTTTCCCATTCTAGCGCTGCCTCCTGCGCTTTCTCGTTATGCTGTCTCCTGGCCACTTGGTAACGCAGTGTGCTCTCTCCTGCCGCCCACTTCAACAGTTCGCCGTGCCACCTAGCCTCCGTTGGACCAACCCTTGCCTTTCAATTCCTGGTCACCTCTCGTTTTGCGAGGAGCAGCCCCAGGTCAATAAATTTGCTTGTGATTTTATTCTTGGGGGTATGAGGGAACCAGTGCAGGAGCCCCACCGCCGCGTCAACCGACAAGGACCTCCCCGTCACCCCAGTCAAGGTATCTCCCACTCCAAGCCAATAGGAGGACAGCGCCGGGCAGGACCACAGCATGTGAATGAAGTCCGCCCGGGTGCTCGGCACCTGGGGCATTCCGCCGAATCCACGGCAAAGTACTGTTGAATCTTCGCCGGGGTCAGATAGGCCCTATGAAGCACGTAGAAGTGGACTAACTGGAAGCGGGCGTGGCGCGTGCCCTTCCAGGCCCGCCTCATAAGCTGTGACCAGGTCGTCTCCGGAATCACCTTCCCTATATCCGCCTCCCAGCGGGTTCGTAGAGTGGTGAGGGGGGTCAACTCCTCGGTAATCAACCTACCATAGAGACACGTGACCGCCTCAACCGTCCCTGCGGACATCATGACATACTGGCACACCGGGGACGTAGGTGGTTCCTCCAGTCCTTTCTTCCAGTGTGCTTGGATCGCTCGGACCAGAGCCGCGTGTAAAAGGAAGTCGCCACGAGGGACGTCAAAGCGGTCTATAAGCTCCTGGAAGGGCAACAGCGCCCCATCCTCATAGAGGTCCCCCACTAGCTGCAGCCCCGCCTCCTCCCAGTGCGCCAGGCGTGTCCAATCTCCCCCGTGGGGCAGGGCCGTCAACATACCCAGTGGTATTTCGGGTGCATATGGTAACCGTAATTGACCCCGGGCGTGGGCACGGTTCCAACATACCCGGATGGTCCTTTCTTCCAGCGTCGGGTCCTGCAATGCCATACGCTGTCGCAATGTGACGAAGGAGATAACGTGCCTAGCCATCCCGGTGCCCCTCCCGGCCTCCCGGCCCCGGAACTCCCTAGCGACCTCCTGGGTAAAGGTCTGCAGCTGCGCCGCCAGGTAGTACTTCTCAAAGTCCGGCACAGCAAGGCCACCCTCAGCTTTTGGCCTCATCAGGGTCTTGAGGGCCACTCTCCGGCGGCCCGAGCCCCAGAGGAAACCCACCACCATAGATCGTAGTAGACGAAAGGTGGCCGGTGGGATCCAAATCGGCAGCGCGCTGAAGTAATAGAGCAGCCGGGGGAGTGCCACCATTTTCAGTAGGGCGATCCGCCCTGCCACCGACAGCGGCAGGGTAGCCCAGAAGTCCATGCTACCGCGTAACGCGTGAGTACAGCGAGCTATGTTCCCATCCAGGAGGTCAGCTGGGTCGTGGTAAACGTATACCCCCAGGTACTTGAAACAGTCAGGCTCCCACCTGATCTCCCCACCTATGTCAGGGCTGGGCGTGCCCCTACGGACCGGAAACAGACAAGTCTTGGCCCAATTCACTCGGAGGCCCGAGACCTCCCCAAAAGTCGTGAGCGCCTCCGCGGCCCCATTCAGGGCGGTCACTGGGTCCTCGAGGAAGAGCAACAAATCGTCAGCGTAAAGCGAGACTCGATGCGGGCCCGACTGCGTCCGCAAGCCGTTAAAGTGGGCCCCGGACCGGAGCCGCAGCGCCAGGGGTTCCACCGCCAGCGCGAAGAGCAATGGGGACAACGAGCAACCCTGCCTCGTGCCTCTCTCCACCGAGTATTGCGAGGAGATCAGAGGGCCCGCCCTCACCCTAGCCGATGCCGCGGCGTACAATACCATGGTCCACCTGACAAAGCCCTCACCCAGACCGAACCACCGCAGTACACTGCACAGGTAGTCCCATTCCAGGCTATCAAAGGCCTTCTCTAAATCCACCGAAAGGATCACCGGGCACGGGGCTTCCAGGTGCGGTTCCCCCAGTATGCGAAACAGCCTGCGAATGTTCATGGTCGTGTTACGCTTGGGAATGAATCCAGCCTGGTCCTTATGAACTAAGAAGCGCATGTGCCCCAGTAGCCTCAATGCCAAAATGCTGCTCAGGATCTTATAATCGACCGTCAGCATTGACAGAGGCCGATAGGATGCCGGGTCAGACGAGTCTCTGCCAGGCTTGAGGAGGGGAACCACTAGGGCCTCGCACATCGAGCCGGGGAGGCGTCCCAACCGCTTCGCCTCTCTGTAAACTATCAGCAGCCGCGGCGCCAGGAGGTCAGCGTAAGCGGAGTAAAATTCTACTGGGAGGCCATCCAGGCCCGGGGTCTTATTCCTTGCCATCCTTTTAATGGCGCCACGAATTTCGCCTAGTTCGATGTCGGAGCCCAGAGCCTTCGCCACCTCTGGTTCCAGTGTTGGCAACTCCAGGGGTTGTAGGTAGTCCTCAATCAAAGCGGGGTCCCTAGCAGAGCCACTACGGTATAGTCGCTCATAGTATCGCAGGTAGCAGCTCAAGATCTCAGGCTGGGTGTGCACCTCAACGCACTCCGCCGTACGCATGGACGTCGTCGGGGAGGACCGGCGCATGGGGTTGGCTAGCCACGCCAACAGTGCGCCCGATCTATCCCCCTCCACGAGTGACCTGGTGGTGTAGGCCTTGTAGTCGAAGCAGCGTAGCCGCTCGACCACCGCCTCCCTCGCTGCCGCCGTGCGCTCTTGTAGTTCGGGGCGTCCGGGGCGGCGAAGCTCCATCTCGCGGAGCTTCCGATCAGCCGCTGCCAGGTCATCAATGATGACGCGCCGCATGCCTACTTTTTTTGTAATACAGTAGCCCCTGATCACCACCTTAAAGGCATCCCATTCCAACGCTCGCGATCCCGCAGTACCCCCATTAGAGGCGAAGTACTCCGAGATTTTGTCCTCCAGGTCCGCCTTAAAGACTATGTCCTCTAGCATCTCCGGGCGCAGTTTCCAGGTGGGGACAGAAGAGACCCCGGGAAACCATCGAAGGTCCATCAGGAGAGGGTTGTGGTCCGAGATAGTCCTGGTCAAATATTCAGACCGGACCGCCGCGGACACCAACTCCGCCGATCCCAAGAACCCATCTAGACGCACGTGCAACTCATGTAGGCCCGAAAAATAGGAGTAGTCCCTAGTGTCAGGATGTTGTACCCTCCAGACGTCCGTGAGCCCCCATTGCGCCTGCCATTCCTTCCTCCCTTTCGCTACCCGGCGAACTGGAGAGTCCGGGAGGGGCGGGTGCGAGCGGTCGGCCTCCACGTCCACCACAGAATTAAAACCACCCCCGAGTAGGAGGGGTCCTGAGAAGCAGTGGGCCAACGAACCCGATAACCTAGAGAGGAAGGCAAGCTGGTCCACATTAGGCGCATAGATACAGCAAATGTTCAAGTCTCTACCCCCCAAAGTGCCTGTAAGAGCCACGTAGCGCCCCTCCGGATCCACCACCGACCTCGTGACTTGAAAGGGGACCCCAGCCCTGATCCATATGAGCGCCCCCCTCGCATACGCTGAGTACGTGGTGTAGAAGACCTGTCCTCTCCATCTACGCTGTAGCGCCGCCCCTTCCGCCTTGTTGAGATGAGTCTCCTGCAGCAGCGCTATCTGTACCCCTCTACGCACTAAATAAGCGTGAACTTTGTGGCGTCGAGACATAGTGTGGAGCCCCCGCACATTCCAAGTAATGCATTTCACATTAGCAACATCAGCCATTGTCCCACACCGTCTGTTCCGGGTCCCCCCTCCAAGGCTTCAACGACGAGCGAGCAACAGTCAATGCAACACTGATGGCGGCCATTTTCCCCAACAAAAGAACAACCCCCGATTGAAACAAACCCTTACCCACCCTCCCCAGAACAGGACCCAAATAGTGACACCTAGTTCCCATCCAAACCAAACCCCAAACTATCCCACAATCCCCTACTAATCCTGCGGTCGCCACCGCAGGAAGGCCTTAAGGGCTAGGTGCTGGCTGGGCGCCGGTAATGGGCCCTCGATGCCCAGGCTGCAGAGACTACAATGAGCCCAAAACAAAAAGCCACGTCCCGATCGGGGCTCCCCCCCCCTTCACCGGAGTTCACACACACCCGCCTTCCCGACCATCCCGGGCGCCACCCCCACCCAAATTGAAACAGCTCACCCCGTTATCCCTGACCATCCAAAATGTCCTCAGCCGAGTTCGGAGTTATCACCGGCGTGTGGGTGCTATCAGTATCTGAGTCCTCAGTCTCTGACGGTGCTCCCTCGCCTCCAGGGTTCGATTCCTCAAGAATGGGGCCACCCAGTGATCCCGACAGAGTAGACACCATCTCCAGCACTCCTTTCCGCTCCGCCATTGTCTCCACTGTCGAAGGTTTGCCCGCCCTACCACGGCGGCTTCGAATCCTTTTAGACCGTCGTTGTTGCCCAGGTTCCACTGTCAACTGTGAGGACGAGCTGAAGCCATCTTTACCCGCTCTATAGAGTTCAAGCCAGTCGCAGACCTCCTCCGGGGAATCGAAGAACTGAGTCTTATCATCAACGATGATGCGGAGCCTTGCAGGGAAGAGGAGCGAATATTGGATGCCCTCGCTCCGGAGTTCGCGCTTGACCGCCAGGAAAGAGGTCCGCCTGCGCTGAGTCTCGTACGTGTAATCCGGGAAAATGTTCACCTGGCTATTTTCAACCGTGTAAGGGCCATTATGTCTTGCGGTATTAAGGATGAGGTCTCTGTCCCGAAAGTGCAGCAGACGTGCAATCACCGGCCGAGGGGAGCGGCCCTGTTGCGGCGCCCGTTCCAGGGTGTAAAAGGAGGACAGGCCTTCAGGGGCTACCGTGTCCCGGAGCCACGCTTCCAGATAGGCCACCATGTCGCCATCTTCGATCTTCTCCGGCAGACCCACCACCCGAATGTTGTTCTGCCTATTGCGTCCTTCAGCGTCCTCCGCCCGTCTCTCCAGGACATCAATCCGGGATAGGGCATCTTTCACGGTCGCGGCCAAGGTTTTTTGTGCCGGCTCCAAGGTCTTCACTGAGCTCTCCACCTCCTTGACTCTATCCGAGAGCTTTCCGTGATCCGCCCTGAGGAGGCCCAAACTCGTCGCGACCTGAGCAATATCCTGCTGCAGGGCTGAGCGCGTGGTCGCGATCGCCTCCAGGACTCGGTCAAACTGTTGTTGCAAGTGGGGACCCCCGGAGCCCCCGGGGTCCCCTCGATCCTCTTTGTCCGGCGCCTCCGAATCCGAGGCGGCTGGGGTGGTCGCCTTGGGGCCCCTTGGTTTCCCCATGGCGGTTGCGTCCCACGGATGGATGTCCGTCCGAGTCGCCACTAGGTGCGGGCGCCGGTTATGCCTCTCCTGGCACGTTGTCGCTGTGGTGCAAGTCGTCGATCGCCGCCTCCAGGATCCGCTGTCCCTCCGCAACCTCGGGCAGCGCCACCACCGTGTCGTCAGCGGCCCACGAGGAGGAGGCGGGGATGAGTGGCGCCAGGTTGGGCAGGCCCGTCTGGCCGATGAGGATCTGGAGTGATTGTCACCAGGTCCGCCGGAGACTCTGTGGCGCCGGGGTGCAGTGCTGCCCATGGAGTTCAGTCACGTGGTGGGGGGCAATCCGGTGCGGTCCGCGGGGGTCGTCCTCACACCCCGGGACACCGGGCGTCCGCGTTCCAAGAACGACAGGAGTTCAGCCAGCAGCCCTTCAGGGGATGGCCACCGTGTCCGGACCCGTTCCAAGCGTCACCCCAAGTATTGCATTCCAGGGGGACAGGATGGAGAGGGCGCGCGTTGTCCTATTGAGCTCCTCCGGAGCGAGGGTCTCGGCCAAGAAGCCGAGAAGGTCCGGGCGCCATCTTGGGTCCCACTCCGCGGGTCACCTCAACTTCGGTTTTCCGTCAGAACAGCCGACTTTCGAGTGTTACCGGGTGTCCCAGAGGGTCCCCACCGGTCCGGTCTCCGGATTGCAGGGGTTAGGGTGCCCCGTAGACTCCGATTTGCAGGATCAAAGTGGGCTCAGTCCCGGAGCCGAGCTCTCAGGCGACCATCGCCATCGGCGTCCAAGCCACGCCCCCTGAGATCATTGTCTTTACTCCGAAACATATAAATGCATTTAACAAAATGGTTCTGGATGAACTTTAAAGTAACAAACTTATCTTCTTCCTTCTCTAAACAGTGAAATGTTTGGTAAAGGGTAATTTTGTACAGTCTGATATTGCTAAAGCTGTTCAGGAAGATGTACATTAACACAGATGAATTTAAAATCTAAAAATATTGCAAAACCACTTTTAAGACTGAGAAACTCAATTTGCAGTGCTATCGCCTTCTCCAAAATGCTCAAAATGGAGGGATTAAGGCTACTTGTTCAATATCATTATAGAGAAAGGACCTTTAGGAATGAGATTAAATGTCTACATAGTTATTACCTGTACCTTTATGAGCCTGTTCTGGTAGCAAAATACGCAGAGTGACAACCTACTGGCTGCCTGTGCATTTGGGTAAACCTGGAAATCCAGAACTATTTAAATTAAGGAACTCACAAGCGTTTTTGTGACTACACTTTGAAGGATTTCTTGCTAAGAAGAGCATATAATATTATTGCAGATATAAAAATCATTGTCATCTCTACCTACCCACATCTGATGGCAGTGTCTCGCTCCAAGAGCATACGTGGCAGAGGGATGATCAATAAGTAAATTCAAGGCCAGAAGAATGAATTTGTATCCCCTTGAATTAGGCACCCTTATACCCAAAAATGTAAAAAACATTTGTAGACCCAAGCCACTCTTAACCACTAAGACAATAAGGTCCTCCCTTCTGTCCCTTGATGTGTTACAGAAGATACAACACAGTACACATAGGGCATGGGCGATGGGTTGGGAAGGGTGAGGGTAACTATAAGATAGATATGAATAATGTAGTGGTCCACCCGTAATCACCCTCGAGGTCAAGTGAGAGGACTTCATATTTCTGTGTTTAGACACTTGTGTATAGATAATGGTGAATTTAACACCTTACTTATTGTCTGCACCATTGGGAGAGCTCTTGCTCCTGGTAAGTTCTGTCAGAGGCTTCCATTTGGAAAGAAAGGTATAATCCTTTGAGAAACAATGCAGAAAGCAAAGGTGCTGCCTCTGCCTTTCCCTGAAAATGTATAGAAAAATTGCTTTCCTGCGGGATGAATCGCCTTTTTGCATTGCATAACTTTGGCCAAACCCTTGAAGGGATATTGCCATTTTTACCCTGGACTGAGGGGAGGTTGAACATGTGCTTCATATGTCCAGTTGAGATTGAGATTTTGCTAAAACAACAAAGTATTTAAATGATGTAAGTTCTCCTTTCCATTGGAACCAATAACTGAAAATCATACAACGGGAGAAGAGACAAAATAGCTCTTTTGTCTACACTCAGAAAATACAGCAGGAAAAATAAGTCTACTCCAAACCAGCTCATGAGAAGAATAAGATCAGGCTTGCACGATGACAAAGTTGAGAAACATTATAAAACCTAATAAATAAGTCAAAATGACACCTCAATACCAAAGAACAAGTGTGTAGAATATAGCCAGTATTACTCAGTCTTTTTTTAAAAAAAAAAAAATTTTTATTGTAGAATGCACCCAACGACATCACAAAATAAAATGAAATGTGATATGGGGTTTTCATTAGAGGCATTGACGTTTAAATTCTTTAAAAATTGAAACCTCTGCTTTGTTCAGGGTGGCTTTTACTGTCTTTGATGCATTCATCACAACATCACAAAATAAAATGATGGACGGAGTGTTGAAACTTTACAAACACTCACACCCAGTGATGATGCCATGTGTGCCCCAAGTGGCTAAGGGTATGGCCAGAAGTGGGTGCCTTGCTTGCTGCACCACTGGATTCAAGCTAGCCTGGCTGATGAAGGGTGATACCCTGAAACCGGTCCCAGGATGCTTGTTTTTCCGGTCCAGGGAGGACCAGGCCTGACAGTTCAGGCTAGACTGTTCCCATGGGGAGCAGGGTCAAGACTGGTTTGCATATGGCTGGGTCAAAAGTGGGGTGATGTGGAGAGTAAAATAATGATGGATTAACCCCAGATCTTTGACTGGGGGTGAGTGGTTGGAAAGTTTCAACACTCCGTCCATCATTTTATTTTGTGATGTTGTGATGAATGCATCCAAGACAGTAAAAGCCACCCTGAACAAAGCAGACGTTTCAATTTTTTAAGAATTTAAACGTCAATGCCTCTAATGAAAACCCCATATCACAGAATGGAACATTTTAGTGAGCCAGTTTACCCACAAAGGCCAATAGTTGCATAATTAGAAAAAAAATTAAAATGAATGAATGTGACTGAATGAGCACCATGTTGGTTCACCACATTTCTGTATAACATCTGATACATAACCTTACTTTGTGTCTCCTTCAGACCAACAAACCTTATGTATATACTCTAATACATGCACTATTTGCTCTTGTATATCTACCATGTGACTGGTCCATCCTTCCCCTGTTCCTGCCCTCTGATCTGCAATCTGATCCCTGTACATTCATGTGACCCATGTTACTTACCCTGTACCTACGGCTTCTCAGCTTTTTCTCCTCTTTTTCTTTCAGACTCTTGAATGGGTTCATTGAGTTGCGATACTCTCTCCGCTTTGTTAGGAAATAGGCCACACACGCCCCTAAAGGGAAAGATGACAGTAATGTTACTAATCGGTGAAGGTGCTTCATCAATTGTTGTATCTTCTACGGAGTTCTAAGCTGTGTTGAATTAATCTCTGACATCAGAACACTTTCACTGTATTAGGCCTTGCATGTGTACTCAGCACAATTACTTCAATGTACAACATAGGAGAAATTAGATTTTCTTCTTTGCTGGACTAGAATGGTAGTAAAACCAAGAATGCAGAGCTCAAAAACCTATCAATGGTAATTTTTAAAATAAATTACTTAAAGTAATTCACAGAAAACAAAAGTGCATATAAAATAATATGGCCAACACCAATGCACAAGGGAATAAACGATTACCTTTAAAAAATGAGCAGAGGGAGGCAAGCATGTTGCTAATTCTGGCTGGGCTACAAATCTCTCCCACATACCCTCTAAAGAGATCAGATCCTGGCTGCCGGCACAATAAAAATAAAAAACACATTGATTTTAGTATTAGGATTTAAAACAGGTTTTTCAATTATTCAACTAAGTGCAGCCTCCTAGAGGTGATATTGTTTTCACTATTCATAAATAACTACCTCCGTCTGTAGACTACCTCCAATCTGTTGTCCCTCTTTGACTTTCCCAGCGGTTCTGGTCATTCTCATTGAGAAGCGTTAGATCCAGCAAAGGTGGGGGTGAGGAAGCCAAACTTTATATCTGTAGGGGCAAGCAATGAAATGGCCAGGAAAGTGGGCAGGAGCGTACCGGCTAGTCCAGTATTAAAGCAGAACATTCCAATACCAAACCCTGAAGCTCAGCTGTAATGCACACACAGCAATAACAGTGACAGTCTGTCTCACTCCACAAGTGTGTATGGTGGAGGGAGTGAAGGCTAGAAGAATTAATATGATTTCCCTTGCATTAGTCACCCTTATGCACAGAAATGTTAAAACACATTTGCAGATCTGAACTCCTTTCCAAACTTTTGGAGCCTGATTATGAGCTTGGCAGTCGTGGACTGCCAAATTCACTGTGGTGCAGCGGTGGTGGTGTGGCTACGGCCGCACCGACGGTCAGACTGCCTTATTACAACTTTGGCAGTCAGACCACCATGGGACTGCCGCAACCACTGGGAATCGGTGGAGCAAAATCACTGAAGACCAACTACACGCAAACCTCGCTCTCAGCCCACCCACCGAATCCTCCAACACCAACGACGCTGCCCACAGCCTCAGATGCTGGATCGAGGACTGCGCCAACACCCTTGCCCCGCTGAAGAACCCCCTCCACAGAAACACCAGCAAGAGGGCCAGCTGGTTCATCCCAGAACTCCTAGCCTCCAAGCAAGCCTACCAGAAATTAGAGAAGAAATGGCACAGTGAACAAACTCCGGACAGCCACGCAGCACACAAGGATGCCATCCGCAACCACAACCACCTCATCAGGGCGGCCAAGTAGACCTACTTCAAAGACCGCCTCGACAACAACGCACACAATAGCAAGGAGCTCTTCAACATCGTTAAGGAACTCTCCAACCCCAGCTCCAACACCAACGACATACCGCCGTTGCAAGCCCTGCGCGACTCCCTTGCCACCTTCTTGAACCGCAAGATAGCAGACATCCACGACAGCTTCAACACCAAGACAGCCACAACAGACAGCAATACAACAGACCCTCCACACACCATCGACCACGACCCCCTGCTAGCCTGAGCCAGCGTGAGCATCGATGACACCATCAAGACCATGCGCATAATCCACTCCGGCTCTCCGTCAGACCCATTCCCGCACCACGACTTCAACAGAGCAAGCAGCTCCATCGCACCCCACCTGCGCAACGTCATCAATCTCTCTCTCTCTCTCTCGAGATCACGACCTTCCCAGAAATCTGGAAACACGCCGAGATCAACGCCCTACTCAAAAAACCTAAGGCAGACCCAAGAGACCTCAAGAACGTACGGCCCATCTCTCTGCTCCCCTTCCTGGCCAAGGTCATCGAGAAAACCGTCAACAGACCTAACTCGATACCTCAAAGAAAACAGAATCCTGGACCTTTCCAGTCAGGGTTCCGCAGCAAACACAGCACTGAGACTGCCCTCATCGCCACCGACGACATCAGGACCCTGCTGGACAACGGCGAGACCGCAGCACTCATCCTCCTAGACCTCTCTACCGCCTTCAACACCGTCTGCCACCGCACACTACGTGCACGCCTCCACGTCGCAGAGATCCGAGACAAGGACCACCTCCTTCCTCTCTGGCAGAACCCAGAGCGTCCACCTCCCCCCATTCTGTTCCGAAGCCTCCGAGATCATATGCGGCGTACCCCAGGGATCCTCTCTCAGCCCGACGCTGTTCAACATTTACATGGCCCCGCTCGCACGCGTAGCCCGACAGCACAACCTCAACATAATCTCCTACGCCGACGACACTCAGAGGATCCTCTCCCTCACCAAGGACCTGCATGCACCCCTGTTCCTTTCTCTTGACCCTTAAACTGAGTGCAAGGTCCAAAAGGCTTGAAAGCAGGCCCACCACTGAGCTCCTTGTGATAGATTCCCCAATAGACCTTACTTCTTCTCCATTAAAAACAGATATTACTTCCTATCCCGGGTCATTTTGGCAGTGCAATGCAGAACTAATAGGTAATCCTCTACTGCTGTGCCTCACTCGCTCAATCTCCTTATGGGTCTGGTGCTATAGAAGAAATTCCTACAGGGAGTCCAGGATTTATCAGACATGTCTTTCTTGTGGAAAAGAAGGCCACAGCTGCTGAGCAAGCTGTTATCAATCTAAGATCACTTAATCAATCGCCTACTGTTCACTTCAAGATGGAAGGTATTTAAATGTCCAAAGTCTTTATTGTTTTTTAGGCACTACACCTGATCTTGCACTTAATAAATTAGATCCATTTCATCTAAATGTCCAAACTATAATAACACGCATCTTACAGAACAGTTTTCTGAGTTATTTGTTATTTACTAGTGCAGTTTGATTATTAGAAACCAAATACTTCCTAGCCGATACAAACCAAATAATCCGACTATTTTTAATCCTGCAGGCCATAATGAACAGACTATCAAGCACTATTAGCAACCCACTGCATTTTATAATATTAACCACTTCACTGCGGCGGCTATTCCGCCGCAGTACTAAGGGGGTGGGGGGGCCGCGCGGCGGTCCCGTGCTCGTGACGGAACCGCTCCGTCACGGCACGCGGGTGAGCTGTGCTTGTGACGGAACGGTTCCGTCACTGCCCCGCCCGCGCTACAGAACGTTAGCGCAGGCGTGGAATTCGCACCGCGAGGCGCGGCGAGAGGGCCGTGACGGAACCGTTCCGTCACCAGCTCAGCCCACCCGAGGCTCGTGACGGAACGGTTCCGTCACGAGCATGGGAGGGGTTGATATAGACTTGAATGACATCACGCTTATCAAAACCTTCACAAGAACTTGTGCCAACAACTCAAACTTGCCAGGATAAATGCCTGCTTTTGTTTGCTTGAATAAATAGATGTTTGGGAGCTAATTCATGAAGGCAAATCAGATAGGAACACACTAATTCTGGAAAGAAAGAGTCTAAGTACCACATGGATAGTACGTACTCCATACCCCAATGTTTTGTGTATAATTAAATGATGACGTACATTAGCCAAACTAATATATACACATACAATAACAGACAGGCTTTTTCCCTTTACACCTCATAGGTGGCATTTTATATCCCTATTGTCAAACTGCTTCAAACTCATAGTGGATTCTGAGCTCATGAAATGAATTAATCTGAGGCGCATACAACCTGAACAAACTCTTGTTCTAATCAGGTCTAGTTTAATATCTTTGACTTGTAATCTCACTATAATAGTAAGCGAGATGTTTCTATAGCCTCAAGTTTGACAATCATAAATCAGATGCAAAGCTGACACTTTGCAATCTTGATAGAAGTCTGGCTTTCCAATCTCTTAATGGTAATCTGGTATCAATGTAGAATTCACTTAAACTCTATTTTTCATCAACTGTAACCATATACTTACTAGGGTAATATAAAATGATTTGATCAACCCGTAAGTCTTCTCACAGCAGTCAAATACAGGGCATTGCATGCCTATTAGTGCAAAATATGTTGATCAAGCCTTACTTGCTTATATCCTAGTGGCTACTAAATGGCATTCACCGACTGTGAAATGGCCTGATGAAAGGAGGCTAGCTTATCAGGCTCACCATTAAGGAGGACTACCTGCCAGACCCAATTTGGACTAGCTGCAAACCCCTTCTTTACCTTCTCTGGGACAGCAACAATGGCAGTTCAGTAACAGGTTTTCCTCAGCTCTTTTACCAAGTGGATGCATTGCTCAGTGAACTGGCTTCATGCCTGGGCTGTCCGTCAGAGCATCTATCTAATTGACATACATGGCCGGACTGGCAAGCCGGGTAAGTACGCAATCCCCCGGGAGGCTGGAGCCCCAGGAGGGGGGTTTTGACAATTGGAGGCCGGTGTTGGCCTCCGGGATTGGTGGTGCACATTACGCAATCCAGGCGGCAACTTGAAAGAGTTGCTCTGGGTTTATCGCACATCAGCATGTCTGCACATGGAGGCAGAATTGATCATTTTTGCCAGGGCTGTTTTATGTTCCCAGTCCAGCCCTGGTGACATACTTATCATGGCGCAATCCCACCAGGAGTCTCTCGACTACACCAATATGATGGTCTCCTTTCAATAGATGTTGGAGTTCATAGTCAACTTTAGGTTTAAGTCTTTTTATTGGCTTTGACATTAAAAGAACAATACAAAAAAAAACCCTCACCTACATCCACTGGCCGGTGAGGAACAACAAGTGAGAAGGGAGGAAACTGAACAGAACAGATAAAGAAAAGGGAACAGTAGGGTGTGGAGACTGAATTACCTATCTAGTAGAAATGATGAACTTCAACATAGAAACGAGGGGTATTGCTTGTCTAGAAACTGAGAGTGAGTGCCATATCAGTGGCGTGGATAGTTAGTCGATAATTTGCTCTGTGGGTATATGTTGGGGGATGCACAAGTAGGCTGGCATGTCAAGTCAGAGAATTCGTGGGACATGAACTTCAGACAGTGTCCCCACATCTTGTCAAATTGAGGCAGTTTCTGCTCTATTGAGGCTGTTACCTTCTCCATGGCAAGGAGATCCCAGATTTTGTAGAGACAGTCTAAGTGAGTGGGTGTTTTAGCTGTACCTGAATGTGTCAGCAACACTTATTTGGTAGCCCATAGGGCCAAAGTAATAGCTCGTTCATGCATGGATTTCAAGGGATAGGTCAGGACTTTTGGGAGATGCAGCAGAATGTATCTCAGGAATCTGAGGAGTTCGGTGTTATACATTCGGTCCATGGAGGCAAGAACCTCAGTCCAGCACTGCCGAAGGACACTGCCAAAGAAGGTGGGTTAAAGTCCCTACATGGACGCAGTTCCTCCAGCAGCGTGCATCTCCATTCCTCTTCCATTGAGCTGTTTGTGCAGGGGTATAATACCCATAGTGGACTATTTTGAGAAGTGTTTTTTTTGCTTGAGGTATTAAGTGCTGGGGAGTGGGTTCACTTTTGAATATCTGACCACTTCTTGGAAGTGAAGGGGCGTTCACACTCTTTCTCCCAGTGCAACTTTGCAGAGGATTTGACAGGGTTCTGTAGAGTATTGAGAAAGACATATTTGCTGGAGCGGTGACAACTATCAGTATTTCTAGTGAGAAGCCATTTCTCAAATGGGAAGAGCGATTGCTAGCATGAGGGCAGATGGAGGGCTGAGTGACCCAGTGTTGAATAGTTAAGTACTGTCAGTGAGCAGCAGATGAGATATTATAATATTGTTGGATCTGAGCAAAGTCCATTGGTCCCATGTGGTCAAATAAATCAGTTATTCTTTTGCAATTGGCTTGTTGCCATTGTGTGTAGTTGCAGTTCTGGTATGCTGGCGGGAAATATGGATTTTCAATGATCGTTGTTAGTGGAGAGATGGGAATGGATAAGTGTTTTGAAATCTGCACCCTGTCCCAGGTCCCTATTATAGCCCTAAAAACAGGCAAGAATATACCCCCGGTGGTCTTTGGAGTTTGGGCAGCCAAGGCACCTTCCAAACATGAATGCCGTCGACTGCTTAATCAATAAAGCAGCAGTGCTTCTCCGAGAGGGGCCTATTCCATTCCATTCCATACCGAAGTTGTGCAGCTTGATAATACCGTAAGAGGTGGGGGATCCCCAGGTAGCACTCTGCTGGCGATAAATATGCTTGGTGTTTAGCCATGCGTGCCTTCTTACACACCCAAATATAGTATTCTATAAGATGTTGCAATTTATTCAGCACCTGTGGAGGAAGTAAAGGTAGTGTCTGCATAACACATAAGATCTTAGGTAATAGGGTCATCTTAACAGCCGCGTGTCACCCGAGCCATGACAGCATGTGGCCTTTCCATGTCTGGAAGTCTGATCGTGTTTTTGATAGAAGGGTGCCATAATTGCATTCCCGGGTGTGTGTCGGTGTAAAGTGGATTTGGAATACTATCCCATATTTAGCCCATAAGAAGGGGAGAGATGTTTAAGGGTGGTTTGATCGGTTACCGGGACTGTCAAGGTGAGGATCTGCTACTCTAGAGGTTAGATTAAAAAACCCAAAAGCTTCCAGTTCCTCCATTAACAGGGGCAGTGATTTGAGGAGGTGCGACAAGGCTACCATGACATTATCAGCGTAAAGAGCGAGCTTATGTTCCCTCCCACCCATGGTGTTACCTGTTATTGTAGGATTCCAATGAATACGTTCCGCAAGGGATTTCAGTTATAGGGCGAAAAGTAGCAGGGGAAGGGAACAGCCCTGTCTGGTGCCGCGGGTAATGTTGAAGGGGGAGGACGTCAAGCTGTACCTACATAGCTATACCCAACCCAGTTTCAGAACCGCTCACCAAGGACCGCGAACAAATTAGGCCAATGTACCCAGTCAAGCACTTTCTCAGCGCCTACTGCATTAACGCAGGAATTTGGGTGCGTTGAGTTTTATCTAAAAAGTAACACAGGCGTTAATATTGCATCTACAGTTCATGTCAGGGATAAAGCCAGCTTGATCAGGGTCTATACACCTTGCATGTATGGGGCCAGTCAGTTTGCCATTATGATGGTAAAAATCTTTTCATCAACATTTAGTAAACAATTTGGCTGGTATAATGAGCAATGTACAGGATCCTTCCTTACCAGTCTTAGGCAGCACTGTTATGGTAGCTGGCTCCATTACGTCTGTTAAAGAGCCCTTGGTACTAAAAGATTTATATAATCGAGCGAATATGGGTGCAAGGGAAGTCGTAAATAATGTAAAAAATTCAGAGGTATAACCATCCTGTCCTAGTTTCTTACCCGATTGCAAATGATAAATCGTCACCAGCACATTGTCTATTTGAATATCATGATCTAAATGGGAGACATCTTGCTGTGTTAAGTGTTACAAATCGACCTGCTCTAAGTATGAGGAAGTGTCTACCTCCTTCAGTTCCTCAGAGGAATTTACAGAGCCATAAAAGTGCTCGAAAGTCTGGGCTTCTTTGCGTACTCCAGTGAGTTGGGGGTGTCTTATGTGAGCCCAATTGTTTGTGTGTTTCTTCTAGTTCCTTCACTTGCCCCTCCAGTGTGCTTCTTTTAACTCTTCTGTTCCGATTTAGGCGTGCTGCCAATGGATCAGTCGAATGCACAGCACTGCTTTAAAGTGTCCCACATTAGTGCTCTGGGTGTGTCAGGATTATCACTGATGTCTAGGAAGTCGCTAATTACTCGTTTTATCTCTGTGATATACTCCTCATATGTTAAGAGCCCTTGGTTAAGGTGATATTAAGTGCAGCGTGGTCCGAAAGCGCTGCTGCACCAATATCAATTGCAGTGGTGGAAGCAAGGGGGTCGTAAGATAAAGACTAACCTAGCGTATTTCTGGTGTGTGGCTGAGAAGAATATATGATCCATCCCTGTGAATTGATGTTTGCGCCATACGTCTGTGAGCCCATACGTGGCTGCGCTACACCTTGTGTAGAAAATGTACCAGTTTGTTTTGCCTGTGGTATGCGCCTATCTAGACCGGCATCAGGGACTAGGTTGAAATCCCCCCCAAATCAGAACATCAGTGTCTGTAGTGGCCATCACCTGACTCAGTGCATCAAGGATGAAAGTTTCATGGTGGTTCTTTGGTGCATATAAAGTGGCAAGCGTAAATGTATAAATGTGCATGGTGATGAGAAGAGATGAAAGTCTACCAGGAACCTCAACCTGCGTCTGACTAACCTTGCCTGGGAAATGAGAGGCTAAGAGAATCACCACTCCTGCACTTTTCCCTGTACCAGAAGAGAAATATTTACAATCGAGCCATCGAAGGTGTAGGCACCTCCAAGCGCTTCGCAGGTGTGTTGAGACAATGGACATTATAGCTAATTATACGAACCATCGATCGGTGAGTGGGGTTGTGTGCATGAAAAGCCTAAACAAAGAACGGTGATGATAAGGCTGAATAGCGGGCCGTGTGTTAGAAATGTGTGAAGACCATGTTGCATTCTGAGAAATAGATAGGTAGGGAGAGGTGGGAAAGAAACAATTAAAACAACAGTAAGAAACAATTGAACCAAAATGATCTCCCTCAGAGTTGGCAAGAAGCAATGGAAGAGGGGTCCATGTTGCAACAGCCAGGGCTGGACGTACATCGATCCATGGAGCATGGAGCACCGTCACTGGCAAAAATTATACCAGGACAATGGAATTGAGTTCCCAGTATCTTGCTACTGGGGACCGGGCAGCTGTGTGCACGTAGAGAGAGGGACCAGGCGTCCACCCTGAAGGCTTGGGATCAGTCAATCATTTCCAGGGTCGGAAGTAGTGTCTCAATGCTGGAGTTGGCAAAGGGACGCCGCTCATTCTTTATGGCTCTCCATGTTGGTGGTTATGGTTGGTCCTGTCTTCTTTGTTCGTGTGGAACGTCTGGTGGTCCTGGATGAGTGTGAGGGACTCCACTAGAGGTCTCTGCCCCTTGTAGCTTATCAATGTTCATCACCACTTTTGCTTCCTCCAAGGTGCACACGCTTGGTGTCTCACCGGCCTCTGTAATAGGGCCTGTAGTAGGTGACGACATTGTAGGGTTGGGGCGAAAGGTCCGGATACAACCAGACATTGGTACCCTCAAAGTCTACGGCACTGCAGTCTCGTACAGCTGCCATGATGGCTTCTTTCTGTGTGTAATAATGTAGACATGTCAAAATGTATTGGGGCACACCAGGCATTTAGCAGGACGCCCACTCTGTGTGTTCTATCTAATACAATATCCGGTGGTGTGAGGTCTGGTTTGGCGTGGTGGAAAAACCTGCAGACATAATCTTCTTAGTCCCCCGCAGTGGCCTGCAGTGGAACACCTTTGATTCTTATACTAGACCTCCAAGACCAGCTTTCAAGATCCTTGACTTGATAGTGTAGCTCTATCAGGTCATGCAATATGCATCAAGTTACTCTTCGTGTGAGTCGTTAGTTTGTTTGATGTTCGTGACCCTTTTGCCCAATTCTCCCACCGCTCTAGTAAGACCCTTAATGACACCTTCCATGTCCTGTTTAAGGGTCGCAATATCTGCCCAGAGGATGCCAAAGGGTCTCTAGGAAAGCACAGGTGACTGAATCGTCTCCACTGGCTGTTTCAGAGTTGGGGCCGTTCACCGTAGGTGACACGGAGGGGGAGATCTCCTCGTGGCGATCTGACTTCTTGCCCGTGGGCCTGGTGAGGAGGTCCTATATAGAGACGTCTTTTTTAGCATTGCGTGAGCTAGCCATGGTGATATCAATATCAAGAGCGGGGTGGTCTCAGCCCAGAACAGCCGTCATGTTGGAGTCAGGCAGGACGAGAAGCGTGGTGGCAGGATCGCTAAATCTATGTATTGGGGCCGCCCCTGGCTGCAATAGGGCCTCTCCCTTTGGTCCCGCAGCTCTCCCGCACTCGTGCGGGAGCTGTACAGCAATCAGGAGTCCCGGATCTCACCGGCTTCTGTAATAGGGCCTGTAGTAGGTGACGACGTTGTAGGAGTAGGGGCGAAAGGTCCGGATACAACCAGACATTGGTACCCTCAAAGTCTATGGCGCTGCAGTCTCGTACAGCTGCCATGATGGCTTCTTTCTGTGTGTAATATTGTAGACATGTCAAAATGTATTGGGGCATACCAGGCGTTTAGCAGGACGCCCACTCTGTGTGTTCTATCTAATACAATAACCGGTGGTGTGAGGTCTGGTTTGGCGTGGTGGAAAAGCCTGCAGACATAATCTTCTTAGTCCCCCGCAGTGGCCTGCAGCGGAACACCTTTGATTCTTATACTAGACCTCCAAGACCAGCTTTCAAGATCCTTGACTTGATAGTGTAGCTCTATCAGGTCATGCAATATGCATCAAGTTACTCTTCGTGTGAGTCGTTTGTTTGATGTTCGTGACCGTTTTGCCCAAATCTCCCACCTCTCTAGTAAGACCCTTAATGACACTTTCCACAAGGCATCGGAGCGCTTTAGATAAACACCAGTTACATTACACAAGGATGCATTTACTTATGGTGGGCACTGGGAGATTAAATAATTTGCTCAAAACAACAGCATTTTAAGCCAGCACTAAAACTCTACTCAGTTCCAAAGTTCCAACATCAGCTGCTATGGCTGTCACATCACAATCGTGATTTATTCTGTTACAGCCTTTTAGGTGCCTGCTCCATCCCCAGCCACACCTAACAGGCACAAATGCAGTTTTAAAAAATTCATATTTCACTAGTATACAAATGGCTTCATCCTGGCCCTTTTAAGATGCAGCATATCTTTTATCCACAGCCCTACTGGCTGCTCAGAAGCAGCGGTTTCTAATATGTAATTGCCATATCTTGCCCAGTCCGCACCGCATTATCGGCCCATCCAAAGCACTATTCCGCTTACAATTTGGTACAGGGAGATTCAGTATTTTGCCCAAAAGCATAGCATGTTCAAAACACACATTCAATGTGCATTTAACCTGTTGCATTTAAATGTTGCCTTTTTCGTTGTTTTCAGCTCAGCCCATATTTAGCTGGAACCAATGCATACAAAAAAAGCAAAAAACATTGTTATTTTCAACAACGAAAGCTCTAACTTTCACAAATGCGAGACCTGTTGCATTGCAAATGCTAGTTACCCAGTGCATACTGGAAACCAAACTGAGGCACTAGGACAAAATAATCTGCCCTGGTTTAAACAACTAATCAAACTGGGGTTCAGACCAAGAGTGTCTAGTTCTTGAGCCTGAAAGTGAGACACCAGATCACTTCTCACTTACAATGACTGCGATGCTTACTCACAGCCTGGACATTCAAAGAATCAGTTGGGAACGCATTGTAGATTCACAGCACAAGAGCTGTAAGACTGCCCATGCCATTTTGTTCATTATTACTTAGGTGGTTAGTGCTTCACTGTTGTTCAAGGTCTGTCAAGCACTTGCACTTTCAGAGTAGCAGATCAGTAATATTGTCCCAAAGAAATCAATTTGTGTCTCTATCGTGCTCGCTTCCGCAGCATTGATGTCTCGCTGTATTGCAATTCATAATTCAGCAGTCAACCTTCACTTCACAGGTCAGGTAGTGCTTCCTTGCCAGGTAAATACCAGGTCCTTGGGGTGTTTTACTTGCTAATAATTGGGCAAAGTGCATCTTCTTCTGGCGGCTGCTGTCTGCAGTTTACATCTTAGTTTCTCTAGAGTTTTCAGCACATAACGTTTTATAACCTAAATGACTGGCTTTATTCAGAGAAGTGGAAAGCTGCAAAGAAAATCTGTCAATAACTTAAATGATGTGCTTTACGTTCAGGTTCACATTGTATCTAAAAAATATACGCAGACCTCTCCTCGCCAGCAGTGGACTTTCCATTAATGAGCTACATGTATTTATGTATGTGCTTTGTATTGCGCCAACATGTCTTCTGAAGCTTCTTCAGAGCGCTAGTGATAAGGTGTTCTATGAATAGGTAGCAGTTTAGCTGGAAGGTTGCCTGTTTTGAAATTAGAGTCATAATCCCTTTGCGGAGGGCGTGGGACCCAAGTGGTGTCTCATTTCCCCATCTGCGAAAGCTGGTTGCCAAATGACTAGGGTTGAACTGACAGTATAACATGTTATGCAGAAAAAGAACACATGTATACTTTCAAGAGGCTGAAAGAAGTGATGCTAGGCTGAAAGAAGTGGCACAAGACCTCTTTTACCTAAGTCCGCTCCCCTTCTCCCCCTGGGGAACTCAGCTCGTCATCCCCAAGTCTCCCTCATCTCATTGGAGCCTCCAGAACATAGTGGCCAACTCCCTTTATCCTGCAAAATGCAGATGTTCATTTATATTGGTAGATGCATCCTGTATGCAACACCTTGTCATAGAACCTTCACACTCCCTGGATTCCTATGGCCAACCCTGTGCCCCACTAGACAAACCCATAGTTCATCAAAGAGTTATGCGTTTCTCTGTGTTACGATAACTGGACAAGACTCTTCAGAATGGATTGCCCGAGAAAAAAGGCGAATTCTCAGCCTGCATATTAATGACTTGCAAAACCCAGTGAGCATCCTGTTAGCAAATAGTGCAAAAATCCTATTTGTGCACTGTGGAAGGCGTTCCAGTGTGCGAATCCGGAATTTCACCGGGTGAAAAGCATTTCAGCATGTGCAAATCACAACTTTTCACTAGTTTCAACAAGATTATCACTGGGTTTTACCTTACGTACACATGTGTGCAAATAATCAGCACGTTCACAAATACCATCAAACTAGGACTGGGAAGTCATCTAGATTTCAGCAACAAGTTCAGGACATCAGATGTATGCATGCTTTAGTTATAGAATACTTAAGTAGCTGAAATGCAGCATGGGTAGAAAGTCTCTAGGCTACAGAGATCACTTTCTTTAGACCTAAATAGACCAGAAGGTCCAGCAAGTACAATGAAAAATCTAACGTTTGAAATTACCCAGTGTCTGTGTCGTTGTCCACACCAAAAGACTTGTGACAAGCCATGACTCAACAACCGATGTACCTGAACATAGGTTGACATGACATGTCATGAATGTAGTAATGCCGCCCAGCAACTGAGGCTCCAATAGATTCTCTTTAGGTCTATGATGCGACATGTGGCCATAAAGGATCTATGTTTCAGTCGCAAAGGTGAGGTAACCAGGATACTGTAGGGAGAACTGCATGAGCTGTCCATGTGATATTCTGCTTGTGCCCAGAAACAGTAGTGGCTTACAACACAGGCTTGAAGAGAAGACATCTGAGTTGCCCAGTGTCCTCTAAACAATTCTGAGTGAAGCAGCTTGAGAGTCTGTCAGATGGGATCTGAAACGTAGGTCTGCCAGACTTCACCAGGACAGAAGATACGTAAAACCTTCTCTAAGGTTTCTCTATGTTGCAGCGGCCATGGATATTAACAATAACCGAAAGCGTGCATCGTCTGCACACACAGGAGGTGACTGGAATGTCACAGAGCTGGTGGGGATAGCAATGCTGACTGCTGCCTTACTCTCCCTAAAGATCTGCCACCGCTAGATAAGGGGAGAGACTCTTTCTTATACTATTAAAAAACAGAAAATTATGCGTGAAAAGAACGAGAAGGCATTTGAGAAAGTATTATTTTGGGAGAAGGAATTAATAACAGCAATAATACGTCAACAACCAATATCGGATATAGAATCAAGTTTAGCGATTAGCAAATCCATTTGTTATGAATTCTTTGCAGATAAATCAGCACAATTGATGGCAAGTCATAAAACCCAGATATACGAGATAGGTGAAAATACAGGGAAAATCTTAGCAAAAAGAATCAGACAAAAAGAAGTCTATAATACCATCAACATAATTCAAGATGAAACAGGGCAAATGTATAATAAACAAGAGGAAATTCTGGAAGTTTTCCGTAAATTTTATCTCAAACTCTATACACAATAGGATGACCATTATTCATCTGATATATGCTTGAATTTTGCTATGGGAAATCTTCTGCCATCCCTTTCTTATGACCAAAAACTAGCGTTAGATGCCGTGATTACATGGGAAGAAATTGAAAATGCACTAAACTCACTAGCAACAGGTAAAGCAACCGGTCCGGACCTTATTCCACTAGAATTCTACAAGTCCTTTAGAAAATACATAAAAAACAATATGCTTGCTATATTTTTAGAGGCACAAAAAGGTATACCACCAGAATCTTGGGCTACATCAGTAATTATGACGTTTTTAAAAAAAGATAAAGATCCACTTAACCCAGCCTCTTATAGGCCAATATCTCTAATTAATGCCGACAGTAAAATATATTCGAAAATACTTGCCACAAGACTATCAAAGATTATACCATCAATTGTTTCTCGATGGCAACATGGTTTCATTCCTAATAGAGATACGGCTGACCATATACGTAGAATTATAGCTATGATGGATTGGTCAGAAGCCTCTAATACACCTATAGGGATTACTCTGCTAGATGCTGAAAAAGCATTTGACAGAGTAGCGTGGCCCTATCTCTGGGACTTGTTATCCATGAAAGGTTTCGGATCAGGAATAATAAAAGCATTCAAAGCATTATATAAAAACCCAGTTTCAGCAATAAAAATAGGTTCTAATAAATCTGCATCATTTCCTATTCAAAGAGGAACACGCCAGGGATGTCCATCCTCTCCTCTTCTTTTTGCCATATACATAGATATCTTTCTTAATCAGTTAAATAGGGACGAGAATATAGTTCCGCTACAGCTAGGAGGCACGACATACAGAGCCCTTGCCTATGCAGATGATCTGGTAGTGGTTACTAAAGATATTGAAAGAACTTTTTTGAGGATTGAAGAACTAGCGGCTATATTTGGATCCTTTTCTGGATTTAAATTAAATTTGTCTAAAACGCAAATTTTGTTTATAGGATCAAATCCACCTCCAATTAGAAATATAGTCACTGAGGCAGTTTATCTAGGAATCAGATTAACTACACCTATTTTAAAAATACCTAGCATAAATTACACCCCGATTCTCAAAAAGGTTAATTCAACTCTGGAAAGAATAAACCACTTACATCTGTCTCTCCATGGTAGAAACAATGTCTTAAAGATGCTCATATTGCCGAAATGTCTTTACTTATTTAGAACAATCCCTTTGGAATTTCCTTTAAGTTTTTTTCAAGAAATTGAAAGAAGCGCAATAAGATTCTTATGGGGCTATAGAGGTATTAGGAGAGCATATAAGAAGTTGATTACACCGAAAGATAGAGGGGGCTGGGCCGCACCACATTTTTTATTCTACTATTTAGCAGCCGTACTTCAATACATGTTTCCCTTAATTGTAGGTAATAAAATCCCCACTTCTTGGGCACAATATGTTATGTTATGTTATGTTAATAACTTTTATTCGGCGCACAGCTGCCCCAGCGAAGGGGCGTCCTGGCGCCTGATCAGGTACACAACACAACAGATCAATGCTGGGAAGAGAGGGAATCAATCAGCGGAGGTAAACAGGTAGGTTTTTATAGCGCGTCTGAAGAGAGTCAGGCTATTTAGGACACGAATGTGGACAGGGAGGGAGTTCCATAATCCAGCCGCCAAAACACGAAAGGAGCGACCTCCCATCCTACTCAGTCTGAACCTAGACTTAATCGCCAGATGAAGAGATTCCAACCTGAGAGACCGCGTGGGGACATAGGGAGAAACAAGGCCCGCAAGGGCAGGAGGAGAGGAGAGTTTCAGGATCTTAAATGTCAGACAGAGAGCCTTAAATTTGATTCTCTGTCTGACCGGCAGCCAGTGAAGGGAGGTCAGGACTGCAGAGACAGAGCAACGTCTCGGGAGGCCAACAATGGCCCGCGCAGCGGCATTTTGCACCCTCTGCAGCCTAGTGGCCTCAGCCTGGTTTACTCCAAGCAGCAGTGCACTCCCGTAATCCAGCCGAGAAAGAATGGAGGCTTGGACCACCAGTTGCCGAGTAGGAGGGTCGAAGAATTTGAGGACTGGTCTCAGTCCTCGCAGAATACCATAGCAGGTAGCTGCAATCTTCTTTGTGTGGCTGGTAAAAGAAAGATTAGGATCCAGCCAGACCCCCAAGTTCTTAACTTCGGCCGCTGGAATGGGGGACACCCCCAACTCAGGAGGCCACCACTGATCTCCCCAGAGTTCCGCCTGCTTCCCTAGAATCAGGACCTCGGTTTTCTTGGCATTTAGCTGTAAGCAATTACTACGCATCCAGTTCGCCACAGCTATAAGTCCTGCACGGAATCTGGGCGCAGTCACCTCAGGGTCCCCACTAAGTGTCACCGCCAGCTGCGTGTCGTCGGCATACGATGTCATGGTTAAGCCAAATTGTCTGACGACAGCAGCCAGCGGTTTCACATATAAGTTGAACAAAGTGGGGCTCAACGCAGAGCCCTGAGGGACTCCCAGTCCCAAAGGATGGAAAGAGGACTGACCAGGTGGAATGGCCACTTTGAAAAACCGGTCCAAAAGGAAAGAGCGGAACCATTGAAGAGCCTCCCCCTCAATACCCACTTCCTCCAGGCGCCGCATCAAAATGTCATGAGACACCGTGTCAAACACGGCGCTCAAGTCTAACAAGAGGAGCGCCGCTGTCTGCCCCGCATCCAGCACTGAACGCAAGTGCTCGGTCATAAAGAGCAGAGCAGTTTCAGTGCTGTGTTGTGCGCGAAAACCATTCTGGCTCTCGTCAAGAATATTATTGCGAGAGAGGTGGGCAGACAAAATGGAGTTCACGTGTGCCTCAATGACCTTGGCGGTCCAGGGTAGGAGGGAGATGGGCCGGTAATTCTCAGGAAGCAGGGGGTCAAGGTTGGGCTTCTTCAAAATGGGGCTGACCACTGCTTGCTTCCAGGAGGAAGGAACCACGCCCTCCCTGAGCAAAAGATTAATCAGGTCCAGTATGGGCTCACGGCAGAGGGGCGGGAGAAGTGTAATAAGCTCCGGCTTCAACGGATCTAAGGGAGAGCCAGATTTAATTTTGAGGCTCAGAGTGTCAAAAACCTCGACAGACATGGCAGGCAAGGAGGACAGAGTTTCGGAAACCGAAGCCTTCACGTCACTAGGTTCAGCCCCGGGTACAGATGGCATGAATCCTCGGTAGATTGCCTGCACCTTCTCCACAAAAAAGGATGCCAGACTTTCACAGTGAGAGTCCGTGCAGATTTCTAGCGAGGTGGCCCGTTTCCCCATCAGATCTTTAAGCACCTTAAAGATTAATTTAGATGGGTTTGGGCTGTTGGAAAACTCAGCGGCATAATATGCGGCCCGGGTTTGGCAGATAGCTCTGTGGTAGGTCTTAAGCTGGGCAAAATACAACGATTTTAACGTGGGGTCAAAGGATTTCCTCCAAATATCTATGAAACTGTATTGGGCACCGAAGCGAATCACCATCTGTTAAGAATAATAGAGCCAAGCTACTATAAAAAAACAAAATTTAAGATATTAGCCGCAGCATACAAAGCTTGGCGAATTATCAAAAAAGTGGTTGGAATTGGAAAAGTCACAAGATACATTCCATTAAATTCAATTCATTGTTTCCCATCTATATTTAGAGACCAGGTGATGAAAAAATGGAATATTAAGGGGATCTTTTTTCTCTCTGACTTATATACAAATAATTATGAAACACTACTTTCTTTTGGTGAACTTCAAAATAACTTCAAAATTCCTTCTCATGATTACTTTAAATATTTACAGATTCATAGCTTTCTACATTCACCCTCCAACATAGGAAGACAGGATCTAATGCCAAATTTGCTTATAGATAGTTTAAATAATAAAAGAAGAATTGGGTATTATTATAATACTCTAATGACTTATCTTCCGGATGACTTTAACAATTTGAGTGATAAATGGGAAGAGAAATTAGGTATAAAGGATTTATTTTTAAAAGAGTCAATCAAAATGGCTACTTCTATCCTATTTTCTGGGCATAATCGTACTCAACATTATATGATTTTGTGTGACCTTTATTATACACCGGCAAAATGTCTGAAATGGGGGTCTATTGTTGGAATCAAATGTAATCGGTGTAATCTAAGAGGGGCTGACACATTACATATGTTCTATTCGTGTGTAAAGCTGGATAGGTTAATTTCTGATATTCATAAATTTATTGAAAACATTCTTTGTAAAACTATTGTTATATCACCTGAATTAATATTATTTGGTGTTTCCAAAGACTCAATAGACATAGAACAAATTAACCTATTATTTATCATGATGGCTGAATTGCGTGCATGTATTTCACAGGATTGGATCAGCCCAGAACCGCCATCATTTTCTACATGGAGGGGCCGTCTTTTAGCTAGATACAAACTTGAATCAGCAATATATGCTACTAAGGGAAAAAGAAGGAAACTACTTGGCTTAAAAATTTGGTCACTAATTCAAAAATGGACTGATGGAGTAATGACATAATGAACCTTTTCCATTTTGTTATTTATTTATTCTCTATTCTTTATTCTGTATTCTTTCCGAATATATTTCATAATATGCATCTGAATACCATGTTAAGAGAAAATTATGTTATAATCTGGATAAACTTGCAACTCAAATATCAATTAAAAAAAAAAAAAAAAAAAAAAGATCTGCCAACGCTGGCAGGGTGTAGACTCTCTTTCAACCTTTAACAGCGCCTCAGCGGTTACCGCGTTATTAGAGCGCCTAACCATATCATGGCAGACAACAGAATGAGGCTTCTCCTGCACCTTGGAACACACTGCGGTGTGGGAGCTTTAGACACAACTGGCACTTTTCAGCCATTCTTTCACTTTGTGAGCACAACCTGGTGCGCACCATAGTATGGACTGTGCAGAGCAAAATCGTTAGGAGGAAATTCAGTACAAATTGTACTACATATTGAAGAGCTCCATGGGGAAAAATGCTCAGGAACAACCTCTGGTCAGTGAGCCTGGGCCAGTCAAGGTGAACTACCCAAAGGTGTTGTCACTTCTGCTTTTCGGATGATCAGGCATGGAGTAATGCAGGGCCACCAATGAGAATTTGCTTTTCAAAGGCTAAAAAGAAAGAAAGGTGAAACGGGTGCACCTGGGCGAGGAGTGCTCCAGCCTCAGGCACAAACAGCACAAGCCAACGCAATTCAGCTTTATAAAAGGTAAGCTGGCATGAGCAACATTCCTTGAATAAGGTCATAAAGCCAATAACAGGCGACAGTTGTGAAAGCAAGGATATTATCAACTATAAATGACTCAGGTGCCGAGCCTGGAAGTTGCAGTCTGGGCTTCATGGCTGTGTGCATATTGTTTATCTTCTTAAAACGATTTCCACGCTGAGAAAACAAAAGCCCCAGTCTCTAGCCTGTAAATCGCATGAATCCGGAAGTGGGAAGAATGGTCGGAGCGGTAACCCTGTTTACAAAGCTGTAGGCAGCGTGTGTGAAGTATGGCTTCCACAGAAACAGTTGCAAAGGGAATGCACTGTCTAAGAAGGTTTGGGTAAACCCCCTGAGACGTTTAGGGGTCTAGATCAGCACTTGAAGTTCTTGACCCTCCTGCGGGCTTCTGTTTTAAGGAGAGGGGGGCAGTGTTAAATATAAGTATAAGGCAAGGAAGACCCACATGATTTGAAGCTGAGCATGGGGAGGCAGTCAGTAAGGAATGTGATCATCAAGGCATCAGGCTGGTTCAGCATAGAGCATCTCCTGTAGAGGGAAGGTATTGAATGTATGCAGGACAGTCACTACAGCGTTTCTATCGCTTGCTGGAGAAAGTATGATACTTTGCTTGATGCAAGAAGGAGCTTGGGGCTGCAGGGCAGTATCGAGGTTGTTTGGCACAGCAGTGTGTGGGGTTCAGTATTAGATTAGCAGGGGTGCTGCATGCCAGGATTGTGGTGCAGCAGCTGAACTTTGTATGGGTCCTAGTAATAGAAGATCCAGCTGTAGGGCAGGCACCGGCGTAACGTAAAATGATGATGTCCCCTGCAGACTGTAAAAAAAGGATCCCCTGAGGCGCCCAGGTATTATAAGCCATTTATAGGCCTTGGGCGGAATGGGGACCCCTGAAGGACTGCAAGGCCGTTTTCCTTCCGTGCCCCTTGGTATTGGAATAAATTGCCACTGCAAATACCCATCAGCGAGGACCACCTCCATTGCAGGAAATGACTCAAGACTCACCTATTTTAAAAGTAGCACCCTATCACCTGCTGTCTTGGCTTCCGGTGGTGATTTGTGTGCGTATTAAATTAAAATAACATAACATAACAACATAACTATGTTACGACCCTGAGGACCGGGTGAGATTGAGGTGCAATGGTGGAGCTGTGCGGGAGATACAGTGCTGAAGTGTGGAATATCAGGGAAGATCCAGAGTGGGATGGATGCATTGCCAGAGCTCTGTGTTGGTGCTAGGTGAACACGAGGGCTTTTGGGCACTGTGGGGCGGTACTTTGGTGCATATGCACAGCTGACTGTAGCACACTAATGGAAATACAGGAAATACTGCGGTTTCTGACTAGAGGGCTCTAAATGAACTACGTGTAGGTCTCATTGATGGAAAAGTAGACAGCCCGTTCTGTCAGACTCACAACCGCTGTCCGAGTTGCTAGGGGGCCCTCAGGTGGAGGGTGCAGTGTAATATTGAGGTGCATCAGGAAAACAGTGTGTGGATCCTAATTCTGTAACAGTATAGTGTCTTCAATATACATTTGCAGTGACATTTATCTCCATTCTAGAGTGCCTGCTTCTACTCGGTTTCCATACCTTTCAGTTCACGGTCAGTGTAGTGATGTCCGCTGGATACTAATTCTTGCCTCAGCTTCTCCACCAGGAATTTCACCACAGACATGTTCCATGAAGATTTGATGCTGAGCGGAGAGGAAAGAAGGTAAGTACAGGAGGAGAGAAGGTAATTACAGGAGGAGGAACATGGGGTATGATTAGTAGGGCATATGAGGTGCAGGGGAAAGAGTGTTATTTGCAAGGTTACGAAAGATTGGAGGAACATAGTTGAAGAAGTAATGCCAGGTACAAAGAAATAAAGCAAGATGTGAAGTTAGAAACAAAGGAGGAACCCAAGAGATGTGGAGGAAATGGGTGTCAGGTGAAGAGTAAACAAAGATAAGTGGTGCCGAGGAAAGCAGTCACTTAAGATGTGAAGGAAAGTAGGAGACATGAGCTCCATGTAAAAAAAGAGGCGTGGACTGCAAAGGAAAGGTGACCACAGGTGCAGATGAAAGAGCGATGCCAGTGTGTGGACTGAGATCAGGTATGCAGAGGGGAGGGAAGAAGACAAGAAAGGGAGGAGAGAAGGAAGGAAATGATATTTGGTGAGGAGGTAATGGGGGCTGTGAGATGCAGAGGAAAGAAGATGTGCCGTGCTGAGCATGAGATGTGAGGTGAGGAGACAAGGACAAAACATTTCAGTCAATAAGAACACTTGAGCTGAGAATTTTTTCATGGAGTGCCTGAGCCCAATCTTACCAATAGTCCCAAATCCGCCAGTGTCACACCTCTCAGTTCTAATGCACACGTTTATTCAGACATAGATTGTTTCCATTACAAACGGTATGCAATGCAGGTAAGGTAAAACAAATATACAATTGAGTAAGGTAAACGAACGCGACAACATTTGGTTTACAAGGCACCTTCAACAGTGGATCACTGAAAAGAAAGCTTGACTATATTTCGCGCTATCAGACCCACCAATAAAAATGCAAGGGCATCGAAGTAAGGGTAAATTCCCTTGAGAGGTGGGTCTGGGATTCCGAGTCCAAACAGGAGGGTCTCCACCAAGAACAGCTTCAAGACAGAATGAGAAGCTAATTCAAAGTGACAAAACGCAGCAGGGTAGACGCAGGACTGGAGAAGCATCCATTTTTTTGTAGTTGACTGAAAGCAACACAGCGGAGAGCCTCCGGCCTTTCTGCAAGAAGGTATCCTGCGATCACATGAAATAGTTTGGAGCTATATCAGCCTCACGGCTAAGCACAAGGTGGTCTGAGAGTGATGAGGGCACGGACGAGTCTCAGTGAAAGTAACAAAGTATGAAACTATCAGCTGATAGGGAATGGAGCTGCAAGGTGCAAGAAGGCACGCGCTCTCCTATGGGAACAATGAGTGCTAAGACTGCACAAAGAGCCTGAGACAAGGAAACCTCATCAACAAGGTGCATACGAGCATGGGCCCAACCCGAGGAAAAGCAATGAAAGGATGAAGAGGAACAGGGTGAGGTTGTCCTTCTGGTGGGCTCTTCAATAGAACCCGGAAGCAGTGAATGGAGCACTTTGAGGGGAAACTGCCATGTAAGAAGGGAGATCGGGCTGTGAGAATAGGCAAGCATTGGAAACACTGTGAATTAAAGTGCGCCAATATTTTGACTCAACCCTGGTTTATTTATTTATTTATAAAGTTTTATATTGCACGAACAAGATCCCAGAGGATATCAGAGCGCTTTATATTAGGAAGGAAAGGAAGGAACAATAATGCAAAAACAACATAAGGTAGAGATATAAACAAGAATGATTACAGGTTACACGCAAAAAAATAAATAAACACAAGGTGGTGATATTAAACAGTAGTAAAGGTTCATAGTATGTCATAGAGAAGCGTGGTCGTAAATGATGGTACCATGAAAGTAGGCACAATGCCATCGGGCAGGAGAGCCTGGCCCACTTACGGAAGGAATTTATTCATGAGAAATCTTTTGACTTCCAGTTTGAACATCGCTGTTGAGGAGATTCTGCGTACATCCGGTGGTAGCGAGTTCCATAACTTTGGGGCAGCGCCAGAGAAGGCTCTGTGACAAGTGCTCTTTTTGCTGAAGATAAGTGGTTTCAAGAGGAAAGTAGTGGCGCTTCTTGAGGCTCTTGCACCACAAGATAGCTCAAGATTTTGTGGCAGGTACCTAGGAGTATTGAAGCGGATAGCTTTGTGCGTCCCAACCCACCAGAACGCCAAGAACAATGCGTCTTGGGGTACATTTACACCATTTAGTGAACAAGACATCAAAAAGATCCTCCTGAATATAAACCCATCCAACCACTTCAGTGACCCATTACCCCCATCCATCTTCAAGGAAATCAAGAATGTACTCATCCCCACCGCGGTTTCTTCCTCAGCAGTACCTCCTTGTTGATATAAAAAAGGATGCAGTGGTGGACTGACCAGTCACATGGAGTAATGGAGTCCAGGGTGATGGTCTGCCCTTTCGAGATAATGAGGTCTAGAGTTTCTCCTTTATTGTGAGTTGGTTGGTCACAGTGCTGAGTCAGATCATGATCCTTTAAAAAAACTTTAAGGCTTGATACCGCGAGGTCTTTGGGGTTTGCCCAGTGAAGATTAAAGTCGCCAAGGAAGATTTGAGACAACATTGCTAGAAATTATTTCCATTAATTGCTTAATAAAGGGGAGATTGTCTCCCGGGGAGTGGTAGAAGGTGTGAAGTTTGCAGACCAGCAGGTTCTTACTAGAGATGCTGAGACAAAGATATTCACATGAGGAGGGCGCAGAGGACTCAACCAGAGAAATTGAAAGTGTGCTCCTATGAATACATGCTAAGCCCCCACCCAATTTCAGAGCTCTGTCTAGCCTAATAATATCGTGAGTAGGTGGTACTAAGAGGTCTAAAATAGGTGTGGAAGCATGATTTAGCCAGGTTTCAGTGAGGATGATAATGTCTAATTCCTTAAGTTGGATGAGGTCGAAGATATCAGTGGCAAGTTTGCTGGCTGACCTACAGTTTAGAAGTACACATTTAAGTCGTAGGGGATTTGGGGTGGAGGGATTCTGTGTGACGTTCACATGCGTGAGATTGACCTTATTGCTGCCTCTAAGATTGTGAGGAGGTTCTCTATTTGGATTAGAAAAGATGGATCTGATTTACACTCAAGCTTTTCTGGTGATCAGAGTGATGGGACAGTTGTGATCAGAATCTGTTCTTCGTTTCAGATTATTATAAGAGAAAAGGGACCACAAAGGGCACTGATCTATATTTAAAAAAAAGGGTGAGCAAGATGGAAGGGACTGACTAACCTTGTTTTCTTTGTAACTAGCACTATGTATTCCTTTGAGGGAGAAGACCAACTAACATTCCAGGATCTCGCCAATTTAAAGAACTCCGCAAGAGAACATATCACAATAGAGGAAGAGAACATTTGCCTCAACTTTAATACACTATATTCACTTCATTATAATTACAGCCAATACATCCACCCAAAGAAACCCATGCTTGTCTCCTGGCGTTTGCATACTTTAGCAAGATAAGCACTGTGGTACCTGGCCCATTCGAGAGGCCATTATAGTAGAGTTTTTCGTAACAGGAAGCATTGTTGTGGTCATATTTCAATTTCAGAGCTGCAGGCGCTACAAAGATGTTAAGGCAAGGGGCGCGCCTTATTTAATCCATGTTTGGAAACTGGCATAAAAGCGTTGGATGCATGTGGCAGACAGGATTCCCTGGGCTCCAAAGCTATCTTTAAGAAATGGGTCCATACTCAATGCTTGACTACACAATTCTACTCATGAAAGCAAGAAAACAAACTTTTTCTGTATCACATGGAGATTGGAAAACAATCATATACTGTTGTGTCTTGAATAAAGCTCATAAGATCCGAAGCCATATTAGATCCAAGTTAAAGCCAATCAATCCGAAGTGGCTCCTATTCCCTTCAATATGGAGAGAAATGTATGGTTGGAGATGCATCATTCTACAAAGCTCAGTATGTTAGAGCCAGTGGAAGATGTCTTCAACTATAAATGAACGTGACGAACCCCGACTACCTTCTCTGCATCACGCCAGCAGTGAATTGTCTTCAAAATCATAAGACTTTGCAAATGTGTTCTTTTTTATTTGCTGAGCCTCAGTAAATGAAATGCTTTACGGGGCTCTCATGATGCATTATAATGCCACATAAAACCTCAGAATCACCATGTTACCTTCTCGGCTTTCTGTAGCTAGACACGGGAAGCGGTAGCCCCTCTTTGTTCATGTGCTGGCCCCAGTTGAACTCCCTTCCCTGTTTCTTCCCCGTCACAGCCTATTCCTCAGTCCTTTGTCTCTGCCTGCTCTTCTTTCTCTCTCTTTCTCTTTTCCCTTTCTTATTTCCCACTCCTGGCTGAATGCTTCCGCGCTTCCATTCACTGGTGCATGCTGGGACAGGAATGACCCCTGCATGGTAAAAAGGCATGTAACCTTGCCCCCAGTAACCCGACTACATGTGCAACTCTTATCTTGATTTTTGTTGGCCCAGGCGCTTGCACAGACTTGCCGAGTCTGTATAAGCATGGTGTGGGTGATGGCAACATCCCATGTTGTGGTGAGAGTCAGATTAATGGGCACTTTGCATTCCAGTAAAAATGGAAATGGATTCAGTGGTTGTCACGTGGTAAAACGTCCGCAAATCAGACTTTGTTTCGTGTTGACCCTGATGACGACCTGTACTGTAAAACCTAATTTAAAAGCGGTGTTAGGTGGGGAAATGCCTTGGAAAGGGGAGGAGGTGTATAGGAGAGAGGGGGAGAGAGAGGGGGAGAGGGAGGGGGTCTTCAGATATCACTGCGGGGCAAACATTGGCGTCTAGAGTGAGTCGGTGTTTGCCACATGGTGAAATGTCTGCAAATCCCTGTAAGTCTGTCTTTGCTGAAGACCGAGCCACAGAGACTGGATGTAGTGCAATACAGCAGGCTGGTAACTATCTTGCTAATAAAAACCCTCAGCCGGGTAGAGTGGAATCTCTTGCAGATCATACAAGTTCCTACAGCTCTGGTCAAAATATCCAGATGCGCCCTTCAGCTCATGCTAGGAGTAAAATTCACTCCTAAATCTGTTCTAACTTCAGGGCAATGAATCTAGAACGACTGGCCCTACTTCTTCCAAAGACCATCACTTCCGTCTTGCTGACATTCATTACAAGTTTAGGTTCCCAATGCTTCCAGAATATGCAGCATGCTATGGGTGTTTGACCCAAAAGGGTTAAATCAGCAGCTTAGGTTAGACACAATACTGGCAGCCCTCTCCCGTCCCCAGTTCAGGTGGGATTCATTTGGTCTGTTGCAAATGCTTGTTCAAGTCAGCCAGATAAAGGTTAAGAAGTATGAGCCTCAGGCCTCCTTATTACACCTTGCATGGGAGTGTTCCCGGATGGCGGACTTCTGTGTCAAATTTTTTTTTCAGCTATACGCACCCTCACTGGTCACTCCTTATCACAGACACCCCTAGTTGGCCTACTGGGATAAGTGAAGCACCTGTCCCTCGGGGCGTCGTTTGACCACCATGCTCCCACTCCAAATGCTGAGTGGCCATGCACTGAGGAAGACGACCTGTTACCACCGCGGAGGCTTAGTTGCCTGAAGCAACATACAGCCATTAAAAACTGTCCAATTATTGGGAATTAATGGAACCGCGAAAACTGTTCCATGGATATTTGGGAACCCCTGCTAGTATTTTTATAACAAAGAGATTCAGAAACCCCGCCAGACATTGGGGACCCCAATTACGGTGATCTCTTCCTCGGGCCCTAAAAATACCCACCTCCAGCACAGTCACTGGCCCAGCATGCTCCGATCTTGATGCCTGTGAAAGGGGTGCAAGGACCCTTGGAGTTGGGCGCTCAATTGAATGTTGGTCATACTCTGGCGATTACGACTTCAGAGAAATGCTGAGTTGTAATGGCTAAGTGTGAGGTCTTCCACGATTGGGCTGATGTGTTATGTATCACTGTACTTATGATCATCTTGTACTGTACATCAGCTTCCCAATTCTCCCCTGCCACCCTACCCTAATTGCTGATGTTGGAGCATTGTGTTTATTTTCAAATACCAATAAAAAACAAAATTATATTCTTCTGTACAGTGAAGAGCTCTGGTAGTAAGTTATGGCAGCATAAGATTTGAGAGGATGGGGTCTCTTGAGCAATATATAATATTATAGATGGTACTGAGAATTTTAAACTGGATGCGAATCTCAATAGGCAACCAGTGGAGCTTCAGAAGGAGTCCCGATGAGGAGCATAACTTAGGAAGGTCAAATAGTAGCTGGGCCGCTAAATTCTGGACCGATTGCAGCCACTTCAGAACAGATTTTTTACTACCCTGATACAAGCGGTTGCAATAATCAAGACGTGACAGGATGAGGGATGGATATTCACCTGTCAAATGTGGGGTAGGAAAAAAAACGATGATAGGTTTGAGGCCTCCGAGGAGGCCGAAGCAGGAGCCTGCAAGCATTCCCACTTGGTTCTCAGAGGAAAGGAAGTTACCAAACCAAATGCCTACGTTTTTGATCGATAATTTGGGAAGAGGAGGACCCAAAGCCTCCGGCCACCAGTGATCACCTCACCTCTGAGTATACTTGCCGAAAATCAAAATCTCGGTTTTATTGGAGTTAAGTTTAAGACAGTTGGCATCCATCCAGGTGGTCACCTCCAGCATACCTTCCTTGAACTTAACAGAATCTTGAGAGGTATCAATAGAGAAGGAGACAATAAGTGAGGTATCATCTGCATATGATACTATGGAAATCCCGTAAGACTTCACAATCTAGGCCAAAGGCCTGATGTAAATGTTGAAAAGGGTAGGGCTCAGCAAGGAACCCTGTGGGCCACTGTGTTCCAATGGTCTCAACGAGGAAGCGAAGGGAGGAGAGAAAACCTGAAAAGTGCAGTTGCTCAGTAAAGAGGCAAACTAGGATTGAGCGTTGCTGCCGACACCTATATCGCAGAGGTGCTGAAGGAGCACCTTATAGGACACTGTGCCAAAAGAAGCACTCAGGTCCAAAAGAATGAAGGCTGCAGAACCGCCCTCATCAACTACTCTTCACAGGAATTCTGTAACTCTCAGCAAGGCCGATTCAGAACTATGGTTCGACCTGAAACTGTTTTGGGATGAATCCAGAATGTGTTTACTTTCTAGGAACTCCGTTAGGAGTTTATTAACATGCTTTTCCACAACTTTACCTAGGCAAGGGAGCAGGGAGAAAGGGGGCTACTTTTTGGATTTGATGGGGTCAAGAGATGCTTTCTTTAGGAGGGGTATCACCTTTGCCTGTTTGCACGCCTGTGGAGCAGTAGCCATAGACAGGGAAAGATTGGCCACCTCAAGAAATGAAGAGAAGATGGCCTCTGGGAATTTAAGGACAAAGTCTGGTTTAAGGGTGTCATCCGGGGAGCCCGGTTTCAATGCGAAGCACAGAGTGGAGAAAGAGGGCAGACCAAGTGGGCTAATTCAATAGGTTCTGGCCCAGGCTGTGATTTGGCTGAATGGGCAGGACAGGCCTCAATGTCAGTAGGGACATTAGGTGAAAAATGGAAGTAAATAGTATTGATATTTTCAGTGAAAAATCCAGCTATGTTGTTGCAGTGTTCAGTTGAGGCTTTAACTGGCCCTGTTGTGACAGGTTTTGTTAAGTTGTTTTCAATTGAAAAGATTTCTTTTGAAGGTTTTTTGCTATTTAAGATCTTATTAGGGAGTAATTCCGCTAGCGCTTTCCATATTGCATTCATATATGTTATTATGCCATTGCGTCATAGGCCTTTCTCCAGACTCGCTCGAGCACTTTGCAGTGCTTCCTTTCTGCCACCAACTCCTTGTTACACTTGAGGGCAGGGGGCTTGCTTCTGGCCCAAACTTGAAGGGGGGGGGTATAAACTTGTAAAGGGCTGAGGTGAGGCAAGCCTTTATCTTGGATTCAGCTCTATCCACATTGCTATCTAACTCAGGGGTGGTGGCAGATATATTGCTGCTAAAATCTGCCAGATTTAATTTGTGCCAGGGCCTTTTCCTATTAAGATTGCTGTTGTTCTGTATTGCTAAGGATACGGGGATCAGACAGCGGTCTGAGCAGGCCATAGGCCAAGGAAGCGCCACCTCTAAATTAGGAATGTTAGAAAAAAATGGATCTAGAAGATGCCCAGCTATATGACTGGGACCTCTTACTAAATGAACCAACTGAATGCAGCTGAGTCATCTGGCAGCTTTCGAGCCCCAATATCATAGGCTGGTCAAAGTGGAGGCTAAGACCACCTAAAATGCTAGAATTGGAGGATTTAAGAGCTAAGGATATCAACCGGCTGATTACAGCTGTACTGAATGCTTTGATGGGGCCCTGGGGTCTATAGATAAGAAGGCCAGATAAAGTACATTTTGTATTTACTGATATCTGGAAACAGGCACTTTCAGGGTCTTGAATGGGGCAGGAGATCAATTTACAAGCTATCCTAGATTTGTAGATGATAGCTAAACCTCCCCCTCTACTGCTAAGTCTGTCACATCTAAAGCCTGGTGGAAGTGCTAGAAGACGTTTGGCGGTAGTTGGGGGGCTAAGCCAGGTTTCTGTGAGAAATATGAGATCATAGCGCGCCATTTTTGGCCTCCACAGGCGAGAGAGAGTGTCCGGCCTGCTACAGTCACTTCACTGGCTGCCTATCCGAAAGCGGATAGTTTTTAAGGCCCTGACGCTGGCCCATAAGGCGCTCTTCGGCTCGGGAGCAAAATACCTTCAGCGCAGGCTTGCCTTTTATCGTCCAACTAGAGCTCTTAGTTCAGAGTCTCTGTCTCTTGAGGTGGTTCCCCGGGTCAGGAAGGCCCGTGTGGGGGGGCGCTCCTTCAGTGTGAAGGCGCCCCAGCTTTGGAATACCTTGCCACTGGCTCTACGAAGCACTTCGAATCTGCTGTCCTTTAGGAAAAATTTAAAAACTTGGCTTTTTACTCTTTAGTTATGTTATTGTGTTGGTCTGGAAAATCTTTTTTCTGTTAGGTTTCTCTTTTCTGAGCTGCCAAAACAAAGCGCCGGGACACTCCGTTGGATTAGCCGTGCGCTATAAAAATAAAATATAACATAACATAACATCAGGTGAATTGTCTTGAATGATATTGAATACCTCAGCATTGGGGCAGACTAATGAGTGACAATTAGTGGCAAACAATTTCATCGTGGGCCAGTGACTATCCTGAGGAGGATGTATGTTCACCAAGTAAGGGCTAGGGGAGGGCCCATGGTAGACCCAAAGCCACATTGTTCACACTTTAAAGAACAAACATGCAACAAACATGCAAACATTCATAGTGAAAGACTTGCCTCGGCTTGAGTAAAGTGAATGAGGAGGAACAGAGCAGGTTCTTTCTTCCAATGGGCAGCATTCCTGGCCCCTAGTGCCATCCAGGTGCACCGTCAGTGTGTGTGTATGTGGTCTGTCAGTTTGCGAGTTGAGGGTAGTCCCAATGCGACTGCGCTGATGGACCGTTCATGGGGTCATTTAGTGCCAAATGTGTGTGTGCGTCTGTCTGTCTAAGAGTAACTGGACAGTGTGTGTTATGCACCATGTTTCAGTTTGTCTATTGTAGGCAGACCCAGTGAAAAATACTTCAAAAGGATGGGGATGAGGAGAGGGAATTTTGCAACTTTCCACCAAATCTATGTGCACCTATGGTATTGCAAGAGTGGTCTGTTGGTACTATATCATCAGTGCGTGTGGTCTGTGAGCCTGTGTTATGAGTATAAACCATACATGAATGGTTTCCAAGTAATGGGTGTACCTTGCAACTTTTCTCTAACCCTGACACTGCCATCAGCACCTTGTGGTGGTGTAGTTATAGAGAAGTTACCTCTTGTTTTACTTGTTTGAGTGTGTGACGTGTAAGCCTGTATAGAGTAATGTGTGGGGTTTATCATGTTGTGATATCTTATCCAATCTGTGCGAGTGTATTGCATGCCATACAAATACATTTATATTCTTTCTTTTTTTGCTTTCCATGTACCCCTGCACTGAATTCCCGGGTTGGGGGATAGTGTGACGAGGAAGAGTATGCATTCAGGTATGTTGAGAGAGGGGAGGAACAGGTGGTTAAGTTGGTGAGGGCAGGGGATTTATGCTGCTGTCCAGTCTAAAGCGCTAGATAGGCAATGCAAATGGTGTGGCTGTGAAGGAATAGTATAGTCAACAGTGATGGAAGGGAAACAAAGTAGATGGGTGATTGTGTTGCGTGGGTAGTGGTTTGAACTTAAGTTGGTGGGGAATTGCGAAAAACTGGGAAAACCAATGCATAGGTGGTGAGGAAGAGAGGATGCGGGTGGTAGTTTTGAGTTAGTATCAGGGACAGAGGCTGAGGGAAGGAAGGCAAAGTTGATGGCGATCAGGCAGGGAACGTGTTAGAGAGAGAATAGGGGAAGCATTGGAGGGTAGTGATGGAGATAGGTGGGCTGAAGTAGTAGCTGTCAGTGTCTCTGTGGTCAGGTGCAGGACAGAAAGAACTTGAGTATGGTGGGGGGACCTCAATGGTAGAAAATTCATCTTTCACAGAAATTCGAGGATCTTTCTTTTCTGCCCAACTCTAAATGGCACCCTTAGTAGCAAATTGCCATATTCCATTCTGCCGGTACTCTTGCTACCATATTTAACCAATGGGTCACAGCCACACGTGCAATAAAAAGTGTTGTGTTTTCTTTTAACTGTGAATCTCCGTCTAAAGCTGTAGGGTGTTTATTATTACCCAAAACATTTTCTTAAATGACTTAGGTTTAAAGAATTGTTCTCCTTGTGGTTGCTATACATCATTCTATTTCTTATTTTAAAAAAATCTTGAGAAGCTTCTACTAACTCAGAATGCTGGGTTTTGTTTTATCCACAAACCGATCTTTACTGCCTGACTGCTGAGGTAAGGACCTACGCCTCATTTAATAAATGTTAAGCTAAAATGTCCAGCGTGTACCTCTCAAACAATAATGTCGATCATCAACCTATGAGATAATATATTATTTCTGGTTATTGCCTCTTCATGTTGATCCATCAAGGCTATTGTTTCTTTACAGCATCTACTTTCAGGGTCTTGAATATGCCTCTGCATACTTGTATCAGTCTGCTCCTCCACACCAAACAGTTCAGACCTTTATTTAAACTTTTATGTGCCAATTTACGATGTCTGTATTTTTTTAACTGGCAGGCATATGGCATTTCGCCAACTATCGCCCTATTTCTAGACTACAATTTCCTGCAAAAATTGCAGAGAAACTGATGAATCAATAACTAGCTCAAATTTTCCAGGATAGCTATCTTCTTGCACAAGACCGCTCTGCTCCAGGCTACTGAAGAAATAAGGGCTGCTCTGGACAGCCGGGGTAATGCGGCCCTTATTCTCCTTGATCTGTCAGCTGCCTTTGACATGGTCGACCATCTTGAGGCAATAGGCATAAAAAAGAAGGCTTTGCCCTGTTTAACTCGTTGTTAAATGGAAGAGAGCATACTGTTGCATTCGAAATGTATACTTCCAAACCTTTCTCTCTTCCATGTGGGGTCCCGCAAGTGTCCTCACTTAGCTTCACACTTTTCAAACAATATGTAACAGAACTAGCTTCTTTGATGAAATCCTTTGGATTTTCCTTACCTTCTATGCAGATGACACGCACATTGTGTTGTCGGCCTTTAACAACACAAATATCATAGGTTCCAAACTCCATGATTGCATGAAGGCTATCAGTGTTGGGATGGGCAATCATTGCCTATGGATAAACTCGGGTAAGACCGAGGTTATTCTTTTTTGGAACAATCCCCAATTCTGGATCCCCTCCAGCTGGCCTCTGGAGATGGGACTTCTCCCAACTCCAGTAACTAAGACTAAAAACCTAGGTGTGGTGATTGACAACAGGCTGAACTCCAGCAGTCAAATCAACTCTGTGGTTCCTTTCTCATTTAACAGTTAATATTTAAAATCCTCCCATTTATTCCGCCATATGTCAAGAAAACTGTAATCACAACTTTAGTGTTATAGAAAATTGATTACTGCGAAGGGGTTGTAGCTAAATCTACAAAAGCAATACCTCAATAAACGTCAAATCTTGCATAATGTGGCAGCCAGGCTGCTTTTGGGTATTTACAAATTTCAATCAGTTACTCAATCAATCAGAGGGCTGCACTGACGGACAGTCAAAAACCGCATAAAACTCAAGGTCCTTTGTATAGCCTAGAAACCTCTGCATGACACAGGCACTGAGCTCTTAAAACAAACATTCAAATGGTATGAACCAAGTAGAAATCTGTGTTCCATGGGAGCAAAGAAAGTCACGTCCTCTCGATTTAAGAAAGTGAAATGGGAGGGTTTTATCACTGAAACTACCAAAAATTGGCATCTTCTCCCTCCCAACATCAGGGCTGTCCCTTTCCTGCTTGCCTTCAGAAAGCTATTAAAAACGTGGCTTTTTAATAATTAATTTCACTTAGGGCTCATCCAGTTGTGCACAGGCTGTTGTTAGTGCAGAGTAGATGAGAGCTCTATACATTTTTTAACATAACATAACATTTTATCACCTACAAACAGCTCGCTGTATGGTATCTTCGTCTAATTTACTGTAAAGTGCTGAGTAGCTCGGCATACAGGTGTCACCTGAATACAGGCAAACCTATTTATTAGCAATACAGATAAATAACCCACATGGCTTCATTCTTTTTTATATATAGTTAATTGGAACTATTAGGGAAACATGGACCAGTAAGCCTGTGTTGCAGAGTCAGTACATGCAAAAGTGAGGACAGACATCCATCTGATTGTGTTGTAATTCTCCTTGAGAAAAGCGGCAATGACTCCGGGAGGGGGCGTTTTGCCTTCTAACAGCAAGTGGCAATGCAAACCTCTGAATGACTTGCAATTGACTGCATAGCCCGTGAAGAGTTTCACACAGACCAAGGGCTGTTTGGGTTTCCAACATTGCTAGTCTCCCTAGATAATCCATCAATACCCTCTTCATGTATATGGTGGGAAGACCCCTTTTCCACTACAGTGGAAGGATTTGGGAAGAAGGGAGGTATAAATATATTTTGATTACAGTGAAGATGGGATGAAGGGAAATGGTATTACTATGTAATACTCTCAAAGCAGGCAGAGAAATTGAAAAATATTGGAAGCAGATCAAATGGAGGAGGGACAGAAGATGAGAGAGGGTAGGCGAACATAATGTAAAAAAAGTGCAGAGGAAGAGGGGCAGAGTAGGATTAAGAATGACAGGTATTTAGACTATGGATGAACCCTGTAAATGGAAGACAAGAAGGGTATACCCTGTCCCACCTCTTACCTCTCAGAGCCGTTGAATCTTGTATTGTTGGAAATGTGGTTGTGAACATTATGCACCAGTTTCTAATCAATGAAATACAAAAGGGAATTGAAAAGCTGATTAGAAGAGTAAAGGACAACAGTACAGACATTAACAGGGCTCAGGTTGAAATTGAATCTCCTACTGCAGTTACCCACTGACCCTACCATGTGCTTGCATCCTCATCCTGCAACAGTTCCCATTAATACAACCAAGAGCAAAATGTGAGGGCAACTTCTACCACTCATCTTGTGTCTGTATGATTATGTAATGATAGTCTCTGTAGGTAGATCACTCCCACCTCGTGTGCCTCTATAACTTTTGTAATGTAAAATCTGCAGAGTTCAGTCTCCTCCTTTAAGCCTGTGTGATTTGTGTTGCTATACGCTCTGCATGGGAGTGTGTCGAGGAGGAACAGTTGGAACATCGCAGTCTTAACCACGAGTGTTCCGACTTCGCAAGTCCTACTACGCATGCCTTAACTACGCATGTGCATGGTTAAAGCAATGCGCGGTAGGGTTCGCTGACGGACGGAAGCAGCATGAGATCGCGGTGAGGTAAGTGGGGCTGGGGGTGTGGGGGATGTTTTGTGAGATGGGGGTTGTTGGTTGTCTTGTGGGCTGGGGGTTTGGGGTTGGGGTCGGGAGTTATCTTGTGGGCTGGGGGCAGGGGTTGTCTTGTGGGCTGGGGGGGTCGGCGTTGTTTTGTGGTCTGGGGGGTGGGTTGGGTTTGTTTTAAGTGGGGCGGGTGTTGTTTTGTGGGCAGGGGGTACTTTTGTCGGCTGGGGGGTCGGGTAGTTTTGTGGGATGGGCGATTGATTGGGGAGCAGTTTTGAGGCCGGGGTTGGGGTAGTTTTCTGGGATGGGAATGGGGGATGGGTCGGGTGTAGTTTTCCGGGCTGGGGGATATCGGGGCTAATCTTCATGGCAGTAGGTTTGGAGGTAGTTTTTAGAGGTGGGGATTGGAGGTAGTTTTGGTAGTTTTCATGGCTGGGGGTGGGGCAAGTTTTCAGGGCTGGGGGGGTCAGGGGTAGTTTTCAGGGCTGGGAAAGTGTTGGGGTCGTTTTTTAAATTAGGGGTCAGTGAATTAGGCCCCGGGGAGGGGAATGGGTAGTCTGGGTAGTTTTTAGGGTTTGGGGAGGGCGGGCAGTTTTTAGGGCTGGCCAGGGTCAGGTTAAAGGACAGGGTTAAGGGACAGGGTCTCAGGAATTAGGGCAGGGGGAGGACACAGCGTGGGGGTTGCACCTCAGGGTGGGGGGTGGGGGAGGGAGTTTGTACCCTAGGGCGGCGGGGAGGGGTAGTGACGACCTTATCCACTCATACTTCTTAACCTTGCATGCCTTCACCACAAATATTTGTGGTAAAGGCATGCGTGGTAAAGCAATGCATGTTATGATGCAGTCGTTATTCAGACTGCGTGGTTTAGGGTTGTGGAACTCGTTGTTCCGTCATACAACCGCCTCTCTTCGACTTAAAATTTGCAGTGAGCTGCCTCCTACCCATGGTGTCTGTATCACTGTCAGGTTCGGTGACTTTCATGCCCATTTCTCAAGGAGTCTGTTTTTGCCATCTATTGGAGGTTCTGATATAGGGATGGCACTGTTGTGAGCTTTGTGATTTGGCATATATAAGCAGTGTTGTATGCGTACTCAGTCTTAAGTAGGACAATGCTGGCTGCCTTGTGCACAAAGCTCTGTATGACTTGTGTTAATGTACACTGTGTGGCTCTCCAGTTCACCCTAAGTGCACCAACCAAGCCAACTTGCGTTCTGTTACCTTCAGCTCCCCATGAAGCTCTCTCTCTAGTGTCTGTGACTCTTTATTTTGATATATGCAGCAAATTATTTCTCTTCTTTTCTACCTACCTGCTGTTATTACAAGCACCTCAGTTCGGCGTCCTCCAAATCACATTATCTGCCTGTGCAACTTGTGCTGCTAACCTCATACACATATATTAGTTTAGTTAAGGCCGAAAGCACCCTCTCACCCTTTGTGTGACATGTGTAAGTAAAGCACAGTTGCAAATCCTCTGCTCTCCATTCTCCATACTCACTGACAGCACCAGGTCCCGTTTCCTCCTGGAGTTTTTCTGCCCGCTGCTTCGTGCCTCGAAGCGAGGACCTAGGTAGATCATTGGAGGTGGTTGCGGGGAGCATGATGACCGCCTCTCACTACAGCTGGCCCCCGCCTCTCCCGAGCTGTCAATCACCATGCCGCTAGGGCTCAGGGAGTCCTCCCGCTGCAGGTAGTGCTGTTGCTGTGAAGTTGGTGCCTTCAAGGCTGGGTCAGCTCCTAGACCTGTTTCCGTTGCTACCCGGTGAATAGCGGCTTGGGTGCCCGGCGACAGCTGTCTGCTGAATGGCGGCGCTGGCATCCTCTGGAAAGAGCCATCAATGCCAATAAATTCCTCAAGGGTCTACAGATGGAAAAGAACCAAGAGGAGGTTGGCATACAGGGAAGTGGAGAAGGACAAAGTATCTACCATGAGCACAGAATGCATAACACAATCAACCTCTGAAGGAGACGTCAAAGTAATGATCTTTAAGATGATGTAACACTGCCTGAAAACAAGAATGACATTGAAACCTCAAAAGTGACAGCTCCATTAAGAATTAGGGAAATATACCATTGAAACTCCTCAGGAGACAGCCATACTGAACTTGAGGATGATGACAGTCATAATGACATGGTACAAATCCCGGTACAAACACTTGATCTCAGGGGTCTCATGGAATACACACCTTTTGACAGAGGAGTCACATTCACCCTGACAGCTCCTTTCTCCTGCACCTCTGTCAGCAGCTCAATCATGGGTTTATGAAGCACAGCTAGTCACCAGAATGGGTCTCAATACGCTGCGGGGGGAGGGTGCGCAGCCCCTGGATGTTCACGGCGATTTGTCGAAGAGCCAGGTATTTAGGTCCTTCAAGAACTTGGAGAGTGTTGCTGTCTGTCGGAGGTGGAGAGGGAGGGTGTTCCATGCCTTGGCTGCAAGGTGGGAGAAGAAGCATCCTCCTGTTCTGATCTGCTTGATGTGTGGTACCTTCGCGAGAGAGAGCTGGGCTGAGAGGAGGGATCTTTGGGGTGCGTGGAACGAAAGGCTGTGGTTCATGTAGGATGGTCCAGTGTTGTGCAGGGCTTTGTGGGCGTGGGTGAGAAGTTTGAAGGTGATTCTCTTCTCGACGGGGAGCCAGTGTATAGTCCGTAGATGTTGTCTGATGTGGCGCGGTAGATTGAGGACTAGTCTGAAAGTTCTGGAGTTTGTCAGTGAGGTTCTTGTAGATCCCAGTGTAGAGTGCGTTGCCGTAGTCCAGTCTGCTGCTTATGAGGGTGTGGGTGACGGTTTACCTGTGTTCGAGGGGAATCCAGTTGAAGGTGTTTCGGAGTGGGTGGAGAGTGTGGTAGCAGGAAGAGGTGACAGCGGTGATCTGGCGGTCCAGTTTGAGTTCGGAGTCCAGGATAATTCTGAGGTTGCGTGCGTGGCTCGTGGGGGAGAAAGGGTTTCCAAGGGCTGGGTGGCCACCAGGTGTTGTTCCAGGCATCAGGGTATGAGCCCAGGATGAGTACTTTGGTTTTGTCTGTGTTGACTTGTAGGCAGCTGTTCTTTATTCATCTGGCGACTGCTTCCATTCCTTCTTAAAAGTTGTGTTTGGAGATGTTGGATTCATTGAATAGGGAGAGGATGAGTTGGGTGTTGTCAGTGTACGATACGATGTTGAGTCAATGATATATGATGATGGATGCGAGTGGGGCCACGTAGACGTTAAACAGGGTGGGGTTGATGGAGGATCCTTGGGGGTCTCCACAGGAGATAGGTGTGGGTTCCGAGTGGAAAGGAAGGAGTCTGACTCGCTGCATTCTGCCAGAGAGGAATGAGCGGATCCAGTCAAGGGCCTTTTTCCAGATTCCTGTGTCGTGGAGTCTGCGGGATAGGGTACGGTGTGATACTGCATCGAAGGCCGCGGCGAGGTCCCAGAGAATGAGGATCACAGTCTCTCTTCTGTTGAGGAGGGGGTGGATGTCGTCTGTCGCAGCAAGAAGGGAGGTTTTGGTGCTGTGATTGGAAGGGGTCCAGGATGTTGTTTTTTTCTATGAAGGAGGCGAGTTGACTGTTGACGGCGTTTGCCATGACTTTTGCTGGATACAGGAGTAAGGAGATCGGTTTGAAGTTCTTGAGGTCGGTGGGGTCCACCAAGAATTTTTTCAGGAGAGGGTTGATCTCAGCGTGCTTCCAGTCGTCGGTAAAGGAGGCGGTCTCAAAGGAGCGGTTGATGATTCGTTGAAGCTCGAGCGATGATGTCTGAGGCTCTGTGGTACATGTGGTGGGGCAGGTGTCCGTGGGGGCCCGGAGTATGTTGTCTTCATAGTTTTTAGGGTGTCTTCGATGCTGAGGGCGGTCTAGCTATCCAGTGTCAGCTTCGGGGTGTAGGAGGTGGTGGGAGTGGATTCCTCATGAAGGTTGTTGCGGTCGAAGTTGTCAAAGATGGTCCTGATTTTGTGATGGAAGAAGGCACTGAGTCTATCGCAGAGGTCCTGGCAGGGTGGGATGTTGACAGTCTCACTGTTGGGTTGGGCGAACTCTTTGATGATGCCAAAGAGTTCCTTGCTGTTGTGTGCATGGGTGGAGATTCTGTCCTGGAGTGCATTCTTCCTTGAGTATCAGATAAGTTTGTGGTGGGCGGTGGTGGCTGCTTTGAAGTTGTCGAGGTCTGCAGGGGTTTTGGAGTTTCTCCATAGATTTTTGAGGTGTCTGCAGGTTTGTCTAGATTCTCGGAGTTTGGTGGGGATCCAACTGGCTCTTTTGACATGTGGGTAGGAAGTTTTCTTGAGGGGGCGATGGTGTTGGCGCAGTCGGTGATCCAGTTGTGTAGGGTACGGGCGGCGGTGGTAGGGTCTCTCGTCTGTGGTGGTGGGACTGGAGCTGCTGCTGAGTCGTCGAGCTGGTCATCAGAGATCTTGTTCCAATTCCTGCGTTGGCGCTATTGTGGGCGCCTGTGGGAGATGTTTACTTTAAAGGTGAAATGGACATAGCAGTGGTCTGTCCCTGGGAGTTTGGAGGTGTGGCTGAAGGTGATGGAGTTTCCTGCTGTGAAGATGGGGTTGAGGGTGTGTCATACGGAGTACGTAGGTTCTGGTGTGATCTGTTTGAGTTCGATGTTGTGGAGGATGTCCAGGAGGGAGGTGGAGTTGGGGTCTTGGCAGTTGTCTATGTGGAAATTGAGGTCTCCCAGCAAGGTGTAGTTGGTGGTTTACGAGGTGATGATTTCGGTGATGGAGTCAGAGAAAGGGCCGTGTGGTCCGGTGGGTGTCTGTAGATGAGGGTGCCATGGAGGGAGGTGGTCGGGTTGGTCTGTATATTGAAGTGGTGGTGTTCCCTCAGGTCTGTGGGCCTATCGGTGTAGTTGCTCAGATGGAGGTTGGACTTGTGAGCGATGGCGATGCCTCTCCCGGGGTGGTTGGGGCGGGGCTTCCGGGTGATCTTGTAGCCTTCGGGATGGCGCTCGCGATGTCAGGCCCTGAGGCGGTGTTCGTCCAGGTTTCAGTAAGGAAGGCGACATCAGTGGTGGTGGTGTCGAGGCGGTCCCAGATTTCCGTGGCGTGTCTTTTTTTCAAAAAGGAAAGATCGATGGCCCAATCCTTTTTAGGCAACGCGGTGAGAAACTGGAACTCACTTCCGCCTCAGCTCTGGACCACCACCTCTTCCCGGTCCTTCAAAGCTGACCTCAAACTTCTCCTCCTTCAAAGACACTTCCAAATCTAATTCACGCCCTCGCTATCCCTGAAGGAAGTTCTTCCACTATAGTAAAATCTGTACTCCATGCCTATAGAAGTGCCTTCCCAGTGTGTTATTATGTTTTGAGTGTCTGCCTTTTATTGCAGTTTTATACCTCTGGCCTGGCTGACCTCATTTCTCAGGGATTGGTCCCAGCGAGTACAATTAGGAGATCTGGTGTCCCAGCCAGCTACGCTGGTGTGTGGAGTACCCCAGGGTTCAGCCTTATCCCCCCTGCTTTTCAATGTCTATCTGCAGCCTTTGATTGCTGCATTGAATCAGTTGGATTGCAGGGTTTATAATTATGCCTACGACACCCAAATCTTGATCCAGATCGACCATTCACCTAGGGCTTACCTAAGAATGCAAGACATTCTCAAGTTTAGCATCAACTGGATGTCGACGAACTCGCTAAAAATCAACCCTGGAAAAACAGAGGTTTTAGCGGTCACTACAACCTCAAACCCCTGGAATGACCTGTTCTGGCCCGCAGAACTAGGGCCCTTCCCCCAATCGGCTATGGCCGTAAAAAGCCTTGGTATTAAGATTGATGCCTTGCTATCTATGACACGGCAAGTATCGGCGGTGGTAGGAACCACTGTGGGCTTAATGCATCAGCTTCGTAAACTGTCTCCACTTCTGTCTTTCAGCACCCTTAGATTGGCAGTTTCCGCTCTGATCCTATCATTATGGGAATGCCCTATATCTTGGTCTGCCAAAAAATCTTTTGGCCAGACTTCAGGTGGTAATGAATGACGCAGCGAGACTAATCTTTAAAAAACCCAGACATACACAGGTCACGCCCTTATTGCAGGACCTACACTGGCTCCCGATCCTACAGAGTACCAAATTCAAAAGTCTCTGTATTGTGCATAAGGCTATTCATGGCTTAGCCCCTAGTTACATCAAGGGCCGTTTGACTAATTACTGCCCGAGTAGGGTCCTCCGGTCGGCTGATGCCTGCTATCTGGCCTGCCCCCGTACAATCGCTCGTCCTTGGGTGGTGAGCCTTCTCGACCGTTGCTCATCAGGCATGGAACTGTCTCTCCACTGAACTCCGTAAGGAAACAAATCTCCTCCACTTTAGGAAGAGTTTGAAAACTGTACTGTTCTAAGAGGCATGGGGATCGTTTTGAACAGCTCACTTCGTTCTCAACTAGTCTGACGTCCGCTGACAGCACTTCGAGACCTCTGGGTGATAACACGCTCTCTAAATCCACAGTAACATAACATAACATATATAAAGAGGATGCATTGTTGGGTTTGTAGCGCAATCGATTTGTGGAGGTGGGACCTGGGTCCCGGCGAAGGTGAAGGAGTGGCAGCAGTGTTGGCAAGTGTAGGGTCTGTGGGTATCAAGAGGTTAAGAGAGCTTGTAGTAGTTGTTCTTGCAGACGTTGCGTGCATAGGGTGCCGAGGATCTGCAGCGTTGGCAGGTCAGAGGACCAGGGTTCCTGGTGCTGGTCACGGACGGACGCAGACAGGCTTGCCTTTGGCATGCCTTGGGTGTGCCAGTGGCGTGCCCACTGTAAGTAGAGGTCGGGGGAGGGCGGGACAGCTGGAAGCCGGGAGCAGGAGTGGGAACACGTGGGAGCAGGAGGGGCCGCAGGAGCAGCAGTGGCGGGAAAAACGGTAGAGGGCGACAGAAAGCAGGGAAAGGAGAGGAGGAAAAATTAAATAAAGATTAAGTAAAGAAGAATATAAAGTAAAGAAAAATTACAAAGAAATGAGGTAAAGGAAAAAGGTAGATCAGAATAAATTATGGAAGGCAAGCAGCTGGGAAAAGCGGAGCAGGCTGAGGGCGAGGCACAGGGCCTCGAACGGCAGTCAGCAGTGGAAAAAGGCAGAAGCACTGTCCAGGTGCGCCATTGTGGAGCTGTGCGCTGGGACAGAAGAACCCAGCAGCTCAATCTGGTTCCACCTATGTCCTGGCAAACTAATGCTTTGCTAAGAAGAGGAGAGCACCAGCCCCTTGCATCTGCCAGATCTCACTTCTCAACATCTGGGGATGGGTGGGTTAGGAACCCAATAACATAAACAAGGGGACCCCCTCTCAGAATTCTTAAAGCCAGGGAAATGAGGGGAAGATATAAACACAACAATAATAAATTCCCCCATGGCCTATATACTTTATACATTGAAACATAGTTCATTTCACTTTCTATGACCTCCAAAACACAGCAATAACAATTTCTTTGACTGTACTTTCAAATGTTTATTTCTTTTTTTCATTTTGAAATCTTTATTTCGACCAATAAGATCATAAAAGATATACACACATCACAATCAGAAGAAATATATACATTACATCAAAACAATGATTTTTTAAAAATTGGTCTTTGCAATATGAATCAAGTTATCTAAAATCAATTACCATCTACAATTTAAAAGAACGTAATTAAGAATCTGCGTCCAGCTTAAGGAAGCGTGAACGTGCGTGCCACATTGCCGTTAAGTACTTAGCCATTGCAAACACTATCTGTGGGGAAAGATCAGTCTTCAGGATTCTGTACGCAAATAAGAAGTTTCTAAATCCCATGTTTTTGAGGAGGGGGATAAGCCAGTATTTCCTGATTTTTTGGTAAGGCTCGCAGAAAAATACCACATGCAAGTCATTTTCTTGGGGGTGCGCGCATGCCGGGCAGCGCTCAGTGGGTGGGGACGAAGACCATGAACTTGTAAATGACCTTAAAGGTAGGGTACCATGCCTTCACTGCAAAAAGAGTTTCCTAGCGAGCGCTGGACTCATACCGTCCAAAACGCTTTCAAAAAAGTAATAGTCTTTGTTTTGGACGAATAAGTATGTCAGGGAGCCCACCCGCGTCTCATTCACGGCAGCAATTAGCTTTAGGTTGTAATAAGCCTTTGATAGTTCTTTCCGTGAGATCTTGATGCTTGCTTTTGCCGGATCAGTCCAGAGTTCTGGTAAACCAAGGGTCTCAAATGACCTTTTTATATAGGTTAGCCACGGAATGGAACGAGCGTTTGGTATGTTTAAAAACTCCTGAAGCTCAGTCCAGTATTTAATAAGATCAATGCTGCTACTGAGTCGTCGCCAGAAAGTTGAAGGCTTAAGTCCCAATTCATCTGCAATTGGCCTGATGTCCAGATCGAGTCTCAAAGGAAGCAGCGGCGTGCTTGCGGGGAGAGCTACCATCTGCCTGATAAATTTATTTTCTGTGGTCATCAGTTTTTGAGCAGTGGTGTGACCCCACAGTTCGCCCCCGTATGTGACTGCCCCCCGGGCCTGTGCTTTATAAATTTGAATGATTGGACCCAGTGGGCGGTATATAGAGTTCTTGACCATCCTTGAAATACCACCCACTAACTGCACAAGCTTCATGTTAGCTTTAGTCTTGTGTGTTTCCCAGGTCATTTTCTCGTTTAGATTTACCCCCAGGTACTCAAACGTAGAGACCCTCTCTAAGCGGACTGAGCCGAGCAAGGGGTTGGGGCGTGTTGAGGGAGTGGGGTTTAAGATCATATATTTTGTTTTTTGGGCGTTGATCTCAAGTCCCCTTCCCGTGCAGAATTCAAGAAAACCATCCAATACCCTTTGGATTCCCATGGGGGATTTCGATAGCAGCAGGGTATCATCCGCAAACATAATGGCTGCCATCCAATTTGGGGGCATCAATATCTGCAATCTCGGACAGGTGGGCGATTACCCCGTTGACAAAGAGGCAGAACAGGGTCGGTGCGAGCACACAGCCCTGTCTCACCCCTCTGTCAACGGGGAATCTGTCTGTAAGCTCCCCATTCCTGCCACACCTGACACGGGCAAAGTTATTCTGGTGTAATTTAATTAAGATGGATAGGATTTCTACTGGGACACCCATATCCGCCAGGACTTTCCATAGTTTTGGTCTTGGGACCAAATCGAAGGCGGCTCGCAAGTCCACAAAGACAGTGTACAAGCTGCCGCCCTCGATTAGTGCAGTCCTCCAATAAATGAGATTCAGGCGGAATATTTGGTCGGTTGTAGATATCCCCCTTCTAAAACCTGCCTGGTATGGACTCAGAACAGCATATTCCTCCAGCCAGGTCTGGAGCCGATCTAATATAAGTCTCCCATAAAGCTTCTGGGACACGTCTATGAGGCTGATGCGCCTGTAATTGGCTGGGAGCAAAGGCGAGCCCTTCTTAAATATAGGAACAACCTCTGCGCCCAGCCAAGTGCAAGGCACATCCATGCCCTTCAGAACTGCATTAAATAGTACCAATAGGTAGGGGGCCCATATATCAGGCTCCTGTTTGAACAGATCACCTGGAAGACCATCCAAGCCTGGCGCTTTGCCCAGTGGTAGGCCCGCAATCGCTACTCTGACCTCCTTTTCTGTAAAGAGGTCCCCCTCTAAATAATTTGTGACAAGTGGGGAAAAATAACATTTAGCCCCATTTTCCTCTGTATAGAGGGACTGAAAATGTTCCTGCCATACGCTTGGTGCGATATTTGGTTCTATTGCTGGTGCTAGTTCTTCGGATCCCGTGTTAACGATACGCCAGAACTTGCGGGAGTCCCTAGTGGCCAATGAACTAGAAAGTTCCTCCCATTTATTCTGGTCCCATTCCATCTTAGCACTATTGACCATTTTCTTGTATGCCCGTCTTCTGGACTGTATCTCTAATCTACTTTTGCCCTCTTTAATAGAAAAGAGAAGATCCCCCTTTGCCTTACGACATGTTGAATTGTACCATGTGGAGCGGTGGTAACCAACGCCTCTAGTATGAACCTTGAAAAAAAGTTCTGTCGCCAGGGTCCTAACAAGTGCCTCGTGTAACAACCACAGTGTTTTATGGGTTTCCCCAGAACTTGGTTCCCCACTGAGTGTTGGAATTATTCTCGTGTAGAGACTGGATAGTTTTTCCCTACTGGCTGCCAATTTTTCCCACCTTACTCTCTTTCTATTATTCTCGAGAAGTAGGATTGGATTTGGATTTACCACCACCAAAGCATGGTCCCTGCCCTCCTTGCCAGGGACGGCATAGTCCAATTCTAGGGCGTTGTGGTCACTATCTGTTCTGACCAACACCCTAAAATCAATAATATGCTGCCCCGAGGACAATTGAACTAGGACGTAATCTATTCTTGACTCCCTGCCCGCTCTATTAAAAGTATATTTACTGGGATTGTCAGATTTAGTACGGCCGTTACACGCCCTAAGTCCATGTTTGAGGGTTAGGGTGGTAATCTGAAGAGCAAGTGGGGTCCATGCTCTAAGGGGGGAAGCTACCGTTGGGGGAACTAGCCATCTAGCATCTTCTTCTAGTGAGGAGCCATCCAGGAGGCCGGCAAGAGGCTCGAAGTGTGAGTTGAAATCCCCTCCCACCACGATTGGGATCCCCGTGGATAGTTCATTGAGGAAAGCTGAAAGTTCCTCAATGGTGGTCGATTCTCGTGCTATGTTTACTGATCTGGAGTAAACATTTATCAAGACGAGTCTACGGGAATTTGTCCAATCGAGCTGCACAGCTAGGATATCTTCTGTGATCAGCGGGAGTTGCGTGGCCTGGCATCCCAAGTGAGTTGCCACCCATACTGCAAGGCCACCCGAAGGGCGTCCCCTACCCCCCCATTTCGCCGGAGTGTAAAATGTAGCAAAACCCAGGGGAGAGTGCTCTTCCCTCGCCCAGGTTTCTTGGAAAAGGCATATATCTTTAGAATTTATTTATTTATTTTATTTATTAAAAGCATTTATAGAGCGCGAACGAAGGCCCGTGGGCATCTCGGCGCTAAGAGAATATCTGCAGTGCTTAACCATCAAAGGGGAGCTAGAGTTTACAGATTAAAAAGCCAGGTCTTAAGTTGCTTTCGAAAAGACCAAAGTGAGGGGCTTGTTTTAATCGAGTGCGGCAAGGTGTTCCATAGTTTGGGTGCTGCTACAAGAAATCTTCTGTCTCCCCATAAGACAGATTTGGTACGGGGTACCACCAGTTCATGTGAACTGGAGGAGCGTAGTGTTCTAGAGGGACTGTAGGGAATAAGATTTTGAGTAAAAAAGGCTGGTCCCACGTTGCGTAGAGCCTTATACACTATGCAGAGGGCCTTAAATTTGATTCTATTTCTAACAGGAAGCCAGTGTAACTTCCTAATAGTTTCTGACGCAGATTGATGTTTGGGGATTCTTCAAGGAGCCTGGCGGCTGCGTTTTGGATAATTTGCATTTTGTATAGCACTCTTTCTTGGGCACTTATAAACAGTGCATTACAATAATCTAATGTAGACAATACCAAGGAGCTCACCAAGGTTTTTCCAGCTGTCTCAGGTAGAGATGGCAAGATTTTTCTGATCAGCCGTAGTTTGTGAAAGGCCGAAGAGGAGATCTGATTTGCGTGAGGAAGGAAAGTAAGACGGTTGTCGAACATGACTCCCAGATTCCTCACCTTACTGACCGGAGCCGGTGGATGGCCCAGTGATAGCGGCCACCAAAGGGAGGACCATTCCGGGGTCAAATTTCTGAAAAATTATCACTTCCGACTTGTCGGAATTTAATTTCAGACAGTTGGAGGCCATCCAATTCCCTATTGTCAGCATGCCCAGATTAAAGTTATTAGCTATTTTATACCCATCATTCTTGACGGCGAGGACCAGCTGGGTGTCATCTGCGTAGGATGTAAGGCTCATCCCATGTGCCCGAATGACATTGGCAAGGTCCGACACATAAATGTTAAATAGTGTCGGACTAAGGGATGAGCCTTGAGGGACTCCACATGGCAGTGACAAGGAGGGTGAGCGAAAAGATCCAATAGTAACCACCTGGGACCTGTCCGCCAGAAAGGATGCAAGAAGTTTCTTGGCATTATGTTGAATACCCATGCTTTCGACACGGTCGACCAAGGTGGTATGGTCGACCGTGTCGAAGGCCGCCGATAGGTCAAGCAGTATCAGGACTGCTGTTCCTCCAACATCACGGATAGATCTTATATCGTCCGCCGCTTTAACCAAGGCCGTCTCCGTTCCGTGGTATTGGCGAAAGCCAAACTGAGATTCATCCAGTAGATTATGTTCCTCGATGAAGGTTGATAGTTGAAGATTCATAGCTTTTTCGACTATTTTCGCCAAGACTGGGAGACTAGCGATAGGACGATAACTTTTTAGTTCTTCCATGTCGAGGTTTGGTTTTTTGAGCAATGGTTTAATAAGGGTCTTTTTTAGGACATCTGGATATATGCCTGTACTAAACATAGAATTACAGATTGCAGTCATAGCTGGGAGAACCACTTCAATGACTGGCAGCAAGACTTTCAGGAGACATGGGTCTAGTGCAGAGCCCGATTTGATAGATGATATGATGTTCCGGATCTGGGAGCTGGAGACATCTGCAAACTGCGAGAAAATGGGACCAGTATAGGAAGCGGGTGGTTTAGTGGAGGTATTGGTGTTATTCGTGAAGACCCGATAAATGTCTTCAACTTTACTAAAAAAGAAATTGGATAGATCGTCGCAGAGTGATTTCGAGGGGGGAGGTGTCAGGTTGGGGGAATATCCAGCTAGCTGCTTGGTGGTTTCATATAGTGCTTTATTAGAGTTTTTAACTGATTCAATTATCTCACAGTAGTACTTTTTCTTCGCCTCACTAATTAAGATTTTATATTTAGCCACTGATTCTTTGTACTTGATTTTAGCTTCTTCTGAATAATCTTTCCGCCAATGCCTCTCTTTGTTCCTACACTGTTGTTTGTGGATACGTAACACCTCTGAATACCAAGGGGCCGACGGGACAGATCTGTTACGAGATCGTTGTTTGACCTGGACCAATTCGGTGGTCGCAGAGCCCACCCACTCATAAAATTGAGTAGTAGCGGTGTTAGGATCAGCTGATAGAAGGGGGGTGGATTCTGTCAGAAGAGTTTCCAAACTGGAACTATCGATATCACCCCACGCCAAATACGGTTGGCGAGGATTGGGGCGTGACTTAGAGGCGGCAGAGTCATGAATAGACAGTGATGCCAGGATGACATGATGATCTGACCAGATAAGGGGAAGGATTTGGGTGACTTGTAAGCCCACCAAATTAGTAAAGATGCCATCCAATATGTGGCCCCCTTCATGCGTAGGTGACTTCACCAGAAGTTGGAGACCGAAGGTAGACATATCCGCTAGGAAAGTGGCGGTGTCTGAGTTTTCGGGTTTATCAAAGTGAAAGTTGAAATCGCCTAGTACAGTGAGGGAGCTGTCAAGGGCAGACGCTTCAAGAGTGGACCTAAGGTCAGAAATAAATTCAGTCCTGGACCCCGGTGGACGATAAAGGAGAATGCCTTTAAAGGTATAAGATGGGGTCAACTTGATAGAAAATTGAAGGGCTTCACAGGAGGATAGTGTAATCATGTTAGTCCTTACCGAGAATACATCGCGTGCGATGATGGCAATTCCACCACCTTTTTTACGTTGTCTATCCAATCTATGTGTGGAAAACCCTTTAGGAACAGCAATCGCTAAATCAGGATCGGACGCGTTTTCCATCCAGGTTTCTGTCATAAAGAGTAAGTCCAAGTTTTTATCCTCTATCAGATCGAATATGTTCTGTCGGTGTTTACCGAGCGAGCGGACATTGGTGAGGGCAAGTGAGTAGGATTTCAAGGATTTATCCTTGTTACAGGGGGCCGTTTCGAAACGAGGGGTATGGAAGTTTTGCAGCCTGGACATAGTGAGACCGGACTTCCGGCAAGGGAATGTGGAGCAAGTGCAAGGCAGGGGTGAAGGACAGGGGGACGCAGCTGAAGGAGCTGGGTTGCTGAGTAGAAGCCTCGTAGGGGCAGAGGGTAACGACTAGGGGGGGTGGCCCTCGGCCCGGGCCAGGCGCGGACGGGCGCAGACGGGCTTGCCTTTGGCGCGCCCGCTACGCCCGCCCGCTGCGCGGTCGGGCGGGTCTGTTGTTTATATTCATGGTTGGGTGGGTGGGAGGAGGGTGGGAGTGGCGATGAACTATACCGCCAGCCTTCCCTGCCCAAGATGGCGCCTAAAGTTGCAGAATGAAGTAACCAGCGCCTGGTAGAGGCGGCGCTGTGAAATGCCGTACAAATTGGCCTCAAGCGAAGTAATCTCGCACCAAGGTGGGGGCACGAATTTAAAAGCACACTGTTTAAAATATAATACAGATTTTAAAAATGACCGTTATTATTAAAGTCAATAACAACCTCGAGTCAGCAAATTAAACAGGGCACAAGAGAGCACAAGATTCCTCCGGCTTCCGCCTCAGAGGAGAAAACAAACAGATACCTCGGGGATTAGACGCCTCGCCCTTAAGTATCCTGGGAGGGCGGGAGGGGCGATGAACTATACCGCCAGCCTTCCCTGCCCAAGATGGCGCCTAAAGTTGAAGAATGAAGTAACCAGCGCCTGGTAACGGCGGCGCTGTGAAATGCCGTACAAATTGGCCTCAGGCGAAGTAATCTCGCACCAAGGTGGGGGCACGAATTTAAAAGCACACTGTTTAAAATATAATACAGATTTTTAAAATGATCGTTATTATTAAAGTCAATAACAACTTCGAGTCAGCAAATTAAACACGGCACAAGAGAGCACAAGATTCCTCCGGCTTCCGCCTCAGAGGAGAAAACAAACAGATACCTCGGGGAGTAGACGCCTCGCCCTTAAGTATCCTGGGAGGGCGGGAGGGGCGATGAACTATACCGCCAGCCTTCCCTGCCCAAGATGGCGCCTAAAGTTGCAGAATGAAGTAACCAGCGCCTGGGAACGGCGGCGCTGTGAAATGCCGTACAAATTGGCCTCAGGCGAAGTAATCTCGCACCAAGGTGGGGGCACGAATTTAAAAGCACACTGTTTAAAATATAATACAGATTTTAAAAATGATCGTTATTATTAGAGTCAATAACAACCTTGAGTCAGCAAATTAAACAGGGCACAAGAGAGCACAAGATTCCTCCGGCTTCCGCCTCAGAGGAGAAAACAAACAGATCAATAAATGATATCCAATCCAGGCGGTCCCACTTGTTTCCCAGGCCTGCCACATTCCAAGAAAGAATTTTCAGGAAGGGCGGCCTGTGGTTTGCAGAAAGTAGTGGAGAGAGAGCGTGATCGTTTGAATTGGCCATGGGCATTGTTACTGTAGTCGTAACTCCTCGTAATTCTCCTACTTCCCTGTGACTATTAGGGTGGTTAATGGTGGTCCTATTTGGTTCGCTTATGTGGTTCATTTCTCCATTCTGCCTGGGCGTTGTCTTAATTTCATTTATAGAGCTACAGGGTATGGTGGTTCCATCGAGACCCTCTCTATGGCGATGGTGATACTCCTTGCCACAATACCTCACCTGTCAATCCACCATTTCTAGTTCGCTGTATCTGTTAAATGTGGGAAAGTATGTTGGGTGGTGGACTCTAGGACGATATTCTCTTCTGTTTCTTCCACCCCGGCCACCTCCCCTACCATGATACGTTTCCAAACCCTCCCCCTCCAAGAATGGTGTAAAGATCACTTGCTGATGGTTTCTGGGGTAGTTGGAGTTTGTTCTCCCACTGTGGTCCCACCCAACCCCCCTCTCAGTGAAACTGCGCCATCTATCCGCATCTCCCTCATAATTCAGTGGTGGATAGAAGAAAGAAAGGGGTAGTGACTTGATGTTACTCTCCTGGTCATCCGGGTGCCATCCACAGATATAGGCGGCGGTCCTGGGATCTCTAAAATTTTTTAGAACACAATCCCCATGGATGGTTTTCTTTGAGTGCCTACCCATGGAACCCTTCTAACCATTAGGACCTCACTAGTTATGCCTTGGTGTAAAGGTCTGTACATGGATAGCCAACTGACCACCTTGTTCTTCAGGGAAGCTGTTTATTCTCTGTAGGTAGTTTTCAACTCCGGGACTCCCGCTAGAATTACTGTATAGGGGCTGGCCTCCGGAGGTAAATACACAGCTCTAGACTTTTTAGTATTCCTAGGTGCCTCAACTGTTGGAGGTGTTAGTTTGTGTGAGTCATTAGGGGCATGTGCATTGTCCTTGGTACTGTTTGGGTTGGTCTGGAGGGGGGGGAGCGGTGGTTGTTGGTTTGTGGGAGTATTAGGATTGTGTGCTTTGGCCTTGGGAAGACTTATCGTGGTTGGGGGAGGAATGGGTTTAGCCTTTTGTGCCACAGGGACTGCCCTATTATCTTTTCCAGCGTTTGTTTGGGGATCCCTTTTGTTCTTTGTCTCTGTGCCCCCTCTGCCACCCTCACTATCTGCTTTTAGACTGTCAGCTAATTGGACGGTCTATTTTTCTATGGATACTAACCTAGCTTCCATCTTAATTAATCTTGCTTCTAGAGGACTTAGTAGAGATCTAATAAGAGGGCCTATATCTCCTAGCGTAATATCCTCACTAGAGGTATCAAGGGGATGGTCTGTTGCCTCTACAAGCAGTACATCAGAAGATGTTATCTCTCTTGCGTCAGTAGGCCTGGTTTTTGTAGTGGTTGAGCCAGGTCTATTAGCTTCGCGGATAGGATTTAGTTTGGGCGTTTTTGTCTTCCTTTTCCCTTTGTTTTGGGTATCTGTTTTCCTTTTGGGAATAGCCCCTTCCCTTGCCCCCTGGAGAGAGTTATTGGCTGTACCTTTATCAATGATTACCTCTGGAACGAGGACTGTGGCGGTTGATGCGGTGGGGTGTGGTTGAATCAATGGCAGATTTAACATGCTCATGTCCACGTATTCACTAAGGTCCTTTGCAATGCTAAATGAAGTAGAGTTTAATGTATCTGGGTTCAAAGGAGAATTGACAACACCAGGTGTCTCGTGATGAGGGTCAGTGTTGTCAATAATTGGTGTGTGATTGTCTCTGTTGGCAGGGGACTTGGCATGTGCTAAGGGGCCCATAGAAGATCTCCTTGCCCAATCTAATTCTTGAGAGATACGCCTCTCTAGGACCGTAATTTCGTCAATCAATTGTGAGCCAGTCTTAGCAAAATAGTTTTCTAGCGTACCTTTAGCAGCTCCCGCTGCCGCCAAGTTACTTTTGCTCCGGGTTTCCCTTGTGGTCATCCTGCAGCGTCCCGCGTCGCGGAGGTTAATGGGCTACTCTTATACCCCCAAGGCAAGGGGGCGTGGCCGCTGCAGGAAGAGGCTGCAGGTGTGTCCTGTCCTTGCCTCGCAGTCCCGCAGCGGTGTAGATGGTTTCAGCGGCACACCCGAGGAACGGGGGCCGCGCCCGGCAACAATCCACAAGAATGCCCCAGCAGCAACTACAAGCTGACGGTCTCCCGGTGAGCAGACGGTGTGTGGCACCCGCGAAGTGGGTGCCGCGAAAGTTATTCCTGAACCAGGCAAGGGGGTGTGGCCGCTGCGGGAAGAGGCTGCAGGTGTGTTCTGTCCTGGCCTCGCAGTCCCGCAGCGGTGTAGATGGTTTCAGCGGCACGCCCGGCAACAATCCACAAGAATGCCCCAGCAGCAACTACAAGCTGACGGTCTCCCGGTGAGCAGACGGTGAGTGGCCTTCTTTTTTATATATCAGTACTTTTCCTTTTTTTAACTTTTTTGAATTCATTCTATTCTTTCAATCATTTTCATCATTTAAATACATAAGATATCACCATTTTATATAGTTCAACACATTTTATATAACACAAATTTGTATTACATTTTTTCAAAAACAACCCAAGAAAGAAGGAAATAAAAGGCAGAAAACCCTGATTTCACAACACAACTCACATTAACATACTATTCTCACACAGAAACATACTCTTTCATACTGATCACTTCCAATCAAATCTGTACATAAGGTATACTGTCCAGCAGAGAGAAACTCTGCCTAGATGAAAATCACAGAATGTTTTGTGGGGTTCCACGCCAGGTCAACGCGCGTTTCGGTGGGTTATTACCACCTTCCTCAGGACCTCAACAGATATACTCTCTTCTTTTTGTGTGAAAACAGAGCGTATACTAAAAAGGATATATTAAATCCCGCTGAAGACTGCAATTGTAAGTCTAGAAACCTATGGATGTCCAAAGACGAACTTGTTCAGTTGTTTATCCTATTATGAAAAATATTTTTCTGTAGTAATTTAAACAGATTTCAGCATCTCGGGCAGATCACACGTTATGTTGTCGGCATTTCTTCTTATGACGAATTAATCTCTGGCATTCCTACTCTCTTCTTATTGTCCCAGTCACGAAATTCATTATACCGGCTGCGACCAATGTTAGGATTAATTTTTATAGTGCCTTATTAATTGCCCAATATAACAAGTTTACAAACAATTCAAATGGTGCTTCAATACTTCATAATATCTGCACTCGTCAACAAATTCCTGTGATGTACAGATAGACAGGCACGTCTGGAACGGCTTCAGCATCGGCTGCAGTGCTTTCCAGTGGACCTGTTTTACCGCACCTCCAGATAGTTTTCATCAAAAAGGGAAGTAGCCTGTGCAGGACCCAGCAGCCGGATTATTCTAAGCACTTCTTTTAGGGTCTACTGCTTTCCTTTTAATTGAATACATTACTTAATTTATGCAGATACAGATACTCCTTCACCCAGGTCCTCTTCACAGTCCGAAAGCATCGTTCTCTCCCCTGGGTTGGGTTAGGAACCCAACCCATGCATGCAGAAAGGGACAACACAATATAGTAAGTCACAGAACCAGTAATGCCTTCATTATTTTTATCCATCGAAATGTCATACGGCTTAGTACTTTTTGAGGATCTCAAGCGCTTCTGTTACAGAGACGGAGCCTCATGACAGTAAGTGGAGTCCTAAGGTTCCTCAGTTGCTAAATCTTGACCTGAGCATGGCTCCTATCAACTTCAAAACCCAAAGCTGTTTACTTTCAAAAGCAGAACTTGATGGTGAGGCAGAACAATATACAGTGAATGGCGAATACTTTCCTCTGTGGTGCCACTCTTTTCATGGTAATGGCAGATATGCTGTTTCAGGTCCTGTTCCAACCACTTACTCTGTGGACCTGTGATTATGAATGGCGCGTTTTAGTTTCTTTTAAGCGTCCCGCGCACCTTTGCAACAGATAGTTTAGGGTACTGAGCTCTTTGTCACAAGCCTGAGTGTGGCTGCTTCATGCAGCCCCAGTGTCCATGCCTCAAGACATTTCTTTATACTGCTTCGTTAGACATTCACAGTAGTTTTCACTGTACAACATGTCGTTTGCTAGGACATTTGTGACTTCTCTCGCTTTTTTTGATCTTTACATCATTTAGTTTTAGTACCATTTTTTTTGCACTGATTTCCCATACATGCAATCCCCCTGTATACGACTATACCTGATAGGTTACATCAGAAGCTAAATGGCTGTCCCTTGAAACTTGATATCCCAGTGCTTTGGATTTGTTGTGTCATCCAATGTAACTGCATTACTGTGTCTTAGCTTTGCTGAGACAGTTGGATGTGTAAAGGAGGAGTACATGCGGAAGGAGTCCAAGCACTACCTATTCGTGCCTTATTTGAATGTACCTTTCTCCTTGTGATTAGCTACAATATGCGCCTAAGTTCCTGCTTCCCTTAGTCCAGCGATAGTCAAGATCCTGATCACTTAGAGCATATTTCACCAACTTTTTAATAGGTGTTCCTCCCTCCTCCCAGGACCTATTTAATGGGGGCGGAAAGTGGTCGCGCTGCTGGCGTGCCAATCGGAAGCCAGTCTGTACCTGTTCTCGTCTGGACCGTGCCCAGGGCCAGGACCTCTGGCTCTCCCACCACTCGATTATACAGTGCCACCAATCTTCGAACCCTGGACTCTGCAACAACAAAGGCTGCTCCACCTCGCCACGATCAAGGTAGGACCTTTTTCCTGCTGGCACTGTTTCTTCTCATGCAACACCGAAACACCAGCATGCTCAACTACCACCACCACATCGACAACAGAACTCCACTACCTCTTGCTCAACACATGATCACTCTGCAAGCACGCCACCAAAAAGTGGGACACCATCACCGACGTAAATTGGGGAGAATTCTGCACTCCTTTTTGCTTATTTAATACAACTGGATTTTTTCTCCCATAGTGTGTTCTGCTTGTCTTATGCCTGCCCAGCACGTGCTGCATATCAAGTAGAGGCCAAGTAATAGATAACCTGGACACAAGCCTGCACAGCATAAATGATATACTTCATTTACAATTGAATATACACCTTCATTTATAACTTCACTTTTCTCATAGTATTTAATCTCATACTATTTCAATTAACCAAACGGTATCATCAGTACAGTATACATTTCATTGTACAAATCATTTTTCAAAACTCGTGGTGTGTTTCACAATTCAATTTTCAAATTAAAAGCACTTGAGAATCTTCGCCCAATGCATTTTGAGACAAAGGAGTCCCTTCGTCAGGGGAAATACCTATCAAGAAACATATACATAAAATCATATGTCAATGCTTTTCAGTGGTCAACTTATACAGCATTCTTCATTATTCAGTTAGCAGAATCATTATGCCCCCCTCTTGGTAATTTCAGTGCCATGTCTCAGTACTATTGCTAAGGTCATATGTCATCATCCACTACCTGTGTTTAAACAATCTACCATCAACGTACCCCTGGTGCCATCTCCTTAATAAGAATCAGGGTACACTCACATGTATTTGTTCTTCAAGCAGTCAAACCGTAAAAAACACCAAATCAATCAATCAGGCACCGCCTGTATGCACAAGATCAAACAGCATGATCACAATCCCGCAGGATACTATCACATAATGTTACACGTCACATAATAGAAATGCTCATACCTGTGGACTTTCGGAACTTGATTGTGACCGCAGTCACTGACATTCAAACACCCGCTCCTAGCGTCGGTCAATCGTATGCCGTTGCGGCTGCCAAGCCGAAATGTGTGACTTCTCTTTAATCTGAAATTATATATGTATCCCCGATTACCTCAGTAGAACGTCGATGGCAATCACGAAGCTGTATGCTACTATTAGCGTGTGCCTCACCTATTCCCCGCAGTATGCGTACCCCTCTTCTCCGTTTCTTAAGCGCTGCCTTCGCCCGTCCGCTTAACCGCGTATTATTGCGAGACCGTTTGTGTACACTCCATGATTCCTGCATTTTATCACAAGACATCCCGTAACCGAGCGTCGCCACCATTTTTAATGTTATGTATTAAATATCACAGCCTCTAGATACCACACAATACTCGCGAGAAGATCCGGTAGCCGAGCGTCGCCGCCATCTTTAAATATTTAGTATTGAATGTCACAGCCTCTTAATACCACATACCACTCATCGTACCTAATATGTAATACTGTCAATAGTCCTCTGGAGTCAAATTAGTCAAATGTTATCAAAACAGTCAAGTCCACCATACTGTATCACCCATACATGTACATACATTTTCTTACATGTGGTTCGTAATATAATCACAAGTTTAGGTAATACAGTTCAGTTACCTCAGGTGTCTTCTAATATGCTGAAACTGAAGCTAATATGTAAGGGAATTTTTACAGAAAGCATAGCATCTCAAATTTATCATTGAGACCTGTGGGTATAAGGGAATTTAATTTGTTTATCCAATAAGCTTCTCTTTGCAAGAGTCTCTTAGAGTTGTCTATACCTTTCCGCTTCAGTATTTGCTCAATAATCTGGAATTTTAAGTGTGCTATGCCATGTCGATGTTCTTCCCAGTGTCTGGCGACACTTGAATTTTGATTTTTGTTCCTTATTGTACTTTTATGTTCCGATAATCAAATCTTTATCTTCCTTTCGGTTTTCCCAATGTATAATAGTCCACAAGGACATTTAATACTGTACACTACATTAGAAGAGTTACAATCAGTGGAATTAGTTAATCTAATGCATTCCCCAGTCAAAGGATGAGTAAGTATATTGCCTAGTATGACATTATTGCAATGAATGCGATTATGGCATTTAGTGGTACCACCAAACTTTACTGGTTTTGTCGGTTTGTTGCTTGATAACATTTCTTTCAAGTTTTTCCCTCGTGTGAAAGTAAATAATGGTTTGTTGCGGAATAGTCCTTGGAACTCTCCTTCTTCTTCTAACAATTCCCATCGTTGAGATATGATCCCTTTGATCTGACTAGATACTGTAGAGTATTTAGATATAAACACCAACTTGTTGCCTTCTTGCTTGGTTTGTTTAGTCAATAATTCCGCCCTTGAGTTAGACAAAGTTATTTTTTTATGTTCTGATAACAACATCACCTACCTTATCCCGACACCCTCTTCCTCACTGAAACATAGCTCCATCCCGTATCCACACCCATCATTCGGATACAAGATAGCACACCGAGACGCATCAACAAACATGGAGGTGGAATCGCCGTCATCCACAGATACCATCCACTGCACTACTGCCCCAGACAACACCACCCGATGATAGAACACCTCAATTTCCATCTCCAAACCAACGGCAAAAACACCATTGTATTGTATTGTATGCAGTATTTGTAGAGCGCAGCTTTCACCCAGCGGGTATCTTGGCGCTACAGTACATGAATCCTCATCAAGCAGTGGGGAAAGAAACATCGTGGACTAATATGCCAGTTCCAGCCTGAGAGGCTCGGGAAAGCAGCCATGTAAGATCTTAAACTAACATGGCAGTTCCAGCCTATCAGGCTCTGGCAAACAGCCATGTTTTGATCTTCTTCCTAAACTGTAGAAGATCCCGTAGCTGTCTAAGTTCTAACGGAAGGTTGTTCCAGAGCATGGCAGCGGCCGAGCTGAATGCCCTGCCTCCTGACCTGGCTCTTCAGATTTTTGGAACGTTCACCAAACTGGCGGTGGCAGAGCAGATGCACCTTGTTGGAGTGTACCATGCCATGGTCTCTTGAAGAGGTGTAGACCCAAGGCCATGAAGGGCCTTAAAGACCAAACACAGAGACTTAAACTGGACTCTCTGCATTTTAGGCAGCCAGTGAAGCTCTGCAAGGGCCAGTGAACCTGACGAGCATCGTGGTTTCATCAGTGCCAGTTTGGCCGCCACATTTTGGACTCATTGGAGGCGCTCAATCAAAAAATTAGGAGCCTCTAACAGTAGAGCATTACAGTAATCAAGTCTACTGAGGATGATGCTACCAACGACCATTTCTCTTGCCGTCTGTGGCAGCAGCGGAAGGATCTTCCTTAGTGCTCTAATCAGTGAAAAGCAGTTCCCCACCACCTTGTTTACATGCATTTCCATGGTTAAATTCATGTCAAACATCACTCCCAGATTCCGTACTACTTTAGCTGGAACCAAAGTGGACGTGTTAGAAGAGGGCCAAAAATTGTCTGGAAAAGGGAAAGGAATCCTCCCCACAGTGCATTAAAAGACTTCAGTCTTGTCTGAGTTAAATTGAAGTGAGTTGGTTCTTAACCAGTGGGCAGTGTCCTGCATGCAGTCATGAAAAGTTACCAGAGAAATCGACAGATTACCCTCTAGAGAAAAGAGAAGTTGGGTGTCGTCGGCATAATTCACCTCTCTCACACCATGTGCCTTTATGATTTCAATCAAGGGTCTCATATAGATATTAAAAAGAATAGGGCTTATCCTCGAGCCCTGAGGAACGCCATGGTGTATATTGGAGAATTTAGACTGATACGGCGGGAGGGAGACCGCCTGACATCTGTAAGATAAATAAGAGCGAAACCACTCTAGAGCCATCCCTGACACCCCAACTTCTTCCAACCTGGTCAGCAGAATGCAATGGTTGACCGTATCGAAAGCGGCAGACAGGTCAAGCAGTATAAGAATGCCTGATTGTCCCCTGTCTGTACGCATTCGGAGATTGTCTAGCACGGTCACCAGAGCAGTCTCGGTTCCATGGCCAGGTCGGAAGCGGAACTGAACGTCATCCAGCCTGGAATTAGATGCCAGGAACTGTGCCAAGGTATTGCTAACCAGCCGTTCAATGATTTTAATCGGGTATGGTAGGAGTGAGATTAGTCTAAAACTGCCAGCGCAGGACAGGTCAAGTGTCGTTTTTTTCAAAAGTGGAGTAATCACCGCCCATTTCCAGCCTGCTGGCACTAAGCCAGAGGTTAAGGAGCTGTTGCAGATCAAACGCAAGATAGAAAAGAGCTCTGGGCCCAGCTCCTGCCAGATTTTATGGGGCAAGGGGTCTAAAAGGGACCCTGAGGACTCACATGGCAGTTCTATTAAAAACCTCCTCCGAGAGTGGCTCAAAGTGACTCAAGGAGGTCAAGCGGCCTAACTCTGCCCTTTTATCCTTCCCTAGATCTCGTGACTCCTTGGTTTCATCAATAAGATTTCCTTTCATCAGAGTATTATTCCTATTCAGTCCATCAATTATGTTATTTATTTTTTCCATGAAGAAAATCGCCAGACTATCACACAGCGCTTGAGTTGGCAAAATATTAGACTGTGTACAATCTGGGACCGTCATGTCTTTACTATTTTGAAAATAGTTCTAGAATTGTTTTGAGAGTTTAGGATAATATTAGCAAAGTATTCAGATTTGGCCAGATTAATTCCCTTCCTATATTGCACTATTGCAGCCTTCCAGGATGCTTTGTCCTCATCTGAATGGATCTTCCTCCATTTACGCTCACCTGTCTGCAGATCAATTTTAAAGATTTAAGGTGATCATTATACCAGCAGGCTGACGGCCTGCCAGTCTTTTTGCAGTTTTTTATAGGGGCAATCTAGTCAAGTTGGCTCTGAATCTGATCACAAAAGTCCATATAATTATCTTCCACCATTCTGTCATTATCAAAATAATTTCCAAAAGAAAATATCAAGGAGGAATCAGTCTTTTTTAAGCAATCCTCTCCAATCTCTACTCCTGAACATCCTTATTTCTCTAGTAACAGGCAGAGCCCTTCTAGAGTCAAATATCTGAAACTTAATCAGATGATGGTCGGACCAGCCAACCGGGAGGATCTCTACTGCGCCCAAGGCCTGTTCTTTAGAGAAAACCAAATCCAATGTATTACCCTTATGGGTAGCGTCATTAATCCACTGGTAGAGACACAGGCTCTCACAGGCCTGAGGTTTCTATATCCAGTGTCTAAGTTTCTGTTACACCAGAGATTAAAGTCACCCAAAAGAAGCAGGTTGGAGTGGGTAAGAGCCATATTACAAATTATGTCTATTAGTTCCTGTAAATGAGGCGAGCTCACCGCTCTTGGGGGTCTGTAGCAAATAATGCCCGCCAGTAAGCAGCCTTTAAGATCTTTGAGTGAGAAGCCAAGAAGTTCGAAGCCATCAACTTCGTCCATCTCTAATTGGCCAAGATCCAGCGTCTCCTTGAAAATGATCCCTACCCCCCTCCTCGTCCTCTAGCTTGTGGTTTGTGTAAAATTGTATAACCTGGAGGACAGGCCAAACCGAGTTCTACCTCCAGTTCCGACTGAGTCCAGGTTTCGGTCATAAAGAGGCAGGGACCTGACATTAAGTAACCCTCCCACTATTACCTCCTTCCTGATAAAGTCAGCCTTTATACCAGCTGTTTCATCAAAGCGGGGTGTGGCAGTCTTATCACCTGCTGACTTACCTATCTGTTTTAGCTCTTCACTGGAACCATCAGAGGAACCCTCGCCTACAGGCCGCCCGGACCACACCTCAGTTTCTGCCACACTATCCCCAAATTAATCGCCTCGCTAGCCATTGACTCCAAACACTACCTCTTCTTTGAAGACCTAATTTTTCACCTTGACGACTTTAACAACACCAACACAGTCAACCTACCCAAAAGCATGAACAACATCAGCCTAAACTAACTAGTCACAGACCCCACCCAGATCGCAGGACACATGCTCAACCCTATCTTCACAGCCAGTGACAGAGTCAGGTACAGCAATGTCACTGAGCTCACTTAGACTGACCATGCCATTATCCAGTTCACCATCTCAGGATTCCCCTGCACGTCTACCAAGCCTCCCAGCACCTCACAGCGCAGCTGTAACAAAGTATCAGAGAACCAATGGAGCAATGCCTTCATCCACCCTAACACCGCAACCAACCTGGAACAGGCTGTCAAGAACCTCTCAGCCTGGATCACAGATTGCGCCAACAGACCCTCCCCCATCAAACCCGCCAAACTCAAGCGATCCACCACACAGGCTAGCTGGTACACTACAGACCTGAGAACCGCCAAACGCAGCTACAAGTGACTAGAAAGGAAATGTGCACCAGCAAGGAGCCCACAGACTGAGCCACCTCAAGACTTCCCTCAACCAATACCACTAACTCCTGAAAAAGATGAAAAGCAGCACCCTAGCTGACCACATTGAAGCCAGTGCCAACCACAGAAAAGAACTCTTCAACATGGTCTGTGAGTTCTTAAACCATGCAGCCCCCGAAAACATTATCACCCCTTTCCAGGAACTCTACGGCTGACTGGCGGTCTTTTATGACATGATCTCCGTCATCTAGGAGAGCTTCGAACCACAACCCATCGGCAATGACATTCTCAAGCTCCCTGCACCTACTGAGGCAAACCCTGATCACTACCTCACCCCCGTGGACCAGCTCACCACACAACACACCACAGCCATCATGAACACCATCCATTAAGGAGCACCCACGGGCCCCTGTCCCCACCACATTTTCAACTTTGGGAGCAAGATGATAAGCAATGAGTTCACCACCATCTTTCATCATCACGGCCACCTTCCCCAAAGAATGGAAAGTCAAACCCCTTCTCAAGAAACCAACTGCAGACCCAGCAAACTCCAACACTACCGCCCCCCTTTTCTGACAAAGTCTCTGCTCCCTTTCCTGCCAAAGTCCTCAAGAAGACCATCAACCACCAACTCACAGATCACCTGGAGAACAACAATCTTCTGAACTCCTCCCAATCTGGATTTCATACTAACCACAGCACCGATACTGCCTTGATTGCCGCAACAGAAAATATCAGAACCCTCCTCGAAAGGGGAGAAACTGCGACTCTAATCCTCCTCAACCTCCCACCAGCATTTAACACCGTATTCCACCACCCCCTTATCAAGAGGCTTCATCACATTGGTATCAAAGGAGCCATTCTCAAATGGAACACCTACTTCCTCCCCAGAAGAACCTAGAGAGTCTGCCTACAACATTTCACCTCGGATCCTAAAAACAGAAACTGCAGCGTTCCTCAAGGTTCGTCCGTCAGGCCTACATAGTTTTACATCTACGTGACCCCCTTGGCCAACATCGTCAGAACCCATGGGCTAAAAATTATATCCTACGCACACGACACCCAGCTCGTCCTTTCGCTATTAGGTGACTCCTCCACTAAGATGACCGACTTCTGCAGGTGCATGACAAGCGTCACAGTCTAGATGAAGGACAACTGCCTAAAACTCAATACAGACAAAACAAAAGTGCTGATCTTCTGGAACAACACCTCCTGGTGGCTTTCCTCACTAGGGCCCTCAATCAACAAACCATGCACACAACCTTGGCATCAGCCTGGAAGGCAAGGCCACCATGAAGAGCCAGATCAATGCAGTCTCTTCCGCCTGCTTCTTCTCTCTTTGCTTGCGCTGTAGGATCTTTAAATGGTTCTCTGTCAACACCAGACGAACCGTCACTCAAGCCCTGTTCACCAGCCGAATGGACTACGGAAACACATTCTTCATAGAAATCACAACATGCCTCCTGAAGAGACTACAGACTATACAGAATTCAGCAGCCAGACTCATCCTCAACCTCCCCAAATGGTCATACATCACCCCCCACCTCAAGAAGCTCCACTGGCTCCCGATCCAGAAGAGGTGTCCATTCAAGATGCTGATCCATACTTCCAAAGTCCTTTACAATCAAGTACCTGCATACACTAACCACCGAATCAACTTTCACCAACCTTCCAGACACCTGTGCTCCGCCTCCCTTGCCCTGGCACACACACACCGCATCCGCCGATGCAACAGTGGAGGACGCTCATTCTCCTACTCTGCCTTGAAGTCCCAGACTGACCTCACCCTTCACCCCAGAACCTCACTCTTTCTTCTGGAATAAAGGAAGGGGCTCAAGATGTGGCTGTTCAATGGCCTCCCCCTCCCCCACAGCAGCAAGGCTTCCTAGCGCCTAGATACCCTCACGAGTGATCAGCCACACTTTATAAATCCTGCTTGATTTGATGTGATTGATTTGACTAACTCAAGCTTCTCCAACGAGTTGCTTGTGAGCTATCGTAGCACTCCAACTATCTGTAAGAAACTCTCCTGTGTGCTGCCCACGCTACTACATTCAAAGCTTTTGCTTGGTTGAATTAATATATGTATGCAATCAAAAATTGAAAAGTATGTATTCAAGATGAAAATGTGTGTGTTATAGTTAAAGCTGATGGCTTAGTGATAAACCATGCAGCATTGGGCAGACTTATTACTAAGATTATCCCCTTCGTACCAGGGGCATTGTTGTGGCTTTTAAGTATTACCCATGTAGAGGTATTCAAAATTGACAAAGCGTTTTTTAGATTACTGCTGGCAAACCTTCACTGAAGTGATCACTGCTGGTACTTTTGCAAACAGCTTTACTTCATCCTTAAGACTTGAGAGTTATCTTTCACCTGGTAATGGAACATAGTCATCTTCGCTCTAAATTGTATCATTCAAGATTTGCATAGGATGTCCACTAATCTAATCATGATCATATCAGAAAGATTACAAAGCTAATAATATGAGAAGTGCTGGATGATTTTAATTGAAAAATAAGGATCTCTTATTACTGAATGGTTGGAATCTTCTGAACTAAATCATGTGAATTCAGGAGTAAGTTACAACTAAACCTGAAGTGAGTCACTCTTAAACACGGGGAAAAAAAACGTTGTGAATTGGCTGCTTGGAACTTTCAAGTAAGGTAGCATACTAATGTCAAGGAGTGCTCTGCTGAGATAGGAGTCACAGAGAAAGAGGCTACAGCTAGTCACCTGGTCTCTCGCTCCTTAACTTTTCTTTTGTTAGCCCTGTATTTTTTCAGTTTTTCTCCTTTCACCCTGTGTGTCCTTCTACTTCCAGGATTTCATTGAGCAGTGTAGCTCAAACTTAGTTTTGCACATTTCTACAGCGGTCCATAGTTGCAAACCTCATCTTCTGCTGGAATCATTATATTAACACCTCACTTTCATTGCCATTATTAATGTTGCTGAGATGTGATTTATACTCTATGCTTTGCTATTTCCTATTAGACAGGTGAAGTCGCAGCTTATACCAGAAGTGCCACAGACGTCTGAACACCACCATCCTTGAAGGCGCCTATCTTGTGTTTTGTTTTTAATTACTGCTCCATACCCCAATTATTTGGAGGTTGGCTTCTGATCGCAAATGTTTCTCCGACCAGGGGTCTGGCTCTAGATGGGCACATTCTGTCTGAGTCGTGCTGTCTATTTACTGAGCTTGATAACTGGCCTCTTGGTGGTAAAGGAAGGTGAATTTATAAGGAATTGCTAATAAAGTGGATTTCATTTGCCTTGTATACTGCCAGAAGGATAAGCAAACCTAGGACACCTAGTTCTCCGATCATCCGCCAGTGTGCATTCTTGGTTGTTCTAGTGTTTGGTGGTCTCACTCTCACTGAATACACAGAGTAGGATATGGAGTGCCAATGGGAAGTAAATATCTCCTGCTAAACATTTAAAGTGACCAGCACTCAGCACAGAAAGTCAATGCATAAGAAAGAACTATCTGTGCAGGACATCTAGCACTTTTTTAAACACATCAGCATAAAGAATACACTCAAAGAGGCCTCATTACATTTGTCCTCCTTTTTCTGAACTGCCTATAGATTTCCTTTACTGACAGGTGACTGACTTGCAACCCCTGTGCCTTGCCCAGGGATATCAATGATCCAATAAGAGACTGAGCTGGAGGGGCTAGCCAGCCGAAGCAGCTGTGGCATTTCCATCATTGGCAGCTTCGAAGAGTTCTGATGAAGCTTAGGCTGTGCAAACTAAGAAAACCAGGCATCCAAAACTTACCGCTTTGAAATTCACTTAAAAAGGCCATAGGATCCATAGCTGACAGGGACTCGCCACCAAAATCCAGAGGCTATGCCTCAAAGACTAATAGATCCTTGAGTCTTTCTAGGGAACGGAATGACCTACAGAACTCTTCCAGGCCTAACTCTCATCCGAAAAAGAAGACAGAAATCACCTTGATACTAAAGTCATGACTCTCTTGTGATCAGAATTTCATCACAGGCAAACTTAGAACACAATAGGGACTAGGGAGAATATTGAAGGTCTCCTTGCTGCTGGTAATCCTGCGTGCACTATATTCGGTCGTACATAGCAGTTGGGTACAGGGATACAGATATGAGAGTGAGGAAAATTATAAAAACACTGGAAAATAGCCATAGTTTACCTGCTACTGTTGGCACCAGCAAAGAACTACTTCTAGTTCCCCACACACATCTATAAAGAAGTTAGCAATAAAAAAACAAAATAAATGGCATCTTGGCGGTCCAATACAAAAACTGGTTGTTCCAAACTTGCAGAAGACTCTCTAGAGATTCATAGCACGTGAAATGTTAAGAAAGGGATAAAGGGTGGCATGTGGACAGATGGCTAAAGAAGTTCCATAAAGAAAAAAAGAAGACTACTTCTGATGCATTTCTAAATGCAGGATTTAATCAGTGGTATAATACAGCCGGAGGCGAAAGAGATTTGTGCTTAGGTATTATATGGACTTCAAGTAGCTGCCCTGTACATGTCCACTGAATGCAATGTACATGATCTCAGCTCTGGTGGATTGAGTCAATATATTCGGAATCTTATTTTACATTGCTTAAGGATGTCCATCAAAAAACAACCTGGTGTTTACAGAGCCTTCTCGCTGAAGTGATTTCCCCAGTTAAGGTGGTCCTGCAGGTTACAGAAGCTCCGGTAGATCGCGTTGTTCGACTCCATGTAACATCATCGGCATCGTGTTCGTCGTGACATCCATGTTGTCAATATAACCGCCACGCCGGCGCACTGACGTCAGTACTTTTCATGACTTTCCAAGCTAGAGGCACGAAGCCAGGAAGTGATTGACCATGGGGTGTTAAAAAATGAACAACTAGCTCTGGGCAGATTGTAACGACACGAGACACCCAAATGCTGAAAGTTTTATCGACATTCCTTAGGAAATGTTTTAATATTGAAGAATTATATTTTTAAATTTCGGACACTGTACACATCTGGAAATGAGAATTGCCAACGTGATTTAATCTATTTAGCCTTGAGAAAGCCCCGGCGCAATTCGCCAAGAGGGGGCGAAACATGTGTCGGCTGTCCTTGTCGTATGAATTAAAATAAAGAAACTTTGCTACAAACAGAAATGTCTCTGTCCTCCATACCATGAGCTGGATAAAACGGATATTAATCCTGGAAAACTGAATAAATTCTATGTGGAGATCACACTTACAACTTTTCAAAACTGTTTCCTTAATTTGAAGCCCAAGAGGTCCAGAGCTTCGAGTGTGTCTCCACCCACGGATCAATTATACTTATTCAAGTGTTGTCCAAAGCCTTAAAACCCTTGGGCCTTTGCTACTCTTTCTACATTGGTAAGGAATCTGCGGCTAGATAATGGCTTTACCAGATACAATGTTACCAAAGGTAAGTAACTTGTCCATCTGATAGAGACATCCAGCCACAAATAGCTTACCTTTGAACAGATACCCAAGCAATACCATCCCTGGAGGAGGGACTGCAGAATAGCTAAGACCACAAAATCCTGTAAAACAAAGCGACCAAACAGACCTTCTCTGTGGACCAAGAAATCCAGGCAGTATTGTCTGGCGAACATGTGCAGAGATGCCCAGGTGGCAGCTTGGCATATGTGAGCTGGAGGGCCGTGGTGGCTGCCTTGCTCTGGTGGAATGGGGCCTTAGTCTTTCAGGGGGATCCTTCTTCGCTACGGTGTAACAAATTTTAATATAGAGGATGACCTGTTAGGATATAGTCCTCTTCTGGACAGTGTGAGAAGGTGGCCTGATATGCAGTGCTCACTATTCTAGTGAACACTATGTATCAGTCCAGCAACCCTTATTGATGATTGGTTGTAAGTCAACCTTATAGACCAGCTATCCTAGTAGCGTGGATACGAGCAGTCTAAGGCTAAAGACTCGAGAGGGCGTGTTAAGCCAGCTGTTATACCACATATACCCCTTGAACACCAAGTGAAAGGACACCACACAAGTGTTATGAAAATAAACAGTTATTTATTAAAGATCACAACAGCCCTGTACTCTTTATGAGGACAGGGTACTAAGCACAAACCAAAACTCTTACAAAAATACTTAAGTTAGCACAGTATATACAAATGCCCGAGGGGCACGGAAAACCATATACTCTGAAAGTGGAATGCGAAATTACTAGCAGGTAAGTACAGTACTAATAGCTTTTGGAATCGCTAGGACTTGACTAGGGAATCGTTAGATTACTTCTAGGAGGCCTAGGGGACTCGGGTGCAGTGTGTGCACTCTCACGCGAGATGCGGGACAAAAGTCTATGGTAGCTAGAAATTGAAAAGTTAGTATTCTCGGGCGAACCCGACCTGGTAGGGAGAAAACGACAGTGGATCCTGACCCTTAGATAGTGAGGCTATGCTGGGGCACCGAAATGCCGAAGTTACCTAGCCCAGGGGCTGCAGCTGCATAGGTCTGAAAAGACGTCGGGAATCCTCGTAGACGGACCAGGAGCCGGAAGAAAAGATGCTGGCCGGTGACCAGTGAAGAAAGTTCAGTCGGATCCAAGCCTGGATCTTGAAGATAGAAGACACCTGAAAGCAGAGGGGACCAAGTTCGAGACTACTAGCCAGTAGTCAGTGGGCACCAGGAGGGCACCGGATGGTAGCCACCTCGACTAGGTGAGTGGGTGACGCTGTGCTCAGAGATCACACGGACCAGGAGGCGTTGTCGGCGACCAGGAAGGAGGATCGAGCTGTCCCACGAAGATGGAAGCTGTCGGCGTCGCTGGACCCAGGATTGGGCAACAAAGCCTTGGCAAATTCAAGCCCACGCGGTGGACCTAAAATGGCGTCTGGAGTGGACCAGGAGGGTCCGGGGTGCCTCTCTCGAAGAAGGAAGCAAGGGCCAGCCTGGAGCAACCAGACCAGCAGAAGAGATGTCGTCGGGCGTCGTTCAGAAGGCCACAAGCCAGCCGGCTAGTAGCCAAACAACGCGGTGCACAGCAAACAGCAGAAGGGCCCCACGCGGATCGTGGAGATGCAGGGAGGCTGACCTTGGGTGCTGGAGCTGCGCAGGGTCGGGGCTTCTCGGACCCCAAAGCACTCACCAGTGAAGGACACGGTGGGCTTGCAGTAAAGATGTCGTGCAGTCTTGGCGATCGTCGGTCCCTCGAGGTCTCGTCGCACTCACGGTTCTCAGCTTTGCTGTAGAGGTGAGTAGAGGTCAGAGGTGCCAGGGAAGCCGGGTCTCGTCGAGCTGGGTCGTCGGATTCGTGATGAAGGACTTGCAGCAGACCGCAGTGTTCTTTAGGATGGTGCCCGCTTGATGCAGGGTGACTACTCCTTAGCCACAAGGGAGAATCTTGAAGAAGAAATCGTGAAGTCCTTTCGAAGAAAGTCGTGTCTTGATTCCAAAGATGATCTAATTTGAACAGGGGGCCCGCTCCTATCTTTATACTAAAAAAGGGGGCTGACCCGGTGACTAGGTCCTGCCTATGGGTGGGACCAGGAGGGGGGTGGTTACACCCCTCTCCCCTGCCGGACTTCCCCAGGCCAGGGGCTGGTGTGCCCCTGGAACTGGTTCTGACTGGCCTATGCGTAGTGAGCACCGGGGTGCCACTCAGCAGTCACCTTCCTGAAAAGCCCTGCCTACCCAGGATACACAAAACCATGTCTGGGACGGTGCTAGCACCGCCCCTGACAGGAAACCCTTTGTCCAGGCTCCCCTCGCTGGAAGGACTCCCAGCTGCAGGGGGTCAGACTCGTGTCTGTGGTGGCAGCATCCATTTTGTGGAGCTGAGGCTTCAGTTAACTTTAACCGGGGTTCACAGTTACATACATGTCGTGTCCCTCTAGAAGGGTGGAATGCTAACCCCGTCGCCAGAATTGGCGAGGGGTTAGTATTCCAATTCGTATGACACCTTACTCGACATGTTTTGATAAAGCAATACCAAAGTTAGCATTTAACCGCGAGGATTATAATGCACTTAAGAGTATATGGTATGCGATATCATGGAACAGCTATTAGGACTTGGTTCCGCAAGCTGCAGACAGGCTCAGCTCATGCCAGAGCACCTTCTCACACGATTCCAAGCACTCTGCCTTCAGGATTGTCAAGGCCTGCCATAGGAGTGACTGATAGGAATCTGTGTGTCCATTTTAGGGTTAGGTATAGGTATACTACACCTACAGCAAAGGGTGATTACACGACTTTGCCCCAGCTGTCATGCAGCCAGTTGTGTCAAATTTAGGAGGCCAGCCAGGGGTGGCATAATACATGCTGCAGCCCCTGGCAGCCCTGGGTACACCTATGCCCTGAGTTACAGGGTCTGATAAGGTGGCCCAGTACCAATTGGTAAATGCACCTAGGGTACATGTTGTAATTTAGAAAGAGAACAGCCAGGCTGTGGGTCTGATTGGCAGGCCCACAGCCAGAGAAAGTCGTAAACCAGTGAAACAAAAGCAAAAAATCTGGGTGATCATAGGATTGCAGACCCTACTCTCCTACATGACCCCCCCCCCAAACTTTGGGACAATAAGCTAACCTTGACCAGGTGAGTCTTCTTGTTCTAAGTGGAAATATCTGGAGAGCCCATCGGCATTGCCATGATCAGTACCAGGTCTATGTTCCACTGTAAAGTCCATCCCCTGTAGGGAAATGGACCACCTAAGCAGTTTGGGGTTTTCACCCTTCATCTGATTTAGCCACAAGAGGGGCTTATGGTCGGTCTGAATCTTGAAGTGAGTGCCAAACAAGTATGGCCTCAGCTTCTTCAGGGCCCAAACCACAGCAAAGGCCTCCCTCTCAATAGCTGACCAATTCTTCTCTCTGGGGGTCAGCCTTCTGCTTATAAAAGCAATGGGCTGATCCTGACCATCAAAATTCAGTTGAGAAAGAACAGCTCCCACACCCAACTCAGAAGCATCTGTTTGGACAATGAATGGTTTGGAGTAGTCTGGACTCTTAAGGATAGGTGCTGTGCACATGGCCTGCTTTAGGTCATCGAATGCTTTTTGACAGCCTGCTGTCCACTGAACCTTTTTTGGCATTTTCTTACTTGTCAGTTCATTTAATGGTGTCACAATGGAACCATAGTTCCTGACAAACTTTCTGTAGTATCCAGTCAGGCCCAAGAAAGCTCGAACCTGTGTCTGGGTGGTTGGAGGAGCCCAGTCCCTGATTGACTGTATTTTGCTCTCCAGGGGCTGAACCTGGCCTCCACCTACAAGGTGGCCCAGGTATACAACCTGTGTCTGCCCTATCTGGCACTTGGTGGCCTTGATAGTGAGGCCTGCTGCTTGCAGAGCCTCTAACACTTTCCTCAGGTGGACCAGGTGATCCTCCCAGGTGGAGCTAAAGACAGCAATATCATCTAGATATGCTGCACAGAAGTCATCCAGCCCAGTAAGGACTTGATTCACCAACCTTTGGAAGGTGGCAGGTGCATTTTTCAGACCAAAGGGCATTACCACAAATTGATAATGCCCACCAGGGGTTGAAAATGCTGTCTTGGGCTTGGCATCCTCAGCTAACCTGATTTGCCAATACCCAGCTGTTAAGTCAAATGTACTTAAGTAGTTGGCAGAAGCCAATCTATCTATAAGTTCATCTGCCCTTGGTATTGGGTGGGCATCAGTCTTAGTGACTGCATTGAGACCCCTGTAGTCTACGCAAAACCTCATCTCTCTCTTACCATCTTGGGTGTGAGGCTTTGGCACTAGAACTACTGGACTAGCCCAAGGGCTATCTGAGGGTTCAATGACTCCCAACTCCAACATTTTCTGCACTTCAGTTTTTATGCAGTCTCTAACATGATCAGGCTGCCTGTAGATTTTACTCTTGACAGGTAGGCTGTCACCAGTGTCAACCTCATGGGTGCACCAATTGGTCTGACTGGGTGTCAGAGAGAACATATGTCTGAAAGACTGAAGAACCTGTTTACAGTCTTTCTGCTGATGTTCAGAGAGGCTGCCACAAAAGACAACACCATCTACTGACCCATCATCAGGATTCTGAGTGAGCAGGTCTGGGAGAGGGTCACTCTCTTCCTCCTGTCCCTCATCTATGGCCATGAGCAAGCTCATGTCCTTCCTGTCGACATATGCTTTGAGCCTGTTGACATGGAGTACCCTGTGGGGGCTCCTGGGAGTTCCAAGGTCCACCAGGTAGGTGACCTCTCCCTTTTGCTCAAGAATTGTGTGGGGCCCAGACCATTTGTCTTTGAGTGCTGCTGGGGCCACTGGCTCCAACACCCACACCTTCTGTCCAGGCTGGTAAACAGTCAGGACAGCCTTTTGGTCATGCCAAGCTTTTTGAAGTTCTTGACTGGCCTTAAGGTTTTCAGATGCCTTCTCCATATACTCAGCCATCCTGGAGCGGAGACCAAGTACATAGTCCATTATGTTGGTTGCAGGCTTTTTGAGAGGTCTCTCCCATCCTTCCTTCACCAAACACAAGGGGCTTCTCACAGGATGCCCATACAAAAGTTCAAAAGGGCTGTAGCCAACCCCCTTTTGTGGGACCTCTCTGTAAGCAAACAGAAGGCAGGGCATCAGGACATCCCATCTACGCCTGAGTGTTTCAGGTAGTCCATGAATCATCCCTTTTAGGGTCCTGTTGAACCTTTCAACAAGCCCATTGCATTGTGGATGATAGGGTGTAGTGAATTTGTAATTGACACCACACTCCTTCCACATAGCAGTTAAGTAGCTTGACATGAAGTTTGCACCTCTGTCAGAGACAACCTCCTTAGGGAAGCCCATTCTGGAGAACACTCCAACTAGGGCCCTTGCCGCCACAGGTGCTGTGGTGGTCCTAAGTGGAATAGCTTCAGGATACCTGGTGGCATGATCCACTACCACCAGTATAAACTTGTGCCCTGATGCTGTCTGGGGTTCCATTGGACCAACAATGTCAATCCCCACTCTTTCAAAGGGCACCCCCACCACAGGCATTGGTATAAGGGGGGCCTTTGTTGTGCCACCTGACTTACCACTGGCTTGGCAAGTGACACAGGAGCGACAAAACTCCTTGGTATCCTCATTCATGTGAGGCCAGTGAAAGTGTGAGACAAGCCTGTCCCAAGTCTTTGTCTGGCCTAAGTGACCTGCTAAGGGAATCTCATGGGCCAAGGTAAGTAGGAAACCTCTCTGAGACAAGGGTACAACGAGCCTCCTGGTCATGCCAGGCTTGGGGTCTCTTGACTCAGTGTACAGGAGTCCATCTTCCCAGTATACCTTGTGGGTACCTGTGGCGTTCCCAGCAGCCTCAGCAGCAGCCTGCTGTCTGAGGGGTTCAAGAGAAGGGCAGTCTAACTGGTCCTTCCCCAGGTCTTCCCTTGAGGGTCCCCCTGAGCCCAAGAATTCAACTTGATCAAGTTCAAACTCCCTAGGCTCAGTTTCCCTCAATTCCTGTAGGCCAGCCTCCTCTGAGACTTGATCCACAACCTGGGGCAAGGGGGAAGGCACAGCCTTAACCCTACTGCTCTTTTTCTTGGAAGGTGTCTGGTCCATTGTTCCAGGATCCAGCACCTGTTCAGTGGGGCATTTCCTGACCTGTGACCTGGTCACAGCAAACACATGTGCTGGCAAGCCTAACATTTCCATGTGAGTCCTCTGCTCCACTTCTGACCATTGTGATGACTCCAAATCATTGCCCAACAAACAATCCACTGGGAGGTCTGGACTAACTACAACCTTCTTTTGGCCAGTTACCCCTCCCCAGGAGAAAGCTACAATTGCCATACTGTGACTGGTAGTGACATTGCTTGCATTGGTCACCAGGAAATCTGTACCTGGCATGATCTGTCCAGGGTCCACAAAGTTAGGTGTCACCATTGTGACACTGGCACAAGTGTCCCTATAGGCCTGAGCCATTTTTCCATTAATGAAAGGTGTCTGTCTGTATTTGCCCAAAGTATTGGGACTGATGTCAGGGGACATATCCATATCCCCTGTACTGACAAGGACAGCCTGAGTGAGGGTGCCAACTAAGTTGTCACTCCCCTCAGAACCCAGGGTTAACCCTACTAAACCCTTGGGAGGTGCACTACCACTGCTGGCTGTACTAGGGGGCACAGGTGCCTTAGGGGCTGCAGTGGCAGGAGTCTGCCCTCCTTTCTTGGTGCACTCACTAAACCAGTGAGTTTTACTTTTGCAGTATTGGCACCACCTTTTAGATTGGCCTTCTTTCTTCTTTTGGGGAGCCTGACCCCCACCCTCTTTGGGTTGTTGGGGACCTGTCGAAGGCTTCTGGTCATTTTGTTCCCCCTTAGAATCTTTACCCTTCTGGTCTGCTTTCTTCTGACCACCTTGATTCTGGCCCTGGTTCTGTTTAACTCTTGTTCTAACCCATCTGTCTGCCTTCTTTCCCAATTCTTGGGGAGAGGTCAGATCTGAGTCAACCAGATGCTGATGCAACAACTGGTTCTGACAATTGTTTAACATTTGTTCTCTCATCATCAAATTGTACAATCCTTTATAATCAGTAACCTTACTGCCCAGCAACCAGCCCTCAAAAGCCTTCGTGGCACAATCTACAAAGTCAGACCAATCTTGAGACTGAGTTTTCTGGGTATCCCTGAACAGCACCCTGTACTGCTCAGTGGTTAGGCCAAACCCTTCAACCAGTGCATTTTTCAAGACTTGGTAATCATTAGCATCCTCCACTCTTGTAGTGAGGAGCTTGTCTCTTCCTTTACCTTCAAAGGAGAGCCACAAGATAGCTGCCCACTGACTTGGGGGAACACCTTGCACAGTGCAGGCCCTCTCCAAAGCAGTAATCCATTTGTGGATGTCATCCCCTTGTTTAAAGGGGGGCACTATCTTTCCAAGGTGCTTTGTATCAAAACTCCTTTCCCTATTGCTAGGTATAATGCTGCCACCAGTGGGTGTGGACCCACTTAACTGTTGCTCTCTAGCAAAGGCAAGCCTCTCTTTGGCCAGGGCAAGTTCTTCCCTTTCAATCCTCAGTTTGGCTGCCCTTTCTTCAGCTGCATAGATTCTCCTCTGAGGGGAGGTCATCCTCCTCAGAGCAGAGTTCTGAGAGCCATTGGTTTGAATGGATCTGTTAGAGCCTCTTGATAGAGACCTAACTCGTCCATTCCCAATGTTAAGCTGACCTGAGAGTGGCCCCAGGGGTCCCCTAGTACCCATCTCATGTCTGCTTAAGTTGGACCTGGTTAGTCTAACGACTTCTACCTGTCCCTTGTCTGCCTCATCCCCTGATACCAAATCATCATCCTCATCATCAGCATCATCTGCTTCCTGAAGGGGATGGTCCTGGTTATCAAAGGGACCCTGTAAGGAGGGCATATTGCCATCTGGATTAGAAGGGTCCGGGTTACCAGCCCTCCTTGCATCATGAGTCTCTAAGAGACCAATCAGAAAGGCAGTTGTGGGGTTAGACCCCTGCTTAATCTTCCTAGAGGTACACACTTGTCGTAACTCATGGAAGCTAAGCGCAGTATATCTTGAAGAGATGACCTGTGGAGGGTCAACTGACACAAGGGGAGACTCAGTGTTTCCTCCTTTGTCCGACATACTGTTTCTAGTGTGGTGTAAGTGATGCACCTACCTACACTATGTGTTTACCTACTGATCCCTTGCTAAGAGTTGCAGCCAAGGTGTGCTAAGCCTTGAGGAGCTACAACAGCTGGTTCAGTAGAACTCAGAGTATTCTAAGCTTTAGTTATATGTACCTAACAGTACTTATGTGATCTTTCAACAAGATATTCTTAGGATACGTGTGGTAAAACAACAGCAAGCTCAAATCCCACCGCTGCCACCAATGTGAGAAGGTGGCCTGATATGCAGTGCTCACTATTCTAGTGAACACTATGTATCAGTCCAGCAACCCTTATTGATGATTGGTTGTAAGTCAACCTTATAGACCAGCTATCCTAGTAGCGTGGATACGAGCAGTCTAAGGCTAAAGACTCGAGAGGGCGTGTTAAGCCAGCTGTTATACCACATATACCCCTTGAACACCAAGTGAAAGGACACCACACAAGTGTTATGAAAATAAACAGTTATTTATTAAAGATCACAACAGCCCTGTACTCTTTATGAGGACAGGGTACTAAGCACAAACCAAAACTCTTACAAAAATACTTAAGTTAGCACAGTATATACAAATGCCTGAGGGGCACGGAAAACCATATACTCTGAAAGTGGAATGCGAAATTACTAGCAGGTAAGTACAGTACTAATAGCTTTTGGAATCGCTAGGACTTGACTAGGGAATCGTTAGATTACTTCTAGGAGGCCTAGGGGACTCGGGTGCAGTGTGTGCACTCTCACGCGAGATGCGGGACAAAAGTCTATGGTAGCTAGAAATTGAAAAGTTAGTATTCTCGGGCGAACCCGACCTGGTAGGGACAAAACGACAGTGGATCCTGACCCTTAGATAGTGAGGCTATGCTGGGGCACCGAAATGCCGAAGTTACCTAGCCCAGGGGCTGCAGCTGCATAGGTCTGAAAAGACGTCGGGAATCCTCGTAGACGGACCAGGAGCCGGAAGAAAAGATGCTGGCCGGTGACCAGTGAAGAAAGTTCAGTCGGATCCAAGCCTGGATCTTGAAGATAGAAGACACCTAAAAGCAGAGGGGACCAAGTTCGAGACTACTAGCCAGTAGTCAGTGGGCACCAGGAGGGCACCGGATGGTAGCCACCTCGACTAGGTGAGTGGGTGACGCTGTGCTCAGAGATCACACGGACCAGGAGGCGTTGTCGGCGACCAGGAAGGAGGATCGAGCTGTCCCACGAAGATGGAAGCTGTCGGCGTCGCTGGACCCAGGATTGGGCAACAAAGCCTTGGCAAATTCAAGCCCACGCGGTGGACCTAAAATGGCGTCTGGAGTGGACCAGGAGGGTCCGGGGTGCCTCTCTCGAAGAAGGAAGCAAGGGCCAGCCTGGAGCAACCAGACCAGCAGAAGAGATGTCGTCGGGCGTCGTTCAGAAGGCCACAAGCCAGCCGGCTAGTAGCCAAACAACGCGGTGCACAGCAAACAGCAGAAGGGCCCCACGCAGATCGTGGAGATGCAGGGAGGCTGACCTTGGGTGCTGGAGCTGCGCAGGGTCGGGGCTTCTCGGACCCCAAAGCACTCACCAGTGAAGGACACGGTGGGCTTGCAGTAAAGATGTCGTGCAGTCTTGGCGATCGTCGGTCCCTCGAGGTCTCGTCGCACTCACGGTTCTCAGCTTTGCTGTAGAGGTGAGTAGAGGTCAGAGGTGCCAGGGAAGCCGGGTCTCGTCGAGCTGGGTCGTCGGATTCGTGATGAAGGACTTGCAGCAGACCGCAGTGTTCTTTAGGATGGTGCCCGCTTGATGCAGGGTGACTACTCCTTAGCCACAAGGGAGAATCTTGAAGAAGAAATCGTGAAGTCCTTTCGAAGAAAGTCGTGTCTTGATTCCAAAGATGATCTAATTTGAACAGGGGGCCCGCTCCTATCTTTATACTAAAAAAGGGGGCTGACCCGGTGACTAGGTCCTGCCTATGGGTGGGACCAGGAGGGGGGTGGTTACACCCCTCTCCCCTGCCGGACTTCCCCAGGCCAGGGGCTGGTGTGCCCCTGGAACTGGTTCTGACTGGCCTATGCGTAGTGAGCACCGGGGTGCCACTCAGCAGTCACCTTCCTGAAAAGCCCTGCCTACCCAGGATACACAAAACCATGTCTGGGACGGTGCTAGCACCGCCCCTGACAGGAAACCCTTTGTCCAGGCTCCCCTCGCTGGAAGGACTCCCAGCTGCAGGGGGTCAGACTCGTGTCTGTGGTGGCAGCATCCATTTTGTGGAGCTGAGGCTTCAGTTAACTTTAACCGGGGTTCACAGTTACATACATGTCGTGTCCCTCTAGAAGGGTGGAATGCTAACCCCGTCGCCAGAATTGGCGAGGGGTTAGTATTCCAATTCGTATGACACCTTACTCGACATGTTTTGATAAAGCAATACCAAAGTTAGCATTTAACCGCGAGGATTATAATGCACTTAAGAGTATATGGTATGCGATATCATGGAACAGCTATTAGGACTTGGTTCCGCAAGCTGCAGACAGGCTCAGCTCATGCCAGAGCACCATCTCACACGATTCCAAGCACTCTGCCTTCAGGATTGTCAAGGCCTGCCATAGGAGTGACTGATAGGAATCTGTGTGTCCATTTTAGGGTTAGGTATAGGTATACTACACCTACAGCAAAGGGTGATTACACGACTTTGCCCCAGCTGTCATGCAGCCAGTTGTGTCAAATTTAGGAGGCCAGCCAGGGGTGGCATAATACATGCTGCAGCCCCTGGCAGCCCTGGGTACACCTATGCCCTGAGTTACAGGGTCTGATAAGGTGGCCCAGTACCAATTGGTAAATGCACCTAGGGTACATGTTGTAATTTAGAAAGAGAACAGCCAGGCTGTGGGTCTGATTGGCAGGCCCACAGCCAGAGAAAGTCGTAAACCAGTGAAACAAAAGCAAAAAATCTGGGTGATCATAGGATTGCAGACCCTACTCTCCTACAGACAGCACAACCTTTCTTTGCACCTACGTATTCAATAAAGAGTTGGTCATCCACCCGGAACTCCTTGGTTCGATGAAGGTAGAACGATAATGCTCTTTTTGGGTCCAGATGATGGAAACGTTCCTCTTCCTTGGGAGGATGTGGGTGTGCATAGAAGGTGGGAAGGGTAACCGAATGTCCTAGATGGAAGGGTGTTACCATATAAGGCAAAAAGGATGCCCAAATCCAGCGTACTACCTTATCCGGAAAGATCGTCAGGTAAGGAGGCTGAGAGGACAGTGCCTGCAGTTCACTCACTCTTCTGGCAGAGGTTATAGCCACCAAAAAAGCTGTCTTGATGGTGAGCACTGCAGAGGACAGTTATGCAGTGGTTCGAATTGTGCTCATATCAGGATAGTGAGCACCAAATTAAGGTCCCACTGTGACATGATGAAGGGGGAAGGAGGAAACAAATTGGTTAACCCCTTCAAAAACCTTCGCACAAAAGAAAACTTGAATACAGAGGGCTGATCAGGCAGCTGAAGAAAACAAGAAGGGCCCGAAAGGAAGCCCTTCAAAGTGCCCAGAAAAGAGCCCTGCAGGGCCAAAGAAAGTTTAAACAGAAGGAATTGAGACAAGAGAGAGATATTTGTTCCATCGGCAGGCATATACTGATTTTGTGGAGGGACGCCTAGCTGCCAAGATACCCTCACAGACTTTGAGATGGAGGTCAAAAGCTGTCAACTGTCACCACTCAATCTCCACTCAAGGAGGCGGAGAGTGGACAGGTTTGGGTGGAGAACTTTCCTCTGCTGCTGCGATAGAAGAGCCTCCAGAATAAGTAGTCTGACTGGAGGATTGATGCTCACGTCTAGAAGCTCGGGATACCAATCTCTCCGTACCCAGTCCGGAGCCACAAGAATAACTTGTGCCTGGTCGCTCCTGATCTTCTTGAGCACTCTGGGCAGGAGTGTTATGGGTGGAAAGGCGTATAGGAGGCCAGAGATCCTCTCATGACAAAAAGAGTCACCTAGCGAGTGCCGCCTTGGAAACTCCAACACACAAAACAGCTGACATTGCGCATTCTCTACGGAGGCAAACAGATCTAACCAAGGCTCTCCCCACTGCTTAAAGAGACGTTGTACCACCTCCGGATGGAGAAGCCACCCGTGATCTGGAAGGCACCTTCGGCTAATCTTGTCCGCCCTAGCTTTCATAGAATAGGCCAGGTGTTTAACCACCAGGGAAATGCCTTGATGTTCCAGTCAAGTCCAGAGACTCAGGGCTTCTTAACAAATGGTCCACGACCCCACTCCGCCCTGTTTGTTGCAGTACAACATGGCGGTAGTGTTGTCCGTGAACACCTGTATGAGCCTTCCCTTTATTGTTGGCAAAAAGGCTTTCAGTTCCAGCCGGATTGCCCGAAGCTCCAACAGGTTGATATGGAGCTTGGCTTCTGCCGGAGTCCAGAGTCCTCTGATATCCACCTCCCCTAGATGGCCGCCCCATCCCAGAAGGGATGCATCAGTCACTACTGTGAGATCTGGGTGGGGAAGGGAGAGGAGTCTGCCCTTGAACCAATCATGGTTCGTTAGCCACCACTGCAGGTCGTTTGCAGTGCTCTCTGAAATCTGATCCAGGTCAGTGAGATTTCCTCTATGCTGCACCCATTGGAACTTCAAGTTCCACTACAGAGTCCGCATGTGCCATCGTGTATTGTCACTAGCAGGATGCTAGAGGCCATGAGACCCAACAGCCTCAAAGCCATTTTTACCAGGATCCAAGATAGAGGCTTAAACATCGGTATCATAGCCTGAATATCTTGGACTTGCCATTTGGGAGGATAGGCCCGAAACTGCACCGTGTCCAGAACTACCCTAATGAAAAGGAGTGTCTGAGAGGGAGTCAGGTGTGACTTCGGCATGTTGATAGTGAACCCCAGCAAATACAGGAGGTTCGCCATAGTCTGGAGGTGGGAGACAAATGCTTGGGGCGATCCGCCTTCAACAACCAGTCGTCGAGACAGGAGAGTACTCGGAACCCCTGATCTCCACAGATGGACTGCTACTACCACCATCACCTTTGTGAACACCTGAGAGGCGCTGGTGAGGCCAAAGAGAAGCACCGCAAGTTAAAAGTGCTTGTGATCCACCTTGAACCGTAGGTAGCGGTGATGGGCCGGCAGGATGGAGATATGAAAATAGACGTCCAGCACTACCATCCAGTCTCCTAAGCATCTTGAATTTCTCCTTCTTGAGGAAGTAATTGAGGACTCTGAGGTCTAGGATAGGACGAAGGTCTCCGTCCTTCATTGGGACCAGGAAGTAGCGGGCATAGCAACCACTGCATACTTTGGGCCCTGGAACCCTCTCTATAGCTCTCTTGCCAAAAGAGTTGAGACTTCCTCGCGGAGCAAGGCAAGGCGATCCTCCATCAGACAATCGCACACTGGAGGCATTGATGGAGGGGTAGTCTCGAAGGGGAGGGAGTTGCCCCCTCCGGACTATTTGCAACACCCACCTGGCTGATGTAATGATTTGTCAGTGGTGGAGATAATGGCAGATTCTGCCACCAACAGGCCTACAGTGATCCTGGGGGGTAGGACTAGGAAGGTTTTGCAGTGGAGCGTCTGACAAGGCCTTATTGAAAGGCAGTAGGGGTTCCTAACGCGAGACCCCAAGTTGCAGGACCTCTGTCAACACATTTGTCTTGACTGCCATTGTAGAAGCTGAAGGTCAAGGACCCCCACAGCCCTAGGCACCGTCATGGCGAAAGATGCTCCCTCCTCCGTTGCCAGGGTAGGAAGGGAACGCATGCCAGAGTCTGGGGAGGTGCCCTGGTCACTGGCCTCACCCAATTTCTCATACCAATCCAGATCTTACTGTTGCAGGATTTCTAATGGATCCTGCTGCCCCTCCTTATCTTCTTTCTCCAGCCCCAACAATTCATAATAGGGCAGAGAGATCGGCGTGGAACTGTACGGCTCCGTCATCACCGATCTCGGTGTTGGAAGATGCCCGAACGGCTCAGTGTCGTCGAGAATGAGGATCAGGATCAGGGATGCGCCGCTGGTGGGCAGCGGCAACGCAGAGGACCTCGGCACCAGAGGCAACGCTGGGGAAGGTCGCTGTGGAGGTGCGACTGATGTCGGTCCAGACCTGGGAACGGGTCCACTCTATGACTGTGGCGCCAGCATGGGAACCACGTGGGCCCCTCCGTCTCCTGAGCCTGTGGGGCAAGAAGGTGCGCCGGCAGGGTCAGGCTGCCCAAATATGGTACATATGGCATCATAAAATTCTTTTAGTTGGGCTGGGGCCGCTCCGGGCCCCAGAAAGGAAAGAAAACGCAGAGCCAACCCACTGCAGTGTGGGGCCTCGAACGCTAAGGTTCCTCCGCCGCTTAGCGAGATGGGCGGGGCGAAGTCGAAGCACGCTTCGACTTCTTGTGCTTTTTGTGGTGCCTCTTACTTGTCTTTGACGAAGAGAATTTATATTCCTCGAGCGGTGCTCGGACCTTCCTCTCGACCGAGACCGGGATCGAGACTGACGATGCGACATCCACAGTGTAGGACTACGGGCCGCGAGAAGACTTAGGGACCGCTCCCTCAAAGCCTTCGACGCCATGACCCGGCATTCCGAGCAGACTTGGAGACGTATTCACGATCCAGGCACCAAAGACAGACTATATGGGGATCCTTGACCGACATGGCGCGATGTCAGGAGCTGCACGGCTTGAACCCCGAAGTCTTCTTGCTTGACATGATATATCTGCACACCAACGAAGTCGACGAAAAGTCGAAAAAAGTCTATAAAAAACAACAGGGGGTGGCTCTCTACAAGGGATCCGCGCAGATAGAAAAAAATGACGTCAGCGCGTCGAAGAGGCGGTTACATTGACGCCAACGACATCACGCTGAGTCTACTGAAGCCATCTACCAGCATGCAGGGGTACTGCTGAGAAAAATCTTCAGGGTCCAGCATGACGCCTGGAAGTTCAAAGGTAAGGAATCTGCGGCTAGATGTCTCTATCAGATTGGCGGCATCAGTTAGTCAGGAGCACTTTTAGAAAAAATATTCAAAGACATTTTTCATCGTCCAGATGCGGACAGGAAAATGCACATGACTGCGTGAACATCTGTCTGACATGAATGAAAGACCTATCAACGTGAAATGATGTCCACTTGTAACTAAGCACTAATAATGTATTAGTTTAGATTTTACTGTTCCAATATTCTATGGCAGCCTCTCTGGCATGCAGATTTGAGCCAAAGGTTCACATGCTTCAATACCAGCTAATAGGCTGTCAGTAAAAATGACAACTTCCTGCACAGACGTCAGACAAACTTCAAAACATCTCACGAGAAAAGATGAGAATCCTTGTCTTTGTCAGGAAATTCAGGTCTGACATCAACATGTCAGGACTAAGCCATGAAAACTAGAAGGTTCTGCATTCTGAGGCTGACATAAACTCTTCCGCGCCACATGATGGTGTACAACAATGCTGTTGTGTCGTCAGTGGTGACCAGAAGACTGTCACCTGTCATAGTCAGTTCACACATTTCAGAGGGAACATTTTGCTTGCGTATTCATGAGCATTCATATGTAAATTTCTCTTGCGCTGTATATAAAGGCAACACTTTCCTAGATTATCAGTATTTTCAAATCTATTCACTTTTTTGCCAAAGCACTTCATATCTTCTCCAGCATTCTCCTGTTGCTACTCCTGTCGTGTAGAGTACTCTTCCAGTGTCCCCACTTCATTCCAAAGTTTCAGACCTTTGGTTCTAGCTGTTCCAATTTACATCATTATTTGCTTTAATTCTTTTCATTGTATTAGTCTTTTTGTGTGTGTGAGTTTTGTTTATTGCATTGCTATTCCTTAATCACCTTAGGTTGTTTATGGTATACCATAAATAAAAAAGAAATAAGACCATGTCAGAGATGTGCAGACTTTTAAGATAATATGATCAGCCTGTCATCAAAGCAAGGATAATCACTGGTTGCCCAATACCTCAGGCACAAACACTACACCAAGAGCCTTGATGAAGAGCCTTGGATGTCCAATCCACCAAACTGAAACTAGCAATGCTCGCTCTGTTTGGTTGTCTATGCCTCTCTTCCTTCAATTACTATACCATGAAGACGCTGCAAATGATAACAAGGGTGATGCCCCTGGAATGTCACCTCTTTCTCGCTCGTAGAAGCAAGCTGTGACTGCTGGCTGTCTAATCCTTCCGGTAGGGACTGTGTGCAAACGAATCAAAGACCAAGCATAGGGATGCAGGATGAAATCACCTTTAGGAGTTATTTGACTATGCATTCCATTGTGAATCACAGATTTTGGAGTTATCAGACTAGCTACTGTATTCGTTGCATATGCTGTTCTGCAGGCAAAGGTTTATCTAAGGCCAAGTCCAGAATTAACCCCGCTATTGGATGTGAGGTAATGGAATGGAATGAGTGATGATTTTTCTTCATTCAGAGTGAGTCCCAGCCTGCAAGAATTGGAGACAGACCTTTGTGGTGGTCCTGGCAGTGTTCACCGACTTGTCTTTAATTTGCATGTCATCAAGGGAATAAAAGATTCTTGTGGTGGTTTTCAGTCCGAATGGTAAGGCTTTGAACTGGGAGCAGCACCCAGCCACTTTGAACTACAAACATTTCTGATGATTGAAGCATGTGGGCATGTGAAAGGATGTGCCTTGAAAGTTCAACGAGGTAAAGAATGTTTCCACCTTATGATTAAGGACCTCTTGCCTTAAGAAGTTTAAGGACCTCCTGCAGACTCACAATGAGAAGTGACTGCTTATTGAAGAAATAGTTCAGCTGATATATGCCTAAAGTGGGATGCCAGTTTCCTGAATTCTAGACAAGAAAGAATTTGGGATAAAACCCCTTGTTCCACTGTAATTTGAGCAGGGGTTTTGATCTTTGTGTAGCATGCAGACAATCTCTTGTCAGACACAAAGATGTTTGTGCATTGTGGAATTTCTATGAATTAAAGGGTGCTGGTAGGTGGCACTATGTTGAGACTCCAATTTTCTGATGTGATGGAGTTGCACTCCAGGAAAAAGCCAAGATTCTACCTTCACAGTGCCATGGCCCAAAAGAACTGAGGTGCTGGTGACCAGTCCCAGTGGAGTGCCACTGTCCTCTAGAGACATCCTTTGATTTGGTCTGGTTGTTTTCATTGCTGGTGGTCTCATGTAGAATGAGCCAGAAGGATACCTGTATTGTAGCTGTGTGTTATAGTACTGGAAGTAGTATGACTGTTGTAGCAGCTGCAGCTGATAGCCGGTGGCTAAAACCCACCTTGAAACAATGACTGGTCTCATCCTCTAGCACCATGAATGGAATTAAATTGATGGAACAGCTGCTCCAACCAACTGTCTTTATCTGCTACTTGCTATGTCCAACACGGAGTCGAAAACCACTGACTATTTGCTTTCATATGCTTTATGATTGAATGGCCATGGACTTCTTATATATGTTCTAGAATGCTGTCCAGGTATGAAGAGCTGTCCGACCACATCTGGCGATAATATTGTCTGTGGATGGCCAGGGAATAAGCTGCCCTGCCACTGAATAGATGAACCTTTGAAAATTGTCCATTCTATAGTCTTCTCTTTTAGAAAAAAACTGTGCAGAGAGATTACATGCCTTCTCTATCCTGCCAGCATTATCATAGAATCTGACTTTAGGTGATCAGTAAGGCACATGGGCATGTCCTTGTTGTAAGGAAATGCCTCTTTTTACATTTTCACCTATACATTTGTGGACTGATAATGCTGGTTTTTCAAATCTGAGAGTGCTGGCCTGCCAGCCAGACCTCAGTGCCAGTGTCCTAACTCCTTACAAAGTGCATGTCCAGTTGGCTACCCCCAATTGGCAGAGACTGACTTACTAATAAGTCCCTGGTATTTTGTACTCAGGGTAGGTAAGGCAGAGTGTCCACGCAAGGCTGTATCACTGATTGTGCCACCCTGTGAGAAAAAATGCAAAACGGCTCTCAGCCTTCCACTGCAGACTGGAAGGGCAGTGTTAAAACTGCTAGTTCGACTTTGCCATTCAAACCAATGGGAAGGCCTCAACAATATATGGAAGCCTGCCCTAAGGAAGGCCTATCGAGCCCTAAGGCGGAAGCTGTATATTATTAAGTAGAACATGTATTTTTATATAGGTCCTGAGGGCAAGAGCTCCAAATTGCCGTTTTGCTGTGGGTGAGTCAGTAGCCCTATTGGCTAACACAGAGTTACTTGCTGACCACTAAGCCCGGCTAACTTCTGAATAGGATTATTGAGTTGGATACTGCAAGGTATCAAATTAATTGTGGAACTTCCAGAGAAATGCAAATTTTAGAAAGATGCCATTCTGTTACCCAGTTTGTTCAATGGCCTCACATGGGCAATGGCTACCAGACAGTTATTCCCTCCTGAGGAGTTGTGTAAACGATTCCCAGGCTTCAAAACATAAGCACCCTGCTACAGGGCGAGGTGTTTCTTCCTCTTCACAGGAAGCCACTCAGGGTGCTAGCATAAAAAGGTGTGCTTCTAAAGCGATGTTGCCTTTGGTATTCAAATGGCGATCACACTCTTGAGGGGCAGCCCCTTGTTCAGGCTGGCGGCAGGAATAGAAAGGTAAGACCAATGCCCAAACTGGTTTTCCTGTGGGCGTGCAGCCCACAGGTAACCACACTTCTAGGGTGGGCTACCAAGCTCCTAGTGTATCACACGTTAGGGCCGCACAGCTGTACCATATAATACACCTAGTCTGTCCGGTTTTAGGTTTAAACCTATAATAACTGATAAAACCCCACCGGAAGGGAAATAGCCCTCACCAGTGTAAACATATAAACACTGACAAAACCCTTGCAGAACAACAAACTAAATACCATTCAAAGAAAGGAAACGGAAAGTGAAAGAGTCATTTTTATTTCTTCCTGAAGGGGCCAATACAATCTAACTTTGTTATATAAGAAAGACTGCGATAAAATTATTCTGCTTGAGTTTTGTTTAGGGGTGTCACTAAAATATTGTTATTTTATAAACTGAAGAGAATCAGGAAATATCCAAATCATATTTGATTATTTGGCTATGTTTGTGTCTTTCACTGATAGGAAAAATGTAGGTTTCATAAAGGATATTTCCCAATATGTACCATCACATTTACCCACAGAGAATGGGTAAAAACCCTTGATACATCAGCCCCTTTTTCTAGTGAGTCAGTATTGATAGTAGGCGAATTGCCAAACACCCCAGGTTTAAACATTCAATGCAAGGTATAGTGACAGGTATATGTGAAAAGAGTGCAGTCACAAAGCATCTAGGATACTGGTGAAAACATGACACCAGAATTTGGAAAACATGGTACGCAGTGTCACTTGTATTGCTGCTGCAAAAAGTTCTTACCAACTTCAACAAAGATTGGAGTGATTTTGTTTTTATTTGCAGTGATTCAGCTATGTGTATGAAAAAGTTGTGTGATGACCTGTCAAAATCGATACCTGAGCTGAAGTGCTTCCCTGTAAGAGATCTCTACCACTTGTTAGATGGCGTGCTGAAAGCCTCTTTATAATCTTCAGAGTTAATGAAGAATGCTATTCACTTTTTAGTCCTTTCTGGTGCACTGTTTTGTTATGCAAGGAAACTAAAACGCAAATATTTCTCATTTTGTGCTTTGTGTGGCATCAAAGAAAGAGTCATCTGAACTGTGTCACTTAGCTGGTGGCTCTCAGTCCTGGAGGCCATCTAAGCTATATTATCCATGTGGCAACCATTGGCAGAACTTTTGCTGAGTGATGATGCCAAAGGCAAGAAATGTGAGGCTCTTTGGTCACATATTGGTAGTGATTTGAAAAAAGTACACTCTACTGCATTCTTAGATTTTTACAGGAAAGTATGACTGCTGTAGTGGGCATAATAAAAAAACTAGAGTATGAAAACACCCTTGTCTATCAAGTGTTCAGCATAATTGGTGCAGATGTAAAACATCTCCTTGAGAGTAGGCTGGGTGACAATTTTAGTGACTTTGGCACTGCAACATATTCCATGTTAGAGTGCTTGCCACTTGGTAAGCAAAGAAATGTTGAGGAGCAATTCAGGAACTTTTATTTTACAATGTTTGACAAATAGCCCTTCACCAACCATGGCATTTGAAGTCAATAAAGCCTCACTGTGGTACTCTGCGCAAGTTATAGGTCTCTACTGTAAAGAGACATTTTCTCCTGAGTTTCAAAAGTGCTGCCTCGTTTGTGACCACTTCAATAACTCTGAGGGTATATGCACCCAGTTCACCGCATATGTTGCAGAACCTGTCACAGAGATTCACAGTCTTCAGGTGCACCAGTATAGGCATGGAAAGCTATGTCAGTGGCCAGAGTTAAGAAATTATATACTGGCTATTTTGGCGCTGCCTGCCTCAAGTGCCAATGTTGAGAGGGCCTTTTCAAATATAAAACTTTACATGGGAAGGAAAGAGCGAGCGTGCATGACCAAAGACTCACTGAAGAAGTACTGTATGGTGTACTACAATCAGTTTGATTTGTAAAAATGTATTTGGACCTCATTTACACTGTACGTACACTGTCTATATACCATTCGCAATCAGTGCAGAAAGCAGGCAATAATATAAGCAAAAAGTTCCATAAACACGGGAAAAACACAGTTTCTGTTGTTTTCAATGGCACGAAAATGTGTAACCACTGATAACCACAGTTTTTTATGGTATTGAAATCACTGAAAAAAACCCCACCAGAATTTACCAAAAATAGAAACTGAAAACAGGAAAGCCTAAATACACCCAAATCATTACACTTGTGTTTGTTATCATATCCAAATGTGGTACCATTGATATCACGTTTGCAAGTGTTTGTATTATTTTGAATAATTCCTGCCAAATGTGAGGTACAACGGGTATGACCTTAACGGTCTTCTTTCTTAGATCATAGAAATCATGGGAAAAGTAGCTCTTTTAGTGGAAACTGGTAGCTTATAGCATTTACCAAGCACTGGAAAAGCCAATAAGTATCGTCTATTAGATTATCCAAGTGTGTTAGCCATATTGTACACCACATGGCTGATGTTCAGCATGATTAAAAGTTAGTGGCGTAGAGGAGAGTGACGTGGAGTGTCGTAGAGTGGAATGGAGAAAAGTGGAGTAAGTGTTGTAGAGTGGAGTGGCAGAGGGTGTTGTCTATTGGATAAGCTTAGTGTGGTGTCATGTACAGTGGTGTATAGTGGAGTGGCATAGAGTGGACTGGTGTAGAGTGAGTGGTGCAGAGTACAGTGGTGTAGAGTACAGTGGCACTGTATTAAGTGACATACAAATTGCAGCACCTTAGAATGCAGAGATATAGATTAGAGTAGTGCATAGTACAGTGCAGTGGTGCAGGTTTCAGTGGCAAAGAGTGCAGTTGCACATTGTGGAAGGGCGCAGAGTTGCGTGATGAAGAGTAGAGTGGTGTAGAGTGGAGTGGCATAGGGTGCAGTGATGTAGAGTGCAGTGGTGTAGAGTGCTGCAGAGTGGAGTGGCATTGAGTTGAGTGATGCAGAGGGCAGTGGTGCAGAGTAAAGTCAAGTGGTATACAGTGCAGTGGTGCAGAATAGTGGAGAGAAGTGTAGCACAGATGTGTTCAGAGTACAGTATTGTGTGGTGACAGGTTGCAGTTGCATAAAGTGCAGTGGCATAGAGTGGAGTAGCGTAGAGTGGAGTAGTGTAGAGTAGAGTGGCGGAGAGTTCAGTGGCGCAGCGTGCAGTATTGCAGGGTGGAGTGTCAGAGTGCGGTGGTGTAGAGTGGCGTAGAAAGCAGTGGCATAGAGTACAGTGATGCAGAGTATAGTGCAGGTGTGTAGAGTTCAGTTATGTAGAGTGCAGTGGCGCAGAGCCCTGTGGAAAAGGGTAGAGTGGCATAGAGTGTTGTGGCGTGGAGTGGTGCAGAGTGATGTGGAGTTCTGTGGTGTAGAGCAGTTTGTTTCAGAGTAGAGTAAAGTAACGTAGAGTGGAGTGGAGTGGTGCAGGGTAGAGTGCAGTTGTGTTGAGTGGCATACAGTGTAATGGTGTAGACTACAGTGGTGTAGGGTGCAGTGGCACAGAATGCAGTGGGGTGGAATAGATTTGAGTGGCATATAGTTATTGGCGAAGAGTGCAGCGGCATAGAGTTGAGTGTTACAGAGAAAAGAGCAGTTGCGTTGAGTATATTGGCATAGAGTGCAGCGTTGCAGAGTGGCATAGAGTGGAGTTGTGCAGAGTAGATTGGTGTGGCCTAGACTGGAGTGGTGTAGAGTGTAGTGGAGAAGCAAGCAGTTGTATAGAGTAGAGTGGTGAAGAATGCACTGCATAGTGTAGAGCGGTACAGGGTTGAGTAGAGAGGCGCAGCGTGAAGTGGCGTAGCGTGAAGTGGCATAGAATGAAGTGGCATAGAGTGGAGTGGTGTAGAGTGGAGTGGTGCAGAGTGGAGTGGTGCAGAGTGCAGTGGAATGGAGTGGAGTGGTGCAGGAGTAGAGTGCAGTGGGGTGGAGTGCACAGGTGCAGAGTGAAGTGGCATAGAGTGCAGGGGTGCAGAGTGCAGTGGAGTGGTTAGAGAAGAGTGAAGTGGCGCAGAGTGGAGTATGCATGTTGTGTTAGCACACTGTAATTACTGACAACATATTTTCAATTGAAATGACCATTACATTTGCACAGATATACAGTTTTACTAATAAAACTATACTACAGTGCACAGAAGAAAATGGGTGGAAATTGCATCACCTCCGTGTAATGATTTGTTTTGATCATTTTAAAGTATTTGTTTCCAATACACTTCAGAAATAACAAAAAATGTGCCTCATTTGCATTCCTAATTATGATATATTCTGAAATACGTACACAGTTCATTTAAATGTTGTCTCTTTCCTACCCCCGCTATCCAGCAAGATTGTAACATAAATCGTCTCACTTTGAAGGAGGAGAAAGAAAAGTAAGCAAGCATCCTTGGAAGACAGCGCCTGACATTTGACCTCAGTCTTTGAATGCACAGCAAAGGTGACAAGATAAGAACAAGATTTACAGGCCTGTTTACAGAAAACGAGTTTGTGGAAGAATACCGTAAACACGGTTTAGGCAACTGGAGAGACAAACAGTCTAAAGCAAATAAAGTCAGCAAATCGAAAGCAAGAAAACGTGAGTGACACACCACAAAGCCAATAGCAAGCAACGGGCAGAATGTATTACTAGGTCTACTTTCTGAAAGTCCCCAAGATGTCTTTAGCAAACACAGAAACCTATGCTGTTGAGTAGGCTGCAACCTAAAAAGGAGCAGAAACTTGTGATGTAGTCCAGGGCAGCCGCAGTCAGTGCAGCTAAGAGCGGTGGGGCGTGATGGGGGGTGGGGGGAGGGGGGGAATTCAATGGACGATGACTAGGGAAAATGAATTGCATATTTAATTTTTGCCTTGTCATCGTCTGTCGAAATCCCCCCAAACCCAGCCTCGCCGCTATTACCTGCATTGGCCACGGCTGGTCAGGGACAACCCACCAGGTTGCATTGGAAACAACAGTCATCTTGTTCTCCACGAACGTCAGTCAGTATATCATCTTGCACCTCCCTTCTTCCTCTTCTGCCACGTCATTCTGTGTGGTCTACACTTCCACTTGGCAGAAAAGGACCGTGAGGAGGTAATATAGGGTGTTGAGGTGGAGGCACCAATGGCTGATGTGGTGAGGAAAATGGAAACCTGGTTGTGGCTGTTGTTGTGGACAGACAGGAAATTCAGGGTATATGTTGCTGATCTGACAGGAATATGAAGGACTTGTGGATCCTTGCAATGACTACCAACAAAAAAAGGATCATACCTCTGACTGTAATCCAGGGTCCCATGCTTGCACAGTGTGCCCCTTGATGTGGGCAGTTAGTGGGAAAAGTGTAATGTCGCAACTACTGGTCATCAGGATCAACATAAAGATAAGGGCCTGCATCCTTAACAGCAGTGTCCTTCTCTTCCTCTTCCTGAAACTGTCGTTTTAACCTGATTTGGTCTGCAAGTGGGTCCATAATATTCTTCGTCCTCAGTCTTCTCCTCAACTGCAGTGTTGAGAATTTTGGGATAAGGTTGGAGAGAGACTTTGATAGGTGAGACTTGCTCTGGAAGAAGTAATGAGGTAGTGCACTTCCCAAAAATAAGTATATGTCTCTTGTCGGACTTTCACCGATGAGGTTCCTCCACCGACAGGAGTGTTATTGACGATGATGACACTGATAGGAGCAGGGTCGACAGATGTATAGTCGAAGAGTATATTACAAGGGGATACCTCCAGGAACTGCTACCAAAAACAATCGGCTCATGAGCAAAGCTAATATTGACGTTAACTTGTTTGTTGGTGGTATGGATAAGCCATGAGTTGTTTGAGAGCCCCTTATTGCCAAGAAAAGTGCCAGCTTCTGCTGTCATTCCGACAGATGCATGTCTTAATGGTGACTGTTAAGAAGGCTGTGCATCTGTCAACAGTAGAATTGCCAGCTATGATTTTGATGGGAGTTTCACTGGTCTCTAACTTTTAGACAGACTTTTTGGAGGCTTTAGAATTGAGCTCCAACCCAAAAGAAAAAGCCCTCAGATTATGCTGTTTTTGAGGCATCTTCGGCTCCATAGGATTCCTTGATTGAGCTGTCTTTCTTTGTGAAGGTACAGGTGGGGCACTCTGTGCAGATTCATCCCTAGAGGGAGCATCTTTAACATTGGTTGCGTTGAGGTGTTTAAGAAAGGAATTTTCGGTAGATCTTTCAGTTCTTTGACTTGCGGTTAGGATATAAGAAATATTTGCATGCTTTTTGTGGGTCATGGAGTGAAGTATTAGATGCCACGAGACAAAGAGCACCTTCAGTCTTTTACCTGGTCTAGGCCCTAAAGTTACTTCACTTTAGGAGCAGAGGCTACAACAGGCACCTGAAATAAAAACAAATATGTACTTGTTTAAGGGAAGGGATACATCAGAAATCTACTTGTTCTCTAAAACAAATCCACTTGTCCCTTTTAGTGCCATGCAGTATGTGGCAAATTATGTCAGTCTCCTCGCTACTTATCCCTCTGGAGGGGGGGGATAAACATAATAAACAGATCAGGTACACCCTTCTTAATAACACTAAACACATTCATCTACCAGATCCCTTTTAGGGGCAAAATGAGGAATCTGGCTAACAAAGGTCTTCAGCCTGGAAGTGAATACTTCCTGCAAAGTTTGCCAGGAGATTTTTCCTAAAAAGGGCAAAGGCCCTCACTCACCAGGATGGCAAGCTTCATCCTCCGGCACCTCTTCATATGCTAAATGTTCTCATTATATCAGACCCCTGATAATAGCCTCTTGAATTATATGAAGGATTACATTATATGAGGGTTTGGATTGCAGCAAGGCTCTGATTTTGCCACCTTTTCATAAATCTGCCTACTAGGGCAGAAGGAGGCGAGGAAGTAATAGTTAAAGGGTTGGAATGCTCTGTGGGTCTCTGCACTCCTACATTCTGACATGCTTAAGAGTATTCATCCACCCGCTCCAATCCCTTCCTATATTGGAAAAGGTTGGAAATATACCCCTGACAAAGACAGGAGTAAAAAGTTTTCCAGGATGGGAAAAAGGGGTTGTAGCAAAACCGAATTTGCAATGACTCAGCAGATTTCCACTTGAGCAAATACACATGTAAATTTGCTCATGTGTAAATTAAATTCACAAAAATTTGCTAGGAGTATGGTTTGAAGGCCTACTTCTGTACTAATGCAAAAACGTATACCTGTTCATAAGCCTTGTGACTTTCTTTAGGAATCGGGCCCCTAATTTTTGTGATGGTTTACAGTGATTTTTCATTATTAATCCTTTTTAAAATACTGGTATGCATTAAACATGTTTTACTAAATATTGCTGGGGGAAAATGGTATGTAATGTTGCAGAATTGTTTAGCAAGCCCGTTTTTAAGCTACAATTTTGTGTACATTTTATTTTGATTGCAGACAATCACAAAACTTGCTTTCATGTTCATGCATTTATTTGCATATAATCGGGGACTATTCTGAGAACTTTATAAATAGCCTCAAATTGTCACATTTTGCAAACATATGTATTGGTTTTCATACTGGCCGCATACCTTCTACAGAGACTTCAGACCATATAGAACGCCGCAGCCACATTCATCCGCTGCCTTCCCTGATGAACCCACATCACACTGCACCTCAGGAAACTCCACTGACTCCCTGTACAGAAGAGATGCCAATTCAGTCTGCAGACCCACGCACACAAGGTTCTACATAACCAAGGACCCGCCTACATTAACCACTGCCTTAACTTCCACCAACCATCAAGACGACTACGCTCCACCTCCCTTTCACTTGCCCATACTCCCCGCATCGACCAAAGCAGAAGTGGAGGATGCTTCTTCTTCCACGTCACAGCAAAGACCTGAAACAACCTCGTCAAGCACCTCTGAACTTTCACCTCACTTCCAGAATTCTAAATGGCCCTCAAGACCTGGCTGTTAGAATAAGTCTCCGGGGCCTGAAAGCAAGCGCCTGGATACCCTATCAGGTGATTAGCTGTGCTGTACAAATCCTGATTGATTGATTGATTGACTGGAATTATTATCAGTAGAGTAAGCAGAGCTCACCATATTGCCTTAAAGCTCTTGTCCTAATAGTATAGGTATTGTGTTATTAAATCACATATACAAGTTTGAGCAACTTATACATATGGCTATAAACCCTGTCTGAGTTATAGACAATCTTCTTTCTCCGATCCATACTTTGGCACTGTAAACTGGCAGCTAAACAGTTTAAGCTGATGGAGGTTTGCTTTACTTGTGTAATGGAGAAAACAAACATGAAAACCTGCTGTCCTAACGCCAAACAATATGTCCCAGCCATCTGGCAATAGGACGCGTTGCAGAGGTGAAGAGAGAAAAATCTAAATAAATATTATATACTAGACTTAGCTGAGGAAATGGCAGAGCTTGCAAGGGACTTCATTCCCATGGGATATGCAGTAGAAATGTAAAGTGTAATGGTCTTTTGAGGGAGTTGAATGCAGTGCACTCTCACCTCACTGGCTGAGGTTTGGGTGCCTTCCAATGAGGTGATCATGCTGATAAATTACCACTGTTTTAAAGCCTTGGAAATGCGTTAATATTAAGCACTGCTATTATAGAGCACTGTGGGGCTCCCAGCTCGATGATAAAGACACTATGGAAGATTCCAAAGCTGGGGAAATGTAATTTACTTGGTGTTATGCCGTTTCTAGGATCCAAATCCTCTAACTCATCATGATGTACTCTTGGAAAATAAAGTTTGCAAAGGAAGTGTCTTGGCTATCCAGCTGGAAAGCAACAGTACATGAGAACCTGGGCATCAGTGGAAGGCAGTACCAATCACAGATACTGCCAGGATAACGTAGACTTTTTAGAACCTGAGAAAAAAAGCTTTACATAAGTGAAATTGGCACACACATCTTTAAAGAATAGGCACATGCTGTAACACTTGCTTTAGCTCACCAAAAGTTCATTTTGCTGGAGCTGGTTAATCTTACCGGGCTCATATGGGGTGCCCCCTCGTTGGCCAGTCTCAGGTCCCTGGAGTTCTTCTCCATCTGGAATGATGGATGCCCTGCTGCGGCTGCTTGTGCAGCAGCTGCGGCCCCAAGCTGCCGCAGCTCCTCGATGAACACTTGCACGTTGCCAATGCTGTCAGACTCATCCTCTGGAGACTTGCAGGCGCCTTCTGGGGCTGCAGACATCATGGGTACTGTTTGCAGTGTTGACGCTGCTTGTGCGGTTGATATTGTTTGTGCTGATGATGCAGTTTGCACACATGATGATATTTGCACTGCTGGCGGCATCTGCCCTGATTGAAGCTTAACAGGTGGGTGTGGGGTAGTTACCAGAGTCTCCTTACTCGGTTGTATTCTTTGCTTCATCTCCCCTACCTCTTCTTGCAGCCGAATCAGGATCTCATTGTTGGACTTGGCTAACCCTAACGCGGCCTCTGCCAGGCCTGTGGTCTTCTCAACCCGCTGATAGATGAGATGCAGTAGTTGGTCTGTGCTCTGCACGGCCAGTCCTTGTCCAGATATGCTGACCGGGGTGCAGTTGATAGACGAAGAGCCAGCTGGGGGGGCATTGTTTTCGCTCTTGAACGGGCAACTGCAACACTTTGCCTCGGTTCCAGCTCCACTAGGGGGAGAGAACAGAATAGTGGCACTGAACGACATCTTCCAAGAGGATACAGTGTTTGCTGCAAGGGCCCTAGAAAACGTTGTTCTAAACCATTACAGTCCAGGGCCGAACCAACAGCATCCTTTTCAGAGCAAGTCTGTCTGCATTCATACCCCCATTCAAATCTTCCTCTGAGTTACATGCCTGCACAATCTCAGTGACTCCCTCCATGTGGAAATAAGTCCCATAATGAGAACTCCCACTAACTAAGAACATCGCCCGACTCTATGGGTGCTGTTTTTGGTCCTCAAACGTACTTTCACAGTTGAGATGATGCTCTTCCGATACAAATCAATTCCCTGGTTACCAGAAACATCTTGCCTCCTTTCAGGACTTGTGTTTCCTTCACAGCCGAAAAAAATCCTATTATAAATCCTTTATACGGACATCTTTGAAAAGTCAGAGTAGCACCTTTCTTTCCAGAAGAGTTTCCAGTGTGGAAGACATCTGGAATGGGCAGACGTAATTTAAAGTGGAACGGTTTCACAGTCCCTTGGAGGCCTCAGACGACAGGGTTGACATGAGTAATACTTTGGGGAAAAGTGACCACCACATTCGCTTACACAACTGCTGCAGAGGTTCTGGTGCTTCCGCCCTGCAGCAAGACGAAGTGTCGCAATCATCGCTTGTGCATCCAAGGTGGTCTGGTCATTACAGCTCATGTCTATGGAAGCAAGCTTAAGGAGTAAAACAGAAGAGATCTTCTCTGCAACCAAATTAGGATTTTTGTATAGGAGAAGCGAGATAAAGGTTAGCTATCGCACCCATAACTCCATTTCATTGCACACTATGGCACACAAGAATAACAAGAGCAAGCTGAGATTGGAAAACAAAATTTTTTACATGTGTGCACAGAGATACAGCCAACACATGTAGTGCACCAGCAACAACAGGTAAACACTCTTCACACACAAAGCCGGTACAGAACATGGAGGCGTACCGCAAGCTTCCCTTGCACTAAAAAATGGGTACAGCACAAGCAGCAGAGCAAGATTACTCCCAAGCACAGTCAGGTAAAGAATGGGCAGCAGTAGGCCCTCAGGCACACACATAACAGGTACGCAGAGGCAGCAGCAGTACAAGGTTCAGTCATACACTCCCCTCACACAGTGATCACGGACAACAGAGACAGCAATGCATCCTTCTCTCAAACTGATCACGTACAGCGCTGCAGTAGTGCAAGCACCCTGGCTTACAGAAATGAGCTGGAGGGCGGGAGTCCGTGTAGGAGAGCTGTCAGCGTGCCACTTAGGGGAAAAACCCAGTGTCTTCGTGAGCGGGTTAATGGGGAGTGGAGTGGACTGAAAAGATTTCTACAGCTCACCTCCTTCACAGGTGGAGGGCAGCTGCAGCATCCAGGGTCTGTTGAGAACTAGGTAGCTAGGATACAGAAGGAGATGCGTTTAGTTACTAGGTTCCTGATCTTGATATCTAGATATCTGGGATCTAAACCAGCATGTGACAAAAATTATTTCACTTCAGTTGGCTCAGCCTAAAAGTTGAAATACCCAAAGGTGCAATATATATATAAAAATATAAATATTTAGTATGCTGTCACAAGTACATGTTTGAATTGACATCCTGTTTTTCTCATCTGGTCTCAAGTTGGTGTCAACGTACCGCTTTAACAACACCATCTCATGTTTCTCCTACATAATGAAAATGTTATCTACAAAGCTCATCTGCGCACATCAAATATTATTAGGATAAGTAATAGCCTGCAAGTACTGTCACTTTTCTTCACCGTAGGTCTCGCTCAAGTGCTCTTCATCCATTGGCGACTCTTGTTTATTTATTTTTAAAGGTTTTATATAGCGCTGGCTAGACCCGGAGGTATCATAGCGCTTTACATGAGCATCAGCTCATAGTTACAGGTTACATCGTTACAAAGATTACACAGTTATTAGAGCATGGCAACATAGTTACTTGTAAGGTCAAGATAAACAATAAGCACAAATACGTAAGGGGAAAAGCAGGCAAGGGAAAAGATTCAGGGAGGGGGAAGGAGCTGGGGAAGTAGACAGGTAATGAAGGCAGAAAAGAGGAGAGGAGGATGAAGGACACCGCATGGAAAGGGGAGGGGAAGGGCAACAGGGACATAAACCGGTAGACGAGTCAAAGCAACGTCCAAAGTCCAGTAAGCTGTGATCCCAGGGGAAGTGGTATCACTTCCCTATCTCTGTTGTCGGAGGCTCTCTTTACGCAGTGGACTCTCTCAGAGGGGTCTCTGAGACTCCAAGACCTACATACTGGATCCTTTCCCAAAAAGGGGAGAGGGAGTGCTTTGGCAAGGGGTGCCATACCATACCTTGGCTGTGAGTGGTTCCCTTGGCGCAGTGGAATCTCTCAGCGGGTACGCTGAGACTCCAGAGTATAAATATTGGATCTTTCCCCAACAAGGGGAAAAGGAGTGCTTAGTCAAAGGGCACAAAGGACAGGGGGTTAGGCAGACTAACAGGCAAGGTGAGAGATTCAGGGGAGAATGGATAGGAGCTAGGGAGGTAGACAAAGAGAGAAAGAGTACTAAAGGGGAACACATTTAATTAATGAGTTATTATATAGCGCTGGCTAGACCCGATGGAATCAGAGCACTTTACATGAGGGACAATAATGTTGCAATTTACATCAGTTAAAAGTTACATAAGTATCAAGAAAAGCATTTAAAGAACATAGCGGACAGGGTGAATGGAGCAAAGAAGGGTAAGGGGATAGGGTAAAGGGGTAGGAGGAAGATAGGAGGTAGAGACGAGGGGAAAATCTGCCCAAGGTCCTGCTGGGTAGGTGACTGTAGGGAGGGGGAGTCCACAACCCATCTCCTCTTTAGCTATATGGTAGCTCCACCGGGCATCGGACAAATTGCTAGGTCTCCATAGTCTGGGGTAAGTTCTGCAGGATCCAAGTCATGATGTGTAGGCAGGTTAGGGGATAGGTTCAAGGTCTGGTCAATGTCCAATTGTTGTCCCAGGGAAGTAAAACAACATGTAGGGGACCACTATCGAAGCCATCTTGGGGTCAGGCAGGGGACAGTAGTGTGGAGAAAGTGACCTCGTTTAGTAGCCAGGGTGGTGCCAACCCTGCTGCAGACCTCACTGCTAAGTTTCCGTGGCTGGCTGGCACCAGGTGAGTGTGCATCGGGGACAACAGCAGGAATCGATGACAAGTGGTGACCTCAGGGGATGCTTGTAAGAAGCTTTAATGAAGCACTGATGAGTGGATAATAGGATCAGTTTGCCTGGCTTTCCCCAGTGTTCACAGCCGCATGGTGCACTACAACAGAAGCGCGCGGTCGTTTATCAATACCTGCCAAAGGCATACTACTCTTATAATCCCAACAGAATCGTTTTTACTAGTTTCACTACACCAAAACAGAAAAAAAGAGTTCTACAGCCCTGGATCTATCGAGAGAGGGACAGCTGTGTTTCAGGGACATGAGACACATGAAGAGACATGTTGTGACCTTCGCAACACCATTTCCCACAAAAGACATCCAGAAATTCCACAAAAAGACCCATATTATTTGTTCAGTGAATGCTCTAGAAACAAGTTCGTTGTAGGGATAAAGAGGATACAAATAACTATTGTAACAAACAAAGGAATGCAACCATTATCAAAAATTGTTATTCTCAAACGATCTCATGTGGAAAAATTTAAATACATCTCAATTTAGCAACTGTAAAAATATATGAATTATGCAACACAAGAAGCCTGAGCCAAACCCACTCGAACATGTACAAAATGTAACACATAATTTAACCAAACTCACTTGTTCAGAAAGAACAATTTTCTATGAATTTGAATATCAGACAAGTTTCTTCCAGTACAAAACATTTGTGCATAAGAATATGATTTAGTACTTCTGGTACAAAGAACTTCTATGAGAGAAGACGGAAAGTATCAGGACGACACTATACTAAAAAGCATTTTCAGAAATACTAAAATCTATCAATACTGTCTAGGGCGGAGTGTTAGCATCCTTGGCCCCACTCTGGAGTTAATGATACAGAACAGTGTAGTAGAATAAATAGAAGTGTCAATGCAGACCAACATCCATTGCCACTAGACAACAGTGGAAAGGCCATGAGTGTCAGGACAATCACTGTCCGCTTCAGCATACGTGGTGTCCAATCTTGAGTAGATCATGTCATGAACATTCAGAGGACCAAAGATGCCCCGTCTTTTCTCCAAGGAGTTGGACAAAATTGAGGCCTGAGGGTCTGGATTCAAGGTATGTGAACTGAATTGCCAATTCTGAGCAACTATCCACCTGTTGACATCGATTTTGATAGGTCAGCCTGGATTCAGGTATGTCTTGTACTTCCAAGGTGAGACCAGTTGAAGGTAAATACTTCTCATATGGAAGCTTTAGAAAGTGATCACCTGGACACAAGCGAAGAGGATCAAACCCATCTCAAACCGCTATGCAGAGACCTCCTGACAGGAACTAATGTACTGAAAGGTGTCGTAGGGACCTAATTTCGTCCTGGAAAAGCATGCCTACCTAACCACTTTATACTGAGGCCCTCTCCGAAAACAGTCTCCAACGCAGAACCACAAAAGACTTTTCCACGTTCAGGGCCCAGAGTTTGTGAAGCAAAGAGAAAGACTGACTGAGGAGAGGACTGTCTGGAATGACGGGATGTGGGTAACTATGTGCCCTTCAGACTTAGGAAGCTGTTAGTACTGTCACCATCTTTCTAAACATGTGGGTGTGGGGCCAATCCAAACAGCAGAGTCATTTTACTAAAAATGTCTGCTACTCGTCCAGATCCTGAGACACCATCTGTGTGAGTACAGCATAGAGATGTGAATATGACATCTTGAGCTCCAGAATGCACAAGACTTGCATTCCTTGAATCCCCTATACCACAGCATAGGCAAGAACCCTGGGGGCGAGGAAATAACAAACATGCCAAGTCCAAGGAGAGCACAAGCACTGGGCAACAGCATCCCATTCAAGAAGCACGGGGTGGCAGAGATTCTTGAAGGTGCTAGACTTGGTGGTCCCGGGTGTCGTCTCTGCATATTACTCCACATCATCTTTGGTTACAACAATGGCGACTGGGAGGAGAAACAAGGACTATTCATAGAAAGTAAGAAATCACTCCTATTTTACATTTCGGTGAGCTGAGAAGTCTTCCGAATTATACTAATGTAAGGTGGTAGGAGTGTTTTTCTGAATTTAATAGCATTTCTGCTGGCCCTTCCGCTTTCATTTGCGAGGCAGAATACAGCTGCTGAGAACTGGCACATTTCGGACGCACCATCCCCAGGCTTTATATATTTTGTGTGCGGGCCTCAAGTCTGTCAGATAGGCTTGTTTCCTTGCCTGTGCCAAGTCTCTTGCTCATTTCGAGGGGATGGTTTCAACGTCTTTCATGTAGGCCTCTGTGATGCACATTCCGCCTGGGCACTTCCGTGCGTAATGACATCAGTTCACGGAAGGATGAAGAGACGTGTTCGGCTGGCCCAATGCCCAGCTGAATTCAAAGGCTGTGTTTTCTCAGTCAGTCGCTTCCTGGGGCGCACTATAACTGTGTTTATTTATTTGAGTGGCACTAGAGAAAGAAATAATATATGTTTGAAGCAGTAAAAAAGGAAATAGAAGGAATAAAGTATTGAATCAAAGAGGGAAATGCTGACAGCTGCTAGAAGCAGGTGTCACAATCTGATGATCACTGAAGATGGTTTGAGGAGAGGGTAGTGTGGAGATGTGGGTCAAGGCCTAATCACTGGAGGGGCAGATAATAAATGATGTGACACACACTCTAGTACTGGGTAGCCGGGAAGACCACGAGCGGTCATCCCCGGGGTTTATTATACCCTCGGGGCGTGCCCGCCCTGAGGGGTGGAGTGGATGCGTGAATATAGATACATTGTCCGGTAGAGCCCGCCTGGCTCTCTACATCCCTCCTTTATTTCAGTCCGCTTCATTCTCCGTTGTTGGCCTTCAGGGAGATGTGCACACAAAGTCCCTTAGCCGGTGGCTCGGGCCAGGGTTTGGCCGGAGATGGTACCTTTGGCTTCGGCCCTTCGGTGACTGGGTGACCCCAGCCGGGGACACCTCTTCTTCCTCTCTGCAGGCCGGGGAATTGGCGATGGATGAGCTCGGCAGCGGACTTGGGACTCTCGTTGGGTCTTCAATTGGCATGTGAACGTCTGCGCTTCTCACCGGTGATGATGCTGTCGGAGATTGTCTGACGTCCCATGGTCTGTCCTCTTCTTCCTCTTCCAGGTCATCCGCTCTTCCTCTTGCCGGTTTGAAACATGACACGTTCCGGGTTACTCTTTGGTCACCTTTCCTGACTGTCACCATGGTTCCTTGGATTTTCTCTATGGTCCACAGGTCCGGTTCGTAAGGGGTCCTATACTTCCATCCTGGGTGTCGATCATGGACCACCACAGCGTCCCCTTCCTGAAGGTTTGACTCTCTCGCGTGCCTGGCTGCACTTGCTTTTCGGTTGGTTGATTCTCTTCGGGATTGAATGGCGTCTTCGTCCCTCACTGGCGGGGCCCATGTGCGCGCAGCTGGGATGGTGTCTCTGGGAGCTCTTTTGAACAGTAGATGTGCCGGGGCACATTTGGTGGTGCTGTGGGGCGTCTGCCTGTAAGCTCCTAGAAATTGATCCAAAGCTGCTTCCGGATCATCTCCGTTGTCTACGGCGATCCGCAGGGCTCTGTTAAGGGTCCTCATGAGTCTCTCTACCTCTCCGTTTGCCTGGGGCCACAAGGGGGTGATTTTCCGATGCTTGATTTGGAGGGCTTCCAGGTAGGCTTGAAACTCCTTGCCTGGGAATGGAGGGCCATTATCGGATTTGATTTCCTCCGGTAGTCCCATTGTTGCGAAGATCTTACTCAGAGTCCTTTTGACCTGTGGGAATGCTGTGGAGGGGATCACCCCCACCATCGGGAATTTGGAGAAGGAGTCGACTAGGACCAGTCTATGTCGGCCATCCGGGAAACTCCCAAAGTCCAGGCTCAGGTGAGTCCACGGTAGTGTCGGGGGTGGTTCTGTTATGACAGGTGCTGGCGCCGGATCCCCTCCGGTGATGAGACACGCGTGGCAGGCTCTCACCATCTCTTCTACTTTGATGTCCATCGCCGGGAACCAGACCCGACATCATAGTCTGGCTTTCGTCTTGGCCATCCCCTGATGTCCGACGTGGGCGAGGGTCAGAATCTTGGCCTGGAGGCTTTCCGGCACTACTATGAGGTGCCCTCGCAAGATCACCCCTTCATCTCTGACGCTGAGCTCGCTCTTGATCTGCCAAAACTGCTGGCGGGCATGACTGACCTCAGGTCTGAGCCCATGTACCCCATCCAGAAAGTGCGCCCATTGGTTTTCACGGAGCGCGTGTTTGACTCTGCACAGCGTCCCGTCCTCGTCTGTGGCTTTTCCGATTTCCAGCAGTGTCATGGTCTCCGGGCAGGCGCTTTCTGAAATCATGTGCACAAAGGCGTCCGCCTCGTGACTGTCCTCTAGTGATGTGCCCGGTTTACTGCTGTCCGGATGTCTTGACAGGTAGTCCGCTGGATTGTTGGCCCCGGGGCGGAAGATGACCTTGAAGTTGTACCCTTGTAATTGGACGGCCCATCTTTCGATTCGTGGAGGTGCCAGCCGCGATGACCCTGCAAACAGGGGCACGAGGGGTTTGTGGTCCGTTACTACCTGGAAACCTTGACCGCAAAGATACAAGTGAAAATGCTGGCACGCCCTTTTGATGGCCAGAGATTCTCTCTCGATCTGGGCGTAGCGGGTCTCCGTATCCGTGAGAGCTTTACTCGCATAGGCCACCGGTTTCCATACATCGGCTCCATATTCTTGTAGGAGTACCGCTCCCAGGCCCACCGGGCTTGCATCAACCACCAACTCTGTCTTTCTCTTCGGTTGGAAGTACGCCATTACAGTGGTGTCCATGAGGCTGTTCTTTATCGCCTGGAACGCTGTATTGGCCGCCGCCGTCCAGTCCCACTTGTGATCATTGCGGGTGAGCAGCCTCAGTGGCTCTGCCAGGTCTGCAAGGTTGGGGATGAACCTCCCGCAATACGTCGCCATCCCGAGTAAGCTCCTGACCTCTGTTGGGTTCTGCGGGGTGCTAGCTGTTCTGATGGCCTCCGCTTTCTTGGGGTCAACTTTCAGGCCTTCCCTGGTGAACGTATATCCGAAAAAGTCTATTGATTCCTGGTAGAACGAGCATTTTGATTTGTGGAGCGTCAGACCCTGTTCTGCCAGTCTTCTTAAGGTCGCTCTCAGGTGTGCGTGATGCTCTTCGAGCGATCCAGAATACACCAGAATGTCATCGCTCAAGTTTATGACTCCACTCAGTCCGGATAGCACCTCCCTGATTGCATTCTGGAATACTTCGGCTGCCGACGAAACCCCAAAGCTCAGCCTTTTGTACCTCCTTAGACCTATGTGGGTTGAGAAAGTGGTGATGTAGCGGCTGTCTGGCTCTAGCTCCAGTTGGTGGTACCCCGCGTTTAAATCCAGCTTAGAGAACCACTTTGCGCCGTTGAGGTCCGCTATGATGTCCTCCATGGTAGGGGTGATATGCCTTTCTCTTTTCACTGCTAAGTTGGGCAGGCGCATATCTACACACAGCCGTATTGCCCCTGGCTGCTTGGGCTTGGGTGCCACTACGAGAGGGGAAACCCACGGTGTGGGCCCAGTCACTTTCTCGATAACTCCAAGATCTTCGAGCTTCTTTAGCTCTTCCTCCACCTGCGGCCGCAGGTTGAATGGGACTCGCCTGTGTCTTAGGGCCGTCGGGCGTATTGACGTGTCTATGTGTAGCTTGAATTTCTTGTTCTTTAGCTTTCCGAGTCCTCGGAACAGTTATGGAAACTCCTCCATCAGGAACTCCGCATGTGACTGGTGCACCTGGTTCGCAAAGAACACTAGTCCAAGGTCTTCGGCGGTGTGGCAGCTTAGTAGCGTGCCTTTCTTCCCTTCTGTGACGTGGAATTTTGCTTCTGTTGAGTATCCCCCGTGCACAATCGTTGTCTTGATCACTCCACGTAAAGGCATAGGTTCGACTCCCCCGTATGTGTAGATCCTCGCCTGGGAGGGGACCAGTTCAGGTTTTGGTGTCATCTTCTCGTACTGGTCGGAGTCCATGACGTTCACGGATGCCCCAGTGTCTATGAGTGCTTGGACCGCCGTGCCATCTACCTTGACTGAGCACATCGGTGGGGGCCTCCTTCGCGTGGATGCCGTGGATGCTCTACCCACATGTGAGACGACATAGACTTCGTCGTCTTCATCGTCTTCGTATCGCGGAGGTCGTTCCTGAGCATGGCTGTCTGGTGGTGGGTCGACATCCTCCTCTAGCGACAGCTGGTGGACTTTCCTTTGCAGATTTCTCGGCCTGGTCGTCGCCGGTCGATACTTTCCGCTCCTACACACCTTGGCGAAGTGGTTCAATCTGCCGCATTTTGAGCATGTGCGTATCTTCGCTGCGCACGCTGCTGTGGCGGAGTGGGTCTCTCCACAGTACCCGCACGAACTCCCTGGCGCTGTCGTTTGTTGCGGCCGACTTGCTGCGGGCTTTCGGTGGATCGCCTCCACTCTTTCCATCTTGACTTGCACGGGTTTTGTCGGCGCTGGGGTGGCTACTGGGGTGTACACCGCCGTTTCCATCTCTTCCGCCCTTACATCTGATAGCTCGTGCGACCTCGCGAGTATCAGGATCTCATCGAGCGATATCCCTGGTTGGCGCAGGATCAGTTTCCTTAGCAGCTTTGAGCGGCACCCCACGATGATTTGGTCGCGTATTTCCTCACGCGGGTCCGCGAAGGGGCATGTGTTCGCCAGCCGGCGTAGCCGTGCGTAGAACATGTCTACTGACTCGGATCCCGTTTGCCATGCTCTTTTAAACTTGAACTTTTCAAAGTCGTTATTCAATTGGGGGTCAAAGTGCTTGTTCAGCGCTGCCACAGCTGCCTCGTAATCATTGTCTCTCCCGGTGTTAGGAAGAGTCTCAAAGAGCTCATCAATCTCCGCGCCTCCATACAGGATCAGTAGGGACCACTTGACCTCCCCATCTGTCTCTCTAGTGCCCTTGAAATAATGGTTGAGTCGACGTACCCATGCCTTCCATCTCACAGCCGCAGTAGCCGGATCCGATGCTTCGCTGAATGGCGGGAGCGGCGCCGCACCCGAATGTGAATGATGGCCGGTTTGCGGGCCGGGGGCCGCGGTTTGGGCCTGCACCTGATTGTTTCCCGCCTGAGCTGGTGGTGGCGGCTGAACGACTGGGGCTGGTACATCTACTTGCTGCGCTGGGGCCCCGTCCACGAGGGACATGGTTGCCCGTGGAAGGTATGCTCGGGTTGTGGATTGCCCTTATTCGCCCTTCGTAGGACCTTGCCAGGCCTGCCGCTCTCCCTGCCCCTTCCTCGGCTAGATAACTTGGGGCAGTGGTCGTGTGTAGACCCTTGGCGTGCCCTTTTCTTCCCTCCTCGTGGTGGTGCAGCCGTTTGGTTGTGCCAATGCTTGTTTCCTCTTCGCTCGGCACACGCGGCCACGTGGAGGCAGGGATGCCCGCAGTACTCCGAGCAGCCACTGGGGCCGTGTCGTGAATTTCGCGCTCCTCGCGCAGCATGCACACAGGGCCCGGAGCAGCAACCGGCAGGGGAGGCCGTGGCCGGAAAGCGTCGCACGACGCACCGCTGTGTGCGCGGCGAAGGCGGGGTGGGCGGAGGCGCGGCACGGTGCTCCGCCGGCCTCCACAGCATGGAAGTTGCTGCAGGGTGTCCTGTCCGACGACAGGCAGACGTCGCCTGGAACACAGGCCAGGTAGGCCGACAGGCGCTCGCAGGGGGGCTAGCTTGGCGCACTCACCCTGGGCGCTCCACGGTCCCGGCCCCGCCAGCTGAAGGCGCTTCCGACGGGAAGACGCGTGGGCAGGCCGCGGACCGGAGCAAAGCAGGAGCGGACACCGAGCGCTTGGGGCAGCGCCGTCGCTCCCTCGTCTTCTCCTGCATGCGCAGGACAGGCCGGCCTCGTCGCCAATGTGGAGATGTGGGTCAGGGCCTAATCACTGGAGGGGCAGATAATAAATGATGTGACACACACTGTAGTACTGGGTAGCCGGGAAGACCACGAGCGGTCATCCCCGGGGTTTATTATACCCTCGGGGCGTGCCCGCCCTGAGGGGTGGAGTGGATGCGTGAATATAGATACATTGTCCGGTAGAGCCCGCCTGGCTCTCTACAGGTAGGACGGGAGATTCATGGGAATTATGTAGAATTTTGAAGAAAGGACAAGACAAGTGATTATTGTTCTATCCTCTCACGCTGGTACTGCTGCAATGTAAAGACATGCGACTGTTGTGTTTTTAGTATTTCTAACCCTGTACTAACACACTGCAGAATAGTATTTCTTTTTCCCCAAGATTTTACTTGCTTTAACTGTTGACTGACAACGTAAGTAAAGGAATGTATGTCAACATATTGATGTGTCCAGTTCCCAATGTTTCATTGCTTTCTTATGTAGCGTTTGCAGCAAATGTGCTTTCATGGACTTTTTGCAGCTGCTTTCACACGTTTCAAGTTTGTTTTTGTGTGATGTTTCCTGGGTTGAATATCACTCTTTCCTTCCTGCACTGCTAGAAAGAGAGCTCTTGACATTTACTTCAAAGAGTGCACGATACTCTGAGAGGGTGAGAATGGGTTGAAAGGGAACATTTACTGCAAAGAGTGCAAGATTCCGAGTGGGTGAGCACAGGTTGAAAGACACCCTGTGACATTTACTGAGAAGAGTGCAAGATACCCAACCCGTGGAAATACAGCCCTGCGGCACTAATTAGGAAGTGTGCAAGCTATCTTGAGTATGTTATATTCGTTCATGACAAGTGTTTTGTTGCAGCATCATCAGAGAGTTAGCCTGGCCAGCCTGTGCAGTTTGCTGTGGTATTTAGGGGTTTTCGGTGTGTGCGATGGATCCATGCAGTTTTGAATCCTTGAAAGGGGGATATATGGTGCAGTATTTCTGGGATAGTATTTGTGTAGACATATCTGTTTAGCCATTTTGGAAGTTTGGTTGTTGGAAGTGGTTTTTTTTTTTTCAATCATGGTATTCGCTGAGGTCTTATTTGCAGTTGCGTCTTTTAGGATCTCGAGTTTTGTGTTAGGCTCTTTTGTTGGTTGGATTATTTGATGTTATGCCATTGGATGGGTGTGCGTCTTTCATTTTGTTCCGCAAGGAAGCAGATGTGATGAGTCCTACCGGTCTGGACTCCTGGTGATGTCATAGGATATGGGTTCCTTGGCAGAATGTTAGCCAGCGTCCCAAGGCCTGATCTGGCCAGTATATCTGCTTCTGGTGATGTCATTCATGTGTCTCGCTAACTTTGGAATAAACCTTCCTCTAAAAAGAGCTACATGTCTGTATATTTCTACCCACCAGCTTGTGGTCCTTCTCTGAGTGCTCTTCCGGAGAAACTTGACTACCTGAGAGCGAGCTAGAAGTAACCCCATGCTGCAGAAGGCCCACCTCGTGATATCTTGAAACCTTCTTGACGGGAACCGCTTTAAGCAACTGCCTGTTTTGGCCTATTTAGGGCTGCATTTGCAGTGCTGATGGAATCAGCCCAACCAGGGCTGCAACTACTTGCTCCAGCCAGGTTGGGCGTGTATCTGCCGTATTGATGACATTGAACTAAACTGGCACAGTCAGGGCTGCACCTACTGTATCGCGGCATTGGCCTGGTCCTACTTGGGTGTCTTCTGCTGTACTGACTGGAACAACCCGGTCGGGCCTTAGACCTGCTTTAAAGTTCCGCAGGGAACCAGGTCATGTCTACACTCAATGCACCAGGGCCACGTTACTGCAGAGTTAGAGCTGGGCGGCTGACCGCACAGAGACGCAGCTGCACTTGGCTAATGCGGTGGCCCCTGAGATTGTCCCCACTTGCTAAAGGCCCATCCACAGAAAGGAATTTGAGGCTGTTGAATACGCTCCAGGGGAGAACCACACAGTATTGCTTTATCCAACCCCCCGCCAGAAGTAAAAGACTTGAAACAAAGTGTATTGAGTGCACATTTGCTTTAGGAGGCAGAGGGGCCATTTGAGACTGAACCTATGACTGATTCAATCATTTATCATAACTATTGGAGGGACCCTCCATCAGGGGTCATTCAGGGAGGATTCAGCATGCAGGGGCTAAATGAGTGTAGCACCACTGGCTCATGTCCTAACTTGAACTGTACAACATTTAATATTGTTGTGTGATTAAAAAATATGTTTTATTCCTAAATGACAAACACTGGTCTCGGAAATGAAATTATTGTGTGTGCTGGCTGATAGTTGAGTACACAGCTTGTGCACCCCACACCTCCTCCCTAAGAAGCTTGTGACAGCTTGGCCTCACTACCCTGATAGCTAATTGCAGAAGGGGTTGCACTTGGATCAGTTTGCAGAGCTATAGTAGGATGGGCCCAACTGCAGTGCTTAATTCTTAAAACAAATTAGTGACAGGGCACTAGTCTGGAGGCCACTGCAGCTTGCACCACACATTGCCCCTGGCATGCTGCCAATGATAGTAACTTGCAAAAAACACAGTTGATGGACAGAATGCAGAACAATGTCTTACATTCACCCCAGTGAATGTAAGACATATGGGGCAAAACGCGGGTCGGCTGTGAAGAACCTGGTCTTAAAAAGAAATAAAGATTGATTTGTATCTACACCAAGTGGTTCCTTTTGGATTAAAAAACTGTATTTTTGTGCGCAAATTGCACATGGATGAATGAAACTAGTGATGATGTGCACTGATATGATTTCCTGTTTTAACAGCATAACTACTAACCATCTCACTCCTACAAGTGTGCCAATTTGGACTATTTCGGGGCCCCTACAAGTGCTTGGGTGGCAGGTAATAGTCATTTAAAATGTATTTTGAATTAATACTTAACTGTTGTTGTGCTCATCTCTAAATCAGCCAGACAGCTCCACCTTGTGGCAGACTGTCACAAGCCCTGGTGCTGACAATTAAGTGCTGGTGTCTAGGCAGGAGGCTAGGCAGATGGAGCCCGGAACAGGTGATGAACTTGTACAGCTCCGTATCATGCTCCAAAGTAATCTATGGGGCAGAAGTATGGGGCTTCGTGAACACCACTAGAATCCAACAGGAAGAAAACAAATATCTGAAATCTATCCTGAGGGCACCACCCAGTACCGCTGGAATTATAGCACATAGGGAGCTAGGGAGGCCATACTTGGATGACCTGGTAAAACTTAGGCAAATTGTGGCCTGGTTAAAAATATGGGTTAACCCGGATGCGCATCTCAGTAGAGAAATTCTATTGGACTGCTTGGATAGGGTTAAATGTATGCGCATTCCCTGGCTCAAATATGTAAAGAACACCCTCGAGGAATTAGGTTTTGGAAACCTCTTCACGAACCCTACAACAATTTTAGCCCAGCACAAGAAACAAGTAGGGGAAATTTTCCTAGAGCGGAAAAGCCAATGCAGAGCTGAGGCTGAAGGAGCTAAAAAGGCTGTGAGGGCCCATAACCTGGTGAAGAGCGTGGAGGGTATGGAGCCTTATCTGTACTTCATGCACAACGCACAGGATAGATTTCTAATGTGCCGTTTCAGACTGAATTTACTTCCATTTATGTTGGCTTCACCAGCAGGTTTCACCACATCAATTGAGCAGAAGGGATCCTGCGGCTGCGACAACAGGTCTCCGCAGGATTCCCTCCACTTTGTTTTGCTTTGTCCTTATTTTTCTATGCCCAGGCGCAGATTTCTTGTAAATATTTTTTAAAAAAGCCCAACAGGAACATGCCAGGGATGCATTAGTCTTTTTGCAAAAAGCCTCTGACCCCCTAACCCTGTGCTGTATTATGAATTTTATTAAGGTAGCGGTCCGATTAAGGCTAACTAGGGGAGAGGAATGAAATGTCTTGGATTCTCCATTTTAAAATTGTGGACCTGTATGTTGGCATTTCCATTTGTATCAACTTTGTGTATAAGGATCTTGATTACTGTTTAATGACTTTTTATCTATGTATATATATGTGTGCTTTTATGGTGTTTTTTAATCACCGAATAAAGATTCTTTGAATTGAATTGAAGTGCTGGCGTCAAGCACCAGAAACCACTGGCTTAAATTAAGCACTGGGCAAAGGATACCATTGTCAAAAGATGTCAACCACCAAAGTTGGGGACTATCAGCCTCTAGCACGAAACCCAATGGGAAAATCTGACTACCAATTTGTTGATCTCCTGAATGGTCAGCGTACACTAGTAATGATAGATGATTGCGCCTAATAACTTTTTACTGACTTTTTGGCCACCATCACAGTAGTGACAGTAACACTAGCAATGGACAAAAATTTTGCAATGATGAAACATCGTTTTTACCAAGACTGACAATGTGCAGTCGCTAATTTGCTGGAAAATCGAGGTTCAAATAACACTAAAAATAACAACATGCAGAACACAAGCTAATAAATTGAAAGTTGTTGGACTTGGCCATCTTTCGAAATTTCACACCTAAACGTTTTGCATTTCTCCCAGCCTTTTTCTCTGTGTAGTGTTAGTGGGTTTAGGCCCTGGGCACTTTAGCGCTGTGGTTCAGTGTAAAGTGCATCCGCTCTGTGTTACATTTAGTGAGAGTTGCCTGCCCTCCCATATGAATGCATGGGGGATTCCCTGCTCAGTGTGTCAGTGGTTATTCCTGTTATGAGAGGAGCAGTATGGTCAAGTCTGGTATGTATGAAATTGTGAGGATAAATGCTGCGCAATGATGTGTGCAGATTTATTATGACTATGTGAGAAATGCCACTTTTAGAAGTCCATCATCCCCTTTTGTATCGCTTTGTTCGCCCTAAGTTGGCAGGGTATGCTCAGACGTGAATCCCTTGCTCACTTGGCCACTGGATTCAAGATAGCCTGGCTGATGAGGATTATGAATCCGAAACCGGTTCCAGGATGCTTGTTTCCGTGCCAGGGAAGACATGGCTTGGCAGTTCGGGCTGGACTGTTCCCATGAGGCACAGGGTCAGACTGATTTGCATATGGCCATGTCTGAACTGGGGTGGCTGAGTGAGCTAAAGAATGGTGATGGATTAAACCCAGATCAGTTGACTGGGGTGTTTGATTTGCTCAAACGCTCCGTCCATCATCCCCTTTTGTATCACTTTTAGAAGTAAACAAAGTGCTCCAGGACCACACAGAATTGGTTCTGGCTGGGTTCAGTGACTTGTGACCCCATGAGGTTGTTCAGTTCTTGGGCCATAATCCTGCCGAGGCGTGCTGCTGCTGGGGCCCGGGGGGGGGGGAGGGGCTGCCATGAGGGCTTGCCTCCCTGGGCCCTGCATTGCCCCTTCTTCTCTAAAGACTTTATGGGACCTTTTACTTTGCGTGTGTTACTTCTGGATGTCAAGACGAATCTCTGTCCGTGTAACTAGAGGGAAAGGACTCTGAAACTTTCATCTTTCTTGCTGAAGCAACTACCCAAGGGCCTGATTTGAGCTTGCCTCCTGCCAAAGTCTCAGGGACATTAAACTTCACCCATCAGCTGTCCGGATTGCTATTTGAGGGGGATCCTACTCGCAGGTGAGGCCTCTGTTTAGAATTTCAGAGCCTCTAGTTCTATTGCAGGGAACGCAGGCTGAAAGTCATCGCATCGCTATTGTGGGCCGCCGCAGCTGAGGAGCTGGTGCCACTGAGAGCCCGCATTTGCCTGTGTTACCAAAGTCATCGTTATCACTATTGTGGGCCGCAAATTTTGGTACTGCAATAAAAATGATGTTACAAAAAAAAATCACTATTGTGGGCCGCTGCAGCTGAGAGCCCGCATTTGCATGTGTTACCAAAGTCATCATGTTCGCTGTTGTGGGCTGCTGCAGCTGAGGAGCTGCGCTGCTGAGTGCCTGCATTTGCCGTCCTACGAGAATCATCGCTATCGCTATTGTGGGCCACTGCAGCTAAGGAGCTGTTGCCGCTGAGTGCCTGCACTTGCTGTCCAATCATCGCTATTGCTATCGTGAGCCGCTACAGCTGAGGAGCTGTGCCGCTGAGTGCCCGCACTAGTCCCCACTTCGAGGATCTTGTTACCACCTGCGTGTGCCGCTGGGTGCCCGTCTTTAAGCCCTGTCCCAGGATTATCGTGAGTGCACGCCGCAGCCCGCTACAGCTGGGAGCTGTGGCCGCTGCGAGTCCGCCTGTCATCACCACGGCTTCCTTGTGAGGCTGCGTGCCATGCCCCTTTAAATCTCAGGTACATTGTGCACCCCAGGTCACGTGGACCCCAGCCTCGTACTAAGTTTGTACCACACGCTTTTTGAGTGACTTTATTGCTTTTAAAGTGAATCTGTAATTATGTGCATTGTGGCTCCTTGAGTGCTTTTAGCCTTGTGTTCATTCTATATAAAGATAAGGCATTTGAGCCCCTGTGAGAAGGTCAGTTGGCCAGGGGGACTGTTAGGTTTATAGGGCGCCAGGTCCTAAAGTGATTTATGTGGTGCTAGGAAATGTGATGCATGTATTATGGTTTATGCACCCTGATTTATGCCTTTATTATGGTTTTATGGTTATGAGGTTGTGCATACTGTGTTTATGTTTGAGTTATTTCCTACTGTGAATTATATCCCTAATGTGAGTTATGCTGGTGAGGTTGGCGCCGAATGTGTTACACGCCTAAATGTGATACTGTGCATAATATAATTTGTGTTACAGTGTTTGCCCATAATTGCTGGTTCTGTTCTACGTCTATTATATGTTCTACATTTACTATCTTTACTAAGTGATGGTTCAGACAGTGGCCCAAGTGGCCCTGTCATGTGTATATAATCCCCTGTAAATTTTTCCCAGTGCCAGGTGGCACAGTGTATATTGTGTGATTACTATTCTAATGTGTTGTATGATAATACAAAGGCTATTTTTGATATAACCTTGTGTGGAGTTCCTTTTGTGGTGTGCCTAGTATGTTGTTGCTGTGTGTGTGTTGCGCAATCGCTTTACACATTGCCTCCGGGATAAGCCTGACTGCTCGTGCCAAGCTACCAAGGGGGTGAGCAGGGGTTATATTTGGCATGTAACTCCCTTGCCCTGACTAGAGTGGTGGTTTCTGCCTGGCTTTGGCGCAAGCGTTAGCCAACCAGAAATCCCATTTCTAACAAAAGTTTAATCGAAAACACTCAGAATTCCAAACACGTCATAACAGACAAAGCAGAAGCAGTAACTGTACTAAAGCAATTAGAAGAAAAATCTCACATTTGCAAAAACCAAAGCCCTGAAAATTTTGAAAAAAAAGCTGAACACGAAAGAAGAAAAAACATGAGGAAATGTCAATTGTTGGACTTGGCCCTTTGTGGCTAAAGTTCCTTAAACTTTTTGCCTTCCTCCTAGACCTTTTTCTGACATTATGTTGTCGACTTAGATGCTTTGGGCACTTTGCCACTTCTGATTAGTGTTGAAGTGTAAGTGCACCCTGTATAAAGTGTTATGGTATAAAGTTGTCCATAATTGATATGTTTGCCTTACTAGTAAAGTCCCTAGTAAAGTACACTGTGTGTGCCAGGACTGGTAATGCAAATGCTACTCGTGGGCCTGCAGCACTAATTGTGCTACCCACACAAGTAGCCCTAAAGAGCGAACGCAGGCCTGCCACTGCAGTGACTGCGTGCAGTTTGCTAACTGCCATGTTGTCCTGACAAGTGCACCCACTTGCCAGGCCTTATCCTTCCCTTTACATGCACATCAGATACCCCTATGGTAGGTCCAAGGTACCCCCCTGGGCAGAGTGCAGTGTCTGTGAAAGGTAGGACATGTACTGAGGTGTGTACCATGTCCTAACAGTGAAATACTCTCCATTTCACTTTTCACTGTTGCAAGGCCATCTTGCCCATAGGACAGAATGGGGAAGGCTGTGTAATATGTTTCCAGCCTATCTTCCTATAGGCTTAAGATGGAGAGATGAAGTTTAGTGTGCCTGAACTCACAATTTAATAACACATTTTGTGAAAGTGGTTTTTGCATTGTGTTTAGAAACTGCGCTTTTAGAAGCAGCTGGTTCCTTTGTTCTAACAATTCCGAGTGTCTCTGCCTGGTTGTGGATTCTGTCTGGATTTTAATGTGATAGGATCTGAGAAATGTCTTGACCCAGGGGAGGAGTAGGGGGCAGCAACAGGTTGACCTGCATCTGGAGTGTAGGGGGGAGTAGCAGCCCCTGGAGGTGAAGAGGCCTGGGCTGCTGCCATAAAAGAATGGCTTCACCTCCTGCTGAGTGATTGAGGAACCAGACCCCCGCTAATCAAAGGAAGAAGATGTCACTGGCAGGGAGACACCCAGAACTGGTTTAGACAGGAGTCAGTGGCCCCCTGAACGCAAAGACTTCAAAGACATTTAGAGGTGTAACTATGAGAGTTGAAACCCCTGAACTTTGGACTGATCAAGACGAAAAAGGATTAAAAACTACTTCATGGTCAAGAGGAACCTCTGCCAAGGAAGAACAGCTGAAGAGACTGAAGAGAAGGACTGACCCTTGCTGTGTGTTCTGGGGCTGGCCTGCAGTTTGATGATTTAAGTAAGGAGAGGCTAATTGAATTTGCGGTGTTCTGTGTCCCCCTGCTTGAAAGGGCTTTGCTGTGTGCTGTATCCCAAAGTAACTTGTACCCAAAGGCCCGAGGAGAGCTGGCTCCCTTTTGTGGAAACTCAAAGTTTCCAAGTGTGTCTCAGGGCCGCTGTGTGTGTGTGTGCTTTTTGCTGCCTGAGATCTTTGTAAGCATTGCCCCAGGACTGTGTGGCCCGAAACCCAACCGAGTCTCAGCGATGCTTTGTGCGTGTGCAGCCTGAGACTGCTTGGGGTCCGTGGTGCTGGTTGGAAAGTGCCCTGTGACTGCAGTGCCCCCGCAGAGTGAATCATCTTTGACGCTGCTGTGAAGTTGGTTGTGGCCCAAACCGTCATAGTAAAAGAGGGTGCGTATCAAGATCGCCGCCACCGGCCCGAGCCGCAACTGGCTGAAGGATTTCGTAAAGCTAAGGAAGTCGTGAGGTAATCGTGATCGTTGTTCGCAAGAGGAATCTTCCCAAGACCGTCGGCAACGGAGAAGGCAGCGCCGTAACCTGTCCGGCTACAAAATTGCCTTGCATCGGAGCTGCGTCGTTATCGGGACCGCCCAGCAGGACGTACGACGAGCAGGGAGAGAGAAAGTGAAGCAGCACATCCCCCATGTAAGGTTTGGACTCCGGTCGGGAGCCGCAAGCGTGTGTGGCCTGGGGAGGTGCGCAGGAGGAGTACAGGAGTGCTCCTGTCTCTCTCCCACTGCATCGCGTTAGACGCGCTGAGTCCTCGAGTGGCCAGGACCTGCCCGGCAATACGGGGACGCCCTCGGAAGTTCAGGACTATTGTCTGTGGTTGGGGCCTTGTGGTGCCCGTGCTATTCGCGTCGATTGGTCTGGTATTATTCCTGCCTTACGAACTGCCTTATTACTTGCATTAGGGATTGTATCATTCCTGCATTATGAACTGCCTTATTGAGGATTACTGCATTGAGGATTTAATTATTCTCGCATTATGAACTGTTTTATTACTTGCATTAAGGAGCGTGTTATACTTGCATTAAGGAGTGCGTTGTACTTGCATTACAAACTGCGATATAATGTGCATTGAGGATTAAATTATTCTCGCATTACGAACTGCCTTATTATGTGCATTCGGGATTTAATTATTCTCGCATTACGAACTACCGTATTACTTGCATTAAGGAGTGCGTTATACTTACATTACGAGCTGCCAGATTACATGCATTGAGGATGGCATTATTCTTGCATTACGAGCTGCCTGATTACGTTCATTGAGGATTGCATTATTCTTCCATTACAAAGTGTCTGATTACTTGCATTGAGGATTGCATTATTCATGCATTACGAAGTGATTTAGTCTGACGATACGAACTGCATTACGAACTGCATAGCATTGAACTAGGAATGCATTTGAACATCGGGTACAGCTCATTAATACCGCAAGAACCTACAAGTTTTTGTTGGCCTAATAATCGGCTGCTCGTGTCAAGCTACCAGGGTTGAGCAGGGGTTATCAAAGAGGGTGTCCCTCCTTTCCCTGACTAGAAGCAAGGGTCCCTATTTGGCCTAAGGTAACTGCCTCAGCCAACTAGAGACCTTCAGTTCTAACATCAATGAAAAAGAACAAGGTCGATGACAACTTACAGCTTGGAGAAGGAATGCTTGTGGTCACCCAAGCTCAGGTGAGGGAACACTGTATGAGCAATACCTCTTGAAGCAAAAAGAACTATGGTAACAAAAAACAAAAGTGATGAAGTGATTACAAGAAACAAATCTTTCTTTAAAAACAATCTGTCAGGAGAAACATATATCACACACTAGATGAAAGGAGGAAGCTCATTGGTAACAAAGCCAAGCAGAAGAATGGCAGTATACTTATCAACTCCTATTTGAAGGAGGTCGCTCTTTACAATTGAGACCCTCTTGAAAAGGAACATTCCTTCATATACTCAATAACCCTCTTTCCAAATCTGCATCGCCCTCATGAAATGTTTTCTCCTCCATTCACTTTAGTGGGATCACCCTCTTAAATCTCCAATTGTACCCTCATTCACAGCCAACATGCTGACAGGTTTGTAAAAAAACCATCAATGGGAAGTTTCCCAAGTATGTACACACCAATGCAAGGATGCTACCAAGAAGACTTTGCACATAAGAGGCACATGGAAATTGAATCAGCAGTGTTGTGACCACGGCCTGGTGGACACGGGTTGTCACTACTGTTAGCGCATTATAGTACAGCATTCAGTGTATAACTCACCAGTGACCCCGTACGACCACTCGTTTGTTTATTTATCACCTCTCGAGTCTGAAAGACTGAAACATTTTAGAATAGAGACCGGTTGGCACTCTACAAGCAGATCGCACATGTATGCAACTTTAATAAAGTTGTGTGTCTGCCATTTTAGAGTACTTTTATGACAGCTATCATTATGAAGAGGTGAGACAACTTTACCTGCATTTGGGTGGTGTCACCCTCTTTTAATATTGAGTACCTGCACTTTTAAATTTACATTTTAAGCACGGAATACGATCGCCGTCTTTGCACACCCCCAAAGCCATCCGAACGCGGTTTATTCCCGGGCTTCAGCTCATTCGAGAGCCAACAAGTTGACAGATAAGAGTTTCACTTAGGGCCCGTCTATTTCTGGGGTACTCTGTCCATTCCAGTCCGCGAAATAGAAAAATATTTTTTCCAATGAAAACGTTTTGGTTTTTTAATGTAAAATACTGTCCTTGACAACAAAAGTATGTTTCGCTTAACATGCAATAATTGAAAAGTTATAGTAAGGTTAAAGAACCTTTTAGGATGAAATATTTACTTTCAATATAAAGTTATAGTTTAGTCAGTAAAATATTTCCGAAAGCTTCCGCGTTTCTGACATCAGATAGATCGTACTGTGCTACAGAGCTTCTACTAAGCCGGTACTACCAGCAGGTGGCGCTAGCTCGACGCTGGTCAGACACGTGACCCCAAAACGAGGCGTGAGGCGGCATCAAGGGGTGTAGGAGGGAGACGTGCACGCAGCGTTAGAGCTCGTGTACGAAGAGGAAGTCAGAGGAGGACGCGCCGAGGGCGGAGTTGTGGTCTGCGTAGCTACCATTGGTCGTGGCCGAGACAGAGGAGAGGCCGGGGGAGGGCTATGATTGGTGGGAAACACACATCAATCGAGGCCGTAGTATTGGAAGCGAGGGGTCCCTAGAGGGGACACGCGCGCCCCGGAGTCATTGTGTCACCCGAAAGTCTCGCTGACTTCTGCCATCTTGAATGGTATATCTGTAGTCACTTAGTGATGCCTGCAGCGCAGAAACTTGAAGGCATTCAGCGTTGAGAAAATGTGAAGCGCATCCCTCAACTATGGAGAACGCAGACACGATCAAAAATATTTACGTTACCACGTTCGATGAAATTGCTAACCACATAGAAGGTCATTGCTGAAGTCGAAACACCTAAAATGTTTAAAGCGAGAGCAGTATAAAAAAAACGCCGCCGTCAACCTTCCCAATCCGTTTAATTGTTTTCAATCGGGTAGACAGATCTCTTTGTGTCAACAGGTACATAGAAATAATACAAAATAAAGGCATCATGACAGAAAAGGATCACATGCACTATTCGAAGACTTCCCATGTTCAAACTGCCTTCAAGCGAAATACAACTAACCAGTTTAAGAGAAAGAAACATACCTGTCAACTTTTCAAAACCAAAATGAGAGTGGTATCTGGTGCTAGGGTTGTCTCTGGCTCTGAAAGCCTGTGCATGAGACACGCCTTGAAAATATTTGGCATGTAAATTATGCAACAAAGATCGTTTTGGCATATTATAAGATGCCTTCAAAATCCCCCAAAATCAATCAATCAATCATAACACTTGTATAGCGCGCTACTCACCCGGAAGGGTCTCAAGGTGCTTGGGGGAAGGGGTCCGCTACTGCTCGAACAGCCAGGTCTTGAGTTGTCTCCTGAAGGCGAGGTGGTCCTGGGTCAGCCGAAGGTGGATGGGGAGGGAGTTCCATGTTTTGGCCGCCAGGTAGGAGAAGGATCTGCCTCCGGCGGTGGCTCTTCGGATGCGTGGTACGGCGGCGAGGGCGAGGCTAGCAGACCGTAGCTGGCGGGTGGGCGTGTAGAAGGTCAGGCGGTCGTTGAGGTACTTGGGGCCCAGGCCGTGGAGAGACTTGTGTGCGTGGGTGAGGAGCCTGAACGTGATCCTCTTGTTGACGGGGAGCCAGTGCAGGTCCCTCAGGTGGCCGGAGATGTGGCTGCGTCGGGGGGTGTCCAGGATGAGACGGGCGGAGGCGTTCTGGATGCGTTGGAGTCTTTTCTGTAGCTTGGCTGTGGTTCCGGCGTAGAGGGTGTTTCCGTAGTCCAGTCGGCTGGTGACGAGGGCCTGGGTGACCGTCTTCCTGGTTTCGGTCGGGATCCATCGGAAGAATGTACTTCAGCTTAGTACATCAGATTTTTTGACAAGTATTTATTAACCTCTTCGCCGCGGGGGTAATTCGAGCATGGTCCGTCCGGTTAGGGGATATCCAATGGTGGAGGCCCACCTGGAGTTGTTCCACGTGGAGGGGGTGGAGTCAAGGATGAGGACTTGTGTCTTTTCTAAGTTCAGTTTCAGGCAGCTGTTCTTCATCTAGGTGGCAACAACGTTCATTCAGTTCTGTTTGGTGATGTTGGGTTCGTTGGTGAGGGAGATGATCAGCGTAAGAGAGGGTGTTGATCCCGTGGTTCCTGACGATGGTTGCAAGGGGGGCCATGTAGACGTTTAAGAGAGTGGGGCTAAGGGAGGAGTCCTGGGGCACTCTGCAATTGGTCTCTTATTGGTTCCGAGAGATAGGGAGAGAGTCTAACCCGCTGAGTTCTGCCGGTAAGGAAGTACCATTTCCAGTCAAGGGCTTGTCAAGGATGCCGGCATCGTGGAGTCTGGTGGCTAGGGTGTGGTGGGAGACGATGAGGGCTGCCATTTCGCCCTGGTCGAGGAGGGAGCGGATGTCATCGGTGGCGGTGAGTAGGGCGGTCTTGGTGCTGTGGTTGCTTCGGAATACGGATTGGGAGATGTCCAGGATGTTGTTCGCTTTGATGAAGTTTGCTAGCTGGTTTTTGATGGCCTTTTTGATGCTCTTGACTAAGAAGGGAAGCAGGGAGATGGACCTGAAGTTCTTGAGGTCGGTCAGGTCTGTGGAGGGTTTCTTCAGGAGGGGATTGACTTCGGCGTGTTTCCAGTCACTGGGGAAGGTGGTGGTCTCAAAGGAGCAGCTGATCGTCCGATGTAGTTCGGGTGCGACGGCAGAGGAATTTAGAAGAATGTGGTGTGGGCAGGGGTTTGATGGCGCTCCCGAGTGGGTGCTTTTCATGTTCTTCAAGGCTCCTTCTGTCGTGAGCAGGATCCATTTGGGCAGGGTCTGTTGGGTGATGTCACAGGAGGGGGGGGGGGTCTGGAGTGGTGAGGTTGTCTTGGTTGTCAAGGTTGTCGTAGATCATTTTAATCTTGTGGTGGAAGAAGGTGCTGAATCTGTTGCAGAGGTCTTGGGAGAGTGGGATGTCTGTTGCTTCACTTAGGTTTGGCAAATTCCTTGATGATGAAGAAGAGCTCTTTGGTGTTGTGTGTGCTGGTGAGGATTCTGTCTTGGTGGGATTTCTTCCTTGTGGATTTGATGAGTTGGTGGGGTGCTGTGGAGGCTGCTTTGTAGGCGGCATGGGTATCCGAGGTTTTGTTGTTCTTCCATGTCTTTTTGAGTCGTCTGCATGAGCAGTCCAAAGTAATGTCCAAATTAGGAGAGTACTTCATGTGTTGGTTGCCCATCCTGACCTTAGAGACATGTCTGGGTCTCTCTCCATTTGCATGTGGCGTCCTCACCTGTCATGAATTGCTTACTAAGCAAAAAAAAAAAAAGCAGAAATATTGTAAGTTTACCAGGAGTTCAACATAGGATAGGGACGCACACTTTCCAGAGCCAAGGAGGGTACATACCTGTCCCACCAGATGTGGTATCAGATGATACTGGACCACTTCATTTCTGGTAGATCTGAGCGTGTGCTCTTGACACCATGAGCTGGCATTACCTGTTGGCTTGTAGTAACCGCCCTGTGCCGGCAAGATGGCCCAGTGAGGTAATGCTCACTGCTAAAATCTCCAGTGAACTGAAGCTCACAAGTTGGAATCTTGGTCGAGCAAGTTCAAACTTTCATCCTTAATTGGTTAATAACCGGAATATCCTTAAGTTAGATTATTTTACAGTGCTTAGAAATCGACAAGAGATCTTAATGTTGCCTATTTTCCAGGAAGATCTCCACCAGAGAATATTTTGGTTCACTGTACATTTAAACCCTATGTCCATTTTTCAACAGTGTGACACTGTCCTAGTTCTTCACTTGTACCTTACAAAAAAAACGAAAATATTTTCAATGTAGTGTAGAAAATCACAATTCTAGATCTGGTGATTACAAATTACGGTGCCTCTGTACAGATCTGTACACTTTAGCAGCTGATGAGTCCCCATTACATTAGAACAGTGCGCATCCAAGGTAATTACGAGATAAATAGCTAATTTGTATGCAACTGGCATAGCTGCAGTAAGAGAGCAGACGACTTTAGGTATTTTGCGAATTTAAAGAAATTTTGAAAATTATTGAAAGGAGCTACATAAAATGACTTAAGTGTGCCCATGAGAAAACTTGTTAGTTCCCAAAGGCAAGAAATAAAAAAAAAAACTGTTTGTATGTTTCGGGAGAACACAAAAAAACAGTAACCAAATTTAAAAAAAGGAAGTAACCTATTTAGAACATTCTGACCTGTTAATGTCTACTCTAAAGTACCTCTATTTGCCCGGAAGAGAAGAACAGATACTAACTAATAGGAACATAGAGAATCACATATTTCGGAAAATACTTTAATTAAAATGCACGGACGTTCGGACCATGGGAGTGTCAGTACTGGGTGCAAACTGGCCCTCAACAGGCATGCCCGATTCAACTGTTTGATACCGTGGCCGAGGGCTTAAATAGCTCGAGGAACTGCACAATCTTTTGTTATAAAAACATGAAGTCCGGATATTGTTGGATTGGCACATACAGATACAATTGTTCGTACAGAAAAAACAGCCATCTCAAACATATAATCTGTCTTGCAAATTTGCTTTCTAAAACAAGAGTAAATCTGTACGCATTTCCCTGCCTATATACCATCTACTCAGTATATGATGTTTTCGATATAAAAACTTTAAAACTCTAATAAACTATTCACAAACCATTGACGTTGCAATACATAAAATGCATTGGGAAGTGTCCATCAGATACATAATGGTCAACCGCTAAAAGGAAAACAATGTGTCCTGATTGCTAAGGACTTTAAGGCATACACTTGCAGAATAAATTTCCATTTACTACGCCTTCCAAAAAGAGGTTTTAAGGAAAAGGACCCAGGCTACTGTCCTCACTCTTGTTAATGATAGCCCCCAGGAATACCACCTTGTCTCTAAAAACACCTATTTAGCATTATTACCAAAAGTGAGAGATAGAGAGAGAGAAAGACTGTCTGTGTGTGTGTGTCCGCGTGTGAGAGAATCATAAAGAGCTCTCTCTTTGTTCCCCTGTTAGGGTTTACTTGAATTTTTAGAACACTCAAGGCAAAAAAAGGGTAGGTCTAATCAATCTATTTCTCAAGGACACATTTAAAGTCAGACTAAAAACACCTCTGATTATTATTTATGCCTCTGCTTTATAATACAAGAAAATACCTCTCATCTACTCCATCTAAAATGCATAAACCTGGCTAGAGGGTGGCAATTACTGGAAATAAAATTTATGAATTGTCAAGCATATCTCTGCACCCACCCAGAACTGCACACTGCTTGTGACCCCAATACTTAATTTGAGGCGGTGGTTGAACGTGGGGGCCACCGGCACTCATTTTTGGGAACCAGCATTTTATTTCTCTGCATTAGACATTTTCCTAAAGCAAGAAGGTGAAAAGCACACAAAGCGGGAAGTCAGAGGAAGAGCAAGACAGAAAACTGTCATAAATGGAGTAAGTAGGAACCTGAACCCGTGAGATAAAGGTCCCTGGAGTGTCTTGTGGTGGATTAAAGAGGCATGAGGTAGATTCTAGATTATGCAGACTTGGTATTTGGCACGCCAACAGGTAATTGCTCAGTCCGCTAACTTCCTAGCACCAGCACTCATTCTTTCACAAATTAAGCACTCTGCGAGCCAAGAGAGAAAAAAATAGATTGCATAAATATAAAATAGAATATGCAAAGATTACATAAGAGCGTGCCTTTATCCCCGTCAGTCTTCCAAAAATCTACTTGTCCAGGGTGACTTATCTTTAGGGACTATGGCCTGCGCTAGCGAGAGAGCATGAGCGCGCAAAGAACAGGTGTTATGTTCACTCAGAAACTGAATGAACAATAAAAATTCCATTAAATCTTGTTTTTATCTGGTCTCATTTGCTCTGCATTCAAAGGCAAAGCTCAAACGTCAGCCCATGTTTTCTAATGGGATGAAAACAAAACAGAACACTTTACTTGGTGATGTCCAAATAAGAAAAATATTGTCTGAAATCTGATTTCCACACATTATTGTATGTACCCTATATCGTTTTATAAGTAAAACTGCATGCCAGTGAGAAAGTGTGTGGCCATTTCATTGGAAAATGTGCTATCTGTAAAATAATGTGCACTACCCCATCATGCTTTGGTACCTTATTTATTTAAAATGACAGTTTTTAAACATGCAAGAACAAACAAGGGAGATACCCTATGTACCAATATGGGACAGGGTAAAGTAATCTTAAAAAAGGAAAACAGTCCCTAAGTTTAAGGATATCCCTTATGTCGAGGCGTCCCTTGTCTTAACTAATCCAGTGGGACTCCACCCGACTCAAAGAACAACCCTATGGTCAAAAAACAGCAATAAGACTCAGCTGACCAATAGCTAAGCGACAGTTTTGTTTGGTACTCAATGTCATATATAAGTCCTGTAGCATTACAAAAAACAATCCTATGTGCATATATCATAAAAACAATGGTTTATTAAAAAAAAAATTAATTACAGTACATAGAATTCAATATTGCACCAACATACAAACAATTACATTAAAAACCAAAAAGTCGACGCGGCGTTTCGGTGTCTTGAAAGGATAGGTACACCTTCTTCAGGACTGTTTTTAAAATCACAAAAAAAAAATGCCACAATTACAAATATTTTCAGACTTATGACAGAGTACCTAATTTATCTTAACAAATAATCTTTGTATCACACATTGGAATGAAACAGATCTGCGGTTCAAGCATTCATTATAGACTTATACCTCAGTCTTAAATTGTCTTATTGTTCAATTCAACTCAATAGTCTTATACATTAGTGGTGCGTTGCCTGTCCACTGTGTTTCATTACTTTGACATTTCATGATTTACAATACCTTTAGTTACTAAAAAAGAAAACAAGAATTCAATCCCTTTTTCCCGGTCATATCCCCGCCGGTTTGCATGATCAAAACCATTCTGGCCTTTTCACTTTGCCTTAATTATAAAGGGTTATGACAAGTCATATTATGTGGCCATATTGTCTCACCTTCTAACTCTAAATGTCTAGTCAGTAGTGATTCTATCTATAGTATCTATAGCGATACATGCACATAGGATTGTTTTTTGTAATGCTACAGGACTTATATATGACATTGAGTACCCAACAAAACTGTCGCTTAGCTATTGGTCAGCTGAGTCTTATTGCTGTTTTTTGACCATAGGGTTGTTCTTTGAGTCGGGTTGTGTCCCACTGGATTAGTTAAGACAAGGGACGCCTCGACATAAGGGATATCCTTAAACTTAGGGACTGTTTTCCTTTTTTAAGTTTTTAAACATGAACTGAGAAACATTTCTGCCCCCACCCTGGTGCTCATGCTATCAGTGAACAACGAGGCAAGTCAGAGGTAATGTATACCACATAGGATAGATTGTCATTATACTTGAAGCAAATGTTTGATCTATTAAATCAAATTTTTTTTTATAGAGTAGATATGCTGAACGCACATATTTGAAGCTTCTCTCATATGTAATAATGAAGAAAAAGGTAACTCGGTGAATTAAAATATTTGACTAGGATCACACAGAGCAAGACCAGTTTATATGTGTAGCGCATTACTGTTAGGTCAAGTGGATTATTCTAGTCATTAGACCTGCAGGTCTGATTACATTTTTATAGTTTTTCGAGGGCTGCACTTGTCCCTCTAGGATTATTTGTTTAACGATTTTTTGGCATTCTCACTTGTATGTAAAACACTGACTTCATATGGTTGGAATATTAAGTCACCCAGGGCCATATGTATCATCAACCTGATTTGCGATTTTGAAATAGCGATTTTTTTGAAATCGCTGTTTCAGAATCGCAAATAGGGATGTATGTACAAATTTGTTTGCAAATTCTTAGTATTCCTTAATTGCGATGAGCAAATTGCGAATCGCAATTAAGGAATACTTTCCCATTCATTTCTATGGGCCAGGAGGCCCATAGGAATGAATGGGAAGTTATTCTCAATTTGCGATTCGCAGATTCGCAGATTGAGAATCGCAAGTTGAGAATAATTTAAGGGTGCAGGGGTGTCCAAAGGATACCCTGTTGCACCCCTGAAATAAGCATGGGTGCACATGTGGCATGTATGTGCGTCACATGGCACTTTGAAAAACGCAAAATTGTGCACTTCAAGTTGGTGGTAATTTGCGATTCCTTAAGGACAATTTCGATTTTTTTTTGCTTCATACATTGCATTTAAGGAATCACAAAATTTGCAATTCCTTAAATGCAATTTCAAAATAAGGAATCGCAAATTTTGAGATTCCTTGTTTTGCACCAGATTTTCCTTAATACATACCATTTGGCAAATTCGCATTCGCAAACGCATTTGCAAATGCGAATTTGCTTGATACATATGGCCCCCCCAATGTATTTTAGGTGAATTAAACCATTTATACTGAAAAATGTGATGGTTACTCTGTGAAAAACTGCCTGTGGTGTTCAATCGGCGAGACTCCAAACTTCTTAATCCATTTCATATGAAAAACATGAAAATTCAAATTAACAAAATATGGGCGGGAGACAAACCCACATTTCCTATAATATCTATTTCAGATTTTTTTCTATACAACCTATGAGTTGCAGAAGAGAGTCTAAATATTGTCTGTCCCTTTTGTAAAAAAAGGTCTTGGTGATTCCCTCCTTGTTATCTAGAAAACATTTGCGTGGACCTTTTCACGTATTAGAGGAAAGTTGTAATTTTAGTGCAGTACAAAAGATGTAGCTCTCGTGTACCTGGATCGCTGCAAAAACGTAGATTCTGGAAGTGTGGCGATCTGGTTCATGCCTAACAATGAAGGATTAGATATTAGGTATATGTCCTTATTTAAATATGAGAGGTCATGTATCACAGATTAAAATGCCATTACAAATATGGCACTGTATGGTCACATTTTAATAAGTGCAATGTTTATTCATGTTTTCTTTTTCTTCTGGATTGTGGCTTTTTAGTGATGAGGAAATGGGAAGAAAGTGTTATTAGTGGTTGACTAGTGAATCATATAGGGTGTATCTACTGCTTGTGTTGTGTTAATGCGATGTTTAGCTTTCTGTACCTGCATGCAATATTTATTAAAGTATGATTAAAACTACTTCCTTCTAGATTGTTGATTTTCGACCAGAACTCAGTCACCAAGTTGCATTTACAAAAAACATGGTCCTTAGCTCTTGCTCATCCTTTCATTATTTGTTTTCCTTAATTTTCTGTCTTAGAGCGAAAGCGCTATCCATAACTTCTAGCAGGGTGTCGCGCTGACGATTAACTGAACTACCCGCATTCTGAAAGGAGAGCAGCAGAGAAGATAAGCGGGATCCATTGAAATGTTCTCACTGATCTGAAGATCAACAATTTTATGTCCAAGTACATGTTTTTCTACATCAATGATTGTTTTTGTCTCAGTCTTTAGGAAGGAGGCTATGGCCTCACCCTTATTCCGAGGTCAGTATGTGCTGCTCAAAACCACATGTTTCAAGGTAACCCTGAAATTGCTTCCAAAAATAGAGGAGAGTTCCAAGGTCACCACTACATTAAGTTAATTGTATTCAGCAACCTAGAGGTGCCACCAGAATGAGGACATAAAACGATGACAGACGGCAACAAATTGACTTTTCGCCAAGTGCAGGATAGAGCATAGGGGCTCTGAAAATCCTTCTACTGGATCTGGGGGCTCTAACATATTTTGACTCTTCTTGAAATTCTTTTAGTGGCCAGAATTTACTTCTATATCTTATCTGATCCCAGGTATTCTGACGCACAATTTCTTATGGATACCTGAGTATTTATCTACTATTGCGAACAGTGTCTACCATATTTAACTGGCCACGTACGCAGTGTTTGAGTGCCACAGAGGCGACTAGTGCTGACCTAGCTGGCTGCCTGGCAGGAGGATTCCATTGATTACTTCCTCCACGTTTACATCTACACTAGGAAACTTTACTTTTCCCCCTGACTGTAAACATGTTTTAACGGAACTATCCAACTTCATAAGGATTAAGATATATATTAGGGGCAATACAGTACCATTCCTTCTTCAGTTACTCACAGTTCCTGTTAGCCAACAGTCTCTATGTTTCTGCGTTGTATCTGTGATTTTTTTCATCTATTTTCTCAGTGAGGTTGAGTGAGGATTTGGTAGCATCATAGCATTGTGAGGCTGTGCCACTTTTTCCTGCTTCTGTGATTTCACCATTGTATACACTTTTTAGTATTAAACTTGAGTACATGTGAATTATTTGAGCTCCTGTGAGGTCTCCCTTGGTAGCAAGTTTTGGGTGCCTCAAGAGATAGGTTGCAGTGTTTTCAGTGCCTGTTCAATACTTTACATTGAACTGATATACTTTCAATTATACGTACCATGTCTCAACATGTAACAGCAGACAAGGGGCCCTGGAACATCAGCTGTAGTGGATTATGATTTTGATCACTGTGAAAGGATGTCCATACACTTTTTCGATTTGAAAGTTCCTCTTTTCCATAGGCATGAGTGTACTTGCTATGGGAACTGCTCAACATCATGGCCTTTCAGTAAGGCAGCTTCTATGCCTATTTATTTGTTTTTTGGCAGCGTGAAATAAAAGACTAAATATCGCACACAGCATCGTCATTTTTGGATTGATATATTTAGACTCAGCTCGAGAAGTCTCTGCAGGCGACGCGACTCTCGTTAAGGAGGGGCAGCGGATGCTCGGGTAACATGCTGTTATTCGAAGAGACTGCCACCCCCCACATCGCTGGAAGGCTGCGGACCCGATACTGTTGGAGAGTCAGCCCCGGAGAAGAAGGAGCGAGTCGGATGGTCGGAGGACGTTTCAGATGCGTTTTTCCTGAAACCCGGGTAAGACTGACTGAAGAGTACCAGCGGGGGAGAGAGTGAAGCTTCGTTCTATGGTGATTTAGCAGGGGAAGAGCAGAGCGGTTGCGATAGCAGTGAGATACACTGCAGGATTGAGAAATGTATGCCACGAGGTGAAAGAGCGCGAAGAGGCAGCTCTTCAAGTTCTTACAGATGAATGCATGGTCTCAAGTGATTTGACAAACCCTAATACAGGGGGAACCCCTCAAACTAACCTATTGATACGTTTAAAAAGATTGGAAAAACTCCAGCGTACAGAACTATCGAAGTGGTGGGAGTCCAAGTCTTTGCCAAGGTACTTGGAAGTAGAACGTGTCCCAAGAGCCCTTAGAGTGATGGTGGCTCCTAGTTACGAGGATCCCAATCCAGAGATGCATAAAGAATGGGCAGCCAACAATAATGATTCCTCAAGAAGGATGTTAGGCATATTGATAAAATATGCGGACATTGATAGGCAAAAGATTCTGGAAGAAATAGAAAACTTGCTGGAAGATTTAAGCAAGGAAGAAGATCAAGATACCATTAGTAAATTTAAAAGCGACATTAAAGAAAGATTTTAAAAACTTGACATTTCGATCAAAGACCGCAAAGCCCAAAAATTCCTCCGAGACAAACAGGATTACGACAGAGAACAAATTTATACCTTTGCCAAAAAATTCGATACTATTAAAAAGCAAAAAATAAAAGACTAAATATCGCACATAGCATCGTCATTTTGGGATTGATATATATGTATGTGTGTATGTTTATTGGAACATATATAATGTTAAACTATTAAGATAATCATTTTAATGCATATTATAATTTACTAGTTTTTTGTAAAGTTTTATAATATAGCAAATATATATCTATATCTATTTATCTATGTATAGATAGATAGATATATAATCAATTAAAAACCATCCCAAATGAACTGGAAAAATGTAAGGAACATACCAATTTAATTACTTCGACATAAGAATATGATCATAAGAGAGACAATTTTAAATGCACATACCTCAAGTGTAAACATTTTCCGTAAATCGATCCAAGCTATGTTGTTATCCCCATAACCCCCTTGTGTGCGTCGGACAGAGTCACGGTGGGCGTGTGCTGACGACGGCCACTGAATAAAATCCCCGCACATTGTGAAAATTCACGCATCCAACAACCCATTCTTCACTTAAAATATGGTCAATAAAATCCTAATTTAAAATTAATTTGACATGAGAAAACTACACCTGGTCCTAAAGAATGACAATATAGGAATTGCATTTTACTAAACATGTTTACATATTACAAACTTTACTAAATAAAAATAATATAATGTTGAATACACAGAAACATAATAATAATATACATTTAAATAATATAAATAAAGCTATAAAATCCTAGGAATAATACTATTCCCACTCTGATCGGTACAACAGTAGGGAAAGCGTTGAACTCAGGAGGGGTAAAATTTACTATTTCCACTCCAGTCTGTGCAACAGTATGGAGAGCGTTGGACTCAGGAGGGGTACACATTACTATTCCCACTCCAGTCGGTGCAACAGTAGAGAAAGTGTTGGATTGCAGAGGGATACAATTTTACTATTTCCAACCCAGTCTGTGCAACAATAGGGAAAGGGTTGGACTACGGAGGGGTGACATTTACTATTCCCACTCTAGTCTGTGCAACAGTAGGGAAAGCCTTGGATGCGGAGGTGTAAAATGTTGTATTCCCACTCCAGTCGGTGAAACAGTAGGGAAAGGGTGGACTCAGAAGGTGTACAATTTACTATTTCCACACCAGTCTGCGCAACAGTAAGGAAAGTGTTAGACTCGGGTGGGATTAAAATTACTATTCCCACTCCAGTTAGTGCAACAGTAGAAAAAGTATTGGATTGCAGAAAGGTAAAATTGACTATTTCAACTCCAGTCTGTGCAACAGTGGCAAAAGGGTTGGACTGCGGAGGGGTGTAATTTACTATTCCCACTCCAGTTTCTGCAACAGTAGGGAAAGCATTGGATGTGGAGGGGTAACATTTTCTATTCCGCCTCCAGTCAGTGAAACAGTAGAGAGAGAGTAGTTCACTTCAAACAACTATATTAAATATCAAGAAATATAAATATGTATATATAAAAAAGAAATAAATATTAAAAAATTACATATTTAGAACAATGTTTAATAAATATTGTAAATTAAAACAAATAATATTAATATAATTGAAATACCACACTTTTTTCTTTTTTCACTTTTTTCTCGCAATCTCAACAACCAACAAATATAGGGGCTTATTACGATGTTGGGCGGACGACACCGTTGTGGAAAAGGAACTGCCCAACCTTAGGGCGGTGGTTCCAACCGCACTATTATGATAGTGGCAGTTGTAAGCCTCCATTTGTCAATGGAAGCTTGTGCAGTGGGCGGAAAAAGGCTTGCAGCACAAGCTTCCATTGACAAATAAACATCCTGCACCGTGTAGCAGGCACCATGCGGTGCCTGCCACACGGTGCAGGGATGTTGAGGGTGGCCAGGCCCCAGGGCTGAGGCCACGGAGGGATAAGGGCCACGCTAGGGGCCCTCAAAGACACTTTCCAACGGCAGTTCCATGTCAGAAAGGCCAGCATGGAACTGCTGTTTGAAAGTGCCATTATAATCCCGACGGTGGAGCTGAGCCTGGGTCTGCCGCCAATGTGGATTATGGATGGCTTCTGATGCACTGACGGGCTAAGCGGGGTTAAGCGCCACAGACGGTCCCTCCGCCTGCTCAATTATAATGCGGTGGGCAGACCGCTTTGTGAGATGTCGGTGCGGCCGACACCGACGTGATGTCGGACCCACCGACATCATAATTAGGCCTATAATGTTATTTACCATTAAAAAGCATAAAACAATTAACACTTAACAATAAATAACAGTTTTTAATGAATTAATAGCTATTTTTCCATTTATTATTACTTAAATACCTTCCTACTATATACCTCTACCAGCTAAACAACACACAAATAAAATATATCTTACTAAATATAATAATTACATAATTATCAATTGTATTGTATTGTAATTGCATTTATACAACTCTTACTACCCCAGATAAGGCATTGAAGTGCTTTTTCGGCAAGTAGCACGCTACTTCGGAAACCATAAAGAATTAGTGGTGAATTAGAATAGCGAAAATATGAAAGTAATTTGAGTGGTGGATAGGTTAGTCAGTTATTTGGATTGAGGATAGTAGAAGGATAGAGAATAGAAAAAGGGTTGCATTTATATAGCGCTTGCTGCCCCTGTTGAGGTGCTGAAGTGCTTTTTCGGCAACTAGCACACTACATTGGAACCCATAAAGGATTAGTGGTGAATTAGTATAGTGAAATATGAAGCTAATAGCAGTCGGAGGAGGCTTGGGGTGAGTTAAAGGGAGGTGGAGGGGGATGAGTAAAAAGGAGGTGGTGGAGGAAGAGTCAGAGGGAGGGTTTAGAAAGACTTGTTTTGTGAGATCAGAATAGTTAAAAGAGGTATGAGATGATACAAGGAGGGGTGGAGTAGGGAAAAGTCTTGAAAGGGTTATTTTAGGGATCATAATATGGTATGGGGTTTGGGATGAATGAGAGAGTGGAGATCATGGATATATTGATAGAAGTATAGGGTGAGAAATAGGGTAGTGCATTCAAAAGAGTAGTAGAAAGAGGTTTGAGATGAGTCAGAGAGTAGAGCTAGAGGATATATTGAGAGCTGTATAGGGTGAAAGATAGGGTAGTGCCTTGGATATGCTGAATTAGAAGAAAAGTAATACATAAGTAAAAGTAATAAATATATAGATCCAAAAGTAATAAAGATATATATCCATAAGTAAATGGAAGGTATATAGATGCATAAAGGAAGGTAGTATATGTAGATTAAAGATACATTTAATAAACCCTGGCTTTCAAGTGTTGTACTTTAAATTTGTTATATACAAAGGCCGATGTTGTAAAACATCGGCCTGAGAAACACACGACGTATTTTGGTGCAAAGGCTCACCTTTGAGAAAATTTCCAGCAGAAACGAAACGCGTCAGGAAAAAGCCCTGTCCTGTTTCCTTCCATTAATAAATCGGCAAATTCCAAAGCTCCGTGTGCGGCTCAAATTCTTTCCAGGTGGGGAGAAGTTGTTAGACATATATATATATATATCTGTTTACGAATGGTGGTTATGTGGGGAAGAGCCAATTCTCGAGTAGTTTTCTGATGATAAGGTGGTTATCGGTGGATCTTAAGTTGGGGGTAAAGAGTTCCATAGTTTGGCTGCTTGAACAGAGAATGATGTGCCACCTATTGTTTTTTTCTTGTATCTTGGGATTTTGAGGTAAGGTGCCACTCTTTGGTGAATGTGCAAGGTGATTTTATTCCTGATTTGTCCCGTTCCATGTATCGCTTCGTGGGTGATACAAAGCAGCTTGAACGTGGATCTTTTGGCAACCGGTAACCAATGCAGGGCTTTCAAGGCAGGGGAAACATGGTCTTGCCGTTTTATATGGAAGAGTAGTCTGGAATCAGAGTTCTGAATCCGTTGTAGTCTTTTCATAGTCGTTAAAGCTGATCCGTGGTAGATGCTATTGGCGTAATCAAGTTTGGCAAAACAAGAGAGATCGTAGCCTGGACCTTGTGTGGAAATTCCAAATGGGAGAAGATTCATCGCAGAGTTTTTACAATAACAAAGCTTGCTCTTCCTAGTTTGTCCACTTGGTCATTCCAAGATTTCTTACTTCCTTCGATATTTTAGGCGGTGTTCCCAGATCATCAGGCCACGCGGCGAGCGGGTCATAATGTTTCCAATCACCACACGTGAGTATTTTCGCTTTGGAAGCATTCCATTTAGGATGGCTCCACATCATCCATTGATCCACGGCTCTGAGACAACTGATAACAGGCAAGTTTCCAATGTCTTTGGGGCATTGCAGATGAAGGAGTATTTGCGTGTCATCTGCATAGTTATAATAACATGATGGAACCTTATTCGGTACCAATTCAAGCCGAATGAATCCAATGAATTACATTTTTATTCCTTAATCTCTTGTTTATCCATATATTACTCCATTACTTTCACCTTTTTCAATAGGTTGCTTCAATTTCATTTTATTTATTCAAGTATTTTGAAAAGATGTTCACACAAACACAGATTAAGGAATAAGAATTGAATTCATTGGATTCATTCAGTTACATGGCTGTGCGGCTTGAATTGGTACCGAATAAGGTTCCATCGTGTTTTTGTTACATTAAGCAATGGGGCACGCACGCCAATATAGTTCTGAAGCAGTTAAAGTTTTCTAAACAAATTGGGAAGACGTTGGTGTGCATCTTACCACTCCTCACGCTCATCTGCATAGTTATAGCACGTGAGGTAAACATGATTGATCAGTGCCGATAATGACTTCATGTAGATGTTGAAACGCATGGGTGAAATAATAGAGCCTTGAGGGACCCCTGCTTTTGTGAAGTAGGTTTGGACGAGGAAGGTGGGGTATAGATAGCATTGGTTCTGTTGCGAAGGTAGGACATGATCCAGTCTAGATCTGTCCCCTCTATGCCGTCTTTGTTCAGTCTTTGTAGCAGAGTATCATGGTCAACTGTGCCAAAGGCAGCCGCGAGGTCCAACAGAAGTAGCGCCGCAACCCCATTGCATTCAGCTGTGATCTTCAGATCATCCCAGATGACAAGGGGGGCAGATTCTGTGCCTCTTCCCGGACGGAATCCCGTTTGTAAGTCTGAAAGTATGGCATTCTCTTCAATGAATTGTGACATCTAGGCAAAAGCTGCTCTTTCTATTAGTTTGCTCAGGAAAGGCCATTTGAAATTGGTCTGTAGTTGTCAGGGTTCAGCGGGTCCCAGTTTGTTTTCTTCAGTAATGGGCGTATGAATGACTTTTTGAGTTCTTCTGGATATAGTCCAGTATTTAAGGAGTTTTTAATGATTCTCCTTTCTGGAGTGGCAGCGGAGGTTGTTAGAAGAATTGTATTGAAGATTTGCTGTGGAACGGGTTAGAAGGGCTGCCAGTAGGCCCCTTGCTTTGACCAGGTCCATAAGTTCATTGTGTGAAATGTGTTGGAAAGAATGGAGAGGCTGGATTAGACTATTCTTGGATTGTAGCTTTGTAAAAGGTTTAGTGCTGATGCTTTGTCTCTGTTTTAAGTATGAGTCCATGGTGTCTGCTTTGTCCGTTTAATGATTTGCTAGTTTGTCTCTAAACTCTTGAGTAATGGGAACGAGCTGCTGCTAGGCAATTTGGTTTACAAATTTCTTTGAGAATTGTATAGAATTCTTTATTTGCACATTTAGCATTTTGAATTCTGTCTGAATAGAATTTTTCGGGGGCTTTTTTGATAGCTGACTTGTACTATTTGTTCATTTTCTGTAGGGGTAGTTTGCCTTGGTTGGTATTTGTTTTGAGCCAGGCATGTTCCAGCTTGCAAATTTGTTGTTTTATTTCTTTTATCTCTGTATTTCTCCAAGGTGATTGTTTTTTATTGTTCAGTTGTGTTGTTTTTAGTAGTATCAGGATATCAAAAGTTTCCTGTAGCCACTAATATAGTTTTTGAGCAAAGTTTTGCTTAGTTTTGTTTTATGTTGGAAGGCAAGCAAATGGTGGTATGACCATGTGACCAGAGTCATCGTTTGAAAGGTAACTAGTTCTGTATTAGAAAAAATTACAACTAGGATTGTCCAGCGATGTGTGTGGGTTTGTGGACGATCTGATGTAGGTTCAGTGCTTTTAAGCCAGCGATGATTGTTCACGGATGGGGCATATTTGGTTTGACAAACCAAATGTTGAGGTCTCCCAGATTACATAGGTTGGATTGTAGTGTTATCAGGTTTGAAACCGTGTCTACGAGTGCATCTGGGAATGTTGCCTTGCAAGGTGGATCTGTAAAAGAGCAGGTAGTTACAGGCGGAAGACAGGGTAGGATTGCATCTGGTGAAAAGGGCCTCACAATCTTTTATGGCGACATTGTCAACTTTTGTGAAATGTAATGTTTGCGTGAACACAACAGCTAGCCCACCTCTTTTTTTGACTATACGATTTTGGCTGACCGTTTGATAGCCTAGAGGAATGGCTTCATGCAGGACTGTAGCCATATCATCTCTCAACCATGATTTAGTTATGAATAGTTCTTAGAGAGTGATCACTCATTTTAGTACACAGTTTAGAGAATGTGCTTTGTTTATAGTGTCACTTAGATTTTTAGTGAAGTGAGCAGTATTTTGTGGGCTTGAAGCTGGAGAGTCCTTAGTGTTGGTATTAAGTTTATGATCATAGAAATCGTGTAGCTTTCCTGTATTGTTTTATTTGTCCAGCAGGCTAAGAAGGCATTTTGATGGGTCTGCGTGTGTAGGTGGTGGAGACGGTCTTTGAGATAGAACAATTAATAGTAACTAACTAATAATCCAATCATTATACTTAACTTCCCACTATTTATCCCTACAAACCCAACAACCTGCACCGAATGTATAAAACAAAAATCTTATTTTATAATTAATTATGAATTAAACTATTATTAATTAACTAATAATAAATTAATTGTATTTAATTAACTTTCCACCCTTACCCCTACAAATCCAATAACCCACACCTGATATATAGTTGAAAAAATATCTTCATTGAACAATTTACATAATTTATTATCAATTACAAATTATTAATAATTACATTTAATTACTAATTATTATAATTAAATTCCTTCACACCCTTTTACCCTACAAAAACTACAACCCACACCAAAAATGTAAATACAAAATTAAATTATTGCACAATTGACTTAATTATCAATTAAAATAATTAAAAATAAGTACAATTTAATGATTAATTAATTATAATGAAATGAATTCCCACTATATACCCCACACAAACCCCACAACCCGCAGCTAAAACTTACCCAATGGGCAACAAGTTCTCCTTTCTTATCACCCACTGAGCAGGCAAACGTTTGGACAACATTGTTCCTTCTTTGATCCACAAAAAGCAGGAGTAGTCATAGTAAGCTCCTCGTCCCAAAAAATAATATAGCTACCTGTAGGAAAATGATGAAGTTAGAACAGAACTATAGGTTTTATATATGATGGCTGTCCATAGAAGGGTGTACATTCGTAATTGCCTCCAGCAGGCCTCAGGTCTCACTTTCTTGGCAAACTCCTCTCATTACTGTATGGTAAGATTCCAATACATTTGTGGCTAGTACTGATGTTCTGGAGCAAGGTCACCGGTTTTGGCTACTTCATGTAGTAGCTGCCCTTGGCTTCTCAGTAAGCAAAAATGAAAATCCACATGGAAACTGATCATCAATTTCACAACAATCAATTTATTGCCTAGGGTATTCCAAACAGATAAGTTTGTGTAAAACCACTCATTGACGCCTTAGGGCTACTGAGCCACTGGAAAACCACAAAGCCAACTCTTAGAGCTTAATTTGTGCTGCTGATTGTCGGTTCTGGGCACCAGTAATCATTTTTGGGAACCTGGATTTCTATTTAATTATCAGACTTTGACTCAGAGCAAGAGAGAGAAAGAGATAAAAGAATTCTAGAAAGAAGAAGAGAAAGATAAGAAAACATTGACAAAGGGAGATCTCACAATAGTGAGAAAAAGAGACAGCAATTGATGGTGGTGGAAAGAAGACTGTAAGAGATGCAATAAAGAATAGGAAGCCCTGATATTTGGCAATCCCAGAATTCTGCACAATTATTATTATTATTATTATTTTTTACAAATTAAACATTAGCAGCCTCTTGACCACCTGGGTTACTCTGGGGCAGAGGATCAGGACCTCGAGTTTCGGTCATGTAGTAGTGCATTTTAGCTCAGGATCTCGAGTCTCTGTCATGTAGTAGTTCATTTTAGCTTAGTATCTTGAGTCTTAGTCATGTAGTAGTATACTTTAGCTCAGTACCCCGAGTCTTGGTCATGTAGTAGTATATTTTAGCTCAGGATCTCAAGTCTCGTCATGTAGTAGAGCATTTTTTCTGCTCTGGGTCGTGCATCTCAGTCATGTAGCAGTGCATTTTAGCTCAGGATCTCCAGTCTCGTCATGTAATAGTACATTTTAGCTCAGGATCTGGAATCTTAGTCATGTAGTACTACATTTTAGCTCAATACCTCGAGTCTCGGTCATGTAGTAGTGCATTTTAGCTCAGAGTCTCGAGTCTCAGTCAAGTAAAAGTGCATTTTGAGGGGCGTGGCTACAATGCGCTGCAGGATGGCCGCCTGTTGAAGGGGCTCTGCAGGCCGGGCTTCTCTATCCTGAAATTCTACACGAAGCAGCGGGTCCTGCTGCTAAGAAATCCCGCTACTGTAAGCTGAACATGACAGGAATATACAACTAAAGTTTCAGTGGAGTTGAGGACATGGAACGCATGAAAATCGCAGCTACCCATTGAGATCGGGACTGCGGTAGAAAATGGCCACTGTGCCCGATAGCTACTTCGCCTGGCCGGACACCAACTACAGAGAGAATACGTATACCTCCATCCGGAACTGCTGAGTACAGCTGGCGAACGGAGGAGCCTGTGCCCACAGTGTGTGCATGAGCTGGCCTGGGAATACTGCTGATCACCCGTGTAGAGGCAATGCACACACAACCTTGGGGCGACCAAGGCCGCGACAGGTGAGAACCAGGAAGAGCCGACGTACACTGCAGTGTCGGCCGCGGAAGCGATCCTGAGCTGGTCGGGAGCTGAGAAGACGCTCAATGCCGGTGTGCGGAAGAAGGGGCAGAGCAGAGATGTGGTGAGTGGGGTAGAGCAGATGGTTGGGATCGGGCTAGGCTGGGCTTCGCCGCATGGGCCCAGGCCCCTTTCAGCGCCGCACAACTGAGGGGGCTGGGTTACTGGGGTAAGTGCCTGCACTCCACTCGCCCTTCCAGGAGCCATGGCCTTGACCGTCCAGGAGCCTTGACCTGCATTCAAATAGGGGAGGCCTCTGTGCGGTCAACAGTGGTGTGTGGTGGGGGGCTGCTGCTGTGACCCCCCACGCGGTTAATGCGGGGGGGCAATCCAGTTGCATGTGGGCTCACTAGGCCCTTTCTCCTGCTCAGCGGCCTGCATGAGGCCCCCCTTGCCTTATCTTGTGGCTGAAAAGACACCCTCGGCCACGTGTACAGCCTGTACCAGGTCGGGCACACTCGGCGCATAAACATAACATTCTCACAGCGCAATTTTAGCATTTGAGAGGAGAGAAGGCACCCATCAATGTGGCGGGCTGCTGAGGCTCGGGCACTCATAGACTAGTCATCCATACCCAGGGCTTCGCTAGGAGACCTTGGCTGGCCATTCCACCTATGCAGGAGTGGTGCAAGCCCGACACGGACACAAGCTACCATCTCTTTCACCCACGATTTGGGGGCTCTGTGGGAATCCTCCTCCCCGTCCCCCCTCTCTGCCATTCTTTCTGATTGTGATATGAGGCCTTCCCCGAATTACCTTCCTCGGCATGACATGGTCTGAACTGCTGCTCTTTGAAGGCGTAGCTGGCCGTAGCCTTGCACTTGTCGTGATGGGTAAGACTGACCCGAAGCAGCCCAAAATCCCATTCGAGAGCATATGCCAAACATGCACCACGGAAGCGACGTCGGAACTGGATGCCTCACAAGGCTCTAGAGACATGGCGGACCGCCATAAAGAAGATATGCGCTCTATACTACTTGATGTAAGCTGCAGCCTTAAAACAATAGACCAAAAAATTGACACATTAAATCCAAACCTTGAGGCTGTAAAAAAGAGGGTGGACACGCATGAAACTCACCTCGATGTCCTTGAAAACAGATTGTGGAACACTCAGGACTCTCAATCTGAATCTTGCACACAGATTCTAAGCATGGAGAAAGTACTTTCGATCATCAAGGCTAAAAACGAAGATTTGGAGGCGCACTCAAGTCGGAACAACCTCAGAATTCTTGGACTTCCAAAATCAAAAGCGATTCCAAAATTGGAACCCTTAATTGAAAACCTACTGCGCGCGCTATTCAGCCTCGTGCTCTCCCCAGTTATGATTGTAGAGCGGGCTCACAGATCCCTGGGCCCTCGGCCGCCACCCATTGCACCACCACGTCCTACTATTGCAAGACTCTTCAACTATGCAGACAGGGATGTGGTCCTTAGAGAAGCTAGAGCAAAAAAACCAAATCACACACCAGGGTAACCAACTGTCCTTCTTCCCCCACTATACTCCGGCTGTGCAAGCTGCGCACCGAGAATTTGCACCAGCGAAATGACTTCAACAGAACGCCTCCATCACATATGTCATGCTGTATCCAGCGAAGCTGAAAGTCACACACAAAGGCCTAGTGCACTTCTTTACGGATGCCAAGTCGGCTTTGAAATAAACTAAACATATCGGCCCGCGTTCGTCGCCCACACATTTCTCACAACATTCAGCTGCTGAATGGACTCTAAGGGATAATGACTAATGGAGATCACTTTGTATCTATATTATTGCTACTCAGTCCTTTACAATGTTTAGTTGACTGTAATGTTATAATTTCCTGCATTTGTGGTCTTCGGCCCAACTTTTCTCATGATATCTGTTGGAACCGGCCTTGTGGCGTGGTTCCGCTCCCCCCGCCTGGCGGGCCCTGGCCAACATCGCCCCTGTCCTCCGGACTGAAGAGACCCTCTCCAACCCTACATGAGGGCCGCCACCATGGGCGACCCCCGCTCTTCCCCCATCAGGACATGGCGATGCCGACTCGCCCACACTACGGGCCCGATACCTATCCTGGGCCACCCTCACAGGGCGGCCCAAGGATGTCGTCAGAGAGTACTATAAAAACGACGACATCCAACAATGGTTTAAAGACTACGAAGTAGCCATGACCTCACACCGGATACCGTAAAAAGACTGGGGTGCCGGATTGTGGGGGGATTCGTCAACGAAGGAAGAGACGCCCTACTACAGCTTCCCGACGCCAAAATGACCTCCTACGAGCACATGAAAGCCGCCCTTCTTACGCGCTACGGACTCACTCCCGAGATGTACCGGCAGAGATTCCGAGACTGTAAGAGAATCCCCGGTACTACCTGGGTGGAGTACATGAACTACTACAGCAGAGCCTTAGAGGGGTGGATTAAAGGCAGCCAAATCACCACCTACGAGCAACTGTTCAATCTCATCGTATGGGAGCACCTCTCCAACAACTGTTTTGTCGAGCTCAGGCAGCATCTCCTGGACAGCAAACTGACCGAGCCCCGTAAACTGGCCATCGAAGCCGATCGCTGGGAAAGCACCCGGGTCTTCAGAAACTCGATGGGAGACCAAGGCAGAACCCCCCAGGGGTCCCACCGCCCGCGAGGCGGAGGAGCCGGACAGACACGGAACCGGGACGCCCCTGCGGTGCCGTTCCCGACCAACACTTCGCCCTCCATGGGCCGGGGAGGAGCCCCCTTAGCCCGGCCGGGGCCCGCTCAAACGTCGTCTGCCACAAACGTCAGCGACCTGGTCATTATGCCAATGACCCCAACTGCCCGATGAACCAGCGACTCAGCACAACTGGGCCGCCCCACCGCCAGATCGCCGCCGCCGCCCTGGTAGAGGAGACGGGCGAGGAAGAGAACTATGACCCAGAACCGACCGAGTGGGAGCCCGCCGCCATGTCCCTGGTATGTCTGGGCGACCGAGACATGGTCCCCCGGGCCCCGATCCCGGCCAACACTCAGAAGTACAGCCAGTGGGTCACCATTAATGGACACCAGGCCGAAGCCCTCCGCGACACGGGAGCCAGCGTGACGGCCGTACGGAGCCACCTGGTGACCCCCAACCAGATTCTGCCCAATGCACTGTGCCCAGTACGGTCCGCAGACAATTCTGAAAGCCTGTGCCAGATGGCTTGCATTCCCTTCGAGTGGGGGGGAGTATCGGGCCTAATGAAGGTGACCGTCCGGGATGATGCCCCCGTTGACTGCCTCCTTGGGAACGACCTGGAAAGTTCCCCCTGGGCGGACGTCGAGCGAAGAGAGCATCTAGGGATGCTCGGCCTCCCTGAATGGGCCTGTGCGACCACCCGATCCATGACCGCACGGGCCACCCCCCGTAGAAGAGCCGGAGTGGCCCGAACCTCCACCACCCGCCGTCTCCGAAGACTCCGACCCTGAGGCCGGTCCCCAGGACCCCAACCATGAAGAGATCACCCCACTCCACGACCTTCCAGAACTAGTCCAGTGGCACCAAGAAGGTGGCGCCACACGAGAACAATTCCGACAGGAACAGAAGACCTGTCCCTCCCTCGAGGGAATCCGACAACAAGCCACCGCTCAAAGCACCGGAGACTCCTCGGGGCCCCACTGGGTCTATTGGGACAACGACCTCCTCTACAGTGAGCAGAAAATTGCCGAGCTAGGGGCCAGCCGGGTGCTGGTGGTTCCCCTCCGGTTCCGAGACTTTCTCCTGCATCTGGCGCATGATGTGCCCCTCGCCGGGCACCTGGGGCAGGACAAAACGTACAGCTGCCTGGTGACCCATTTCTACTTGCCTAAGATGAGGAACGTTGTGAGCAATCACTGCCGGACTTGCCCCACCTGCGGAGCCAGCGGGAAGAGTGGCGTAAAACTAAAGGCCCCTCTACAACCGTTTCCCGTCGTCAACACTCCCTTCGAGCGGGTGGGGATCGATATCGTGGGGCCCCTGGAACCCCGAACATCCCAAGGTCACCGAATCATCCTCGTCCTGGTCGACTATGCCACCCGCTATCCCGAAGCCATCCCACTCCGGACCGTGACGGCTCCCGTGGTGGGCCGGGCACTAATGGGGATCTTATCCCGGGTGGGCTTCCCCCGAGAAGTCGTCGGTGACCGGGGGACGAACTTCATCTCCCGCTACATGAAGTCCTTGTGGCAACAATGTGGGGTCACGTACAAGTTTACGACCCCCCAACACCCCTAGGGGAACGGACTGGTGGAACGCTTCAATCGAACCCTCAAGGGAATGATCATGGGCCTGGAGGAGCCCTTACGACGCCAATGGGATGTGTTGCTGCCCTGCCTTCTCTTCGCATATCGAGAAGTCCCCCAGAAGTCCCTGGGGTTCAACCCCTTCGAACTGTTATACGGGCACCCCGTCCGGGGTCCCCTAAGCCTGGTCAAAGAAGGCTGGGAGGTAGCCACCCAAGATGCTCCACCCGACGTGTACCGGTATCTCCTAACTCTCCGAAACCAGACTCGGATGTTCTGGGAACTTGCCAGAACCAACCTCGAGGCCAGAAGACATGAGGTGCTGGTATGATCAAAACGCCTCATCCATTGAGTTTGAGCCCGGCCAACAAGTATGGGTCATGTCCCCGGTCGAACCATGTGCCCTCCAGGACAAGTGGACGGGGCCCTTCAAGGTGGTGGAACGCAAGGGCCCTGTCACATATCTGGTGGACATGGAGTCCCCCAGGAACCCCCTCCGGGTCCTCCACGCCAACAGACTCAAACCCCACTTTGTCCGATCAGAACTTAGCCTCCTGATGGCTACTGATAGTGGGACCGAAGAAGACTCCGAGCCTCTCCCGGACCTCCTAAGCACCTCCGAAAAAGACGGCTCCGTGGAGGGAGTCCACCTCTCCTCCACCCTAACCCCCGAGCAACGCCGAGACTGCCAAGAGCTGTTGGGACAATTTGCGGACCTGTTTTCTCTCACCCCCGGAGTCACCCCGTGGTGCATCCATGACATCGACACCGGGGACAGCCCGCCGGTGCGGCACCGGGCCTACCGAGTCCCTGAACGAGTTCGGACTTGCATACAGGCCGAAGTAACCAAGATGCTGGCTCTGGGGGTGATCGAACACTCTGACAGCCCGTGGGCCAGCACTGTCGTCCTGTTCCCCAAGGCCGCCACCCCGGGCGCGGTTCCCGAGCTCAGGTTTTGTGTGGACTACCGGGGGTTGAACGCCGTTACCCGGACGGACGCCCACCCCATTCCTAGGGCTGATGAACTGATCGACCGCCTGGGGGCGGCCCGCTACCTGAGCACCTTCGACTTAACCCCCGGCTACTGGCAAATCGGACTCACCCCAGGCGCCCAAGAACGCTCCGCTTTCTCGACCCCCGATGGCCACTACCACTTTAGGGTGATGCCCTTCGGAATGAAGAACGCCCCCGCAACGTTCCAGAGACTGGTGAATAAGATGTTGGCGGGACTAGAAGTGTTCAGCGCCGCCTATCTGGACGATATAGCAGTCTAAAGCCTCCACTGGGCTGAACACCTTCAACACCTCCAGGAGGTCCTGGCAGCCCTCCGCCGGGCCGGATTGACCATAAAAGCAAGCAAATGCCAGCTTGGCCAAGGGTCCGTGACCTACCTAGGACACCAAGTGGGGAGCGGCCAGGTGGCTCCACTCTAACCCAAGATCGACGACATCCTGGCCTGGGAGCCCCCGGTCACCCAGACAGCGGTCCGAGCCTTACTGGGGCTCACTGGGTATTACCGGCGCTTCATAAAGGACTATGGAACTATTGTGGGCCCCCTCACTGAACTCACTTCAAAGAAGCACCCACAGAAGGTACACTGGACACCCGAGTGTCAGGCCGCCTTTGAGACCCTAAAGATAGCGATGTGTACCGCTCCCGTGCTCCAAGCCCCCGACTACAGCCGAGAATTTGTGGTCCAACAGATGCTTCTGAGCATGGTGTCGGGCCGTCCTGTACCAGGTCAACACCGAGGGAGTTGATCAACCGGTGGCCTTCATCAGCCGGCGTCTGCTGGCCCGAGAGCAGCGTTGGAGTACCATCGAACGAGAAGCCTTCGCCGTGGTGTGGGCCCTCAAGAAGCTCCGACCGTACCTCTTTGGCATTTTCGGGTGCAAACTGACTACCGGCCCCTACGGTGGCTGATGCAGATGCGAGGGGAGAACTCCAAGCTACTACGTTGGTCCATCTCTCTGCAAGGGATGGACTTCACTATGGAACATCGCCCCGGCAGCGACCACGCCAACGCCGACGGCCTGTCCCGCTTCTTCCGCCTCGGCGAGGAGAACCCCCAAGAAGATGGGTGACTCTCCCTGCCTTCGGCTGGGGGGGACGTGTGTTGGAACCGGCCTCGTGGCGTGGTCCCGCTCCCCCGCCTGGCGGGCCCTGGCCAACATCGCCCCTGTCCTCCGGGCTGAAGAGACCCTCTCCAACCCTACATGAGGGCCGCCACCATGGGCGACCCCCGCTCTTCCCCCATCAGGACATGGCGACGCCGACTCGCCCACACTACGGGCCCGATACCTATCCTGGGCCACCCTCACAGGCCTCGACTCCATCTTGGGCCTCCCTCATCCAGGCCTCGTGGCCTCAGCCAGACCCCGGCCGCGGCCCCAACGCAGCCCCGACATCGAGGCACCAAGATCCGCCCAGGTGGTAATCGGCCACTTGGCACCTCACGGAGGATGAGAGTTTCGATGGGCCTTCAGCCGCCCCCGGACGCCGGGTTTCGATCGCCCTCCTACCACCCTGGGCGCTGGCTCCACCCCTCTGCTGAGTGTCTGGTTGCTCTCATCCCGGCCCCTCTGGCTCTCGGGTGCGAGGGTCGGGACATCAAAGGACTTCAGACCTATATCTGGGGCGGCCCTGGAATGGGTCGGCAGTTGTATCCTGGAGTCGAGAGACACCGAGAAGAACTCATTTGAGACCTGCTGGCGCCGCTGCGGTCCAACCTCGCTGAAACCATCTTTGGAGCCCTGCTGGCGCTGCCGCGGCCCATCGTCGCTGAAACCATCTTTGGAGCCCTGCTGGCGCTGTCGCGGCCCATCCTCGCTGAAACCATCTTTGGAGCCCTGCTGGCGCTGCCACGGCCCAACCTCGCTGAAACTATCTTTGGAGACCTGCTGGCGCTGCCGCGGTCCAACCTCGCTGGAACCATCTTCCGAGACCTGCTGGCGCTGCCGCGGTCCAACCTCGCGAAACCATCTTCGGAGACCGACTGGCGCTGCCGCGGTCCAACCTCGCTGAATCCATCTTTGGAGCCCTGCTGGCACTGCCGTGGCCCAACCTCGCTGAGAACATCTCGGGAGCCCTGCTGGTGCTGCCGCGGCCCGACTATAAGTAACCCCCCGGCTCGGGGATTGAGATCTGAGTGCCGGGTATCCCCATACCCGACTGGTACCAAGACTGTCCCGCTACCCTATTCCCCCAGCTACCAAAGACTTTGAGGATCCCTCGATCCCCTTGTATTGTATTGCTAAGTTAACTTGCCTAGTTTACGGATAAAGACTTTGAGAACCTATCCTTGTGTGGTGTTCGTCTGTAGTGGCGTAGTGTTCAGCCTGTACGATCCTAAGAGAGGAACCTCACTCGGAGGCCTCTCGACCGCGCTCGGCCAGTTCTCAGAGGAAGGGTGAGACTTGGGGTGGTCTGGCAGGGAGCCCCTGCCCTCCCCTCTAAGGTCGCCTTTCTGACAATATCACACTTGCAGTGTTACTGGTTAACGTAGACCATCACTAGACTTATGGTTCAGTACATCTCTCATGTGCCACTTAGCAGGATCTGCTCTATTCACGCATAAGCCTTGCCACCCTGCCACTAGGCAGGGTTAAGCCGTCGTCCCTAGTCCCCACAGGGAGATCTTCCATGTTCTTGAATTTCAGTTTGGTTTTTTGGGCTATTTAAGGGAGGGTGGGGGGTTCTGAATCTCGACGTAATTGGGAGGTTTCAGTGGAAGGAGGGAGGGTGTGTGTGGGGGGGGGTTATAACATTTCCAAACGAATGTTTATTGCTTGCACTGTTCTCACATGACCAGTATGGCAGATGTGGTTTCCAGCACTACAGGAACATTGTTATCTTTGTGTGACTCGGCTCCGCCGACCCGCATGTTTGCACCCCTGTCACTGATACAATAGGGCGGCCCTCTCTCGGGCTCACCCACTTTGCTCATTTTTCATAGTTTTACCATCTCCTTCGGGTCATAGTGCGCTATATAAATAAATAAATAAATAAATCTCTGAAACTAGGTTCCTTACGTGGACCGTGAGGGGGTTGAACAATTTTTGGAAAGCTAGTCTGATACACACCTATTTACGCAGGCACCGCGTTGATATATCTATTCTCCAGGAAACCCATTTGAAACACAACTCCGACCTCAAACTCAAGCACTGTTATTGGGGGAGATACATGCGGCCCCATACTCCAACTATGCCAGGGGAGTCTCAATAATGATCAAAGAGGTCTAGGCTGGTCCACACAATTCACGCAAACAGATCCGGAGGGGCGTTATATTATAATCAAGAGATACCTCATGACGACGCAAGTTACATTGGTGGCTGTCTACGGCTCTAATGTAGATGACCCGCAATTTTTTCTCACAGTATCGGCTCAGATTATGGCTATGGGAGGAATTACAGTGATATGGGGAGGGGGGGGGGGGGGGGTGATTTCAATACAGTGCATAATAATGTTTTAGACAGGGTTGGTACCCCACGTAACCCTCATCACAAAGCGACAGTGCAGTTAAATAACATCATACACAAACACAGGCTGGTTGACATTTGGGGCAGTGGAAACATCGATGCATGGGAGGGCAGCGGCATCACCTCCTGCCACAGTGGCTGGTCCAGACTGGACTATTGGTTAGTTACATGCAATGTCGCGACATGGACTGTTGATGCAGTTACCTCGCACGCTTTCAAATCAAGCTCCCATTCTGCTTCAGTGGAGTTTCCCTCACACCTTACCACATGCTTTCGGCTGGCGGCTTCCCCCACACGCTCTGTTGGACGCTGCTTTTAAAGACGAAATCAAGCTCAAACTCATGCATTTCTTCTCTACAAACGAGGGGTCGGTACGCTCTGTGTCTATGCTGTGGAAGGCCTTTAAGGCGGTGATTTGAGAGGTGTGCATTTCTAAACAGACAGGAGTGCTCGGATCTATTCGCTTGACTCTTACTAAACTTGAGCAAGAAATCAAATCTCTGGAATTGCTCTACTTCAGCTCCGGTGATCCTAAGCTGCTGGCTTCTATACGAAGCACCATATCCAAATTTGAAACCGAAGCGGAAAGGGAAGCTAGATTTCTCCGAAAGATTGTTAGGGCACGGAGTTATGGAGAGGGCAATAGGCCTGGGAAAACCCTGGCTAATGCACTTAAACAACATGTAGGAAGGTAGCTCCTGACTATGGTTGCCCCCAACTTTTTGCCTTGTGTTTTAGCTGGTTTTTGACATAGTTGGCCTGGGACCCTGCCAATCAGGACCCCAGGCCTACTGCTCTCTCTGTAAAATGGATTCCATGTACCTTAGGTGCATTTACCAATTGGTACTGGGCCACCTTATCAGACCCTGTAACTCAGGGCATAGGTGTACCCAGGGCCTACCAGGGGCTGCAGCATGTATTATGCCACCCCTGGCTGGCCATCTAAATCTGACACAATTGGCTGCACGACAGCTGGGGCAAGGTGGTGTAATCACCCTTTGCTTTAGATATAGTATACCTATATCTAACCCTAAAATGGACACATGTATTCCTATCAGTCACTCCTATGGCAGGCCTTAACAATCCTGAAGGCAGAGTGCTTGGAATCATGTGAGATGGTGCTCTGGCATGAGCTGAGCCCGTTTGCAGCTTGCGGAACCAAGTCCTAATAGCTGTTCCATGATAACGCGTACCATATACTCTTAAGTGCATTATAATCCTCGCGGTTATTTGCCAACTCTGGTATCGCTTTATCAAAACATGTCGAGTAAGGTGTCCTACGAATTGGAATACTAACCCCTCGCCAATTCTGGCGACGGGGTTAGCATTCCACCCTTCTAGAGGGACACGACATGTATGTAACTGTGAACCCCGGTTAAAGTTAACTCGAGCCTCAGCATCACAAAATGGATGCTGCCACCACAGACACAAGTCTGACCTCCTGCTGCTGGGAGTCCTTCCAGCGAGGAGAGCTTGGACAAAGGGTTTCCTGTCAGGGGCGGTGCTAGCACCATCCCAGACAGGGTTTTGTGTATCCTGGGTAGGCAGGGCTGAATAGGAAGGTGACTGCAAGTGGCACCCCGGTGCTCACTATGCATAGGCCGGCTTGAACCAGTTCCAGGGGCACACCAGCCTCTGAGCTGGGGAAAGTCCGGCATGGGAGAGGGGTGTAACCACCCCCCTTCCTGGTCCCACCCATGGGCAGGACCTAGTCCCGTACCAGCCCCTTTCTTTAGAATAAAGGTGGGAGCGGAGACCCTTCCAAATTAGATCATCTTTGAATCCTGAAACTACTTTCTACGAAAGGAACTCAAGACTTCTTCTCAAGATTTCTCCCTTGTGACTAAGGAGTAGTCACCCTGCATCTGCGGGCACCAACTAAGAACACTGCGGTTTGCTGCACATCCTTCCTCAGGAATCCGACCGACCAGCACGACGAGACCCGGCTTCCCTGGCACCTCTGACCTCTACCTACATCATCAGCCCAGCTGAGATCCGTGGGTGTGACGAGACCTCGAGGGACCGGCCATCTTCAGAACTGCACGACGCTTATCCAGCACGACCGCCGAGGGATCCTCGAGTGAGTGCTTTGGGGTTTGAGAAGCCCTAACCCTGAGCAAGCCCTAACCCTGAGCAGCTCCAGCACCGAAGTCCAGCCCCCCAGCGTCCACAAGATATGCGTGGGGCCCTTCTGCTCTTTGCTGCTCACCGCGTTGTCCGGCCACTTGCCTGCTGGCTTGTAGCCCTCTTGACGACGCACCACGACGACAACACCGCTGGTCTGGTTGCTCCAGACTGGCCCTTGCTCCCCTCCAACAGAGGAGCACCCCGGACCCTCCTGGTCCACTCCAGACGCCTTTTTGAGTCCACCGCGTGGGCTTGCATTTGCCAAGACTTGTTGCCCCAATCCTGGGTCCAGCGACGTCGACAGCAGATACCTTAGTGGGACAGCTCGCACCTCCATCCTGGTCGCCGACAACGCCTCCTGGTCCGTGAGACTGCAGAGCCCAGCGTCGCCCACTCACCTGGTCGAGGTGACTTCATCCGGTGCCATCCTGGTGCCCATCTAATCACTGGCTAGTGATTCAGAACTTGGTCCCCTCTGCTTACAGGTATCCTCCATCACCGATCCAGGCTTGGATCCCTTCGAACTTCATCACTGGTCGCCTGCCAGCAACTTCTTCTTTCAGGCTCCATAGACTGCAACGAGGATTCCCGACGTCTCTCCAGACCTATGCAGCCGCAGCCCCTGGGCTAGGTAACCTGAGCATTTCGGTGCTCCAGCATAGCTTAACTATCCAAGGGTCCAGATCCTTTTTCGTTTCAGCTCTACTTAGTCGGATTCGTCCGATAACACTAACTTTACGAAATGTAGCATCCATAGACTTTGTCCCGCATCCCGCGTGAGAGTGCACACTCTGCACCCGATCTCCCTAGGCCTCCTGCTAGTAATCTGAAGGTTCAGTAGTCCAGTCCTAGCGATCCTAAAGTCTATTAGAGTAGTACTTACCTGCTAGTAATTTCGCATTCCACTTTTGTAGTACATGGTTTTCCGTGCCCCTCGGGCATTTGTGTAAATTGTGCGACTTTCAGAAATTCTTTAAGAGCTTTGTATTGTGCTGAGCACCCTGTCCTCATAAAGAGTCCACGGCTGTTGTGTTCTAAATAAATATACTTTTATTTTCATAACAACTTGTGTGGTGTTCTTTCACTTGGTGTTCAAGGGGCATATATGATGGTATAACAGCTGGCTTAACACGCCCTCTAGAGTTTAGCCTAAAGACTGCTCTTGTCCATGCTACTAGGATAGCTGGTCTACGGTTGACTTACAACCAATCATCAATAAGGGTTGTTTGGACTGATACATAGTGATCACTAGAATAGTGAGCACTGCATATCAGGCCAACTTCTCACACAACATATAACACCAAACTTTATTCCTGAACTTGTAGATAACGACTCCTCCCTCATCAGAAGCCAAATGGCCACGCACGAACGTCTGACCGCATTTTACTCTTCTCTTTACACTGCCCATGCAGCATACAAGCAACCCAGACTTAAGTGACTACCTGGACTCACTAGAACTCTTATGGCTCAGCGCCGCCCATAGACAATATCTGGACGAACCATTCACTGTAGACTATATTACGCAAGTGATAAAGGGCCTCCCGAGTGGGAAAGCCCTTGGGCTAGACGGGCTGACTACACTATTGTACAAGACATATGCAGAGAACTTCTTGGGCCACGCCTTCTTGATGTATATCAGGAATCGCTGATCAGCCTATTACATACCAAGCCCACTGTCCGGCTCCAAGCAAATGGCTTAATCTCAGTCCATTTTCCCATTACCCGTGGCACCAGGCAGGGGTGCCCTCTATCTCTACTCCTATTTGCGGTGGCTATGGAGCCATTGGCTGCTAGGATTCACCAGCACCACTCCGCCTGAGGGTTGGTCTTCATGGACAGGAACTTCATCATCTCAATGTATGCTGATGATATCATGCCGTACATTACAAAACCGGATGACAACCTAAACCCCGTGCTGCGTGAAATACTCCGCTTCGGGGGTATGTCTGGCATAAAAATAAACTGGACGAAGTCCTACATCTTGCCCCTTACGGACGTCCCACTGGACACTACACTGGAATTCCCACTGACATGGGCAGACGATGAGGTGAAATATCTTGGGGTCTGGCTTAGCAGAGACTTGCAACAGATTTGGAGCCTTTATTTTGGCAGATTACTCAGCTGGTTCGAAGAGAAGGTTACATTTTGGACTGCGTTACCCCGAACACTGGCGGGCAGAATCGTCATATTGATAATGATTATTCTCCCCAAATTGTTATATCTTTTTGTTTATACCGCTGACTCAGGCCTTTTTTTCAATCCCTACGCTCTATCACGACTGCTACGATCTGGGCTGGAGGCCAGCCCAGGGTGAGTCTTGACCTGCTCACTCATCCACTTTCAAAGGGAGTGCCTAATTTTGTACTCTAGGTGCTGAGTGCGCAGGCACTATTCCTTCATTTTTAGGTACACCCTGTCCCGTTTCAACCCCATGTGGCTACCGAGAAGGATATAGCTGAACCCATTCCGCTACACGTAACTGTATATGCACCCTATCGTAGATAACCTCCCGAAATCAAAACAGTAGAGACCGCGAGATGGGCGTGGGAAAGACTGAGGAAGCTAACAGGAGCCTCTTTATTATATGCACCCTCTATTCCACTTGCATTTCACCCACACTTTTCTTTTCTACATGACAAGGGCGCTGTAGATTGGGCACGTAAAATGGGCATATCAACGTTAGGCGACCTCTACCCGCAGGGCGTGTTTCTGGAGCCGCCGGCCAATCAAGACGGGGCGCAGACGCCGGTTCTTGAGTTGTTCTTATACTATCAGCTAAGAGCCACTTGTAGGACATTACACCCTAATTTTCAGGCATCTCCTGTTACCATACAACCGCTGGAGCATCTACTGGTAACCCCGTCCCCATGCAAATTAGTCAACAGACTTTACACCTACACCCAGGCAAACACCCCATGGAATGCTCAGAAGGCATTGGAACACTGGAGATCGGAGCTAGCAGATGAGCAGTGGGTGTTTTGCTGCGCACAGCTACACTTGACCCCAAACTATAAGTTGAGGCTCATACATTTCAAATTCTTACACCGATACTATCGTATCCCCTACAACTATTTAAGTTAAAGCTGTGGGCGGACTCGCGTTGCTGGAAATGTAGACGAGGCGGGGCCCGCCTTCCTGCACATAGCATGGGAATGCCCAGCCATCTCAGACTATTGGGGGAAGGTATATGACACAATACAAGCCATCACTGGACAAACATTGGAGCGTTCCCCATTAGTGACACTGCTGGGCTATGTGGAGAAGATCCCACCAGGGTTGCGCCGCCTTATGCTATGCTTCTACTATTAGCAAAATGCAGACTGGTTATACATTGGGGAGCCCGTTGACACCCCCAAGTTCAGGAGTGGGTCCGAGACATTGCATATTGTCAGGAGCAGTTGGTGACTTATTGCAATCTTATAGCCATGGCATCCCGCCCGAAAGATGTCTGGGAGCTTTCCTGATCTGGCTTAGAGACAGTGATCAATCAATCAATCAATGCATTTGTAGAGTGCACTACTCACCCGTGAGGATCTCAAGTCGCTGGAGGGGGGAGGGGCTGCTACTGCTTGAAGAGCCAGGTCTTGAGAAGTCTCCTGAAGGTCAGCATGTCCTGGGTCCTGAGGTGGGAGAAAGATCTGCCGCCGGTGGTCACTCGTCGGATGCGGGGGACGGTGGGGAGGGTGAGGTCAGCGGAGCGAAGCTGGCAGTTTGGGGTGTAGAAGGTAAGTCGTTTGTTGAGGTAAGCTGGTCCGGTGTTGTGGAGTGCTTTGTGAGAGTGGGTGAGGAGCTTGAAGGTGATCCTCTTGTTGACGGGGAGCCAGTGCAGGTCTCTCAGGTGGGATGTGATGTGGCTGTGGCGGGGGATGTCGAGGAGAGGCGTTCTGTATGCGTTGTAGTCGTTTCTGGAGTTTGGCCGAGGTTCCCGCATAGAGGGCGTTGCCGTAGTCCAGTCTGCTGCTGACGAGGACCTGGGTGACCGTCCTTCTGGTTCCGGTGGGGATCCATCTGTAGATCTTGCAGAGCATTCGAAGGGTGTTGAAGCAAGAGGAGGAGACTGCTTTGACTTGCTGGGTCATTGACAGCGATGAGTCCAGGTGACCGACAGGTTGCGTGCATAGTCAGTGGGCGTCAGTGCAGCTCCCAGTGCGGCCGGCCACCATAAGTCGTCCCAGACGGAGGGGGTGAAGCCGAGGATGAGGACCTCCGTCTTGTCCGAGTTCAGTTTCAGGCGGCTGTTTTTCATCCATTCGGTGACAGCCTTCATTCCTTCGTGGAGTTTGGTTTTGGCAGCGGTGGGCGCCTTGGTGAGGGAGAGGATCAGTTGGGTGTCGTCGGCGTATTGAGATGATATTGAGGTCGTGAGCTCGGGCGATGTTGGCGAGCGGTGCCATGTAGACATTGAAGAGTGTTGGACTGAGGGACGATCCTTGGGGTACGCCGCAGATGATCTTGGTGTCTTTAGATTGGAAAGGAGGGAGGCGTACACTCTAGGTTCTGCCGGTGAGGATGGAGGTGGTCCAGTCCAGGGCTTTGTCGCGGATCCCTGCGATGTGGAGGTGTGTGCATAGGGTGTGGTGGCAGACAGTGTTGAAGGTGGCCGAAAGGTCCAGGAGGGTCCTGATGTCGTCAGCGTCTGCAATGAGGGCTGTTTCGGTGCTGTGGTTGCTGAGGAATCCGGATTGGGACGAGTCCAGGATGTTGTTCTCTTCGAGGAAGGAGGTCAGTTGCCTGTTGACAATCTTATCGATGACTTTCGCTGGGAACCAGAGTAGAGCGATGGGCCGGAAGTTCTTGAGGTCCTTAGGGTCTGCCTTGGGTTTCTTGAGTAAGGCGCTGATCTCAGCGTGCTTCCAGCCCCCCCGGGAAGGTGGCGGTCTCAAAGGAGTTGTTGATGATCTTGCGGAGATGGGGTGTGATGGTGTAGCTTGCTTTGTTGAAGATGTGGTGCATGCAGGGGTCTGATGGTGAGCCGGAGTGGATGGGGTTCATGATTTTGATGGTGTCATCGTCGTTGATGTTGGTCCAGGAGAGCAGGGAGTCGGTGTGGCTGGGGGGCGGTGAGTTTGAGGTGTCGGGGGCCTGGTTATTGAAGCTGTTGTGGATGTCTGCGATCTTGCGGTGGAAGAAGGTGGCTAGGGAGTCGCGTAGGTCTTGCGATGGCAGGATATCGTTGGAGTTGGAGCTGGGGTTGGAGAGTTCCTTCACGATGTTGAAGAGCTCTTTGCTGTTGTGTGCGCTGTTGTCCATGTGTTCTTTGAAGGAGGACCTTTTGGCGGTTCGGATGATTTGTTGGTGTCTGCGGATGGCACTCTTGAGGGCTGCATTGCTGTCTGGCGTCTGTTCGTGGTGCCACTTCTTCTCGAGCCTTCGGCAGGCCTGCTTGGGTGCTTGGAGGTCGGCGGTGAACCAGATGGCTTTCCTGTTGGTGCGTTTGTTTGAGTGTTTCTTGATCAGGGCAAGAGTGTGGGCGAAGTCGTCGATCCATTGCCTGAGGTTGGGGGCAGGCAGTGTCGGTGGTGTCAGTTGGTGGGATTCTGGCGAGGGTGGAGATTAGCTGGTCTTCTGTGAATTTGCTCTAGCTTCGGCAGGGGGCCTGTTGTGTGTGGTGGTGCGTGATGGGATTCTCGAAGGTGAAGTGGATGCAGGGTGGTCAGTCCAGTGGAGTTCAGTGGTGTGGCTGAAGGTGACGTGGTTGCTGGCGGAGAAGATGGGGTCAAGCGTGTGTCTGGCAGAGTGGGTGGGAGTCGTGATGAGCTGTTTGAGTCTGAGGTTGTCGAGCAGGGTGGTGGAGTTGCTGTCGTTGGTGTTCTCGAGGTGGAAGTTCAGGTCTCCGAGGAGGATGTAGTCCATGGATGCAAGGGCGTGCGTGCTGATGAAGTCGGCGATGGAGTAGCCGAACTGTGGCCGCGGTCTGGGGGTCTGTAGCTGAGGGTTCTTCTGAGTGTAGTGTTGGGGTTGATGTGGATCTGGAAGTGCATGTGTTTGGCAGCGCTGAGGGTGTTGTTGGTGCTGGTCGAGATTCTGAAGGTGTTTCTGTGGACGATGGCGATTCCTCCTCCTGTTCCATCGGTGCGGTCCCTGCGTGTGATCTTGTAGACGTCCGGGATGGCTATGGCGATGTCGGGTGCCGACAGGAAGGCTGTGAAGTAGTGTGGCTCACTGGTTAGAGGCGGCAGACCCGAGAGCAGAGGACGGCCCGGGACCAGGGTTCGATTCCCGGCGCGGCAGGTTTCTGGACCAGGGTCAGCGGACTCGATAATTCTCTCGCCTCGGTGCCCACTCTGATCAGTGATCACACTCGGCAACTCTGGGCATTAGCTTGCCTCATCTTCACTAACGGCCCCACCAGACCGCCGGGGATGCCTGGTCTCACCCTGGAGATACCCATTAAGGGACCATCTCTCAGGGAAGCCAGGAAGGGTTTCGCAGCGGTCGAAGCGCGGAGATACTCCCCCGGGAGTGATTCTAGCGCTATATAAACACGCAAAATTAAAAAAAATTAAAATTAAAGGCGACGTCTGGGGAGGAGGAGTCGAGTGGGTCCCAGAGTTCGATAGCGTACTTGCGGGTGGACCGGGTGTTGAGTAGTGTGCATCTGAGGTTGTTGTGTCCTACCCTGGTGGACGAGGTGGCGGTTTGGAGGCTGGTGTAGCTGCAGCTCCAGCCTGAGAAGGGTCCTTGGGTGCGCTTCGGGGTGGCCCGGAAGCAGGTGTGTGAACGGCCGGCCTTGAGTGCGTGGGAGAAGTTGGCGTTGTAGTGGCGTCGGGTGTCGCGGGGACCAGGGGGTCAGACGGGATTGCCTTTGGCAGGCCTTCGGCACGGCCGGGAAGTGGCCGGCATGATAAGGGGAGGTGGGAGAGAGGAGCATCTGGGAGGTGGGTAACGTGAGCGAATAGGCGAGCAAGGGGGGCGGGGACGCAGCGGCGGGGAGGGAAGGCAGGATGAGGTTTGAGGTGTGAAAAAACAGGCTGCAAAAGAGAATACAAGCAGAATAAAATGCAGGAATCAAACAGAATATGGGCGGCAGCAGAGAATACAAAGCGGGGTCAAAATGCAGGAATCAGACAGAATACAACAAAACAGAGCACAACCAGAATACAGAAGAGGGAAAACAGACCAGATTCAGCAGGGTGAGAGCAGCAGCGAGGACAGGGATAAGGGCATAAGCAGGTGGAGCTGTGCAGCATGGGGAGCGACCTGCCTGGTGAGGCCTCCATAGAAGACCCCAGGTTATCGGCGATGGCTAACTCTCAGGAAACATCCCAAAAGTATCCTCACCATTACTTATCTTACGAACAAAGCCCTCATACTGGTAGTGCTAATTCTTATAACAGGCCTCTGAAACTGGCACACCATTACCCCTTCCTACACTAGGACACCGCAACACCGTCCAACTGATCTGTCTTGATTTTGCCTCCCTATGATTCGGTATTCTCCTACCTCGAGACCTAATGCATTGCTGACTGTTTCCACTGCTCTTGGAGTCAAGCAGTATATTTAAGTGTCCTGCTGTTACATTTAAACTGTGATGATGGAATCCGCGTTTGTGCTATTACTGTTTCTGCTATTACTGTTATTCTCTAAAGTGCAATTCATGTCTGTATATGCTATGTTTGTATTTGCCTGACAAAACTTTACTAAATTATTATTCTTTTTTTTTTTTTAAGTAATAGTGCATTTTGTTCTGCTCAAGATCTCCAGTGTCAGTCATGTACTAGTACATTGTAGCACAGCATCTCAAGTCTCGGTCAAGTAGTAGTACATTTTAGCTCAGCTCGAGATCTCGAGTCTCAGTAGTGCATTTTTTTTGCTCAGGATCTTGAGTCTCGGTCATGTAGTAGTGCATTTTAGTTTAGTACCTCGAGTCTCGGTCATGTAGTAGTGCATTTTAGCTCAGAGCCTTGAGTCTTGGTCATGTAGTAGTGCATTTTAGCTCAGGGGGCCCACAAGCAGTTATTTGTTGACACTGCTCTTTTGCGCTGTTTTGTGTTTTTAATCAGAAAAAGGCTTACAGCTATTAAAGTTATTTCGCTGTTTGTTCTTTATTCTATTTTTAACCTTTTCCATACACTCACTTCTTTTTTGGTTGGCACTGCACCTACCCCATTGGGTGATCACAAGCATGGTCTACAAGCAATCGTGGGCTTTGATCCCAGTCCAACACGGTGGGTCTAGAGGCAGTCTCAGTGATCAAGAGACACGCTAGCCCAACCATTGGATGACCAGATGATAACATTTGATCACCTACAAGACTTTGATGGGAATCCATCTCTGGACCTTGGGCTTTCACCTACCTTTGCAAGTGGCCTGATGCGCTGAGTTACCTACTTGGTATAAGACTGTATGGTTTCTTTGCACACTTCTGTGGCTTCCAGTCTCATCAGTTTAGAGTACTTATTTGACTCCTACCTTAGACCCCCAGGCTTCTTTGTGTTTTACATTTGATTATTAGGGGATGATAGCCTGGGCATGGTCTTAAAATTCCCTTAGACCCCCCACCCCTCTTTATTGTTAGTATGTATTGCATTTTAGCTCAGGATCTCGAGCCTCATCATGCAGTAAAACTTGTAAACTTATAAACTTGGGAATTTGTAGAGCGCAATTGTTGCCCATGGGCGTCTAAGCACTAGGGAAATCGTGAACCTACAGTGCACAGGGAAGGGGAGAAATAAAAGATAGCGGATTTAGCAAACAGATGTGAAGAGATGGGTCTTCAATTGTTTGCGGAATATATTAAGGTTCTGGGTGGCTCTAAGATGAAGTGGTAGAGCATTCCAGGCCTTCGCTGCGTTGTACATGAATGTTCTTCCGCCGGTTCTGGATCTCTTTATTCTTGGGACAACTGCCAAGAGGGTCTGGCTAGAACGGAGACTAGTAGTGCATTTTAGCTCAGGGTCTCGAGTCTCTGTCATGTAGTAGTGCATTTTAGCTCAGGATCTCGAGTCTCGTCATGTAGTAGTACATTTTAGTTTAGTACCTCGAGTCTCGGTCATGTAGTAGTGCATTTTAGCTCGGGTCTCGAGTCTTGGTCATGTAGTAGTGCATTTTAGCTTAGTACTTCGAGTCTCTGTCATGTAATAGTGCATTTTAGCTTAGTACCTCAAGTCTCGTCATGTAGTAGTGCATTTTTCTGCTCAGGGTCTTGAGTCTCGGTCATGAAGTAGTGCATTTTAGCTCAGGACCTCGAGTTTTGTAGTAGTAAATTTTAGCTCAGGATCTCAAGTCTTGGTCATGTGGTAGTATATTTTAGCTCAGTTGAAGATCTCGAGTCTCAGTCATGTAATAGTGCATTTTTTCTGCTCAGGGTCTCGAGTTTCGGTCATGTAGTATTACAGTTTAGCTCAGGACCTCGAGTCTTGTCATGTACTAGTGCAGTTTAGCTCAGTACTTCGAGTCTCTGTCATGTAGTAGTGCATTTTAGCTCAGGATCTCGAATGTTGTCATGTAGTAGTACATTTTAGTTTAGTACCTCGAGTCTCGGTCATGTAGTAGTGCATTTTAGCTCAGGGTCTCGAGTCTCGGTCATGTAGTAGTGCATTTTAGCTCAGGGTCTCTAGTCTTGTCATGTAGTAGTGCATTTTAGCTTAGTACCTCGAGTCTTGTCAAGTAGTAGTGCATTTTTTCTGCTCAGGGTCTTGAGTCTCGGTCATGTAGTAGTGCATTTTAGCTCAGGACCTTGAGTCTTGTAGTAGTAAATTTTAGCTCAGGATCTCGAGTCTCGGTCATGTGGTAGTACATTTTAGCTCAGCTCAAGATCTCGAGTCTCAGTCATGTAGTAGTGCATTTTTCTGCTCACGGTCTCGAGTTTCGGTCATGTAGTAGTGCATTTTAGCTCAGGGTCTCGAGGCTCGGGCAAGTAGTAGAGCATTTTTTCTGCAGGACGTGAGTTCCTGCATTTTTGTATTTCCATTTAAAGCACTTGCAGTACAATTTATTTCAACTGAGTTGTCAGATTGAGCCTGGGCAACCCCGTGTAGAGGTTTAATGATGTTTTCAAGATGCCAGGGCCCTAACCCACAGGATGTTTCATTTAGCAAAGCCCTCGGTTTCTTCCATTTCAAACGGAACCCCTCAACCCACGAATGGGGGACCCTGGACTCCAGTCACTGTAAGGCCACCTCTGTCGTTTGGCAAGGACTTTCAGTCAGTGTCAGTCAAAGTACATCTCGCAAAGCGGATCCCCGCAGTCCTGCAATACGCCAAGATGGTTTGTTTATTTCTTGTGCCATTGTGCCCCTTAAATGTTTGTCTGCGGTTCTCATCCTGTTAACACAAGACTAGAAATCTGCAATCATTATCCCTGACACGTCCCCAACATCTGTCGCATGTTTGTCCGCTGCTTATTATTCAGACCCTGTCTGCTCACAATTTTATGTCCTGTCTTCGTTGGGAATTAGAGTTTTACCTTCTGGTATCTCAAAAATAAAAATGTCACTTTGTGTATTTTCTTTTTAAATATATTTCAAATAATTATTTCGTTTTTTACGAGTGAGACAACCCTGTCTGTTTGCCATTATTCTGTCTGAGGGAATCCTTCTCTCGACCAGCATACTTCTTTTTACATAAATCTCTACGGTTGACCTATGTCTCGCTTGTATCTCAGGTGTGAGACTTCCATGCCTTTTTACTCACAATCAAAGTTTCTCTGTTAAATGCAACCGTACCAACTAAAACAAATGAAAGCCTGCTCTTTTAGTCCTTTGAGTGGTCAGTGGATTTTAATTAAATAAGCAGTGGCAAAGCCAATGTGTCTGTTATACACCAGCATTACTGCTGTTCAGCATGGCTAAAATGTAGTGGTGTAGAAGATCGTGGCGTGAAGTAGTTTGTCATAGACTGGAGTGGCGCAGAGTTTTGTGGGGTGGCATAGAGTGTTGTGGAGTAGAATGTAGTAGAGTGGACTGTTGTAGACTGGAGTGTCGTGGAGTGTTGTAGAGTGGCGGACAGTGTTGTGAAGTGTCATAGAGTGGGGTGCCGTAGAGTGTTGTAAAATGGAGTAGGGTGTTTTAGAGTGGAGTGAGTAAAGTGTTGTAGAGCAGAGTGGAGGAGAATGTTGTTGAGTCGAGGGTTGCATACTGTCATGCAGTTCCATAGAGAGGCATGGAGTGGCATAAAGTCAAATAGAGTCGTGTTGAGTGCCATAAAGCACAGTGTGGTCGAGTGGAGTGACGTAGAGTGGATCAGTGTTGAAGAGGTGATTGGAGTAGAATGGAGTGTCTTGGAGTGGGGTAAAGTGGCTTAGAGTGGAGTTATGTAGAGGGTCCTATAGTGGAGTGTCATTGAGTGGAGTTCGTAGAGTGAATTGGATTGGAATACTGTGGAGTAAAATGACGTGGAGTGTCATAGAGTGGCGTGGAGTAGAGTGGAGCAAAGTGGTGTGGAATGTATTGGAATGCAGTCCAGGAGCAGTGCCACAGAGTGAAGTAGTGTTGTGGAGGGTCACAGAGTGGCTTAGAGTAGAGTGGCATAGAGTGTAGTGGAGCAGAGTGAAGTAAAGTGCAGTAGAGTGTCATGGAGTGTCAGAGAGTGTAGTGACAGAGTGGAGCAAAGTGTTGTAGAATATAGTATAGTGGAGTGGCGTACAGTGGAATGGAATGGTGCAGAGTGCAGGGTCAGAGTGGGGGATCAGAGTGGAATGGCGTGGTGAAGAGTGGAGTAGTAGTTTAGAGTGTTGTAGAGTGGAAAGTCATACAGTGGCAAAGAGTGCAAGAGTGGAAAGTGCAGTAGTGTTTTGTAATATGGTGTGGCATAGAATGGAGTATTGTCGTTGAGTGGCATAGAGTAAAGTTGCATGGAGTACAGTGTTGTAGTGTGGAGTGGCATACATAGAATGGAGTTGTGGCGTACAGAAGGTGGTGTAGAGTGTCCGAGAGTGGAGTGGCGTACAGAGGAGTAGATTCATAGAGTGAAGAAGAGTAAAATGGAGTGGTGTAAAGAGGAGTAGAGTGGTATAGAGTGGAGTAGAAGGAAAAGTGTAGCGTGAAGTGACGTAGCATGGCATAAAGTGGAGTTGAGTGGAGTGGCGTAGAGTGCAATAAGCATGGTGTGGAAGCACATTGCCATTACACACAACACATTAAAATGGAAATGACCATTTCATTTACACAAACATACAGTTTTACTGAGAAAACTACAGTGCACATAAGATAATGTGTGGAAATCGGGATCACCTGTTGTATTGGTATGTTTTGATCCTATTAAAATATTTGTTTAAACCACACTTCAGAATTACAAAAAAATGTGCTTCATTTATGCTTCCCTCATACTGATATATTCTGTAATATCTGTACAGTTCATTTACTGACATTTAAATGTTGTGTGCTAGAAAGAAATAACATCTACAGCATTTGGTACCATACCCTCAGTGGTGCTGGAACAATTTCCAGAGTGGGGGTGCTGCCATCAGTGTTATCTCACAGAAGTCATAGGGCTTATGAAAATCCAAACATCACACAAAGAACACATGCAGCAAATGAGACACGGCCATTCAAAAGGAGTTTGGTACGGGAGTAGTACGTCACTGGTGCATTTTGGGGCACACAGTTGCAAATATATTTCCAAAGCATGCGGTGGTAACACACTGTCATTTACAGACAGCACACTTGGCATCAAAGTGCCTACAAAAGGTGCACACCGAGTCCCGATTGGAGAAGATTCTTTTTTCATCGTAGCAGTTGTGAAATAATTAAACCTGCATGACAATCGGGGGCCCACTGGAGAGTAAATACACTGCTCTTTAAGTAAAGGAAACACGGAACCCACTTTGAGAAATGAATCTTCTCCAATTGGGACTCGGTGTCCCAGCATGCATTGTACTAAACAGCGCACTAAGCACGACCCACTGGGGGTCCTTGCATGTATTTAAAGACTGATTGGAGCATGCTGTGTGAAACCTCGAGCTGCCCATGAGGAAGAAGCTACGGCTTTGAAACGCGTCGGCACTTAATGCTCACCCCAATTGAAGATGCTGGTTTCTCATGTGATAAAAGCTGTGTGCTCTACAACTGCTAGGAGTGCGTCTTCGAAGTCATGGACCTTTGTAGAAAAAAATATATATAACCGTGAGCAAAGCCGTGGAGGCTGAAACGCGTCGGTTGAGCTTTCTTGAATAAAACTTTTCCAAATCATATCCTTCTCTGAGTGCCGCGTCATTTGGTGTGGAGAAAAAGAATTAAGGGTCTGGGTCCGACCCCTACGCCGAGCACCCGCTGCCAGTGTGCGTCGGAAATTATGGACCACTCTTGTGGAATATATAAATATAAATATATATATATATTTTTTAAGACATGACCCAATATATATCATGGAATCACAGGGTATTAGACTTGGCTTTCAGAAGTGCTAGTCGATGATGTGGATGGAGCCAATAGAGTAAGTGGGCAGGACCAGTGGAGGAAGTGGGTGGTGCGGGGGATGTGGGTGTGGTCTCATAAAAATATATGAGCACTTGCACATAATATTTTACAAATTAAGCACTGGGGAGAGGCTGCTTCAAAGCCAATCGGTGTTTCACAGTGCATGCGGCAACCTGCCTGCACTCTAAGAGGGATGCCCTTAGGGGGTGCACTGATAGTGTGCCACATTTTTGTGGCGCACTTTCAGTGAGCCTCCTGATAGTTTCTTTGCCATTGCACTTGCTTCCATAATACAGCGTGGGCCAGAAGCAATGAGATTCCCTCATTTGCATGAAGCCATCCCCTCACATAAATGAAGGAATGCCCTCTAGAGAGAGCGCTGGTGCTACATGTGTGCAGGGCCGGACTGGGAACCGAAACCGGCCCTGGCAAAGTGCTCGGCCGGCCTCCCCCTCCCCCCCACGGGGGGATTGAGGTCCGACCGTGCTCTTTGCCAGGGCCGGTTTTCGGCCGATTTTGATACAGGGCCGTTTTTGCAGCTATGCTGCAAAAAACGGCCCTGTAGCAAAAACGGCCCCCTGGGGCCCAAAACCGGCCCCCACCCATGCGGCCGACCGGGGAATTGCCCGGTGCCCGCAACGGCCAGTCCGGGCCTGCATGTGTGGCAGAGCTATCAATATTACAGGAGGGTCCGCACAAGCATTTGCAGCCCCTTCTGCATTACCAAAGGGCTCATGGGACGCACAAAGTTGGCGCACATACACAATGTGCGCCCGGGGCACTTTCTGGAATACACACCCTGTAGTATCAGAGATAAGTAGGATCAGTCAAGGAGGAAGACATGGGGGCAGGAAACCTTTTCAAAGAAATAACCCACATTTACTGCTATGAACTAGCACACAAGGGAACACTTGTGTAAAGCACTCATGGAACAATACAAGGAGCTGGTCAGGGGGTGATAAACAGGCTATGCAAGACATGCTGGACAGCCTAAAACAAAAACATGCAGGAAAAAGAAAACAAGCAAATATGAGTTGAAAAACACTAGCTCACTGGTAGGCAACGGGCGAAATTCATTCCTTGGGAAGCTTTCAGCATGCCCCCAAAATGTCTTAGCAAACAGACAGATGTTCTATCTGGTAGGCTTAGACCTAAAATTGGCAACTTTCGCTTCACAGAAACATTTTTCTTAATTTTACCCATCTACAGAACAACCCTTGAATTCTGATAGGTTGTTTCAGAGGAACAATGTCATTTTTGGAAGATTTATCACCGTATTTTCGAGCGCATAACTATCCCCAGTGGCTTGTGGCAAGAGGACAAGCTGTAAAATAATGCTTCTGTCTGTGTTGTACAAGGCATTAGAGACAGAACTCACTCCCTATCGCTAGGCCTCAGAACTAAACCCAAGACCTGAATGGCTATCCCAATACCTCAACTCTTTAGCCAGAGAACTTGATCTCGAACCTGATAACACACGTGTTGGGCCTAGACGGCAATTCTTATCCAAAGATCTCAATTTTTGCATGAGACTTCAATTTCTTCAACCCTCCTAGCCTCAATTCCTAGCCTCCAAGCCGTATAGGATCAGTTTCTTGTTTGTGGTTCCAATCCATAGCTCCGAGCTTCTACAGTAAATTGAGGTTTCAGTCACTGATGGTCCCCATCCTTCACTCCAATGCTCAGTCTCTACTGACGAAGCAGTCACTAGCCAGACAACTTGACCGCTGACATAAAACCTTGAATTCTTGATCAGCATCAATGTATTGCCAAAAGCTTCTATCCCAAGGCCTCAATTCTAGCCTGAGGTTGAATCCATAATGTAAGATTGCAGGTCCTTGTCACAGGCCTGTGCACCAGCCTTTAGAGCAAAGCTTCAGTTGTTGGACCTCAGTTGCCACAGGCAAGCGCGATGCTCCGAATCCTTATGCCTCAATCACTAGACTGGGATGCATGACGGTACGACGCGTACCGTCACAACGCGTGCTTTTACAATGCGTCTTTAACAACGCAAGTCGTTACAATGACTTGCGTTGGGGGGGGCGCTGATAGTGAATAGTATAATTTACTATTCTAACACCAGTCCCCGTGGATACTAGGGAAGGTGTTGGAATAGTAAATATACTATTCTTTATCCTCTAGCACCCTCCAGCGCAATTCGTGGTTACGACTTGCGTTGTAACGGATGCGTTGTAAAAGTACTGCGGGGTAACATCCGTGTCGAAAAGGATGTTCCCCATTAGACTGACGTCTCACTCTCTCGATTCTAGACTAAGTGTTTGTACTCAGGAGCCAAGTGCAGAACTGCGTAACGCAGAGGGTTGTCTCAGAAGTGAGTACCCAGCCACATATACCAAAGTAATGTACCCTTCAGTACGCATTAAGTCCTGTTTACTAGCAAAACGGACACAAGCATACACATCAGCAATGTCCTACCCGCAGCGGGTATTCATGGCAGGGTGCCCATCTGTGCCTACCTGTAAGCGCTTGCCATAAAGTATCTACCCAACAATGTGTGACCTACCGCAAGAGGCCAGCGATGTGTACTCGACATTTTGTACCCAGTCCGCTGTTATCAGTGGGCTGTACGAATCTGTGTATATGCACCTGCTAGCTGCAGGCCTGTGCACAAGGTGTGTTAATCTGTACATACTAAAATACCACCAGTGTTAATCCAGCAGTTGAGCCAATCCTCGTATATCTATGTATTAGAGGTGGTACCCGGCACCTTGTAATGTGCAAGGACATATAGCGGTGTGTAGGGAGCTTTATGTATCCGGCTGCCAGGTGTTCTAGCGGTGCATTATAAGCAGCATCGGATTGGTAACGCGGGCACTCGGGCAATGCCCGAGGGGCCAGTGTCAAGTTCTAGTGGTGGGCTGCTTTTTTTAGAAACCTGGGAGCCGATTTGGCGGTTTCTGCATTGTTTGATACCGCCAGTGTCCCAGTGGGTGCCTGAGTGGCCTTTCTGGAAGCAGATGGGCATCCATTACCTCACTTTTATCAACAGGCAGAGGTGTTACTCCCTTTCTCTCGCTCGGCCGGTCAATTAATGTATGAATATTGAGCGGGGCGGGGACCTGAGCAGACGTGGCCTCACTTGTTTTCAGGTGTGTTTCGCCATTGTAAACTCATCAGTGCATTTTTTAACCCCCCCCCCACTCTAAATAAAATTTTCGCCGAAGCAGTATTTTGTGGAAAGGCGTTTTGCAAATGTGGGCCACTTGTTTTTAGCATGCCCGGGCAGATTTTTAATCCCAATCCAACCCTGATTATAGTTATTGTTACCACAGGTGTGTGTACCCAGCGCTGCGCACCGGCAGTGTGTACCCATGACGTTATACCCAACAGGGGCTATTAAGTAGTTGGACACCGAATTGTATGTCTAGCGCCGTGTGCACTCCATGGTGTGTAAAATGAGTGAATCGGGTTGAGTATTGCAAACTGTTTATACCTGGCAGTTTATATACGGCAGTGTGCCTTCACCTGAGCATACTCTCGCATATGTGCTACCAGCATAGATTTTCATATAGTTAACTCCAACCTTTACTCACCAGTGGAATCGGCAGAGCGCAGTGACCGCGTGCACCCCCTAAACTCAGCTCCCTGGGTCCCACACTTTGGAATAACATATGTTTGCGTTTAGGAAGCGCTTAGAAGAACATAAGTATTCTCTCGGGAGTTTTTACTTAAACACATTATATTTTACTAATCTCTATTTTCAGGTTTAGTTTAACGGTCTAAATCAGCCCTAAGACGTCCCTTGACATGGACTTAGTACTTTACAAGAAATAAATCAAATTAATCACATCTAAGCATTGAGTGCGCTGCAGGCGGTGTTTTTTCCACCGATTTGTACTCGTAGTATGTAACTGCAACGTGCACCGAGAACGGTTTATAACCAAAGTGCACCCAGAAATGCATGTGAGCAGCGTGTACCAAGCAGTATTGTCACCGCCGGACTGTCCCGCGCATTGTGGACAGCACAGTGCGCGCACCCCCTGCTCGTGGCCATAGTTGCTCAGCTATGTTTACTCGAGAGGAGTACCCTGAACTTTGTACCGGGCTCTTAACGTTCAAAAGCGTGTGCACGTCAGAGTGAACCACGTCCCCGCATTCCCATCACACAGGGCTGCTGTAACCAAGAACCGAGCCCCTCCCCCACCACATGTAGCGAGGCTACTACTAAACGTTGCCCACAGTCACGGAAAAGGACAGGCGGAGTGAGAATATACAAATTGGAACACGCTCGGACTGAGCGAAAAAAGACGCGCAAACAGGAAGGCTAAGCAAAAAATACATACATTACTGTGGTACACGCAAAGAGTGTGTACACGCTAACTTGGATACAGCACAAAGGGTTACAAACACGGGTACACTATGGCCGCACGTATAGATGGGAGTCACGCACTGTAAGGAAAGACATACAGGTGATAGTCATGGGGTGGGGGCGTGGGGACACACGAGGATAAGTACACGCGCATGTGCACGCGTCGGAAGGATATCTGAAGGTCGTAATCCATTTTGTATTCACCGTGTGCCGAGACAATGCAGGGGAGGCACACGAAGACAAGGGGTACACACAGGTAGGTACATACACGGGTACACGGGACATAGACCGCACAGGGGTACATTGGGGTACACACAGAGAGGGGTACACAGGCATGCTCACAGTTTAGAAGGATACATGAAGGTCGTGTTCCCTTTGTATTCTCCGTGTGCAGGGTGCAGTGTGTGCAGCCACTGAGCACGCCCCAGTGCAACCCTCGCGCACGCCCCCTGCGCCCTCTCATTGGCGGCTAGTCTGTGCACGGGGGTGGGGCCCTTCTCCGCCGCCTGCACACGCAGCCCTGGACCAGGGGCCAAGGGGGGGTTCGAGGGTACCGCTCGCGGGTATTCGCACATATTGGAATAAACTCTGAGCCGCTGCAAAAGCACAAACCCAGGAAGATCCGTGGACAGAACTAGACAAAAACATTACCTTTCTCCTTCCTTTCTTTGCTTTCTTCTTTTTCATCTTTTTTTCCTCATTCCTCATCTTTTTTTCTTACTTTTTACTTGAACTCCGAAAGTCGATTATGTACGTCGGAGCGCCCTGTTTCATCATGGCAAAGTAAAATAAATGTAAAACAAATTCAGAACGCAGTAGCAACACTCCTCCTCCGCCTTCGCCTCAGGGTAAGCATGACAGACACCAATCCCGCAAGCACTTCACTGACATCTGCGTTGAAGGCATTTGTTCTCAGAGAGCCCAGGGAAAATACAAATAAAACTAAAACAATACAGACAAGCATTTACAATGCAATAGGTCTCGCATTAGAAAAGTGAGAGCTATTGGTATTGTAAATGACACTATTTTATGTGTCGGCTTTGAAAATATATAAATTAATAGCATTGTTATTCACAAAGCCAATAGCTTACACTTTTCTAATGCGAGTCCTATTGGCTATGGCAATGCTTGTTGGTAGCAAGCAAGGACAGTGCTGTTGTGCTGAGTCATGATGTGGTTGGGCTGAGTGATGTGGTGTTGCCCCTGAGTGATGTGGTGGTGCCCCAGAGTGATGTGATGGTGCTCCCGAGTTATGGAGGGTGGAGTTGGAGGGTGGAGTTGGAGTAGGAGGGTGGATTTGTAGTTGGAGGGTGGATTTGGAGTTGGAGGGTGGAGTTGAAGGGTTGAGTTGATGGGTGGAGTTGGAGGGTGGAGAAAGTTGTTGCAGATTTATTTGCATAACAATATGCCAACATGTTGGGTTATCTTACGGGCGAATCCAGGATCAGGCAGCCCCTCGCCACCTGCCCACCTGATGAGCCATAAACCCCAGTGGTATTAACCACGGGGGGGGGGGTTGTCAATTTGGGGGAAGGGATAGCCCCTCCCATCGGCGGACCTCCAGTCCACCCTTTACTCACACCCCTACCCACTACGGGGGCGGAGAGTTGCAGGCAACCCCTGGTTGCTCAGGTCTACAACCACCCGTAGGACTAAAGGGGCGCCGTCGCTCCTCCAGGGTCCCAAGCGAGGACCTCCCTGGGGGATAATTGGCTTTCCCACCCTTACTGTGCTCCTGTAGAGGGTACCCTTCTGTACCTACCAGCCTTTGGATCGCCCTGTAACTCTGCCATGGCTCTGGGTGTGGCCCCCGCCACCCCAGGCCCCCCCCACCTTATACTGACCTTTCACTTACAACCTGCTGCTACCAATGCCTCAGCTAAGACTAGCAGGACTAGGTCCATCCCCACTTTGGATAGGTGTATCCCATCGTCTTCAGAGCACCCTGTGCATTTCGCGCTGTTGACCCACCTGCGCGAGGTCTCCATGGCATCCCATGACCAAGTGCCCGCCAAAACAGCCTGGGAGTAATTTCGGACCCCTATAGTTCACAGGACCCCAGCATGTTGCTCAATTCACTCAAGGTGCCCCTCATCTCTTGCAGCAGGACCCTACGCCCTAAGGGAACCAACTCATCACCTCCTAGGTGTATTACCAATACATCGGGTGGCGAGTCCCCCCGCCGAGTCCCAGTCCCGAACAAAATAATAGGGAGCATTCTGCTACCCCTGTGAGCCGCTGCTGGTGCCAATAAAGGTACCAATAGCCCCGGTAAGCTAGATGCTGTACTATTGATTAGAGGGCCATTGCGGCACTTAATAAAGTCCCAGGCTACCCTACTGACAGTATGGTAGAAACAAGAGGCTGTAAATTAAAAGCCCACTAAGATGGCCGTTAGCTAAGTCTAACAGGGTGTGATCCTGAGGATGGGTTAGGGACCACCACCACAATACCCTGCAAGTGAATCAGTCCAGTTTTACTTTACCATGTGCAGTAGTGCAGCCCCACGTCGCCGGCATCTACCATGCGCAGTGTTGTGCCCCCCATGCTTCCACTGGGCACCTCTGCCTGATGTGAGTGACCTAGGTAGTGCAACAACCGCTGCGGTGTTGGGAACACAACTGAGCACCACCATCCTTGACCTACCCCTGGAGAGTGAACAACTTCTCAGCCTCTGAAACTCGAAAATGAGCTCAGCTGGCTGAAGTCGCGGCTAAACTTCCTTACAAGTGTGTGTGCTCAGGCCTACCACAAGAATCTAATTCCCTTACTACTGGTGTGCAAGTAACCCACAACCATCGCCTCTCCATGGTTCAATACCATCCTGGAAAGAACACGAGGGCACCACATTACGATCCCCATTAAGCTGCACAGCCATTGTTTTCAAAATGAATCCAATGAATTAAATCCATAAAACTCTCCATTTATTCCACAATTTTATCCATTTCATTTTGTCCTCTTTAGTCCTTTGTTTTCTTCAATTCATTTTACTCATCTTTATTTCAATTCCATGTTTATTAAAAAAGCACAGGAATGATGCATGTTTCCAGATGTCACTCTTTATTGAAAAACACCCAATGCATTTCGGGTAAAAACCCTTCTTCGGGGGTATTTATAATAAAAACAAATTAAAAAAAATAATAAAAAACAAAAATATATAATAATACATCACCTATGATTGCTATTGACATGCTTATAAAATGATAACAAGCTACATGCACTCATGTTAATACACAACTGTTTGCTTCGGTAAGCGCCCCTATCTCCAGTTTCTAATATATGTCTGTTTTTACTACCAGCAATTCTAACGTTGACTTATGCTTGCCCCTGTTACCCATTCAACTCGTATTTCTGAAAACAGAGCAGCAGTAGTATGTTAACTAGTTCATGGCGCCTGATCACCCCCTCCAGTTTAAACTACATATTATGTAGTCTCAATATCTGCAATGGGCTTACTGTGACAAATGTTCACGAGTCTACAAATAAAAAATTATGATGAAATCTGCGCTCTTATTTCACCCAGTTTTCTTCCATCGCACGGTGAAACCGCTAAATGCTCCCGCTTGTACCATCGGCAAAGGCAGCTTAACTACTGCTAGCTTCACCTTGCTTTTATTGTTTCAACTATCCCCAGGTGAATTATCACGTGTCAACTGACATGTGCTAGACTCAACACCTCATGCCCAGGATTGCTAATGCATTCCGTATAACGCTCCCACTTTACTACCCTCAGTTACCCAAAATGCACCATCAGTTGAATCACAGTGGGAGCGTTATACGGAATGCATTACCTCCTCGTCCTGTCTTCCTCGCCACCGTAATTACCCATGAGCCTCCGGCTCCACACAGAACTCCAAGTCTAAAAACAGCGCTCTAGTCTCCCCTCCCTCCTCCAAGATGGCCCCCAGTGGCTCCAGCCAATCCCATAAAGGGATACATAGACAGCAACTCGACCTGTTCTTTTTGTCTGCACTTCTCCGAGTGCTGTGTTCTCTGCTGGTCAGGTGAGTGTTTGTTGTTGTTTCTTGAAGGCTGGGGTCTTGCTTGAGCAGCCCCTTTTTGGCCTTGGGTATTTCGGTGGGGGATGTGATGTCGTTTTGTTGTTGTTTCTTGAATCAATATATATATATATTTTTTTTCACATGCTTTTATTCCCCATTCGTTTACCTCCGCGCTCCGTGTCCTGCTGTAGTGGACCTTGGGGGCGTTTGTTTGTTTATTTGTGCACGGTCGCTTTGGACCTCGCGCTATGTAGGGGCTCCTGTGGTCATGCTGAGCGGGGCCGTTTTCGGGACTGCTCTTTCCCGGACGCGCGTCATGCTGAGCTTAGCGCGGCCGGGTGCGGTGATGTTCGAGGCCGGCGGTTCCTCTTCCCCTCCACTTACCTTATAAAGGCGTCTGAGTGTTGTTGCTTGTCGATGGGCACCGTTCTTCGGTGGAGTACTCGGACGTGGGTTTTGGCTTTAGGCGAAGCACGCAGGTATGCATGTGCTCTTATTCTATTAAGGGGCGTGTGTTATGGTGATTGGGACAGTTGCCTAGCAACCAAGGGTCCTTGTTTTTTACAGAGCATGTAGATTTCACACATGCCTGTGTTTGTTCGATTCTTTGGGATGGACATGGAGCGTGATACTTCTGCCGTGCCTGATCCTGGCTCCTTCTCAGTGATTTCTACTTCTGGGATGGCGATAACCTCTATGGAGTTATTGCAGCGCATGATTGTCTCTGCTGTGGCTGCTGCTTTACGGGGTCAGGGGCTGGTTCCTGCTGTGCAGAGGGCCAGAGTTGATGACATTCCTACTGTTGTTTCGGACACTGAGGAGGAGGTTGATGTTATGGACGCTTTGTGCAAGGGGCCGATCTTAGGTTGGTCCTTGGACACATTCACACGTTTTTGGTGTTTCCTGATTCTGTGTCACCTCTTGATGATGTTTTATTCTCTCAGTATTGGTGCCCTGAGCCTGAATCATTGCCCCTTCATTTTTGAAGGTTCTGGAGAATGAGTGGTCGGATGAGGACTAGAGTTCCTTTCCGCGTTTTTTGAGTGAGAGGTGCACGCTGCTGGATTTTGCTGTGAAAATACCCTTCCTCGGTAAAGATTGATTCCTTGATGGCCAGCATGTCTTCTCATGGGACTGTTGTTTCGGAGGATTCTTCTCCTGCTGTCCCGGTTGTACCTTAAAGTGGATGGTGCGGTGAAGCGCACTTTTGCGGCTGCGATTTTTTCTGTCAGGGCTGCTGCCTGTTCCTCTTGCACGATCCAGTCTTTGCTAATGGATTTTTAATCTGTGGCTGTATTATTGGATCAGGGGGAGGATGTTTCTTCTACTCTGGAGATGATGGAGCAGCAGGTACGCCTGCTGTCTGATATTTCCTTTGATTCATTGGGGGCGGAGGCTTCAGCAGCTGGGTCATCTGTCGCTACCAGGCGTCAGTTGTGGCTTCGTTCCTGGTAGGCTGCTGCTGCGCAGAGGAGTCTCCTGATGAAGATCCCTTTTTCGGGTGTTATTTTGTTTGATCCTCCTTTGGATGACGTGGTGAAGGAAACTGCGGAGGGCCGTATGCTCATTGCTCCTGAGCATACTGGTCGCTTCCGTGCATTTGGTTCACCACTCCCGCTTTCAAGTCATGACTGGATCGCTCCTGGTGTAGGTCCGGTTGAGGGTCGCCTCACTTGCTTCATGGACTCTTGGCGAGAGACTGTGTCAGACCAATGGGCTCTTCAAGTGGTTTCAGAGGGTGTACTTCTTGGGTTTGCCCGGACTCCCCCAGACTGTTTCAGATCTGCGCGTTGTCCCATAGACCCTCTAAGGCGGTTGACACTTTTGGTGGGCATCGATTCCCTGGTGTCCGAACATGCAGTGATTCCTGTGCCTGGCGATCAGTTGGGGTTGGGCGTGCATTCCGTCCTATTTCTTGTGTCCAACCGCGCCGGGGTTCTTCGACCTGTATTGGGCCTGAAGTGGGTCAATTCTTTCTTCCCTCACCAGATATTCTGGGAGGTTTCGCTTCAGTTGGTCCTTCCTCTGGTGTCTCGCGGCGATTCCTGGCGTCCATAGACTTGAGGAATGCTTATCTGCATATGCCTGTTCATCCAGACGCTCAGTGGTTTCTCCGGTTTTGCATCCTGGGTCGTCATTACCAGTTCCAGGTATTGCCTTTTGGACTCTGCTCTTCTCCAGGGATATTTACTAAGGTTCTGGCTCCTCTTATTGGACATTTGCATGGGGAGGGCATTGGTGTTTTGCCTTATCTTGACGACATTTTATTTCTGCTTCTTCTCTTTCTATGGTGGAGTTGCATGTCTGGGGAGTGTGCCATGTCCTGGAGCATCACGGGTTCCTCGTGTATGTGCCGAAGTCCTCCCTGGTTCCTGCGCAGAAATTGACTTTCATTGGGGTTCTGTTCAGGACTCTGTTGGGGATGGTGTTCCTGCCCCCTCCTCGGCTCCTGTCCCTGATGTCTGCGATTCGTGCCCTGTTGTTGGGGCCTTCTCATCCTGTGGGCCTGTGGTTGAGGGTTCATGGTCTGATGTCGGCATCCTTGTTAATGGTGCCGTGGGCTCGCCTACACATGTGCCCGGTGGTGTCCCACATTTTGTCGCATTAGGACCCCTGTTCCCTCGATATGTATGTTTTGATTCCTATGTCGGAGGATGTTCGGGTGGTCCTGGGTTGGTGGTTGGACGAGGGTCATCTGTCCAGGGGCCGCCCCTTTCTGGTTGTTCCCACCCGGGTGGTCACTACCGATGCCAGCCTGCTGGGGTGGGGTGCTACTCTGGGGGATTCGCCGACTCAAGGTGTTTGGCCTCAATCAGTTTTGTCTTGTTCTTCCAACTGCACGGAGCTGTGGGCCGTCCTTCTGGGTCTGTTGGATTTCTCGGATCTCATTCAGGGTCACCGTGTGCGAGTCCGGACGGACTGTCAGGTGGTGTTGTCTTAGGTGACCCATCATGGGGGATGCAGGGTTCATTCCCTCAGTTGCCTCACCCGTCGGATTTGTTGTTGGGCGGAGGTGAACCTGGCGTCCCTGTCTGCCATTTAACTGCCGGGTACGGTGAACACTGTGTCGGATTGTCTGAGCCGGTGGTTTTCCTTCCATGGGGTCTTTGTCCCTCACGAGTTTGATGTTCAGGAGGTTGCGGAGTATGTTTGGCTCCCCGATTGTGGTCCTCTTTGCTTCCCCGAGCGATGCCGAGGTCCCCTGCTTTTGCACGATTATGCCTTGCCGGGATGCCTGGAGGGTGGACGTTCTGTTGTTCCTTTGACCAGAGGGTCTGTTGTATGCCTTTCCCCCTGGTCCCCTGTTATCGAAGTTTTGCAGGTGCTCAAGTGGGGGGGGTCGTTTGTCCTTCTGTTTGCTCCGGGTTGGATACATCGCCCTTGGTGTCCCCTTTTGCTGGATTTGGATGTGTCTCCTGGCTGGACGTTACCGTTCGTGCCTTATCTTCTGTTGGGTCCTCTTCTGCCTCTGCCTGTGTTCCGGTCCCTAGCTCTGAGGACCTGGCTCTTGAGAGGGGATCACTGATGCGTGCAGGTTGTTCTTTTGCGGTTGCTGGCGTCATTCAGCTATCTCGGAGGCCTTTTACTCTTGAGCCCTACGCTGAGCATTGGGATTACTTTGCCTCTTGGTGTGTGTGTCACGAGCTGTTGTTGGATTCTTTGAACCCTGCTCGTATTCTGGAATTTTGTTTTTAATGATGGTTTCCTTTTGGGCTTGGCCATTTCCGCTCTCGGGGCTCAATGGGCCACCATTCGGGCATTTCGTGTCCTGCCTTTGGTTCAATTTCTGCTTTGGTGGCTCTGCTTTTTAAGTCGCTTTCTTTGACACGTCCCTGTCCTATCTTCTGTTCTCCTCCTTGGGACCTTACTCTGGTATTGCGTTCCTTGCAGTCGGCTCCTTTTGAGCCTTTGGAGTCGGTGGGCCTGGAGTTCTTGACGCTCACAGTGGTGTTTCTTGTGGCTATTGCATCTGCCAGGCGTATTGATGTGCTGGGTGCCTTCCTGCGGTCTTCTCCAATTTTGGTCATTTGTCTGATCATGTAGTCTTGCGCCCTCATCCTATGTTTATTCCTGGGGTGGATTCTTATTTTCCCTGTTCTGCTGAAGTGGTTCTTCCTATTATTTGTCCTGATCCTTCCTCGGCTGTGGATTGCCTTCTCCGCCTGTTGGATGTGCATCATGTGTTGTTGGTTTATTTATCACACACTTCTTCCTTTTGTGTGGTTGACGATTTGTTTGTCAAATTTTGGTTTGTCTCGTCAGAGCCTGAAGCCCTCCCTGTCCACTGTCAGTCGTTGGATTAAGGAGGCCATACTGTTGGCTTATGGTTCTGTTTCTGACCTCCCTCCTCTTGATATTTGGGGTCGGTCCGCCAGTTCTGTTTCTGTATCGTGGGCCGCTTTTAAGTGGGTGTCCATGATGGATGTTTGCCGGGCTGCCACTTGGTCGTCCCCGCATACTTTCATGTCCCATTTCCCCTTCGGTTTGGGGGTGGGGGTTCTGTTTCCTTTGCCTCTTCTGTACTGTCGGCTGGGATTCCTTGAGGTGTATGTTTCTGTGAAATTTTTGTACCTCTTGTGATTGAAATATGTTTCTCTGCATGTTTTCTGTGGAGTGTTTTCCTTGCATGAAGCTGATTGCTTTGGTATCGGCTCATGGGTAATTACTGTGGCGAGGAAGACAGGACGAGGAGGTAATGCCCCGGTTACTTACCGGTAATCTTCATTACTCCGAGTCCATGTCTTCCTCGCCACAGTATAGTTTCCCTTCCCTCCCACCCTGGTGGTGGCTTCATGTCTGCGGCTTGGTTTTTCAGGTCGAGTTGCTGTCTATGTATCCCTTTATGGGATTGGCTGGAGCCACTGGGAGCCATCTTGGAGGAGGGAGGGGAGACTAGAGCACTGTTTTTAGACTTGGAGTTCTGTGTGGAGCCGGAGGCTCATGGGTAATTACGGTGGCGAGGAAGACATGGACTCGGAGTAATGAAAATTACCGGTAAGTAACCGGGGCATTACCAATCCTGGGCATGGTTTAAACATGCAACTACATGGCCTGTTATAAACACCTGGATGTTTCTCAGGTAAAAGTATGCACTCTACAAGAGTTCTATGCTGGCTGCCTGAAACAAAACTGTAACACAACTTCTGAAGAATGCAAGATTAAGTACAGCATGTACAATACAAACAGGAACCACATGCTTTGTTTTAGGGAAACAGCCAAAACAACGCGAGCAGAGCCAAGTGTGTTCCAACAATGCAAGCGGCATATGCCTTAACAACGGATCTATGATGTTACAACGCGTTATTTTACAACGCAGGCTGTAACATCGCAACTTTTACAACGCAGGTTCCATTACATCGGATGCCATTACAACGTAGGACATTACATAGCAGATGCTATTACAACGCATACCATTACATCGTAAGTATAGGTAAGTATAACTTTTTAAAAAAAATGTAATTAAGTTAATTTAAGTAATTTAATTTAACTAATATAATTAAATTAATTTTAAAATTGTAATTAATTTAATTTATTTAAATAAGTTTAATGTAATTTAAAATTGGAATTAATGTAATTTAATTAATTTAATATAATTTTATTAATTTAATTTAATACATTTTATAATAGTAATTATTTTAATTTAATTAATTTAATTTAATTAATATAATTGAATTAATCTTAAAATTGTAATTAATATGATTTATTACATTTAATTAAATTTAATTAATTTAATTAATTTAATTTAATTAAAGTCGTACTTTAAAAAAAATAAACCCTAAAAATTCCCCTGTACCCCAAAACCCAAACCCAGCCCTAAACCCTAAAAATACCCCTGTACCCCAAAACCCAAACCCAGCCCTAAAACCTAAAAATACCCCTGTACCCCAAAACCAGCCCTAAAACCTAAAAATACCCCTGTACCCCAAAACCTAAACCCAGCCCTAAAACCTAAAAATACCCAAACACCCCAAAACATATACCTCAGTACCCCAAAACATATACTTCTATACTCATACTTATTTTAAAAATTACTTAAATTAATATATTTAATTTATAATATTAAAAAACATAAATAAATATATTTATTTATAATTAATATTTATAAAATTAATTAAATAATATTAAATAAAATAAAAAAATTATATACTTACCAATACATACGATGTAATGGTATGCGTTGTAATAGCATCTGCTATGTAATGTCCTGCGTTGTAATAGCATCCGATGTAATGGAACCAGCGTTGTAAAAGCTGCGTTGTAACAGCATTACGATGTAAAAGTTGCGATGTAACAGTAACATACCCTTAACAACGCATATGCATGGTTAAGGCAATGCGTGGTATAGGCAGGGCACAAGTCCTAAAAATGAAGTGGGGGGACGCTGTCATCGGAAGTGACGTCACAACAGGAAGTGACGTCACAAAAGGTGGCGAGCTCCTCGTCTCAGAGAGGCCAAAGAGTGAAGTCCGGCTGTTTGGCAGGCGGGACTGTGTCCACCCGGTAAAATAAGTGGGGGGATGCCGTCAACCCACGTGGTACCCCGACTCGAGCTCTGGGTATAGGCTGTATAGCTGCTGCTGGGCGGAGGCAGGAAGGATCGGGAGAGGACGCAGTGAGGTGAGTGAGGCTGGGTTTTGGGAGGTCGTTTTTAAGGTAAGCAAGTAGTTTTAAGGGCTGCAGTCGGAGTTTTTTTTCAGAGGTGCGGGGGTCAGGCAAGTGTTTAGGGCTGGGGGTCGGGGTTGTTTTTAAGACTTAGGGCAGGGAGGGTGGGGTCATTTTTAGGGCTTAAAGGGCAGGTACGTTTTTAGGACTGGGGGAAGGGTGTTGGCTTTCAGGAGGGAGGAGGTAATTTTACGTCTCAGGGCAGGGGTCGGGGGGCTGAGACTTAACAGGTAAGTCTTAACCACGCATATGTCTTTGACATACATACCTTAACAATGCATATTTTGTTGTAAAGGCATGCCTGGTAAAGGCATATGCGTGGTTAAGACTTGCGTGGAAAAGACTGCATGAAACCGGCATGCATAGTAAGTGCATGCATGGTTCCACCACACAACCTTTGTCTTAACAATTTTTACACGTATTGTGCATAAACTGATCAGTGCTTTTGTCTACAAAGTTAAGGACGTGAATAAAGGGCCTAAAAGGGACCAGTTTCAATGTCCTACTTTAATGACTACTGGGTATGAGCCCCGGCCCACTTAAAGCTCTGAACTAATCAACATTTTATTGGAACCCAGCTTACTAGCCTCTCAGGAGCAGTGACCACTCCCCTCCCTTTAGCCCCCCCCCCCACCCCTGTTTAAGCTACTAGAGTGGAGGGTACATGACGCCACTGTCCCACATCTTCAATATAAGGCATAGGTGCTTGACAGTACATATCTGCATACTCAGATTTCACAGTTCTCAACGAGGAACTTCACTTCAGTAAGATCACTTCTAAATACGCTCTGTTGTTTTGTATCTCTTTTGTGCACTCCTGACTGCTTTGGTCTTGTAGTTCCATAGGCTGTCCACGTTTTATGCTTGGAAGCAGGGATTATCTGCAGTCTGTTTTGTGTAAAGTGTAAAGGGGTGATTTTTAGTATATTAGTTTGTATTTTACAATGTGTAACTTAAACATTTTTTAAATGTAATTAGTAATTTTGAATGTAGTCTCAGGTTGTTCGATTTGTAGGAGAATAGGATGGGGAGTTAATATATGTTGCTGTTTTACCATCAGTTATGTATACATCTTCGCCAGTCCCAATTACACAATTGACAACACTCATCCTTCCACGTAATAACTGTCATTTGGTTAACTTATGTTAACCATATCACCATCACTGGTCTGTGGCCCGTCATTGCAACTATGGACATTTAGGTTCAGGTTGGTACTGCTATGAATTAATAAATAAATAAACTGACGTCAATTAGAGATAGCCCGGGGCAGTGAGGGATAGTATAAGTTTGCTTCATGATACGCTTGGCACTTCCCTCACTACCCCTAGCCTGAAAGCTCAAGTGGGAGGGGCAGATTGTGAAAGTAAAAAGGACTTCAAAAGTCCGGTTTAATTCTGTAGTTTGCACTCTTTGATGTGGGGTGAAGGAAGCCACAAATTAGCATGATTTCAATAGAGGATTATTTCACTTTCGCTACATGTGGCATTTTATAGAATCTATGTCCAGAGCAGAGATTGGCAGGTAAAGGAAAAACAAAATTGCCACTTTACACTAAACAGACAATCCCTGCTTCCAAGCATAACATTTGGACAGTCCATAGAACACTGTGAGAAATACACAAAAGAGATACAAAACAACAGGCTTACACAAAGTAACAAGTGTAAAGCATTTAAACAGCACCAAAACAATTGAAGATGAAATCCACAAGACACCAAATAAATCCAACACAAAGTTATAAAAAATAGACTGTATTGTTATATATTTTTGAACACCACAACAAAAAAGATCTACTGGATGGTTCCGGAGATATAGATGTAGTAATTCAGGTTATTTAATTCAACTGCAAACAAGTATTGGCAAATTCAAAGAATTTGACACTTAGCTACTTTTTCATCAAAAGGTTTGGGCTGGTTGTAACGCGGTTACCTAGAGTCAAATTAGGAGACTAACTCCAGTATGGGAGGCAGTTAGGGGGACCAGCAAGTTCCTCAGAAACAGTTACCTCAGCAGGTGAAGCAGTCCTCAGTCAGTTCCAGGCACTTTTATCAATTGCAGGGCTTTCCTGTGGAAGTGGTCCTTATGCAGGGGATGAAGGATGCTGAAAATGCTCAAATGGTGCTGTGAATGCAATGCGGTTGACAGGGGTCTTGCTGTCTGACTATTCATTGGATCATGAAGGGGTGAGGTTGTCCTGGTCACAGGGTCAACATCCGTTGAAGTCCTCTTGGTGATGGCAAAAGTACAATCGCCACTGGACTACCGGTCGCCCAGTATTGTGGTCACAGACCGATCCTTCCTGAGTTGATAACTCACCTTATGGGGATTCCAGCTGCACTCTGATGACACTCTCAGCTTCAGCAAACCTGGGTGCAACTTTGTGTGTTGGATCCCGGTCCCTAGTGTTGCACGGTGGCGGTTGACAGCAGGTTGAAGACTTTGGCAACTTAACTTGCCGTACATAAGGAACAAGCACCATTTTTGCTGATTTGCCATGCCTGCGGCGTCCGAATAGCAGAGAGCTTTCTCTGGATCTCGAACCTATTGAATAATTGTCTGCACTATAGTGGAGCACTCCAGAGGGGCTCGTGATTGCTCTCGTTCAGAGACCGCGTTTGTCATTCCTGGCATTTTAGAACAAGAGGGGAAAGATTCTAGTTGTTACCGATACAGAATCCCCTACCCGATTCATTTGGAATTCCTATTATGTCAATGAGAGCGCCTTATAAGTGTTGTCTGGATATCGATGTCCAGCCCTAACCCAACTGTGGGATGTTGTTTCCTTGCACCCTTGTTCTGATGAGGCCCAGATGATGGGGCCGAAATGCGTCAACAGCATTGAATAGAAGAGTCCAATGGATTATTAGTATCTGTTTAGAAATTTAGATACACACCTTGTTGATTGTTTCAGAGGTCAAATTGTATACTTCATGTGTGTACTGGACTTCCTTGTAGTTGGATTACTTAAAATTATGTAGCAACCACTATGTTCTAAGCCCGGGGTAGTAAGGAATGTAATCAAATGTATTTAATTGGTTTTTGTTTAATGTTTGTTAAATCCCCAATTGTGTTGCATTTTTTTGTATAAATAAAAAATTTCATATAGGGAGGAACCCTTTTTATAGGAAAAGGGGATGGGTTTACAAAAGACAAATACAAGAGTCCCTTTTTCTTAATACGTAAGAAGAAAATCTCCACAGGTCTTGAATGAATAGTAAATTGAAGTCCAGTAGGGTATAACGTGGAGTCTCACAGTAGATCAACAAATTTACAGCTATATGATATCTAAACCTAAACACATTCTCAACATTATGTAGTAAATCGCAATAAGGGCAGGAGAGCAAGGAAAATAGATTTATATTTCTTATTTTATTTATCCCACTTTTCTTTGTATATTGTTAAATCACATTTATAAAAACATCATCATATTTATTAAAAAAACATAATACAAAATAAAACAATTCATGTTCTAGGAAGAAAATGTTGTTGACGCGGCGTTTCGGTGAGCTTGAAAAGTTGTTGCAGAATGATCAACTTAGTTTCTTAAGAAGTTGTTCTTCAATTAATACTTCATCGGTATCTAGTCATTTAGGCTGGTGTTTTCCAGATTTGCTTTCTCTTTCTATGATATGGGGTATCGCCACCTTGGATATGAATTTCCAGTATCTCTTGTCATAAGGTAAGTACTGTCACTTTACTTCCTCTTCCTTTGGTAGAAAAACCTCCAACTATATATAAATGTCTAGATGTTACCAGGACGGCCAGGTCACGCTTACTCTCACTTAGGGGTGAAGTGTCTGGACTTAAAATACAATTGTTCTTCAGAGTTGTTGATGCTTGAGTTCCTTTCATCAACTTGTCAAGCAATCCTGCTTAGGAGCTCTCAATGACCGTCCTGTTCAGTATTCCGGTTGTAACTTTTGTATCACATTCGTTGATAAGAATAAGAGAACAATTAAAAGAATTTATAAATTGTTCCCAGTGGAAACATAGGTGGTCTGGGTTATAATTGTAGCAAGTTAGTATGAAGGGACTATGTACCAAAGAGTAGGATTTAATTTGTATGTGTCCTATTGAAATTTGTGATGTATCGATTCCTCCGCATCAGTTCTGTGTATAGTCATAAATCAACTTGCCCCAGCTGGCTTCTCAGGTGTTGTGTCCCTGTGCTCTGAACAGGAGACCAGCAAATAGACCATAGGAGTTCCTTGGCTTTTGCTAGGCTCTTGAGACAACCTCTATATGAGCAAGACAGAGGAGGCACAGCCCCTTTGTTTTGCTAGCCACCAGGTTCAACATGTGCAGTGCAAGCTGGTGCAGCCTCTCTTTGCTGGTTCGATAGTGCAGCAGGGCAGTCCTTCTTCAGTCTTCTTCCAGGCCAGACAAGAACAAAGCTTGGGGTGGCAGGAGTGCCCTGCTTATGCTAAGAAAATGCCAGTGGGCAGTACGTGGTTGGTAGCCAATAGGCTACCTGGTTCCCTCCCACCTGATGAACACTTCCTGCAAAGTGTGGTATCTGGGCATCACAGCATGCACCATTCTGCACACTTCTAATACGGTTGGACCTCTCTCCTGGCGTGTGGAGCTCCCTAGACCAAACCAGAGGTGGGGTTTAGCAAGGCGGATGTATGCCCCTGGAAAACCAGCTTGGCGACTCATTTCTCCTCTCCTGTTGTAACAACAAAAGGGTGGGGTGGGGTCCTAGGGAAATTAGTTTAGAGACCAGCGAGGAGAACTTCTCCTACACATAATCAAAAACACAATACTACCTCAGGTCTATATATTACCACATGGGTTGTGTGTGATGAATGTGCAAGTACTCTCAAAAGAATTGTGAAACAAATATAACCAATAAGGGGGTATTGTCCCTTAAGGACTAGAACCCTCACTCACCCGAAGGTGACATGCTTCATCATATGGATTCCTCCTCCCAGCAGGAAATTTTAGTCCTGCTGAGGGCTACAACTCTCTCACTGTGAGGAAGGAGCTCAGGGATGTTTTCAACAGATGTTCACTAGTGTAACTAGGTTGCTAAAATCCCATATGTGAAGGTATGGTGTAGTGTGGGTGCAGCGCACACATAATAAGAGGAACCCACATGATGAATGATGTCCCCTTCGTTTGAATGAGGGTTCTAGTCCTTAAGGGATACTTCCCCCTTATTGATTATATCTGTTTCACAATTCTTTTGAGAGTACTTGCACATTCATCACACACAACCCACATGCTAATATATAGACTCGAGGTAGTATTGTGTTATTGATTTTGCCCTCTCCTGTCCCAAGTGCCAGTCTGTCTGCCTGGACAATAGAGCAGTTTGTCTGCCTGAACAATAGAGCAGTCCCTCTCCCAAGTGTTACCCATTTGCCCTTCAAAGGAGGCTTGTCCTTTGAAGCTCACCTTTTGGGCCAATACTGTGTGGCTTCCTGCAGGGGAAGGTGACACCTCTTTTCAGAGCAGGCCCCTATTGCATCCTTACCTGGGATCCCCTAGTACATCTCCCCAGGAGTGGAGAAAGCTGTCTCGGCTACAGGACCCCATGTGTAAGCAGCAAATGAGGGCAACAAAGAAGCTACTTTGCTCAAGAAGCACACTGCAACTTCTTACATTCATTTCGACCTAAGATTCAAGTCTGGTTTAATGGAACAAAGGCCCACTTTGGTCACGCCGTCCCAGAGTTAGCACATCTGAGGGACCAGCGTGTAACTCTGTAAGTGCCAATTAATTAAGTGATCGAGCTTTTCCACAGTAAAAATGACATTCCCTCTTTTTCATTGTCAAAACATGTAAAGTTACGTGTTCTGCCCATGAAATATTTTGCACCCTGCCTTAGGACTCAATAACTCTGGCATAAGGGTGACTTACACATACACCAGTGGGAAGTCTGGCTTTGCCATTGTTTAAATAGCAAAGTGGGGATGTCAGTTAAAGTGGTCTTCCAGCATGCTAATGATGGGCTGGGTTAGGTACTATTTAATAGGAACTTACAGGTAAACTAGCTCTATCAAAAGGGTAAAAGTCAGTTCAACATATCATTTTTGAGGGTAGAGCACAGGCATTGAAGTCTGGTCAGCAGGATTCAGTGCACTCTGAGTCGAAAACCAGCAACATCAGTCCATAAACGTAGGGGTGACCACACAAAAAGGGTCTTTTCCTTACACACACCCAACTACGTATTGAACTACAGCAATTACCATTTTCAGGGGAAGGTCATTGATCATGTTCAGATGATCCAAAATGTAGGGGTTTGGTTGATTGGCAATCTTAGGGAGAATGATCATGTTTTGGAGGCTAAAAATTGATTACATTTGCTTCTGGTGAAAGTCAGAATTCTCATAATAATGCCCTGCTAAATCTTCAAACACCATCACAACATGGCCCTTTTTGGAAAAAATTAATAGAGACAACGTAGGACATTACATAGCAGATGCTATTACAACGCATACCATTACATCGTAAGTATAGGTAAGTATAACTTTTTAAAAAAAATGTAATTAAGTTAATTTAAGTAATTTAATTTAACTAATATAATTAAATTAATTTTAAAATTGTAATTAATTTAATTTATTTAAATAAGTTTAATTTAATTTAAAATTGGAATTAATGTAATTTAATTAATTTAATATAATTTTATTAATTTAATTTAATACATTTTATAATAGTAATTATTTTAATTTAATTAATTTAATTAATATAATTGAATTAATCTTAAAATTGTAATTAATATGATTTATTACATGTAATTAAATGTAATTAATTTAATTAATTTAATTTAATTAAAGTCGTACTTTAAAAAAAATAAACCCTAAAAATACCCCTGTACCCCAAAACCCAAACCCAGCCCTAAACCCTAAAAATACCCCTGTACCCCAAAACCCAAACCCAGCCCTAAAACCTAAAAATACCCCTGTACCCCAAAACCCAAACCCAGCCCTAAAACCTAAAAATACCCCTGTACCCCAAAACCAGCCCTAAAACCTAAAAATACCCCTGTACCCCAAAACCAAAACCCAGCTCTAAAACCTAAAAATACCCCTGTACCCCTGTACCCCAAAACCTAAACCCAGCCCTAAAACCTAAAAATACCCAAACACCCCAAAACATATACCTCAGTACCCCAAAACATATACTCCTATACTCATACTTATTTTAAAAATTACTTAAATTAATATATTTAATTTATAATATTAAAAAACATAAATAAATATATTTATTTATAATTAATATTTATAAAATTAATTAAATAATATTAAATAAAATAAAAAAATGATATACTTACCAATACTTACGATGTAATGGTATGCGTTGTAATAGCATCTGCTATGTAATGTCCTGCGTTGTAATAGCATCCGATGTAATGGAACCAGCGTTGTAAAAGCTGCGTTGTAACAGCATTACGATGTAAAAGTTGCGATGTAACAGTAACATACCCTTAACAACGCATATGCATGGTTAAGGCAATGCGTGGTATAGGCAGGGCACAAGTCCTAAAAATGAAGTGGGGGGACGCTGTCATCGGAAGTGACGTCACAACAGGAAGTGACGTCACAAAAGGTGGCGAGCTCCTTGTCTCAGAGAGGCCAAAGAGTGAAGTCCGGCTGTTTGGCAGGCGGGACTGTGTCCACCCGGTAAAATAAGTGGGGGGATGCCGTCAACCCACGTGGTACCCCGACTCGAGCTCTGGGTATAGGCTGTATAGCTGCTGCTGGGCGGAGGCAGGAAGGATCGGGAGAGGACGCAGTGAGGTGAGTGAGGCTGGGGCTGGGTTTTGGGAGGTAGTTTTTAAGGTAAGCAAGTAGTTTTAAGGGCTGCAGTCGGAGTTTTTTTTCAGAGGTGCGGGGGTCAGGCAAGTGTTTAGGGCTGGGGGTCGGGGTTGTTTTCAAGACTTAGGGCAGGGAGGGTGGGGTCATTTTTAGGGCTTAAAGGGCAGGTACGTTTTTAGGACTGGGGGAAGGGTGTTGGCTTTCAGGAGGGAGGAGGTAATTTTAGGTCTCAGGGCAGGGGTCGGGGGTCGGGGGGCTGAGACTTAACAGGTAAGTCTTAACCACGCATATGTCTTTGACATACATACCTTAACAATGCATATTTTGTTGTAAAGGCATGCCTGGTAAAGGCATATGCGTGGTTAAGACTTGCGTGGAAAAGACTGCATGAAACCGGCATGCATAGTAAGTGCATGCATGGTTCCACCACACAACCTTTGTCTTAACAATTTTTACACGTATTGTGCATAAAATGATCAGTGCTTTTGTCTACAAAGTTAAGGACGTGAATAAAGGGCCTAAAAGGGACCAGTTTCAATGTCCTACTTTAATGACTACTGGGTATGAGCCGATACAGAATCCCCTACCCGATTCATTTGGAATTCCTATTATGTCAATGAGAGCGCCTTATAAGTGTTGTCTGGATATCGATGTCCAGCCCTAACCCAACTGTGGGATGTTGTTTCCTTGCACCCTTGTTCTGATGAGGCCCAGATGATGGGGCCGAAATGCGTCAACAGCATTGAATAGAAGAGTCCAATGGATTATTAGTATCTGTTTAGAAATTTAGATACACACCTTGTTGATTATTTCAGAGGTCAAATTGTATACTTCATGTGTGTACTGGACTTCCTTGTAGTTGGATTACTTAAAATTATGTAGCAACCACTATGTTCTAAGCCCGGGGTAGTAAGGAATGTAATCAAATGTATTTAATTGGTTTTTGTTTAATATTTGTTAAATCCCCAATTGTGTTGCATTTTTTTGTATAAATAAAAAATTTCATATAGGGAGGAACCCTTTTTATAGGAAAAGGGGATGGGTTTACAAAAGACAAATACAAGAGTCCCTTTTTCTTAATACGTAAGGAGAAAATCTCCACAGGTCTTGAATGAATAGTAAATTGAAGTCCAGTAGGGTATAACGTGGAGTCTCACAGTAGATCAACAAATTTACAGCTATATGATATCTAAACCTAAACACATTCTCAACATTATGTAGTAAATCGCAATAAGGGCAGGAGAGCAAGGAAAATAGATTTATATTTCTTATTTTATTTATCCCACTTTTCTTTGTATATTGTTAAATCACATTTATAAAAACATCATCATATTTATTAAAAAAACATAATACAAAATAAAACAATTCATGTTCTAGGAAGAAAATGTTGTTGACGCGGCGTTTCGGTGAGCTTGAAAAGTTGTTGCAGAATGATCAACTTAGTTTCTTAAGAAGTTGTTCTTCAATTAATACTTCATCGGTATCTAGTCATTTAGGCTGGTGTTTTCCAGATTTGCTTTCTCTTTCTATGATATGGGGTATCGCCACCTTGGATATGAATTTCCAGTATCTCTTGTCATAAGGTAAGTACTGTCACTTTACTTCCTCTTCCTTTGGTAGAAAAACCTCCAACTATATATAAATGTCTAGATGTTACCAGGACGGCCAGGTCACGCTTACTCTCACTTAGGGGTGAAGTGTCTGGACTTAAAATACAATTGTTCTTCAGAGTTGTTGATGCTTGAGTTCCTTTCATCAACTTGTCAAGCAATCCTGCTTAGGAGCTCTCAATGACCGTCCTGTTCAGTATTCCGGTTGTAACTTTTGTATCACATTCGTTGATAAGAATAAGAGAACAATTAAAAGAATTTATAAATTGTTCCCAGTGGAAACATAGGTGGTCTGGGTTATAATTGTAGCAAGTTAGTATGAAGGGACTATGTACCAAAGAGTAGGATTTAATTTGTATGTGTCCTATTGAAATTTGTGATGTATCGATTCCTCCGCATCAGTTCTGTGTATAGTCATAAATCAACTTGCCCCAGCTGGCTTCTCAGGTGTTGTGTCCCTGTGCTCTGAACAGGAGACCAGCAAATAGACCATAGGAGTTCCTTGGCTTTTGCTAGGCTCTTGAGACAACCTCTATATGAGCAAGACAGAGGAGGCACAGCCCCTTTGTTTTGCTAGCCACCAGGTTCAACATGTGCAGTGCAAGCTGGTGCAGCCTCTCTTTGCTGGTTCGATAGTGCAGCAGGGCAGTCCTTCTTCAGTCTTCTTCCAGGCCAGTCAAGAACAAAGCTTGGGGTGGCAGGAGTGCCCTGCTTATGCTAAGAAAATGCCAGCGGGCAGTACGTGGTTGGTAGCCAATAGGCTACCTGGTTCCCTCCCACCTGATGAACACTTCCTGCAAAGTGTGGTATCTGGGCATCACAGCATGCACCATTCTGCACACTTCTAATACGGTTGGACCTCTCTCCTGGCGTGTGGAGCTCCCTAGACCAAACCAGAGGTGGGGTTTAGCAAGGCGGATGTATGCCCCTGGAAAACCAGCTTGGCGACTCGTTTCTCCTCTCCTGTTGTAACAACAAAAGGGTGGGGTGGGGTCCTAGGGAAATTAGTTTAGAGACCAGCGAGGAGAACTTCCCCTACACATAATCAAAAACACAATACTACCTCAGGTCTATATATTAGCACATGGGTTATGTGTGATGAATGTGCAAGTACTCTCAAAAGAATTGTGAAACAAATATAACCAATAAGGGGGTATTGTCCCTTAAGGACTAGAACCCTCACTCACCCGAAGGTGACATGCTTCATCATATGGATTCCTCCTCCCAGCAGGAAATCTTAGTCCTGCTGAGGGCTACAACTCTCTCACTGTGAGGAAGGAGCTCAGGGATGTTTTCAACAGATGTTCACTAGTGTAACTAGGTTGCTAAAATCCCATATGTGAAGGTATGGTGTAGTGTGGGTGCAGCGCACACATAATAAGAGGAACCCACATGATGAATGATGTCCCCTTCGTTTGAATGAGGGTTCTAGTCCTTAAGGGATACTTCCCCCTTATTGGTTATATCTGTTTCACAATTCTTTTGAGAGTACTTGCACATTCATCACACACAACCCACATGCTAATATATAGACTCGAGGTAGTATTGTGTTATTGATTTTGCCCTCTCCTGTCCCAAGTGCCAGTCTGTCTGCCTGGACAATAGAGCAGTTTGTCTGCCTGAACAATAGAGCAGTCCCTCTCCCAAGTGTTACCCATTTGCCCTTCAAAGGAGGCTTGTCCTTTGAAGCTCACCTTTTGGGCCAATACTGTGTGGCTTCCTGCAGGGGAAGGTGACACCTCTTTTCAGAGCAGGCCCCTATTGCATCCTTACCTGGGATCCCCTAGTACATCTCCCCAGGAGTGGAGAAAGCTGTCTCGGCTACAGGACCCCATGTGTAAGCAGCAAATGAGGGCAACAAAGAAGCTACTTTGCTCAAGAAGCACACTGCAACTTCTTACATTCATTTCGACCTAAGATTCAAGTCTGGTTTAATGGAACAAAGGCCCACTTTGGTCACGCCGTCCCAGAGTTAGCACATCTGAGGGACCAGCGTGTAACTCTGTAAGTGCCAATTAATTAAGTGATCGAGCTTTTCCACAGTAAAAATGACATTCCCTCTTTTTCATTGTCAAAACATGTAAAGTTACGTGTTCTGCCCATGAAATATTTTGCACCCTGCCTTAGGACTCAATAACTCTGGCATAAGGGTGACTTACACATACACCAGTGGGAAGTCTGGCTTTGCCATTGTTTAAATAGCAAAGTGGGGATGTCAGTTAAAGTGGTCTTCCAGCATGCTAATGATGGGCTGGGTTAGGTCCTATTTAATAGGAACTTACAGGTAAACTAGCTCTATCAAAAGGGTAAAAGTCAGTTCAACATATCATTTTTGAGGGTAGAGCACAGGCATTGAAGTCTGGTCAGCAGGATTCAGTGCACTCTGAGTCGAAAAACCAGCAACATCAGTCCATAAACGTAGGGGTGACCACACAAAAAGGGTCTTTTCCTTACACACACCCAACTAAGTATTGAACTACAGCAATTACCATTTTCAGGGGAAGGTCATTGATCATGTTCAGATGATCCAAAATGTAGGGGTTTGGTTGATTGGCAATCTTAGGGAGAATGATCATGTTTTGGAGGCAAAAAATTGATTACATTTGCTTCTGGTGAAAGTCAGAATTCTCATAATAATGCCCTGCTAAATCTTCAAACACCATCACAACATGGCCCTTTTTGGAAAAAATTAATAGAGACAGAGGGGGAAGAGTCAAAGTTTAACTTTATAATACTTGCGAGGAGCAAAGTGCCAATCTGGACTTGCTTGAAATGCAGTTTGCATGAGGTTTATAAGTTGCAATACATATTGCACAAAGATACACAGTCATTGAGATCCATTTACTTGCCAAAAGAATAGAGGTTTCCAAGCTTTTCACAAACATTAGCCAGAATCGAAGATTTGGCTATACATTGGCATTGACTTTTGAAATCAGCAAATGAAGCGCAGCAACAGTTTGTTACATACTTTTGACTGTCATTTCTCGAGGCTTTGTCGTTAAAGTGAGGCTTCAGCAAGTTCAGCTACAGATCAACAGGCCTCTGCACGTTGTGCAGGCAATTATTGTGCATCACAAAATGGAACCTGAACAAAATTGGATTCCATATTTCCCTCCTCTGATACTCAATAGTGTCATTTAATCAGTCTCAGTTGCCATCATTGCCTTTGTCTCTTGCTCAGTGGGGGGCTCTGCTATACGCTTCTTGTGCCTGTACATTATAGTTTACATGAAACACATACATTGTTGGCAGACCTGTTATTATTATGGGAAAAAAGCACCAACATTTCAAGTCCCATCAAGATTGCATCCAGTATCCATGTTCCCTATTGACCCAACCAGGCAGTCAGGGAATCCCATAATCCTCCTTCCTGTACATTATGTGCCTCCTTACTTTTCTGATGAATTCGAATTATTGCAAGCCTAATGATGCCACTGTTGTCTGGTATGTAAGTGCAGCCTTTTTGGCCCACCACCTTGCACATTCCTTCTTAGCTAGTAAATATCCAGTGCCACCCTGTTCTGTATACCTCCCACCCACATTGCTGTAATTTAATCAGTGATATTCCCAAGGAAGCTGTTGTTTCATAAAACAAGTCCTAAATCAATTTTGTTAATTAATTTATTTTATGATTATTGTATGAGAACTCTAGTGGTGGTATTATAATCCCATGGCCAGTTAGCATGTTACTAATCCAATTAGCTATTCCCCTGTGAGAGAGAGAGAAACTCTGTTTATTTAGACCATAGTCTTTAAACAATGAGATTGGATAAAAACATGCTGCACATCAATATCAAAAGACCGTACAGAATTTATAAAACCAGGCTATTATACTCTATGCTGCTTCCTATATGTTAAACAAATTTTAAAAAAGACATTCTATGGGTAGTACATTGATAAAATCGTTAACATTTTTAAACGTGCTATACATAATAAAACTGGAATTTATTACATTTAAACGCGAGGCACTTTCCATACGTTTCTCATTACAGAACTAACTGTTATCTTATGGGCTTGCAGTCCCTCGTATATTTACTTTTACTAATTTCTGGCAATGAATACAAATAGGTTCCTCAATTTGCTTTCTTTTGCTGTTCCTGAGCTAAGCGGTTAACCCCTTTCAGATAGTACCCAAGTGCAATTGCTATATCCAAATTTTCCATTCCTAACAGTAAGTTAGCTTGCTTGTACACGTTGTTTTATGCCATATTTTATAAATAAAGGTTGTAAATACTGTTTTCTTACTTCTAGACATGTCAAGTAGTATGTGTAACATTTCACACTTGACCCCCAAGCCACATTTACATGTACCATCTGGATATAACATTTCTGCCTTAACTATCCCCTCCATTAACCAAGGAATGGTACCAATTCGGATTTTCAGTATCTCCCACCTAAATCGTAGTTTGGCAGGGTTTCTAAGTACGGATACCCAGTCTCATTTTCCCAAAATTCTATCATATTTAGGACTGATTTTTTATTTCTTAGGTATCCTATATCCTGCCTTCTGGAGTACTCCCTTCCTTGTGCTCTAAGTGCACTCTTCGTGAACTCTACATCTAGAGAATTTTGGTTTACTCCTACTTTTAGATTCCCAATTATTTCCTTTATTTTCCTTTTTGCCTCTAATGCCCACCTTAGGTTACTCTGGCGGATTTCCTCGCTACACCAATGTGAGACTTTTTTCCCCTTCCCCCCGGGATTGGCGTCTCCAGAATCTTACCATCGCCATTTTAGCCTGAGTATTCCATCCAATCATATCTGTTTCCAGTCTGATTGCCTGTATCATTGATGACTTTGGCAGTGACAGTAACATTTTTAGGGCCTTACCTTCCTCCCGGTCCCATCCTCCCTTACCGCTTAGAAGGAGCACCTCTGCACCATACAGTACCTAAGGCGGTATCATGGCTTCGTATGCTTTTAGCATCGGTTTATGTGACATATCCCTATAGTTTTTATTGAATTTTTTAGGCCACAAATGGCAGAAGATGTTTTTGCGTTTTGGTGTTTCAAGTGTATGTCCCATTTTAAAGAGGATTCAAACCAAAGACCAAGGTATTTATATTCTTTGTACCGTTTCTAATTTTATTTTATCTAGGTACCAGCTAAAACTCTTGGTCCCTTTTCCAAAGCGCATGATCTTTGTTTTTTTCATATTTACTAACAGCATTTAATCTTTACAATAATCAAGGAATGCGTTTAGTTTTCTTTGAAGCCCGATCTCTGTCAGTCAGTGATCACAAGGTCATCTGCATACAGCAGACATGAGACCTTTCTGTTATTCATTCTCGGGCTCGCACTTCTTTCCACTTCTAGGGCTGCTGGCAGGTCCGCTAGGAATATTGAAAAGAGGAGCGGAGCTAAGACGCAGCCCTGTCTCAGCCCATTCCCTATTTCAATTTTCTTTGTCGGTGCCCCGTGTGTATCTTTAATGACTTGGGCCCAATTTCCTCTATGCAATTCTTTCAGGATTTCAAGTAAGCATGCCGGTATTTCATATTTGATCAGGCACTCCCATAGTTTCCCCCGATCCACCGAATCAAAGGCTGCCCGGAAGTCGAGAAAACAACAAAACAGGTTCCCCTTTTGTTCTATCCACTTCCGGGAAAGGGCCTATAGAGCGTAGCAGTGATCCACGGTAGAGTGCCCTTCTTTGAAACCCCCCTGTTCTACTGGGATAATTGAGTTCTCTTCTACCCAGTCCTTTAGTTTGCCCAGCACTATTTTCGCGAATATCTTCTCCCCAATATCCAATAGATTACTTAATCTATAATTTTTCGGGTTGTTCATCTCCCCTTTCTTATGGATGGGCCTTATTATAGCTCCCTTCCAGTTATCGGGGAGTTTACCAGTGTCTAGAATCACTTCAAACTTATTTGCATAAAATTCCGCCCACCAATCTACATGGGTTTTAATTATCTGAGCCGGGAGGTTATCTGGGCCTGCTGCTCTTGTGAGGTTCAAACCCTTTATCGTCTTTTTAACCTCTTGGACAGAAAAAACGGGTTTTATATCTGCTACCAGACCGCTCCAGTCTGTGTACAGATTTTCTTCCCAGTCTTTCCCTGGGCTATACAAATCTTGTAGATACTCCTCCCATGCTGCCTCTTCTACTATGCAATTCATTTTCCCTGGTTAGCGATCTGCTGCTGAGTGGACTAACTGCCAGAAATGGCGCAAGTTCTTGGTTTCAATTGCCTCCAGTAATTTTAGCCAGCATCCCTCTTTAAATTCCCTTTTTGCCCTTCTGATAAGCATGTTATATTCTCTTTTTAGGCCCACTAGGATGTTTACGGTATCCTGGTCTCTCTTTAACTGGTAGCGGTGGGTCATTCTCCTAACTTCCCTTTTTTTCTCCTGACATTCCCTTGTAAACCATCCCGTGGGTTTCTCTGTTTTCAAACCTTGCACTTTGTTTTTATTTTTGCCTCTAGTTATATTATTTAGTCCTTTACTAAGAGTTTGAACCACCTCCTCAATTTTTCCTATATACCTTTCCAGGTTTTGACCCCTAGCTGTCTTCAGGTCTAGGTTCTTTAGTAGTTTTATTAATCTGGCTATATATTCTTCCGTGAGCCTGGTTGTGGTGCGTCTGGGATAGTCCACCTCTTGCACCATTACCTTAGGGCCAGATTCAAAGTGCAGATCCGAGATCTCCAAGGCTACCGCGTTATGGTCACTTCCTTCTCTATTCACAATCCTGAATCCCGAAATTAATCTAAAATTCCAGGGTGTGGTAAAGGCATAATCAATGGGGCAGATTTGTGACCCTGGTTTAAATGTTTTTTTGGCGGGGCAGTCTAACTGGCATCTTCCATTTAAACAGAACAGGTTTTTAGTTCCCAGGAAGTTTCCCAACTGCCTATCTTTAGCACCAGATATACATTCAGGGAAAGTTGCTTGTGGTATTTCATAGGCCTCCAATACATCTAGAAACGGACGATCTACATTCTCAGGGTGTAGTTTATGATTAAAATCGCCCACCAGAATAAACGTATCACTGCAGTATTTTTCACAAAGGTAATCCATATCCTCCTTAAAGAGAACCATTTCCACTGCATATTGCTCTATGGTGGCCCATTGCATGTACACATTTATCATTAAAATCGTATCCATTTTTGTACACCCTGATAGCAGTATTCTACATACCAACAACCATTTACATTTCACATTTATTTCAGTTACTTTCTTCATGATCTTAGTCGATACCAGGGTCATGATTCCACCAGCAGATCGCCCGAATCTACATTTCTTTGCAGGTTGATTTAGCTGGTAGAAACCATCAAAAATCGGGGTCTTGCCACATAGCCAAGTCTCCTGTATGCACATAATTTCTGTAATTTCCCCCAGTTCCCTTATATTATTTTGTTTCAGGTCATTTCCTAGGCCATTTATATTCCAGATTAGCCTTATGCTATGTGGCATACTTTTTCCCTATTCGATATCATCTAGCCAACCTTCCTCCCCGTGGTCTTTAACATAATTCGATGAGGGTCCTGCCTGCTCAGACTCCTTACTTCAGTTTCCCCACCCATGTGACACCTCTGAGTTGTTTACAACTATTTTTATGTTTCCTAGCGGGATTTCCTCCTCATCGTCCTGAACACATATCCTAACCTGTCTTTTTCCTAACCCTGCGTGGCATTTTAAAAAATTGTTTCCTTGCCAGCCCTTTCCTTCTACTTCTAATGAAACTTCCTTCTCATTTAGTAGGCGAATGCCTTCCTTTTGTAACTCGTTTGCTGCCTTCTCGATTGTGTCTTTTACCAGGTTTGTGCCTTATCATTCCTCTACTTGCTCCAGACTTCACTTCAGGCAAATGTTGGACATGGACCATAGTGGGCATTAATAAAGCATAGGTAACAGCTCTCATACCAACGTCAGGGTAAATTAAAATAAGCTGATTTTTCCACACACATTAGATATCCATTTGTATCCAATTACTTCCAGGGACAAGTCTTCAACTTTCCCCCTTTCCCACTGGAAGTGTGTACATGTATGTAATGTTGGCAGATATCTATCTATCTATCTATCTATCTATCTATCTAACTTGATACTATCTATCTACCTATCTATCTAGCTAGATGCATCCTTCCTGTAAGATGCTCAAGTAATCAACAAGATTTCATTTCTTTAACGCTTTCTCTGATAATTTTGAGAACAGTTTGCAAGGGAGATGACTGGCAAATGGGGTGGCGTGGATGCACAGTGGCACTACGACTTCCTGTCCTACTTTCAATTGAGGAATGCTATTTGAAATTGAGAAATCACATGTTTGTTCTCACATGCCTCTGACCGCCCCAGGAGGTGGTTCTTCAATCCAATCCTGAGAATTTTGTCAAACTTTGTTAGTAGTGATAACTCTTCTGGTTTTGTGTTTCTTGTTATGCAACAGATGATATTTAGGGGGCCTGACGAGATCTTGGTGGTAATCATCCTACCATCACTTTTTCGACTGACCGCCTACTTGGTGGCCACCCACTCAATTTAGATGTCGGCGGGTACATGGACAAAAGTTCGCCAGAGTCCTGCCAACTGCACCAGGGATTTTCACCCGTGCTGATGGCGCCATAGGCAGAAGCGGCTGTCGGCAGGAGTCCAGCTAGATGATTGCCAAGCTCATCACGATTTGGCTTTCCATTGAGGCAGCTGTGGCAGGAATACCTCCTAATTTGAGTTGGCAGAATCGAAGGAAATAAGGTAAGAACTTACCTTTTTTTTATGTTTTCCACTTCTGTCTCCTTCTTGAACCCCATCATCCAGGTCCCTTCTTTGCTGCTCCATCTCCATCACAACGCCAAATGACTCAGTTGTCATCAGGATCTAAGGTAAGCAACTTAAACAATTGTCTTACTATGAATCGTGTGTTGACAATTGCTATAGCCTTGTGTATTTTTTGCTTTGCTCTTATACGTAATTTCTTCCTATGTGTAATGCAGTAGTATTCATTTGACAACTTATCAAGGTAAAATGAACACACCTGTATTGACACTTAAAAAACAAATATAGTTTTTGTGGAGCTTGCAGGTGCTGTGCTTGTGGTGCCAGTGGGTGTGCATTCAATAGTTTGTGTATGTTGTTTGTGTGGCATGCAATAAGTAACCAAAAGGGGCATAACACATTACCTACATATGTTTTTGAGGCAAACACAACACATATGTGTATTGACCCGAAAATAAGTTGTACTTACCAGTCTCTACTTCACCAGGGACTCACTCCATCAGCAAACCATTGCTAGGACTACGCAAGCACAATGGGGACATCTACATAGGCTTTGTGGAATACTGCTGGCCTGCTGGCGATGGAGCCAGCAGAGCCAGCACAGATGTAAATGTGGCGGCCAGGACTCTGTCAATTAGATGGAGTACTTGAAACCGCCGCTGCAGAGGGACGGCGGGAGTAACAACAAGTTCTAACTCAGGCCCTTCGTTGCTTATGAGGTCCCCATCTAGTACCTCTTTGGTGTACCTTTATTAATATGTTGTATTGTCCTACATCAGAAAGCATTTCATGTATAAAGATACAATTAATATCTATTGTTAAAGGCACTAGACTTTAAGTCACATCATCCTCAGTGCTAAATGGGAGATATGTGCAAACATAGCATTTGGCGATATTTAGGACTCCAATATAGTTTTTCATCAATGAAACATACTTATTTCCTTCACATGCCCAACCCAGTTTATTCCTGCGCTGTCCTTACAGCAGGAAAACAGCAACCAAGGGAAATAGCTCCAGCAGGATAAATCAATCCAGTTCCAAAATGAAGTCAACATATTATTTGTTGCCTCATTGGTTTAGAGTAACATTTTAAAGAATTGAATCAATCCTACTTAGATACTCTATGTAAGATTTAACAAAGAGGCATTGCTGCACTACAGTAAAGAAAAGCACCAGCAAAAATAGATTATAAACCCATTTTATTTGTTCCAAAATTCATTTGAATATTTTACAGAAAGAAGGAAACAAATTGACAACTAGTAAACACATTTACAAAAGAAATAAACTTTTCTCATGAGGGTTAATGGTAGTTTTAGAAAAATGCAGATGTTATGAAAGGCTACAAGGTGCACAAGACTGCGGCTGCACATCTTAATGTTTCTTACTGTGGTCTCAGCCATTACGCATGACAGAGCTCACTAGTTTGTGCATGTGCCCTTGTTGCAGCCTTACTTGACAGTTATGTGCAGATAAGGAGGCTTTCTTAAGCTGTAGCCTATTTTGTGGTCAAATGGACAGGTATATCTTTGTAGTGCTATTAAGAATGATATATTGACCATTGACTCAATTTTGTATAACTGACTCCATTTTGTGTAACAGGCTCCATTTTCTATGCTCGCATGCAGCTGCAAGGTTAGGAGGGGATTGTTTTCACCCTTCACTTGTTTTCGCTCCTCACCGAGCAGAGTGTACTGGAACATGTAGTGTGGGATGCGTGCTTGGTACCTTTGAGTGCAGATATTGTTGTTGCCAGAGAAATGTGTGGAATGTACAGTTCTGTCTCGGAGTCAAAATACAGGGGCCTGGCCAGCTTATGTCTTGACCTTCACACAGACCAGTATGGTCAGCTCGGTTTTTTGTAACAGAAGAAAAGGGGCGAGGTTTCTAGAACCTTCACCTCAAGTTGAGTAAAGGTATTAAAGGTGGGGGATCTTGGCACCAGACGGGAGCTCGCATGTGGGAAGGATGAATAATTGTTCGGTGATGTATTCTTCCTATTTACTTCATGTACATAGTCTCTAATTTCCCTGCTCCATGCATACATGTTACATGTTATTCAGATTTTTTGCCTAAGTTACTTGATATTTGGTAGTCTGCATTAACCAATATATTTTGCCTTCCTTTTCTAAGTATTGGATTAATAAATATGCGTGTGCCACTTTAAATGCACCTGAATTTGTTTTCTTGCCTGGCCTTAAGAGAGTGCTGGGTCTTATTTTGTTGCCTGGTCTTTTCGGAGTGCTGTTTTATGTGTGTTATTTAAAGGTGCAGCAGTGCATTTGCCTCCTCTCAGGAGGGCTGGGTTTAGGTGTGTGTCCTATTGTTTCAAATCAGAAGCACTACAATCTTCTTTTTATTTGTTTATCTGTTGTTACCGCTCTGGTTAGATGGCATTCTTTGTGTAGAAGCATGCACCCAAGACCTTGGAAGGGTCTTCAGCACCTGGTGATGAAGAGAACACAGTGCCTCTATTAATTTTTCGCAAGTAGCAAATCATCAATTATAAATAATGGTAATGGGGACTCACTTTAATAGTTCAATCAGGGATACGCCTTATTGCCAGCAAAGTCAATAGAAGTGCATGTATTCAAGTTTAGGCAGTGCAGCAGATGCACAATCAGTTTGTTCTTTAACACTTCCTTTTTTGTCACCATTCCACTGCACCCAATACTGATAGGCAAAGTTGAGCTTCTGCATCACCCAACTCTCTGCAGATGCCTCAAATTACCTGGGAAACAAATGCAAGTCTTTTGCCCGAGCTGGGGCATCTTGAAACCTCAAAGTGCTTAATCAGTACCATAACAAGGCATTTGGCAACAGCAGATGCATCTCAGTTCTCTGTGGGATACAGTCAGTATTTTTCGGTCTCTGAGTGGGCCCATGGAAAAAATGAATTAATAATGGAAACAAGCATTGGTAAACATAACTGTACATGTTAACTTACCTTTATGCCATCCTCTGTTTGCACACCTCTGCCTTGGAACCTATACAGTGCCTCATATTATGCAACTTGTTTCTTAATATTTAGAGTATGAAAATGGCCATCTCCTATATCATTTTCTTTATGGCTGTCCGACATTAGTAAATATGATCATTACAATGTAGTAATGCAATTTCCTTGCTACAAAACAATTACTCAACAATACGTAAATGCTTAACACATCTCACTTCATTAGGACAATCTTCGACAGCAACAACAGTGCCTGCAGAAGGTCACATATATGTTGTGCATGGTATATTCTGTGCAGATTAGGTCGAATCTTAAATTAACTGTTTGATTGCCAATTCACAATCATGAAATTCTTCATATGCACTGATTTTTCTCAACAATGCCTAACAATGTAGAAGCATACAAGGTGGTACATCCGTTTATCAACACAGAGGGGGGTAACAAGGTAAATCAACAATCGAGTGCAAAATATTTCGTTGTTTTGAACCATACTTGTAGTACATCTCGAACCTGTAAAAATCTCAATGATGTTGAGGTGGTGCCAGGACATATGCGGCAAATGTATTTAGGGGAATAGGAACAGTTACTATGCCTGGTGGAGTTGGTCCCAAGCCTCTGTTTGTTGTGTGCATTGTAGAATGTACATTGGCAATATCACATATTTCGAAAACAAAATAACACAATTTGTATTCCTTCACAAAGCCTTTTTCAATTGTCTTCATGGCCAAAGGCAAGAACAACGTTAAAGACCCACATATAACCTGTGTACATATTTGTTACTATTCCTGCTCCCAAAGCACATTATATAATGTGGCAATGTATACAGCAATTTGTGCAAACTAAATTCTTGTCTAAACAGTAGCATTATCTGGCAACACTTGACTTGTTTAATAGAACAAAGTAAATAACAAAAGTTGCAATTAATTAGTCTTGCTTATCCTATTGAGAAGAATCAAAAGAGAAACAGCATTATTATGAAGTTGGTGAAATGGCCTAATGCTATCACATGAACATGTATAATCATTTTTAGTCCATAATGTGGGAAAAAATAAGTAGGAAAATAATATACATGAATACTCTGTAATAGAGCACCTAAGTCTGGATGAAAAAATAATTCGAAATGTCTGTGCCAGTAAGTGCCACATGCAGGTGTCAATGTTATCACTTATGTTAATTGTGTTGCGTCCCGCCAAAGAACTCTTTTTTTCCTCCACATTGCTCCAAACGTCTTATTATACTATTAAAATTCTTTGTGTGTTGCTGAACCGCCTATTTATTTTGCAATTGTTATATTCACCAACTCTTAACATATACTGGCCAGCAATCCTATATACCACCTACCTTAACCGTAGTAAATTACAAAGGCAAGCATGTTGGTCTTAAGAGACAGTGCTGTGAAACAAGTCCTGCACAAGGTCCCACTAGGCGCTTTTACCTAGATAATAGTTAAGTGCCACACTCCTATCTGAAGAAGAGGAAGCAAAGGAATTTTTTTCTTGTATATTACAACTAACGAGGAAGAGCACAATTAAAGGGTTCTGCTGCTACAGTCCCAGGACCACAGGTTAGCAACGTGCACCTCCTTCAACTTAAATTTGATGCATGGGCTATGCTCAGGCTCCTTCTAGTGTAATTAACTCCCAATGAACTTAAAATATCACACTTTGGAGATGTGACGAAAGTGATTAAAGGCACTCCTATCTTAGTATTTCCAATATACTCCATTTGGTATTTTCTCTGTTTCCAGGAGAACAAAGCCCTTTTCTTATTGTGTGATATTCCTGTGTTGCAGAGACACCTAGGAAGCGACTGGCTGTAGGGGGCGTGAAAGCGAGGATTGCCGAGTGGAGTTGAATGAGAAGGTGGGTCGCTGGATGCAGTGGGTGGTGAATCACAGTGTATTAGATACTGACGGATGTGGAGGGTAGAAGTGTCAAGTAGTGTGTGGAAGTGGTCAGCTTAGCAGCCAGTGCAGCTTGCGCCTCTGGTGCCTCCCACAGACCTGCACCTATCCCCTTGCCTCCCCATGTACTGAGACACTATACCCTGCCCGATACAGCATTGTCCATCCTCGCCTCCTAGTGTGGCCAAACTTCATCTGGAAAACCATGAGTGGAGGAGGGAGCACCAGTGAGGACTAGAGTTGTCACTGTTGCAACTGCAACCAACGGAATTTGTGGTGGAGGGAAGGTGCGAGACCTCCACCTTAATACTGCTGCAAGGAGGCATCAGGAGGGTAGGAGAGATCAGAGGGGAGAGAACAAAAAGATGACCCTGAACCTTTTTTGTTTGTCCTGCTAAGGAGATTACAGCACAATTGTCAGCAGGCAGCAAGTAGCATCTGGCTCTACCATTGGCTTTGCTCTAGACCAGTGCAATCTCAGCGCAGAGCTGGGTCAGATGTCCTGCGACAAGGTTGAAAGTGTCACCACACAGGACATCCAGTCGAGAAAAGACAATGGAACACATGAACTACAGCGCTTGTCTGGGCTGACCAAGGCCCTGAATAAACTGGCCTTCTATAGAAGAAAAACCTCTGATTTCGACGCTGTGGGCAGTGTTTAAAATCTGGGTTGGACCAAATCCGAATCTGGATGACGAAGATTACAGCAGAAAAACATAATGAAGGAGAACATCAGTAACAGTGAACAAAAGAAATACAATTAAATAATACTATTAAAAATAGACCAGTGTGGACTCTACCGGTTACAAAAGGAAGACTTGGCCCAAATCGAAGAACAGTTTACGCCAAAACTGAAAAGCAAAAATGCCATCAACAATATAAAACTATATATAAAGGAGAAAGGAAAAAACACATTCTAGTCTTATCACTTCTCCAATCCCAGAAGCAGTTCCAAGGGTTAACTATCACAGATCAATGGCGCAATGGGAGCAAACTAAAGTGAGGTGGCATTGTCCCGAGCCTCTTGAAGGCCATCCATGGTCTGTATATGAACACATGCGACAAGGTCAAAAAGGGGGATGGTTACTCACTGTCAAAGAATTTTGAGACCACAGTGGACTGAAATAGACCTATGTTTTATCGCTGATACTCATCAATCTCTAAGTCATGGGTATTACCACCTACCTATGCAACAACAGAGCCTGCCCCCTCCAGAAGTTGGAGAAAGTAAAATTAACACACTAATGCATGTTGATAACACCATCATTCTAGTCCAGACGAGCACTGGGCTACAAGACAAGTGGTTTGAAACATATTGGGCTAAAAATCAACTAACAGTAAATTATGATAAATCAAATGTCCCTTGGTTTGTGAGGAGGAAAGGTAAAGCGAGTGGATGGGACATAAACAACCAAAAAGTTAAGCTGGCAAAATCATACAAATATCTGGGACACAGCTTCGTTTAAAAAAAGCAGAAATAACCATTCTAGGCTTGATTGTCAACAATTCCTTAATTCCTTTTTTTTTGCAAAGAATTCAGACTTTGAGTCTGAAACGTTTGAGTTGGGTAAACCTATTGGAATTGAGGAGATTATTCTGGCTAATAAGGCTATTGGCTCAGGGAAAGCTCCTGGCCCAAATGGGTTTTCCATTGCCTTCTATAAGATGGCAAGCCCGTCTGCGCCCGTCCGCGCCTGTCCCGAGCCTAGGGCCACCCCCCCTGGACTAAATACTTCTGACTCTCCACACTCAAGGATCTGCTACGATACAGAATATTTAACATCGTTTAATACCAATAAAGTCCCCTGTTCCCCGATTAACCTACATACTCTAGACTATGTCCCATATACCTGTCCCTTTTGTTCTCTTCACATTATGGAACATCCTCACTTACAAAATTCAGTTGTCACCCCTCACAACAAATCCTCTCATATCATCAAATTAGCCCTTTTAAACGCTCGATCACTCCCTAAACACAGGTATGAAATTGCACATTTCATCGACAGTTGGCACCTTGACATTCTATTACTCACTGAAACTTGGGAAGACCAAGCTTCAGACCCTGATTTTACTTCAGCTACTCCGGAAGGATTCTCTAATATCAGACTTGATAGGTCACTAAATAAAAAAGGGGGGTGGGGGGTGGCGATTATCTATCGCGACACTTTTCGTCTACGCACGGAACCCCTAAAAATCAACACATGTGAAGCTTCGAACTTCACCTTTGTTACTCCCTATTCTACCTCATTCCAAGGTATTTAGATTTATCGCCCCCCTGGCCCCCGTTCCACTTTTCTGTCCTCCTTGAGCCATATTTTAGAACCAATTCCTGGAGAAAACAATTTCACTATTCTGGGTGATTTTAATTTCCACTTAGAGAGGAAGGAAGATCCTGATACTCACTCCCTCCTCACGGAAATTAATGCAGCAGGTCTAACGCAACTTGTCCACTCACCTACACACCTAGCTGGACATACATTGGACGGAGTCTTTTCCAATCTCAACTCCTTAACCATAGAGCACATATTACCTCTTACATGGACAGACCACTCTGCTGTTTGTTTTAATATTCTCCTTCTGACGTCGACTCTCACGAAATCCTGCAAACCAGGCATCTTTAAATCCTGGAAAAATATTAATGTTCCTGAATACACCAACAACCTAGACGCCTTGAAAGAAATTGACACTGCTGACCCAGAAGCTGCAGCTATTCATTACACTAGGTGTATTAAGACCGCAATTGACACCTCTGTTCCCATTAAAAAACGTTCTCCTAACAGGCCTTCAAACTCTGCTCCTTGGTTCACTGAAGCACTTAGGTTAGAAAAGCAAAGCTGTAGACGCCAGGAACGCAAGTGGCGTTCTAATTACGACCCCCACGAGAAAAGCTGTTGTAAAGAAAAATTAAAAAATTACAAATTATCAAACATTAGTCAGAAAAGTATTTTCTTTAATAATCAAATTGAATCACCTCAAGATTCAACTAGACAACTTTTTCAGGTCGTTTCCCATCTCTCTGGCCATGATAAACCTTCCACTGTAGAAGCCTTCCAATCTATGTGCAATGCACTCTCCACCTACTTTCAAGAAAAAGTGTGTGATATCTATTCCAACTTTAACAAACTTACTAACGATGCTCATCAGACCGATTCCCACACCACGCTCAACTCCACTCCCCTCAACCCCCCCATAATCCCCAATCATCCCAATTTTTCATTTAGTCACATTTCGCCTGAGATGATCCACAAACTAATGATGTCTACCAATTCTGGTTCACCTGATGATCTCTGCCCACCTTCAGTCATTAAAATGGCTCCAGAGAAGATTTCAATTGCTCTCGCAAACATCTTTAACGCCATGATTTCATCCTGTATTTATCCTACCATATGGAAAAAAACAGTTATTAAGCCTCTACTCAAGAAAACTACTTTGGATCCTTCCAAAGTAACCAGTTACAGACCGATAGCATGCATTCCCTATCCATCCAAGATCATTGAGAAAATCATGAACATTCAACTATCCGAATATATAGACTCTAACAACTGTCTAGATGCCTCCCAATTTGGCTTCAGGAGGGGACACGGGACGGAAACAGCATTAATAAAAGCCTCAGACGAGATACGAATGATCCTTGACAAAGGAGGCGCCACGGTGCTTATACTACTCGACCTGTCCGCGGCTTTCGATACGGTCGATCATTCCATTCTGATCGACCGTGTCGGAAAAGCTGGAATATCATCTGATGCTCTCTCACTCCTGGCGTCCTTCCTGACAGACCGAGAACAATCAGTCTCCATGGGCACATTCTCTTCCGACTCCTTTACACTACCTTGTGGAGTCCCCTAGGGATCCTCGCTAAGCACAACACTTTTTAACATTTATGTGACGGACTTAGCGAGGATCATCAAAGCTCATTGTCTAGCAGTTACATCGTACGCAGACGATACACAGCTTGTCCTGGCTATCAACAACAATGGAATGGAGGTTGCCAACAACTTCCAAAAAGGAATGATTGCCATATGTAGTTGAATGCTCTCAAATTGTCTGAAACTCAACTCGGATAAAACCGAGGCGATGGTGTTTGGGAAACTCACCCCTGCATGGTCCTCTATATGGTGGCCACAAGATCTTGGCCCCCCGCCCAATCCTGTCACCAAGGTTAGAAATCTTGGTGTTATCTTAGATAACAAACTCTCATTTAATCAACAAGCCAACTCTATAGTTTCTGCTTCTTTTTTCATACTTAAAATGATTGAAAAAATCCAGCCCTATCTCCCACTAAATACCATACATACCTTGATTTCTACCTTACTAATGTCCCGAGTCAACTACTGCAATGCACTCATGCTTAACGCCCAAGAACAAGTGGTCAACAGACTTCAGCTGGTCCAAAACGTGGCCGCACGACTCGTCACAGGTATACCAAAATTCAAGCCAATTTCCAATACCATCCGTAATCTCCACTGGTTGCCAATCAGACAACGCATCAAATTCAAAGCCCTCTGCATTGCCTTCAAGAGCATTCATGAAAAAGCACCAGCCTTTCTTAAAGACGCCCTCCATCCCTATCAACCTTCACGCAATCTTAGATCTGCTGATGCTAATCTCCTGGAAGTAATTAAAACTAAAAAAGCAACCTGGGGAGATAGATCTTTTGCAGTAGCTACTGCTAAATTATGGAACACCATGCCAGGACATCTAAAAAATGCTCCAACATTACTATCTTTCAGGAAGCAGTTGAAGACGTGGCTGTTCAATTATTAATTCCTGACTCCCGGGCCCAACCTTCAATTTTTGTCTATCAAAGCGCCAAGACACACTTGGGTAATCGTGCGCTCAACCAATTGCATAAATAAATACTACTTCTATTATATCTTACAGAGGTAGTGATGGTTTAGACAAGTCGCATATCAAATTCTACAGACAGTACAAAAATATATTCCTTTCTATTTGGGGTATACAGAAATTACGGTGCCAGTCAAGGTAGCAGAGTCATCCCACTACCAAGGATGTCAAATTACCAGGTAAAGGTACCTGATGTAAAATGTCTTAGAGATTGCTTGTACCTCGGCACTCTATGATTTTAATCACATAATTTTTCTTTCTTAGCAAAACATATAAGTCTGATGGCCAGTTACCAGATGGTCATAACAAGAAGTTACTTGTTAATGAAGGAACATCCTATTTATTGTTCCATAAAGAAGAAGAGAACATCCAGAAATTGTGTGTGGTATCTTGTACTATTTAATGTTATTTCAATTTAAGACATTCTATGATATCTAATACAGTGAAGCTCTGGACATTATGCCTAAAATTCCAAAACGGCCTGTACATAAAATATTATCCGTACATGTGGCACATAGAATGTAAGCAGTACATGTGATGTACACATTAAATTAGCAATTTACTAAATCTTTTAGCACTACAAGGAGAATGGAGTGACGGCCACGTTGGGAGTCCTGGTCCTAGGATGGAATGATAAGAGAGCTAGAATTTCCCTTACATATTTCAGGAAACCTTCTGAATTGGGAGGTTGTAATCTTCCGAACTGGAATCTTTACCAAATATCCTTTTTGGCGGCCCAAGGAGCGACCTGGTTTTTACCAGAATCTCATATCATACCTCAAAAGAACAAGATCTATTTGCTCCCTTTATTACTCTTTCTTTGCTCACAACTTCTAAGCTTACATTTGCACACTTTCAACGAATTTAAGCAGAAACAGTTAGTGCTCTAAAATATCTTGATCTGAAGCTTTTAAAACCCATCCATTAATCAAGACGAACTTCTTTGTGGCTTAATACGAAACTTTCTACTGATATTGAATTTAACTTATGGGCTGTTAAGGGTATCAGGCTAGTGAAAGATCTTTACGATACTAATTATGACCTTCTCCCCTTTTCTTTTCTAGCTAAAGAAGATAATCTCAGTAATTTAGATTTCTATACGTTTTTAAAGCTAAAAGTTCAACTTTCTAAGATAACCCTTCTAAGGTCTCAGGTATTGCTTCACTTTTGGGCATGTGGTTACGTGCAGGCCATATTGCCTCTAAAATTTATAAATACATATCTGCTCCATTACCTTCACAACCCACTAATACTTGTTTTAAATGGTCCCACCATTTTGATGATGCTATTTTTAATCATATTACACAGGATACCTGGCAGCTGATTGAGAAGTGATCTCTTCGCAGCAAAATTGCTCCTTCTTTGATTTAATCTATTTTTTTTACTATGAATCTCTTACACTGGACTCCTGCTTGTTTACATAAATTAAAACTATGCGATAGTGATTAAAGTTGGAATTGCAATTCACAACCAGGTACTCGCCAACATATGTTCTTTGAATGTAAATTATTAGATACCTTTTGGAGCCCTATACAAAAACACTTGTTTCTAATTTTCAATACACCTCTAACTCTTTCCTTTCCTATGGTTATTCTAGATCTCTGGTCTGCTGTTTTCCCATTGCCTCTTGATAATTCAGACTTGGAGCTATTAGATTTTCTCTTATCTATTGCAGTCAAAATTATTCTCACAGAGTGGAAATCTTTTAATCTTTTCATCTTTTATCTTACCATACCTGATGAGCCTGGCTGTCTTATCTTTCGTGGAGCTCACACTCTTGTAGAGAGGAAGAAAGGCTTGTCTCCGATTAATAGGAATGTATGGTCTTCTTAGGACAAATATATGGATTTGTCTGCTTCAGGTTTGGGGTCTCAACATCCTTTTGAGTCCCCTTCTTGATTTAGTTCTATTTGATAAGGCAGATGTCTCATTGCATCCTCTTCCCTTCTATTTCTCAATTTTGTCTTTCCTTTTCCTTTTTACTTCATTCCTTCTCCTTACTGAGGTACTTTATTCACCATGCGATACATATTCTGTTATACTACTTGAGATTATAATTAATAATCGATAAATGTGTGTATTTATTAACAATAGTTTTTACATTATAACCTCTTATATTTTTCTCCAAAATCCGGATAGTGCCTGTCTACATCAATGTCTGATTTTTATGTATTGCTATTGACTTGCAACTGTATTTCTTCTTTCTTAATACAATAAATTATTTGAACACAAAAATAAGCATGTAATTTGACTTACAAATTGTTAAAAATTGGCAAATAATGAATGGCTCATCGTCCAAACCATTGACGGAGGTGATCAATGCAAAATTCATGCCAGCTTTAAGATATAAATATGCGCTCTTCGCACCCACCCTAACCAAGATGCTAGATCTTTGGCAGCACAATTTATTCAGAAAGGTATTTTTCCTGCACTCCTCTTCAGATTCAACACAAATCTGGCTAGAATGTAATCAATTAAATCAGTTTGTTTACCAAGCCGACAACATTTAAAAATGTTGGTACAGCTGCAAAATAGCTCCACGGAACACATTTAGGGGAGCACTATGGAAAAAAGTCGGACTTTGCATGGGCAATAATGAAAAATATCAGAACATAGACCAATCATTGGCCCTTCTACATATGTCAGAAGCATGGGCCCTCCAGCCCCCTTGGGGCCAGTTTAAGGCCTTAATGAAAAACAGCAATGACTATGCTCATTTGCCCTAGAAAAGTCTTCTTGTATTATAAGAATGCATATTGTAAACTTATTGAATCATACAATCTAAATAAAATTCCATAGTACTTATTGGCCGCAATACCATTCAGGACAAAAAAAGAGTTCTCAAGACTGAGATTTGGCCTATTTGACATAGGAGAGATAGAACAAACTTAGAACTGTACCAGGGTCTCGCAAAAATGTAGTTCTGTTCAATCTTGGAAAGAATCTCTCTCAAGTAATGGAGAAGAGATTCTGTGCATTAGCAGTGAAGGAATGGTTTAATACGAGAGAGATGCGCTTGGGACACGGTGAGATACAGAAGTACTCAGGTTGTGCTTGATCTTTGACAAAAGTGTGACTGGAAGTCAGCACCAACCACTTGATCCGCATGTTGCCTAGTAATAAATATACAGTAGAAACCCTACTCTATGACACAGTGAAGACAGGTGAGGGCATAAGGCCTCACTTTAGTGCATGAAATTTGTGTACCTCTCACAAGCAGGGACACTTGCCAGTAGATAATTAGCCCTGAAGAAAGCCCGAGACCCAGCGTGCTCAGAGCGCGGGCCAAAACATGTTGGCACCTTGAATGGGATACAACTGAACGATTACATTCAGTATAATCCTGAATTGTGCACATTTTTATCCATACCCCAGGTACCCTCGTAATAAACATATCGTTAGGGTATACCTGGAGGTATTTTTATGATCATACATCTGGTTCCCTGCATGACCAGCTTCTGCTTTATATAAGAACTCCCATTACATCTCTGGTTGAGTCCGCCCAGGTAGTACCATCTTACCTGGGTGTGGACAGACGCCTATGTTGAAGCATGTCACAATAAGTGAGTGAGGCATCTATTCCAATATCTTTGAATACCCCATCACCCGAAGTTCAGAAAAGGGACATCTACATATTAGGGTGTCTCTCTAGTTTGGATCTCCATACTAAGTCCCACAGGTAGGGACCCACATTCACTATGCCCTTGTGTAGACATGGTTTTTCGGATTCTCTTGCACTCCATTCTGCCAGTTCTCATAGTTGGCAGGCTCAATAGTATGTTGCTGTATCTGGGAAGGCCAGGATCTCTTTTGGCTGGCACAGTATTTTGTAGACCACCCTTGGTTCCCTTATATGTATTTTAAGAGAATGTTTTTCGAAGAGGGAAACATTATTGTGGGGTTAGAATAGGCAGTGCTTGAAATGGCATGTTGATTGCCCTATGTTTAGTGAAGGACAGTCTTGATTTTATAGATGTGGAGGTGAGTATTATCCAGAGTCTGTCTCTTTATTAAATGTTGTTATCATAAAGGTAATTTTTCCAACCTTCAAGGAGTTTCGGTGTATATAAACTATCAGCAAACTCTAATCATATAATGTAGAAGACAAGGATTTGCTATTGCTATTGTCTTCATCTTTGTTGTTTTGTCTGTTTTCCTCATGTTCCTGTTTCTTCACAGAAGTTTATAAAATACCATCATCCGGAAAGAGATAGGACTTTGTTTGGTTGGGCCTGATTGTTCTGTGCCTGGGTCTAATATTCAATTCAAATAATCTTTATTTCGATCATAAAAGATCATATAAGGATGTACAAATAATTTTCAACATTAAAAACGTTATGGAATATACTATATATTTTAAAAAGTTACCCAAATTCATGATTACAATCTGATTAGTATAAAATGGATTTTGGTTAAGAAAGGGAAGTTCATACAGCTTTAGTGTCCCTTATAATTCTTGCACGTAATCGCCACATTGCCGTCAAAAATGTTGCCATTACGAACACCGTTGGAGGCGATAAGTCTGTTTTGAGGACTCTGTAAGCCGGAGCATAAGTTCGGAAGCCCAAGTTCCTTAAGTAAGGGACCAGCCAATAGCTCCTAATTCTGCTGTAAGCTCTGCAGAACAGGACTACGTGAAGATCACTTTCCAGTTTGTAGTTGCATGCTGGGCACACCCCTGAGTCCAGATTACCTTCCCAGGATTTAGTAAGGGACCTCAGGGGGAGATAACCGTTCCTCCATTGCATGTAGATCTTCCGTACGGACACAGGCGTCAATACGTCTAGTACATATTCGGGACTATAGGAGTCTTTTGCCTTAGTGAATGTGTCGGTTAAGGATCCTTCCCGGATAGAATTCAAAGATTTCTGAAGCATAACGCTATAAAATAAGTTTGAAAGTTCTTTTCTAGAGAGCCTTACGGACACTACTTCCGGGTTGGACCATAACTCTGGGACTCCAAGGGTCGTGCACATGTCCCTAATGTACTTTATCCACGGGATTTTGGTGGCATGGGTTGATCTAAGAAGCTCCTGCAGTTCATTTCTGTAATGTACCAGATCCTGACTGCTCCACAAGCGCATCCAGTAGGTCAAGGGTTTGAGGCCCAATTCCTCCGTGATTGGTCGTAGTGCCAAGTCCATTCTTAGGGGGAGAAGAGGAGTGCTCGGGGGAAGTGCAGCCAATTGTCTTATAAAATTGTTTTCTGCAACCTGTATGGTATGTAGCGGTATGTGTCCCCATAACTCGCCCCCATAGATAATGCCCCCCAGGGCTTGGGCTTTGTAGATGTGGATGGCGGGTAGAGTGGTGAAATTTGGGGAGTTTGAAAACCAGGCTGGCCGCCTGGTTTTGAATCTGTTGCAGGCGACGCAGGCTGTAGGCGGGGATGCCGGCATACAGGGCGTTGCCGTAGTCCAGGCGGGATACCACCATGGCCAAGATGATGAGCTTTAGAGCAGAGAAAGTGAAGAAACGGGACACCCTACGTATAGTGCGCAGAGAAAGAAAGGAAGAAGATACCACAGCGCTAACCTGGGAGTGAAGGGTGAGTTGAGAATTAAGTTTTATGCCAAGTGTTTTAACTGAGGAAGCGGGGGTAGGAGGAGGGCCAAGAGAAGGGGGCCAGAAAAGAGGGGACCAGGGGCTGGATGAGCCACCCGTCAACACCAACTCGGTTTTGTCGGGGTTGAGTTTAAGGTGGTTGTGGTTCATCCAGTCCCTGATGTGAAGCATTACAGATTGAAAGTTTAGAACAGAGGAAGGAGAAGACAGATTGAAGACAAGCTGGAGGTCGTCCGCATAGTTAAATACGCCGACCTCCATCTGTTGAAGAGAAAAGATGAGGGGAGCAATGTAGAGGTTAAACAAGAGGGGAGAAAGGGAGGAACCTTGGGGAACCCCGCACTGAACTTTCCGGACGTCCGCCGTGAAATCACCCAGTCGAACAGCCTGGGTGCGGTCACTCAGGAAGGAGGACAACCAGACCAAGGCCGTCCCCCCGATCCCCGCCGCTCCGATACGGGAGAGGAGGATGGTATGATCCACCGTATCGAAGGCGGCTGAGAGATCGAGGAGCACAAGGGCCTGGTGCTGATTTGTGTCCATGCCCTCCCTGAGGGTGTCCAAGACCGACAGGACGACAGTGCTGTACATCCCACTCTATTTTAGCATTGGCTATAAGTGTTTTATAAGCCCTCCTTCTGGAGCAGATCTCTTCCCTCCGGCCTCCTGCTTTTATAATGGATAGGAGGTCTCGTTTTGCAACTCGACAAGTACTATTAAACCAGGTGCCTTTATTCAATCCCTGGGTTCTAGGTGGTCTGGTGCTGAAGAGGTCAGCTTCAAGCTTCCTGATTAGATGTTCGTGTACCTGTGCCAGATCCTCACTAATTTCCTTTGTGGAGTTTAAGTTCCATAAGTCAAAGGCCTCCTCTAGGGTTGGAATGATTCCAGCGTAGAGGGAGGCTAGCTTATCTTCGCTGGAGGCAAGATTTTCCCATCTTATCCTCCTCCTATTGTTGTCCAGGAGGTGTCCCTCTCTAGGCTTTTGCTCACTTAACGCATTCTCCTCCGAGCAAGGGATGGCATACTCTAGTCCTAAAGCATCATGATCACTGTCCTGTCTGGGTGTTACTCTAAAGTCCGCCACCCTTTTCCATGCATGCAACTGTACCAGGAAGTAATCTAGACTGGATTCCCTCCCGACTTTATTAAACGTACATTTGCTCAGGATATCGGACTTAGTGCGGCCGTTGCAAGCTCTCAAACTGTGGGTGAGATTTAGTGTATTTATTTGAACGGCCAGCGGTGTCCATGCTCTAGGAGGGGGGGCTTGTGTTGGAGGAACCTGCCAACTTGAATCCTCCTCAAGGGAGGGTCCATCAAGTAATCCAGGTAACGGTTCAAAATGCGAGTTAAAGTCCCCCCCTATTAGGTATGATATACCCCCTGGGATGGTTTCTAGAAGCCGGGACAGTGCCTCAATGGTTTTGGAGGTGGCAGCTATTGGGACTGGCCTAGAGTAAATGTTTATTACTAGTAATTTGTAGAGTCCCGGCCATTCGAGTAGAACAGCCAGTATATCTTCCGAATCCACGGTATATCGTGAAGCTAGACAGCCTAAGTCGGAAGCCATCCAGATTGCCAGACCTCCAGATGGGCGGCCTCTCCCTCCCCAACTGGCTTGTATTGAGAATGTCTGAAAACCCCTGAACATGGTCTCCTCCCTTGCCCAGGTCTCTTGGAAGAGACAGACGCTTTTTGAATTTATTAGCTCGGCCCATAAGTCCGAGTCTATTTTGTTGGCCAGGCCTGCCAGATTCCAAGAAAGCAGTTTTAATGTTTGAGGGACAGTCTGCCTAGTAATTTGATTAGCCATTTGTCTTATGTGGACTGGTCGGGATAACCTGTGTATCTGCCCTTGACCCATGGATGAACCCTTCAGGTTAGTTCCCCTTTCCTTTCTCTGTTGGGGAGGGCCTAAATTTCTAGTAGGAGAGTTCTCCTCCCTGGAGTTGGAGGTATTATGGGTGCCTTCATCAAGCCCTGATGTTTGCCTATATGCCCTTTCTTCATGGGCCAGATGTCAGTCCACCATTTCAAGGCAGTCGTATCGGTTAAAAAGCGGTAGAAACGGTGGCTGGTAATGTCTAGGGGGCCAAGGTACTTCTCTTTCGAATCCACCCGTTCCCATTCCTCTTCTATTTACAGTCTCCCATCCTTGGAGATCATTATAAGTTGTTGGGTGGTCAAGAGGTGTTCGCATTTGGTTATAGAGGATTCTCCTCCCTCCCTGATTACCCCCCCCAATTTCCCTGTGAGTTCTGGTGGTATCCTCATCTCTGGTCATTGGTTATATGAGCATTTGCTGGGTAAAAGAACGAAAGAGGGAATGGGTGGATGATATTCCCCTCATCCTCCAGAAAGGAACCACAAATATATGAGACTGTTCCTGGTTCTTTGAAGCTCACCAGTATACAGTCACCACTGATTGTTTTAGGTCTCTTTCCTACCCACGAGACTCTTCTTACCATGCGAATGTCGCTGGTCATACCTCTGGGAAGAGGTCTGTGTGTTGATAGCCAATTGATTACTTTGTTTTTTAATGATTCCCCTGTCTCGCTTGCAGCCGATTTTAGTTCAGGTACCCCAGCTAGAATAACGGTGTATGGAGCTACCTCTGGCGGGAGATTAACAGTAACTGGTCTTAGTGGTTTTGTCACTATGTTATTGAGATCTTGGGAATTTTGATTGATAGTTGATGAAGATTTAGGAGGACTTTTATGTTGTAGGTTAGAGTTCGTGGTGTCAGTGGCTGAAGATGTTTGTTGTGCACTAGGAGGTTGCTTTTTGGGGGCACCTGCTGTGTTCGGTGGCGTAGGTGGTTTGGCTTTTAGGTTCGGTGGTTGGTGACTAAGTGGTTTGGAGTTTTTAATACCGGTTGATGTTGTTGCGGCCTCGCTGTTTTTCACAAGTTTCGGAGGGTCGGAATTCTTTTTGTGTTTCAGATCAGTGTTAGAGGCTATAGGACAAGGAACCCCAGGTTTCCAACAATCCATGAACTGTGAGGCAGTTTTCTCAATTTTAATTAGTCTCGCTTCCATTTTCATCAGGCGGGCTTCTAAGGAACTTAAGATTGACTTGAGGAGGTTTCCTATGTCTGCTAATGTTATGTCCTCTTCAGCTGACTCAGTATTGTGTTCTAATGTAGGAAGTGGCAAATCAGTGGTAGTGTTACTGGCTGGTTCCGGGGGAGGGCCATTCAATGTCATGGATGGAGATCTATCCTGTATAGTATTGTCAATGCTGGGTGTGTTGTGTGTTGCCCCTGTCTTCGATTTTTTTGCCTTCCTTTCCTTGTTGCTCTGTTTCCCTATTTTTCTTTTTTGTATTGCACCCTCCCTTAGACCCCGAACTGCGTTTAATAACCCTGTTAAGTTTGGGGTGTTTGTTATTAGTGGAGGTTCTTCCCTCAATGGGATAGGGCTTTGTGTGGTTAATTCAGTATCTTCTCCCGTGTTAGATATATTTGGCGGTTGCATGATTTGTGTCAATGGCAATGAGAGAAGACTCATATCATCAAGGTCGCTTAGAGTTCCCTCTGAGAGATCTATGCTATTAGGTGGCTGAACCCCACCGCAAGCTCCAAGCTGTGAGCTATCTATGTTCCACCTGTCCTCAGGAGTTTTTGCCATCGCTATAATACCCAACGACTACCTCCGGACCCACTCTATTTCTTGCGAAATGCGTCTTTCTAGGAGAGTGATATCATCGATCAACAGGGATCCCGCCTTTAGAAAGTAATTATCGATTTTACCTTGGGTAGGGGCGGTTGTCGTGGATCCAGTGACTGCCGAATTAGCTTTGCTCCTCGTCTCCATTTTACTCATAGTGAGCAATATGTCTTGAGGATGCAGGGAGAGGCCGGATGATCGAATGAAGGGGAGAGGCAGAGAGGGGGATTCTCAGGATGTAAGGGGGGAGGCCGGTCTCCAACGTTCTCGAACGGCCTCAAACGGCCCGCTCTTTGCCCGGTCTTTGCCCGCGCTTCACCCGCGCGCGTCCCGCGTTCGCGCTGATGGGCGGGATTAAGTAGGAGGAGGAGTGTGCGGGAAGAGGCAGCAGGTGTGTGCGATGGTCCGGCGCAATCACCTGTGGGCCTCGCAGTCCCGCTCCCGCTGGAGTATTCCTCTGCCTGTGCTCGGGCTCAAGAAAACCTGGAATGGAGCGCGCCGGCTCCCGCTGTCGCCCCCACTTCCACTGGAGCAATCCGTAGGATCAAGGCAATCCGCAAGTCCCACTTATTTCAGGACACGACTACGAGCGGCTCCCGCAGAGCGGGGGCCGCGAGTCGTTTATGAGCACCTTCAGGGAGGAGTGGGCGGGAAGAGGCAGCAGGTGTGCGCGATGGTCCGGCGCAATCACCTGTGGGCCTCGCAGTCCCGCTCCTGCTGGAGTATTCCTTTGCCTGTGCTCAGGCTCAAGAAAACCTGGAATGGAGCGCGCTGGCTCCCGCTGTCGCCCACACTTCCACTGGAGCAATCCGTAGGATCAAGGCAACCCGCAAGTCCCACTTAGTTCAGGACACGACTACAAGCGGCACCTGTGTTTGACTGTTTGTAGTCCCTATCCTAGGGGCTGCTGTTTATGTCGTTTATTCTGTTACCATGCTTCATTTTCTTCAGTGTTTAATCTTTCTGGTTGCTATATAAAGGGAAGCAAAATAGAAATGCACAATACTTAATAAATTAGGACAGTCGTTCACTAAACCCATTCATTGTCTTTACCTAATTATTAGCTACACAACTAAGTAATGTTCCTTCAACTAAAGGGATATATGTGTTATTTTTATTCCCAATATATATATAGTTGGAAAGTATTCTGATTTTGGATTTAATACCGAATAGACCATATCACAACTTATTTTCCAGTCATGTTTACTGAGACTTCCATTACTGACTGCTACTATTAGCTCGAACACGTCTTTTCATGAACACATGCAGCTTGAAACTCTTGAGTATAATCCACCACAAATCAGCTAGTGTTAAAATAAAGATGATCAAAGTGATTCTGGAACTGTAGAGTGCATGTGAAGAAGAAAAATGTCTATGATGTCAGCTGACGTGCTCCCATTAGTTGTGGAGTTCAGTAAATACATTTGTAAAATATGTATTCAATTAAATGCTGTTTTAACTTGGTAAGGGAATAGCTGGAAAATGTAACCAGTTAATATAAACCTACTATCAATATCTAGTAAGGCCCTCGAGTCATTCAGATTCGAATGCATTGATTTTTAAATTGAATTTGATTTTTTTCAACACAGAGGATTGCTCAATATTATTTACTTCTGTACTGCATCTCAGCCTCGAAAGGTCAGCAGAAGTGTGTTAGGAGACCTCATACCTCCTGTATTAATTTTACGTTTATCTCTTAGAATGTTGTTTTTCCTCTTGTCTTCTCTTTGTGCATTTATTACATCATTCATACGTATAACAATGTTACTTCTCAAAGTAGCACTACTTGCTGTGATGATTCATTGACATCATAAAACCCAATTGGTTACTCGTTAACTTCAGTGCCTTCCATTTTTGATAAGACCAAAGGTTAGAGAAGGGAAGCAGTGTTGGTGCTATTGACATTGACATCTACTTGAGTTGTGACAGTATCAGACTCAGTATTAACTATGTTAATTTTAGTTTTAGTTTCCTCTTTAATATTTTTTACTTGGTATTGGTTCCTCAGTTGCTTATATGTAACAACTCAGTAGGTTAAATCTCACTGTTGGGATCTGTGTGTGATTCTTGCAGGTCACAAAAACACAAAATAATTTAATGATAAATTATTTGTGATATTATTTTCTTCAAAATTGTCAATGAAATCCTTAATCTTGAAATCAGTGGTGCCCTGACAGTATCTAACTTGCTGTGCCATTAGATAATAGAATATCTGTCACTGAGGCGAAACTAAACAGAGCTTCAGAAATTGATTCATGAGCAAACAAGCATAACTGTATGGCAGTTTCAAGTGACAATGTGAAGGAAATAATGCCCTCCTCACGTAATGCCTGACAAAAGTGGGTAGAACATATTCCCCAAAAAACCATGCAGTCATGTCAGAAATCTCATGTAGCTTTAGGGGCTTGACTGACACATCCTTTATTTTTACTAAGTGTTCGAATAATTTGGTTATGACTTTATATGACTGAGATGCGTCCACATAGTGCTTCATAAAATTTCTCAAATGAGCTGAATATCAAGTGCATGATTTAATGAGTCATAGGCACAGTAATGGGACTAACCTTGCCCCCGCACATGTTTCAGTCAAGAGCCTGCTAATGTAATCAACTGGTTTGAAATCACATTCAGCAAGTTTTGTGTGGGATAGTTGAAGCAGACATCATTAAGTCAATCTTCAATAAACTATCACAGAAATTTATACATTTCACAAATTCTCATAATGCACACTATGACCTATTACACTATTCCATACCTCTCGTTATATACTTCTTAACAGAACTAACTGTAGTGCTGGCTGCACCAAAATGGTGAATCTGAGAGTTCAGACTCCTTTTGACAGCTATAATAAATGTTATTGCATTTGTAAAGGAATGTCAGGCAAAGCACCAAAATCTAATTCACGAGCTTCTCCTGGGCTCCTGCATGCACCAGAACCTTAACACTGGGCAAGTCCTTATGGTCAGTTCATAACACAATCTTGATAATACTTCTACCAGTTGCAGAACACTTTTGAGTGTTATTTTTAGGCAGCAATTCCTTTTCACTTGAGGTAATTTTCCCACAAAAATGCACAAATCTCATTAGTATAGACAATTCTGCAGTGTCTTTTATATGACCGGAGTGAAACTGTTTCAAGAAAATGTGTCCGTAAAAATAAGAACTACAACAGCACCTATCAATAGAGAAGGGCGACATCAAGAAACTGCTACTCTTACAGATACCCTTGCGATGGAAAAAAACATGAACAGGCTCATGTCAGTCTAATCCTCCAGAGCTAAATGAAAATTACACAGCTCTAAAGGTCAGAAGACACCAAGTACCAGATTGTGCTCACATATGACACATTTACCACATCCAAGTCTGTCCCACTAAATTTGGCTCACACGAATGTGGAAACTACTGGTCTAAGGAAAGTAATTTCTTTACCTTACCGGGGAGAGTGTAAATTGATGTTCTTGAAAACAAGTACTTTGTATACTATTCAGAACTTTCGGACTCTTTGTGCTTGGGGGAGTGGGAATTATGTTCATGCTCCAAATTCAATTTTTACTAGTATGATAGAAATACATATTTATTTCACCCTTTTATGGGTGAACAGTTATTGTGGGAAGGGAGAGAGTAGGTTTGACAAATGGGAGCCGATGGGCGTGAAGAGAAAGGGTCATATGTTTTCACATTACTGTGCCCAACGAGATCAGGGCACAAGGTTGGGAGGCAAGACTGCCACTGCACCCACAACCATGTGAAGACTAGGTCAGTGGCAGTGGCTTGGCCACACACCAATGTGCATCTGTTTTATTCCTGATATGCTGGAGAGGATAGAAGAACTCTTGTAGATCCAGTCACAAGCCTAACACCCAGCAAGGCGGCACCCAGGCAAGTAGAATTCTCACTCTAGGTACTGGCTTAGTTTCAGTCGTGATCTGGAGAGACGGCAATCATGACACTAGCCTTGTTGTCTACTCAGAACCCGTTAGTCTTACCTGTCCTTCTGCCGTGGGACTCTTGGATTACATCACATTTGCTCTGGAAATATAATGGTTTACGTGAAGCCTGTGACCATGGGGTGTGCTCAGTCATTTTACAGATGTCGGTGGTGCTGTGGAGCAATGCTTGTCTTCTGATGATCTGGGGGCCATGAGTCTAAAACTTGTCAGAGAAGGCTCTCACAATGTTGTAAACAGTGATATAGTGGAACCGTTAACTTATTACCTCCTTTAGGGAGTAGTTTATCACTGCACCCCTTATAGCCTTTGATACCTTGACACCCAGGATCTGCTACCAGTACGTGCTGCCCTGCATCTCCAATGTGAACCTTGCTGTTGTTATAAGAGCTGTAAGAACCCTACACCTTCTGCTTCAGTGGGTCTTCATCCTGATCATGCAGAAAAGAGAAGTCAATCAAGGGCAGCGTTCATCCTGGGTTAGGTGTGCACAGACATTTCGTTTTAGAAGGGTTCAGGTGGGTGCCAGAATAAATGGATTTTTGTTTGAGGGGAATTACACTTTGAGAAGGGGGTGTCACACAGGGAAAGTCAGAGGTATAGAGCGATGTACAGGGGGTTGGTCTAGTAGGCGACTGTGAGAAGGAGGTCGGAGTAGGTGAAAAGCGTACCTTTTGCGAACCGCAACACCCAAGCTCCTTTGCTGTGTCTTCCCAGGAGCTCGGAAACAACGTAAACAGTACCCCGGAAGAGGAAAGGACTCAACCCGGATGTGATACGGCGGAGCGAATGAGGATCCGCTATAATGAGGATCCGCTATATAGGACCAGGGGAGGAGACTGGCGGTGTCCTCGTTGAAGACGGAGAAAGGAAGTGCGGGACGGAGACGGAGAAAGAAGACGCGGGACCCGTAAAAGGGGCAGGAACCCTTGCTGACGGTACGGACCCAGTGCAAGACGACGCAGGACTTCAGGAGAGCCAGACCAACACCGAACAGGACGAACACAGCTGGTGTGAGGACTGGTGGTGTCCGGTGGATGCTGGAGAGCGGCCGTGACTCTAGGAAGAGTTACGGCAGGGTCGGTGAGTAACATCGGCTCAAGGGTACTTAAAAAGGGTAGCGGGTGGTGAAGATACGGGTGGACTGCTGTTTGTTTAAGGGGTATTGATTTGCATGTAGGTATCAGTGCATGTCACGAGACCTCGACTGGAAACCTTGTTATGATCACTGGACTCTGTGGTTGCATGACGGTAGCACTTGCAGGACTCTAGGGTTACCTATCCTTAATTCGTACAGCTGCGGTCAAAGAAACAGCAACGTAAACTCTCCGGTTTATATCCTAGAACGTAGCACCATTCGTCTTAGTGAGCACTGTCCAAATTCCTTTCTTAAACACCGTGAAAGCCTTTATAGAAACCCTACATTTCTTTATTACTTTGTAACTCACAACTGCCTATATGCACTTAAAGGTGTGGTGAAGGGTAAACGATGCTCTAGTTTAAAAGTTATCCTTCTCACGATACCCTCATTTATTTCCCCCTTCTCTTATGAGCCACCGGGGAGGACCACCATGTCCTGAAGACAAGGTGAAGACCGCAGGGGTCCTTTCTTCACCTGACACCTCCTCGGACACATCGGAAGACGAAGAAAAGTTTGAGGACTATTTACAATCTCCCAACAAATCACTATTTTTTGTTAATAAACTTACTTCCTTTAAACCACCACTACCACCTCCACGCCTGTTTATTAAACCCGCCCTCTTACAAGTGGTGTCAGAAGTGGGATCTGAAGGTAAGATGGAGGCCGCCATGGCTAAAATGGCTGAATATCAAGAACACCTCGGAAAAATCATGGAACGCTTTCTAAATGTGGTTGAGGAAGACCGGGAAAAAATCCAAAAAGTTATTTCTGGACAGGGTCAGACACACGAAGCAGCTAGCTGACTGAAGCATTAGGACAACAAAGAGGCCCTACCACTTTACCTTCTGTAGTCAATTAAATCAGGTTCTCCTCTGGACCCCTGTCACCCGTCTATACTTCATACCATTCCAGACACTATCACGTTACCACTGACACATATCTGTAACATTATGTTTTCATCAGGTGTTTACCCTAACATTTGGAAAAACACCATAATCAAACCACTCCTAAAAAAACCATCGCTTGATCCATCCGAGTCATCCAGCTACCGTCCCATTGCATCATTGCCATTTCCTGCTAAGATCTTTGAATCGGTCATGAACGAACAACTATCTGACTACATTCAAGCCAATGACCTATTAGACGACACCCAGTTCGGTTTTCGTCAAGGACATGGGACAGAAACGGCTCTGATTAAGGCCGCTGACGAAATAAGAACTACTATGGACAACGATGGACAGGCTGTTCTGATTCTGCTGGACTTGTCGGCGGCTTTCGACACGGTCGATCACTCTACCTTGATCGGCCGTGTCGAGGCCATCGGTATCAAACATAAGGCCAAAGACCTTATAGCATCTTTCCTGGCCGACCGTAAACAGGCAGTTAAGCTGGGCTCATTTACTTCCCCGACATTCGCCCTTCCTTGCGGTGTTCCACAGGGCTCCTCGCTGAGTCCGACCCTTTTTAACATTTACGTGTCGGACTTGGCGAGGGTTATAAAAGCGTACAATATTAATTTGACCACTTACGCCGATGATACCCAGCTGGTATTATCTATTCACAAAAATGGACCCACTATAGCGGCTAACTTCAAAGACGGCATGCGGGCCATCAGCTGCTGGATGGCCTCTAACTGTCTTAAATTGAATTCTTCTAAGACCGAAGTTATGCTGTTTGGTAAGGTTCAGCCGGCCTGGTCTCCTTTATGGTGGCCGGAGGAAATGGGCACCCCACCTGAACCAGTCAGCAAAGTGAGAAACCTAGGTGTTATATTTGATGAGAAACTCCATTTCCATCACCATGTGAATTCCGTAGTTTCTTCGTCATTCAACATCTTGCGAAAAATTAAGAAGCTTTTGCCATACCTACCTACCACCGCTGGCAAAACTCTCATTTCAACCCTAGTGTTTTCTCGCACTGATTATTGCAATGCCCTTTTCCTCAACGCTCAGGAAAAAGTAATCGCAAAACTGCAAACGATTCAGAACGCCTCCGCCAGAGTTCTACTTGGTATCCCAAAATCTACCTCTGTTTCAACACAATTAGCTCAATTGCATTGGCTCCCGGTGAGGAGCCGCATTAAGTTTAAGTCCTTGTGTATTGTTTACAAGGCAATAAACAACATGGGACCCAAATTTCTTAGAAATTCCCTTAAGTCTCTACCAACCCCCAGAACGCTTCGTTCCAACACCGCCCACCTGCTTCAAATCTCTAGAACAAGGAAAGTCAATTGGGGTGACAGACGTTTTGGCATTGCAGCAGCAAGATTGTGGAATTCTCTCCCTCTTAACATTAAATCTAGCCCCACACTGCTTATTTTTAGAAAGTTACTTAAAACATGGCTGTTTTTTCAATAAACTAACTAGCAACTTCAGATATAGAGCTCTGCATCTGTTCTCTGAAACACTGGTAATAGACCTAGCTCCCAGCGCCGAGACACCCACGGGTAATTGCTGCGCTTTAAAAATCACAAAAATAAATAAATAAATAAATAGTATTACAGAGATACGTGGCAGGAGAAGACCCTGATTTTTTCTTCAACAATTTTCAGAGAATGGCGACTGCAGCATCCTGGCTGCCCAAGAAATGGGGCCAATACTTGGGACCGTTGTTATCTGGCGATTTACAAGCTGCTTACCAAGCCGCAACTTTGCAAGGAGCAGTTCCCTATGCTGAAATTAAGAAGTGTATCTTAGAAAGACTAGGCATAGATGACGAAACGTATAGGGTGAAGTTAAGACAGATGAAAGAAGGTCCCCAAGAAACTCCACGTGCCTTATACTTCAGAGTAAAAGATATGACAGATCCTTGGCTTAAACCAGCTACTACAGATAAAGATGGAATCATGGCAAAGATCTATTTGGAGCAATATCTGACATCTTTACACCCTCCCATTCAAAAATGGGTGCGACAGCAGGCAAACCTTACTCTGGAAACTGCTGTTGAAATAGCGAGTGCCTATCAGAGAGCTTTAGATTTCCACAAAGGAAAGGATGAGTCTCCAGGGAAACCAGGAGGTCATACAGGAACTAGACATCCCCGTCCACCTCCGTTAATAAAAAAAACTGAATCCTTGACTTTCATACCCAGTGCCCCCACTATTAGTGCTCCTTTTCCAACCCGACCACCTTCTACCGGTCCACAATGTTTTCAGTGTGGAGGGATGGGACATATAGCTAGATTCTGTCCTCAGAAGGAAGAACCCATGGAAATAGGGATGGCCCGAAACTACTATTGTTCCCCTACAGAAAGGAAACCACCCCCGTACAGGTGTACAGTTTCAGTGAATGGACAACCTTTAACTGCTTTGGCCGACACGGGTTGTCTACATAGCGTAGTCAGACCTCAGGATTTGGGGACAAATCTAGGACCTATAGATGGAATGGTGGCCATTAAGTGTGTTCATGGGGACACTAAACCCTACCCCACTGCTCAAGTGCAAATCCAACACTCTGAGGATGAAGGCACCCCCATGACTGTAGGCCTTATACCCCGTTTACCTGAACAAGTAATCCTAGGCAATGATTATCCCAAATTGACTCAGCTATTACAGAGTGCTTCTGTGACCGAAGAAGACTGGTTATCTACCGCACCTTTCTCCACTGATGCTGAGAAAGAATGGCCTGCATCTAAACAAAGGAAAAGTAGAAAGCAAAGAAGGACAGAAAAAGGGAAAGTTCCTATTGTTATGCCTGTTATTCCCGAAGAGAATCCCTGGGAGACAGACAGGAACTTTCATGCTGCCCAAAGAGAGGACCATATACTCCAAGAAGCATGGAGTAAAGCATATGAAACTGAGGATCCACAACATGTATGTCCATATTTTTTTGTGAAAAGGGGTTTATTATACAGAAAAGGTGGTCCTAATCAGAAAGCTCAGTTGTTAATCCCCAAACAATTTCGGGACAAAGTGTTGTATCTAGCCCATAGTCATCTATTGGGAGGTCACTTTGGGGTGGATAAAACAGAGAAAACCATCCTTGAGAGGTTTTATTGGCCTGGGATTTATCAGCAGGTGAAACAATACTGTAGGGAATGTCCTATATGCCAGAAACATAGCCGATATCAACCCCCTAAAGCGCCTATGCGACCGCTCCCTATTATTGATGAACCATTTAGTCGAGTGGGCATGGACATAATAGGTCCCTTACTACCATCACGCAGCAGGTGTCGTTATGTGTTAGTGTTTGTTGATTATGCTACTCGATTCCCAGAAGCAGTACCTCTTCGCCGTCCAGACACTACCAACATATCCAAAGCCATGATTGGGATTTTTTCTAGAGTCGGATTTCCCAAAGAAATCCTAACAGATCAAGGGACCCCGTTTGTTTCAAAAATGATGCGAGACATTTGTACTCAGTTGGGGGTAAAACAAATAAAAACAGCAGCATATCACCCCCAGACAGATGGCTTAGTGGAGAGATACAATGCCACTATTAAGACCACATTAAAAAAATTATGCGCATTAGAAGCACGCAAATGGGAAGACATGCTTCCCCTAGCCCTCTACGCCATTAGATGTAAGGAACAGAGAAGTACTGGATATTCTCCTTTTGAGCTGTTGTACGGACACAAACCCCGTACTTTACTTGACGTGGCTCAAGAACAATGGGAAAATGAGCCTGACAATATAAAACCTCTGCCGGAATATGTTTCCAATTTAAAAACACATTTGAGACAAATCAGTGATATTGTCCGAACCAATCTGGAAAATGCTCAGAGCAATCAAAAAGGACAATATGACAAAGGCACTAAGACTAGATCCTTCCAGATAGGAGACCTGGTGTTACTTATGATGGCTACCTCGGATCAAAAATTGTTGGGACAATGGCAAGGACCTTATAAGGTCATTGCACAGGTTACTCCGGTCACCTATCGCATTGAAACGTATGCAAACAAACATGTAACCCAAATCTATCATATTAATTTGCTTAATAAATGGGAGGGACCAGCACCGGCAACGGTGAATGTTGCAGAGACCTTAGTCCCTTTGTTCCAACAAAGTATTGATACGGAATTACCAATCTCACAGAAGGAAGAGTTGAGTCAAAGGTTGCAATCTTTGTCCCATGTCTTTTCTAAACAACCAGGGAGGGTTACTTTGATTGAACATGTCATTAAAACTCCATCGGGGAAAAAAGTGAAGCTAAGACCATATCGTATCCCCGAAGCCCGCCGACAAGTGATACGGGATGAAATAGAAAGCATGTTACAAATGGACATCATTGAACCATCCAGGAGTGAATGGAATTCTCCCATTGTACTTGTTCCTAAACCGGATGGTTCAGTCAGGTTTTGTATCGACTTTCGCGAAGTGAACAAGATCTATGATTTTGATATCTACCCCCTCCCTCGGGTAGACGAAATGGTGGAAAGGATAGGGAGAGCCAAGTATATTAGCACCTTAGATTTATGTAAGGGATACTGGCAGATACCTCTCAAAGAGGAGGACAGAGAAAAAACTGCTTTCTCTACCCCTGATGGATTGTACCAATTCAAAGTAATGCCATTCGGCTTACGTGGGGCACCGGCTACATTTCAGAGGGCCATGAACATAATATTGAGACCCCATAACAGCTACGCTGGAGCCTATAGTGATAGTTGGGACCAGCATCTAGCACATCTTTTCCAAGTAGTACAAGCTTTGGGGTCCTATGGACTAAGAATAAACCCTGCCAAAAGTCATTTGGCTGCACAAACAGTAAAGTACTTAGGGTACCTGTTAGGAGAGGGAGTGATAAGACCACAAACATCAAAGCTAACAGCTATTTCTCAAATTCCACTGCCCAGGAACAAAAAAGACTTGAGAGCCTTTTTAGGGTTGTTAGGGTACTATAGAAGGTTCATCCCTAACTTTTCACAGTTGGCAGCTCCACTGACTGACCTTCTACAGAAAAATAGTCAAACAGAAGTAATTTTAAAATCCCCACCAATTGAGGTAGTGAGAGCATTCGACACTTTTAAACATTCTTTAACCTCAGATACTGTTTTGATCAGTCCTGATTACAATAGACCATTTATCCTACAGACAGATGCCTCTAATCAAGGACTGGGAGCAGTTCTATCTCAGGAAACCGATCCTATATATCAGTCGCAAGCTGTTTCCACAAGAAAAAAATTATGCGACTATTGAAAAAGAGGCCTTGGCCATCAAATGGGCTATTGAGTCATTGAGGTACTATTTAGAAGGGAGGGAGTTTACTCTTTTCACCAACCACGCCTCTCTAGAATGGCTAGCAAGGAATAAAGGCCATAACGAAAGAGTACTTAGATGGTTTCTGTCTTTACAACCATTTAGATTTCAGACTAAACATAGAAAAGTAAAAGAACAAGGTAATGCAGACTTCTTGTCCAGATATCCCCAAAGTACAAACTCTAGAAGAAGGACAGCAAGGGAAAGGGGATGTGAGAAGGAGGTCGGAGTAGGTGAAAAGCGTACCTTTTGCGAACCGCAACACCCAAGCTCCTTTGCTGTGTCCTCCCAGGAGCTCGGAAACAACGTAAACAGTACCCCGGAAGAGGAAAGGACTCAACCCGGATGTGATACGGCGGAGCGAATGAGGATCCGCTATAGAGGACCAGGGGAGGAGACTGGCGGCGTCCTCGCTGAAGACGGAGAAAGGAAGTGCGGGACGGAGACGGAGAAAGAAGACGCGGGACCCGTAAAAGGGGCAGGAGCCCTTGCTGACGGTACGGACCCCGTGCAAGACGACGCAGGACTTCAGGAGAGCCAGACCAACACCGAACAGGACGTCGACGAAGACAGCTGGTGTGAGGACTGGTGGTGTCCGGTGGATGCTGGAGAGCGGCCGTGACTCTAGGAAGAGTTACGGCAGGGTCGGTGAGTGACATCGGCTCAAGGGTACTTAAAAAGGGTAGTGGGTGGTGAAGATACGGGTGGACTGCTGTTTGTTTAAGGGGTATTGATTTGCATGTAGGTATCAGTGCATGTCACGAGACCTCGACTGGAAACCTTGTTATGATCACTGGACTCTGTGGTTGCATGACGGTAGCACTTGCAGGACTCTAGGGTTACCTATCCTTAATTCGTACAGCTGCGGTCAAAGAAACAGCAACGTAAACTCTCCGGTTGATATCCTAGAACGTAGCACCATTCGTCTTAGTGAGCACTGTCCAAATTCCTTTCTTAAACACCGTGAAAGCCTCTATAGAAACCCTACATTTCTTTATTACTTTGTAACTCACAACTGCCTATATGCACTAAAAGGTGTGGTGAAGGGTAAACAATGCTCTAGGTTAAAAGTTATCCTTCTCACGATACCCTCATTTATTTCCCCCTTCTCTTATGAGCCACCGGGGAGGACCACCTGAAGACAAGGCGAAGACCGCAGGGGTCCTTTCTTCACCTGACACCTCCTCGGACACATCGGAAGACGAAGAAAAGTTTGAGGACTCTTTACAATCTCCCAACAAATCACCATTTTTTGTTAATAAACCTACTTCCTTTAAACCACCACTACCGCCTCCACGCCTGTTTATCAAATCCACCCTCTTACAGCGACTCTTTGCCGAAACATGTTATGATCAATAACTGAAACATTTAGTTTAATTTTCCCCTCTCTCTCTCTCGTCTTCTGGTTCTATTTCCTGACACCTTCTGGCTCCTCTTCCCTCTTACAGTCCTGTTGCACATCTTCACTTCCGCTCTTATTACATAATCCTCTTCAATCCAACGGAGCTCAGCAATAGGGATTCTAGTGCTCAGTAGTTTGTGGAGAGCCCACTTTCTATCACTCCTCTCTGACTTCATAAGACGACGTATGGTGCACTGAATGAAGTCTACTGTAGCCAAATTCAGTCCAAAGCCAATTTATATAATTTTGAGATGTGAGAGACTTAGTGGCCCCTCCTTACATTTGTAGGGGACGCCATCTTTTTATGTTATGCCACCCCGCACAGTGTTTTTAATGCTAAAATAACACAAACAGACTTGAGTCCTGCACCTACATCCAGTGCCAAGAAGGGAGCTTTGATTAAAGGTCCTTTCACTGAAATGTTACAAATGTAACAGCCACTCAGATTCCTCGCAGTGCAACTGACCTTTTAGAAAGATGTGAGCAGGGACAGAGCTGGCAAGTTCAGACATGCTTGTGATATAGACCTTAACACGAGTGTGGACCAATACGCGTTAGCACCTTCTGCTTGTGGTGTAAGCAATCGTAATTGCTCGTCCTTTAGTAAGAGACCCACAATGAGTAAATGTGTGTGGGTGTGTTAAAAGGTGGGAAGCCGGCAACTGTTAACTTACTCTAGACAATGTGTTAGTACCTCTGATAACACCCGTCCTCCTAACAACAGTCCCAGAAGTAGACAAACAATATGTGTTCTCTTACTCATACAGAATCTACAATTAATGTAAACAAGATTAGTCCATGCTAAAGTTATCATCAGCATATTATTTATATAGCACTGTGTTGTTGCTTTAAGCTGACTCAGAATGTCAGCTGATAGAATGTTATGGCATGAACTGCGGTGGGTCCTCGAGTCAGTAGAAACCAGCTGGCCTCTGGGAAGCACGTGGAGAGCCTGCCTTCAACAAATTCTGACGACTTTAGAGTGTTAGTACTACACATTTGGCAACAAGAATAGAATACTGGTGTAAAGAAAAATACCAAGTCAGTTGATCATATGGCGCAGTTGAGAATTGAGTAAGTAGACTGGGTCAAAACTATTGGTGGGTGGAACGCCCAGAGTTTCACTCTATGGGATTTCACAGAGTTACATGAAAACTCCTTGAGATTCCACTAAGTTCCACAAATAAACGTGTGTAAATCAGCATGATTTTTAGTGCTAGGAGATTGTTTCCATGCTGAAAAATCTGCGTGAACAGCACGCTGTGGTGCGCCAGAGGGTGCTGCACCTCTAATTGATTATGCTACCGCTCAAGGAGATCTTCTACTCAAGCCGAACTTTTTTCACCGCATACGGTCGCAACCGCCCGTGTTGAGAAAATCTTGCTGGGTGCCCTCCTTGTGCCTGAAAATTACTGTAGGGAACACCAATTCTCACTTGCACTTGCCAAATTACTGTTGGAGAGCCGCACCCAAAACAATACTCCGCCAAATGGCAGTTGGCGATGTTGGAATGTTGGCCAGAACTCTGTGTTACATGTGTAACGTGGACTGGCCAAAACTCTGCAAAATCTGCTGGTGGCGCAGAATTTACTAGTCAAGACTAAATCTGAAAGGGTATCATCTGCATTATAAAAGTTTATAGGACCTTTCAAAGTGAAGAATAATTGGGTTGAGCTGGAAAATTGATAAAAAGTACATAATAGAAGAGTAGTGTTGTGTAAAAAGAAGGGTTCAGATTGTGAAGTAAAATGAAAGTTTGGACCGTTGCAATGTGTTGATGTTAATGACTGATGAAGAAATGCTAGGCAGAAACAGACGTGACGGTGGGAGTCTGGGTCTAGAGTCTGGTGATGGTCAAACACTCAGGCAACACTCTTTAAGGAGAGGAAAAGAAATGAGAGAATGTCAAACACATACCCTCCGTGCCCGAAGAGCACCACTTCATTGATTGACTATGTATCTTGAAGTACCGTATTATATGTTTGTTTGGTTTTACAGATGTTCTTCTTTACCCGTTAACTCCTCTTAGTGTTCACACTTGTCATTTTTACAATTTTTGTTCATTGTTTTTGAATGTCCAAAGTACAGCTTTATGTGAAAGCTTTAACTCTTTGTGTAACATGTACCTGTCGTTTATAGAGCCATGTTTTATTTTTTTTGTATATAAGAAAGGGAGATGTGTTGTAGCTTTTAGCTGTCTCAGAATATCAGCTGATAGAATTTTATGATATGAACCCAGGCGGTTCCTTGGAACCAGCTGGCCTTTGGGGGCACGTCGATAGCCTGCCTTCAATAAAGTCTGAAGAAATCTCATTGGGACTCCACAGTGTTACTACTACAAACTTACTTCCTGAAGGCCTCTAAGCGCTGGTCAAACATGATCACATCAGTGGTGCTGGAACAATATACAGAGTGGGGATGCTGTCATCATTGTTACATCACTACGGTCATAGGGATTGTGAAAAATACTAAAGTCACACAAACAACAAGTATAGCAAATGAGCCAATTCAGTTCTGCAGCACAGTGTGGCATGTAGCCAGTAGTGCATGTGGACTGCGGCGGCTGATGACATTTGAAAGTGGTTATGCTTAAAACAATTGTCGTACAGCACTGTAGCAAGCAAGCGAGCGAGCCTCAACCTCCTACGGGAGGTTTGGTGGGGGGTTTCCTCCCAAGAAAATGTTTAAAAAAGAGTGGGTAAATGGTGCGTTTTCAAGCAAATTTGAGAAAGCAGGTAGGTTAATAAAGCAATTGTGAATCTGTTCTAACAAAGACAGTGACTGGCAAAACTGTCTATCGCTTGTTCTGCTGACATCCTAGGCGCGCAAAAAGAAACCAATATACTATTGGGTGTTAGGTTAGGTTTGTGCCTGAAACAAGAATATAATCATGCACACATTGACACATGCCCCAAGTGATTTACGGCACAAAAAGGGTGGGTGCACGCACTGCCAACCCATTCAACCATGCACAAAGTCCACACAATTATCTAAGCAGTACTTATACTCATTTCCTTTCACAATAAAAAGGATCCTTTGAAGCGCCCAACAGCCCTCCCTTAATTTCAAGTACAGAAGAAATGATGAAAGTATCAATGTGAAGGGCACTGCACAGTGGCTCAGTGTCCTCTGCAGCATAGACCGCTTTTGACCCGTACGGGGGTAGCCTTGCCATTTTCACTCAAATCATTTCAAAAAGCACAACAGGATTTTATTTTCATTTAAAAAGGATTTTCCCACATAATAGAGCACACTGCAATTACACCTCTGCAACATCATTTTACAACTCTGTGCCAAATGATGAAAACATTTTCAAACATATTAAATAGAACGTCACGGACGTGGAAAAATATATATATTACAGACACATTTGAAGCAAAAGCAATAACAAGTTCTAGGGGGGAGTGGTTACCAATATATGGGCCAACCGGTTCACTTTGTAATTAATCAAAGTTAACCCAATAATAAGGGAGACGCAAAATAGTGGACAAATTGTGGGCTGCAGAATCAAAAGATCTGACTGTCTACCAGCATTTTTCACTCTTGCACAGGTGTATGTCAACATGTGGGATCCATACCTTGTTTGAGAGGCTAGCTGGCCTCAACAGAGGGCACTAAGATGGTGCAGCAGTTGTGAACCCATCAGAAGCCTAGTGCCAAATACAGGGACTGCCTAAACGGCCTGTGGTGGCCCCAGTTTATTAATCACCAGTCTCCGAATGGGCAGCACATAGGGTAGATGAGATGGGAAGATTCTGTACAGTGCTGCAAGGGCCCAGGGACAAAATCGTGCTATCTAAAAACCTACACAAATAAAGAATACATAGGAGCTAGTTTGCTCCTGTGACAAGCCAGCTTACCTGTCCCTGCCACTGAAAATATATCACCTCCTTGAATCAATACTCCAACACAAATATATTGTGGGCCCGAAAGTTGAGCAATGCTGCCATTTACACCGATTTGCACTGGTGAACGAGTTCTTTTAGGGTTCTGCGTTTGTCTTGCTGATGATAGTGCAAGGACACTTTCACAACCAGTAGTAGAGTGTATTGTGTTACGCATTCGCTGCACATGTCTGTGTACAATTTCTGAGTTACAGATTAGCATAAAATACGTCATCGAGTTAAGGCGCCTGCTGCACAGATGAGGATATATAGTCACCGAAGGAGCAGATTCTAAATCCTGTACTCGTCCTGGCGGAGCTGACCAGTCGCGCTCTGTTTCGCTAGTTAAACAGCAAAGCCTATAGTTTGACTGTTGGGTTCATAATAACATTTCTATATATCTACAGCCATAAAGGTAAGACTCACAGTCACGGGTGGAGGGAGGGGGGGGGGTTGCGCAAGTGTGGGGAGAGCAGGACAGTAATCAAAATAAAATGTAACACTTACCTTCCTCCCACTGCTTCCTCCAGGTCACGCGCCACCGCCTCAGCTCCTGCTGCTCCTGGACAGCCTGCGTTTAACCTAGGCAGCCTCCCTCCCGCTCCCGTAAGCCAATCACAACGCTGCAATGGCAGCGTTGTGATTGGTGCGGTGTAGCGGACGGCGCCCAGCCGGGCGCCTGCAGGCCAGGGAGCCATTTTCTCTACGTAGGCATGCAGCCTACATAGAGAAAAGGAGAGAGTACGCATCTGTGGATGACTGGTTTTGTCGGCCCTGGGGCCGAACAAACAATCAGCACCCAAGACAGTGGGCTAGCCACGCCTCCCCTGCACTCGAGCAGGAACGCCCATCTGCCCGCCCATAGCCAGGCACTTATGCTTTCTCCCCATGCAAGAAGCAGTAACATGAAATGGTAGCTTTCCATTTCATGTTTCTGCTTCTCACACTGTGAGAAAGCAGTGGGCTGATGCCCCCACGCCCCAATGAAGGGGCTGCCACTGAATAATTTGTCAGAAGACATAGCCTGACATTTGACATGTATCTTTGAAGGCACAGCAAATGTGACAAGATAAAACACAATTTAAAGGCATCTTTATTGCTCATTTACCTTCTGTAATCGAGCACAGGGAAGCCATCAGCTGCCAGGTGACAGTTGGAAGGCACTGAAATACCTTAGAAGTTTTAGGCCGGTAAAAGGTAACTTTTCTAAAGTATATTTTATTTAATAGACAAAATTCAACTTTACCCTTAAACTGGATTACATTTAACTATTAAAAGGAGCCCTTGAAATAAAATAGTTTTCTAGCTGTTTCCTAGGCAGAGATAACATTGATCAAACATAATGTTGTATACCAGGGCTTTCTATGGAGCAGCCTACACTGCTACAATGAAAATAGCAGTGAGGTGCTAGTCACCAGAAGAACATGTTTAACATTAACCTTTACATGTCCTACTTTTAAATATCATGCACTCTGCCTTAATCGTCAGTAAGGCTTAGTTAGGGGTAACTTAAAAATGTTTAAAAGGAGGGATTTAGGACTAGCAAAAGGAGTTCTGCTAACAGGTGAAATGTCCAGTTTAAACCTGCACAGTCAAGCTACTGATGGCAGGCCTGCAGTCATGTTTGCATTGTCACTGCAGTGAGTGGCACAGTGAGTGCTGCAGCCCACTTGTGAAATGTAACTTACAGGCTCTGCATACCCTGTTGGTACCATATGCTAGGACATATAAGTAAGTTAAATATGCAAATCAGGGGTATGCAAATTCCATCCTATTAAAAGGAGAAGCACAAACATTTTACCATTGGTTAGCAGGGGTAAAGTACACAACGTTCTATACCCAGAAAAAAATAGGATGCAGGCAGGAGTGACCCTGCAGAAAGGGCAAATTTCAAACAACTTTATTTGTGTCTGCAGCTGGATAAATAGTTGACTCAGAAGCCACCCCAATTAGGTGGTTCGGGTGTCAGAAGATAACTGGCCAAGTTGCGCATGCAATAGTCGAGACTAGAATAAAGCATGTAAGGACGCATGGACGTCACTTGGGAGAGCATAGCCCATTCTGTACCGCGGACATTGCTTCTCTAACCCCTTTCCAGAGTGTTTTGATCATTCCAAAGTTAATTTCAAACAAGAGTGCATGTTGTAAAAACTCAAAATGTTGCAGAAAATATATCTTTATTTCTTACATTGAAAACAAGCTAAAAGCAAGACTATGAAGCTTGCTGTGGAGAGTGGTGTTCTAATTTCGTATGCCAATTTCAATGTGGAATTCTCTCCCTTTGCACTTACGCTCGGAAACGAGCCATCTTCGGTTCCGTAAACTTTTAAAAACTTATCTATTCACTGTCTAGTTCTGGTGTCTATAGTGGCAGTGTTTCCTTCTGGATCAGCGCGGGGATGCCCAAGGGTAACCAGGCGCTATATAAGACTCGTTAATAATAATAATAATAATGATGTGAATTTTCGTTATTTTGTTGCAACATAAGTAAATCGTACAGATTCTGGGCATAAACTGCCTATTTTTTTATTGCACCTTTGCTTTGGTGAAAATGCAGTGCCACTGTCCAGCTGTATTCAAGTTAGATAAATACAATGTTGAAAGTGAGCTCCAAACAACAATTGATCGCAATATTTTCACCCAGTGACTTGAACGTGGTTTTAGAAATCCTCATTTCACTCATGTGGATGTAGGAAAATTATGCCTATATGGTATATAATGATTGTTCAGTTGCAGACCAGCAAGGGTTATATCTGTCTGTGTACTGTCTGTGTCTGTCTGTGGGTTGGTTTGTACTGATCAGAAAAGCGCTACCTTACTGCACGTGTGCCATACATTCGGATAAAGTCTTACCATTCTTTCACATTTTTATTTTGTTTCAATTTACTTTAGTACAATTAAAGACACAGGTGTATAATGACATAGTCACATACAGAGGAAAGGGGACACCATAATCTGCAACAAATACCTAACCAATTGAAAAAAATCATCATTGGATGCTTTTCACAGTTCACACGAGGTCACTTCCTGTAAAATCATCTCTCAGGGTTTAAGATATGTATAATGTATATGTATAAACCATTTTATAACGCGCTCTGTTACTTGGGAGTATCCTGGCGCGATGGAGAAAGACAGAACACAACGGGGGAACCAGCTTATACCACACCGATAAACAGATGAGTTATCAGACTCTTCTTAAACGGACCCACGCACTGAATGGAGCGCAGGTGAAGGGGAAGGGCATTCCACGCCCTGGCAGCCACCACAGCTATCGACTGACCCCCTAATCTAGTCCGCTTAAAGCGAGGAAGAGTCATCTTATACAGGAAGGACAATCTAAGGCAACGTGAAGGAGCATAAAGGATGAACCGTTTCCTCCAGTAGGCTGGCCCTTGATCGTGAGTTGCTCTAAAAGAGAGCACTAGAGATTTGAATAGGATACGCTGCGCCACTGGCAGCCAATGAAGGCTACGCATGTGGGAGCGGACGCTCTTCCATCTCAGAACATTGAACAAGAGACGGACAGCGGCATTCTGGATGAAGATATCTTCATATACCTCATGAAGTCACTTCATATGCTGTCATCACAGAGATAAAAGGTGCGTGATGTGACTTACGTCACTTCTAGTATTTTAGTCAATTGCGGTCCATATAAAGGCTGCTTGGTAAGGGGGAGCTCAGTCATTTGACTCGAGTTACCGTTAGAGGTTCATCTGTTACCAGTTGTATGGCATGGAAGGTGACCTACTGCTGTAGGACTCGCTCCCGAATAACGGTGAAGTCATCATGGTGGCTCCAGGGTGGATCCAAATGCATCATGGAAAGTTGTTGAAGTATTGTAATTGTAATTGCATTTATATAGCGCTTACTGACGAGGTGTCAAAGCATTTTTTGGGCGTATTGCGTGCTACTCCAGAACCCAAAAAGGATTAGTGGTGAATTAGTATAGTGAGATATCAAATTATTTTTAGGAGTGGATATGTTAGTCTGTTATTTGGATTAAACGGATAGTGAAGGGATAGAAGAGGGAAGGTGTGAATGGGCAATGAACACCAGAGCCGGTATGATGTATGCACAAAGGGTTTATGTTCAGGTCTTTTGGTTTAAAGGAACAACAGTACTCTGTTCTCCCATGTCTTCCACTCAGAGGTAGGGTACTTCACAGTCTTGTTATCGTCCAACCGAACCAAGGTCATCGTGCATGAAAAGAAAATAGAAAAGGAGGAGGATTTAAGACAAGTGGTCAGATACTTGCTTTAGTTAAGGGAGGGGAGTGAGGGATGAACACCAACACCCTGTACTACCACCACCTGTGTCGCGGGTCGCAGCTATGGTTTTACACTGCCATGCATGCCAGGAATGTTGGTCAACCCACCCCTTCCTTTGCTAACGGCTGAGAGGCGCTTACTAAACCAACACCGGTACCTCTGGGAGTCACACTCCTCCAGGAGATTAGCTGGCATTCATGTGGTATCGGCCAGGGTCCGGCTCCCTATGTTTCTAGACTCCCCAGCTCTGTGATTGGAGATAGCGTCCTCTGTACGTCGTCAGTGGGGGGTTTCTTTGTCGAAGTCCTTGAGTTCGAAGCTCCCCCGTACTCAGCCTCCGTCCTGGTGTCCTCATCCCACGGTGTCACCAGGTTTCCCTCCCTCTTGTCGATTTCCAACGGGTTTCCGGATATAAAGACCTCCCTCTTGACGTTGATGGCTTCTATTGGTGCACATGACAGTATCACATGGGTCGGCCTCGGTTCCAGGAAGTGTACTGGTTAAAAGGACCGTTACAGCTCTCTACACTTTGACCAAAAAGAGACTGTAAATAAAGTATAGGAGAGACATAAGGAGGGAATATATCATTGTTCTCCTCTTCCTTCCGGTCCTGGTCAGGTCATCGTGACAGAAGGGTTTGTATTTATATATCGCTTGCTACCCCTGATGAGGTGTTGAAGTGCTTTTCGGCGAATAGCACGCTACTCCAGAACCCAAAAAGGATTAGTGATGAGTTAGTCTAGGGGATATATGAAATTTATTTGAGCGGTGGACATGTTAGTCTGTTAATTGGATTGAAAAGGATAGTGGAGGGAGGAAAGAGGGAAGCGTTTGCATTTATATAACGCTTGCTACTTCCGATTAGGCGTTGAAGCGCTTTTCGTCGAGTAGCACGCTACTCTGGAACCCCAAACCCAAAAAGGATTTTTGGTGAATTAGTATTGGGAAATATTAAGTTAATTTGAGGGGTGAACATGTTAGTCTGTTGTTTGTATTGAAAAAGTATAGTGGAGGGATAGAAGAGGGAAGACTTTGCATTTATATGGCGCTTGCTACCCCAGATGAGGTGTTGAAGCGCTTTTTGGTGGGTAGCATACTACTACGGAACCCAAAGAGGATTAGTGGGGAATTAGTATAGGGAAATCAATCAATCAATCAATCAATCAATCAATCAAAGCATTTATATAGCGCACTACTCACCCGGAGGGTCTCAAGGCGCTAGGGGAGGGGGGGTCCGCTACTGCTCGAACAGCCAGGTCTTGAGCTACTTCCTGAAGGCGAGGTGGTCCTGGGTCAGGCGGAGGTGGGTCGGGAGGGAGTTCCAAGTCTTGGCGGCCAGGTAGGAGAAGGATCTTCCCCCTCTGGTGGCTCTTCGGAAGCGGGGGACGGCGGCGAGGGCGTGGCCGGTCGATCGAAGCTGGCGTGTGGGAGCGTAGAAGTTGAGGCGGCTGTTGAGGTATCCTGGGCCTTGGTTGTGTAGGGCTTTGTGTGCGTGGGTGAGGAGACAGAAGGTGATTCTCTTGTTGACCGGGAGCGAGTGCAGGTCTCTCAGGTGTCTGGAGATGTGGCTGCGACGGGGGATGTCCAGGATGAGTCGTGCTGAGGCGTTCTGGATCCGCTGGAGTCTCTTCTGGAGTTTGGCGGTGGTACCGGCGTAGAGGGAGTTGCCGTAGTCCAGACGGCTGGTGATGAGGGCCTGGGTGACCGTCTTCCTGGTCTCGGTGGGGATCCACCGGAAGATCTTACGTAGCATGCGCAGGATGTTGAAGCACGACGAGGAGACGGCGTTGATTTGTCTGGTCATGGAGAGGGAGAAGTCCAGGATGAAGCCCAGGTTGCGTGCGTGGTCTGTTGGTTTGGGTGCGCTGCCCAGGGCGGGGGGCCACCAGGAGTCGTCCCAGGCGGAGGGTGAAGATCCCAGGATGAGGACTTCGGTCTTGTCCGAGTTCAGTTTCAGGCGGCTGTTCATCATCCACTTGGCTACGTCTGTCATCCCTTCGTGTAGGTTTGGCTCTGGCAGTGGCGGGGTCATTGGTGAGGGAGAGGATCAGCTGGGTGTCGTCAGCATAGGAGATGATGTTGAGGTTGTGTTGGCGTGCGATGGCTGCGAGGGGGCTCATGTAGACGTTGAAGAGGGTTGGGCTGAGCGAGGAGCCTTGAGGAACGCCGCAGATGACTTCGGTGGCTTCTGATCTGAACGGGGGAGGCGGACTCTCTGTGTCCTTCCGGCGAGGAAGGAGATGATCCACTCCAGTGCCTTCTTCTGGATTCCGACGTTGCTGAGGCGCTGCACTAGGGTACGGTGGCAGACAGTGTTGAAAGCCGCGGAGAGGTCTAGGAGGATGAGGGCCGCTGTTTCTCCGTTGTCGAGGAGGACTCGGATGTCATTGGTGGCTGCGATCAGGGCGGTCTTGTTGCTGTGGTTGGCCCGGAAGCCAGACTGCGAGAGGTCGAGGGATCCGTTCGTCTCGAGGAAGGCGGCCAGCTGCTTGTTGACGGTCTTCTTGATGACTTTTGCAGGAAACGGGAGCAGCGAGATGGGGCGGTAGTTCTTGAGGTCGGTGGGGTCGGCTGATGGCTTCTTTAGTAGAGCGCTGAGTTCGGCGTGCTTCCAGCTCTCCGGGAAGGTAGCGGTGTCAAAGGAGGTGTTGATGATGTCCCGCAGGTGGGGTGCGATGACAGCGTCGGCCTTGTTGAAGACGTAGTGAGGGCAGGGGTCGGTCGGAGATCCGGAGTGGATGGAGTTCATCGTGCGGACGGTGTCTTCGGTGCTGATCGGGGTCCAGGTGCGGAGGGTGGTGGTGGGGGGCGGTGGTTCGGTCGTGGTGTGCGTCGGTTGGGTGTTGAAGCTGTTGTGTATGTCCGCGATCTTGTTGTAGAAGTAGGAGGCGAGGGAGTTGCAGAGGTCTTGTGAGGGGGTGATGTCGTTGTTTCCGGCGTTGGGGTTGGAGAGCTCTTTAACGATGTTGAAGAGTTCCTTGCTATTGTGTGCATTTTTGTCCAGTCGTTCCTTGAATGCAGTTTTCTTGGTGGCGTGAATCAGTTGGTGGTGTTTTCGGGTGGCGAGCTTGAGGGCAGTCATGTTGTCCGGTGTTGGGTCTCTGCGCCAGGCTTTCTCGAGGGCTTGACAGTTCCTCTTGGAGCTCTTGAGTTCGTCGGTGAACCATGGGGCTTTCTTGCTGCCGGGTCTGCTAGGCAGGGTCCTCAGAGGGGCGAGGTCGTCTGCGCAGTTGCTGATCCACTTTGGGAGGTTGGTGGCTGCCTGGCTGGGGTTCGTTGCGCCGGTGGGAGGGTTCTTGCTCAGGGAAGTCGCGAGCTGGTCGGCTGTGATCTTGTTCCAGCTTCTGCGTGCAACCTGTTGCTGGTGGTGGTGGATCGTGGTCCTTCTGAAGCTGAAGTGGACGCAGCTGTGGTCCGTCCAGTGGAGTCCGGTGGCGTGGCTGAAGGTGATGTCCTTGCTGGATGAGAACACGGGGTCGAGTGTGTGTCCGGCGTAGTGGGTGGGGGTGGTCACCAGCTGCTTGAGTCCGAGGTCTGCGAGATTGTCCAGCAGGGTGGTGGTGTTGCGGTCGTTGTTGTTCTCCAGGTGGAAGTTGAGGTCCCCGAGGAGGATGTAGTCAGCGGAGGGGAGGGCGTGCGGGCTGATGAAGTCGGCGATGTCTTCTCTGAATTGTGTGCGTGGTGCCGGTTAATAAAATTAACTTGAGGGTGGACATGTTTGTCTATTATTCGGATTGAAAGTAATTCATGTAATCCTAAATGCTTATGTATCGCAACTGGTTCTTTTGTAAAGCGCTCTGACACCTTCGGGTAATATTTGCGCTATAGAAAATCGCATTAAATAAATTAAAATAAATAAAAGGGAATAGAGGAGGGATAGAAGAGGTAAGAGTTGATAATGTTTTTTTCTTTTGGCGTTCATAGCAGTAAGAGGGGGTATGGAATGAGTAAAGGGCAGTGGAGGGGGAAGAGTCAGAGGGACAGGTTTAGCAAACTTTGTTTGGGAGCTCTGAATAGTAAAAAAGGTATGAGATGATGCAAGGAGGGGTAGACGAGGGAAGAGTCCAGAAAGGGTTATTTTGGGGATCATAGTAGTGGTATGGGGTTTGGAGTCAGAGAGTGGAAGTAGAGGATATATTGAGAGAGGTATAAGATGAGAAATAGGGTTGCATAGTATATTGTGAGACACAACCAAACAGCAGCTGAAGGTGGAAGGAACTCAGGGGTGGGATATGTGAAAGAAAACCATGCATTAGAGACAACAGCTGTGGAAAGAGTTGAGTGCTCGAAAGAAGTGGAACCGGCTCAGGAGGCACATCTGTTACCACGTTAGAGGCGAACAAGTGCAGGGCCGGCCTTAGGCATGTGCAAGCTGTGCACCTGCACAGGGCCACCAAACCCCAGGGGCCACCACTCCAATATATATCCTTAATTTAATAATCCTCTGAGGATGGATACATATTTGCGTTGCGGCCCCTGGCAGGGATTTGGCGACCTCTGGCTCTGTTCCACTTCCAAACACCTTCCTGAGCTCGGGGATGGGGGGGTGGGGGCGCCCGGCCCCCCTCTTCCGGGGCCCCCTACTTACGCTTCCTGCCCAGGGCCACCATGAGCCTAGAGCCGCCCCTGACAAGTGCCAGAGCACCCCAAGCAGGGTCTGCAGTTCTATCCTCCCACCAGTCTGCACCTTCAACCTGAATCCTTTCTCCTTCCCCCTTCTTACTTCCCTGCCGTCTCTGCGCCCTTCCTTCCTCTTCCGTCCCTCTCCTTCTAACTCTCTCTCTTCTTGAGACGCGCTCTCTCTTGTTTCTTCATCTGCCCTCTCTTTATCTCCTCTTCCTTCTACCATTACTCCCGCACTTTCTCCCCCTCCTTCGCTTTACTTCCTCCACGCCTCCCCCCGCTTCCGTTGCCCCTGTGGCGGCTAATGACATTCTCTTCTCATTATCCTCATTATGTACTTTTGTTGCTCTCGTTAATTATTCCATCTCCGTCTCTCGTTGATTCGGCATCGGAAGAAAAAAGATCTGGAAATGAGAAATGACGCACAGCAAGAGACGGAGTGTGTGGCAGGACTGGGGACAAAGGAGGACTGGGGTGCAGCACTGGGGTTGCGGGACAGGAGTGGGAGTAGGGGGCGTTGGGAGTGCAGGACAAGACTTAGAGCAAACCAGGACTCTGGCTTGAAGGGCAGAACTGGGGGTGCAGGGCAGGACTGGGAGCAAGGCAGGGCAGGACTCGGAGCAAGGCGGGGCAGGACTGGGAGCAAGGTAGGGCAGGACTGGGAGCAAGGTAGGGCAGGACTCGGAGCAAGGCAGGGCAGGACTAGGGGTGCAGGGCAGGACTGGGGGTGTAGAGTAAGGAGCAAGGTAGGACCGGAGGTGCAGGACAGGACTCGGAGAAAGGTAGCACTGGGAGCAAGGCAGGACTGGGGGAGCAAGGCAGGACTGGGGGTGCAGGGCAGGACTAGGGGTGCAAGGCAGGACTGGGGGTGCAGGGCAGGACTAGGGGTGCAAGGCAGGACTGGGGGTGCAGGGCAGGACTCTGAGCAAGGTAGGACTGGGAGCAAGGCAGGAGTGGGGGTGCAGGGCAGGACTCGGAGCAAGGCAGGCCTAGGAGCAAGGCTGGATTGGGGGTGCAGGGAAAGACTGGGGGCAAGGCAAGACTGGGGGCATGGCAGGACTTGGGGTGCAGGGCAGAACATGGGGTGTAGGGCAGGACTAGGGGTGCATGGTGAGGCTGGAAGCAAGGAAGGACTGGGAGCAGGGCAGGACTGGGGTGCAGGGCAGTACTTGGAGCAAGGCAGAACTGGAGGTTCAGAGAAGGACTGGGGGCAAAGCAGGACTCAGATTTAAGAAGAGGACATGGGTGCAGGGTAGGACTGGAAGCAAGGGAGGGCTCAGGGTGCAGGACAGGACTCGGACTGAAGGGCAGGACTTGGGGTGCACGACGGAGGGAGGCAGGGCATGCCTGGCACGACTGAGAGCAGGACGTGACTAGGGTGCAGGGTAAGACTGGCGGGTGTCAGAGAGTTCCCGGAGTAAGGCAGGATAGAGGTCGAACTGGTGTGTATGGAAGGACTCAGGTGCTGAGTAGCAGGACCAGGGGCGCAGGTAGGACCACAGGGCAGGACCGGGGGCAAGCCTCAGTGTGGAGCATGACTGGGGTGCTGGGGGCAGGACAGCGGCGCCGCTCAGGTCTGGGTCCGGAGCAGGGCTTGGGAGCTGATCGTCAGCTGCAGTTGGGCTGTGGCACATGGAAGCAAGAGGGCGCTGAAGAGGAGGCCACGCGGAGCACGGATCTGTGGCGCAGCGCACGGCACGCGGGCAGGACCGTGGCGCTGAAGGCAGGTGTGAGTGAGTTTTGAACAACACCGGGGCGCTCAAGGGCAGCTCGAAACTGCGGCGCTGAAAGGCGAGTGCAAGGCAGGCCTGGAGCGCTAGAGTGCACGGGGGTGATAGGCAAGTGTGAGGTACAGGCAGAGGCGTTTTAAGGCATATGCGAAGTGTGCTCTGGCCCAGAGCCCCAGCATTTTATGGGGCCCTGATGTAGGTAGCTCTGTTCTGCAGAGAGTCTTGCCCTGTTGACCCTAAATAATTTTTAAACAGACTGTTTTGAATACCGTTTTCCTTCAATTTATTTTTAATGCGGGTGATGTGCGAGTCTATGACAGTGAAATGTATCTGTTTCACGCAACAGCCATAAAAAAGTTTTTTTTAGATCAAAACAGGAACTCCTGTGCGGAATGGGAGGTGTTACAGAGATTATTTGCACTAATATTATTGAGCTGCAGCTGTGTTACGGTATTGAAAACACACGTCACTATCCCTGAATATTAGAAACATTTAGAATTTGGGCCTGTGTGCTTTTGCACTGTCAGTTACCTGGCCAAAGAGGGCATGAAAGATCTGAAACTGGATCATACATTCAAAGCTGTTCCGAACAGGGGCCCCCAAAATTGCCGAAGGAACTGGAAGGCTGTACTAGGGTGCAAATCAGTACGGGGGTAGGACTGAAGCTGAAAGGCAGAGTGAGTGCAAGATTGGACTCTGCGGGCTGACCGACACGTCCCCGCAGGGGATCCTCCTTTGGGGATTGTTGCTGGGCCGGGCGGCCTGCGTAGGTGCGGGCCGCTGTTGAGGGGGGTGCGATTGCGGCAGTTGCTGCTTGGCCCTGGGGTCACCATTGAGTTGCTCCGGCCCTGGGAGCGCTGTGGGCACTGGGATGAGAGGAGATGTGGGGGCAGCTGTGTCTTCCCCAGCCTGCTTTTCAACGTCAGGGAAGGTCGCAGAGAAGCACTGTCTGGCATGGGCCTGCGGGGTCTCGTCCCTCCGGGGTCGGTGTACGGTGCCCGGGGTTGGACACGATGGAGGGAGGTCACTACATCTCGCGGGGGTGGTGGAGCGGGCCCAAGATGTCGGGTATACCCACTTTCCACCGTGAGGGGAGCCCCGCAGTGCCGGCACCTAGTCCGGCCCGGCTGGGAGGCGCAAGTTAAACGGGGAATAGGCCGGGTTGCCTGCGAACACGGGCTGTGTCGGGTTACTTGTAACGCACCTTTTTTTTCCCCGCACGCGTTCGTTTGGTGATCAGGATGCAATTAGAGGGTTACGAGGAGGAGTAGAAGTGAACGTTGTACGCCCATATAGGTCAGCGAGGCGCCGGTTTGAGTGGTCTTACCATATGGGTCAAAGGGGTTGATTTCATGCGGCGCTCCTGTGACTGCCTGGCTTTGCGGACGTCCGGGGTCTTGTAGGCCTCTCCTGGGATACGCATATTGAGATCAGGCCACGGCTCCGTTATTTCCGAGGCCACAGTGCATGGGGTCAGGATCGAATTTGGAAATGGCGGACATGCGCGGAGGACACCCCTCCCCCTCGGGGTCAAGGTGGATAAAATGGCGCCCCCCTTTTGTTTTCACAACACATCCGGTTCCCTATCGGGCGCTCCCGTGGGGTTGAAGGCCAGTTCTAATTGCTGGATGAAATTTAGATATAGGTCGTCGCTTTTAATTAATTTAATATTGCTACATCTACCCGCCTCGTATCCCGTGCTTGTTCCAAGAGGCGGGTACAGCATTAGTGGCATAAGCATTATCTGCCTCTTTAGTAGCGAGCATGATTTATTCAGGCATGTTCATCCCGAAACCGAGGGCGGTCTATTGTTTTGGCTAATGCGCATTGTAAGAGAAATGAGCGCAACCATCCCCCACCACCCGCGCCACTCTTTTCTTCGGGCGCTGGAGTGCCACCAGGGTCAGCTGCTTTCCGGGACAGGCATGTTAATCAAGCCTCGACACACGGTGCTATGCCCGGTGTTGACTCATTCTGATTACTTTTAGCCATATGCCAAGGAGGAGGACGGGCAGTAGGAGAGGTGTTAGGACGGCAGCCAAGACTGCCGACTCCGGTGCTGGAGACCAGGGTTCGAGTCCAGGTGGTATTTCGACTTTCATTTCCCAGAAAATGCATTTGTCGAGTTACACGCAAGTGTGTAATACCTTTACTTGCTCTCATGCTAAGCGCTCCTAGCGGGCAGGTCGAGTCCAGTATAAATTAAGGATGCTTCCACTGCTGCTATCCAGTATAAGGGGGGACTATTACATTTTAAACTGTCTTTTGGTGGTAGTGCATGTATGATTCTCAACTGGTTACTACAATTATATTCAGGCTTGACGTGTAGCTACACTGAGAGCGGTTGACCTGCAGATATCTTCAACTGTTGGTCAGCATGTGTATTATGAGAAGTCAAGTAATTGGTCATGTGCTTGGATAACATGTGTTTACTTCCAGGAGGTGTTTCATTACCATTCGTGCTTCTGAGGATTGGGCTACGCACACGCTGGAATGGGAACGGGTGACAACGTCAGAATTGCGGCAAGGGTCAAGGTGTCAGAAACGCAGGGGTCGGCCCGCAGCAATTTTAAATACTTGTCTTTTATTTGCAGGACGAAGAGTCAATCAATTTGGTGGCAAGGGCGCAGGCGGTCTACAGACAAATGACAAACAGAGAGGTTTTAAGAGCAGCTTCCCTATTTCCTCGCTCGCAGAGGATTAATCGCACCGTTTCTTGCGCATGTCTCACACTACGTCCACTTACGCCACCACACGATTAATTGGTGTTCCGTCTGAAAGCAGAAGTCAGCATGAACAGCCAATGCTCCCCCCCACTTTTCCCGGAGATGTCCCAGGTGGAGGACTCGTGGGCGGGTACCGGGTACCGCATTTCTCGGCATGCATGGGAGGGCTGTAGTAATTTTTACATTTTCTCATGTAAGGTGTTTGCTACGCAATCCTGTCGATTTCACTATGTAAATTATGCTGACACTGCTGCTCTCCACTTTGGGGCCAACTGAGTTATTTCATAGTTGAGATTTTAACGGAGGCTCAGGGGCGAGCAACAACTTGTGAGTGGAAGATATCACCAATCAGATGTAATCTAGCAAGAAGTAAGAGTGGCTGGACAGCATATATCTTTATCTGCTGTTCAGATCGAAATTTTCTCCCTGTGTCTAAAGAACGAATCAAGCTGACCTTGTGTAATGTTACTGATGCACTAGTAAAGTGCTCCATTGCACTTGGGCCGATAATGAGGCAAGGGGCGAGCAGCTGATGACGAGCAGTGCAGCTGCACCGTCGTTTGGCTGGCACGGTTCTTTCGTCCTATCGTTTGTGACTTGTTTTGCTGCTGGTGCACAGTGCAGGTGCACTCCCCACTGGTCTATAACACTGTACTGTGAGCAGCTGAGGGCTAGTGGGGTATGTCCACCTTTTTCCCTCTGCACTGCGTCAGCGCATTGAGACCCTCTTGGGTCAATCCTGATTGATAGTCAAGAATGTAATGACGGGGAGTCGTGTAGTGCGAAGAGAGGGCAAAGGGCGCATAACCAGAGATTGCAGTGGAATTCGGCAGATGCAGTCCCTGTGCTGACTCAGTCAAATGTCCTTCCCTCTAACGGATTTGAGTGGCAGGGGTCTAGCGGGGGTATGGTCCCCTCTTGAATTTGATTTGTAGCAAGGATAGATATAGATCGATGTTTGCCCCGCCAGTTTTCGCATGGCTTAAGTTGGAGGGTTTCTAGCAGGTGACAACAGGCACCTGGACAGTGAACTATTTTCATATATTGGCCAGGTCTGACAAATTTTAATTACCTTCTTGGGATGTTGAACATTATGTAAAACAGCACAGCCCTCTCCGATAATTTAACAGATTAAGAGGTGATGGGCTATGATAGAGATTGTACTAAGAAAATATGGGTTGGGTATATAAGTAAATAACGTCAGACTAGTGTAAAAGAATGTCGTAACACTGGTAATTTTTGCCTTGCACTATCACTGAAGGGGCACAAGATAAGCAGTCCAGTTGAGGAACACCGACAGCTAAAGGTGTACCTGGGTATTTTCAGCTGTAGAAATCAAAAATCCACTTCTCAGGGGTCTCACTGATACTTAATCCATTCAAACTCACCAAGAAAAGAACTTGACATAGAGGCTGGAATATAAAAGTACATTTTTATTAAACTCAAATGAGTGAGACTACGTCACACAGAAGCCTTAGCAACTGAATGAGGCAGTCTGCTAGAATGGTCTTACTTCACAGATTATATACTCTTTATCCTGCCCCAGGCATGTAAGGGAGTTGTACCAATTACATTCCTAAACAAATGGAAAATCTGGAGCGTCAGCAGGTGAGTAGCCTTTGGGGTTTTAGCAGGATATCGACAAAACATTATAACTACACAGTTCACAAAGGTTAATCTGATTTATATGGCACTGCAGGGCATGGCATGATTACATGTACAGTATCCCAACCCAAAAGTCAATCATTAAGAATGTCCCAAATTCAACCTCCAAAAGCCGGACAAACCTATAATTGAAAGCACACCCATGTAATGAAGAAACATAAAAAGAAACAGTAACAGATGATGAACAAGATAAGGCATGTGCAAGGAAACTAAAAGTTAACGATGTCCTGAACATTGATTGGCAATCTCAGACAAAGATCGATCAGGGAAATTGGCTTTGCGAGGTCAGTTTCAGGTGAAGAGGTCAGTTTCTTACAGTTCACTCCAGTGTCAGAAGGAAACCTAGTTAATGTGTACATGAACCAAGAAGGCCAGGTCACTTTGTCCGCCAGGCTGCCTTCGTGAGCCTACATGAGGGCAACACAATGTGGTGGCACAGTACAAAATGGAACCCATATTTTAAAATGGAGTTGTGCAATCTAGTGTACTTGGAAATTACAGAACCTCAGAGCCCTTTTGCCATTACGTAGGCAATAACCTAAGACTCACTTTAATCTGAATCTAGGTCTATATCAATGTTCATTAGGTCATCAAGGTGTCGCTGTAACATCATCTTATTATTCTCTACTTCTCTCGGGACAGGTCTCCAAACACACATAGTAGCACAAAGACTCACTTCTGGTGGACCATTTTTGGATGCTAGAGGCGGAGCCACTTCCCTTCCATGGCAATTCAGTCAAATGAGAACGTAATTAACATTTACTTTATACAATTGCACTGGAATCGCTTATGCAACCACAACTATGCCCAGAGTCCGTTCAAAGCCTCTCTGGCAGGCTTCTATCGTTCATCAAATCTGCTTCCATTTTTGCATGGGCCTCTTGATTCAGGCCTTCTGGGAAGGGTGAGATTTTGATCAATACCTTATCACTATCGATCTAAAACCCCGATCTGGTCGACTGAACCTTTATTGCCTGTCTTTGAGGAAAGAAAGTGCATCTCTTACCAAGTTAGTTCTCCCAATAAAGGACTCTGCTCAAAGGATCACAAACAACTTCTAGCTTTCAAAGGTTTATTATAAAGTCAAGATAAGTTGCAAATACAAACATCTCAAAATGAGATTAACCAGATACACAGGCCCAACTACGTACATGTGTTCTCTGAAAGCCCTCAGACGAACAACGGAAATTACCAATACCAGTTCTAAAAACAATAGTGCTATTAGCATAGACACATATTGAAATCTGTCAGTCATTACAGGCGGAGGGAAAATACAGGTTAGGCTTTCCCTACCCTGATCTAGATGGTATCCCTACTTAACCAGGTCTCAACCTATCAAAAGGTGTCAGCAGTGGATGACTCCCGAGGGAAGTCACTCACTCTAAACTCTTGGTGAAAACCTAAAGTCCTCCAGTCATGGCCCCTCTCTGCCTACCCATCCGCTCTCTAAAGGGTCCTCAGGCTTCTGCTCTAACTCCCCCCAGGGGTGCTGTCCCTAATACAAAAATCCAATAACATTTAGGACGCCCCTCGTGAGACGCCCCTCACGTGGTGTAGCTTCTGGCTTTTTCCATGATGAGGCCTTGTGGTTAGCTTCGACCTTGCTTCTCAGACTCTTCTCCGGCCCGCTGATACCCCTTAAACATTCCGGAACCCTCCTCCATGTCTGGTCCATTTCTCGAACAAGCTTCTATTCATTTATGAATAATTGAATACCCCCTTTTCTCTTCCAGACAGACATTTGGAGCCAAATCCCAATTCTCATGGTTTTCCAACCGCGTTGCAACATTCCCCGGCCCAGACTAATATGTGTAAATCAACGTTTAAGGCTTTCCAGCTCTACAACAGTTTTATAATATTCAATTTCTTCTTTAATTGTTAGCATGTTAATACTCTTATTCTACTGATTAAGTAAACACATCTATAAATCAAACCCTACTCATTATTACTAAACATTAGTGCAATCCACATTATGCAATTTTAATCGCCTTCCCCCTACCTCCTAGCTCTGGCCCTGAGGCCTACCACGTTCTACGTTTCCGTATGCCATCTTACATTTAACAGCTGCACAACATAGATTCAAGAATATTCACGTTGAATAAAATCACATAGTATCACATTTTGTGAATTAATAAAAGAACTCACATCTATATAATATAGCTCTTCTGAATAATATAATGTAATCATAACATGAGTGCGGTCCAAGAAATGAAAGGTATACCAGTCTGATTCCTTCTGTCATGGCCATGCATGAGGCCTGTCTCTTTCTGTGCTCGCAGCACGCCATCTTCCTATTAGCAGCTACATTTAACATGAACCATGATTAATCACATCTAATAAAGTTATACATTGCACTCATGTCTCCATTAGTTCCACTTCTATATGCATTCTGTAAGTTAACTACATATTTCAGAATATAGATGTAGTTACTATCAGCACTCATGGCATTTCTCTTCATGATTTATGCTTACTACGTGTAAGTGTGGTGCACTTCTACATTTTGATCAGTTTGCGCTCTCTCAGTTCCCCCCTTTGATGACCTCTCGGGGTCATCACTAAATATTTAAACTGCGGTGATTGCTAGCATAACTCGCTTCTGTGTTTCCAGAGCCCTCAGACTCCGATACTGACTATCTTGTATGGCAGCCAATCTCTGCAGCTGTTTTCTCTGAGCTCTCTCTGACCTTCTGGCTCTGTTCCATTTAAATACTCTCACCAAACCCCATAACACGATTCCACAAATCAATATTATGATGATAGGTTTTAGTATTTTCCACACAAAGCTTTTGCCTAAGGCGGTGAGCCAGCTTCCAGCTTCACTCATTCCTTGGCCCACCTTTTCCCAGACATTTTCTCTGCTCAGGTCTTCAATCTCCTTGTGAATACCAGTTATATTTCTAATAACTTTCTCAAGGGGCTTCGAATTGTCTGGAATGTAAGTACAACATTCTTGGACCTTCAAAGCCTTACAGACTCCGCCCTCTTTTGCTAATAGGACATCTAACGCAAGGCGGTTTTGAAGAACCATAGCCCTTATCGATTGCATCTCTCCTTCTACTAGCATTAAGGACTGAGCAGTGCTGGCAGACAACCTGTCTACGACTGTTGCTAGCCGTCTAATTTTAACATCATTAAGAGCCAATCCCAGAAGTGGGAACACAGCTCCAAAGACATCTCCAACCATTTCTGCACTCACATCTCTCCTTCCTCTTGATGATGTCTTGCCCTCAATGATCTCTAAGTCTTGGGCATGATATATTTTAGGAAAGACAATGGCCAAGTAACATGAGCCATACCAATTATCAGGTAGCCTCACGTAGGCATTTCTCCCACATACAAAATATACGTTAGGAATCACTTGCATTCCCTTCAGGAAGTCTTTGGTGTAATACTCCAAATTGAAGGCATGTTCACAACTAACCTCTCCCACGTATACATTTTCATAATACGTTTTGGCTCTATGAAGACATAACTTTCCTCTCTGCGTTCTATCTAAAGCTATTGGACCACTACTACCCTTTCTTTTGTGTGCCTTCTCTTCTTCGGTCCAATCTGTTTTCCATTGTCCTGATTTTTTCAAAATCTTTTGTCTCCTATTCCGATCATCCACCTGCCCTATAAACTTTTTCTCGACCTCTGACACCTTGCATGTCAGATTATTTCTGCGGGCATGTGAAGTATCTAACGTAATCCAAGGAATGAAAAATTTTGCCAACCTGTCTTCACTCTTCCAGTAGTCCCATTTGTTCATCTGTTTATAATTTGGGACTTCTGGTAACACTGCATCATAATTGGAGAAATAATAGTCAAAACTATCTCTCCCATAAAATATACTAAGCAACAAGCTACAAGTAATGCCATATGTCAGCGGGAGGTGATGATATCGTATGCCTTCATCTACAGACGCCGGCAACTGCATGCAGACGTAACAGTCCTTCACCTCCATGGCCTCCACATACTCATATAATAATTTAGCATAAGCATTTGACCTAAAGTCACCTTGGGACTCATCCACGTGTAACCTGCGGGCTTCTGCAGCCAATAACGCTTTCTCGTGTGTGTTTTCCCCCTTCTCACCAGCGATGGTGGGTGTAAGCGCTTCTACAGATGCCACATCAGTTACCTTTGCCTCCTCCTCACGTCCCTTTACATAAGAGACTGTTACCACTAAAGCTATTAGTATTATCACTCCTACTATTAGTGTACCTATTATACATTTCGCTCTGCGGTTCTGGGTACCGGCCTCCATTTCGTCAGATAGTGTGGTTCTCTCTTAACTCAGCACAAAGTTCCTTTCTTTTTCGTTCCTTTACTGTCTCTTTTACTCCTTTTGTCCTGAGAACCACGCAACTGGAAGCTGACAACCCTTTCCGCCAAAGTTCCTTTTAGTTCAAATACAGACAACCCTAGCCCTTCTCCATCATCTCAGGGAGAGTCCCTAAGAATCTCTGCTTCCTAGGCGCTAGGTAATCTTCTTTTCTTCACGCTTATTTACAAAGTCTTTTAAGCATCCACTATCAGGCGCTCGCCTGCAGCTTCAACAGCAAAATTCAATATTTCCAGACGAAGATTGTGCTCTTCTGCTGCTGATATCTTTGTACCAAAATCGGGGAATTGCAATTCTGTGAGAAACATGTCCTTTATCTTGCTGAGGCGGGGAGGTCGGGGAAGCATAAATGTCAGTGACCCTTCTTGTTCAACTCCGGGTACTAACAGTCGTATCTCCACTGTTACGATGGGCTCAGAACTGGACACCACCACCGCTCGGATCCTCCCTGTCACTGGCTTCGAAGCCATCTGTCGCCAGGTATGTCCACTCAGGGGTGGAGTATCTTCTGTTAGGCACACGCACTCTTCTTGACCTCCTCAACTCCGGTGCTTCAGCGCCCTGAGCACCTTCTTCGGGGTCTGAGTCTTCTGATATCGGAGGAAGGGTTCTCTCCGGAGTTGACCTTAGGCTAGAGCTCCTTCTTTGCGGCCAATCAGCTTCTCCACGTACCCTTCTACTCCGTCTTCTTCTTGTTCTTTCCCGCTCTCTGTCAGACCTGTCAGCGTCTGACTCGTACTCCCAGCTACTTTCCCCTTCAGTAGCGTCGTCTGTCTCGCTGTTGTACTGACCGTCCTCAGCTTGGTCAGATTCGTTCCCTGCTTCCGCTGGCACCTCTACAGCTTGGCTAGCCCCCTCTATGGCTTCTCGGTCCGCAGCTGGACGTCTATCCGAGAGAGGAGCTGTTTCTTCCAGAGGTGCTGGAACTCTCCGCGTGTGCGACGCGTGGATCCAGTTGGGCAGGCTTCCCACCTTCACTGCCGTATTTGTGGTCAGGATGATCTGGAAAGGCCCACGCCAACGAACATCCAGGCAGCTGTTTCTCACGTGCTTTTTCACCAGGACCCAATCCCCAGGAAGCAAGTCGTGACAAGGGTCCTGGCACGATGGTACCTCGGCAGCCTGCACCTGAAGGGACACAGAATGAATGGCGTCAGACAGCCCCTTACAATAGTCCAGGATCATATCATCTGTGATGCTAATCAGTGCAGCAGTTGGGACAGAAGGTAACCTCATTGCTCTTCCCATTAACACCTCATGTGGTGACAGCCCCGTTCTTCTGTCTGGGGTACTGCGGAGGCTCATAAGAACCAATGGCAACGCATCAGGCCAACTCAAGGATGTTGATGAACACACCTTTGCAATTCTGGCCTTGATGGTGCCATTTATTTGCTCCACAATTCCTGAAGCTTCTGGTCGATAACTGCAATGTAGCTTTTGGTCTATATTTAAAGCGGCACAAATCATTTTTACAAGCGAGCTGTTGAAATGCGTTCCCCTATCTGATTCCAAAGAGGCCGGCACCCCGAAGCGCGGTATAAGCTCCCTAAGCAGTAACTTAGCCACTGTGAGGGTGTCGCACCTGCGTGTAGGATATGCCTCAACCCATCTGGAGAAAACGCAGACAACCACCAGGATATAACGGAGGCGGCTGCACCTTGGCATTTCGATAAAATCTATCTGCATTCTATTGAATGGACCTCCTGACCTCCCTATGTGGCTCAGTGTAACGGGTGTCTTCTTCCCTACATTCAACTGCTGGCACGTCACACAACGCTGGCACACTGCTTCGGCTGCTACTCTGAACTTGGGGTTGTACCAGGTCTGTCTAAACACTCTCAGCATAGCATCTCTTCCTAAGTGGACAGGACCATGTATGTGTCGGGCCATTGGGCTCACCATCTCATTGGGCAACACTGCTCTGCCATCTGCTGAGACCCAGAAATGGGCCTCACCCACCACACATCCTGCCTTTTGCCATGTTTCTTTTTCACCGTCAGGAGCATTCTCTTGCATCTCCTTCAGTTCGTCCCAAGTATCAACAGTTTCCAATATCATAGCTAATTCAGTCCTTACATTTATTCCACCCACTTCCACCTCTGTGAAAGAGTATCCTGTCTCCGCGCAATACCGTGCGACTTCGTCGGCATATCTATTGCCTTGTGACACGAAGTCCATGTTTCTGGTATGCGCGGTACACTTCACAACTGCAATACCTGCTGGACATTGTAATGCCTCCAACAGCAGGCGCACAAACTCTCCATTGCGAATGGGAGAGCCTGAAGAGGTCATGAACCCTCTTTGAGACCATAACTGCCCGTAATCATGAACTACCCCGTATCCATATTGACTATCAGTGTATATGGTGACTCGAATTTGATTGCTTGCCAGGCAGGCACGCGTCAGGGCAATAATCTCGGCTACCTGAGCGGAGTGTACTCCTTCCAGGCATCCAGCTTCCACTACTCCAGTAATTGTGCAAACAGCGTAAGCTGCTCTCAACTGCCCAACTTCATCTCTTACACATGAGCCATCGACAAAGAAAATTTCATCTGGGTCGGTCAGTGGCTCATCTACGATGTCGGGTCTTGGTTTGGTGCATAGTTCAGTCACATCGAGGCAGTCATGGTCTGTACATTCATCATCATCTTCAATATCGTTTGGAAGTGGCATCAAGGTAGCAGGATTTAAAACAGAGCATCTCCTGAGGGTCACGTTCTCTGCAGCAAGAATGACTTGCTCATAGCGCGTGAGCCTGCTGTTTGTCAGATGCTGTGTTTTGGTCCTGGTCATCAACAGTTCAACAGAGTGGGGCACATGTACCTCTAACGGGTGCCCCATTACAATATTTTCACACCTCTCAATGCTGACACCTGTTGCAGCAACGGACTTGAGACATCCGGGCAACGCTGCGGCTACTGGGTCTAAGGTAGCCGAGAAGTAAGCGACTGGTCTACGGGCATTCCCATGGATTTGGACTAACACAGACAGCGCGCATCCCTCTCTCTCGCAGCAGTAGAGCAAGAATGGTTTATCGTAATCCGGCATTCCCAGAGCCGGAGCACGACACAAGTCCTCTCTCAGCTGCAGGAACGCCATCAAACAGTCTTTATCCCATGGTACCGGATCACTCACTTCCTTGTGCGTCAGTTTTTGCAAGGGCTTTGCTTTCAGTGAAAAGTTTGCAATCCACTGTCGGCAATATCCCACCATTCCTAGGAACATTCTGACTTCTCTCTGTGTTTTAGGCGCATTCATTTTCATGATGGCCTCTATCCTGTCTGGTGACACCTTTCGCTTACCTTTCTCAATTCTGTGTCCCAAGTACTGTACCTCTGTCAGGCAGTACTGCAATTTCCCCGGGGATACCTTATGCCCATTTTCAGCTAGGTGATTTAACAAAGCAATAGAGTCTTCCCTGCAAGCTTCTTCTGTTTCTGACGCCACAAGGAGGTCGTCTATGTACTGGACCAGAACTGACCTCTGGGGCAGCACTAGACTTTCAAGATTTTTCTTCAGGAGCTGGTTGAAGATCGATGGGCTCTCTGTATACCCCTGAGGAATACGACACCATGTTAGGACGCGACCTTCCAGCTTAAATGCGAAAAGAAAATGGCTTTCTTCGTCCAAAGGGATCGAAAAGAAAGCCTGGCAAAGATCAATCACAGTGAACCATTCTGCTTGGAACGGTATCTGAAACAGTATCACTGATGGATTCGGTACCACTGGACAACATGAAACGACTATGTTATTAATCTTTCTGAGGTCCTGCACTATCCGAAATTTCCCATTTGGTTTCTGCAAACCCATAATCGGGGAGTTACATGGACTACCCACGATTTCCTTCAGTATTCCCTGCTTAATCATGGACTCAATCACGGGTTTTATGCCTGCAATCGTTTCTGGGGTCAATTTATACTGAGGTGTTCTTGGAAACTCAGCATGAGGTTTCACTACAATTTTCACTGGGTCTACTCCTTTGACCAACCCAATCTCTTCCCCAGTGAAATCCCACACTTCTGGAGCGACTGTCTCCCTCAAGTCCCAGGGGAGCTCGTCTACTGTCAGAGTGGGATACAGTTCCACACATATTCTGGAATTCGCGACTTTAAAGTCTGCATCATCATCATTTGTCAGTACCTCCACTCCTTGCGGAGTACAGTATATAGTGCAGTTCAATTTGCACAAAAGGTCTCTTCCTAGCAGACATACAGGACTAGAATCGCAAACCACAAACTGGTGCTCCTCACTGTACTTCCCTATTTTCACCTGCACGGGCTCAGTCAAGGGACTGGTCATTCTCTTGTTAGCGACCCCCACCACTTGTATGGTCTCCCCCGACATGGGCAGGCCTGGGACTGCGGCTGATCTGATCGTGGATCGAGTGGCTCCTGTGTCCACTAGAAATGTCGTGGGGAACCCTGCCACTTCGGCCTCAACATAGGGTCCCCTTTGGTCTACTTCCAGAGCTGCCCCGAGGATGCAGTCGTCTCTTTCCACTCTCTGTCCAGTTAGTGGGTCCACATAATAGCATTCCTCTCCTCCTACAAACAGGGGCATCTGTCTATATGTCTTACCCATAGTCCCTACTCTGGGTGCCTGCGGGAACTGGGCTCGGGGAGGAGGCCCCCCTTTGAGCACCTTTCCCTGGTATTGCGTTATCCCTCTTGTAGGCGCACTCTGAGTCTCTTCCTCTTCCACCTCTTGGTCTCCTATCTCAATATTATAGGGACACTCGCGTTTCCAATGCCCCAGCTCGTTACACTGGTGGCACCTAGTCGTTTTCTTTAAGGTAGCTACATCTATCCTAGGTCTAAAGGTGGAGTTCTCCTCATTGCCCTTGTTCTGGCTGTATTGTTTCCTTCCTCCAGTACCGGTTCCTGGTTGTTGTTGCTGCTGTCCCCCCTTTCCTGCTGCCTGCATCTGTACCACCATCAGTTTCTCCTTTAGTTTCTTAGCCTTAGAATCTATCTCATCACAGCAGTACCTGGCATACCTCAGTATTTCATCCAGGGGTTTATTTTGCCAACAAATCAAGTGTTGCTGGATCATTAAACTAATATCCGGTCTCAGGCCTAGGACAAACTTGGACACAAACTGCCCTATGTCCCTCGGATCCATGACATCCAGACCGCTATACTGTTTAAACGCCTTCAGCAATCTCTCATAGTATTCGTGTACTGTCTCTTTGGGTTCCTGTCTCGTTCGGTCAATTTTTACCCAATCTATGTCTTGCATTGGCACTTTCTCTTTCAGCCACGTCATTACTCTTTCGAATTTTGCCATCACACTCTCGGCCGGCCCATTAGTCCTAGCGTCTCTCTCTGGCTCTATGATGGGCCACTCAGCGCTAACCTTGCATGCGGTCCACAAATCTCCTGGCACCACTATGTCAAACAGTGTGTTCAAATCTATCCATAGGACCTTTGAGATTTTTACGAACCTCTCAACTTGCTTATACCACTCCACAGGGTTTTCCCGCAGTTTGGGGAAAGAGGTGGTAAAAGCAGCTAAATCCCCCCTACTCCAAGGGACGTGGACATAGGTCCCATTTGCGACTTCCCTCAAAGGGTACGTCTCTACTCCCTGCTGTCCTCCTGGTGTCATCCCAAGTGTACTTCTCCTAACGGTCCCTCTCTTGGACCACCTCTCTTCCCACTTATCTAGGGCCCTCCATGTCCTTATTCCAGTGATCAGTTCCCTTATGTGTGTTTTCAATCCGATGGTCCTCCTCTCATCTAGATCTCGGTCTGTGTAATGTAGCCTGTGGTTGCCCTGTAACGCTTTGGTTCTTGACAAGTCTACCATATATTTGCCTGCTAGTTCGACTAATTTCTCATGTGTTGCTCTCGCCTTTCGAGTTACGTCCTTTGCCATGAACAGAATTTCATCCTGCTCATACATGTCCATTCTTTCTAAGGGCAGGGTACCGTCTACCATGTCATCCAGATCTGACTTTAAGCTGGAGACATCGAGTCTTTTGGCTTTTATTTCTGCTCGCAATAATTCCTTCGAGGGAGGTGGACAGGTGTCTCTCCCATCCCAACTTCGGGCCCTACGTTTGGGTCCTGGAGAGTTGGGGAGTGCTCTCTCTTGTTCCCATCTCTCCAGATCCCATGCTCGGCCATCCGATCTTGGAAGGTGGTGGAACACGGGCCTGTTACCCCCCTTTTCATTTTGCCCATTCTCTCCTCTCTTCTCACAGTAAGTCTCTCTGCTACTCTCCTTTCGGTCTCCATTCTCCCTTGGCCTCGTATCACTCAGTATCTGATACGATCCCTCCTGGTTTCCCATATTCCCTGGGCTGCGCTCATGTCCGTCGTCGCAAGGACTATGGTACGGCCTCTCGCAACTCCCACTCTGTTCCCTCCTGCTGGGCCCACAGTGGATACACTTAAAGCTATCCCTGTACTCCCGAGCCCTCCTGTCTTCTTCATTAGGTATCGGGCGAGACACCCCCCGTTCTCTGGGCCCCCATTTTCCAGGTTTGATCTACCTCCACTCCGGGCCCAATGGGTGAATCCCCTACTGTCTTTCTCCCTTCCGTCCCACTCCGGACTGCTCTCTTCAGCCCCGCAGTGAGTCCGGGCTCTGCTGTCCTGACTTTCCCTTTCAGCTTCTGCCGCTATAATGTTCTTTTGAGCCTCGACTGCCTCATCCCATTTCTTCATGTACTCGTTGAACTCTTGAAAAGACTTCCGTCCTGGTCCCCTCATATCCTCTGGCCATCTAATATCCCCCAGATCGCCTGTTGTGTGTGCTGGGGTGCTCCAATCTCTTGGTATCGGCAACTGACTTGGGGAATTGATCGTATCTTTCCTTCTTGCCATCTCTGCTCTTTCTCTGTCCCTTCGTACCCGTTCTTCCCCTCTAGCCCTGTCTGGGTCATATACCGACACTATAGGACCTATGGTAACAGGTACCTGTAGTGCATCAGGTAATGCGTAGGATGTGGCACACGCCGTTTCTGGCGCTCTTTGCACCACAAACCTCCCGACCACCTGTTGCACTTGGCTAGGCTGGGACAGTTCTTTCTTTGCAGCGGGATCCCAATCGGAACTGGGAAGCGGCCCATGCTCTCCTGCATTGCCCCCCCCTTTCTCGCCGTTCTCGGCATCTCCCCCTGCTCTGTTATACGGGGGTGGCCTGTCTGTCAATAATCTGTTTATCAGGCTGTCCTCTGTCTCGCTCTCGTCATCCTCTTCTAGGGGGCTTTTGTTCCCGGGCATCTCTAACACTGGATACAATTTATTTACTTCCATGTTATGCACCCTCCATCTTTTAGCATCCTCATCCCACTTGGCGTCCTGTACTGCCCTTACCGAACGTTTCACTCTTTCTTGCCGTTTGTTCATGTTCTTTTCATGCGCTGCCCTAATCCACGCATGAAGGGCTTCAAACTGAGTTGGTCTAGGCAAGGGTCTAGTTGCGGTCATAATTGCTTTTAATCTGTGCAACACCTCTAATCTGAACGTCCCGTACTTCGGGAACGTGAGTTCCTCATTTCCATCTGTCATCCTACTCCACTCTGAGATCCACAGAATCGTGTGCAACCCAACATTTGTCCCCATGAAATGCGCTGGCGTACCCTCTTCTTCCCCTTCATACGATCCCCTGCGCTCTCTTTTAAACAGCGCTCTTAACCATTTAAAACACTTCATAATTATGCGCAAAATTTCCAGCTTGAATACTTTGTTTACTTCCTGATGACAATCCACCAATCCTAGCGCGGCTTTGCTAGCTGGCCTATCGCAGCGCGGTCTTTCACCGGCCGGCCAATCCCAGCGCGGCACTTCCTGACGTCACTAGTCTCCGTTTCGCAGCAGCACCCCTCCTTTCTCAGCTCTCTTCGCGGTCATGCATGCGTCCCATTCACACACCGAAAAATGACTACTTCCGACCAAGCGGTCACTTCTCTCGACTGTACGTCCACAGTCTATCTGTAATTGTCAACTTAACTGACGAGATGTCTATCGTCTCTCTGATAGGTTCTTTTCACACACAGTAACTTCCGACCAGCGTCCGTTACTCACGCACTCACTCTTACGTTCCCCCTATCTGGTCCTTCGGGTGATCATTGGTACCTCATGACCCCCTTTACACTAGTTAACAATTACTCTGGGTGTCCGATACACCCGAACCACTTAAGCTCTCTCTGAACTTAAGATTTCCACCGGTTGCGCGCGCTCACAACCTGTTCCACAGTCTCTCTACAGTCATTCAACTCCGCCAGACATTACAACATAGATACAATACAAGACACCGCAATCTTAACACGCATGACCCTTTATACTCACTCTCGACCGATACTGCTGCTTTTCTGTCTCACGTCATCCGGTCCTTCTTCCGCGGGCGGTTCTTCCGATCATCGATCTCTAGGGGCCTGGGGGTAATCTAACCTGGCCTAGATCACCTTCCTCAAGAAGGCAACCATTCTCTATAGCTACCAACTGGGAAGGGTGAGATTTTGATCAATACCTTATCACTATCGATCTAAAACCCCGATCTGGTCGACTGAACCTTTATTGCCTGTCTTTGAGGAAAGAAAGTGCATCTCTTACCAAGTTAGTTCTCCCAATAAAGGACTCTGCTCAAAGGATCACAAACAACTTCTAGCTTTCAAAGGTTTATTATAAAGTCAAGATAAGTTGCAAATACAAACATCTCAAAATGAGATTAACCAGATACACAGGCCCAACTACGTACATGTGTTCTCTGAAAGCCCTCAGACGAACAACGGAAATTACCAATACCAGTTCTAAAAACAATAGTGCTATTAGCATAGACACATATTGAAATCTGTCAGTCATTACAGGCGGAGGGAAAATACAGGTTAGGCTTTCCCTACCCTGATCTAGATGGTATCCCTACTTAACCAGGTCTCAACCTATCAAAAGGTGTCAGCAGTGGATGACTCCCGAGGGAAGTCACTCACTCTAAACTCTTGGTGAAAACCTAAAGTCCTCCAGTCATGGCCCCTCTCTGCCTACCCATCCGCTCTCTAAAGGGTCCTCAGGCTTCTGCTCTAACTCCCCCCAGGGGTGCTGTCCCTAATACAAAAATCCAATAACATTTAGGACGCCCCTCGTGAGACGCCCCTCACGTGGTGTAGCTTCTGGCTTTTTCCATGATGAGGCCTTGTGGTTAGCTTCGACCTTGCTTCTCAGACTCTTCTCCGGCCCGCTGATACCCCTTAAACATTCCGGAACCCTCCTCCATGTCTGGTCCATTTCTCGAACAAGCTTCTATTCATTTATGAATAATTGAATACCCCCTTTTCTCTTCCAGACAGACATTTGGAGCCAAATCCCAATTCTCATGGTTTTCCAACCGCGTTGCAACATTCCCCGGCCCAGACTAATATGTGTAAATCAACGTTTAAGGCTTTCCAGCTCTACAACAGTTTTATAATATTCAATTTCTTCTTTAATTGTTAGCATGTTAATACTCTTATTCTACTGATTAAGTAAACACATCTATAAATCAAACCCTACTCATTATTACTAAACATTAGTGCAATCCACATTATGCAATTTTAATCGCCTTCCCCCTCCCTCCTAGCTCTGGCCCTGAGGCCTACCACGTTCTACGTTTCCGTATGCCATCTTACATTTAACAGCTGCACAACATAGATTCAAGAATATTCACGTTGAATAAAATCACATAGTATCACATTTTGTGAATTAATAAAAGAACTCACATCTATATAATATAGCTCTTCTGAATAATATAATGTAATCATAACATGAGTGCGGTCCAAGAAATGAAAGGTATACCAGTCTGATTCCTTCTGTCATGGCCATGCATGAGGCCTGTCTCTTTCTGTGCTCGCAGCACGCCATCTTCCTATTAGCAGCTACATTTAACATGAACCATGATTAATCACATCTAATAAAGTTATACATTGCACTCATGTCTCCATTAGTTCCACTTCTATATGCATTCTCTAAGTTAACTACATATTTCAGAATATAGATGTAGTTACTATCAGCACTCATGGCATTTCTCTTCATGATTTATGCTTACTACGTGTAAGTGTGGTGCACTTCTACATTTTGATCAGTTTGCGCTCTCTCACTTCCATGAAAATAGTTCTTCTCAGTATCCGTTGGAGTGCCCTCCTGGCACTCCCAGCTCACTCGAAAGTCTCAATGTCTCAAGGCAGTGCACCAGTATCTCTCCTCTGCGGCAGACACTACAGATAGGGTGCTCTTCATTGATCATGAGTCAGAAAAGGGGGTGGTGATGGACAGAGTATCTGAATTAAGCAGAACACTCCTACCCAGTCAACAGATCAGGGCTTGATCCATCACCGTTTTTTAGCTCACTGCACCATCCCAGCTCAGAACCTGGCTACATGCAAATTAGTCTGTCCCTGGCCCAGTGCATCATGGGAACAGGGCAGACCAAACTACCAAGCCAATTCTTTTACTGGAAAGGAAACAAGCTTCCGGGGACCGGTTTCTGGCATTACAGCCGTCTTTGGCCCGGCTTGCTTGAATCCTGATGGTGCAGTGAGCAAGGGACTCACATCTGAGCATACCCTTCCACGCTTATGGTGGACAAAACGATTCAGAAAAGGGGGTGGTGATGGACAGAGTATCTGAATTAAGCAGAACACTCCTACCCAGTCAACAGATCAGGGCTTGATCCATCACCGTTTTTTAGCTCACTGCACCATCCCAGCTCAGAACCTGGCTACATGCAAATTAGTCTGTCCCTGGCCCAGTGCATCATGGGAACAGGGCAGACCAAACTACCAAGCCAATTCTTTTACTGGAAAGGAAACAAGCTTCCGGGGACCGGTTTCTGGCATTACAGCCGTCTTCGGCCCGGCTTGCTTGAATCCTGATGGTGCAGTGAGCAATGGACTCACATCTGAGCATACCCTTCCACGCTTATGGTGGACAAAACGATGGATGGATCAAGCCCTGATCTTAGGACTGGGTAAGAGTGGTCTGCTTAATTCAGACACTCTGTTCATCACCACCCCCTTTTCTGAATCGTTTTTGGATACTATAGGTGTGGCAGGGTATACTCAGACATGAGTCCCTTGCTCACTGCACCATCAGGATTCAAGCAAGCCGGGCCGACGACGGCTGAAATGCCAGAAACCGGTCCCCGGAAGCTTGTTTCCTTCCCAGTATAAGAATTGGCTTGGTAGTTTGGTTTGCCCTGTTCCCATCATGCACTGGGACAGGAACAGACTAATTTGCATGTAGCCAGGTTCTGAGCTGGGACGGTGCAGTGAGCTAAAAAACGGTGATGGATCAAGCCCTGATTTTTGGACTGGGTAAGAGTGGTCTGCTTAATTCAGACACTCTGTTCATCACCACCCCCTTTTCTGAATCGTTTTTGGCCACTATAGGTGTGGCAGGGTATACTCAGACATGAGTCCCTTGCTCACTGCACCATCAGGATTCAAGCAAGCCGGGCCGACGACGGCTGAAATGCCAGAAACCGTCCCCGGAAGCTTGTTTCCTTCCCAGTATAAGAATTGGCTTGGTAGTTTGGTTTGCCCTGTTCCCATCATGCACTGGGACAGGAACAGACTAATTTGCATGTAGCCAGGTTCTGAGCTGGGATGGTGCAGTGAGCTAAAAAACGGTGATGGATCAAGCCCTGATCTTTGGACTGGGTAAGAGTGGTCTGCTTAATTCAGACACTCTGTTCATCACCACCCCCTTTTCTGAATCGTTTTTGGCCACTATAGGTGTGACAGGGTATACTTAGACATGAGTCCCCTGCTCACTGCACCATCAGGATTCAAGCAAGCCAGGCCGACGACGGCTGAAATGCCAGAAACCGGTCCCTGGAAGCTTGTTTCCTTCCCAGTATAAGAATTGGCTTGGTAGTTTGGTTTGCCCTGTTCCCATCATGCACTGGGACAGGAACAGACTAATTTGCATGTAGCCAGGTTCTGAGCTGGGATGGTGCAGTGAGCTAAAAAATGGTGATGGATCAAGCCCTGATCTTTGGACTGGGTAAGAGTGGTCTGCTTAATTCAGACACTCTTTTCATCACCACCCCCTTTTCTGCTTCATTGATCATGGGCACAGATCATCTCGTGCAGACCTGGGTCTACATTCTCAAGCTTCAACACTCATTATTCAGTGTCAGAGGACGCTCAGGTTGCTCTTTCATGGGCACCATAATTTAGTGCCTTTTGCCAATCTTGGATCCTCCGGTGCACTGCCCTTCTGTTGGAGCAAAGAAAAAGGGGAAGTGTGTGGCCAAAACTCAGGCCAAGGGGCTCAAGGGACTTTACACTGTCAGAGGTTACCAGCACATGACAGGTAGCTTTTGCTCTTTTGCACTGAAACTCTGGTTCTGTGGCAAAACTAGATCCTCCTTCTTCTCTGATGTTCAACGCCTTCTGATGAAGCAAGCACAATGCTTTGAATATGCAGTTGATGAAGCACTTTCTGGGTGTTGGGACTGTAGGGCCTCTCATCTGTAGCTGACACTGATGAGAATTAGGATCCGTCTTGATCACCGTTCTGCAGGGTATCATTCTTCCTTTGACTCTGGAAGATCCCGCAGAACCTAGTGATGTAGGAAATGTGACACAGTTGTTAGTTTCCTTCAATTTAGACCAAAAACAGTTCAATATTTAACAAGGGGACTGCAAACAGGTGGCCTGCAATCTTCAAAGGAGTGGCCATACGCCATGGGACTATTGTGATCTAATATACACTGTCATTCTCATAGAATACAAAGACAAAGACAGTAGGCAAAACAGTGCCTCTAGCCTCTTCAATTGGGGTTCCATATGAGAGCATATCCTCTACCATCTAAGGGCAGATAACTACATGAAAATTCTATATGAATGGATGTCCTCACACATAGTGACATCGTCTAATTGGGTAAACATTTTTTCTCAATGATTAAGTCTAAGTGTTCCTAAATTCCCTATCTAGAACACCTCAAAAGCGAAATCACATAATACAGATTATCAGGGACATGTAGATACCTCCTTTTTAATAATTGTGCATCAGGCGCACTATGCAAACAAAGGCTAATGATCAAAATGTGGAAACAAAAGACAAGAACTAGAGAGTCCTGGTGTTTCCATTATTAAAACACATCTGGCCTATCAAAAATTAAAGCAGCAGAAAAAAAGGAGCTGAAAACCAAATTAGAATAGGCATTGAATTTGTCATATTCAAAAAATAATAAACATAAGGTATCTCCTATTGAGATGGAAAACTTGTCTTACTATAATATTAAGTCAGTTAACCAGTCTATCACTACCCTGACAGTCAGACTGGAAAACATCGAAGTAGGCCTAAAGAAAACTCTTGAAAACCAGTCTGGTCATACCAAAAGGGAATTATACATAATATGGGGGTCCCTGGTACATCACTGCAGTCTGGAAGTGTGAACCTGAACAATACACTAATTATAATAAATGAGCTGACTGGTGAAAAGAATACGGAAAAGGGAAATAGGAGTAGGACACAGCTAAAATCCCAAATAACTAGGCACAATGCAACATCAGTCCGGGGAGAAGCGGCAAAAGAAAAATCTATAGGAAGAACAAAAAAAATTACTCGAGTGATAGTTAAGTTTGTGACATAATACCAAGAGTATGGGTGATACACAAAAGTCACAATAGTACACATATGTTAGCTCTACCACTGGCCGCTACACCATATACGGTAATCTCAGCTAATGGTCCAGTTCCTTCTTCAAGGGAAAAAATGAAAAGTTTAGGTCACCTTTAGCAAGAGCCACAAATCTATAATTTCATCCTTAGGTCCAATCAAGGAAACATTAATCTAGGGCTGCCTGTTCCTTGAGGGAAAGGGCAGTCATAGCTAACTGCAGGTGACACAATTTGATCCTGTATATCTCTTTTATTTTTCTTCAATATTATATAGCCAAATTTAACATACACTGGTGAAGTGTTGTCGGTCTTGTTCACAACATGAAAAATCATATCTGTGAAATTTAGTATCAGCGCAAATTTACCCAACTGTTGTGCAGCGATTTGCATCGTCATGAAAAATCCCTTCACAACACAGGGGAACTTGTAATAGTATCAAAAGCAACAACATAAAACAAAAACATGCAATAACCTAAAAACACACACATGCCAAGCCATCAGATATACGCGCTGTATATCAAGCACAAAAAGCATAGACAAAGTACAATAGCATATGTAAATAAGCGGTGACACACACAACGCCATTGCATGCACTTTATGCACTGTGAACCTGCAGCCCAAAACCCAATATTCTGGCCTGCTTAATTTGTCAGGCTTAAAATCGAAATTACACCCAAATTACTTTCTTTTACTTTCCTCGCCCTCCGTTTGACTTCAGATCACCAGTCAGTGGAGATCATCTGTCAAATACAACTTACTGTGTCGCTTCTGACACACAGGACCAGCAGGAACAATTCATAAAAGCATAAAATGCAAAATCATGAAAAAATGCACGAACATTTCTTTTCAAAGAAATCATAATAAAATAAACATATTTTTTCAACATACTGCTGATACTGCACATGACACACAAAATATCAACTGTAACCAACCATCTTTTGTAAACGTGCTAAACCACCTTAATTTTGACTGTCCAAAAATAAAACTCTTTCACAGACACTCTGCGTGTCTCGTGCGCCAACCCCCTTTAAGGCCCTGCTATTTTTTTCTTTTTTTCAAGGCTGGTCAGGAATGCACTTCTCGGAGACAAAGCCCTAATTTAATAGGCTGCAGATGTCGACGTGAAAGCCTCGCAATGTGCAAGCTTTAATTTCTGTTTGTCAGAGAAGCTTTTCCAAGCAGTGATTTCTCCATCTGTTTTCACTTACTTCTAAACCCCCATGTCACTGACCTTAAGGTCAAAATCTGCCTCTCCTCAGCCCTCTCTCTCTTCACCCTGAAGCTGTCAAAAGACAAATAGCCTTCCTAACTCTTTCTAACTTGCAATAACCAACCCTATCCAAAACCACATACCATATATATTACTCCCTTTAGGGGCCACAATCCACTCCTATCCCCAGACTCAAAAACATCTACTGTGAATAATTCACAGAACACAACAACACAACATACCAGCTTTAGAACAAATGCTTGTTACCACCCTATGCAATGGTATTCATTTCATCAACCTTAAATGGATGAACGTCTCAGTAGGCCCAGCTAAAGTTAGAACCTTTAACCCTGATATTAAACACAAACCTCAGCACCGGGCACATTGGATCACTGAGCTATGAAAAGCAACCTCAAATGGTAACAACCTGCAAGTTTGTATTATACAGAAATGTATGCATTTACTGAAGCCTGAGACACTTTAAAGCTATTGTAAATTAAAAGAATGCTGTTTAAAAGTCTATTTAACTCAATTTCGTCTTTGATCTCTGGGGCACTGTAACGGCCGGATTCTCGGACCAGATAGGATCAGCTCCTCAGAGCACCTCCAACCCAGCCGGAACGTAATCACCTCCCTCCTTAGGACGTATTTACAATAGGTATGTATATGCCTTGTACCTAAGGATGGGGAATTAGCAATATACATGCATAGGTTTTCTACAATATCCCACTCATACCAGTTAGTCTCGCGGCGACTTAGGCCCAGACTAGTCTACACTAGGGCAGTTCTGATTAGTTACCATTACACACTGACCACAGTCAGTGCTCGCTCAGCAAGCCGCAATCCTGCGTGCCTACGCACCAGTATCCTCCCTGGTGTTCTCTCACTCAGAGCCCGATCCACAATCCGGCGGATCTACGCACCAGTGTCCTCCCTGGTGTTCTCTCACTCACATTCCGATCCACAATCCGGCGGATCTACGCACCAGTATCCCGCTTGGTGTTCTCATTAACGCCGCTTACCAACAACGATCACTTTCCTATGAATACCTTTGGAAGGAATCTCTCATTAGCTACTCGGGATATGATACTACAATATTAGGAATTATACAACAACTTACCAAATTAGAGGATGTGCAATCTATTCTTCACATCGAGGGGTCCCTCTCTCCCTCATTGCTCAGTCACTTCTCACCTGACCGGGAATTACATCCGTTCATGAAAACAATGCCTGACTAGAAGAACAGGTTACCCTGATTGAACAAAAATACGAGGCACATGCTGGTTCACTAAGAACTGGGGTACTTTATTACAATGATCATAAAAATACAATACTACACTATAACATATATATATATATATCCTGCAAAGGAAAGTGAAAGGTTAGAATGTGCACACTATGGGAAGAAAAAGGTCGACGTCACCTGAGTAATGTGAAGTCTGGATTCAGCAGTCATCTAGGTTCCCTTCTCGTCTGTGCCTTGGCTCGTCTTAAAGTTACACTTCGGCAGACACGGGTACACGTCTGCAACGCTATGCTCTGTCTTCTCTGCTTCCCTCCAAGTCACTGGAACCTTCCTTTCATTAGCTGCTTTCTCTCTGGCTGTTCTGCGCTACTCCTCTCTCCTCTCAATCACGGACAGTCTTCACTTCTCGGCTTTGATCTTCTAAATCAGTTTCAGCCACTCTGGTATTCGTTCTCCTGACTAACTGCTTCATTCGGAATGCTCTGATCTTATATGTCAAAACTCGCCAGCTGCTCCAACTGAAATACCTTCGATCTTTCTAAGAGAGTATCAGCTTCTTGATCTTTCTCGGACTTCAAAATGGCGACTGTCTGCCTGGAAATTATTAATGGCATTGATGCTAACGGCTAGCTGCCGCCTACAGACTGACTAACTCACTGCCTCATGCTTTCGCTAATATCGAAGCTTGTCCTTTCATGGAAAGTTACGGCCAGTAACCTGCCGCCCACCAAATTCTTGTACCTCCCCGTACCAAGGACACATTCCCAGCCGGCCGGTCTGATGTTGTGTCTTCGGAGTGGAGAAAAATACAGTCTTTCGATAAGGGCCACCCTGAGCCGGTTCTCTCCAAGCGAACAACACTTTGAAACTATAACATTACATTTGACCTAGAAGCATCTCAAGCTGCCGGGGCAGAAAGTAAGATGGAGTCTCTCCCGTTTGAGGCCTACAAGGCCCGAAATAAGCATAACTCCATAGAAGGTATACTAACACTCTTGCAAAAGGACGGATTATCACTAATACTAATGAATCTATCCCCTAACATAAGTTTATAAGCCCTGATCTAAGAAAAATGGTACGAAAGTGCATTACTGTGCCCTATGAATAGGCCCTGTCTATGGTTCTAATCCTTGCACTAGAATGATAATAGACTGGAGTCACTTCCAATCATCCTCCCTCAAAGGAGGGCCTAAAAAGTTGGTCAGAACACTTCACCCTTGACTTTAGTCTATTAATCATTCGCTATACGGAACTAACATCTGTGAAAGAATAATAGGAAACAAAACTAACTGATCTATTCCTCGTGCCGAATCTACAGTATTGGAGAAGGGAAGGAATGCACTGAATAAAGCAGCAAATAGCTACTAAAATACTAATAGCAATCACAATACCCCCTAATATCTGTCGTAGGGAATGTAAGTCAGGTAACCAATTGAAGAGCCAGTCAAACCAACCCTGGTCAATGTGTTTTCTAACCTCTTCAGTCAAGTCATAAAGTTTGTCAATGTGTGCTTGAATGGATTTAGTATGATCCGAAAGATTAAAGCAACAAAGACCTTCAAAATCAGAACAATCATGTCCATGTTTTAGCAAAAGGTAATCAATGGCCGCACGATTTTGCAAAATAGCTCTGTGTTCACCCTGGGCATCTAATAACATATCAGATAAAATTGTAGAAGTATGATTAATTGATTTGACCATCCAACAGGTCATTTCTCCGATGGATTTAGCGTTATAAACAGCCAATGCTGGGACACCAATAATTGAAATAGCTAAACTAAGGTATTCAGATTTGGAATAGAGATGTAGGGAAGAATCACAGTCCTCATGTAACATCATAGCATCACGAACTATACGGGAATAGGAATTAGGATGTGAGGAAAACATTAATAAACTCAGTCTAGTGATGGCACATGGGCCTCCGGAAATATTTGCGGGAATATAGGGCCAAGAGGTGTTGCCACAGGAAAATAACCAACCAGAAGGTAACAGCATTATACGGTAATGGCTAGGGGCAACTATTATACTCTTACAAGTCATATTATTTTTAACGGAAGTACATGACTTTGGAGATCTCCGGGAGCACAAAGTTCGTTTATGAGCCGAAAAAGAGGTTGCTGCTTTGAGCTTCAACTTTACACATTCAGTAATTGCATTGGGATCACAAGTAAGGAAAAAGCACAGGTCACCCTGGGTGATATTATAGGTAGTGATTTAGGAATGAATTGGGGGCATTGAATCTGAAAGGATAGTACATAAGGGACAGTACTCGTGGGCTGCAAAATCGCCTAGAATTACGTTGGGTCGGGCATTTGATATATTAAAAATATGCTTCAGAGTCTCTAGCGAGGCGGGGACAGAAACCAAACAGGTCGCTAGAATATCAGTTACTGAACGCATCGGTGTCAAGCAAAAATGTGGAGAATTGGTAACTCGTTTAGCTAAAGTTGTCCAAAAGTTCGATGATGAATCCCACGCAGCGAAGGAACGCGGTACTCGGGTTCTCCAATCAACCAAAGTCTGTGGGCTCCCTCCTCTCCCGACGTAGCAGACCAAAAGGAGTCCAACACCGGCACATCCTGCAGCAGCAGTCCAGAGAATGATCTGAAAGAAAATCAAATACAGTCATTATTCATTCTCGTAAGTAACATTTGTCAGCCGGGACAGCTTCCCAGCTATCTTTCCCTGGTCTCATTACCAAAATGGTATTGTCATGACCGGTTGCAATGATTTCAGCTTGTTCAGGGGAATTTTAGGCGATTGCACCCATATTCTCGCTTCGGGGTTATCTGTAGAGCCAAAGCCTTTCTGGCCTCGCACAGTTAGCAACGTTGGGGCAGTGCCTTTCTGAATCTCACCACTGAAAACAGGCATAATTAGCAATTGAGCAACTCGGTCAGTCTTTTGAATCGATAAATCAATCTCACTGCTGTTCAGCAGGAGAACCTTAACCTCTCCCTGATAATCACTGTCAATCACTCCTCCGAGTACTTGAATGCCTTTTAAGGCCAGGCCCGATCTAGAGGCAATCAGTCCAAAATTTCCAGTTGGTATACAGACACCAACACCAGTTTCAATGATGACTCGATCTTTACTCTTAATCACAGTGTCATTCATGGCATGCAGGTCCAAGCCTGCGGAACCTGGGGTTGCTCTGCATGGAGCCAAGGCTCCGGGGGAAATTTCCCAGTACATTACAGTATTGCCAATGGTGTTGGGTTTCGCATCGACATTTGGGGGAAACAAACGCATTAAAGGAGATTCAGCATTTAAAAAGGGACGATTGTTCAGAATTAACAATGCTTGAAACAAATAATCTCTCCAATTCTTATATTTATTGTCAGTCAATTTTCGCAATTGTTCTTTAAGCAAACCATTCATTCTTTCAATAAGGCCTGATGCCTGTGGATAATATGGTATATGAAACACCCATTCAATATTATTTTCCGCACAAAATTCCTGTACCAATCCTCCACGAAAGTGGGATGCATTGTCAGATTGAATTTGAAATGGAACGCCATAAAAGAGCATAATCAATTCCAATGTTTTAATGGTATTCACTTGGGTAGCTTGTTTACAAGGAAAGGCCACTAAAAGGCCACTGTAGGTGTTGACAATTGTACAAACATATTGGCAATTTTTACTCATAGGGAGTGGACCAATATAATCAATCTGCCAAATTTGAACGGGCAAATTTCCTCGATGTAAATGACCTTTAACAATTTGTGGTACTTTTCGTCGTCTAGAATGTTGACAGATGGGACAATGCAAAATGGTATCTTTAATATAATCTAAAGGAATATAAATTCCTCGATCGGTGACACACCTGCTAGTGGCTCTCTCTCCAAAATGTCCTGCTTTCTGGTGGGCCCATTTCGCCAATCCCGCCAAATCAGAATCTTGCATGTCCACCACTGCCTCAGCAATTTTAGATTTCTCATCTGCAATGTTATGAAAGAATTTGTCAAGGGAGTCTATCGGGGTATGAGCATCCACATGAAAGATTGTCACAGTACTTTGCGGGAGCATTTCCCAAATCTCTTGCCATAATTCTTTTCCCCACAGTTCTTTTGAATGTAATTCCCAATTATGAGAATGCCAAGTTGGTAACCAGACCGCCAGTCCATTTGCAGTGGACCAGGAATCAGTAAAAATATGACATGTGCCAGGCAATTCCTGTTTCAAAACTTGGTAAACTGCATATAATTCAGCAAATTGACTACTCTTACCCTCACCGGTTGTACTCAACAATTTCTGTGTGATCGGTTATAGGACACTGCCTTCCAATGCCGTTTCTCTCCTATGAACCTCGCTGAACCATCCGTAAACCACACATGTTTCCTGTCCTCCACGGACAAGTCATCAAACGGCTTACCCCACTTAACAGGAGATTCCTGTACCACAGGTACGGAGCAATCACTTCCAGTTTCAATCGATGGCGCCTGCCCCACTTGTTCATGTAAAGATGCTACACCTTTCGGACCCACACGTGCCCTGTCTTGAATCTACCATTTCCACTTAATCACACTCGCTTCTTGAGCATGTCCAATCCTATGAGTTTTCGGCGAACTCAAAACCCACTGCATGATAGGAATTTCAGGTCTCAAAATCACATCATGACCCAAAGTCAATTGCTCGGTATCCACCAGAGCCCAATAGCACGCAAGCAACTGTTTCTCAAAAGGTGTATAATGCTCACCAGCCTCAGGTAACTTTTTTGTCCAAAAACCTAATGGTACTTTTTGTCTGCCTTGTTTTTGCCACAGACTCTAATTTGCATAAAGACCTTGCACGGACACATTTAAATCCACATCACCCTCGCAAACAGGCCACAGATCCAAAGCATACTGAATCGCTTCTTTTGCCAAATTAAACAAATTTTGCTGTGGTTCACCCCATTCAAACACATTCTTTTTACGAGTAACTCGATATAAAGGGGCCAATATCTGACTCAAATGTGGAATATGCTGACGCCAAAAGCCAAACAAGCCAATGAAGCTTTGGGCTTCTTTCCGGTTTCTTGGGACTGCAAAATCTAAAACTTTTTGTTTAACCTGTGGGATCACCTCTCTCTGACCTTCATGCCAATTGATGCCTAAAAACTTTACACTTTGGGATGGACCTTGTAACTTATCGGGATTAATTTCCCAACCTTTTTCACATAAGCACTCAAGGATTTGATCTAATTGGGTCTGAACTTGATCTTGTGTTTCACCTTGAATCAAAATGTCGTCAATATAATGACATACCTGAATTTGCGGGTGTACAGTTACTTCAGACAAATGTTCCGCCACCAGCCGGTGACAGATCGTAGGACTGTGTACATAGCCTTGGGGAAGACTTCTGAACGTCATTTGACGTCCATTCCATGTAAAACTGAATTGTTTCTGACACTCGGGGGCAATCGGAATTGAAAAGAAAGCATTAGCAATATCAATGGATGCATACCATGTACCTGGATGCTTTTGGATTCTTTCAATTAAAGTAATAATATCCGGTACTGCAACAGTCAAAGGGGGTGTATTTTTGTTCAGCTCGCGATAATCAACAGTCATGCGCCAAGAATTATCACTTTTGCGCACGGGCCAAACGGGATTATTCCAAGCAGAAGTAACCGGAGTTATAACTCCTGCATCAACCAAATCCTGAATAGTGGCACTAATCTCTTCATGGCCACCTGGAATACAATATTGCTTCTGAGAAACGACTTTTGTAGCCTGAGGGATTCTTATGGGGGGCATTCGTAAACGACCAACCCGTACGGGTCTGGACGATATATAATGTTTAGTTCCAAATTGATAACAACCGTCATCTAAATGTAAAGTCATTCCTTTTAGAATGTCAATTCCAATTATGTACTCCAAAAGTGGTACAACTAATACAGAATATTCTTTTCGGGGAATTCTGCCAATTCTCATTTCGATTGTAGTTTGCACTGCAGGAGTTTCCTTTCCACCTAAACCAGTAATTGTGAAAAATTGGCCTTTAAATTTCTTTGATTTTCCGTGAATAAGAGTGGCCTCCGCTCCTGTATCTACCAATGCTCGGGCCCTTTGGATATTACGATGTTTCCAAAAAATTTCAATATCTACATAGGGTCTATTATCTTTGTGAGCCCACCTGCGTACTGGAGCTTGACCTATTTCCTAGTCATTCTTACTGCGTTCTGTCACCCAAGACAAATCAGGATAAATGCTCTCATGCTTTTTGGGTATTATAACATCCTGCTCATATCCATCTCCATTACGAAATGGATTCCTGTCATCTGTATGGTACTGTGAGTTACGATCGGACAGTCTGTGTCGATCCTCCCTTCTCCTCAATTCAGGGGACTGATCCCTTTCATCTCCATATCTGTTGTAGACACGATCATCTCTTCCCCTTTCTCTTTCCCCCTCTCGCCCTCTCTCTTTTTCACGACGAGGGGACACATCACGGTCATATCGCCGGTCACCACGACGATCAGAATCCACACGACGCCTGTCGTCACTACTGTCATCAGAACAACCATGAGCACAATCATTCTTTCGCACACAACGGGCACCCTCCTTTCGATCCAAACCACGCTTACGAAACATGTCCCATAAGCGATTATTAGGCTCACCATCAATGTCCTCCTTTTTCACACCATCATCCAACAGCGCAAGAAACATATCACGTCTAGAGAATTTATAATCTCCAGCAGTACGACCCTCCGGTCTGGACTGTCTCTCAGGTTTAAACCAGTCACCCAACTCACCAAGCTGACGAACAGATTCAAGCACCATAGATAAAGCATTACCAGTTTGATTGATCAACAAAGTCATCATAACCTGCTTGTAAGCAACAGGGGAAGTACGGATAATACGATTCCGCACAGAAGATGTCAATAAGCCATCCTACAACCTGTCAGCAGTACTGAGAAAAATCGCAGTTTTCATCACCTCCTCTTTCAACCGCTGCGCCGCATCGCGCAAAGTGTACCACGGCTTGTCATTGACAGGCCAGTCAGATTCAGTAGGATATTTATGGTTACAGCCATCAGTCGCTAACTGGAGTAGACCAATCTGGCCAGCACCATTAAAATTTCGAAAATGATCTTGTACAGTAGAATCGGAACTCAAAGAGCAAAATTTCAAGGCATCTCCTGCATCTAACATGATACCTGCAGCGCCCAATTCATAAAGGCGCACCATCCAAGTAAGCAAAGCCTCACCAGGCCATCGCCGAAATCGTTGCAAAATGTCACTAACCTCCTGTTGAGTAAAGTCTTCCAAACTATCCAGAGCAATTCCATTAGAGTTACCAGGAGCCTGTTGTAATTTGCGTCGAAAAACCGGGTGCGCAGAAACCTCCGGACGAGCATCCGAAGAAGCCCGATCCATAGATTTAGAAGAACAATCAGGACGAGAAACGTCATTAGAATGGGAAGAGCGACCACGGCCGCTAGAATCATCATCTTTGTCACAAGAAGTAGATTTACAATCCCGTCCGGAGCGAGAAGACTCGCGCCTGTCAGACTCCTCAGCCGAGGAACCAGAATCATTCGAGTCCCAGATATTACCATCCCATTCGTCGGGGTTCCAATCCAGTCCGGCTTTCGCCACGACCAGACGCACTTTCCATTTGCAAACACGACCGCGACGGTGTCTATATTTATATTTCGCAATGCGAACAGCAGCCCTTTCGGCAATAGTCTGATAAGTCTCAAGTTTGTCGGCAAGTAATTTATTTTGACATCGCAAAAGAGTATGCGCATTTTGCACCTCAACAAACTTTTCCTCCATATCCACAAATCGTTGCTGTAATTTCACATATTTCTCATGAAGAATTCTGTAAGCAGTCAAAACAATCCAACCTCTGCGTCCTAAAATAGGAAGCTCATCACCCTTCACTACTGGTGCCTTTTGCAAGCAAAAAACCACATCAGCCGGCTCCGCCAGCTCCAAACAAGAAGTCCAATTCTCACTTAAACCAGTAGAATCGGCCCACTCACGGGCCAAGGTCTCGTAAGGCGTAGAATCCCAGCCGGGAATTTCAACAGGCAATTTAAAAGTAGATTTCGACTTTCGCGAAAACATTTTGACACACAAAAAAGATATACACAACTATTAACAAAGAATATACAAAAGAAACCACGTACAAGCCGAGCGCAAACCAACAAGACTAAAACAATATAGCGCACAAAGGCTTCGTAAACAGTTTGTGACGCCAGATGTAACGGCCGGATTCTCGGACCAGATAGGATCAGCTCCTCAGAGCACCTCCAACCCAGCCGGAACGTAATCACCTCCCTCCTTAGGACGTATTTACAATAGGTATGTATATGCCTTGTACCTAAAGATGGGGAATTAGCAATATACATGCATAGGTTTTCTACAATATCCCACTCATACCAGTTTGTCTCGCGGCGACTTAGGCCCAGACTAGTCTACACTAGGGCAGTTCGATTAGTTACCATTACACACTGACCACAGTCAGTGCTCGCTCGGCAAGCCGCAATCCTGCGTGCCTACGCACCAGTATCCTCCCTGGTGTTCTCTCACTCACAGCCCGATCCACAATCCGGCGGATCTACGCACCAGTGTCCTCCCTGGTGTTCTCTCACTCACATTCCGATCCACAATCCGGCGGATCTACGCACCAGTATACCTCCTGGTGTTCTCATTAACGCCGCTTACCAACAACGATCACTTTCCTATGAATACCTTTGGAAGGAATCTCTCATTAGCTACTCGGGATATGATACTACAATATTAGAAATTATACAACAACTTACCAAATTAGAGGATGTGCAATCTAGTCTTCACATCGAGGGGTCCCTCTCTCCCTCATTGCTCAGTCACTTCTTACCTGACCGGGAATTACATCCGTTCATGAAAACAATGCCTGACTAGAAGAACAGGTTACCCTGATTGAACAAGAATACGAGGCACATGCTGGTTCACTAAGAACTGGGGTACTTTATTACAATGATCATAAAAATACAATACTACACTATAACATATATATATATATATATCCTGCAAAGGAAAGTGAAAGGTTAGAATGTGCACACTATGGGAAGAAAAAGGTCGACGTCACCTGAGTAATGTGAAGTCTGGATTCAGCAGTCATCTAGGTTCCCTTCTCGTCTGTGCCTTGGCTCGTCTTAAAGTCACACTTCGGCAGTCACGGGTACACGTCTGCACCGCTATGCTCTGTCTTCTCTGCTTCCCTCCAAGTCACTGGAACCTTCCTTTCATTAGCTGCTTTCTGTCTGGCTGTTCTGCGCTTCTCCTCTCTCCTCTCAATCACGGACAGTCTTCACTTCTCGGCTTCGATCTTCTAAATCAGTTTCAGCCACTCTGGTATTTGTTCTCCTGACTAACTGCTTCATTCGGAATGCTCTGATCTTATATGTCAAAACTCGCCAGCTGCTCCAACTGAAATACCTTCGATCTTTCTAAGAGAGTATCATCTTCTTGATCTTTCTCGGACTTCAAAATGGCGACTGTCTGCCTGGAAATAATTAATGGCATTGATGCTAACGGCTAGCTGCCGCCTACAGACTGACTAACTCACTGCCTCATGCTTTCGCTAATATCGAAGCTTGTCCTTTCATGGAAAGTTACGGCCAGTAACCTGCCGCCCACCAAATTCTTGTACCTCCCCGTTCCAAGGACACGTTCCCAGCCGGCCGGCCTGATGTTGTGTCTTCGGAGTGGAGAAAAATACAGTCTTTCGAAAAGGGCCAGCCTGAGCCGGTTCTCTCCAAGCGAACAACACTTTGAAACTAAAACATTACATTTGACCTAGAAACATCTCAAGCTGCCGGGGCAGAAAGTAAGATGGAGTCTCTCCCGTTTGAGGCCTACAAGGCCCGAAATAAGCATAACTCCATAGAAGGTATACTAACACTCTTGCAAAAGGACAGATTATCACTAATACTAATGAATCTATCCCCTAACATAAGTTTATAAGCCCTGATCTAAGAAAAAGGTTACGAAAGTGCATTACTGTGCCCTATGAATAGGCCCTGTCTATGGTTCTAATCCTTGCACTAGAATGATAATAGACTGGAGTCACTTCCAATCATCCTCCCTCAAAGGAGGGCCGAAAAAGTCGGTCAGAACAGGCACTTAAAAATAAAGATCCTACAATTGCATTACTTATTAATCATCCTCAGAACGTTCTTTACAGATTGTAGAGATTGGACATTAGACATATCTCATGTAAATCCTTAGAAGAATGAGTTTTTACGCCTGCGCCAAGTGAAAACCCACATGCTAATGTCCTGATTATGCAGTAACACACAACTTAAATTAAATTCTAATGCTAGGAGGTCATAGTATGAGTATTAAGCTTTAGAAATATTAAAAAACGAATTTAGAAGCACTTATTTTTAATATATATTTTTCATAATAATAATTATTTTTAATAAACCCAATAATTTTTGATAATTCCACATATAAAAGCAAGCTGCGTCCTTTGCCTATCATTTTTAGACGCATTAATTTATGAGCCTAAGCACAGAAGCCTAATTTAAAACATGACAGATTTTCGCGCCACTTTTTTTAAAAGGACAATTATCATTTAGCAACAATCCAAGAATATGCTTACAAAAATGCTTAAAGAGAGGAAAACCGCAATTGAAATGTCTTCCTGTGATACAAAATAATGAACTTTATTTTTGTAACCCTCTAAAACACTATTCTGAAATGCAAATTTCCAACCATGATTAACTAACGGCTAAGTCCTGGCTAAATAAACATTCCGATGTTATTTGTGGCCTTCAAAAAACAACATCTGCTTCCTTAACGGCAGTAAGAGCCCTGCACAGTGTTGAAGCCTGAGCACGGTGGCAGTCTTACTTAAAACAGACATTTCAAGTTTAAAAATGCGTGCGCAATAGGATGCATTTAAATTTTAGCAAAAATTCACTTTAGCTGAAGTGTTTGCCTGTTTACATGTAATACAATGAATGTAAGTAAAAATGCTATAAATTCGTTTTTCTACAAAACACACAATTTATTTTTGAGGCCTCTTATATTCCTAGTGAATGTGAATTTTAATTTTATCTATTTTAAGCATTTAACATTTTGTACAAATGCGTTTTTACTTAGTCTATAAATTAAATATCAACATATAGCTATTTTAGCATATCATATGGTAAATTGCTGGATTTTTATTTAATTTCTACTTAATATAATTAATCTGACATTTTACTTAACAGACTGAAAACATAAAAAAAAACACAAACACACATTGAGCTCATTTCAGACATAAACAGAAAGGGTTCAAACACTCAGGACACACAATACAGCGCTTTAGCCATTTGTTTCATGAATTGCGCCATCGCTATTCACTTACAGAAGTTACACTTATGGGAAAACCACATAGACATTTAAACACACATTTAACCCACAGATCAACACATAGGACTGAAACAAAGGACAGCCCACAGACTGTACTTAACACCTTAGCAGCTATGGAACGTCCAGCTCCAGTGCTGAACGTTCCATTGCGCAGGTGCAGTTGGAACGGCCGACGGCAGCACTCCAGAGGTAGTGGTGTCGTCGGCCGTTGGACTGGGCGCAGCACTTATGAGGTTAAACCAAACCATTTGTAAATACTAGTTGTTTGTCATATTTACAAGAAACGCTTCTCAATAGTGTTCCAAAAGACTGCAAAAAAAAAAAACAGTCCAACAGACTGCTGTATGTCCAAGAAGCCAAAATACACTCAATTCACTAGTTTTGGCTGGCAGAGCACCAGAAATCGCTCTGCATATCTCCATTCATAAAATTGCACAGAACAAAGGATCCTTAAATGTATTATGTCCATATTTTAATTCCCTGGGGATACAAAATCACCAAGGAAGAAATATGTTTTTATACCCAAACCTATTCAGGTATTCCCTCTAGGGGAGCTAGCTAATTTTAATTCACATCTCACTATGGTACCTTCCAAAAAAGCAACACATTCTTTGATGTGAGCTTGAAAACAGGCATGCCAAAAATATTGCAGAATATACAATATTATACCCAAAGTAGTGCTTAAAGTACTCTTGGTACGTGCACCGTTCAACAAAATCAGATAGAGAAAAATCTCCTCATTACCTGCCTACACAAATTGCAATTCGCATATACAAACCTATACAAATCCAAAGTTGGCCAAAGTTCCAAAGCTATACCAAACAAATGGTTGTCCAAATTCTAACTGCCAAGTTCTAAATGACCTAACGGTCTTTTTCTTTTTAAATACTCACGCTAAAAAGGTTCTCAGTCAGGAGTGACATCATGTGGAGGATCAAAATCAGGAAGATCAGAAATATACTGGGCTGCAGAGACAAAGAATCCCCAGAACCTCCGTGCACAGTGTACCTCCTTAGTAGAATCCAGTCTTGTCCTCCTCAGTAGATTTCTGTCTTCTGACAAGATCACTCCCTCAGATAGCCACTTCTCTGATGTGGCCCGCGTTGGCCGTACCATTTGTAGAAATCAAAAATCCACTTCTCAGGGGTCTCACTGATACTTAGTCCATTCAAACTCACAAAGAACTTGACATAGAAGCTGGAATATAAAAGTAAATTTTTATTAAACTCAAATGAGTGAGACTACATCACACAGAAGCCTTAGCAACTGAATGAGGCAGTCTGCTAGAATGGTCTTACTTCACAGATTATATACTCTTTATCCTACCCCAGGCATGTAAGGGAGTTGTACCAATTACATTCCTAAACAAATGGGAAATCTGGAGCGTCAGCAGGTGAGTAGCCTTTGGGGTTTTAGCAAAACAAAACATTATAATTACATCGTTCACAAAGGTTCATCTGATGGCACTGCAGGGCATGGCATGATTACATGTACAGTATCCCAACCCAAAAGTCAATCATTAAGAATGTCCCAAATTCAAGCTCCAAAATCTGGACAAACCTATAATTTAAAGCATAACCCATGTAATGAAGAAACATAAAAAGAAACAGTAACAGATGATGAACAAGATAAGGCATGTACAAGGAAACTAAAAGTTAACGATGTCCTGAACATTGATTGGCAATCTCAGACAAAGATTGATCAGGGAAATTGGCTTTGCGAGGTCAGTTTCAGGTGAAGAGGTCAGTTTCTTACAGTTTACTCTAGTGTCAGAAGGAAACCTAGTTAATGTGTACATGAACCAAGAAGGCCAGGTCACTTTGTTCGTCAGGCTGCCTCCATGACCCTACGTGAGGGCAACACAATTTGGTGGCACAGTACAAAATGGAACCCATATTTTAAAATGGAGTTGTGCAATCTAGTGTACTTGGAAATTACAGAACCTCACAGCCATAGGCAGGCTACGGGCTGATGTCATGCAACTAATTAATACAACCAAGCTCCGGTTTATTACATGTCATGAGGGAATGGTTATATAAAGGGACCAATCTGGAAGGTAGAGCACTAAATTTAATCTGGAAGGGAGAGCACTAAATTTAATAATCTACTTAAAGGCGTTGTGCGCCTGCTTTGGGCCACAGGGGTATTCTGATCTTCAGCAGAATAGACACGATTTATTGAGATCAGGGCAGCATCTTTATACGTGGTCGACTATAGGGTGGGGCGGTGTCATGCACCCACAGTTATGAGTTCCTTTTGGACCCAGGATAACCCTTGTGGATTCTAAAGAGCAGTCAGCACTCGTCCTAAGCATTCCGGGCCCTGGAGGCCAATAGGGTTGAGGTGGGCCAGTCATCTTCTTTCTGGAAAAGGGCGATAAAATCACGCAAGCGGGGCACTAGAAGCCAGCTCTTTCCAGCGCTAATTAGGTGGCATTCACGTTGCTAGGGATCGTTGAGGGCGCACTTTGTTGAATGTTATGCATCCATGCATTTCTCTCTCCTTCACACACAGCGCGCACAGGACAAGTTACACAATTGTTTTAAGGGGTACCCGGCACGGTTGCCTGGGGACACGAGGGAAGTACAAAGGTATTGGGAGGTGCAAAGTGTCCAGGAAACTCCGGCATAATATAGGACTGACCTGCCTGCCCCTGACTTTATCGACCTTGGTACATTGTGATTACAGAATGACTATTTCATTCATGTAGCACCAGTTTAGACCTTGATTGCAATATGAATTTGAATGTAGCAGGGGAGAGACCCAAACATACGTTAATAAGACCCAGCAATACACACTTTTGTTACTTGAAACATGCATTTTAGTTACAGCCTCCTGGATAGCAAAAATTTTGGCCTGGATGCACCAGAGAGCCTCACAATGAGGGCGGGATAAAAGCTTATCGCACTATAGTATTAGGGGGTATAGTACCTTTTGACATGCACTAATGGTTAGTTACATGTATACAAGTGGCAGAATTGTCTCAAGCATATGTTACTAGCAGGCAATGTGTATGTACCCACTTAATAGGGCTCGTGAGAGTGCATTACGTTACTAAGAACAGCTAGTAGATTTGTTTTAATCAGCTTTAGTATTGTTTTAATCAGCTAAGTTGAACCCCCATTCTCCTGCTGTGTTGAAATACACCCAGACACACTAAAAATTATGACCCACAGGCAAAGCCTCGGAAGTTTCCACAACAGCAGGGTTTTCTAATTTTGATAGCTTTATAAACTCATGGGCAGACTGCAGCACGGCTGGTTTTCTGCGTACTGCTCAGAACGGGTCAGTGCACAGGTGCTTAAAATAAGAACCAACGAATTTAACTGTGCACACATTCACTCAAGTAGTATCACAACATCACTATTTGCCTAGACTCAGGGCCACTGGCATTATGTGGAGGCAGCAGCAAGTTGCACAAACCTTGGGGCTTGCAAGAGCCTCCCACATACCTCCTCCTTTCTGGCCCACACTTAGTCCTTTCGGCTATGACTCCAATGTTGGTTTTGGCTGATACAACAAAGCCATTATTTGTTTAAATCGCTTTGGAATGAACAATTGTTTTAATTTCTGTTGCCCAGAATAGCTTGCAGAAACCAAACACAGTTTTATATCTTTCTGTCATAGCAATCCACCTGTGTCGCACAAGGGGGAGGGGCCCTTACATTTTTCCCCCGCCTAGTTAGTTGCGGGGTACACACTTGTCAAATTGGTAATGGTTTTAACCCCACAAAGTGAGAAAGTCAAGCCTGGACTTCCGGAAGAGCCGCTATGCCCCATCAGTGCTATTTTCAGCAGCAAGTGCACCGGTGCTCTTTTGTCAGGGTGGTTGTTTCTGGTGCGCGGCACCGTCCCTAAATTGTCTCTAAGTTGCACTGTCTGGCTTTCAGAGAGGACCACTACAACAGTCAAGATTACTAGTGACTTGCCTTTGGATTTAACGGATTGTCTTAATTTCTGGTGCCCAGAATAAATTGGACACTTATTGGTACGTTTACGGCCAGATAGGGTTGTGTCTTAGCAGGAGGGCCTGCGATTAATTTGGCTGGATTTACTTGTAGGGTCCAGATGTGGGCAGGTAATAACAACAGTCTAAAACGAACTGCAGGGGTTCACACGCAGTGGAGGGCCCTTGGCTAGGTGCACTAGTAATCATTCAGCCTGAGACAGTATTTATTTAGTGGTTATTCAGGTACTAAGGTGGGTAGATCTTAGGCAGTATTTTCATGACGGGAAGTACATAGTGAGAAAGTAATAGTGTCCTAAGTTGCACACATTATATATATACACTTGGATAGGGTGCTTGTTAATAGCCGCCTGGGTCCAACGAGTGCCCAAACGGGGCGACGTCTTAAGAGACAAATATGAAAAGTTACTCTGCACGGAGTATTAGAAGGGATGTTGTCTAAGCAGATCTCATACTCACCTTAACGTATGATGGAGATAATTATTGACAATGACTAAAGAGGTAAGGCTTCTGTTAAGGTGATGGGATGCCGAGGGAGACAGCTTGGTCTGCTCGCACAGGCCGGCAATTTCGGCTGGGGCTTAGCAAAGCTTGCGGCCAGGCAGTGGGCTTGTCCCAAGTATTGTGAGAATATCAAGAGTTGCTAGCATGCACCAAGAGATGGATCCTCGAGACCATGCGGGACAGACAAAAAATCTCGCCCAATAGCCATGCATTGGCAGAAGCTGCCAGCTAATTTGTGGGTTGGGGTGCAGTATACTGAAGGGAACATGGGGTCAGAGCATAATTTGGCTATAAGGCTGGGGTGTCATGGGCCAAAAAACCCTCGCCAGAGCTGCGGGGGCACCAGGCTGTAAGGTGTCTTTGAGGGACAGGCAAGGGCATTATAGGGCTGAAGTGCGTGTCACAGCATTTACATTAACACAGCAGGGTCCCAGCGGATCCACCAAAAAGACTAAAGCGAAACATGTGACACAGTCTTGTAGTTCGACATAATTCTGGTGTAAGTATCTAGGCTCACAGGTGGATAGCAGGGTCCCTGCATCGGTGATGAGTCGAAGGTTCAGCAAGCAGGGTAGGCTGCGTAGGTTGACAATTCACGAAGTGGTGCAGTGTCTAATGATGGGCACCATACACTTATTCACTCTAACCTGTTGTGACACCATTGCTGTGTAAACAAGGGATAATTTGAAAAGAATTACGAAATTGTCTCGTCAATGTGGCGAAGTAATGCACCAGAGAAAAGATCACAAAGACCACACAGTGGAAATTAGTAACCAGTGGGGGACAGGAAAACTTCAGTGGTCGGAAATCACCCCCGGCTCCTGTGGCAGGGAGCTCGGCAAGGGAGGCAACGGAGCCTGCGCGCAGGAAGTTCATCTGCGCTATGCGTAAATTCTCTGGGCAGGGGAGACTTGGCTTCATTAGACTTGGGTGTTACACGCCAAATTCACAGGGTGTTTTGAGGATGATGGGGTACGTCTGCCCAGTATAAGCATGGACCTGTTCTTGATGGATAGGGGAGAGGCCCTAGAAATAGCAGGAAGTAAGTTGGAATGCCGGCCTTGGTGGGGGGCCCTGGCTTCGATGGTCGCCACACCCAGGGCTGTGGCAGAGTTACAGGGCGAGCCAGAGGCGAAAAGGTACTCAGGGGTATCCTCTTCAGGAGCACAAAGGGTGCTGAGGCCTAATTTCCCCAGGAAGTCTGTGCGGTGGACCCTGGGGTGCGACGGCACCCTGTCTGTCCTACGGGCGGTTGGAAACCTGTACAACCAGGGGTCGCTTGAACGCTCCGTCCCTCATAGGGGGGTGTGAGCAAGAGGTTGGACCGATGGTTCACCGGAAGTGGGAGTGGCTATCCCCTCACCACAACTGCTAAGCACCGATTGGCTAAGGCCACGATGCAAGTTGGACCATCAGGTGGTAGGCCGCGAGGGGCGGCTTGCCTTTGGATAACCCACCATGTTGCCATATTTGTATGCTAATAAACCTGGAGGGCTGGTGAGTGTGGCCGATATTGGCACTATGGTTAAGGGTAGTTCTGAGGCGCAGCCTTGGAGGGGTGTGCTGTGAGACAAGGAAGGGCCGCTGCAGAGCAGGAATTACGAAGAGTGTGGGGGTATAAGGCAGGGGTAGAGTGCAGCTCAAGACAGGGAAGGGAAGCAGTACAGCAATTCAAGATTTGGTGTTGGAGAGACGAGATGTCCCCTACTTTTCTGAAAAGAATCCCAGGACCAGGGAGTAGCTGGAGGGTGGTGTGGAGAAGCACGTCTAAGGAACCACCAGGGTATTTGAAGGCTGGATGGCGCTCCCTAAAGGCCAGGAAGTTGTCCGGAGTTTAGTTATGAGGAATGTCCTAGGGTTTCTGATGGTGCAATGATGTTCTTTTGCAGAGTCTGATAGAGTATGTGGGCATACTTACGGTATCTGAGGACTGGCTTATTAAGTGTAACAACCTCCTGGGGCAAAATGAAAGCAGGGCGATGGTCTATTGAAGGACCAGCTGAGGTGTCTGAAGGCTGGCCAAGGGTCTCTAAATACCAGTTTGTTGTGTCTTAAGGCCAGTTGAGGGTCTCCGATAGGCATCTGGGATTGTCTGAATGCCACCTGAGGCAGGGTCGGTTTGGGATCACAATTTTGCCTGGTCACTGACGAAAAAAGTGGTGCTCATTAGCGGAGCGTGGCCCATATTCGCAGGGTGTGGCCCACATTCGTCGCCGTGTGCTTTCATAAAACACACAAGGAATGTAAGTGGGAGGATATTGTTCTTGGGAAGGACACAGGGTCAAGGTGACAATGTCCTACAAGCTGAGCAACTGAACAGCAGCAAGGCCCCTTTCTCTTAAACAATTCTTCCTCAGCCCTCCAGCGCAGGAGCAACTGAAAAACAGCGAGGCCCCTTTCTCTTAAAAAATTATTCCCCAGCCCAGGAGCACCTGAAAGACAGAGAGGCCCCCTTTCTACTGCAAAAGTATTCCCCAGCCCTCCAGCGCAAGAGCACCTGAAAAGCAGCAAGGCCCCTTTCTATTACAAAATTATTCCTCAGCCATCCAGCGCAGGAGCACCTGAAAAGCAGCAAGGCTCCTGTCTGTTAAAAAAATATTCCTCAGCCCTCCAGCGCAGGAGCACTTGAAAAACAGTGCAGCCCCTTTCTATTACGAAAGGATTCCCATCCCTCCAGCGCAGGAACATCTGTAAAATAGCGAGGCCCCAGCTATTTGTAAATTACTCAGCCCTCCCCAGCCCTTCACTGCCTCGGGCAATGGCCTGGCAGGAGAGGGGATAATGCAAAAGCACAGCTGTTGGGACATCCCTGGGGGTGGGGAGGAGGCTAAGGTGAAGATGGTACAGACATATAGGATTCCCTGAGCACAAAAGTACACGTGTCTGTGAGTTTTACAGATAATATCTATTCAAAAAATCATTGTCCATATCTGTGCATCCAAATTATGAAAAGTTCTTATTTTTATTTTCTCAGTCCAAGATGTTCACAAAGACTTGTGGATACAGCAGTACAGTCTTGATACAGTACACAACAGCCAAACGCCAACACGTGTTTCGTCAAGGGACATTACCCAATGACTTCTTCAGGGCTGTAATAATAAATTTGTACCCAATTATAATCCCCATACAGTGGGGAGCCAAGTCAAGACACAAATTACCTCCAATAAAAGGTCATAGGATGTGTCAAGTGAAGGGAAAAGTCACCTCAAAAAGAGAATGAAAAGATAAGTGGGAAAAGGAAAACCACAATTGCCAAAAAATATATATATGTGAACCCAAAGCGTGCCAATATATAGGACACACCGTGACAAGGGAAAAAGAGAGATACAAAAAACAAGAGGGAGGGTGGAAAACCATCCCAAGATCAGCAATTCCAATCAGAAATTTAGGTATAACTGGTGAGTAAACTAAATTGAATTTTGACTGTGTATTGAAACCCAAGTGCTAGATACCTATACCTCTCTTAAAATTAACTTAAACTCACCCTAAGACTGTTCTCACTCTTAGTGTCAAACAATCAGGCTCATATCAAGGACCTTTATTATATAATTCACTATAAAAAAGATTAGAAACAATCTAGGTTATTCATACTTATAAATCATTAAATATAAATAGTTCTAAAACAACCACCGCATTCAGTTTAATAGTAAACTCTCTTACCCTTCAAATGGTATTTCAACTATTTCAATAGTCACTGTCTTCCTTAGTATAATATTCTTGGTATGTAACATCAGGCAATATCAGCCTTCTTTCTGTGGAACCATCATAAATATCTGAAAGTGAAACCGAGCAAAGAGGTCTTTAACTATACCCGATATCGAATCGCATCGTATGTTTGCAAAGAGTTTTTTTCTGCTCTGATCTTACTACAAGAGACACTATTTACATTTCATATCCAACAGACGAACCTTTACCGCTAAAGCATTATCGCCGCAACAACTAATGTGGACAGTACCCCCAATTATGCTAACATCAAGGAGGTCTTTAGCTGTACCCGATATCGTGTCACACCACATATTTGCAAAGAGTTATTTACTGTTTGACTCCTACTAAAAGAGACACTATTTACATACCATATCCAACTAACGCACTTAATCGTTAAAGCATTGTAGCCGCAAAAAATAATATGGGCAGTACCCCCAATTATACGGACATAAACTATGTCATTAACGCTCGACAATCCTCTGTTTACACTCACCTCGGGTTCCCCCAGCAAACCGTGTGAGGGTAAGAGAGTTTACTATTAAACTGAATGCGGTGGTTGTTTTAGAACTATTTATATGTAATGATTTATAAGTATGAATAACCTAGATTGTTTCTAATCTTTTTTATAGTGAATTATATAATAAAGGTCCTTGATACGAGCCTGATTGTTTGACACTAAGAGTGAGAACAGTCTTAGGGTGAGTTTAAGTTAATTTTAAGAGAGGTATAGGTATCTAGCACTTGGGTTTCAATACACAGTCAAAATTCAATTTAGTTTACCTAAATTTCTGATTGGAATGGCTGATCTTGGGATGGTTTTCCACCCTACCTCTTGTTTTTTGTATCTCTCGTTTTCCCTTGTCACGGTGTGTCCTATATATTGGCACCCTTTGGGTTCACATATATATATTTTTTTGGCAATTATGGTTTTCCTTTTCCCACTTATCTTTTCATTCTCTTTTTGAGGTGACTTTTCCCTTCACTTGACACATCCTATGACCTTTTGGTGGAGGTAATTTGTGTCTTGACTTAGCTCCCCACTGTATGGGGATTATAATTGGGTACAAATTTATTGTTACAGCCCTGAAGAAGTCATTGGGTAATGTCCCTTGACGAAACACGTGTTGGCATTTGGCTGTTGTGTACTGTATCAAGACTGTACTGCTGTATCCACAAGTCTTCGTGAACCTTTTGGACTGAGAAAATAAAAATAAGGACTTTTCATAATTTGGATGCACAGATATGGACAATGATTTTTTTAATAGATATTATCTGTAAAACTCACAGATACGTGTACTTTTGTGCTCAGGGAATCCTATATGTCTGTTCTATTGTGACAACAATTACCTTGCAATTGTTGGCTTATGACATCGGTGGGTGGTAGCTGTCTATGGTTCCCCTGATGCTACTTCAAAATAACCCTCCTCTTACTTAATGCTGCATGGGCTATGCACTGGTAATACCTCACCACCTGCTTTTCTAGATTGTAAGGTGAAGATGGTGCCAGTTCCCAACATCACCTGGCCCCCACAGCGAGACCCATTCTTCCTTGCCCACTATGCCCTGAATGAGAAGGGCTGTGGTCGAGGTGTTAATGCAAACACTGTTTCAGGGCTGCGTGGGCCCCAGGGGGGCCGAGGTGAAAATTGCTCAATAGCCTGAGCAACACCTGGTCCCCTGGGAGGCCGATTCTTGCACACAATCACCCCTCCCCAGCCCATCATCAGCGTGATTGCTTGTGGCAGGGCAGGGGGTCAAGGAGAGGCCACAGGTGATCATCGCTGATGATGGGCTGGGGAGGGGTGATTGTGTGCAAGAATCGGCCTCCCAGGAGACCAGGGCGCTTATCTCTCCCTGTCCAGTGCTCTCTGTAGATGGGGAAGAAGAAAAAAACAGCCAACAGAGGGCACTGAGACACCAGCCCTTCGGCCAATGCCCGAGGGCCAGCAGTACCAATCCGTCCCTGACCTAAGAATCTCTGAGACACTGTGGGTCTTTGAGGGCCGAATGGAGATGTCTATGGGCCAGCTGAAGGTCCATAAGTACCAGATGGGTGAGTGTAACAACCACCACGGGCAGTGGCTGATGTCAAGCATAGGCTCTCACATGTCATGCTGGTGATCTCTGAGGAATGCTGGAGGTTTCTGGGGCCACACCATGCAGGCCTGACGTGTTTAAGGGGCAGCTATGGGTGTGTGTAGCAAGGTAAAGGTTTGTGGTGATGTACCAGATATCTAAATGCAGGCAGAGCATCTCAGGTGTGTGGCTGAGGTCTCTAACTGTCTGGCGAGGGTACTGAGAGCAGACCATCAGTCCCTGAGTGGTGTCTAAGGACCAGTTGGGAGTATCTGACTGCAGGCTGAGGGGCTCTGCTAATGTCTATGGACCAACTGGTGGTTTTTGTTGGCAGACAGAAGCTGGTTGGGGCTATGCACGAACCAAATGAGCTGTCAGATTGTAAGCCTCTACTAGGGACCCATAGGGGTGTCTGGGAGTGGATTAAGGATGTCTGAAGTGAAACACCTGTATATGCAGTGCTGGCAATTATAGGTGGTGCAAGGTTTATCACACCCAGTAATTGCTGGGTGCGATGAAGTTCACACCCTTTCTTACATTTCAGCAAGACTTTAACAGGAGGAAAATCACAGTATTGGGACATATGAATTGTAGTGCTGCAAGCGTCAAAATCCCCATGTTATACTCCAAAAATTCTGAATAGGTGCAATCCCCATGTTATACTCCAAAAATTCCAAATAGGTGCTAATTATTACACTCAATAAGTTCTGAACACCTTGGCGTTGCCTTTTATTGGGTGTGTAAACCATCATATCTGACAAGATGCAACAATTATCACATCTGCCAAGGACAACTGGTAATCAGGGCCCGTCAGTCTTAAGGTAGGCTGAGAGCTTCCGAGGGACATCTGATAACGACTTGCCTTAACCTGACCCTCCGAGTGTGAGATGACAGTCTCTGATATCTATCTTGAGGTCATTGGCAGAGAGTTGAGGGTCTCTGAACATCTCTCAGGGCAGACTGGAGTGTAAAGGACCAAGTATGAGGCAGAGCTATTTAAGGGGGAGGAGGGGAGCCTGGTTGTTTAGGTCTCGCCCGAGCCAGCCATGGGCTGCTCTGGTGAGACTTTTAGTAAGGGGCATTCAAAAAGCTCACCACACGCTTTTGCTTATTGTAGGGAAGTCACAAGGAAAAGAAAACACGCAGTAAACGTGTTGGATGTAGATGTGATTTATTAATGTCTGTTCGTCTCGAAGTACAAGCTTGTAATAACATAACTACCCCAACAGCCATACTCCCCACATTCCGGATATTCAAAGAATAACAAGGTCTCCCAACATTCCCCCGAGGCACAAGCTTGTCACGAGCTATTGAACAACAAGAATGCTCGTGACAGCTCACACAATACATATGCAAGTACCCAACACTTTATGGCCTAAAGTTTAAGGTTATGAGCGCGGTTACGTGCACAGGCGCCATCTGGCTCATTAAGCCCATCACTCGTGGACACCCTTACAGCGCGTGATCGCGATCACTTTCACGGCCACACGGCCAATGCTTGTTAATGTCTGCACCCTGTTTAATTCTCTCTCTTCTGTTCTTTAGCATCTACTCCATAACATTCAGAAACAATGCAGTGCTCTGTGTTCTGCTCCCAGCTCAGTCTCCGGCTATTGTTTATTATACACCTGGAGTCTAACCTCCTCTGTTTCTCTGCTGTGGCCTCTGTTCCCTGCTCTGGTGTCTGCACTACATTTTTGTGTGTGCACCATCTAATTGTTTAGGTGCTCAGAGGTCTAGGGCAATGGTCTGTCCCATTCTTCTCTGTGTATCCACCTGATCTGTACTATTCTGGAATCTGTCAACTCTGTGCTTTGTTTCTTCTGGAGTCTGCACCTCTCTGTTCAGGTGCGTACATATAGAGTGTGCTCTGGTGTATGTTCCGAATTATGGATTCTAGAGTTTACTCCATGTTCTAGATTTCAGCATATCCCCTGTGTTCTGTGTGTAATCTTCAGTGCTGGTGTGTTCTGGAGTTTAGGGCACTGAACAGCCTCTGGCCCTTGTCAATCTGTGGCCCTACACCTTTGCGTCTGTCCTACACTTTACTGGTGCCTACTCGGTGTTCTCATGTCCATCCGCTCTGTGTGTGTTTCAGTCAGGAGCGTTGCACTAGTGTCGGTCACTTCAGCTCTGTCCTGCCTATCTGCCCCCTCATTTACCATCAGTTGTGAGCTCTCTGCCATGGACCCCAGTCCCCAGAGCAAGAGAGCAAAGATCCCGGGGTATGCCACCCTCCTGGGACCAGGAAAGCACCACACTCTGTTACCGCGGCTGGGTGACGCCTCCTTTGCTCCTCTCTGTGTCCACCCTCTGCCGTCTACTCCTCCCATCCTCTGCTTACACTTCCCAATCCCTCTTCCCTCTCTTGCTTCAGATGTCGAAGGGTAAACCAACATCCATTGGCAGCTCCAGCTGCAGTTTGGGATTTTCTGTAGTGAATGCAGAAATGTAACCCTCAGTTGGCCCAAGGAAACAGGATGTGGAGTAGTGTGAAGGCGATTCAGTGCAGTGAAAGGTAACTGAGCAGGACGTGCTTCTTGAATTTGTTAAATTATGAACTACTTATGTTTTTTTATAGTAGAGCACCCGGTTGAAAATAGAAAACAGCTGTTTTGGTTGGTGGTAAAACGTGTGCTTCCATGTTTGCGAATGTAGTAGTAGTAGTAGATAAGCTTTATTGGATAAAAGATTTATCATAAAAGCATAGCAAAAACATCAATTTTATGTCCATAATAACATTTGTCATTTAAAAACCATCATAATATAAAATCGATTCTGAGCCATTAAAAAACTACAATATGTACAAATTAAAAATAAAAGTTATATACAGTAGATAATGAAAAAGCACTGTGCATATAAGCAATAAGGAATAGGATAGCAGCTTTTGGAATGATAATCATGGTCAACGTTCAATTTACAGGTCTTTCACCCTAAAGTCCATCAAGTGTTGAGACCTGATGCATTCTTGCCTGGTACTTTGTTCGCAACAACCAGGCGCAACCCAGACATTTTGCTACTCCACATATTAATGTCAAGGAGGAAGTATCAGTTTTCAGGATGCGTAATGCAGCACGGTAATCTGTAAGGCCCAACATTTTACATACTGGTTTAAGCCACTTAGCTCTGGCCCTCCCGTAAGCTGGGCATGCCAGAAAAAAGTGGGCAATGGACTCAGTGTGGTGTGCACAATATGGGCAAGGTGCAGACACTGAATTAGACCCCTTCTTTGATACTATCACATTATTAAGTGGCAGGGTCCCTAATCTCATCTTCATATATAGGGCCCTGTCCCTGGGAACCTGTATGAAGTCAAGATAGGGTTCCAATCTAGGGATGTTTTTATGTTCAAAGAACCCTTCAGTAAGTTTCCCAGTTTTTGGGTTGGATAGATCACGCATCTGCACCCAATCCCAGTTTGAGAATTTGGTTAGTAGCATATGCGGGGAACAAGTAGCTTGGAGCGGGTATGGTAGGATTGAGAACGAGTGGGGTTTGGCAGTGGGTATTATGTCATTATGCTTGTTCAATTAAAGTGGAGGATATACAGCACATTATGGAGGGTTAGGTATACAAGCATTGGCATAGCCAATAGGTCTCGCCTTTGGGACCTTATAAGTGTTTAGCCATGCAACACTTGATGTGTTGCACCAAGGATATTGTGCTGGATAACTGAATACTTATAAAGTCCCAAAGGCGAGACCTATTGGCTATGCCAATGCTTGTTTTAACTAGGCTCTGAGGACCAGAGGTCTGTGATCAAGTTCCAGATTCAGAATAGTAGCAAGAGATCAACACATATAACACTTGTTTCCGCATGATTAGGCCTGTGCTGCTAAGGAATGTACTATAAAAGAACAAATGTTGATTACAATGTATCTCTGAGTTGAGCTCAGGGAAGACTTGGGTCTTTCAGTTTCACTTTCAAGTTGCAGTATTTTCAGCCTCACCTCGTCCTGACTGGCCAATCCTCCAGCTTGGGTATGAGCCTCATAGCTGTCTAACTCTTGAAGTTCAGCAAGCAGGCACAACTGTAATACCTTTCTGTGGTAACCTCTACTCTAACATTCTCAAAGGCCTGTGTCTGCAGCTACCCGCATGATTGTGGAACCTGATTTTCTCATACTCCACAAATATATCAACTATTCTCAGGTTTTGCTGTTTAGGTTCTCTTTAGTCACTCTGCTTGAGGCATTAAGAAGCAGCGAGGATTTTTTTTAAACTATGGCCTATCCTCCACTTTCCACCAGTAACTAGGGTGACCAGATTTTAGAAGGGAAAACTGAGACAGGCCAGACATAAAGGTAGGTTTTTGTCTGGCCTGTTCCAATTTTGCATAGCCTTTTAAATGGGTGTACACCCACCCATTAGATATGCCTCAACTACCCTGAGCTCCCCTGCTCTCCATCCCACTCTGTCTCCCATTCTGCTGAAACCGACCTGCTGCACTGCTTGAAAGAAACAATTTACTTAAAGAGAGCACACCTTTCAGGATGACTTTACCCTTGTCCTAAAAACCGGAACATAAGCTTAAAATTAAGGAAAGCATCGGACACCAGGACAGCCCGGGGAAATCCGGGACGTCTGGTCACTCTACCAGTAACCCTTGTGAGGGTACGGATTCTTATGTTTGCAAGGGAGTAACTGTGACAGCAAGAGTATTTCGGGTATGCTAGTGTTTGTGCCAGTTTAATTTAGGCTGTAAGGTCTTTATTGTTTTGAGGTGTTTAGCAGACAGCAGCCGCATGTCCAAGAGTTTCTATGTTTTTGCTTATTTGTCTGTATGCCAGATGTCTCTGACAGTCCTAATGCGTAGAACAGTGGTTCTTAACCTTTTGACTTCTTTGGACCACCACTGAATTATTACTGGAATCCGGGGACCCCCCACTGAGTCATTATTGGAAGCTGGGGACCTCCGGCCAAAGTCATTTCTGTAATTTGAAGCTCAAAACAATAGGCAAAAAGGCAGTTCTGCATATGTACACATTTCTGTATATAAATACATATATAAAGAAGACTTTACGTCTAACCCTTAATAATAATAATAACAATAATAATAATAATACTGATATTTGTAGAGCGCAAACAGCTACCTCGCAAGGAGCTGTCCTGGCGCTAAATGAGCATTTTTTAGGCAGAGCGAGAAGGGGGAGAGTGCTTAGGTTTTCTGGATAAAGATCCAGGTCTTTAGTTGCTTCTTAAAGCTAGATTCTGTTGTGGCAGATTGGATGGTGGCAGGCAGTGCGTTCCAGAGTATCGCTGTGCCAGCAGAAAAGGACCTGCCACCAAGTCTAGCTTTCCTGGCGCGTGGGACGAGTAGCTGAAGCAGGGAGTTGGATCGCAGGCACCTCTCCTGATGATATCGGGGGAGTCTGAGTTTTAAGTAATTGGGACAGGTCCCCTTTAGTGCTCTAAACGCCAAAGTTAGAGCTTTGAACTTTATTCTGCTAGCCACAGGGAGCCAGTGTAGTTCGCGCAGATGCGGAGAGACATGCTGTCTGAAAGGGATGTGTTTTAACAGTCTCGCAGCCGCATTCTGCACGATCTGCAGGCGTTGCACCAAATATTTTGGTAGGCCAAGATAAAGGCCGTTCGCGTAGTCCAATCTGGATGTAACTGTTGCATGGACTACCGTTTTGCGACAGTCTTCTGGCAAAAGAGAGAGAAACTTCCGGAGGTTCCTGAGTTTGTAGAGACACCCAGTTGTGACCTGCTGTATATGTAAAGAAAAGGAGAGACTCTCGTCCCATCTTACTCCCAAATTCTTCGCATTGGTGCTAGGTAGAGGGGGTGGACCCATTTCAGGAGGCCACCACAGGTCCGAGGGGGGACAAATGTGTTTGCCAAAGAAGACGACCTCCGTTTTGCCTGCATTCAGTTTTAGTTTGTTGGCATTCATCCAACTGGCAACATCTCGAAGACAGCCCCTCATTTTACTAAAAGCTGCCTCCGACACATCAGAAAAGGGGAAGACTAATTGCGTAGCATCTGCATACGAAATCGCCTTAACACCCCATTTTGCAATCAGGGTAAAAAGTGGGGCTAAATAAACATTAAAAAGTAAAGGGCTGAGTGCCGATCCCTGAGGGACCCCACACCAGAGGCGTTTAGGTTTTGAGAAGGTGCCCAAGGCTACTTTCTGGGAACGATCTGTAAGATAGGAGTGGAGCCAACTCAGTGCCTTGTCTTCCAAACCTATGTCCTTCAGCCGTAGCAACAATCTACCATGATCCACCGTATCAAATGCGGCTGATAGATCCAGGAGCACCAGCATAGCTGATGCTCCTGAATCTAAGGACCACCTAATCGACTCAGCCACCTCAATGAGGGCGGTCTCAGTGCTGAAGCCTGATCTAAAACCTGACTGAGTTTCATGCAGAATCTCTTTTTCCTCAATAAATCTGTTCAATTGACGTTGTATAAATTTTTCGAGCATTTTGCCTGGAGCTGCTAGTAGGGAGATTGGGCGGAGATTACTTAGATCGTCCGTGGCGCCATTGGGCTTCTTTTTCAGAAGGAGTGTGGTGTGTTTCCAGCACTCAGGGAATATACCGGTTGCAATGGACGTATTCCAGATGTGTAAGAGTGGTAGAGCAATAGAGTCTGATTAGACACGCGTTACTTGAACCCAAGCTTCACAATCACATGGCACTCAAAATATTTCTTCATACACCGTAAAATAATTTTCTTCACATATTGTTCATGATTACTTCTTCTTTAATTTCCATTATCCTGTTAATTGTTTCATCATTAACTTTTTCGTGATTCACATGTTAATTTCACATTTCTTAACTGCCCAATGCATTTCAAGCACAAATGCTCTTCCTCAGGGGACTTTGTTCTGAAAAAATATAGCAATATGTCGGTACATTTTCATATAAGTATGCAAACAGGTATTAGCTAATCATAATCACAGTTCAGAATACAATACAAAAAATCACAACCACAAAATTCTCAACAAAATTCTCAGCAAAAAATTGACCATAGAACAGTTCACGTTCCTATTAAGTTCTGGTACATGTTACACCTTATAACCCTTTTTGTGAGGAGATAAAACGTATTGCTTGGTCTTATATCGTATCGCATGCACTTTAATCATGTGTGTACTCACTGAAGTGTATTCTGTCATTGACCTTACTCGAGGTTTCTCTAGGTTTCTCTATAGTTGTTCAAAACTGTAAACAATAGACAGGGCACTAGTTTACTCAAAGTGTTATAGTTATGCTATACTAATCTGTGATTTCCTTATTGCTAGTTTTGATCTTACCGGGTAACTTGTGCAACAACGTCTACAGCGGTTCATCCTCCTTTCCGAGTGTTTTGTAAAGTTTAGCGTGCGTCGCTCTATCCTAGTTATACTCTATCATTATTTCGGTCCGATCACGTGGTGTGTGTTAGGGGAAACGAGTCCGAAAACGGACTACCGTTTGATGTGATTCCTTACGTGTCTATCTACCTCTGTGTGGTCATTAGTAAATGGTGATTTACGATGTTAACCTCCATTAGCTAGTGGGAAAATGTGCAATACGTAAAGTAACTATCACCTAAGTATCGTGAACGTTCTAGATAAATACGTAAAATAATTGGCATGCATAACCAAACATAAGAGAATGAATGAACATATATAAATAAATACTCAAAATGTGTTACATAATTCCTGAACAATTATTCTCTGCATGTCATCAAATCTCATCGCATCCATAATTTTAAGTACTTGTCACTTTATGAGTTTATAGAAAGCAGCTAAGTTCCATCCGCTCATTTAACCCTTTAGGGTACAGGGTGCATAAAAAGTTCATCCAAAAAGTCTCTCTCCTTAGCAGTAAGTTGTTGTTGTCCATTCCTGGCCGGGTTGTCACCAATTCTAGTATACAGAATTTTAATTGTGAAGGATTGTGTTTCGCTTCATTGAAATGAACTGCCACTGTGGATTTAAGATTTTTTAATCTAATATTACTCTTGTGTTCTGTAAGCCTGGTTTTTATCTTTCTTTGGGTTTTGCCCACATAGGACAATCCACATGGACATCTTAACATGTATATCAGATTGCTGCTATCACAAGTTCCTGATACCTTTAACTTTACTGGTGTACCTTTGGTGGGGTGATTGGTCACGTTCCCTTTGATGATAGCCGAGCAGTTACCACAGTTATGGCATTCCAGCACTCAGGGAATATACCGGTTGCAATGGACGTATTCCAGATGTGTAAGAGTGGTAGAGCAATAGAGTCCGACATCATTTTCCAAAGCTTAGGCGGGCAGGGGTCATCAGGGGCCCCTGATTTACATTTTTGTATTTCCTTCAAGGCCTCGGAAAGGGAAATAGGGTGAAATTGAGCTAAGGAAGGGTAGGGCAACACATTATCAGCCATGTCCGTCATTACTGTGGACTCGGGACTAGTGAAGGTATCATAGACCTTCAGAATTTTTTTATCAAAAAAGTCAGAGATGTCCTCACAGAGTCTCTCCGACGGAGTGACTTCAGTCTCAATAGCCCTAGGTTTAAAAAAAGATTGAACAATCTTAAAAACTTCTTTGCTTGATTGCTCCGCTTGCTGAATGGAAGACACAAAGAATAGTTTTTTAGCTTTTTTTATAGATTGATGGAGACGGCGGAGGGCTTCTTTGTAGCAAATTTTTGCTGAGTCACAGTAGTTTGCCCGCCATAGTCGCTCTAGCCTTTTGCAGTTGCTTTTTTCAGCCATCAGCTCAGTAGAGAACCATGGGGCCGAGGGGGATTCTCTGCGTGATGTGGCGACTTTTGCAGGAGCAATAATATCCACTGTGTTTCCTATCCAGCGGTTCAGCGCCACCGCATCAGTGTTCACGTCTGTGGTCAGAGCTGGGGGGGTAACTGCAAGAGCAGGGCAAAGGGTGTCTGCTGATATATTATCCCATTTTCTTCGTATATATGAACGTCTCCCATTTGTCTGGTAATGGGGAGGGAGGGAAAAAGAGAAGGGAATTAAAAAGTGATCCGTCCAGAGCAATGGCTGCGGGGGTTTGGCTGTTGTGTCCAAGATATTGGAAAAAATCAAATCCAACATATGACCTGCCTTATGCGTCGGTCCCGAAATAATTTGAGTTAGATTTGCAGCTTCCAGCATTGTGATAAGTTGAGTGGCCAGGGGCAGTCCGGCCTATCTACGTGAACATTAAAATCGCCAACTACAATAAAATATGAGTGAGCTAGAGAGCTTTGGACAATAAAGTCCATAAGTTCACAAGTATTTGTTGGGGAACAATCCGGGGGTCTGTAGATGATCAGACCGGCTAAGGACAGTTGGGGATTGATTTGGAGGCAAAAATGTAGCCCCTCTATGCCAGGAATAGTGGTAGGTGTTGAGGACGCCAATGTGTATTTGTTCTTAAAGATAATAGCTACCCCTCCACCCCTTCTGTCCTTTTCTCTATTCGAGAAGCTCATTTTGAAGCCTGGCGGGACAGCCAGCGAAATGGAGGCCATATTTTCCTCAGTCAGCCAAGTTTCTGTAAGAAATAAGGCGTCCCACTCAGAGTCCACCAATAGCAGCCAGATATCATCAGCATGCCTAGGGAGGGATCTGCAGTTTAATAGGCCGGCCCTAATAATAGTATCAGAGTAATTAGCTAAAGGTTTGGTTTTTGATTTTAAATATGAAATTTTTGAAGATGGGCCATCACAAAGTGTCTTGCTACACATCGAGCATGACAACGGTAGAGCAGCATTGGCCAAGTCAGACCTAGTCGCCTGACACGATTTAGATGTGTTCAGTGCTAATAGTTCCGACCTGGACCGTACGATCCTCTTGGTAGCCCTACCCTAACCGGCAGCGTGGCTGGCGCTGGCCGCGGTCTGGTCGCGGACGGGCGCAGACGGGCTTGCCTTAGGCGCGCCTTCGGCGCGCAAACGGCGCTCCCGCTGCGCTTCCGAAGGAAGCACATATTTTATAGTTGCAGATGACGTAAATAGGGGGTGTGGCCTCCAGAAGGGGGCGTGGCCTCAATAAACCCCGGAATGGCGGCAGCGCTAAACTCCGCTGCACAGCCTCATGAAGAAGAGCTTAATGCCCTGAGCTAAAGTGCCAAGAGGGGGAGTGAGGAGGTAGGTAGTGAACAAGTAAATACGTGACTCTCAAATGCTTAAAAAGCAAATTAAAACACACTCCCAGCTTCCGCCTCAGGAGAACTAGAAAAGCATCCTTGGCAGGAGCCACTGATCCTGCAGCCATGGAGAGAATCTACAATGTTCATCTCAACACGTACATATAGAGTGAGAACTCACACCAATTCCCTGGCAGGAACCGTAACCTACGGAGCACCCAGGGTGCTTTTCACTTACCTATTTTTATTTTGTTCAGTCCTTAATTTTTTTTTGACTTATTTTAATAAACCATCCAAAACATTAGAAAAATATAAGGGTGTGATATAGAGGATGAAAGAGGTGTAGAAGGAACAAAAGCTTAAGCATGGGGGATATCATTTCATTATACATTAAACATGAGAGTCTAAATAATGGCTATTTAGGAAGACTACTGAAGTATGAACTGTTTTTGAATATTCCAAAAGGAGTAAGTTGGTGCATGTCCATAGTCGGGGCCACTAGAAATATGTAACTCTGTGACTTTGGAGTTTTCTACATAATGATGGATTTTGCCACATTTACCTCATAGTCCATTATATGCTGCATAATTTGCACATTTTACACAACAGAAAGTTTGTTTCCAGCTCAAACAGATGAAAAGTTACTAAAAAAATGCAGCGGTATAACTTGCTCTGCAGTGATAGGCCCTTCATCAAGTTTAATGGGTCACTTTTTTATCTGCTTATTGATGTATTTGGATGTTAACCGGTGCTCACCCACCTTCAGCCATATGGTGAATGGGTTGGCTGCAGAGCTTGACCTCCTGGCTGGTTCAGCACCCAATCTTCCATGGGAACCAACCCACACTGTGCATGGCTTTCCGCTGTGCACAGCAATGGTTGATGACAGGTCCTCTGCCCAACCATCTGCAGTTGTAAACCCTGCTATGCATGGTTTTTGAAAAGGTGAATTAGGGACTGGCCATAGGTTTTGGCTTCTGGCCAGACAGGCCCTGCAGCCAAGCATCTGTGAGCATCACCGTTCACTTCAGAAAAGTGCAGCCCAACCCTCCGCCAGTGCCAATGCCTGATGTGCAAAGCCAAAGACTGTGAGAAGCGGAGCTTCACTGAAGGACGTGACCTTGCAACAGGCCGCCAAACCCCACTACACATAAGCTTGGACCATAAAGGTTGCCCTTTGACCAATGTGTTTTTTTGGGGGTTTGCCGATCCTAGTACCACCAATCATGGGTGAGCTTCATCCCCAGGTAGTGCGAACCCAGGACTAGCTTCTCTGATTCATGCAGCGCCTTCACTGGATTTGCAGTTACAGACCCATGCCCATGAAATCTCAATTGAAGATGGATGGATCAGTGAAGCCTGTCTTAGGGTCATGGCACCGGGGCAATTTTAATAATGTTGATATTTACTACCATTTCAATTACATTTTCACAACAAGTTAACTTATATTTCACATCAGGCCATGTAGTTCAAAGGTTAATAGTTTTATCGGTAGAGTTTCTGAAGAATTGATATGTATGCGTACTATGAATGAGTTTATAATATAGGTGCTAGTCTTGTGAGTAGCTAATGGATATCTAGTTGGCACAACAGCAAGCTGTGTGTACTCTGTGAGGAGAAAATTAGGGAGTGTGCATGTGAAGTATCTGAATGGCGCACAAATCTGTATTTGATTGATGTGGAAGGGTAGGACGTGTGTACGACTCTTTATGAGAAGAACACATGCTGATGCGTATATGGACCATATTTTTCCACTATGTTGCATTTGGTAAGAAGTGTGCATGTGCCCATTAAAATAGAGGTTTGAAATACCATCCTATATTATAACCACCTTTCAACAAAATATGTAAACTGTATTTTCCTGATGAAGAGGTTGAATCACTGAAATGCATAGGAAGAATTCGAGAATGAGAATTTGTGGGAATGATTCATAAACAAAGACACATTATGATATGAACTTGCTTGAAGGATAAGAAGCCCATAGTGGGGCTGCATGTAACAGTGCACACAGTGACTAACATGTTTCCATGGTGTGGTTAAGTGTTTGATGACGGATCTATTGAAGGATGCAGAGAGGTCAAGCAGGGTCGAGAGGCAGGTGGTGCTGGTGAGGTGGGCATTGTCAACTGTGTGAAGAGTAGCAGTCTCCATGGTCCAGCATGGTCTGTTGTCAGATTGAAGAGTGAAGACTGTTTTCTCAATGGCTTTTTCTATGAATGTGGTGGGTGATGGGGCAGATGGTGAGACTGTTTTTATCCAGATTCTTGCTGCTTTAGCATGGGAGGACAAGACTAGTCATGTCTTAGGGGAATCTGGGAAGGTGTGTTGGCTGAGAGAGCAGGTGTCTTTGTGAGAAGCTGTCTAACGACATCTTTTCAGAGGGATTTGACAATAGATGATGGTAAGATATCATTTTTATGTGAGTTACTTGAGTGAGTTTGAGATGTTGGTTAGTTCAGCATGCAAGAGTCGCTTGAAGGACATCTACTTGAAGGTGGAGTGGTGGGGGATTAGAGGTGGAGTAGGTATTTGTTTTGTTTGGCCATGTGGAGTCTGGATTTGTTGATCTACTTTGAAAAAATGATTGATGGTGCAGCACTCATCCATTAACTGTGGGAGTGGTGGTGGAGGTAGAAATGGAATACTGCAATGCTTGACTGTCTTGAACAGTGAGTTGCTTCTGGTAGTCACTGTTGATCGCAGTCTTGTAGAAAGGGGTTTTTGTTTCATTAGATGAGACTATCTGAGGTCATAGGTTCATCCAGATTTATTTTCCATTTTATGTGGGCAGGCCTGTTCTCTGGGAATTCTTGGGTGTGCCAAGGCGCAGAGGGTTTAGATTTACAGACTCGTGTTGTCACGGTCCACCTGGTTTTTCAGTGTTTTGCACAAAGGGCGTGTTCTAGAAGGACAAGGTCTTGAGTTCTTCTTGAAGGGCATCCATGAGGAGGTCTATGAAGGAACAGACATTGAGATGTTCTCATTTTGGCTGACCTTGATCAAAAGGTGCACTTTTCCAAATATTCTAGTTAGAATATCAAATGTGCCTTCCCGGCTTGCGCAAAGTCCTCTGCTTCCCTGAGGGTGCATTCAAGGCAAGAAAGAGGACATTCCGACTCTTGAGCTTGTGTTTTTGCCAGTGCAATGCTGTTCATGTTCGACACAATCTAGTTTACATTGGATGGTAGAACGGACAGTCATGTCTTGCAGTGAAGCACAAGAATACCGTTTTGTTAACGCTGGCCTTTCTACCACCCAGAGAAAAAAAAGATTGTCTCAAACATACACGATATAGCACAATGCAGAAAACAAGAGTGTGAGGCCCTTGCGAATTTATAGTGACAAGCTTTCACAAAGTTTTTACATAACAATTTTTTGCCTTCGTTTTGGCATCTTGGCTCCTAATATTATGAGTTTCACCAATGGAAGATTATCTATGGATGGGGAAGGAGATTCTGAAGCATTTGCTGGCGGGAGTGAATATGCGTAATCTGGCTTGAAGGTGAAGGATGTCCCCAAACGTGTGCTCTACGGTGTGAATGGGACAGGGGTAAAAGCGCTGTTCAACAGACATAAGTTTCATACGGCCTTGTTTGACACACAGGGTAAGTGGCTTCTCAGCCAGCCTTGCTGAAGATGTAGGGTGCATGCAGTCTCCTAAAACTTGCAAAACACCTACACAGCATGTCATTAGAAGTTGAAAAGTGCCCTATTTGCAAATGTGGTACACTTGTTTAGCTATCTAATTAAAATGGGGGTACTTTCATTTCATGGTGCTGTTGCCTATTATCTGTCATACTCCAACCCTGGGTGCAGAGCAGCAAGCTGTGATTCTAGGATGGGGCAAGAAGCAGCACTTTAGCCTCAGCACACACACACACTCTTCTCTGAAGTAGATCCTCCAGGCATGCTGGGAGTAGCTGAGTCTTTCAGGTCAGATCAGCACACTTGTGGCAGCCTCCTTCCTCCTCTGGATCACAGAGAACAACATTAAGCGCGTCCCCGGGCCTAATTCTTACTTCGTACATGTGCAGAGAGCTTCCAAGAAATTAACCGATAATCATCGAGGAATCACCACCTGTGAGGCAAACCTGTGAGTTTGTGACAAGTCAACTCAGATGCAGAGCTACACTTGAAACGGGAGGGAACTGATTAAATCCAAGTGTGGCCTTCTTTGTGGAACGTCCAGTTCCATGGTGGTGATGCATCCCCCAACCCCTGGTGATAAGAGTCATTCCACAGCACCTGCAGTATTAGGGAAGTCATTATAACAGGTTGTTGCCGAAGCTGCACCCCTCCTATGGGAGATCGACAGAGGAGAAGGGCCCAGAGCACATCATCTCTGTTACATATAGAGCAAAGGGCCATTGGCCTTGCGCTGCAGTGTCTTTATAGCAGGTTACTGCCTGGTCTGGAGGAACTTGATCAGAGCAATGCATTGAATGCAAAGCTCTTCTGAAGCTTTTTTGATCCAACACAGCTGTGCAACTCCCTAAGCTACACTGGCCGATGCAAGGATGGAGGATGGGTGAGGGAGCTGGAGAGCCTCTCTAACTTGCAGGGGATAGAAGGAAGCAATGCCTTTAACAAGACTAAGAAATGTTCTCAATAGCAACATTCCATCGTGGGGAAAGCCACATACCCCATAGGCTCATGCACATAGACATGAAGGCAGCCATATCACATCCAGTGGGTGGAGGGTCCCAGTAGTTACAATGGCTTTTTCCCAGGGAGGGTTTATAAACTCTTGTATCCTGGATCCAAACCGTGAATACTGACAGCTGCATCATTGACCTGGTATGGTGGTCTGCAGAGTGCAATGATCAAACAAGCATTGGCATAGCCAATAGGTCTCACCTTTGGGCCCTTATAAGTTTTTAGCCATGCAGCACATTATACGTACTCACATGCCCCCCACTCCAACAACACATCATACCCTGGGACCAGTAGGGCCAATCTTATAAGGAGAAAAGTGACCAGACAAGGCATACTCTTGTTGGTTACAAATAACAGAACTGGAAGAAGCACATCATCAGACATGGGCCAACTCAAAATCTAAGCAGTCACCAGGAAGAAAGAAACTTTCTAATACTGTCAACAACCAAAGATGCTATTTGCCCTATTGGTGGTAGTGTGGTGCAGTGAGGGGCAAAGATGCTCCAAGGGTGGTTAAATAGCAATTGTAGTGTCAGCAGATGAAGGTTCTCAGGCTAATCCAGGCTATCATATCCCTACAGAAGGTAGCATTCTAAGCCCCAGCTGGTTTGCAGCTGAGTCCATACATGTATGCAGCACAGTATTGCGCTATCCTGGAGAATATATCATGCACAGCCTCAAAAGACAGCGTGGGTAAATCTGATGAACACACATGGCACTAGTGTGTGTGTGTGTTAGTGTGTAAATATTTAACATCTAGGGGGGTGGGATCGTGACCGGATTACAGGGCTGCTCTTCTCACTGAAGGAGGAAGTCGCCCTCATGGGAGCTAGTAACCAGTGACTCATTAATGGCTGTATTATCCTTCTCGGATTTCAGCATTAGTTCATCATGAGCGATGTACATAACACCCATATACATTTTTAGAACTCACTAAAAGTAAAAAGGAGACTGACTTCTCAATAATGGGCCCTACCTCCCCCAGCGCATTCACAAATCTTATTCAGGACAAACCAAAGAACCCACCTTTTTGGGCAGCCAAGTCTCGACATGGAGAACTCCATAACAAGCTATGTATAAAGACACACTTTGTAGTAGCTGACGAGAAGCAAGGCTGGCAGTAACTGCACCTCTTTTACTGCCAGCCTTGCTTCTCATAAGCAAGGACTATAAGTACAAAGTACGTGTTCAAGCACCACTTGTAGGTTTTCAAAACATATAAATAAAAGGCATTGTCATTTACAAAGCCAATAGCTCAAACTCTCGCAAATGCGAGACCTATTGCATTGCAAATGCTTTTTTTATTGCATATAAACATTTAGATTGCATGTTCGTCCATTTGTCTCAAATTTTGTTTTGTACTTCTTGGTAACATGGTATTGGAAGTTCTGCTTTCCCCACCCATATACAGATGTGCGTGCACCAAAAAGGAAACAAAAAGAATGAGGGAAATATGTGCCTATGACACAGGCCAATCTTGAGGTCCGGTACTTGAACCAGTCAGTTGGATTTTTAACCAAGCACACTTTGCACGTGGGGGCATCTATCTGCTAATTACAAGGTAACCAACAAAAAAAAGAATCAAATGTTATGGTGCAAGTCTTCTGACAAAAAAGACAAAACTGACTGGCGTCTCACAGGTGACATGGTCTATGAGCATTGTGTTTGTTCGGTTTTGCAATGCTGATGAAAATCGTATGTAGCACCAAGTATGCTTCCATATGCACAAAGGTGGTTCATAAACTGACACTTTAAAATGCATCACAAGCTCTTACACAGACATCACCTGCAAAAGTAATTCGAGTGTGGGTAAAAGTATCGCAGTACTGGTACCTAAGCACATCAGTGAAGTAAGTTATTCGATACTGTGGCTCGATTTTATAGATGGGTAAACAAACACTACAAGCATGCGAAAAACAACAAAACGTCACAGAAATGATAGTATAAAAACGTTGTAAAAATAGTTCACTGTGGCGCTTCATTTTAGCATTCTACAACATTTACCTATTCCGTACTTCTCCAGACTCCCTTACGCAGCTTGAAGGTCAGCATGGGTTATATTTAGAACAAGCATTTACAATGCAATGGTTTTGCCTTTGTTAAAGTTAGAGCTATTGCCATTGCTCTTGACATTATTTTTATTTATGTTTTTTTAACATAAATAAATGGCATTGTCATTTACAATGCCACTAGCTTTATCTATCGCAAATGACACACACAAACACACACAGAGCCGCCCCACACACACCCCCACACAGAGCCCCGCACACACAGCCCCCCACACACACAGCCACACAGAGCCCCCCACACACACAGCCACACAGAGCCCTCCACACACACAGCCACACAAAGCTTCCTACACACACAGCCACACAGAGCCCTCCACACACACCAACACAGCACAAGCAGGCAACAGGGGCAGACGGAGGCACAAGCAGGCAACAGGGGCAGCCGGAGGCACAAGCAGGCAACAGGGGCACACAGAGGCACAAGCAGGCAACAGGGGCCCACAGAGGCACAAGCAGGCAACAGGGGCCCACAGAGGCACAAGCAGGCAACAGGGGCCCACAGAGGCACAAGCAGGCAACAGGGGCCCACAGAGGCACAAGCAGGCAACAGGGGCCCACAGAGGCACAAGCGGGCAACAGGGGCACACAGAGGCACAAGCGGGCAACAGGGGCACAAGGAGGCACAAGCGGGCAACAGGGGCACAAGCAGGCAACAGGGGCACGAAAACGGAGGCACAAGCAGGCAACAGGGGCAGGTGGAGAAAACACAATTTTCAACAGCCCACTTGGCTCTGCAACAGTTGCCTTTGAAAAGCAATACGGCGTAATGGGCATGATCAAATCCCGTCCCCTGCATTAAAAACAAGCATTAGAAATGCAATAGGTCTCGCAGCATTAGAGTTAGTGCTTTTAGAATTGTTTATGGGTTTTTTTGTAAATCTTTAGCATGAGGTTGAGGGTGAGTGAGGGTGAGGGGTTGAGGGTGAGTGAGGGTGAGGCTGAGGGGTTGAGGGGGTGAGGGGTTGAGGGTGAGTGAGGGTGAGGGGTTGAGGGTGGGTGAGGGGTTGAGTGTGAGGGGTTGAGGGTGAGGGTGAGTGAGGGTGGGTGAGGGTGAGTGAGGGTGGGTGAGGGTGAGTGAGGGTGGGTGAGTGTGAGTGAGGGTGAGTGGGGGTGAGTGTGGGTGAGTGGGGGTGAGTGTGGGTGAGTGGGGGTGAGGGTGAGGGATTGAGGGTGAGGGGTTGAGGGTGAGGGGTTGAGGGTGAGTGAGGGTGAGGGGTTGAGGGTGAGTGAGGGTGAGGGAGGGGTTGAGGTTGAGGGGTTGAGGGTGAGTGGGGGTGAGTGAGGGTGAGGGGTTGAGGGTGAGTGAGGGTGAAGGTGAGTGAGGGTGAGTGAGGGTGGGTGAGTGTGAGTGAGGGTGAGGGTGGGTGAGTGTGAGTGAGTGTGAGTGAGTGTGAGTGAGGGATTGAGGGTGAGGCGTTGAGGGTGAGGGGGTGAGGGGTTGAGGGTGAGGGGTTGAGGGTGAGGGGTTGAGGGTGAGGGGTTGAGGGTGAGGGGTTGAGGGTGAGGGGTTGAGGGTGAGGGGTTGAGGGTGAGGTGTTGAGGGTGAGGGGTTGTACCTGCGCCCACTTGCCCGGGTGTACCCGTACCGTGTTAGCTACTTTCACCCTGGCACTGGGGCATCCTTGTCTGTAGCACCCCCTTTTCTAGGATCTTTCACTTCCTGAAGCGAGTACCGTCAGGGTTTTTCCGCCAAACAGGAACTAGCTGACTTAGCTTTCACTAATATGCATTGCCCTCTGCCTGGTCCAAGCCCTTTGCAGCAAGAATATTAACCATCTGTCACTTGTGACTGTAGCGTTGCGGGTGTCGGGAAAATATATGAACTCTGCACGAATCCCACCCTTCACTGCTTTTGATGTAACTTCGGAGACTAGTGGTTTTATATAGATCTTTGGAGCGCTTTGCATGAGCCCAGTTACATTATTCATTTTTTGAATCACAGGATGTTGAGCCGAGGCCGGGCTCGAACCTGCTTCCCTGAGCTCCAAAGTCGGCAACTCTAGCTGTTATGTCACAGTCTCCCCCACACTCCTCTGGGCCTCGTCAGACGCATCACCATGGTCGCGCTGAAAAGTGGCTCTCCATGCTCATAAATGGTTTTACACGTGTGGAGTTGAGGAAGCCAGGCATTTTTCTTTATACCTCCATTTTTCGTATTTTTTATGCGGTCGGGCCTGACCCCCCGACATCCCTTAGCGAGCTATCTCACTTATCCTTTTATGAGAACGCAGCTTGGCCTATTCACCTAGTTGCCCGGGTGGTGGCTACCATAGGCATACCTTCCTATCTTGATGAAAGAACGTTGCGCTAGTCCTACCAGGATTTGCTGGTTAATGTAGTAATTAACACGCTCGTGATTTCCCAACCTTACTTCTGTCCTGAAGGTACTTCCGAAATGACAGGGAACCAAGAACCCCTGTACATGGGTAGCTGTCTTAACTGGCGTTATAAAAACGCTCCCTGCAACCCCAACTGTCTCTGTTATATAGCGCGACTCGCCCCGGGGGTATTGGAGCGCTTTACCTGGGCACCGTAATGACCTTACGCCTTCAGGCGCGGGGAGATTAAGTGCTTAGCCCAGAATCACCTAATGACTTTCATTCTGAAAGCATCTAGGTTCTTGCCTGTCGCCTCATGGGCTTTTATAACATGTTTCATTTTCACTGTCTTATTGCCGTAAAATGCATGCCCAGGCATACTGGGGACACTCTCCCGCTCTGGACCTGCTTAGGGCAAGCCCCCACCCCGCGTCTCCCAGTGTAATGGCCGTCTGGGCGGCAGGCACAAGTGCTCCTCTGCTCAAGTTCCCGAAAAACTTTCACTTCCAGCCCTGCATTTTATCGCACACAAAGAGGTCGGGGGAAGGCCAGCAGACAAATATATCCTGAGCTGGAAAACTATCCGCCACTAATCTGGTTGTCCTACAGCAAACTAAGACTCTATACAGCTGACCCTCGACCACCGAATCAGATTGCCCTGCTGCCGGTATGCTGTCGCTAATCTTGTAATTGCGCAGTTCTCAGCTTGCATTCTGAAGGTTTTGGCTTCTTCTCTGAGCCAAACTGGATTCTTGTGCGCAGCTGGGCCAGCACGCAAGGGCTCGGTATCTGTGTCTATTCAGCCGATGCAGCATGGGGGTGTGGTGCGAGGAGTGTTTCTCAAAACACAAGCACGTTTGAGGCGATGGTAGCGCCAGTTTCTAATCCTCATTTCCTGCATGGAAGCGCCCGGGGCATGTATCGTGTAGCATAGTCCTCCGTCTATTGTTAACTACTTTATTTACGCTATTTCCCTGGTGTCTCTTTGCTGAGATCCCATGTTGGCACGAGTGTCTGATGTAAAAGCAGCGCGGAACTGCTCTAAGGCTCTACCCTGACCTCCCCGCCAGGGTCGGCAGCCGCAGCGTGAGATAACCCGACCGGCCTGTGCCAACGGCTACTCTTGCCATTTTTTTTTTTTTTTTTTTTTTTTTACTCGCGCCCTTAGGTGGCCCGCCGCCATACTGCGATGTGAGAAACCCTGCCTGAGGTAACATTGCAAACATGTCCTTCTGCGGGTGCGCCGCCATAAGTGCTGCAACATCGATCTCTAGCCTATCGAGGCTGCTAGGTATCGGGCGCATTTTACCTCCCTATTTCCCTGTACCTTGCCTTGCCTTGTCTCTTACCTCCTTTGATGGCTGTGGGGGCACTGTCGCCCACCCCGGCCTATGTCCTCTCGGGGGCACCACCGCCCGCGCCGACCGCCGCCTGGTACCGACCTGGCTGCTGTGCCTTAGTTGTCCCAGCTGCTTGTGCCACAATCTGCCAGCTGCCCTGGATCGCTTCTTTGTGAGCACCGCCGTTCTGGCCTAAGGTGCATTCGGGTCGCCGTTCTGGCACCCTGCTCCGCCTCGGTCGCCTTCCGACAGCTGGTGGTTGATCACGAACTCCTGCACCCCGGTTTCCGCGAGGTGCCGCCTAGCTCTGTTGTCGTCCTGCTGCTTGCTCTGTCCTGCGAGTCGGAGGGGGTACCTTCGCTTCTGGCTCTTGCTCGGTCGGTTCCTGCGAGTCCCTTCCTCCTTGGAGGCTGCCTGGCGAGGCTGCTGGGCCGTGGGGGGACTCGAAATCCGTCGGGTCGTTGCTCCTGGATGAACCCACCCCCGGGGTGCATGGTGCTGCAGAGGAGGCTCCCGCTCGCAGCTGGGCAGCCCAGACAGAGCGGCAGGTTGGAGAGGCACTTCTCCGCTCTCCCCGCGGGCGCCGCCATAGTGCTTTCCGTCTTCCTCTCCTTCTTCCCCGGGCTGCGGGGGCGGGCACTTCCGGCCGGCCGCGCTAGGATTGGCCGGCCGGCCAGTCACGGGGCGGGAAACGGGAAGAAGAGACGCAGTAGTGCCGGCAATGCCGGACCAGACACGGGGGCGTTCCCGGCGTCCCGTGACGTCGGCAAAAGCCAAAGAATGTCGGGAACGCCCCCGTGTCTGGTCCGGCATTGACGGACAGGCCCCTCGTCCAATGGCAAGGCTCCGTTTACGGAGCCAGCCAATCAAGGACGAGGGCCGAACCAAGCCACCCTACAGTTAACATCAGGTTTTCGCCTGCGCCGAAAAGATGCGCAGAGCGCATCTTCGGCGAGGCAAAACCTAAAAATTAAAGAACAGACAGAGAGGCTGCATTTTCACAGTTTCATAAAAACAGACCTGTGGAGATTATGAGTTTAGATCTTTATTAACATTAACTGGTTTGAAACAAGCGGCGGGCCGCTAAACTATGCCAAGGTTTAAACCAAGTGCGTTCATTTATTATGATCAATAGAGGCATAGAAGGCCATTTTTCGTCCACAGCTTAAGAAAAACACACCTTTCCTACAAATATGGCTTAGCTCTTCTGGCATTTGCGTGCAGGCAGCAGACAGGAAACCACAAAAGGAGAAAGTGGGAGAGAGAGGAAGAGTGCAGGGTGAGGAGCCAGTGAAGGGAGATAGATTGGAGCGATAAGAAACAGTGATAAATAAAAAAAAGAGTCGGGAAAGAGAGATAAGAAACAGTAGAGAGGCATATTAAAGTATGCTATAGCATTTGTTTTAGGACGATAATGCAGTCCCGTGATGTTGAAATGCACACTGACTGCACGTAGGGCCCTGATACAGTGGGGGAGTTGGCTCTTCAGCTACGCTAGATGATGAAGCTCAATTGGAGGAGGGGTGGAAGGGGTTGCCTTTCGTCAACTTAATACTACTTTTTGCAGGCGCCGCTCTGAGGTTTGTCCACCTACTAAAATAAAGTGGAGTGTACTGGGGCGAACAGCATTTCGTGAGAATTTAAAAATATCTTGCTCGGTGCTTTGGGCAGGCACTGGTCGGGGTGTAGGCGCAGTGCTGGTTTTCTGTAGAAGAGTGGTTTGCTGCTGAATTGTGTGGTGGGGGAGCAGGGGGAGAGTTTGGATTGGGAGAGCTGAGGGGGCAGTAGCCTCGCACGCCTCTCATGTCTGCTGCCCAGGCAATAACAAGCATTGGAAATGCAATAGGTCTCGCAGCATTAGAGTTAGTGCTTTTAGAATTGTTTATGGGTTTTTTTTGTAAATCTTTAGCATTTTTGTTTCCTGTAGCCAATGCTAAAGAATTACAAATAAAAAAAGCCATAAACAAATCTAAAAGCTCTAACTCAAATGCTCCGAGACCTATTGCACTGTGTGAGGGTGAGGGGTTGAGGGTGAGTGAGGGTGAGTGAGGGTGAGTGAGAGTGAGGGTGAGTGAGGGTGAGGGTGGGTGAGGGTGAGTGAGAGTGAGGGTGAGTGAGAGTGAGGGTGAGTGAGAGTGAGGGTGAGTGAGTGAGGGTGAGTTAGGATGAGGGGTTGAGGGTGGGTGAGGGTGAGGGGTTGAGGGTGAGTGAGGGTGAGGGGTTGAGAGTGAGGGTGAGTGAGGGTGGGTGAGTGAGGGTGAGGGGTTGAGGTTGAGGTGTTGAGGGTGAGTGAGGGTGAGGGCGAGTGAGGTGTTGAGGGTGAGTGAGGGTGAGGGCGAGTGAGGGTGAGGGCGAGTGAGGTGTTGAGGGTGAGTGAGGGTGAGGGTGAGGGGTTGAGGGTGAGGGTAGGTGAGGGGTTGAGGGTGAGTGAGGGTGATGCTGAGGGTGAGTGAGAGTGAGGGTGAGTGAGGGTGAGTGAGGGGTTGAGGGTGAAGGGTAAGGGTGAGTGAGGGTGAGGGGTTGAGGGTGAGGGGTTGAGGGTGAGTGAGGGTGAGGCGTTGAGGGTGAGTGAGGGTGGGCGAGGGTGAGTGAGGGTGAGTGTGAGTGAGGGTGAGTGTGAGTGTGAGTGAGTGAGGGTGAGTGTGGGTGAGGGTGAGTGTGGGTGAGGGTGAGTGTGGGTGAGGGTGAGTGTGGGTGAGGGTGAGTGAGGGTGAGTGTGGGTGAGGGTGAGTGAGGGTGAGTAGGAATAAACCCTGGGTGGGAACGATTACCATAGAAAGTGACAGCGGTTTAGACTATTTTTCAAGCATTGCTCCTATCATTTTTGCGTTTCCTAGCTATGTGTCCAAGAAATCTATAGCTAATGACATTCCATTAACTTAGTAACCGAATGCCCTGTAGCTGTGGTGTCACACCAAAGGAGACTGCACAGCAACATGAAGAGAATCCTGCAATGTCCTAATTATGGCCTCAACATGCACTCTTCTTTCGCAACAAACACATGTATAATACCCCCTTAACAGGTGAAGCTGAAAATGCATTAGAAATAATTTTATGCAAATAGGCTTGAATGTAAACCGAGCCAGAGTCCACCTCTAACCTTCATGGAAAGAGTCCACCACTCATGGGATTAAAAGAGCTCACGACAATCACCACAGAGCCATGGGCAGACCTAGAGGAAGCGATGAAATCCGGAACTCAGCTCCACACAAAGACACTCTTCAGTGTGTTGTTGGCACAGGGCCGGCAAAACACTTTGGACTGATTCAAAGAGGGGCAATGCTGCTTAAGCGCTGGCATGTGATTCAAAATAACTACGCTCTCCCTGTCTCCATACCCCCACTGTAAACACACATCTGCAGCAGTACACACAATGTGAACGAAGAGGGTGCTGGGAGAGAGGAGGAAGCCAGCCATCTTTGGTGCAAGAATCTACAAATCCGCTACACCATTAGCAAATCGAGTTTTGTTTCCAAATCGCTGCTAGGCAGTGCCGATTCTAGCCTGGCGGGGACAGGCTGATGTAATCCAATACAGATTAAAATATACATACATGCAGACCTCCTCGATGATGAGCTCGTGAAACAGAGTGAGGGGGCGGAGCGGGGGTGTGGGAGGAGTGCGGGAACAGACGCTGTCTCCATCCCCCCACTGTAAACACACATCTGCAGCAGTACACACAATGTGAATGAAGAGGGTGCTGGGAGAGAGGAGGAAGCCAGCCATCTTTGGTGCAAGAATCTACAAAGCCGCTACACCATTAGCAAATCGAGTTTTGTTTCCAAATCGCTGCTAGGCAGTGCCGATTCTAGCCTTCACGGTTGGTTGGATTCGGCTCCTAATGATAGTAAACACGGGGCACATGGTCAATAAAGACACGGTTCGAGAATGTTATCAGATTTCGGTCACACTCTGTTACACTGTAGTTGAACTTGCCCGAGTCTATGGGTTGATTTTCCAACATTTGTCCCTCGCCTCATCATTCCGGCATCACAGGAATGCGGAAGAGGGCGTTGCTACTCGAACACGATTACTTATAGGGTCAAAAACTGTACGAGGTCGCTGATCTCTACGCTTTGCATTTCGGTACTTGTAGTGTTGTCAAATGCAGTTTGTGCAATTTAACACCTAAGGGGTACATGTGAAAGTAAAATGCAGATCGGAATATCACTGGAAAGTTGGCGTGACCTGTCTAACGATATTAATGGATCATTCTGAGTCTTAAGGGGCTGCTAATATCTGTGCTATAGATGTGGGTACTTCTAGTTAAATAAAAAACAAGACGGAGAGAGGGGAGGGGGGAGGAGAAATGCGACACGGCGGGAAGGGGAGGGGCGGAGCGGGTAAAATAAACAAGACGGAGGGAAGAGAGGGGAGAGGGGAGGAGAAATGCGACACGGCGGGAAGGGGAGGGGGCGGAGCGGGACTTCCCTCGTGTATGTAGTCTTATGCGCTCTACGGCATTCAAGTGATGCAGTGAGTTTTTGGTATGCAAACCTAGTGGAAATAACATAGGCCCACATTATTTGAGTACCAAGAAACTTAGACTGTGGCCAAGTTTTTACGTTTAGTTAAAGTGATTGGCAATGGAATCTTACTTGTAGCACATAGATAGTCAGTGGGATGCCATTCAATTTGTGAGGACTGGGGAGGATTGCCTCATTGGGCTGATGTGATCATAAACTGTTGAAAAACGGAGTGACTCATTAGTGTGTTGGGCCGATTTTAAGAAACGTGAAGTTAAACTACTGCTCGTAAAAAATAAAATCGCATAACTTACTTATTTTAGGAATGCAGCGTCAGCGTGTTTGGGGGACGTTTTGTTATTCACGGTTGGTTGGATTCGGCTCCTAATGATAGTAAACACGGGGCACATGGTCAATAAAAACACGGTATGCGACACGGCGGGAAGGGGAGGGGGCGGAGCGGGTAAACAAAGACGGACGTCATTGGGCTGATGTGATCATAAACTGTTGAAAAACGGAGTGACTCATTAGTGTGTTGGGCCGATTATAAGAAACGTGAAGTTAAACTACTGCTCGTAAAAAATAAAATCGCATAACTTACTTATTTTAGGAATGCAGCGTCAGCGTGTTTGGGGGACGTTTTGTTATTCACGGTTGATGCAGACCTCCTCGATGATGAGCTCGTGAAACAGAGTGAGGGGGCGGAGCGGGGGTGTGGGAGGAGTGCGGGAACAGACGGGAGGGGAGGAGAGTAGGAGGAGGAGTAGGGGAGGCACGGCCTAGCGGCCGTGCAATCAAGAAGTGAGGGGGCGGGAGAGTAGGCAAGGCAGGCGGCTGGGGGCATGTGCACGCGCTTTTAAGCTCAATGCGCATGCGCATTGAGCTTAAAAGTCACGGGCACTGCAAGGAATCGCCACGATTCCTTGCAAGTTGGATAAAGAGTGGATAAGCCCCCTTAGTCTCGCTTGCTCGATGCGCATGCGCATCGACAGGCGAGACCTAAAAACCAAAACTCAGGAAGCGCATATATTAAAATTAAACTCGGCAAGCGCATGCGCCGATTAAGCACCAGTAGCGGCCTGTGGTGGGAGTGCTGCCGGGCGCTGATGTGGGGAGGGGGAGGGGCAGGGTGGAGGGTAGTAAACTACAAATTACGGGCGATTAGAGGCAAGTAAACATCGTTTAACAAGACTTCTTCAGACAATGCTTCTTCTATTCTCTTACGTATCAGCACTCGTTATTATGGGAGTCGAAATAAAGTTGGGAAGCTTCTGGCAAACTATTTGAAAACACGCAAGGAACGGACTCTGATTGACTCTATTTACCCTCCTGATGGTTCTTTACTACACAAAGATCAAGATATTCTTGACGCGTTTAAATTGTTCTATATGGATCTTTATACTCCGGAGTCCCCTCCCTCTACTTCCCTTGTTCAATCCTATCTGGACAATATACCATCACCTTCTACCTCGCATCTTAATCTCCCAGCTCTTGAGACAGACTTATCTTTAACCGAATTGTCCTCTGCTCTAAGACTTTTAAAGAAAGGGAAAACTCCTGGGCCTGACGGATTCTCTGTTGAATTGTATTTACATTTTCCCACATTATTACTCCCCAAACTTTTAAATCTATTTCATTCCACTTATCTTGCTGGGAAAACGGAAGGTACCTTTCAGGAAGCCACCATATGCCTAATTCACAAGGAAGGACTGGATCCCATGTATTGTAAAAATTATCGAACGATCTCTTTGGTTAATATAGATTATAAGCTTTTCTAGACCCTCTTATGCCACACTTGGTCGGTAAAGAGCAGTGTGGCTTTATTAAAGGTAGACTGAATTCGGATAATTCACGCCTTTTTCTTAATATTTTAAATAATGTTCCCTCTCTTTCCGCTTCTCTAGCGGCTATTTCTGTAGATGCCGAAAAGGCATTTGATAGAGTAGATTGGTCTTTCTTATTTGCGGCTCTCAAATGGCACGGTTTTGGCCCTAAACTAATCTCGCTTATTTCCCTATTACACTTAGCCCCTAGAGCGTCGGTATCAGTCAACGGTTCCATTTCCTCCTCTTTTCCACTTCGACGTGGAGTTGGTCAGGTACCTCTTTCCCCTCTGCTTTTTGTTCTTACTCTTGAACCTTTCTTATCTTCCATTCGCAACAATACTTCTATTTCTGGTTTTCCCTATGGTGATCATCATTTAAAACTTTCTGCTTATGCAGATGATATTCTTCTTTTTATTTCTGATCCGGAAACTTCTATTTGCTCACTCCTGCGTGAATTCACTTCTTTTTCCCTTGTTTCTGGGTATAAAATTAACTCGGATAAGACAGAAATACTCCCTCTTACCAACACGTGTCTTCCACATTCGTTTTCTTCTACTGGTTTCGCGTGGCGTAGTTCCAAGATCAAATATTTAGGTATGTGGTTTTCTAACTCCATTGCTTCTACCATTAAAATAAATATGTCTGGGATTCTATCTCGAATTGACAAATTACTCTCCTCTTGGAATACTCTCTTTCTCTCCTGGTGGGGCCATTTAGACTCAATCAAAATGATGATTACCCCTATTTTAATCTATGCCTTCTCTATGCTTCCTGTTCATATCCCTACTTGCTTTTTTTAAAGATTGATTCCTGTTTATCCAAATTCCTTTGGAAGGGTAAAATATCTAGAATATCCTTGTCCACACTTCGTAAAGCAAAACCTAACGGAGGTGTTAATTTCCCTGATTTCCGTCTTTATCACAAATCCTTTACCCTTCGCCAAGCCTCAAAATGGCTTCTCTCAGAAGCTTCCCCATTCACTCCCCTTTGGCTATCCATTGAACGTGATCTTTCTTTACCTTTCTCTTTTAAGCAGGTTCTCACCTTTTGTGCAAAATCCTGTCACACCTCTCCTTCCTTGTTTAAGCATACAATTTCTTCATTAAAACCTATTATTTCTCCAAAACCTATGTCCAGAGAACTCTTTTTTGGAGTTGTCTATTTGGTACAACTCCCTTATTACTGTAAACAATAGGCCTATTTTTTGGAAGACATGGCGACGGAAAGGTATAATTTGGGTTAAGCATCTCTTTGATGGTACATCTCCTTACTCCTTTCCCCACTTCCAATCAATTTTTTCAATGTCCTCGCTCATTTTTATCGGAATTCTCTATTCTAATGATGGTAATTCTAGATATTTTGTATTCTCTTCCGTCCCCCTCTCCCCCTGTTCCTCCAAATCCTCTTCTACATATTCTGCTTTTGCTTCCTAAAGCTTCTCTTATCTATAAGTACTTCTCGGCTCCCAATCCAGAGCGTATTAAGACTAAATTGGAACTCTTATAGGAATCTGATCTGGGATGTGAGTGGAATATCTCCTTTTGGGATCAACTTTGGTCCCAAAAGGAGCTTTGTACAAGCTTAGTAGTCCCTCCTCAGTACCTCCCACTCTTCTGTTGTTACCTCCCATGAGGACTGGCCCTTTGAAATGTGTTGTTACTCCATAGCTATTTACAGTCTGTCAGCACTATTTTCCTAAATGACTTTGTCTTACCTGCTGTTGCAGGCAGATTTTCACTTCCTAGCTAACACATACAGCATTTGTTTCCTGCTCATCTTGAGAGACGTTTTGAAAGGTGTCTGATCCATGCACTTCCCCCTCCGTCTTTGTTTCCTGCTCATCAGACTCCTGCGTTTGACCAGTGAACATTTTCACCCGGACCTGTAACTGTGCAGGTTCAACTATTGCATGATTATATTTGCTACATTTTTTTAATGCCATCCTCATTATTTATAGATCCTACACTGCGGTTCGAACCCGGGTCCCCAGGCGCAAAGTCTGCAGCTCCATTTACTATCCCACATCATTCTTGTTTCAAGTGAGGCCACCTGTTCCAAGCACGTTCCCCTCAGCCGCGGTCTGTGCAGGTAACATAGGTGGGGCGGTGGGTTCCGGTAAGGGGGGATTTGAGGGATGATGCTGAGGGAAAATTAAATAATTAATTTTCATTCTGCATCGTCCCTCGAAATCCCCCCTTAGCTGGCCCCACCGCTGTAACCTGCACGGATGGTGGTTGTTCCCCCTCCTGCCTTTGTTTACTGCTTAGCAGAGTGTTTGGAGGGTGCCAGGTCTGTTCTGAGCACTACTCCTGCCACACAAAATTGTTTTCTTTTGAGCAGCAACTGGAAGCTAATGCTGGCTCTACCGAATTGATAAGCGTACCAGGTACCCGCGCTGCCTTCTGTGCAGCAAAGACATGACAGATGTACAGAAGCAAGATACAGCCTGGCAAGGGACTGTTTTGAGTTCGAGGGAAGCTTCTGTGATAACCCTGTCCTAGTAGGAGATCGAGTCGGGGAGATGTCTTCGGTTCAGCCACACGCCATGTCTGCTCGTTGACCTGTTCTTCTGCCGTTTTTAGCAGCGTTTAGGTATGTGTGTACACGGCTTGTGTACACATCCCAGTATTTGGGCACTCCCTCTGGTTCATCAAATGTGAATAGACTCCATTGAATTTTCAAAATTTCTTTTATTTGAGTATGTTGTCGTTAGCCTTTCATCAGTAGATTAATTTCATCAACTTTATATGGCTTTATCATGAATCATCGTCGCTCCAATGCATTTCGGGCCGATAGCCCTTTTTCAAGGAGCTCTGAAAACAAGACGATCTGCGTTTGCATCAAGTTGCATAGAAATATAACAATGTTCAATGTGTGGGTCAGAAAACACCCATTTCCCAGTGATAGTGATAAGAATAAATGGAACACAGGCAGTGCATGTGTGATGGGTGCAGTAAAAAACGGGGGCGGAAAGACGGGGTAAAATGCCAGGTCGGTTGATCGTGCTGGTGAATTAAGGGCGCACCCAGGGAAAGTGAATCTTTAAATTAATTGCAGCACGAGGGGTGAGAAAAACAAAGGAAAACGCTCACGCGTGTATTCAGCTGTCATGAGGTGCTGAAAAGAACAAAGTGAAAAAATCAGCGTTTGAGATAGCATAAAAATGCGGCGAGTATTAGCGTTGCTAAGGTCGGCTGGCAGAGGCTAAACTATGCGCTTACGGGGACGGGATTCAGTGGAGGGAGCGTCGAGGTCTCCGTATCTGCTAACCACTAGGCAAAGCTGCCGGGTTGGTGTATAAATGACGCGCAATGGAAGCTCAGTAAATATAAACAAAGGACTCAGATTGACGGTGTCTGGAGGTGAAGATCAAAGAAGGACAAATATAAGGCAAAAAAGGAAGGGCCATCTTGGAACGGGCATAGTGGAGACGTGGTGAAGGGGGTCAATATGAGCATGTGTGAAATGAGGGAAGATGCAAAGGGTGATGTGTTGAGATGAACGTGGTGATGAATCAACATAATAGATAGTATCATAAAAAAGATGGGGAAATGTAAAAGTATAAACATGGCAAATAAACATAGGAAATAAATGACATTACTATGAATGCGCACAAGAGGTATGTGTCCTTAGGTACCCCACCGGGTATTTATAAAAAGCAGCTAAGTTCAATACGGTCATTAAGACCAAATGGTTTATAAGATTGTAAACGATAAATCCATGCGGTTTCTCTTTGTAGAAGGAACTTGTTATTGTCCCTTCCTTCTTTCTTCTCAACAGTCTCCAGGACCATGAATTTCAACTGTGCCACGGTGTGATTATTTTCCATGAAATGTGTGGCCACACTGGATTTTGTTTGTTTAGTCCTGATATTGGATTTGTGCTCATTCAACCTGACTTTTATTTTTCTCTCTGTTTTTCCTACGTAGATTTTTCCACAAGGACATTTGAGCAGGTATATAAGGTTAGATGAATCACACGTTGCGTTAACTTTCACTTTAATTTCTGTACCTCTCATAGGATGATTGATTTTGTTACCAGTGATGATATTGTTGCAATTATTGCAGTTAAGGCACGGTTTTGTGCCTTTGTGTGTGATTGGACTCGGTGATTCTCTGGATAGGATCTCCTTGAGATTATTGGCTCTAGTATAAGCAAATATCGGAGGATTCTTGAACATGTCTTTAAAATCAGGTTCAGATGCTAAGATTCTCCAATGTCCTAGAATGATTTTTTTGTATCTCCCACTTAATGTGGAATATTTAGAGACAACTACCATCCTGTTCTCTTCACTCTTAGTTGTCTTTTTTAAGGCCGTTTCTCGTTGGATTAAAGAGACTTTTTTCATGGCTTCATTAGTTGTTTCTGGCGGATATCCTCTTTCAATGAATCTTAGGTTCATTTCATCTATCCTTTGTATGTAGGTTTCTGGATTGGATACTATGCGCTTTACTCGCAACATTTGGCTGAAAGGGAGGTGGCGTTTAAGTGAATGCTGATGGAAGCTTGCAAAGTGCAACGTATTGTTACGGTCAGTGGGTTTCCTGTAAAGGTCCGTTACTAGGCCAGTGTCAGATCTGGTGATGGAAAGGATAGATGAAATGAACCTAAGATTCATTGAAAGAGGATATCCGCCAGAAACAACTAATGAAGCCATGAAAAAAGTCTCTTTAATCCAACGAGAAAAGGCCTTAAAAAAGACAACTAAGAGTGAAGAGAACAGGATGGTAGTTGTCTCTAAATATTCCACATTAAGTGGGAGATACAAAAAAATCATTCTAGGACATTGGAGAATCTTAGCATCTGAACCTGATTTTAAAGACATGTTCAAGAATCCTCCGATATTTGCTTATACTAGAGCCAATAATCTCAAGGAGATACTATCCAGAGAATCACCGAGTCCAATCACACACAAAGGCACAAAACCGTGCCTTAACTGCAATAATTGCAACAATATCATCACTGGTAACAAAATCAATCATCCTATGAGAGGTACAGAAATTAAAGTGAAAGTTAACGCAACGTGTGATTCATCTAACCTTATATACCTGCTCAAATGTCCTTGTGGAAAAATCTACGTAGGAAAAACAGAGAGAAAAATAAAAGTCAGGTTGAATGAGCACAAATCCAATATCAGGACTAAACAAACAAAATCCAGTGTGGCCACACATTTCATGGAAAATAATCACACCGTGGCACAGTTGAAATTCATGGTCCTGGAGACTGTTGAGAAGAAAGAAGGAAGGGACAATAACAAGTTCCTTCTACAAAGAGAAACCGCATGGATTTATCGTTTACAATCTTATAAACCATTTGGTCTTAATGACCGTATTGAACTTAGCTGCTTTTTATAAATACCCGGTGGGGTACCTAAGGACACATACCTCTTGTGCGCATTCATAGTAATGTCATTTATTTCCTATGTTTATTTGCCATGTTTATACTTTTACATTTCCCCATCTTTTTTATGATACTATCTATTATGTTGATTCATCACCACGTTCATCTCAACACATCACCCTTTGCATCTTCCCTCATTTCACACATGCTCATATTGACCCCCTTCACCACGTCTCCACTATGCCCGTTCCAAGATGGCCCTTCCTTTTTTGCCTTATATTTGTCCTTCTTTGATCTTCACCTCCAGACGCCGTCAATCTGAGTCCTTTGTTTATATTTACTGAGCTTCCATTGCGCGTCATTTATACACCAACCCGGCAGCTTTGCCTAGTGGTTAGCAGATACGGAGACCTCGACGCTCCCTCCACTGAATTCCGTCCCGGTAAGCGCATAGTTTAGCCTCTGCCAGCCGACCTTAGCAACGCTAATACTCGCCGCATTTTTATGCTATCTCAAACGCTGATTTTTTCACTTTGTTCTTTTCAGCACCTCATGACAGTTGAATACACGCGTGAGCGTTTTCCTTTGTTTTTCTCACCCCTCGTGCTGCAATTAATTTAAAGATTCACTTTCCCTGGGTGCGCCCTTAATTCACCAGCACGATCAACCGACCTGGCATTTTACCCCGTCTTTCCGCCCCCGTTTTTTACTGCACCCATCACACATGCACTGCCCGTGTTCCATTTATTCTTATCACTATCACTGGGAAATGGGTGTTTTCTGACCCACACATTGAACATTGTTATATTTCTATGCAACTTGATGCAAACGCAGATCGTTCTTGTTTTCAGAGCTCCTTGAAAAAGGGCTATCGGCCCGAAATGCATTGGAGCGACGATGATTCATGATAAAGCCATATAAAGTTGATGAAATTAATCTACTGATGAAAGGCTAACGACAACATACTCAAATAAAAGAAATTTTGAAAATTCAATGGAGTCTATTCACATTTGATGAACCAGAGGGAGTGCCCAAATACTGGGATGTGTACACAAGACGTGTACACACATACCTAAGGTCTACAGTTTGGCGCAAACGGACGGTTACGCCACCAGTTGGAGCACCTCTAACAAAATTATCTACCTAAAATATCTACATAAGTAAAATTCATCTTCAACACGCAGTGCATTGCCCACACCATTTTTTTGTTTTTAGCAGCGTGCCACCTCATTTCTTTGCACCCAGTGTCATTTGACTGCTATCATACAACAACATTGACAGTGCACATAGACAATAATATCAAACAACAATATTTTCAGTTTACTAACACAGCAAGATCACCATCAAATTTTACAATACACAAAGACCCACCAAACTTCATAGTGCAATAAAAGCGACATCACCCATCCATATTCACAGTGTACACACAAGTGGCAGGCACCAACAATCATATTCAAAGTGCACACAAAAACAGTGGCAAACTTACTATTCAGCGTGCACACATCAAGAGCAAACAACTGTATTCACAGTGGAAAGAGACAATATGACACATCATTATTTACAATGCACACAAGAAACCCAGACACCAATATTCATAATGCAAAGAGTAATATCATACTTCACTATTCACAATGCACACACAACAGTATTTGACACTGATATCAACAAGGCACACAAAGAACATGATCAGACATCAATATTCAAAGGGCACAGAGAAACAGTGTAAGAAACCAATAGTGACAGCGTGCAGAGCAATAGCATACGTTAAAATGCAGATGCCTCACAAAGAACAGCACCAAAAACCGACATTCACTGTACACAGATCAGGACTAGTCACCAATATTCAAAGTGTTTACAGAAAACTGTATCCAACACTGCTATTTACAGTGCACCCAAACAGCAACATCTGACATCAGTATTCAGAGTGCACACAGGCAATAGGAGACACCAAAATTTGCAGTCCACGGGGCTAGATGTAGCCAGACCAGGCATCAGTATTCATAGTACACACAGACAGTACAACACACCAATATTCAGAGTAGACATACACACCTAGCATACACAATACAATGCAAGGCCAGGCATCAGTATTCACAGTACACACAGAGGCAGTGTCAGACACCAGTATTCATAGTGCACATAGGGTTGATATTAGATGCCAATATTCACAGTGGACATAGGAGCAATATCAGGCACCAATATTCACAGTGCACCTAGGGATGATATCAGACACCAATATTCACAGTGGACTTAGGGACGATATTAGATGCCAATATTCACAATGGACATAGGGACAATATCATACACCAATTTACAGAGCGGACATAGGGATGATATCAGACACCAATTTACACAGTGGACTTAGGGACGATATCAGACACCAATATTCACAGTGGACATAGGGATGATATCAGACGCCAATATTCACAGTGCACATAGGGATGATATTAGATGCCAATATTCACAGTGCAAAAACCACAGTTGATGGACAGAATGCAGAACAATGTCATACATTCACCTCAGTACGGAGATCTGGGCCTAAATCCATCGTTTTTTTGCACTCCACACCACCCCAGTTCATACATGGCCATATGCAAATCAGCCTTGACCCTGTGCCTCATGGGAACAGTCCAGCCCGAACTGCCAAGCCATGTATTTCCTGGACCGGAATGAAGCATCCTAGGACCGCTTTCTGGCTATCAGCCGTCTTCAGCCGGGATAGCTTGACTCCAGTGGTGTGGAGAGCATGGGACTCATGTCTGAGCATACCCATCCCACTCGGGGTGACAAATGCAAAAACCACAGTTGATGGACAGAATGCAGAACAATGTCATACATTTACCCCAGTACAGAGATCTGGGCCTAAATCCATCGGTTTTTGCACTCCACACCACCCCAGTTCAGACATGGCAATATGCAAATCAGCCTTGACCCTGTGCCTCATGGGAACAGTCCAGCCCGAACTGCCAAGCCATGTCTTTCCTGGACCGGAATCAAGCATCCTAGGACCGGTTTCTTGCTATCAGCCGTCCTCAGCCAGGATAGCTTGACTCCAGTGGTGTGGAGAGCATGCCACCTCAGTTCACACATGGCCATATGCAAATCAGTCCGACCCTGTGCCTCATGGGAACAGTCCAGCCCGAACTGCCAAGCCATGCTTTCCCTGGACCGGAAACAAGCTTCCTAGGACCGGTTTCTGGCATTACAGCCGTCTTCAGCCAGGCTGAACTGGGGTGGCAGAGTGGGCTAAAGAACGGTGATGGATTAAACCCAGATCTGTTGACTGGGTGTGAGTGTTTGATTGGTTCAGGTGCTCCGTCCATCACCACCCCTTTTGTACCACTCAGTTCTTTTTTCTAGGCAGGAGGCAAAGATTGATAAGAAAAAAACCTTACAGTGCTCTCTCCCCATGTCACCAGGCTGTGACCGAATAGCATCATTCTGCACTTGCAGGGCCAGTGAATGTCTGGTGCAATAGTCTCATGGCTTCACTCAGTGCCTACATGAATCTGTTAAAAGCCTTTGCTTTCAGCAGATTGAGGGACATGCTGCTTGGGATGCTATGGCAGTTAGCGGGCACTATGGTCCAATAGCAACAAGATCCAGAAATGCTGTCAGATGGGTCATGGTTTGAGGAGTTTCCCGGTTAACATTGCTTTGACCTCCAGAGGTATTTTCCATCCACCCGCCGTTGTCCAAGGTGCACTAGGGAGATCTGGTCGATCTGATTCTTGAGTGCATGGATCATGTACGTGGCTTTCGGCAAGTCCCAGAGAACTTTGGTGAAGGTGATCCTTCCATCTCTATTTCCCCTCGGAAAATAGCACAGAAATCTCCTATTTAATCAGGATCTGCTCACTTGTTTTTGAAAAGCAGCAGGGGGCTGTTTTTCAATCCACAGTGAGGTGCCTTGTATTGTACAGCTCCTTTGGTGTTCCAAATGCCTTTTTATTATTGATGATGATGATAGCAGAGAAGGTTCTACCAAGCAGAAAAAGATACCTTACTGGCATCCTTCCAGTTAGAGGTGTTTACCTGAAAAGCAATAGCAATTAACAAATCTACAAACAAGTCCATCCTGTGAGCACCAAGCCAATTTACAGAATTGCTACCCACAAAGATGGAGTAGACATCAAATGAAAATTGACAGAACAGATGGAGGAAATTGATTTATAGACCTTGCCCCAAAACGAGGTAATACTGGGGCAAAGAAAAAAGCAGTGTAAGAATGTACCAGGGGTATTTTTGCAAGACCAGCAGTCCGGGGACAGGTCAGAACTATATTTGGAGAGAGACACTGGAGTTAAATACAACATCTGATAAAAAACAATAAAGAGTTTGGGTGGTACTAGCACCACAAGTGGTGAGGTGTACCGGTGCCCAAATGGAGTTCCATGCATGAATAGAAAGGTTATGCTGCAAATCTGATTCCCATGGAAGTTCAAGTTTACTCTTAGAGTGGTTGGGAGAAGAGAAATGAAGATATCTGAAAATATGAGAGGCCCGAAGAAAAGGAGAAATAGACAGAGGTTCTAAAAGGAGGTCTGATGAGGAGGAAGGAGATCCAGTGAGGAGAGAAAACTGGTGAGTTAAAAGGGATTGCAAAGAGTCGTACTTAAGAAGAGAAGAGACAGGCAGGCTACATTTTGTCTGAACTTCCTGAGGAGAGAGAAAATGTGAACCTTGTAATAAATGTTTAACCTGAATAATCCCTTTAGCCGACCAAACCTTCCAAAAAATAGTGCGGTTAGAACGTTTAATGGATTTATTATGCCAAAGAGATGAATCAAGGAACATTTATAGAGGCGTACGAGATTTGTTAATGATCGGATTATAAGTAGAAATAAATTGTAAAATGGTTGGAGAGTTAAAGGAACGAGGGGGGTGAGAGAAATTAACAACAATAATCCACGAGATTGAGTGATGTGTTCCCTACAATGGCGGGGAGCACATAGTGTTTTTAAAATACCCATCACACACCAAAAGGATCCTTGGTGTCATGCTTCATCATTGGGGTCTTTGCACCCCTCTACGGGATGCGGCGTGCTGCTACCTACGACTACACAGGAGCTCTGACATTTGGACTATGCGTGGTGCATGTGAGGGTTGGGTGTGAGTATGTGGTGAGGACAATGTGAGTAAGTGAATGTTTAAAAAGTGCCTGGCTCGTGGGGTAGGTCAGAACTAATTTAATGAGCCCCCGGGCTGGTACTATTAAAATGGGTGCAGAATGAGGTGGTTATGTGATATTAAGCACATCACCTCTTGGGTGCGTCGACATGTTTCGGAGATCAACTCCTTCTTCAGGACAGGGTGCACCACACCCCTCCTTACTCACGTTTTTTTAAGTAAAAAAGTGTATTTTACATAAAAAGTGGAAATGTAGTACTAAAATGTCCCACAAATAGAATGAAGTTATTGCCAATATGCAAGTAACCTAAAAGGGAAAAGAAGACCATGATTGTAGAAATCAACTCCTTAATGTTATACAAAGTACAGTGACCTGTAAAAAATATAAATGGTGAGGGTCACTAGACATAATGATGTCATGCTACTTGTGCAGGTGACCTTGTGGAAAAAAAGGACAAAATACAGTACAAACATACACATAACATAAAACACACACTCTAGATCGTTGCATTCCTTGTGCCTTTGGGACATAACTTTATAGGGTCAAAAGATAGAGTTATGGAAGGTAAAAGAGGGCATACTTCTTGTCCTAGGTACATTGCCCCATGAGCCTCCAAACGTTGGGGGTTGCTCTGGCCCAGCAGCTCCTGTAAACAAGGACATTACGATTGCTGTAATTTGTGAGTAAATCTTGATAAAAAGAAGGGACCATTTTATTTCTCCATCCTGTAAGTACCAACAACTGCTATACTCTGTATTGTTTACAGGAGCTACTGGGCCAGAGCAACCCCCAACGTTTGACACATGACATCATTATGCCTAGTGACCCTCACCATTTATATTTTTTACAGGTCACTGTACTTTGTATAATATTAATTAAATTAGTTCAGACCTACCCCACGAGCCAGGCACTTTTTAAACATTCACTTACTCGCATTGTCCTCACCACATACTCACACCCAACCCTCACATGCACCACGCATAGTCCAAATATCAGTGCTCCAGGGTAGTCATAGGTCGCAGCACGCTGCATCCTGTAGAGGGGTGCGAAGACCCCAATGATGAAGCATAACACCAAGCGTCCTTTTGGTGTGTGAGGGGTATTTTAAAAACACTATGTGCTCCCCGCCATTGTAGGGAACACATCACCCAATCTTGTGGATTCTTGTTGTTTATTTATACTACCCGGGAGAAGGAATCCACTCCTATTTCTCTCTCCCCCCCCCTTGTTTTTTATAGATGAGAGAAATTAGCCAGCGATAAAAAGGGTTAATCAGGGATTCCTCCAATCTATGCCATATCGATATAGGGGGTTCTTCTGAATAGGACAAAAAATGGTAACTCTTGGCGAATTAAAAAGGAGGGGGGATATTGGTGAAAAGTGGGAAAGTGGACACCTCCCCGGTCCTTAAGAGCAGACAAGAAGGATAAAGAGATACTAGCTTTCCGATTGTTACAGAGAAATTTAATTAAAATACCATTAGGAGTTTTGAGCAATTTTAATGGAAATTTTACTAGTAACATAGACAAATAAAAGTTGATTACAGGAAGCATCCTCATTTTGATTGATTTCAATCTGCCCCACCATGACAAAAAAAGGGGGACCATTTTCCTGCCATGCTGTTCACTTTTGATAGAACGTCTTCCAAATTAAGTTGAACTGTTTGAACAACGGAGGAAGAATACTTGATTCCCAAGCAAGAAATACTATTGATGTTCCATTTGAAACCAGTTCCGTCAAACATGCTTTTTAAACAATATTTATTTAGTTGAAGTTTTGGAAAAGTTTAACTTATAACCAGACGAAGCAGCAAAGGAAGATAAAAGGTCTGCCAAGGCAGGCAAAGATGTAAAGGGATCGGATGTTTATAGTAGAATGTCATCCGCATTTCAATTGTCTTATGTTTAAAACTTCGAAAGGTAGAGGAATGACGCAAAGAGTGGAGAAAAAAGGTTTAAGAGATAGGAGAAAGAGCAGGGGAGAAAGAGGGCAGCCTTGATGGGTACCATGTTGTAAAGTGAAATAGGGAGATTGGGATCCATTAACAAAAACTGAAGTAGTTGGGAAAGAATATAACAGATTTATGAGACAATATAGAGGGACCGAAACCATGCCATTTAGGGCGTTCATCATAAAAAGCCAATGAATGCGGTCTAAAGCTTTCTCCCCGTCCAGGGTAATGGCCGCAACAGGGGAGGAACACTTAGAAGCAAGATGAATGATATTAAGAAAAGTTCTGGAGTTGTCTGCCAGCGTCCTTCCTTTAACGAATCCCGTCTGTTCAGAGCCGATCAATTCCGGAAGTACCTGATTAATATGGAGGGCCAAAATCTTAGCGAAAATTTTACAATCTAAATTGATTAATGAAATAGGGCGATAGTTTGCACATGAAGAGGGATTCTTATCTTTTTGGGGGATTAAACAGATCATGGCTTCAAGGAAGAAGCCATGAGCTTCATTGTGGGAAATAAAATATTGACAAAGAGATAGAAGATATGGCAAAAGAATTTGTGAAAAACAAGAATAAAATTTGGCGGTAAAGCCGTCTGGACCAAGGGCCTTATCCTTAGGTAGCTTAGCTAAAGCTGACTTAATCTCAGAGAGGGACATATCTTTGTCTAAAATAGGACAATCTGGGGGGGAGGGAGGCAGCAAATCAAAAAAAGTATCTAGGGCAACATCTGAAGGAGAAGAGTCAGGAGTGTACAAGGACATATAAAAATCTGTAAAGCATTTCAATATTTCCTCATCCTTGTAATGATTAACACCAGTATCATCAATGATATTAACTATTCTAGACCGTTGAGATTTGACCTTCAAATAGTTTGCCAACAATTAACCCGCTTTATTGAGGCCACTATAAAATTTGGACTTGATTTTGAGTAAAGTCCCAGAAGCTTCCTCAGTGGATTTCTTGTTTAAATTCAATTTTGCTCTGACCAATTTCTTAAGAGTAGCCTCGTCATTAGAGGAAAAATAGGTATGTTCCAATTGTTTGATATTGAAGAGTGTGGGAGCAGATTCCCTAAGAAATTGTTTATTCATAACAGCCACATAATCAACAAAAAAAAACCTTGGCTGTCACATTGAAAGCATACCAAATGGTGTGTCCAAATTGGCATTAAAGAGAAAAAATTCTGACACAAAATCTTTGAAACGCCCAACAAAAGTATGATCTTTGAGGAGATAATTATTGAAACGCCATCTACGCGATTTGAAATGTATTGAAGGAAGTTTTAAATTAATAAAGACAGGCGCGTGATCGAAAAGAAGTATTGATCCAATTTCAGCATGATGAAGATTTGGGACAAGATGTGGACTTAGAAAAATATAATTAATTCTAGATGTAGAATTATGTGTGGGGAAATAAAAAGGTATTTTCAAGCAATCCGGGTTATATATCCTCCAGGTATCTACCAGACCTCTCGAGAGGATCGTATTCACAAAGGTTTTTTGCATTTTATTTGGGATGTACCTGGAAGCAGATGTCCTGTCAGTGAAAGGGACCATGACTTGATTGCACTCCCCACCCACTATGAGGTTTAAGTAAGTAAGTGAATGAAGTGTATGTGACATGGAGTTCCAAAACTATGAATCAATACCTGTGGGACCATAAATGTTGTGGGGAGAGATAGGTGAAGCATGTATGCGTGTATGAAGAAGCCATCGACCATCTGTATCCTTCTCCTCCCTCTTTATAGTGAGGCAAAGGGATTTATGAAATATTATCACCACTCCATTTTTCCTGTCCTTAGCTGGGGAACAATGCACATGACCAACCCATTGTTTTTTAAGGGAGTTAATATTGTCATTAAGATGTGTCTCTTTTAACATCACAATTTTACACTGTGATCTATAAAGATGGGTAAGTACCCTCTACTTCTTGACGGGGTTATGTAAACCCTTTACACTCCAGGAGACAATGCGAACGTTATTAGTCATTACAAGAGGGAAAAGGCATTAAACAGCATCATTAGTATTCTAAAATTGATAGAATTGAAAAATTCAGCATGTAAAAATTTGAAGTCAACAAATAAGTAACTTTGCAGTGAAAACATGTATGAAAAAAGGATATGAGAAGAGTAAAAGTAAGAAATACGAAAAGAAAGAGAATAGACAAGAGTGATAAACTGAAGAAAAAAAAGGGGGGAAGAAAGAAGCCATAGGACAGAGAGAGAGAGAAACAGGTTAGGGGAAGCAGGAGTAGAGGAGAGAGAGAAAAGAAAAGAAAAGGAAGGGGATGTAAATGATAGATAGAGAAAAGCTGACAGGAAACCAAGTGACTTCAGCCAAGAGAGAAGAAATGCATATCAAGACTAAAGAAGATATCATGGGGAAGCGGGGAGCCGCAAAGGGAAGACAGATCACAGAGCCAGCCAAGTCAACGAAAAACGACAGAGATCATTAGAGAAGGGGGCAAGGAAAGGGGGAACATAATAGGAAGCGGCAGCTAGGGAAATACAGACTCACATTTCCTCTTCCTTAGAGTTTATTCTGGTATTGGCCTCTATATTGTTTAAACGGCTCAACAGATCACAAACCTTGATCACTCCCCACCAGACAATCCATGCATTTAATTCCGAAAGCGCTATAAGGATTTGCCTAGATGTTATTCCTACAGTTAGGTTATAGGGTATTTACCACCTTCACCAGCTACATGAACTCTAGAAATAAACTTGGATGGATCAACTGCTCGAGTCAAGCATACTCTGATTTATACTGGTGTTTGGCAAATCAGTGAACTTGGTCACCTCCGCAATGGTAGGTTACAGGTCATTCTGGCATTAGAATTTTAAGACTACATCTCTGCTCTCAGCCATCTATATAAACTAGAAATACTTTGGAGCATCCAGTGAGACAGCCACTGATGAACTGAAACAGTAGAGGGTTGGAAGGTTTAATTGGACAGTTGTACATCATGTGGGTTGGTGCCCTACAGCCTCAATACCTCCCTGGGTTTGGATCTGAAGAACAAGCTACTTACTTTTAAGCAACACTTTTTCTGGTGGACACTGTATCCAGTTGGCAGATTTCTCTCCTTTGGAGTATTTCCAGGGGTCATACTGGATCTGGAAAGCACGCCGATAGGTGGTATCATGCAGGTCTGCGTCACCTTTGCTTCACCCTAGAAGCGATAGTGGGAGATATATATATATATATATATATATCATCCAGGCATACTGACGTCCATTTGTTTATTGACTTCATCCACGTTGTCGGAAAACAACTATACCAGAACTCAGCTCTCTAATTTGTGTACTTTTTGGATGCAAAGGAGTCCATTCCACAGAATGGGGAAGTAGGAGGTTGCCGAGGAATCTGAGCTTAGATAGAGTATCCAGCAGAAAAAACATTACCGGAGATAGTAACTTGTTCTTCTGATCAATACTTCTAACCATACATTCTTCACCTTTGGAATAGATAACAAAGCAGTACCTCCACAGGTGACGGGCTGTGGAATGACTCAGACCAAAAAAAGTCTTGCAATACCCTTCCCGGCAGACATAGCTATCAAGGCAGTAATAATTCATGTATATGTGCACTGATGCCCATGTGGCAGCCTGACAAATCTTTAGGACAGGCACTCCACATGGTGGCAGCAGCCTTGGCCCTAGTGGCATGGGTCCGCAACCCTTGCAGGGGCTGCTTCTTTGCCATTTAATATAGAAGACAATCCATCTGGACAAGGTCCGCTTCTGCACCGTTTTGCTTTTTTTCGCCCCAGAGAACCCCACAAAGAGCTGATTGTCAACCCAATGGTTTTTGGAATAAACAGTATAAAAACAGAGACCCGTTTTCTAGCTGATGGTGTCTCAACTCCTCTTTTGAATGGTGAGGAGGAGGGGCACAGAACAGTGGAAGAGTGATGGATTAGCCACTGTAAAAAGAGGTCAAACCTTCTGGAGAAAATCCACTCTGGTACTTAACACCAGCTTGCCTGGAAAGTGTTACGTCGTCACTCCTCAGGATCGGTGTGATGCCAGAAATGTCCACCTCTTGATCTAGCCAAGCCTACTAGCCGTAATGGCACAGGTCAGCGGCAGGATCAAGTGACGGAAGGAAAGGAAGGGGACGGCAAGGAGGGAGACCTGTAAAGAAACCTAAAAGCAGACAACTGTGCTTGAGCCCTGTTGCAATCAATGATATGATCCAAAGTAAAATTCTGGCCTTTGTTTGTACTCGATGATTCCCATTGGACACTATTAAGTAAGCATAGCGCCGGGGCCCCCAACTGTCAATAAAAGGGCATATTAGTTCCGTGATCAGCTGATGTGTAAGGCAAGTTTTGAATGAAAATAAGGTAAGAGTAATCCGGAAACAAAAAGGTCAATGATGTATCACATTCGTGAAGGAAGAACAAAAAAAACGGGGTTACCATAAGCTGGCTCTCATCGGGATCCGAGCCTTCAATTATAAGTAATCATGAAGCATTACCAGCAAAAGACACTTCCACTATTCACTCTAATTGCCCCAAGAGTAATCGTCCCCCGCACGAGCGCGAAGAAGGCACTCACCAACGGGGGGCAATGCAAATGAGGGAATCGGCCGACAATGCCGATCGAGAAATAAAAGAACCGTCTCCCACACTAGTACACCCTGTGCACTCACCAACGGGGGGCAGAATTCGATTTGGCCGACAATGCCCATCGGATAGTCATAACAGGAAGCTCCTTCTCCCGCACGAGCACAAAGACGGCTCGCCAACGGGAGACGGGCAAGAACACCATCGGCCGAAAATGCAGATCGGAAATAGAAATACCAAGCCGTCCTCTGCACGGACGCCTGGCCAGGAGCCCACCAACAGAGGGCAGAAACAGGAGGCGGCCGACCATGCACATGTAACAGAAAGAAAGTGGTGCAAGGCAGTTGAATTGACAGAGTTTGAAGATCACTCATGCGAAGAGCTGATGTTACCGGAATGAGGAAAACTGTCTTCAGGGTTAGCAGCCATAGGGGGAAGTTGTGCAGCAGTTGTAAGGCAGTACACATCACAAAAATAAGGACCAAGTTAAATTCCCACTGTGGCATCGCAAAAGGTTTAGGAGGTAACACATTTACCAAACTTTTCCAACAGGCAATTTAAACAAGGATGGTTGGTCAGACAAATACAAAGAGGCCAAAAAGTACCCTTTATCAGTGCCAACAACAAGCCACTGCGGGGCTAAAGATATAATGAACAGTACCACATTCGACATTTGGCTTCTAGGGGACTGTATTACAGGTGCCATACCAAACCACAAAATTGACCCAGCATCCAGTATAAATGGATTCGGTAGAAGGACTTCTTGCTTCAAGAATGACATCCACTACTTGGGGAGGAAGACCGACTGCCGTCAGCTGTGGCCATTCAGTCTCAATGCATGGAGGTGTAGATTGCGCAGATCCAGGTGCAAGACCCATGCCCTGTTGCTGCAACAGAAGATTCTCTTGAAACAGTAGCCTGATTGGAGGGCAGGTGTTCTGGATATCACACTCTATCGGCCCATACTTGGACTCTGTCGTTATTGATCTTCTTCAGGGCAGGAGAGGTAGTGGAGGGATGGCATAAAGGAATCCTGAGCTCCACTATAAACAGAAGGTCTCTCTGAGAGAGAGCCTTCAATTGAAAATACAATGCACAAAAGTGTTGACACTGCATGTTCTCAGTGGTGGTGAAGAGATCGAGCCAGGGCTCTTTTCACTGTCAACTCAGATTTGTAGAGCATGGCTAATCACCAGTGAAGGTATCCAGGTGCTGGATTCTTTCTGTGAGGAGTGAAAAAGCCAGATCTTGGGTCCTTTTATGGATTGAGGGAGAGAAGATGCTCTTTGGAGGTGCAGGGAGAGGTCGTTCCAGGACTTGGCGACAAGGTAGGGGAAGGAGCATCCTCCACTGTTGATTCGGCAGGTGCAGGGAGTGTGAGTGAGGGTGAGCGAGGCAGAGCTCAGGTGTCTGGAGGGTTGGTGGAAGTTCAGGCAGTGGTTAATGTATGCGGGTCCTTGGTCATGGAGGGCCTTGTAGGTGTTTGCCAACATGTTTAATTGGCATCTTTTCCGGTGGGGGTAATGTGGGTCAGTTTTGGAAGGTCGAGGATGAGTCTGGCGAGTTCTGTATCATCTGCAGTCTCTTCAGGAGTGGAGTCCTGCATAGAGCGCGCTGCTGTAGTCCAGCAGGCTGGTGACTAGGGCTTGAGTGAAAGCTTTCCTGGTGTTGAAAAGGATCCATCTGAAGATCTTTTGGAGCTTGTGGAAGCGCAGAGGAGTCTCCGTTGATCTGGCATTTCATAGTGAGTTTGCTGTCCAGGAGGTTGCAGAGGTTGCAGGCGTGGCTACTGGTGTGGGTCGGAGTTTGGATGGTCACCAGGTGTCCACGGGGAGGAGGTTTTCCCATAAATCAGCACTTCTGTCTTGTCCATGCTGAGCTTCAGGCAGTTGGTCTTCATCCAATTGGCAAAGCTCGTCATGTAGTTGTGGAAGGTGATTTTGGTGATGGAGGGGCCTTCTGAGAGCGAGAGGATGAGCTAGGTGTCGTCTGTATCGGATATGATGTTGAGACTGTGGGTTCTGATGATGACGACCGGGGCGTCATCTGCGTGTTAAATAGGGTGGGATTGAGGGATGAGCCTTGAGGGCTTTTGGGAGACATCCTGCGCCACCTCCTGGCGCAGTTTTCATTCATGATCCATTGCCATTGCTGACTGAGTTTACCCACCATGGTGTTTAAAGATACCATCAGGTCATTTTAAACTCAGGAGATGCCTGACGAGTTAGCCAGGTCTAGAGGTACAGCCCTTGGTACAGAATCCAGGACCCCACTCCATCCTCCTTTTTGAAATACCACACAGCAGTTGTGTTGTCACAAGGATCTGAACCAGAATCCCAGCATCACCATGACAGATGGCAGGAAGGCTTTCAACGAAAAGTGAATGGTTCACGGCCCTAGCAGGTAGATGTGAAGGCAAGCCTCCATCGTAGACCAGAGTCCTCTGATCTCCACCTCTTCCAGACGACTTCCCCAACCCAGCAGTGAAACGTCGAACATCTGCCATGGATAGAACAGGGAGAGGAATCTGCTGCTCATCCAGCTGTGGTTAAACAGCCATCCCTGCAGTTGTTTTGAAATCTCCTCCCAAACATGGGTAGATTCTGGCAGGTTCCCTTGGTGCTGGGACCACTGAGAGTTCAGAGCTTGTATGTGCCCTCTGTTATGATCGCTGAACAGTATATAGAAGGTCCATAGTCCTGGAAGCTTCAGAGGCCATCTGTATTGAGACTCAGATTAAGCTGAAACGTTGAGATTAAAGGTCAGATACGCAGGATCATTGTTCTAGAGGGGAAATGCACCTTATTCAGGATGGCTCATAAGAAAGAGAACCTCTGCGAAGGAATCAGGTGTGACTTGGGCACACTAATCCTAAATCCCAAAAATGTAAGGAGGTTGGCTGTCATCAGGAACTTGTCTATGACTGACTGCGACAAGCCCGCCTTAACAGCTAGTCATCAAGTTAGGGGACGACTGGTAGTCCTGATCTCTAAAAGTACACTTCGATCACTGCCACAGCCTTCATGAACCCCAGAGAAACACTGGTGAGGCCATAAGGGAGCATAGAAAAGTGATAATTCTCATCTTAAACTGCATCTGTGGGCATGCAGGACAGGATACACCACCATACAGTCTCCATGGCAGAGATAACCTGGGCCAGTGTGATTTTGTCTTTCTGTAGGAAGACCCTAAGGGGTCAAAGATATAAAATAAGGCAAAGTTCTCTGCCATCTTCAGTTATAGGAAATAGCAAAAATAACACCCAGATCCGATTTTTTAGGCTGGGACTCTCTCTATGATTCAGAAAAGGGGGTGATGATGAACAGAGTGTCTGAATTAAGCAGACCACTCTTACCCAGTCCAAAGATCAGGGCTTGATCCATCACCGTTTTTTAGCTCACTGCACCATCCCAGCTCAGAACTTGGCTATATGTAAATTAGTCTGACCCTGGCCCAGTGCATCATGGGAACAGGGCAGACCAAACTACCAAGCCAATTCTTATACTGGGAAGGAAACAAGCTTCCAGGGACCGGTTTCTGGCATTACAGCCGTCTTCCGCCCAGCTTGCTTGAACGGTGATGGATCAAGCCCTGATCTTTGGACTGGGTAAGAGTGGTCTGCTTAATTCAGACACTCTGTTCATCACCACCCCCTTTTCTGAATCGTTTTTGGCCACTATAGGTGTGGCAGGGTATACTCAGACATGAGTCCCTTGCTCACTGCACCATCAGGATTCAAGCAAGCCGGACCGACGACGGCTGAAATGCCAGAAACCGGTCCCCGGAAGCTTGTCTCCTTTCCAGTGAAGAATTGGCTTGGTAGTCTGGTCTGCCCTGTTCCCATGATGGACTGGGCCAGGGACAGACTAATTTGCATGTAGCCAGGTTCTGAGCTGGGATGGTGCAGTGAGCTAAAAAACGATGATGGATCAAGCCCTGATCTTTGGACTGAGTAAAAGAGTGGTCTGCTTAATTCAGACACTCTGTTCATCACCACCCCCTTTTCTGAATCGGGACCCTCTCTATGGCTCCTTTCTCCAAAACAGCCTCGATTTTCTACAGCAAATGGACAAATGGTACTCCGAAAGCTGCTCAGATTTAGGTGTAATGGGTGAAAGGACAGAAAGGAATAGCTGGGTGTAGGCCTTTTGCACTACATGCAGGAACTACCTGTTGGATGTTATAGCTTGCCACCCGAGGAGAAAATGAGAGATACTGCCTCCCATGGGGAGATTGTGTGCCGCCAAGGGGAAATTAAAGTGGCCTGGAGGCTGCTGCAGGAGAGATGGGGACTGGGAATTACATTGCCCCTTGCTGACCTGGGTATTGTATGCTAGATATCCTCTGGTGACCTCAAAAGGACTATGTGGCACCTGCTGTTGGGATAGTGGGCCTTGGTGTTGCTGAAGGGAAAGAGTTGTGTCAAAAGGGGTGAACCATGCTGGTAACAATTGACCTGCCCAAGCAGTCCATGGTGTTAAGTCCTGACTGGATGGAGTACTTGGCTGCATCCTGCACATCATGAATGCTCTGTGCTAAATTGGCCATGAACATCTCAGGAACTGTCAGCAAAACTTAATCATGGAGTCCCATAATGCATGGGAGTAGCGTCCCAGCAAACAGCTGGCCTTGTCACACCACAGGGCAAGTGTTGGAAAACGGCCCTTTCTGAAGGGTCACCCCAATCTTTTTCCTTCCTCCTCCTATATTTTCTGATCTTCTTTTTGTTGGCCTTAGGACTCTGTGCACTTTACCAGTGCTATTGTGCATGTGCTCTCTCCTTTAAACATGGTATAATTGATTGACACCTGTTTGGCATATCTAGTTTACTTGTAAGTCTCTTGTAAAGTGGCATAACATATTCCTAGGACCTGTAAATTAAATGCTACTTGATGGCCTGCAGCACTGATTGTAGCCCTTTTAAATATGTCTCAGGTCTGCCATTGCAGAGCCTACATGTGCCACTGTACAGCCACTTTAAAAAAAACACATTTTATTGACAGATCACATGCATTTCGCGGAACTCTGTACCCCAGAGGTATCTGCAGGTTAAATGGGTCACAGCAATGAAATCGTAATCTGCTTTTTTTCCATAAACAAGAAAACATAAACTATGCAATAACCACCTTCTCCCTAACTCCCCCCCTCCCAACCAACCTCCCCACTCCCGGTTCCCTCCCCTCCCCTGCCTCACGGTATCTATCTCACTTCTCTTGCTCCCCATACACTCAATTGACCATATGCATACACCCGTTATCGTGACCTCCTTAAAAATCCAGAGAAAGTCCTGTTCCTCCGGAGGTTCAAGCCATAGACCCCTAAAATCCGCCCAACGCTTCCAGATTTTATAATGCTTTCTTGGGCATCCCCGTGCAATACAATAAAAATCGGCTGCTCCATACCCATGCATTAGTCAAGCCCTCTCTTCCATGCTACCACAGAGGGGGCCCGTGTATCCTTCCATGCTCTAGCCACATCCCTTTTCGCCAATGTGAGTCCCAGCAGTAATAGGTGTCTCTTATATATGTTACCCCCCACCCCGTCCATTACATGCAATAGACCCAGCTGTGGTGTACAGGGGAGCACCCACCCCAGGGCCTCAGAAAAACCATTCCACACCCCTTCCAGAACCTGTCGAGAGAGCTACAACCCCATACTGTGTGCAAGAACGTCCCCACCTCCTGACCACATGTGAGACAGTCCGGTGAAGCTATAAGTCCTGCCCCCCACAATCGCTGTCTGGTAAAATAGACCCCGTGTAGGTATTTAAATTGGATGAGTCGCAGGCAGTTCGCAATGGTCGCACCCCTGGGGGCGGCCAATGCCTCCCTCCAATCCTCCTCTTCTGAAGCTCCAATATCGTTTTCCCAGGCTTCCCGCAATTTCTGTAATGAAGAGGAACAGTGTATGACCAGGGATTGGTAGATGCACAATATTTTTTTCGTCTCCAAATCCCCCATGAAGACCTTCACTTCCGGGGGGCTAAACTCAGGGAGGGAATCCAGGCCCTCCAGGCTCGGGGCAAGGGCGTGGCGTTACTGAAGGTATTTAAAAAATTGAGATCGGGGCATACCATATTCGCTACTCAAGTCTTGAAAGGACTTAAGGGTCATGCCGGACATTATGTCCCCCAGTGTTGATATCCCTATACTGTCCCATCTCCGGAAGCCCTGCATTTTCGCCAATCCAGGCAGCCGTCCATTATGCCAAAGGGGGGTTTCCCCTGTCAGGGTGTTCCACCATCCCATTCGACATAGAGCTTTTTTCCAATCTCAAAAACTACCTGCGTAGCCGACGGCAGTGCCCTCCGTGTGCGTGCCACATATAGGATTGTGTGTAGTGTATGAGGTCCCATTAGGTAGCGCTCCAGGGCGCACGCTGGGTCTCCCCTGTCCCCATACCACCACTTATTTAAGACCAGAAGGTGAGAAGCTTGATAGTAGTACAGGATGTCCGAGGTCGCCAGACCACCACAATATGTTGACAAAAAACAGGTGCGCAACGCCACTCGGACTGTACCCCCCACCCAAAGGAATTGCCCTAGCACTGAGTCTACCTGTCGGAACCAGCTGGGTGGGATGCGGAAGGGGTGATTCTGCAATTGATAGAGCAGCATGGGAAGGGCAACCATTTTAAAAATGGCCGACAGACAATAAATCGTCAGGGGCATACGTGACCATGTCTTAATATCTGCTCGGACCGGCTCCCAGACCGGCGCTATGTTCCTCTCCCACGAAACCGTCGGAACTTCAGACAAGAACACCCCCAGATATTTAATGCCCCCCACTGCTACTTGAAGAGTTGAAGCCCAGCACCCCACCCTCGACACCTCCCCCAAGACCCATAAAGTGGATTTGCGTGGGTTCATATACAGTCCTGAAGTTTCTCCAAATATTTGTAAAATGCGGAGGAGGCGCGGCCTGACCTATTGAGGTCCGTAAGAAAAAACAGGACATCATCGGCGTATAGCGCAATTTTATCTGAGGGCCCCTGCTCCCATTCGAACCCTCGCATCTGCGCATCTATGCGCACCCATGCAGCCAGCGGCCTAATAGCTAGAGCAAAAAACTGTACAGCCACTCTGACTTGGCTTTTAAAATCCTTTGCTAAGCCTTAAACTCCCCTTTTCTTAATTACTCCTATGTTAGCCATAGTGCAGAGTGCTGTGTAAGTTAAAGGCAGGACATATACTTTTGAGTTTTGCATGTCCCGGTAGTGACAATCACTCAAATTAGTTTTTCACTACTGTGAGGCCTACTCCTCTCGTAAGTTAACATTGAGAATTCCTTAATACACTTTTAAACTGTAATTCCTGATCAGAAAGGGGTAGTTGTGATATATTTCATATCTCTGGAATGGTAAGGATAGGTCCTCTTTACTGGCAAAGTTGGATTTACATTACTATTTCAGAAATGCCACTTTTAGAAAGTGGGCTTTTCTCTTCTCTTACTGCTTTGTGTGCCTGCAGACTGGCTCCAATATACGTCTGGGATGGATGACAGCTATACTTTGTGCATTCCCTCTAGTCAGCCAAAAACACAGGAAGGTTATGTGTGTCTTACCACTCAACTGCATTCTGATGGCTCTTCCAGGGCAGGAACGGGGGGGAGGGAGCCGACACTTGTAACTGAATAGGTAGTGTCCTGTCCCCCATACAAAGGGCTGATTACCTCTTACAGATAATCTGGCGACAGGGCTGAGGAAGAAGGGATAGTTGTGCACTTAAAGGACCCTTCTATAAAGTCACCCCCATTTCAAAGGCAAATTTGGGTTTTCGTACTGGGTCTATGACATCACCAAATTTGACATTTCTGGACCTACAACTGCACACTCTCAGAAGAACTCCTGTCCTGCATCAAGGACAAACTCTGCTGGACTGCTGCTGTGCTGCCCTGTTGCCTGCTGCTCTCTGACCCTGCTAAGGACAGCTAGACTTTGCCTTGCAACTGAAGTAAACTGCAAGGGACTGTTGGCTTGCCTCCTGTTGCTTTAGACTCTGGGATATTTAATTCTCCTGTACCTGGTTCACTGGAAGTGGACCCAGATACTTGTACCATAGATATTGACGCATCTCCAGTCTGCGTGTAGCAGAAACGGCGCATCGACCCTGTTGAGGGAGTAGAACCTGGCGCATCACACTCAGAACTGCTGCATTACGTCTGGAACCACTGCTGCGCAGTACTTAATGTGTGAAAAATAAGTGCCAGAGCCCTCGTCAAGAGGTCATTGCAGCTTACACTACCTATTGCCCCAACAGGTGCTACCATCACAACTACTAACCATCAAGCTCCCACAAGTATGAAATTCCAGACTATTCCAGGCTCCCAAAGCTATAAGAATGGTGTGCATGGATGGTAAGAGTCATTTTGAGCAGTATTAAATTTAAAAACAACAGTTAGTGTGCTCATTTCTAAATTAGAACCACTATTTGGCAGACTATCAGAGGTGCAGGTAATTAAGTGCCGGGCCAAGCACAGGAAACCACTGACTCAAATTAAGCACTGCTGCTTCAGGACCAACTTATTGCTGCCCCTGCGTGGAGAAGATCGATGCATCGCCCATCCAGCGTGGATTAACCTGGTGCATCATCTTTGGCACCGCCACACTCGGAACATGTGCTTTGCTCAATGGAGCTACTGTGTGAAAAAAAACGATGCATTACCTTGACTGCGGGCCCGAAAAGGGTGCCTTGCTCATTTGTACTCCACCAGGATCAAGATACTCTATTCACCATGCCTGCGTGGCTCTTGTCCCCGTCCAGCGCTCTATTGTGGTCAGCCTGAACTGCTGACGTTGCTCCCCCGTCCAATGCGACCAGATGCCATCATTGATGCTTATTGCTTCTAAGTGCTAGAACTCTTTTTATTCTTTAAAGATTCATAACTTAACTTCTACTCTTTGTTTTTTTAGCATTTTGATTTTGATTTATTTATACAATTATTGTTTATTTTACTACCTGTGAGGAGTCGTTGTGTGATGTTTTCATTGTGTTACTGTCGTATTTATGTGCTTACCCTGACTAGAGTGGTGGTCCCTACTTGTGCAAGGTGCATACCATGAAACACACCACGCACACCCACCCACAACGAATCACACACCGCAGATGGAATAAGGTCACCGAAGACAAGCTAATCACTACCCTCGCCCGAGGTCCACCAACCGACCACACCAACACAGCCACTCGCAACTTCAGGCAATGGATCGACGACTGCACCAACTCTCTCGCCTTGGTCAGGAAACCCTCAAACAGATGCACCGACAGGAGGACCATCTAGTTCAGCACTGACCTCCAGGCTTCCAAGCAGACTTGCAGAAGACTCGAGAAGAAGTGGCACCACTAACGGACACCGGACAACCACGCAGCCCTCAAGAGTGCCAGCCGCAAGCACCACCAACTCATTCGTACCGCCAAAAGGACCTCCTTCAAGAAACGCATCAACGCGCACAACAGCAAAGAGCTCTTCAACATTGTGAAAGAACCCGCCAACCCCAGCTCCAGCTCCAACGACATCCCGCTGTCGCAAGATCTCTGCGACTCCCTAGCCACCTTCTTTCACCGCAAGATCACAGACATCCACAACAGCTTCAACACCCAGACCCCCCGACAGACGCCGACACTTCAGACTCACCGCCCCCCCAAGCACAGCAGCCTCCTGCTCTCCTGGCACCACATCAATGACAACGACACCATCAAAATCGTGAACACCATCCACTCCGGCTCACCTTCCGATTCCTGCCCCCACCACATCTTCAACAAAGCGAGCTCCATCATCACATCCCAACTCCGGAAGATCATCAACAGCTCCTTCGAGACTGCCACCTTCCCGGAGAGCTGGAAACATGCCGAGATCAATGCCCTACTCAAAAAACCCAAGGCGGACACAAAGTACCTCAAGAACTTTCGCCCATCTCCCTGCTCCAGTTCCCGGCAAAAGTCATCAAGAAGACTGTCATCAGACAACTGTCCCACTTCCTAGAGGAGAATAACATCCTGGACTCGTCCCAATCCGGTTTCTGCAGCAACCACAGCACCGAAACCACCCTCATCGCCGCCACTGACAACATAAGGACCCTGCTAGACAATGGCGAAATCGTGGCTCTCATCCTCCTGGACCTCTCGGCCCCCTTCGACACCGTCTGCCACCGCTCCCTACGCACACACCTCCACAACGCAGGGATCCACGACAAAACCCTGGACTGGATCATCTCCTTCCTTACTGGCAGAACCCAGAGAGTCTGCCTCCCCCATTCCGATCCGAAGCCAAAAAGATCACCTGTGGTATACCCCAAGGATCATCCCTCAGCCCGACCCTTTTTAACTTCTACATGGCACTGCTCGCCAGCATCGTCTGATCGCACAACCTCAACACTATCTCGTACGCCGACGACACCCAGCTGATCCTCTACCTGACCAAGGACCCAGCCACCACCAAAACCAACCTCCAAGAAGGAATGAAGGCCGTCCCAGAATGGATGAAGACCAGTCGGCTTAAACTGAACTCTGACAAGATGGAGGTCCTCATCTTCGGCTCCACCCCCTCCGCCTGGGACTACTCTTGGTGGCCGGCCATGCTGGGAGCTGCACCAACATCCACCAACCACGCACGCAACCTGGGATTCATCCTGGACTCAACACTATCTATGACCCAGCAAGTCAATGCTGTCTCCTCCTCCTGCTTCAACACCCACCACATGCTTCACAAGTTCTACAGATGGATCCCCACTGGAATCAGAAGGATGGTCACCCAAGCCATCGTCAGCAGCAGGCTGGACTATGTTAACACAACCTACGCAGGAACCACAGCTAAACTCCAGAAAAGAATTCAACGCATATAGAACGCCTCCGCTCGCCTCATCCTCGACATCCCCCGCCACAGCCACATCACTGCCCACATGAGACACCTGCACTGGCTCCCCATCAACAAGAGGATCAGCTTCAAGCTCCTCACCCACGCTCACAAAGCACTCCACAAAGCCGGACCAGCACAACTCAACAAACAACTCATCTTCTACACCCGAACCGCCAGCTTCACTCCGCTGACCTCGCCCTCGCCACTGCCCCACGTGTTCGCCGAATGACAACCGGCGGCAGATCATTCTCCCACCTCGCCGCAAAGACATGGAACACCCTGCCCACCCACCTGCGACAGACCCAGGACCTTCCTACCTTCAGAAGACTTCTTGAGACCTGTCTGTTCAATCAGTAGCAGCACTCCCCCCCTTCAAGCGCTTTGAGACCCTCACAGGTGAGTAGTGCACTCTATAAATGCAATGATTGATTGAATGATACCTCTACCAATTAGAGACATCTCTAACAGCAAGGCTGACAAAGGAAAACATCCTCTTCCCAAATGCCTCCATCCTCTTAGATTCCCAATCTGGTTGGTTCACCAGTAAGGAATTAGAGTGGACTCTGCTGTTGGTGGCCTGTACAACCAGACTCTCCAGAGTAATGTAAATTGATACTTGTATAGCGCACTACTCACCCGCAAGGGTCTTAAGGCGCTTGTACGAATACCGCTGTGGAATCCATCCTGGCTTTCCCTGTGAGGCGTCCACTCCTGGGCACCCCCAAGGTGGAGGCCAGGCATCCTTAGCATTGTGGGGGCCGTTGTGGAGATTAAGCAAGCTATTGCCCAGAGTTGCAGAGTGGGACTCCATGATTGGACTAGGCAGCGAGGCGAGAATTATCAGGTCCGTGGAATTTTGAGCCCAAGACCCGCTGAGGCGGGGAATTGAACCCTGGTCACGGCTAGACCTCTGAATCAGGGTCTGCCGCTCTAACCATTTATCCACACTTCTCAGTAATATGCTGTGTGAGAAAGGGAGGGTCATCAGGAGTTAGCCTATGGCAATGCGCCACTTGTCTATTCACCAGTGGGCAGAAACAAGATTTGCTCAAGTGTTCATGAGGGTATCAGTAAATGCTTCATTAAATGTTAGCAGAGGTTTCAAGGTTGATTGTTAGTCTTTACTTTGATAGTAGGCAATAGCAAATGTAACACTTTGGCTGCACATCCAATCATCATGGTGAATGTGAGAAGTTGGCCTGGTATATAATGCTCACTAATTCTTAGTGATCACTTTGTACCATGCCAAGCAACCCTTATGATGATGGTTGTAATTCAACCTTGTAGACCAGTTATCCTAGTGGTAACGTGGACAAAGCAGTCTTAGGCTAAACTCTGAAAGGCATGTGAAGCCAGCTGTTATACCATACACAACCCCCTTGAATACCAAATGAAAGGGACACCACACAGATATATATTGAAAATATATATTGATTTATTAACTATAAAATCCCCTGGACTCTTTATGAGCACAGAAGCACAAGCGTTAAATCACAAGACAGTTTAAAATACACAAAAGTTGCACAATATGGATGAGCCCTAGGGGCCACCTAAACCATATACTAAGAAAGTGGTATAAGAGATACCAATAGGAAAGGGAACAGGCCTAGGGCCTTGGGAATCGCTGGAGCTATTCGAGACTAGCAATGATTAAGTCGGGAAAGGCCCACGGGACTCGGGTGCAGTGTTCAAAGTGCACGCACTTTCCAATGCAAAGTCTATGGTGCGTAAAAAGTACAAAGTTAGAAAGTTAGGAACCTTCCGAGTGACCTACGGAGCTGAAACTTAAGACACAGGCCCTTGAGATGTGTACCAGTGCAGGAGCACCGGCGGAGCTGAGTTACCTCACCCACAGGAAGCGGGTGCACAGGGTCGAAGTAGTGTCGGGTTTCGTCACGCTGGTCGATGGTGCTTGGAGCTGAAGATGCTGCAGGCGGCTCGATGTGAAGAGTTCCGGTGGATCCAAGGGTGGATCTGAAGATGTGAAGACCTGAAAGCAGAGGGGACAGTGTTCAAAGTCACTAGCCAGTGACTACCGTGGAACCAGATTGGAATCAGGCGATGTCGGGTGCAAACAGGCGTTGTCGGGTAGCTTCTTTCTGCAGCCACGTGGATACCCGGGGTCGAGGACGTCCAGGAGTCGGTCACGAGCTGTCCCACGTAGGCTTCTCGCTGTTGGCGGTGTCGGCGACCTAATCGGAGCAAACAGGCCTTGGCAAATGCAAGCCACGCAGACGTTGAAAGATGCTAATCACTCGGACCAGCAAGGTCAGAGCGGGTGCTCCTTTTTACAGGAGCTGGGTTAGGTCTGGAGCAACCAGACCTGCTGTGTAAATCGTCGGTTTCGTCGCCAAGATGGCCGCAGACCACGTGGCTAGTGGCCGGGATGGCGCGTCAAGTGGCACAATGCAAAAGGGCCCCACGCAGATCGTGGAGATGCTGGAGGGCTGATCTTCGGTGCAAGGGCTGCTCGGTGGTGGGGGTTCTCAGTCCCCAAAGCACAACATCGAGGATGCCTCAGAAGCTGCGCAGTCAGCTTTTCGAGTGTCTTCCAAGAGGTCCGGTCCCACGTCACTCGGTGCCTCCACGGGTCCCTTCTTTGCAGGGACTGTGGATCGGGCTCTGAGAGGTCTGGGAGTCTGGTTCTTGTCGGGCTCTGGGCTCGGGCTCCAGCGGGAGGCGGCGGCAAAGCAGACGTCGAGTTGCTGGTTGGTACCTGTGTTCACAGGGTGGCCACTCCTAGGCCACAAGGGAGATTCTCTTCAGTCTTCTGTGCAGCAGAATGTCGAAGTCCAGTCTTCTTCTTCGTGTAAAGTTGATTCAGGATGATCTGCTGTGCAATGGCACTGCTCCCACTCTTATTCCCAATCTGAGGGGTGGATCACCTACTAGGTCCCTCCTCTGGGAGGAACCAGGAAGGGGGGCGGTTACACCCCCTTTCCTTTGTCCAGTTCCGCGCCAAGCCTGGGTCTGGAAAGTCCCAGGACCGGTTTGGACTGGCCTATGCACGGGGACACCTTGTGTGCCCCGGGCATGTCTGATTCTATTCAGCCCTGTCCTACCCAATACACAAAACCCTGTCTGGGGTGGTGCTCGCACCTCCCAAGGCAGGAAACGCTTTGTCCAGGCCACCATCTGCCGAGTTTCGGTCAGCAGCAGGAGGCCAGACTCGTGTCTGTGGTGGCAGCATCCATTTTGTGATGCTGAGGCTCTGTTTAACTTTAACCGGGGTTAAGGCTACACACATGTCGTGTCCCTCTAGAAGGGTGGAATGCTATCCCCGTCGCCAAAATTGGCGAGGGGATAGTATTCCAATTCGTATGACACCTTACTCGACATGTTTTGATAAAGCCAAACCAGAGATAGCAAATAACCGCGAGGATTATAATGCACTTAAGAGTATATGGTATGGCAATATCCCGGAACAGCTTAGGGAGTGGTTCCCGACAGCTGCAGACAGGCTCAGCTCATGCTAGAGCACCATCTCACATATTTCCAAGCACTCTGCCTCCAGGATTGATGAGGCCTTCCATAGGAGTGGCTGATAGGAACATATGTGTCCAGTTTAGGGTTAGGCACAGACATACTGTACCTAAGTAAGAGGTGATTACACCAACTTACCCCAGCTGAGTGGTCAGCCAGTTGTGTCAAATATGGAGGCCAGGCCAGGGGTGGCATAGTACATGCTGCAGCCCCTGGTAGGCCTTGGATACACCTATGCCTTGGGTACCTAGGGTACACTACTACAGGGGCTCATAAGGTGAACCAGTTCCAATTATGTTATGCACCTAGGGTACATGGAGTCCATTTTAAGGAGAGAGCAATCAGCCTGGGGCCCTGAATAGCAGGATCCCAGGCCAACTATGTCAACAACCAGCTAAACACCAGGCAAAAAGTTTGGGGGTAACCATAGTCAGATATCCACCTTCCTACATAACCCCCCCCCCCCCCAAACGAAAGGAGATAAGGCTATCCTTGACCAGGTAAGCCTATATTGCCTAAGTGGCCATATAAGGAAGTACCAGCTCTGGCTTGGTAACCCCCTGTCTCATGGTCCACTAAGCAATCCCTCACCCTAAGGGCATCTGAGGGTCTCCACCATAGGGAATCTCTACCTGTGGTGTGTCTTTGCAAAGTCAAAGGCTGGTGTTGGGATGGAGTACTGAAGTGAGTTTCCTCTGTAGGGCTCAGCTTCCTCCAATCACTCTCCACCATGTGTGCCTTTCTTTCTCTGACTGAGTTGCACTGTGCTCTCGGGTCAACCTCTGGCTACCTAAAGCTGGAGGCTGAGTCCCTCTGTTTGGCTTACTGGAGGGACAGTTCAGGTTTGGGCCCTTTTGGTCCCAGGTTTGGCTGTGCCCAACAATATCCATCTGGGGGAGGTCCCTAACTACTTTTAAGGGGGATCCCTCAGGAGTTTTTAAAGTTTTCACCTCATTAGGGCTACTAGTTTCGGTGCCCCTAATCTGTTGATGGGGGTGCTTTATTTGACAGGGGGCCCTTTGGGTCTCACTGTCCTTCTTGTCCTCTGCAGCCCTGGGCTGAGTAAGGCAAGGTAGAGAGGGGCAGGTTACCTGCTCCAGACTGGGTCCCTCCTGAGAAGGGTCCACTGCTATCAGAGGCTCTGTCAGGCCAGGCCTAACAACCTCTGGGACAGTTCCTTCATCAGGGGTAAGATCAGTTCCCTGAGGAGGCTGATCCTTTCCTAAAGTCTGGTGGGAGGGAGATTTCTCTTCCTCCTCAATGCTCTCTGTTTGGGTGGAGTGATCCATCATTTCAGGCTTCACTACCCATGTATCAGTTTGAGTTTGGGCTGTGGCCATCACAGCCCCACCAACCTTTTCAGGAGGAGACTCAGTTTGGGTATGGGCTGTTACTAGTACAGCCCTGCTACTCTTTTCAGGAGGGAAGTTATCTAAAGATGGGGCTGAGGTTTGCTCAGCCCTCCCAACCTTTTCAGGAAGGACATCTTGAATTGGGGCTGCAGCCATTACAGCCCCACTAACCTTTCCATGGAGATTTACCATTCTAGAATGGGTTTGCTGTTCAACCTCAGCCCAGGCTGAGATTTCCAAATCATTACCCAGTAGGCAATCTACAGGCAAGTTTGCTGACACTGCCACTCTCTTTGGGCCAGTGACACCTCCCCAGCTAAGATTGACTACTGCCATGGGATGATTGGTTTCTATGCCATCAATGTTTGTCACCTGATATCTGGCATCAGGTAAAAGTTGCCTTGAGGGGACTAGACATTCAGCCACCATGGTGATGCTAGCCCCTGTGTCTCTGAAGGCCTCAACTTTCAAGCCATTGATGAGGGGCTCCTGTCTATACTTGCTCAAAGTGTTTGGGCAAGCAGTGAAATTGGCAAACCCCATGCCAGTCTCATAGACAAGAGTATCTGAGTTAGGGGACCTGGATAGGCCAGAGTACACCTGTCCTCCAAAAGTAAACCCACCCAAATTCTTGGGGGTGCTCCCACCACCTGGGGGACCACTGCTAACAGTGACAGGAGGTGTTGGAGCCTTACCTGGAGGTATATTCTCCTTATTGCCATTCTTGGGACAACAGCTATCTGTTTTGTAATGCCCCACCTGTTTACAGGTATGACAATAAGGCTTTTCTGGGTTGTGGAAGTGTCTTGGGACCCACCCCCATTCTTGGAGTTTTGGGGCCCTGGGGAAGTCTTTTCCTTACTTTTATCCCCACCCTTCTCTTGAGGCTTGGTAGTCTCTTTCTTTTGGTCACCACCCTGGTTCTTAGGCCTGATCCTGGTTCTGACCCATTTGTCTGCCCTCCTACCCAATTCTTGTGGGGAGGTCAGATCAGAGTCAACCAGGTGCTGATGTAGAAGCTGATTTTGACAATTACTTAAGATTTGCTCCCTCATAATTAAATTATACAATCCTGTATAGTCAGTAACCTTACTTCCCAGCAACCAGCCCTCCAGAGCCTTAGTGGCACATTCAACAAATTCAGACCAGTCCTGAGTCTGTGTCTTCTGGGTATCTCTGAACATTAACCTGTACTGTTCAGTGGTTAAGCCTAACTCATCAATCAGAGCACTCTTCAGGACCAGGTAGTTTCTAGAATCCCCATCACTAACTGTGAGGAGTCTGTCTCTGCCTCTACCTTCAAAGGAGAGCCACAAGATTGCTGCCCACTGCTCCTGAGGGATCTGCTGTACTCTACAGGCTCTCTCAAGTGCAGTCATCCATTTGTGGATATCATCCCCAGCTTTGTAGGGGGGCACAATCTTACTCAGGTTTCTTGTATCAAAGGACCTGTCTTTATCCTTGTGGATATTGCTGCCACCAGTGGGTTCTATTACCCCACTCTCTCTAGGCTGTCTTGCTCTAGCAAGTTTCTCTTGGGCCAGGGCAATCTCTAACTCTTGTCTCTGGACTCTCAATTCAGCCTCTCTAATTTGAGATTCTCTCAATTTGGTCTCATGTTCCCTTCTCTGAGGGCTAGTCATCACCTTTCTGGAGTGACCATGAGAACCTCTAGAAGCATGGGAGTTGTCAGAGTCACCTGAGTGAGTCCTTCTCCTCCTAGGCTTGTGGTTAAGTCCACCTGGGGGTCTGAATGGGTTGTTACCAGATTCATTCCCAAGTTGGCTTAAGTTAGCCTGGTTCAGTCTGCTGACCAGCACCTGACTATTTCTGTCATCATCTGACTCACTGCTTTCCACCTCTTCCTCTTCTTCCTCTTCCTTTACTCCTCATCTACTTGAGGAGCTCCAGTGGTGGAGGCTTCCTCATCTACCAGGATGATAGGACCAGGGGTGTCTACAGTGTCATCCTCTGAAGGATGGCCTCCTTCAGCATCCCCTGTGGGGTTTGCCTTAGAGGGCTTTAGAGCCTCAGACTGGTCTAAGAGCTCTCTTAGGTGGTCTGTAGTAGGGGAAGGCCCTGTCTTCAGACCCCTTAAGACACAAAGCTGTCTTAATTCCTTAAAGGAAAAAATAGCAAATTTGGATGGTGCCCTTGGAGGGTCACTCTCAACAGGGATGTTCCCAGTGGAACCCTCTGCTCCAGACATTGCTCTAGTGTGGGTGGATGTGTTGCAATCTACCTACACTGGTGTTTACCTACTAAACCTATCTAGTAGTTGTAGCTAGGGTGTGCTACTCCCTTTGCTCTACAACAACTAAGTTCAGTAGAACTTAAGTATACTAGTCTTGTTTTATATGTACCTAGCAGGTACCTGTATGATCTTTCAAATGATAATCTCAAAGATTGTAATGGTAAAACAACAGCAAGCTCAGATCCCAATCCGCTGCTCACCAATGTGAGAAGTTGGCCTGGTATATAATGCTCACTAATTCTTAGTGATCACTTTGTACCATGCCAAGCAACCCTTATGATGATGGTTGTAATTCAACCTTGTAGACCAGTTATCCTAGTGGTAACGTGGACAAAGCAGTCTTAGGCTAAACTCTGAAAGGCATGTGAAGCCAGCTGTTATACCATACACAACCCCCTTGAATGCCAAATGAAAGGGACACCACACAGATATATATTGAAAATATATATTGATTTATTAACTATAAAATCCCCTGGACTCTTTATGAGCACAGAAGCACAAGCGGTAAATCACAAGACAGTTTAAAATACACAAAAGTTGCACAATATGGATGAGCCCTAGGGGCCACCTAAACCATATACTAAGAAAGTGGTATAAGAGATACCAATAGGAAAGGGAACAGGCCTAGGGCCTTGGGAATCGCTGGAGCTATTCGAGACTAGCAATGATTAAGTCGGGAAAGGCCCACGGGACTCGGGTGCAGTGTTCAAAGTGCACGCACTTTCCAATGCAAAGTCTATGGTGCGTAAAAAGTACAAAGTTAGAAAGTTAGGAACCTTCCAAGTGACCTACGGAGCTGAAACTTAAGACACAGGCCCTTGAGATGTGTACCAGTGCAGGAGCACCGGCGGAGCTGAGTTACCTCACCCACAGGAAGCGGGTGCACAGGGTCGAAGTAGTGTCGGGTTTCGTCACGCTGGTCGATGGTGCTTGGAGCTGAAGATGCTGCAGGCGGCTCGATGTGAAGAGTTCCGGTGGATCCAAGGGTGGATCTGAAGATGTGAAGACCTGAAAGCAGAGGGGACAGTGTTCAAAGTCACTAGGAAGTGACTACCGTGGAACCAGATTGGAACCAGGCGATGTCGGGTGCAAACAGGCGTTGTCAGGTAGCTTCTTTCTGCAGCCACGTGGATACCCGGGGTTGAGGATGTCCAGGAGTCGGTCACGAGCTGTCCCACGTAGGCTTCTCGCTGTTGGCGGTGTCGGCGACCTGATCGGAGCAAACAGGCCTTGGCAAATGCAAGCCATGCAGACGTTGAAAGATGCTTATCACTCGGACCAGCAAGGTCAGAGCGGGTGCTCCTTTTTACAGGAGCTGGGTTAGGTCTGGAGCAACCAGACCTGCTGTGTAAATTGTCGGTTTCGTCGCCAAGATGGCCGCTGACCACGTGGCTAGTGGCCGGGATGGCGCGTCGAGTGGCACAATGCAAAAGGGCCCCACGCAGATTGTGGAGATGCTGGAGGGCTGATCTTCGGTGCAAGGGCTGCTCCGTGGTGGGGGTTCTCAGTCCCCAAAGCACAACATCGAGGATGCCTCAGAAGCTGCGCAGTCAGCTTTTCGAGTGTCTTCCAAGAGGTCCGGTCCCACGTCACTCGGTGCCTCCATGGGTCCCTTCTTTGCAGGGACTGTGGATCGGGCTCTGAGAGGTCTGGGAGTCTGGTTCTTGTCGGGCTCTGGGCTCGGGCTCCAGCGGGAGGCGGCGGCAAAGCAGACGTCGAGTTGCTGGTTGGTACCTGTGTTCACAGGGTGGCCACTCCTAGGCCACAAGGGAGATTCTCTTCAGTCTTCTGTGCAGCAGAATGTCGAAGTCCAGTCTTCTTCTTCGTGTAAAGTTGATTCAGGATGATCTGCTGTGCAATGGCACTGCTCCCACTCTTATTCCCAATCGGAGGGGTGGATCACCTACTAGGTCCCTCCTCTGGGAGGAACCAGGAAGGGGGGCGGTTACACCCCCTTTCCTTTGTCCAGTTCCGCGCCAAGCCTGGGTCTGGAAAGTCCCAGGACCGGTTTGGACTGGCCTATGCACGGGGACACCTTGTGTGCCCCGGGCATGTCTGATTCTATTCAGCCCTGTCCTACCCAAAACACAAAACCCTGTCTGGGGTGGTGCTCGCACCTCCCAAGGCAGGAAACCCTTTGTCCAGGCCACCATCTGCCGAGTTTCGGTCAGCAGCAGGAGGCCAGACTCGTGTCTGTGGTGGCAGCATCCATTTTGTGATGCTGAGGCTCTGTTTAACTTTAACCGGGGTTAAGGCTACACACATGTCGTGTCCCTCTAGAAGGGTGGAATGCTATCCCCGTGGCCAGAATTGGCGAGGGGATAGTATTCCAATTCGTATGACACCTTACTCGACATGTTTTGATAAAGCCAAACCAAAGATAGCAAATAACCGAGAGGATTATAATGCACTTAAGAGTATATGGTATGGCAATATCCCGGAACAGCTTAGGGAGTGGTTCCCGACAGCTGCAGACAGGCTCAGCTCATGCTAGAGCACCATCTCACATATTTCCAAGCACTCTGCCTCCAGGATTGATGAGGCCTTCCATAGGAGTGGCTGATAGGAACATATGTGTCCAGTTTAGGGTTAGGCACAGACATACTGTACCTAAGTAAGAGGTGATTACACCAACTTACCCCAGCTGAGTGGTCAGCCAGTTGTGTCAAATATGGAGGCCAGGCCAGGGGTGGCATAATACATGCTGCAGCCCCTGGTAGGCCTTGGATACACCTATGCCTTGGGTACCTAGGGTACACTACTACAGGGGCTCATAAGGTGAACCAGTTCCAATTATGTTATGCACCTAGGGTACATGGAGTCCATTTTAAGGAGAGGGCAATCAGCCTGGGGCCCTGAATAGCAGGATCCCAGGCCAACTATGTCAAAAACCAGCTAAACACCAGGCAAAAAGTTTGGGGGTAACCATAGTCAGATATCCACCTTCCTACAGTGAAGGATGCCAATTCTTTTGTAGAAAACCGGTATGGGGAGAGGGTTGGTGTGGGTGTGGATGTGGTGTGTGGATGTGGTGTGTGGATGTGGTGTGGGTGTGGGTGTGGATGTGGGTGTGTGTGTGTGTGTGTGTGTGTGTGTGTGTGTGTGTGTGTGTGTGTGTGTGTGTGTGCATGTGTGTCTCAGCTCACGCAGAGGAAGTATCCACTCCATGGCATCTTGTGGTTCCAGATAGAAATTGTCATCATATTGGGTAGATACAATCATCCCCACAGTCACCATCATTGCCAAAGGTAAGTTGGCTCCAATCAGAATCAGAGGGTTGTACAGGAGGGCAGCTCCAAGTGAAGATTGTCTTATCTGAGTCTGTTATACGATTCCTACAAATCTAATAGGACTGGGCTTTTAGAATAACAAAACTTCATAATACAGAGAGTTAGACTTCTTATATAATCAGTAAATGTTGAGCTATTAGGCTAGCTCGCAGTACCGTATCGAAAGTCCTAAACTTACAGAGTTATAGATGCCGTCAGTAACCTAGAATATGACTGCCAGATTACCAAGAATATCGTGGAAACAGATCTAACCGTTTTGTTTGTCACTTTTGCATGCCTAAAGTGTCACAAAGAAAAGATACAATATTGCATTTTCCAAAATTTATTGAAAAGCTCTGATCTTTGTCAATAAAACATGAACTACGATTATCAGAAAGACGGGACACATCATTATTATAAGCATTATTAGAATACTGAAAATCACAAATAATTCAACCATGTCAATTGTTCATAATGTTACTAAGGTCACTCCTATCGGTCATTAATTTCTCTATGCTAAAGAGGGCATATCGGGGTTACTCATCTGCCAGGCCTGTTGGAATGACCCAACTCCACACCATGGTACTGTGTGTCAGGCCTCAGTGTATTCACAAATGCACGCCTGTCTGAGTGTGCAGGCTTGCACACTTCTTTCCCATGGCTACCTTTATTCTCAGGATGAAAATCGGGGAAAGCTGAGCAGCATGTAAGTCACAGCTGCGCTCGATGATGACTCCGGCTAGAAGTGAACCTCCCACCGACTTTAACATGAAGGCTGTTTAAATAATAAAACAGCCAGCTTATTACACTGTGCCAAAGGTGCAGGGCCGCATCTTACTTTGTTGGGAAGGAATACTCCTCACAAATGAACAAAATAAAATGAGACATCAAGTACTCAGTTGCGCGACCCTGGAAATAAATAACGAATGTTTAAAAGATGTAAGTACTCCAAACATAGTCTGAAATGTATAAACAAATCCAGACCTAATCACTTTAAAAACTTGTGCCACTCCAGCGGTTTTAGAAGCATTGAAAATATGGTGTGTTAGCTCCTCAAAGTGCTGTGGCAAATGAGTGTGCAACAGTGATTGCACCTCAGCCGAGGAATGGGATACTTGAAGATCAAAAGTTCTCCAGCAGATGTCAAAGCCATATCTTTAGGCTTTCAGTATGAATAACCGATCAAAGTTAATCTATGAAAGCAGAACCTTCGGCTACAAAGTAACTTCCACAAAAGAATGTGTAGGAGGATAGAAGATATTCATACAGCATGTTACAACCTTGGAATCATTGATTACATAAGGAACACCTGTTTTCATACAGCAGCAACTATGATCATTGAAAAATGAAGTAACTACCATTTTAAAGTAACCCATATTCCATCTTTATCACAGGCACCCGAACTCCCTTCAAATAATATGCAAGGCTTGCAATGGATGCATTGCAGGCACTAGGAAGTGTTATCTCCCTGCAAACAAAGGAGTGTTCCAAACAAGTTCCACAGTCGTGCAGACTAACAAAAACCTCTTTGTTTTCTTCCATGCATCTGTGCTAAAAAGGGAGAAACCAAGTAAAAGATGTGCACCTCTAACGTTATATCTGCCCACAGGGAAATGTTTTAGACATGAGGTCACATAAAAGTTGATATAGAGATTGAAATGAAAACGTGAATAAGCCGGATGTCTGACAGCGTTTCAGCTACATTTAAAGGCAAGGTTTCTAACCTTTCTATATTAAGCATGAAGAAGGTTGATTCCGTAATCACCAAGATTTTCTGCATATGTGTCAAATTATAAGGCAAACACAATTCAGCTGCATTTAAATATTTATATGACACTAGATTTGATTTTAAAACTTGAAATGTCCAACTTAACTGTAAAATCGATCTCAATTGACTTTGGCAATGTTGAAGCATATACATTTCATTCTGTATAATATCAAATTAAGATGAAACAATATTATTCAATGAATAAATATGTCTTGACAATGTGGTCATCCCAAGATCAACAACTGCCAATGCTTTTCCAAGATTTTCCTTATCCATTTGTCTGAACCTTTCAGTAGCTTCTTGTTCTGCAACCCAATAAAATATCTTGAAAATTTTTATTATCAGAAAAAAGTCAAGTAAGTGGTCTTTAAATATGGACAAGGTGGAACGTTCTAACCATTGCTGGCATAACTTTCCTATGCTGTAGGTAATAACTACTTCAGAGTATTCCGGCTGAATATACTGGGGGGGGGTCTAACCTGCTTGCTATGAAGCCTTTGGAAGACTTTTAAAAACAGGTGTAGCAGCCATTGGTATCAACAAGCCAAAATAACCACCAACCTGAACAAGAAAATCCTGAATTATAATTTCCATTTTGCACCATCTCATTAAGCTGTTGTTCTGTGAAATTAATAAACTGTTGCCAATTATCAAACTTTGGAACAGAGGGAATAGTTGACGTATTCAATTTTTTAAAATTGCCCCAGTTAAGACATGTAGTCTGTTTTTCTATCTTTTTTAAAAAGATCATTTGGTGAGGGGTCGGACAAGCTCTAAAGATAGCATCAGTGCCCTGGACCTGTCAGTATTGTGTACCCCAAACAGATTTAAGCAAATATCCAATATGAATAACCCTATAGGGCTAGTTGTGAAATAAATGAATTGGGATAAAACAATTTTGTTTGCCCGGGGGCGTGGCTTGGACACCGATCGGGATGGCGGCGTGAGCTCGCAGCTCCGTGCGGAGTCCCGCTAATTCTCCTGATTTTTGCACCCTGGGCGACCCGAGGTCGACACTCCTGCCCTACGAAGTGTGAGGGGACCGCAGGGCGCTGACGGAAAGTTGCCGGGGGACTGCTGGCCCCGAGGAGACCCAGTTGGGCGACGGCTGAGGTGTCGCCGAGAGTGAGAAGAAAATGGCGGCGGTGAGGTCGGGCAGCTCCGGACACCGGCTTTGAGCCGAGTTGGCGTCGACTGGCGGGAGGTTCTGCAGCCGAAAGATCGAGGCGTTGGGGACAGAGGCGACAGTTCCGAAGGTCGGGGGACAGGGATTCGCCCCGCTCGGACTTTGAGGACTCTTGCTGGCCGCTATCCCTATCTTTTCCCTTCCTCCCCCAGGCTCAAGAGGGGGTCGACCGAACGGTGCTCGCCCACTTGGCCCTTGGACCTGAGGGCATCGGCGGTGGCACTTGATCCTGCTCAATATCGGGGAGGTGGCACCGACCCACGAGTGCCGGAGCTGGACGGGTTTCCTGGCCTGTGACGCAGTACCCTCAAATGGCGGCGACAGGAGGGCTGGTGGCCGTGGAGCGCGGACAGGGGGACCCAGCGGCGTCGTCTCAGATGGGTGAGACCCCCCCGCCGGAGTTGGACCAGGAGCAGCGATTGAACCGACGTCTAGATGCCATACTCGATGCAATCACCTCGACCAAGGAGGCGCTGCACCAGGACATCGCGCAAGTAGCCACGGGGCTGGGGCTATTGCGAGCGGACCATGCGAAGCTGGCAGATAGGGTCAAGGACCATGATCAGCTGCTATTGGACCTGAAACCGTCGGTAGTGACCGCGGAACATAAGATCACGGACATACTGGCCCGGTTGGACTTGCTGGAACGACGTGCGGAGGATGCCGAAGGCCGCAACAGGCGGAACAACGTGCGGGTCGTAGGCCTGCCGGAACGAATTGAGGGGGAGGATGCGGTGGCCTACATGGAGAACTGGTTTCGTACTGTGGTGGCACCGGAGGGGCTTACTCCTTTCTTTACCCTGGAGCGAGCCCACAGGGTGCCTGCTCGCCCACCAGGGCTTGGCCACCCCCCCCGACCGATGGTAGTGCGGCTCCTCCATTATAAGGACCGGGACTTCCTCATCCAGAGGGCTCGGATGTCAGGCCCGTTTGAGGTGGAGAACAGCAGGGTCACAATCTTCCCGGACTACACTCAGGCGGTCCAGAGGAACAGGGCATCGTTCCTGGCGGTGAAGAAGGAGCTGCGGGAGGAGGGCATTCAATACTCCTTGCTCTTCCCGGCCAAGCTGCGGGTCATACTGGATGAGACCACACACTTCTTCCAGACTCCGGACGAGGCATGGCAGTGGCTGGAGTCGTATAGAGCGGGGACGGACAGGTCGCATAAAAGTAGGCGAGATCAGCCTAAACAACCCCGGGTCAGACAATGGCAACGCATCCGGTCCCGCAATAGGCGCCAGCGGGAGAAACGGGAGGCTCAAATGGCTGCGGAAAAGAGAGATGCGCTCGCAGCGACGGCGGCCATCACGGGGTTGCAACAGAACAGTGACCTGGTGGAAACGGACTCTGGCGGGGAAGGCAGCAGGACGGGAGAGGAAAGAGGACTTCTCTGAAGCGGAAAGCTCGAAGGGGCCGGTGGTGACCCCCCAGACCTCTGATGGGATATTTCACGGTTGAGACTGTGTTGGGACTTGGACAAGATCTAATGGTAGGGCGGTATCCTGTTGGTGATGGGTGGGTTGCCGGATAGGGTGCCTCGTACGCAGGATGGGATGAGGGCGCGGGGTGTGGGCTCCGCTAGCTGGGGTCGGCGATAACTCACCCCCTAGGGCCCTTAAGGCCTTCTGTGGTGGAGACCACAGGTTAGGAGAATGTGTGGTTGGTTTGAGGTTTGGATTGGGGCTGACACTGGGTTTGTAGGCTCTGTCCTGGGGAGTGGGGGTTGGGGTGTTTTTCTGTTCAGGGTTTGTTTCGGGGGGGGCAACTGCTTTGAGGGGGATGTGAACTCTCGTTGTTTGACTCGGACTGATCGATGCTGGTATGGGGACGTTACCTAACTTAAAATGCCTAACGTGGAATGTCCGGGGGCTACGAACTATGGTCAAACGCCACAAAGTGCACGCATACCTGGTGCGAAGGGGGGTCCAGATTGCTATGTTACAAGAAACCCATCTGACCAAAAAAGAGTGTGCTGCGTTGCAAAAAAGATGGCGGGGCCAGGTGTTCGGCACCACTTACTCAGCATATGCCAGGGGGGTATTGATTTGGGTGAGGGCGGGGATACCGTTCCAGGTGCTGAACCAAGTAGTGGACCCTGATGGCAGGTTTGTGGCAGTGGAGGGGAGGTTGTATGGAAGGGATGTGGTTCTCTGTTGTGTGTATGCGCCGAACACTGATCAGGCCCGATACTTCGATGACCTCTCCGGGCCCTTGGCCTCTTCCCTGGCGGGCCCGGTAGTGCTAGGGGGGGACTTCAACTCGATTACGGATGTGGCTCTGGATAGGTCTCACCCCCCCCTTGTTGATTCCCCGGTACGTAAGTTGGCCATGCACAGGAAGGATTGGCAGGACAGATGGGGGTTGCTGGATGTCTGGCGGGAACAGCACAGGGACACCAGGGACTATTCCTTTTACTCAGCTCTCCACGCACTACATGTGAGGATAGATTCAGTGCTCTGTAGCGGGTCCCTAGCCCCATTGATTTCGCACACAGAATACCTGGCTAGAACCATTTCAGATCATAATCCCCTATTGGTACATATCCAGTGGCAGCGGGAGCGCTCGGCGATACCAACATGGCGGCTCCGGCCAGACACGCTGGAGGACTCAGTGTTTAGTGACGCTGTCGAACAAGGCATCGATCGTTACTTTGGCGAGAACGAGGGTACGGCCACGAGTAGGTCCACTGAATGGGATGCGATGAAAGTGGTGGTGAGAGGGGTATGTCTGGGTCGGTTTTCGAATGCTCGTACGACTGTGTTGAATGCACTTGCGAAAGCGGAGGAGAATCTGAGAGAATTAGAGCGGCGCAGGCCGGCCAGGCCAGACTTACAGACCCAGTTGTTAGAAGCGAAGGAAGTGGTCGCCACCGAGACGGAACGGTTGAGATGTTACGACTACAGGCAATACGCCATCAGAGCGCATGCTGAACGGGATAAGGTGGGCACGCTCTTGGCCAGACTTGCTAACCCGGAGCTTAGGGGCTGCCCGGTCCTTAGCATTAACAACGCACGGGGGGAGACGGTGTATTCCCAGGCAGCGGTGTTGGAGTGCTTTCGGGTGTATTATCAGGAATTATACCAGAGTCAGTTGGGAGTGGAGGTCCAGGAAATTGCGGAGTACCTAGGGGCGCGGCAGCTTCCGGTCCTAGATGAGGAAGACGCGAAAGAGTTGGGCGGCCCGATCACGCTCACTGAAATACGGGTGGCCATTAAAAATATGGCTCGGAATAAAACACCCGGGGTGGACGGGCTACCAATAGAATTCTATCAGCAGTTTGTCGACAGTCTAGCGCCCAGGCTGCTGGTGGTGTAAACGGAAGCTTATGAGTCAGGGGGTTTGCCTGGGTCCATGCGGGAGGCTTTGATTGTGCCGCTCCTAAAGCCCGGCAGGGATGCAACAGATGTGAGGTCCTATCGCCCGTTGTCCATGTTGACGGTGGACTACAAAATCCTGAGCCGAATTCTGGCCACCAGACTGGCCCCACACATGACGGGCCTGGTGCACAGGGATCAGGCGGGGTTTATCCCCACGAGGAGCACGGCGCTGAATATCCGTCGCCTGGTTGGGATAATGGACGCCATCTTGGATGGAGACGGGGCCCAAGCGGTCTTGTCCGTGGACATTGAGAAGGCCTTTGATAGTTTGGAATGGACCTTCCTGGATGGAGTGCTGGAGAGGTTTGGCATAGGTGAGGGGTTCCGCTGGTGGACGAGGGTCTTGTACTCCTCAGCAACGGCGCGGGTACGTTTGGGTGGTCTGGTGTCTGCGGCATACCCGGTGGGTAGGGGCACGAGACAGGGGTGCTCCCTTTCCCCCCTATTGTTTGCTCTGGCGATGGAACCCCTGGCGGTCCATGCTAGGTCGGGTGACAGATACGCGAGGATAAATAGCGGCGGGCAGCAACATCACATCTCGCTGTATGCGGACGACCTGCTCCTGTACCTAGACGATACGGAGCGGGCCCTGGAAGGAGCGATGGACCTGTTATCGGAGTTTGGCCAGCTGTCGGGCCTGAAGGTCAACTGGGCGAAGACCTGTGTGTTCCCGCTGAGAGCGGAGTCGCCCAGCCCTGCTCGCGACTTGGGGGTAGTTTGGGAGCCATCTTGCTTCACTTATCTGGGAGTCCGTATTTACCACGTGACCGCGGACCTATTAGAAGGCAACATTGGTCGGTGCGTTCGGGCACTGAGGGGCAGTATGTCCTTTTGGTCGACCCTCCCGCTAACGGTACTGGGTAGGATTGCTCTCTTGAAAATGGTGGCGCTCCCACGCCTCCTGTACTACTTCCGGACGTTGCCTATCTGGATTCCTCAGAGGATCTTTAGGGACCTGAGGACGATGATTATTGGTTTCCTGTGGGGACATGGCCGCCGTAGAGTGGCTCTGAGTACGTTGCTTCGACCCAAGATTGAGGGGGGGATGGCTGTTCCTGATTTTGAACTATATTACTTGGCGGCGCAACTACAGGCTCTCACGCAACATGTGGCCAGGGTGTTTAGGGGACCGGAGGAGGACCGAGAGCTGGGGATACAACGCCATGTGCTGTCTTATATCGTCATGCAGCAGAGGCTTGAGTTGCGGGGCCTCACTATGGAGGAACGGACACTCAGGCTGTGCTGGCAGAGGAGTCTTAGGAGAGAGAAGGCGACGCGGCCTTATGCGCCGGAAATTCCGATCGGTATGCTGACAGCCCTGCCACACGGGGGCGATTGGTCCCCATTGCTGGAATGGGAGGAGGCGGGACTACAGGTGGTAGGAGACCTGTATATCGATGGGACTTTGGTGCCCTTCGAAGTGCTTCGGGAACAGTTCGGGTTGTCTGACGGGGGGTTCCTCTTGCATGCGGCGGTGGTAGCGGCTATACAGAAGCACTGGAAGGGAGGGCTCATAGAACCGACCACGACTATGGCGTGCCAATATGTGGTGATGGCAGCGGGCACCTTCAAGGCTGTGACCTGCCTCCATAACAGGATATTACATGAGGGACTGGAACCGCTCCAGGGGCTCAAAGCTAAATGGGAGGAGAGCGTGGGCAGGCCCATTCCAGACACGGTGTGGGGCCACATTTTACGGCGCACATGGAAAGGCACGAGAAATGCGCGCTTCCAGCAAGTGCATTTCTATGTGCTCCATAGGGCCTATCTGACCCCCGAAAAAATACGGCGGTACTTCCAGGTGCAAGACGCGCGGTGCCCGAGGTGTTCATCTCCGGGAGCGGACATGGATCATTTGTTTTGGGGCTGCCCGCAGTTGGAGGCCTACTGGGCGGAGGTGGGGGACCTCCTAAACGATGTGACCGACAGGGAGGTGGACTTCGATATGGCGGCGTGTTTGCTGCTCTGGTTCCCGCACACCAAACACACCAAGGTGACGAGCAAATTTATTGACTTGGGTCTGATACTGGCGCAAAGAGAAATATCATGGCATTGGAAGTCCAGGGGCGGGCCGTCAGTAAGGAGGTGGAAGAATGAATTGCTGCGGTGGTCTGAATGCGAGAGTGTGCTCCGGATGAAACAGGCTATCAAGCTTGGTAATGAGAAGGCCTTGGATGCAGCGCGTGCGTGGGAGTTGGTGGTGCAGGCCTTGCGTGACTCTTTAGTGGAGGACGAGGACTGAGCGAATGGGGCCGGTGGACACTGCGTGGCGTACTAACTCAGAGTTGTCATTGACACTGTAGCGGGATCCATACTACACTTCAGGACGGGACACACACCATTAGCAGTTGCCGGGGAGGGGACACCGGGGGGTTGTTCAGTGGGAGTTCGGGGTGGGTCGGAACCCAGGAGGTGGGTTGTCCGCGATGGCGACTTCGAGTTAGGAAGGGCCAGTGGGGCGCTGATGCTGAGTGAGAGGTGGCTAAGGGGAGCGGGCCAGGTATGGTGGGCTCTACAGTGCTCGGGGTGGGTCCGGAAGCGGTTGGTAGCATTGATCGCGCAAGTGGGATGGCTGACGATGTTATTGTTGTGGTTGGGGGGGTAAAATGCAGATACATAAAACGATCATTCGACCATTGTCCCTAAGGGACACTCACCGTGATGCTTACCTACTATGTAGGGTACTATGCCGCCCGGCCTCCGGGATGCGGGCTGAATGGCTGTGTATAGTATACGTTTTCATGTTGATCGGGGGGGACGTTACGAGTGGACTGGTTGAACATTTGTACTCTGTGGTTTCTAATTCTGCAATAAAAACAAATTTAAAAAAAATAAAACACTTTTGTTTGCCCAGGCATATTTTTCTTTGCTGGTAATGGTGTAAATTTAGAATAATATGAAACAGGATCTGTAGGGACATGAACAGAAAAATAAGGAAACTTCTTTAAGCATGTTTTAGAATTACCCACAGGTGGTGCCAGGCTGTGTTTCCACAGTGTGTAATTAAGAACAGCATACGGTTTACTAGCTCCGTGTAAATATTGATGTGCATAATGATGGTAACAAAACCTTTAATCATAATTTGCAGAGTTCACACACAAATAATTTTTCTCAAATATAGTGTATGATTCTAACTCAGATTGCAAATTAGAAACAGTCATAACATCCCATTCATCCTAAATGGGGCCTGGGCTAATAACGTTATCTATAGCAACTTTAAAACCATATGGAATCTGCAATGTTTCTGTTGGACCAAAAATGCTATAGTGAACCTTATCTCAAGCAATACTATTATGAATATGGATTGCAGTAATGTTCACCACACACAACTCTTTTCTGACCTTATGTAATGAAGGCTAGGGCATAAGCACCTCAGCTAATAGTTCTGATGATGTATGATCTGGAAGAAAGTGTTCATTCAATATTAGAAAGAAAAACATAATAAATCCAATCCAGAAGACAAAAATAGAAAAACTAAAATTCAAAAGTAGGATCAAAGAAAAGGTACATGTACACCACGCATCGAAGTATGCGATGAGTCAGAAGGAAAATCATCAATGTTGACAAAATAAACAGAGGTAGTCTGAGCAAAAATAGGGACCTCAACGGGCAAAGGAGAGCAGGCAGGTACCTCTAAAGTTGGATGATAGTATATAAATTCATTGCAAGGAGCAGCAGTGGAAAACAGAAAACTAGTTAGAAAACACATCCTGTGTCATCAACATTAACTGGTACAATGAAAAGTTCAGCATCAGGATACCCCAGCTGGTGTACAGAAAGATTAGCACTGCTTAATGCATGCAGAGGGATTTCGTGTATGGGAGGGAGAGGTGTGCAGGAACTACTGAGAAGCCCCCATGACCTACTGTGTAGAACTGGCCACATGGTGTCGCTTGATAAAATTAATTGAAGCAAGTTTCTTATATTTACAGCCAGTAAGCAAAATGGCAAAATCACAGTTTGAGTACCTTTGATAGCAAGGAGAGGCACTTGTGCATGGTAGGATGGGCCAAACTCTTTTTTCATCTACAATCTTCTCTTGGACTAGATCCTCAACTAGCCAGGAACTCCTGGTTGCTCCTTCACGTCATCAATGGCAGAATGTTTAGAATTAAAAATTGGAGTGCTCATCTTAAAAGTCATGTGATTACTGTAAGACAGCGAAACGTTCATTGATTTCAAAGGGTGCATCTCCAACATTGGTGCCAGAGTTATCAAGATCTGGAACATACCTTTGTACCCGGTAGAGTATTTTGTAGGGATGCCAATCACCCAGAGACCTTCTAGGCAGATTATTTAATACTCTCTAGACTCCATACGGGTCATAGATCTAACTACGACCTGAACCTATAACTCTAGCTGTTAAGGACTGCTTTAAGTCACGGTTAGACCTATCAGAAAGGGAGATGGCCTAGCCATTATCCATCGAGACTTTATCCAACCAAAATAGAACCCTTAAACTCCCCAGTCTGTGAAGTGCTTAGCTTCTCTATCCTTCTTTCTAAAAAACAATCGTTTAAAGGCACCCTTATCTACCGCCTTCCAGGCCCTCAAACAAACTTTCTCACAGCTCTTGACAGCCTAATAGAGCCCATTTCAGGAGCCCCGACTACACCATTCTAGGAGATTTCAATTTCCACTTAGAATCCCTCATTGACAAAGACACTTCCTCCCTCACAACTGACCTACAAGCAGCAGGGCTCCTTCAGTTGGTGACTAAACCCACCCATCTGGTGGGACACACCCTCGACGGTCTGTTCACCAGCAACAGCAATATCCCCCTTGCCTCAGTCATCCCCCTTGCATGGACAGGCCACGCAGCAGTTTTTTTCACTATCCAAATCCGAAATACCAACTTCCCTCATCCCACCGACCGTATTCCCAAACACACTAGAGCATGGAAGAACATCGACATCCACCTCCTCACAAATACCCTCTCCAATACTCAAGACACTCCCACCATTGACCCTGATCTAGCTTCCAATAATTACTAACAGTGGTTACATAGAGCCTTCACCACCTTGACATACATTGGAAGTACGAAACATCCAGTAAAAAAACGTGTGCTAGAGCACATGAGGGCGATCACGAATGAGGATAAAAATTATCCCATTGCCAAACATTTTAAGGACTTTCACCAGAAAAACCTCAGTTCACTAAAATTTTGCGCTTTAGACAGGATTCCACTGTCTGAACGCGGTGGAGACAGACTCAGACAATTACGTCAACTTGAGTCTAAGTTCATAATTAAATACGACACTGTGCAACCGTTGGGGTTAAACAAAGATGAAGAGTTATCTGTTCATTTAGGTTAAAAGTCATCACCCTTTCAAATACTTAAGGCTGAACACTGGGAAAAAATCATTAAAATGAAGCTTTGCATGTTGTTTTTTAAATTGTTTGTACACTTTAGTGACCATATATTTTTATGTTTGTAAAAGACATATATGTCGATACACAGTGAGGATGTGAAACCATTGGATGCTGAATGATATGGACCAACATGAGCAATTCCATCTCCTTTATCTTAAATTTTGGAGTATTCAGACATTATGAAACTGTAAACTTTGACCTTGAGCTCACTTGGGCAGAATTGCACTTTTGAAACAGAGTATACATATTCGGTATGTTAAAATTGGAACATTTGTATAATGAGGTGCCCCCAAGCCCACTAGGGCAGAAATGTACAGTTTAATGAACAATATTATTTTACGCATGCACGGGATTTGATTTTCAAATCAATTATTGTTTAATAATTTTCATGCCAGTAAGGTTCTAACCGAATCCTCATTTTTGAGTTGAAATCACTTTATTAAATGTCACTCAAGAAACATTGAGAAATGTAGATGTATTCCTTGCTTTACTATGAAAGACATTCAAAGATGGCCACCATTCCGTGGTGTAACATACACTTGTGAGAGAACAAGTAGTCTTACTTTTATGTTTATGATTTGTTCACTTTATAAACATTGAATGAAAAAACTATTGTTACCCGTGACCATGGTGTGGCTGCACCGAAACGTGTCTGGTGTTTTTTGGCATCCCTGTGTGTTAAAATCTTCACACTAACGAATTTGGGCTTGAGCTGACTTCTTTTTGATGGACAAGTTGCTGTTTGGAATATTTGAGGGTCGCCTCCTCGCTCAAGCCGCCGCTAGACGGCCGGGGGACTGGCGAACTTTGCTGGAAATATATATATATATATATATATATATATATATATATATATACAAAGAACGGGTGCAGACCGCAAATAAGTGCAAGTATTTTTCAATTTATTCGAGCTACATATCTGCCATGACGCATTTCTGCAGTTTCCAGCCTTGATCACATGACAATGCCACAGATGGTGATCATTCCTTTTGTAATCACAAATACTCCACAAGTGGTCAATAACTATAGACAAAATACTCTTCTACTATGTACAATGTACAACAAGCATACTGGATGGATAAATCCACCTGGTATTGCATCTTACTGATTTTTCTGGTTTTACCTTATTGCAAATCCATATTTGTGTAACTAAAATGCTTATTCCTACTTCACCTTAATTAACATTCACATTTTTCTGTACTGCAATCTCCATTGATGTTTTCATAATGCCGCAAATATTTTCATGTCATTGACCCAATATGCAGATTGAAAAAGCACATTATTTCTAGGTTTTACTCTTAATGCTTCCTAACCAAATCTTTTCTCTCAATTTATTATTATTATTATCCTCGATTTTTTTTTAATTGATCTTTTTAACGTTTTTAAAGTGACAAGTGCAGAATAGTTATCGAGCATGGGCTACTAATATTATTAATATTATTGATATTAATAGGTCTCAATGTATGTATGAATACTCAAGTATCTTCTCCCTTTGCAAATAAAGCTCTTGTATATATTTTCCCTGTTTTATAAGAGGCATCGTGCAGTGGTAATCGAATACAGATATTCAATTTGGCCTATCTATGCCAATACTATTTATTTACTACCATAGACCAAAACTAATCCTGTGCAAACCAATATTTTTCCTTTTAAAGTGTATCTGTGCTGTCCTAAAAAAATATATATATTAGAATATATAAAATTCTTCCCAGCCACAATAGTATTAAAGTGCAAACTATCTAAAGTGCTTAAGTGATACAAATTGCATAGAAAAGGTGCTGCAGTGGCCTAATAAATATATATAAACAAATGTATATATATATATATATATATATATATATATATATATATATATATATATACACAGAATATTGCTAATGTATAAAATACAATTCATCATTGATTCCTTAGATTGAGCAGTTAAAGTGCACAAGATGAGTTCACATTTCCAAACAGGCAAAGTGCTCTTTTGTGGAAGCTACGCCGACGCTGTAAAGCGAACCTTGCGGTGAGTGCTCAATCATTTTCCTGACACGGTGGGGAGGAGTATCTGGCACTAGTGTGCGGCCCTGGGAGCTTACCGAGCTCAGGTCGCTTTGCGCTAACGATTTGAAAAGCAATTTGGAGTCCGACGCCATGTCAGCGGAAACCGTGCGTGGCAGAGAGGCGGCGGCTGCCGTACTCTATTCTAACCTTCCCAAGGTTACACCCAATTCTGGAGTAAATAAAAAAGCAAATGTGTCTGCTAATGATAATACAACGGAAAGCCAAATACAAGCAGCACTTAAAAGATTGGAAAAGTGCATGTATCAGGAAATGTCCAAGTGGTGGGAGCATAAATCTCTCTCAATGTATTTGGAAGAAAATTGTGTACCACGGGGTTTGCACATCTTATTAGCACCTAGCTATGACAAGCCCAATCCTAACATGTTGAAAGAATGGGGACAAACAAACTTGGAATCCTCCACTAAATTGATACAAATCCTTGTAAAGTATGCATCTATTGACAGGGAAATACTAATTAAGGAGATTGAGGAAATAAATGACTCTTTACAAAAACTTGAACCCCACGAAATGATTGCTAAAGGACGGAAAGAGATTGATGAAAAATTGTCTAAACAGGAAGAAAAGATCAAGGCAAGAAAGGTTTATAAATTTGCCAGAGACAAGGAGGACTACGCTCAAGGGCGCATTTATACGTTTGCGCGTAAGTTTGATAGCGCCAAGCGTTCGAAATTAGCGCAACAGTTACAGCTAGCACAACAAGCCAAACAAGGAAATATAAGCCAAGCTGAAGCCTCCACCTCAGTACATGCACCATCTGTAATGACCAATGATCAACAAATAAGCGACAATGATTCGCTCACAAGTGGTCAGACATCGGATTAGGATGGCAATACTCAGTGGGACACCAATTCTCTGATCCTTGACCTTGGGGAAGAAGTTGATTTTTTAGTTTCGGATCGGTTACAGACTCTAAGGCCCCGGACCAAACATGCACAGAAGGGGCAGGAAAAGCAGCTAAGCGAGCCAGGTGCAACAAAAGGAGAAGCGAATGCCGGAAAAAGCGGAAAATCACCAAAAAAACCAAAGCGGCAATATTGGCGCAAAAAGAAATAAGCGACAATACAGTAATTAACTTATCTGATGTTACCCTCACTGAAGCGGAAAAACTACTTTTAAGTTTGGGGTTAACATACTGCCCTGCATCTGATTTCAACTATGCAGGAACTCGCATAGATGTCTACATGTACATAAGGAAACTAAAACTTAAAAAATTCTTCAACATTAAGGAGGGCTCAAATGAAAAAGAAAAAGAAAAAGATAAAGAAAAGGATCATACTAGCTCTAATGGTAGCAACAACATACCACTAGCTCTACCCTCCAGATACACCAAATCTTTGCTAACTTTACATCATTTGGCCTCTGACATTCCTATATCTCCTGATACGACTTCCACTCAAGAGGAATTGAGAGCGGCATCAATTGCACAAGTTGGGGCCAACATCAGCCCTTTCAAGCCTAAGTCAAAATTTAATCCCACCATGCCTCGAGATTCAATTGATATTTTTCAGGACGTGGTGGTTGAGGATCTCAAACAATTACATCACAAGGTGAAACATAAGAAACGTTACAGGAGCAAACATGAAAATAACTACTTTTCACTCATTAAAAAGTTGGGAAATGATCAGAATATTGTTGTTACTAGTGCGGACAAAGGGGGAATATAGTTATCTGGCCCCAAGAAGCTTATATCAAGGAAGCAAAAACGACAACTGAATGATCCAACTTGTTATTCCAAAACAACCATCAAACATTTTAATGACGCTAGAGATGGTTTGAAAAAGTTGTTGTATCAATGTAAGAGAGACGGTATGATTTCCTCTCAGGAATTTGAATTTCTCCACATTGAGTTTCCTATTATGCCAAAGCTATATTTACTCCCAAAGATTCATAAGCAGGTAGAACCAGTCCCTGGCCGGCCTATCATCTCGGCCATTGGGGGGATGGCCGAACATGTCACACAGTACATTAACTATTTCCTCCAGGACTTAGTTAAGGATTTGCCTACTTATGTTAAGGACACCGGCGATTTCATTGCCAAAATTAAAAACATCCCATGGGACAATGACATGGTAATGCTTACATTGGACATTGAGTCGCTCTACACGAGCATAGAGCACACATCGGGTCTTAAAGCTCTTGAATTTTTCCTTGAAAAAAGACCCATTAACTGTTATTGTCACAACAAAGTATTAATTGAGTTGACCACATGGTGCCTTAACAACAATTTCTTTTTGTTTGGTAATGATTTGTTTATACAAAAACGTGCAGTTGCTATGGGGGCCTGTTTTTCCCCCAGCTATGCGTGTTTACACGTAGGCTGGTGGGAGGAGCAGGTCCTCATGCGACAACACGCGGTTGCTTTTGATCAACATGTTTTGCTTTGGATCCGTTATATTGATGATGTTTTTGTTTTGTGGCGAGGGGATTTTATCAGTGCAGAGAATTTTGTCACCAGTCTTAATTCCAATCAAGTAAACCTTAAATTTACTAAATCTATCAGTAATTGCGAGGCAGAGTTTTTGGATGTCAAAGTATTTGTACATAACGGACATTTGGCAACCAAATTACACAGGAAAAGCACTGCTGGCAACAGTATTCTTCACGCCAGCAGTGCACACCCCAGACATGTAGTAGATAACATCCCACTAGGTGAGCTACTTAGGATCAAGAGTATCTGTAGTACAGAGATTGATCTTGATGTCTGTACCAATGAGGCTCTTGATCGTTTCAGACAAAGGGGTTACCGTGAATCTATCTTAAAGACGGCTGTGCAGAAATCTAAAAATAGAACTCGTGAGTCCTTGCTCGTTCAGACACATAACAACGTGTCAGACACTGTCCCCGATGATAATACTGGGGCACCCAGGTTAATTACCTCCTATAGTAGACAAGCAAGACAAATAAAATCTATTGTGACTAAAAGATGGCCGGTTTTACAAACTGACCAGGTTTTGAAACCTAGATTGCCTCATGGTCCCATTGTGACCTTTCGGAAGGGCCCTTCCCTTAGGTCACATATTTGCCACGATTTTCCAGAACTTAGGAAAAAACAGGATTGGATGAAATCTCTATTTAGGTTCAAGCGCTGCACTTCTTGCAGGGCTTGTAAATTGGGCAAGTCAACTACTCAGTATAATACACCTTTCAGTCCTGACCCTATTAACATCAAGGGTCAATTTACTTGCAAGACTGAGTTTGCCTTCTACGTCCTGACATGCACATGTGGACTCAGATATGTCGGCAGTACGCGACAGCCTGTGCATGTCAGGATTCTCCAGCACTTACGTGCCATCGTCAACAATGACCCAGCTTACCCGGTGGCCAGGCATTTTAAGAGTATTCACAACAATGATTTACAGTGCCTGACTTACTTTGTAATCGCCTCAGTGGAGAAACCTACTAGGGGCGGTGACAGGGATAAGTTGCTTCGGAGACTTGAGTCCCAATTCATTTTGGAACTAGACAGTCGATTCCCAAATGGACTGAACACTACAGAGGATTTATACGTTTTTCTTTGAAGCCTTTTGGATCAGTTTCAGGTTGGTTAGTTTTTTTCGGCAGCCGCCCCACACCTCCAGTTTTTTATCTTCCCCGATATATTAGTTTGTTTTCCTATAATGATTGTATTACTTTCATTACCTTCCCTCTATAAGTGGCTTCATAGCTTTTGCTATACAAGTCATTCTCACTATTTTGCTTTTTGGTGATAGTAAAGTTTTTTTATTCACTTGTTCTGGACACAGCCACGTGGTACTACTTGTGAATGTCTGTTTTCTGTCTAACTTTATTGACAAAAATGAGTTAACATTGCTTCTCCTCCATGGAATTCATTTCTTTTGGAGTATATCAATTGGGCCACTTAAAATTCTACATTTATGCGCTTTATTTCCATATTACATTGAATACATCTTTGACCTTGCCATTTTGGATTTTATCCTATTGTCTATATTCTTTGCATAATTTGCACTGTTGGCACTCGTCACTTTACATGTCCATATTGCATTTGCACTTTATGGAAACATCTATGCACTTTATTGCATATTTTGCACATTGACTAGGTTGACTAATATAAACTGTATTGTATTCAATGAAATTTTCAATATGGCATTATAATCTGTACTATTTTTTGTATATTCATTGCATTTTATGCATTTTTTTATTGTACAAAAATTATTACATGATGTTTATTATTTTATATTGGGCTTAAAACATATTTTTGTAGAAGTTGTGGATCTATGACTTGATGTATTTACCAAAATGGATTTTAGCCATTTCCATTATAGTTAAAAACAACTTTTTATATATAAGTTTTGGAATTGTTTGGGAAACAGACTTCCCAGTACTTAATTTGGAGTATGTCCTTTATTTCTATGAACACATGGTGTTATGTATGAAAAAAACAGAAAACAGAGAGAAAAAAATACTAATTGAAAAAAATGCTAATTGAAAAAAGCTGTGAAGCACTAGCTATTTATTTGTGAAAGTTTTACTTACTGACTGTCTGTGAGCAAGGGCGGATGCCCAAAACGCGTCAGATTTAGTTGGACTCAGCTTGTGAATAACTTTGTGCCTTCAAACATGTTGGATTCGTGTGGTTTCCTTGGGTCGTTCCGACTGAGCTTTTGGAGACTGCTGTTGATCTATATCTATCTATCTATCTATCTATCTATCTATCTATCTATCTATCTATCTATCTATATATATATATATATATATATATATATTACCTACTGGCTATCGCCAGTAGGTATATATAGTTAGGATTAATTCCCTATGGGATTTCTGAAAATTCTATGTCTAATAACTTTGGCGTTTGTGGACGGAATCGGCTGAACTTTTCAGGAAAATGGCACATTTTGTTTCTGAGCAGCCCCTGAAAATTTGGTGGGGTTTCGTCAAGGGGGGGCCGAGAAAAAAGGGGGGGTCCCAAAACGCGTTTTTCCCATTCATTTTTCCATAGGGCCTTTGGCCTCACTTTTAGCTCGAACGGCTGAATGGATTTGCACGAAACTTGGCAAAATTGTAGGGACTGTTAGCCCGATGTGCCTTTGCTAGGTCTCAATATATGTGCTTCAGTGGATTTTGAGAAATTAACGTTTAAATCAAGATATATATCTGTAACAGCGCTCCGGGCAGCGATCCGGTCCGCTTACTTTTCGCTTATCGGAACTTTGCGCGCAGAAAGCTGATTGGCTCTCCGGTGTCTGTCAACATTCTAAACAGTCCGGAGCGGCCGCCATCTTGTCTCTCGGTAGGATCGAGAGAGAAGAAGAGGTGAAAAACGAAAGGGGAATTTAATGAAAGGGGGCAAGGTATCCCCCTCTTGACCCCCTAGGAATGTTGTTGGGGTTATTAAAGGGTCCCGTGGGGAAAATAAAAAAAAATGATTTTTCACGGTAGAAGCGCTTCACGGGCCGCGAACTGGTAGCGAAACGGGAATTCGCCATTTTGTGCTTCGTTAATTAAATTACTAGGTATAAGTGGGTGCGGGAGACGTATCCTAATCCCCTATGTTTCCTGAGGGTGGCTGAGGAGGCTGATATATGTTGATACATCTCTTCCAGCGGCTGTGCGTGAGCTTTTTTTTTTTTTTGCTGCGTGACAGTCCGGAGCGGCCGCCATCTTGTCTCTCGGTAGGATCGAGAGAGAAGAAAAGGTGAAAAACTAAGGGGGAATTTAATGAAAGGGGGCAAGGTATCCCCCTCTTGACCCCCTAGGAATGTTGTTGGGGTTATTAAAGGGTCCCGTGGGGAAAATAAAAAAAAAATGATTTTTCACGGTAGAAGCGCTTCACGGGCCGCGAACTGGGCCGCAAACTGGTAGCGAAACGGGAATTCGCCATTTTGTGCTTCGTTAATTAAAGTACTAGGTATAAGGGGGTGCGGGAGACGTATCCTAATCCCCTATGTTTCCTGAGGGTGGCTGAGGAGGCTGATATATGTTGATACATCTCTTCCAGCGGCTGCGCCATCTTGCCTTTTTTCGAATGCCACAATTTTGTCGTGCACGGCAGCCATTTTAGATGCCAGGCTGGTCCCAGGCTATCACCTAACCCTGCGGATGTAGTTTATGGCCCCAGCTGTAGAGAATTCAGACATGCCAATCCTCCTGATTCAGGCGTGTGACTACTGTTTCAGTGCTAGTCTCCCGCCTCCCGATTTCTGCAAGCAAAAACCCGGGGGCATATTACGAACAACTAGCGATAATTTTTGTCTCTAACTTGTTTAGAGACAAAAATTATCGCCGCACATCGGCGATTTTTATCACAGATAAACCTTGCTATTATCGCAGAAAAGTCAGCGATATTCATGTATTATCGACCTAATGCTCTTAGCCATGTTATCCACCTCCCATTGGATAACATGGCTAAGAACTGCTCAGGGCAGGTGTTAGATTTTGGAGATATTCGCGCTTAGCGCGAATATCTCCAAAAGTTGGTAATAGAAGGTAGCGATGTTAGGGACTGTTTGTAGTCGCTAACATCTTGGCACGCCACTTTGCATGTCATTAGTGATAAGTATCACTGACATGCAAAGCGGGGCCCAAGATGGTCGCAATCTCCTTTTAGCTGTCACTAACTGGTGTTAGCGACAGCTTGGTAATAGGGAGATAATTTTATCTCCGCTTTCAAGGCTTTTAAAGCCAAAAAAGCGGAGATAAACCCCCTTGATAATATGCCCCACGATTCCTTGGGGGTTTCAGCTGACAGGGCTTGGTATTGGGTTACATGGTAATTTTTCCAGGAAACGTCAGAGGGTCGATGCAGGGGTTCTAGAAGAGGTGATAAACCATTTAAGCCTCATGAACAAGCGCATGGTCTTTTAAAGATTTGTGAAGTACTCGGAGCGGCGGTGTGTGTGTGTGCCCTCTTTCAGGAGCGGGCGGGGGGGCACTGCCAGCAACTTGCCAGGTCAGGTAGTGTTCAACACGTGCATCACCCTTTCTCTGCTTGCTATTGCGCTCCATGCTTCGGAAAGGTAAGAAAAAGAACGTGCATTTGAGTTTGAAATGTCCGATCCTGCAGCAGCACACTTCCAAAGCCCACACATGACAATAACCCGATTCAAGGCCCCATTCACCCGTTTTAAAAAAAATAGATAACACTCCAACAAAGTAAGGTTATAAAACTTTATTAACTACTAACTTTAACGAACGGAACAAAAACTAAAAACATTTAAACATTTCTCAACACAAAAAGCAACAATGGTTAGAAGCTGTCTTTTGTGCGAATAGTCCCAAGGCAGCACAACGTGCAGAGTTCTGGACGGCACCCAGGTGATGTCGCCTGGGTGCCGCACTGGTTTAGGGATCCTACAATGCAGCACAGAAAAACAGCGTGGGGCGTCCCGGGTGGTGCGGGGGGAGGCCTCGTCAGTAGCGGTCTGTGTCCAGTGTCACATGGCTGACACAACATGTACGACAGGCACCCAGGTGATGTCCAGTAAACTGCTGCACTGGTTTTGGTATCCTACAATGCTGCTCCGAAAATTGGCGTGCGGCGGCCCGGGGGGGGGGCGTGGGGGAGCCGGCGTGAACGGGCCTCCCCAGGTGGCGGCCATCTAGCTGAGTTGCGCCCGCTCTTGCGGCTACAGCGTCTCGCTCACCATGTTGTTGAGTTGCTCCCACTCTTGCAGTGCAGCGATAGGCGGCTGCCACATGGCTCTTAAAATGGCGGACGGCTCCTCGGTTTTAGGCCTGGTCCACTGAAATGGCCCTGGGACACTTTGGAACTCGGACGCTTGCCTGCTAGGGCTTGGGCTCCATTCTCGAAAAGCGTTCCTTCAGCCGTGAAGATTGTATAAAAGTCTTGGGGGCCCCCGACTCCCGCAGGCTTCCGGTGGGGAGCGGCTGCCATGATTGCTCGCGGAATGACCACGACGGAGCCACGAGATGGTGGTGCTCTCATGCTGACGCCAGCTTCAGTCTGAATGATCCAGAAACAAGGTGGGGCTTTCATCGTTTGGGAAAAAAAAATGTTCTAAACCAATGAAAAGTGTTATTTTTAGGTCATATGACCAAGCCTTCCATCTTTAGGAAACCAAAAGTAAAATGAACCAATGAAAAGTTTTATAAACAAGTCACATGACCTGTTATGCGGCATAGGGCTACAAAAAGCGTAGAAAATCCGTTGGCACGTGAGGCGGCGTCAGTAGCGGACCGATGTGCGAATAGGCCGAAGGCAGCACAACGGGCCGAGATCCGGATGGTACCGAGGTGGTGTCCAGCAAATTGCCGCACTGGTGTGGCCATCCTACAATGCTGCGCCGAAAGACGGCGTGTCCAGCTGAGTTGCGGTCACTGTTGCGGTACAGTGACTCGAACGCGCCGAGATCCGGATGGCACCGAGGTGGTGTCCAGCAAATTGCCGCACTGGTGTGGCCATCCTACAATGCTGCGCCGAAAGACGGCGTGTCCAGCTGAGTTGCGGTCACTGTTGCGGTACAGTGACTCGAACGCGCCGAGATCCGGATGGCACCGAGGTGGTGTCCAGGAAATTGCCGTACTGGTGTGGCCATCCTACAATGCTGCGCCGAAAGACGGCGTGTCCAGCTGAGTTGCGGTCACTGTTGCGGTACAGTGAGTCGAACGCGCCGAGATCTGGATGGCCCCGATGTTGTGTCCAGCAAGTTGCCGCACTGGTGTGGCCATCCTACAATGCTGCGCCGAAAGTCGGCGTGGGGTGCCCCGTTGGCTTATGAGGTGATGTCAGTAGTGGACCGATGTGTGAATAGGTCGGAACCAGCACAAGGCACCAAGATCCGAATGGCAAGTCCTGGATGTTGAGTGCCTCAGTTGAGAGTTCTGAGCAGTGCTTGTAAGACTGTCTGAAGCTTATTTGCACCTGCTGCAGCTTCACTAGATCCGGCGGAACTTTTTTCCTTTTCCTTTCTGCTTCTTTTCCTACAATGCGTTTCATCTGAAGACACGACCAGGTCCCTGAATGTGTGCAGGGGGACGCTATTGATTGAATGAAAATGGCGGCTTGACACAAAGCTGACTCAAGCGTTACTGTTGGTGCTATACAGACAAAAATTGGTTTTCAGTTTGTACATTCTTCAGGTTTTTTTTTTCCATCCAAGTCTGATTGAGAGTTTGTAGAAAAATGGCTTCAGATTTTCCACATACTACTCTTCAACATTCTTCCTAAATGTAACAATGTGAAACTCACTAGGAGAACGGCTGTTTCTGTTTCCTTTCAAAATGCTGCCAACAATATTTTCTGAATGGAAGACACCATCTTGTAGCATAAAGGGCCGAAAGGGGTTCTGGTCTGGCCGATGGTTGGTGGAGACATTTTGACTATATCTTGGACCTGCCCGGCCTCGCCCAAAATGGCGCCGGTATAAATGGGACTCGTAACTCCTTGCCCGCAAATGTATATCTAGAAAATGTTATTGTAAGTGGCCCTGTTCTATTTTAATTACAAAATGTATGTCCACCGATTCCGCAACTGTTAGACACCTTAGTTCTTGCAACCTAATGGCCCGCTCGTTACGTTCCTCTACAGTGTAAATGTCTCCTCATCATATACGATTTCAGTTTGCTCCGTGGCCGGCCCACGTGGTTATAGGCCCGTATTTGTACACTGACATTTTCACAATAAAGGTTTTTAAAACAAAACACGGTAGTAGTATTTACATTGGTAAAGTTTTTACTTTTAGTGACTGTTTTCGAATCAGTAAAAGGCAAGTGAAATAAAGCAGTCCAATTACATGACGGATAAAAGGTATAATATGTAGGAACGCAGTAAAGATAAATGGTCAAGGGCAGTTGTGTTTTTCATGTCTGCAACATAAAGTGATCGATAAGAATCTGATAATCAGGCGTATCGGCGACTAAGACAGCAGGCCGAATCTCTTTTACTCAACGGCTCCGTCATGGAAGGAAGAAACGCCCTTTTTCTCGAAAAAGGAATATATTTTACTTGCAAGACAGTTGTAAATTTTCCGGGAAAGTACATTAGCCTGGAATATTATAACATATGTTTGAAAAAAAAATATTGTTCGAAAATAATAAAAAGCGTAATTTTTAGGTCATATGACCAAGCTTTTCATCATTAAATTAACAAAAGTAAAATGAACCAATGAAAAGTTTTATTAACAAGTCACATGACCTGTTATGCTTACGTTACGCGCTGCGCGCCGCGCCTCGGATCACTTCCGGGTGCGCTAACGCGGCGTGTCATAAAACGCATTACGCGACAACGTAGGTCAAGAATATAGTCTAAATGTCTCCACCAACCAGCGTTCAGAACACAACCCCTTTCAGCAGTCCAAAAAGTTCTGTTAAATGACAACAGAGGGGACAGGCAACAAGAACCATCAGTCAAAGAGGGGAGGGCAAGTTCTTCTCTTCCGGGTCATGTTGGGGCGCTACCGGAACTGATCGAATTGGTAGTCTATAGTGTTTCTGGATGTTTCAGACTAAAGCTGGCGTCAGCATGAGACCACTACCATCTCGTAGCTCCGTCGTGGCCATTCCACGAGCAATCATGGCAGCCGCTCCCCACCAGAAGCCTGCGGGAGTCGGAGGCCCCCAAGACTTTTGTAGAATCTTCACGGCTGAGGGGACGCTTTTCGAGAATGGGACCCAAGCCCTAGCAGACAAGCGTCCGAGTTCCAAGGTGTCCCAGGGCCATTTTAGTGGACCAGGCCCAAAACCGAAGAGCCGGCCGCCATTTTGAGAGTCCTGTGGCAGCCGCCTATCGCTGCACCGCAAGAGCGGGCGCATCTCAACTACATGGTGAGCGAGACGCTGTAGTCGCAAGAGCGGGCGGTAAACAGCTGAATGGCGGAAGAGGCACAGTGTAGCAAAAGCGGGCGGAATGGCAACTAAAACGATAAAGGGGCGCCCCACTACAGCTTGTCTTCAGGTCAAACGGATTGTGGGACAAGGTCCAGAATTGAAGAGTCATCAAAAGGCAAAAAGTTCCGCCGGACCCCGGGAGCCGGCCGCCTATGTCGGGGGCGATCTCAGGCTACACCAGTGCTATAAGACTTGGGGAGGGTGTCGGAGCCAAGCGTCTTCTCCGAGTCCATGGCCATCACACCGCCCCTCAGGGGCCTCCGTCAAGCTGTTTAGGAAGGTAACATATCACATTGTTTTCTAATGCAGTCAGGTCCACAAACGACACTCACTTACTTTGAGAATAGTGAAGCTGCAGTAGGTGGAAATAAGCTTCAGACAGTGTTACAAGCACTGCTCAGAACTCTTAACTATGGCACCCAACATCCAGAACTTATGCTATTTGAGAATGGCAGTGACATCGAAGCATCTCAGGGACCAAAACCATTAACGTACTTTCACGTATGAAAATCTTACTTGGGGAGGGGGCAGGAGCGAAGCGCCCCCTCCCAGTCAGCGCCACCACACCGTATGTTGAAAATCTGAAGCCATCGTTCTACAAAGTCAACCAAACTTGGATTGAAAAATCTAGAAAAATGTACAAACTGAAAACCAGTTTTGGTCTGCATAGCATCAGTAGCAACGCTTGAGTCAGCTTTGTGTCAAGCCGCCATTTTGATTCAACAAAGCACAGGCATTGAAAAAGGCTGAAATTCAGAACTCTAAACTATGGCACCCAACATCCAGGAGCTTGCCATCCGGATCTTGGAGCCTTGTGCTGTTTTCGATCTATTCACACATCGGTCCACTACTGACATCATCTTATAAACCAACGTTATGTAAATAGTTTTTTAATAAAATGTTTTACCCTGTTTCTTTGCTGGTGTGTTGTCTATATTTTTAATATTTGCATAGGGTTTGTCGTTATTTTGTGCGGGATGGGTGATGGAGCCGAGCTGTCTTGCAGCCCTCATGGTGTGGAGCTCAGTTCATCTCACTATTTTCGTATTTCTCATGAAGGGTTGTTCCTAATATTTCTATTTTAGCGAGGTCAAAAAGAGATCCAATTAGTGGCCTACTGATTTTGCTCGATTACTTTTATTTTTTTACACGATTTTTCACTATCTGCAAAGACTAAACAGAGTATTGCGACTTTGTGCTTGTTTGTAAATAGAGAATGATCCAAAGAGAACCAATTCTAAAACAGTAAATGCTTGGACAACAATCAATCAAATGGAGAGACAAGGAGGCACGACGGATTACAACGGGGGTAAAGGCCTGCGTTAACTACCCTTCAGTATCTGCAAAGAGAGAGTACTACTAAGACAAAAGAGGGGAGGGGGGGGGTGCAGCGTTCAAAGCACATCAGCGTGCATAAATACGAAAATGTTTTTATCTATCACGTACTTGACATTTTAAAGCTTTTCATATTTGCTATTAAAAAACCAATGAAATTCACAGAAAAAACCATAGGTTATAGTGGATATATAGTTAGGAATTTGCATTTACAAAACCTTGAAAATTCAATGAAAAAACCATTGGTTTTAGGCCATATATAGTTAGGAATTAGCATTTACAAAACCTTATTTTACTCGCATAAAACCATTGAAATTCCATATATAGTTAGAAGCGCTAACTATATATCGCGCACCCGCAATCCACTGCTGATGATGTCACATATTACATCATTCATGACATGGTCAGTGACATCACTGATGACATCACTGATGACATCTCAAATGACATCACTGATGACATCACTGATGACAACTCAAATGACATCACTGATGACATCTCAAATGACATCACTGATGACATCACTGATGACAACTCAAATGACATCACTGATGACATCTCATTTGTCATCACTGATCACATCACTCATGTGATAATACAATGAACCTCTTCAGACTCTAATATAACCTTACATACACTCAGTATAAACAGACACTCACAGACTGTCACTCATCCATGGAGTTACTCACACACCTAGTCAGTCATGCAAAGAATCAATCACACCTCCATTTGCTCAACTATACAGTTATACACATCTTACTTATTCAAACATATAATAACACATATTTACTCTCTTATATAATCCCTGATACAAGCTCACAGTGATCGATACAGCCACTCACACATTCACTGGCTCTTATGTTCAGTTATTTATATATTTCAACTCTCACATGTATTGTGTTTTACATACGTACTTACTTGCACATGTAGCAATGAGAAATCCATTCACTCACCAACACACCCATGCACAGTCAACCGCCCATATAGCTGTTTCCACATGCACTCTTGAACTCATACTCCTAGTGAATCAACTGCTTACACATCTATGCACAGAGTCACGCACCTCCCAGCCACCCACACACACACTCAGCCTCCCATTCAAATACTTGGGCAACCAATCAATAACCCATATGGCCACTCTTATAGCTACTGATCAACACATGCAGCAGCTTACACAACAACAAACATACTGATGCACAAATTAAGACAGTTTAGTCACTAACCCATGCACTCAGTGAGACACATTTAATCACTCTTTCATACAGTCAGTGATGCACCTACTAAATTCTTCATCCAGACACTTATACATCCACTCATTCTTCAATATGTAAAACATATTTAAACTTTACAGACACATACAATCACTGGATGTTGTGATCAGTGATGTCATCAGTGATGTCATTTGAGATGTCATCAGTGATGTCATCAGTGATGTCACTGACCATGTCATGAATGATGTAATATGTGACATCATCAGCAGTGGATTGTGGGTGCGCGATATATAGTTAGCGCTTCTAACTATATATGGAATTTCAATGGTTTTATGCGAGTAAAATAAGGTTTTGTAAATGCTAATTCCTAACTATATATGGCCTAAAACCAATGGTTTTTTCATTGAATATATATATATATATATATATATATATATATATATATATATATATATATATATATATATATATATATATATATATATATATATATATATATATATGCCACAGAGGATTCCTTATTGAAAAGAACCGGAGGCACACAAAGGGGAATACCGGAAGGAATTTATTAAGCACAGGAGCAAAGGCAAGACGCGTTTCGGACTGTGCCTTCATCAGATGCCTACTCCATCACACCAAGTCTCGCCAAATCACCAGCACATGTAGTTTCCAACGTTTCTCCATTGGTGGAAGTTCAGGTGGGTGGAGGAAAAGTCACCAACGGCACTACAGTCGCGTGTGCAGACTGCCAGTACCAGCATGCACCTCTCACGGCTTGCAGGTAAGTCCCTCCCCTCCAAATAATAATAATAATAAAGACATTTATAGAGCGCATGGTTACGCCATCCCGGCGTGTCCCCTCACTAAAAGATAGAAGAAAAAAGCTCGCCATGGCAGAGGACAGTGCGAGGCAGAGGACATTAAAGTCTCTGTATCCTTGAACAGGCCCTGAACAGAACGTGGTTTGCAGTCATTGGCAGGCTTGTGCTAGTGGATTAATTAACCCTCCTGGGTCCCGACCGCTTCAACCGCAAAAGCCCAAAGTCAGTGTTCGGCCTGGAAAAGTGAATTAAATAATCACAGTTCTTTCGTGTAGTCACAAACTGCCTTGTGTGCAGCGGCGCCTTGTTGAAATTGGATGCGGTGGATTCGAGCCTGTCCAATACCTTGGATTTCAAAGAGAAGTTGCCGAAGCTGTCCTTGTGGCTCTCACCCTAATTGAAGCGGGTACCTCCAACGCGCCCAGGACTAGCGCGGAATATTTGTCACAGAGGATTCCTTATTTAAAAGAACCGGAGGCACACATATATATATCCAAACAATCCCTCCTTCACATAGGAAAAAGGTACGCCGACTCTGACTGAGTTGCTTTCAAATCTGTTTATTCATGAAAATGAACAGGGACAGGAAGCTCACAGTCCCAACGTTTCTGCTCCGTATTGCCTTGATCACGGGATAAAGTCTTTGCATTTTGAATTGCCCACGTGCTTCTTTTTAAAACGCAAGCCGTATTCTTTTGCAAATTGCGCAGGGGAAACAGTGATGTATTAGAAATAAAGTCAGCTTCAGCTGCACAGTCAGTTTTTTCATTTTTCACTTACTTCTTGAAAGCAACAACAGCCCGCAAAACCAGAATTTCTTCCTTATGCTTCCCTTACTCGCCACACACAGGGAATCCAGTTGTGCCCCGGGGGCAAGCAGTTCAGGCTTCAACAATTACCTCCAGCCACAATTCGCCACGCAGGGAGCCCACAACCTTATCAGGGTGGCCAGTGCTGCTGGTGCGAGGCTTCCAGCATTTAAATCCAAACTATCCCTCCTTCACATAGGAAAATGGTACACCGACTCTGACTGAGTTGCTTTCAAATCCGTTTATTCATGAAAATGAACAGGGGCAGGAAGCTCACTGTCCCAACGTTTCTGCTCCATAAAGCCTTGATCACGGGAGAAAGTCTTTGCATTTTGAATTGCCCACGTGCTTCTTTTTAAAGCGCAGGCCGTATTCTTTTGCAAATTGCGCAGGGAAAACAGTGATGCATTAGAAAGGAACGTGAGCAGCGCGTTGTAAGTCCATGGCATTCAGTATTCTTGCGCTGAAAACCTTCTTCTTAATTTATATATATTTTCCCATGTACACAAAAAATAAAGTCAGCTTCAGCTGCATAGTCTGTTTTTTCATTTTTCTCTTACTTCTTGAAAGCAACAACAGCCCGCAAAACCAGAATTTCTTCCTTATGCTTCCCTTACTCGCCACATTCAGGGAATCCAGTTGTGCCCCGGGGGCAAGCAGGTCAGGCTTCAACAATTAACTCCATCCACAATTCTATTTCAGGACAGGAGGCTCCGATTATGCTATCTCATTTCTTTAATAGAAATGCCCAGCAGCCATAGAAACAGATAAAAAAACCACAATACCCATAAACACTTGGGCAATAACCATAGAGTCTCTGCTATATAAGGCCATGTAGATAGTCCCACTTCCTCTTTCTTTGCTGCTCCGCAGCCAGTTAAGTGCTTTTCTACTCTTTACTTACAATTTGATGTGCTTTACTTGACTTTCGATACACGCTTTGCTCGCGCTTTGTGCTGTGCTGTGCTCAGCGTTTGCTCGCGTCTGTGCCGCTTTTCACTTTAATTGTGCTGCTTCGGCGTTGCGCGGCTGGGAGCGTGTGTTCACCTCCTTTGCGGTCCGGGCGCTTTGTGCCCGGGTCTTTTGCCAGTGGAATGGAAGTTGGGGTTGTGGAGTGCTCGCGCTGCTGGCGCGAGTGCTTCTCTTTGATTTGAGGCTGCCGGTATCCGCGCATGCGCGGTAGGGATTTCCGGCGCTCCGTGTGACTGACTGAAACCGGAGCTTCTCTGAAGGACGTCCATTGCGACTATCACGCCCACTGCCTCTAATTTAACCCCATATTGACGCCGGTTGCTGGAAGAAGCTTCAGGCAGGAATAACTTGGCATAGGCTCTGCCTAGAGTGCTTTTTGTTAGACGGCAAGCCCTCCCTCCACCTTTTAATTGATTTTGAAGCGTTTTTTCAGCTTTCCTTGGCTTGCTGTGGGGTTTTTGTCACTCCCCCCTGACTTTTGCCTTCGGCAAATTTATTTTCTGTCATCTTGAGGGCAGAATTACACTATTGGTGTATCATGGCTGAATATTACTATGAAGATGACAATGAATATGAGGATGAGGCCTCTGAATCTTTTGAATATGACTTGGTGGAAGCCCTTGATAAGGGTGTACAGCATTTCATGAACAGGGCATTGGTTCGTGCAATACATCCTCTTAAGAGACATTTAACCCAATATGCTCAACAACAGGGTTGGGTCTCTACATCGCGTAAGTCTTCCAGTTCCCCAGCTAATCTCCATTCTTCAGACTTCCAGCGATTGGCTAAATCTCTGTCCGCTGCCAAGTCCTCATCTGCGGCTGTTTATGTAAAGGATGACAACCAGCTCTCCTCCTCTTCCTCAGAGCACGTTCAGCCACCTCCGAAGAAGAGGAAGTGCAAAGAACATTTTGTGGATGCCCCCACTCATCCTCCGGTCCTCACCTTTGACCCCATTGAGATTGTCCACCCCAATTCCACAGCTTGGCTCCCATCCCCAGCGGTGGCAGAGTATGTGCAGCAACACATCCGTCAACCTTTTGAGAAAGAGGTCCGTGCACGTCTCCATTCGGAGTGCCCTAGACCGGACCTGGCGGACAACTTGGCAGACACACCAAAGGTGGATCCCACCATGGTGACTTATCTTCGCAAGTTTGCAAAGGACCCCAAGAAGTGTCTGGATCATTCCTGGCGTTCATGCCAGGACAAGGTCCTTGACATGCTGGGCCCCTTACAAAGATTTTGGATCTTGGTTTCATGGCCAAACAGTCATCGGAGATGGTGGATCCGGATGAGCTTATCGAGTGGGCTCAGAGGGCGATTTGCCGACTTGGCAACCCCAATTGCACACTCTCCAGTGAGAGGCGTTGTTCTATCCTTTTAAAACTCGACCCCAAACAGGGAGAGCTTTCCACTTCAGAGTCGGGCCCTGCTGCACAGGGCTTGCTTTTTGGTCAGCCTTTCTTGAAAGAACTGACCCAGTTTGTCAACACCTTTAGTGGATTAGACAAAGCCCAGGCCTCACTTCGCCGGACCTTGCGTCCGGTTTTCAACAAGGCCGGATGAAACAGGGGACGCTCGTTCGGCCGTGGTCAACAACAACCCAATCAGAGAGGGTACCAGTCCCACAGAGGAGGGAATCAGGATTCCGGCAACTACCAAAAGTCAAACTTCTATCCCTCTAGAAAAGGCCACGGCCAGTACAGAAAGGGACATTCCGGTGGCACCTCCGGTGGATATCAAGATTCCGCAACTTCAGGTGAGCCTGATTCCTGCATGCAGTGTTGTTCTGGGGGGCAGCATTTGTTTTTTCCTAGACAATTGGCGCTTGATCTCAAGCGATGCATGGGTGCTGGAAACGGTCCAAGGGTACAAAATAGAGTTCTATCAGCCCCAGGGTCAATCTCATCTTCCCTCTCCTCTTTGTTTTTCCCAAAAGGATCAGGAGTTCATCACCGAGGAACTCCAATCTCTTCTCTTAAAAGGGGCGATTGTTCCAACCGTGCATCATCCACAAGGGTTCGTCAGCACGGTCTTCCTTGTGGAGAAGAAGGGAGGGAGCTCAAGATTGGTGCTCAAACTGAAGGAGTTCAATGGGGGAGTGGTCTACAGACACTTCAAGATGGAAGGAATCCATCTGTTGCGGGATCTTCTGCGCGAGAAGGACTGGATGGTTCGTCTGGACCTCAAGGACGCTTACTTGTCCATTCCCATCTACCGCCCGCATCGTCGCTTCCTCCAGTTCCACTGGCAGGGGACTTGGTACGAGTACCAGGTTTTCCCATTCGGCCTCTCGTTAGCACCTTGGTGCTTCACAAAACTGTTGAGGCCGGTCGTGGAATCTCTTCGCAGTCAAGGAGTTCGGTTGATCATTTACTTGGACGATATCCTCCTTCTGGTGGATTGTCCGCTCAAGCTAATGTCTCATCTGGAGTGGACCATAGAGCTCTTGCAATCTCTCGGCTTTCTGGTGAATGTCCAGAAGTCTGTGTTGCTCCTGACTCAAGTGATAGACTTTCTGGGTTTCAAAGTCAACACTCTTACATGTCAGCCTCTCTTACCCAATCAAAAAATTTGGTATATCAAGAGGGAATTGACTTCCATTATTACGAAACCGACTGTGTCATTGAGATCGTTAGCACGAGTTGTCAGACTCTTGGCTTCTTCCCTTCAGGCGATCTTCCCGGCCCGCTGCATTACAGAGCCTTGCAGCGCCTGAAAATTCGTCATCTCCAAAACGGCCTCAGATATTCGGATCATGTTCCTCTCTCAGAGGAGGCGAGGTCAGAGATGCAATGGTGGCTGGATCATATGGAGGCTTGGAATGGTCGGGCTCTGTTCGGGGCCACGCCAGAGGTGGTGATCGAGTCGGATGCCAGTTGATAGGGCTGGAGGGCCTGGTGCGGTCCGGTCTCAACGGGGGGACGGTGGTCTCCCCAAGTGCTCTCATTCCACATCAACTGTCTGGAGCTCCTAGCGGGATCCTTTGCGATTCGTTGCCTTTCGCCCCTTCAGTCGAACTGCTGCATACTCCTCCGTATGGACAACGTATCGGCAGTCCGCTATATCAACAAACTGGGGGGGACTCGGTCGAGGTTACTGGCGGAGATTGCCAAGGATTTTTGGCACTTTTGTCTGCAACACAAGATCACGGTTATTGCAGAGTATCTCCCTGGTTGCAACAATCTCATTGCGGATTGGAACTCGAGGCATCTGAGGGACTTCAGTAATTGGAGGCTTCATCCTCGCGTGTTCCGTCATCTCCCCCGGACCTGGGGACGATGTCAGATAGACCTCTTTGCGTCCCGTCTCAACACTCAGCTTCCACTGTTCTTCAGTTGGAGACCGGATCCGGAGGCCCTAGCCACGGATGCCTTTCTCCAAACGTGGCCAACAGCGCTGTGTTATGCCTTTCCCCCGTTCATGATGATTCCCAGGGTCCTGGCTTACACGAAGCGCTACCAAGCAGAGTTAATTCTGATTGCTCCTCTGTGGAGGGCTCAAGCATGGTTCCCGGATCTCCTGGAACTGGCTTGTGCGGTACCGTTCCTTCTTCCCCAGAAGTGGAATCTCCTGCTAGATCCTCTTCAGAATCCACATCCACTGATTCTGTCAGGCTCTCTCCTTCTTCTGGCATGGCGGATTTCGGGGAACGCTGGTCGATCCCGGGCCTTTCGGCGGACGCTTCCAGATTCATCCGTGACGCCTGGTCTCCTGGTACCCACAAACGCTACAGAGGCTCTTGGAAGCGTTGGTGTGACTGGTGTGTTCAACGGCAAGTTGATCCAACATCAGCTGATGTTTCTGTGATGGTCAATTTTTTGGCCTCGCTTGCTTCTTCTGATTTGGCATATCGCACGGTGGACAATTTCCGTTCGGCTATTTCCGCGGTTCATCTCCACGTAGACGGTAAACCCGCGGGTGAGCATCCTTTAGTTGCTAAATTGCTCAAAGGTTTCCTTCTTGCAAATCCTCCACGTCCTAAATACGTTTCCCTATGGGACGTGTCTATTGTTTTGCGTTTTCTGGAAGTTTGGCCGGTCAATTCTTTGCTGTCCCGCAAACAGCTGTCAGCCAAATTGACTATGTTATTGTGTCTAGTTTCCTGCAAGCGGGTTTCAGATGTCCGTGCTTTGGATCTAGCAGGACGCAGTTTTACTCCTGAGGGCGTCACGTTTCGTCTCTCTAGGCGTACCAAGACCAATACTGCGTGTATTTCCTATCAGTCTTTTCCCGCACATCCTAACCTTTGTGTTGTTCAATGTCTCAAAGATTACGAAGTAAGTACTTCTTCTTTTCGTTCTGATATGCAGGGTCAATTATGAATCGCTTTACAGAAGCCCTTTCGCCCTGTTACCCCGGCTACTTTAGCTTGTTGGGTACGTTGGCTCATGGCAGAGGCTGGTATTGATGTGTCTGTGTTTGGGGCTCACTCTGCAAGGGGGGCTATGGCTTCTAAAGCCTTCTCGTTGGGTGTTACGTTGTTTGATATTATGAAGGCAGCTGATTGGTCCTCTGATTCTGTTTTTAAAACCGTTTATTATAAGCCTATTGATCATGTTGCTTCTGTTGTGGTGGATCAGCTTTAAACAAGCATAATCGGAGCCTCCTGTCCTGAAATAGAATTCAAAATTTGCAAACATTCGTGACAAGAATTTTCAATTCTATTAAGGACAAGGAGGCGAGGATTATCCCACCCGTTCTGTATTCATTATTATTACTGTACATATGTTCATGGATTTCTTCATGTCGACAAAATGCCATTGATTTGTTTTTTCTACCCACCCTTCTTTTGTATGCTCATGGTTGCACAGAATGTGTATTACGGCTCTGTGTCTCTTTTCAGGATCTGATCCCAAGTGACGACTCTTCGTTGAGGCCTGGTTTTTCCTGCCTGCTCCTTTGAGGATTGTGGTTCCTGTCTTCTTCTGCCGTTGCCATTCTGGATTCTCCTGTGTTGTCCTGGTTTGGAGATGGTGTTCCTTATTTGACTTTCAGTGGTTGACTTTCTGTTTTCCTTGACCAATTTCTCACCAAAGAAAGAGGAAGTGGGACTATCTACATGGCCTTATATAGCAGAGACTCTATGGTTATTGCCCAAGTGTTTATGGGTTTTGTGTTTTTTTTTATCTGTTTCTATGGCTGCTGGGCATTTCTATTGAAGAAATGAGATAGCATAATCCTCGCCTCCTTGTCCTTAATAGAATTGAAAATTCTTGTCACGAATGTTTGCACATTTTTAATTCGCCACGCAGGGAGCCCACGACCTTATCAGGGCAGCCAGTGCTGCTGGTGCGAGGCTTCCAACATTTAAATCAAAACAATCCCTCCTTCACATAGGAAAAAGGTACACCGACTCTGACTGAGTTGCTTTCAAACCCATTTATTCATGAAAATGAACAGGGGCAGGAAGCTCACAGTCCCAACGTTTCTGCTCCGTAGAGCCTAGATCACGGGAGAAAGTCTTTGCATTTTGAATTGCCCATGTGCTTCTTTTTAAAGCGCTGGCCATATTCTTTTGCAAATTGCGCACGGGAAACAATGATGCATTAGAAAGGCACGTGAGCAGCGCGTTGTTAGTCCATAACATTCAGTATTCTTGCGCTGAAAACCTTCTTCTTAATTTATATATATTTTCCCATGTACACAAAATATATATATATATATATCGTCTCACACGATGTCCTGTTTGGAAGGGAGCACTTTCCAGGCGGTGCCCGTGTCAAGACCAGGGCAGTGTCTTGAAATGTTATCTCTCCACAAGAATGATTGCCAAGGCACACCTCTTGCCTATTTAAGATGGTATTTATTGCAGACCATACATTGCCTCCAAATGCAATGTATGGTCTGCAATACATAACATCTTAAACAGCCAATAGGTGTGCTATGGCAATAATTCTTGTGGAGAGATCCCAAATGCCCCCAGGCAAAGGCGCACACAGCCAGCAGCTCGCACAGAGGCGTTCAATCGGGTGAGGTTGGTTTTCGTCTTCCGATAGGATTTACAGCTCTTGTGCCGATCATTGAAAGCCTGACGCGTTTCTGAGTTCATTACTCTTCATCAGAGGCTCGGCAAAGGTTTGTGTTGTATGACACGCCCATATTTAAAGTTATTAACTAGCCATAGATGGGCTGAAACGCAATGTTTGCTGGGCCTTGTAGTCTGTGTCACACCCATATTTCCTTAGATGGATACACAATAATTAATGCTGTCCATGAAAGCCCTGTATGGGCCTCGGTAGCACGTTCCAACACACAATCCCATCAACCGCCGGCTCCTAGTAGGACTCAGAAGATACCGAGCCCCAGGACCACCTGTCCTCGCGGGGTGGTGCGCCTTTCGCGGCTGGGCTGCCGCGTATAATCTCTCTGCTCCCATATGCCCGCAGGCAAAGGCGCACACAGCCAGCAGCTCGCACAGAGGCGTTCAGTCGGGTGAGGTTGGTTTTCATCTTCCGATAGTATTTACAGCTTTTGTGCCGATCATTAAAAGCCTGACGCATTTCTGAGTTCATTACTTTTCATCAGAGGCTCGGCAAAAGTTTGTGTTGTATGACACGCCCATATTTAAAGTTATTAACTGCCCACAGATGGGCTGAAACACAATGTTTGCTGGGCCTTGTAGTCTGTGTCACACCCATATTTCCTTAGATGGATACACGATAATTAATGCTGTCCATGAAAGCCCTGTTTGGGCCTCGGTAGCACGTTCCAACACACAATCCCATCAACCGCCGGCTCCTAGTAGGACTCAGAAGATACCGAGCCCCAGAACCACCTGTCCTCGTGGAGTGGTGCGCCTTTCGCGGCTGGGCTGCCTCGTATAATCTCTCGGCTCCCAAATGCCCCCAGGCAAAGGCGCACACAGCCAGCAGCTCGCACAGAGGCGTTCAATCGGGTGAGGTTGGTTTTCGTCTTCCGATAGGATTTACAGCTCTTGTGCCGATCATTAAAAGCCTGACGCGTTTCTGAGTTCATTACTCTTCATCAGAGGCTCGGCAAAAGTTCGTGTTGTATGACACGCCCATATTTAAAGTTATTAACTACCCACAGATGGGCTGAAACGCAATGTTTGCTGGGCCTTGTAGTCTGTGTCACACCCATATTTCCTTAGATGGATACATGAGAATTAATGCTGTCCATGAAAGCCCTGTATGGGCCTCGGTAGCACGTTCCAACACACAATCCCATCAACCGCCGGCTCCTAGTAGGACTCAGAAGATACCGAGCCCCAGGACCACCTGTCCTAGCGGAGTGGTGCGCCGTTCACGGCTGGGCTGCTGCGTATAATCTCTCTGCTCCCAAATGTCCCCAGGCAAAGGCATACACAGCCAGCAGCTCGAACAGAGGCATTCAATCGGGTGAGATTGGTTTTCGTCTTCTGATAGGATTTACAGCTCTTGTGCCGATCATTAAAAGCCTGATGCATTTCTGAGTTCATTACTCTTCATCAGAGGCTCGGCAAAAGTTTGTGTTGTATGACACGCCCATATTTAAAGTTATTAACTACCCACAGATGGGCTGAAACACAATGTTTGCTGGGCCTTGTAGTCTGTGTTACACCCATATTTCCTTAGATGGATACACGATAATTAATGCTGTCCATGAAAGCCCTGTATGGGCCTCGGTAGCACGTTCCAACACACAATCCCATCAACCGCCGGCTCCTAGTAGGACTCAGAAGATACCGAGCCCCAGGACCACCTGTCCTCGCGGAGTGGTGCGCCTTTCGCGGCTGGGCTGCCGCGTATAATCTCTCTGCTGCCAAATGCCCCCAGGCAAAGCCGCACACAGCCAGCAGCTCGCACAGAGGCATTCAATCGGTTGAGATTGCTTTTCGTCTTCCGATAGGATTTACAGCTCTTGTGCCGATCATTAAAAGCCTGACGCATTTCTGAGTTCATTACTCTTCATCAGAGGCTCGGCAAAAGTTTGTGTTGTATGACACGCCCATATTTAAAGTTATGAACTACCCACAGATGGGCTGAAACACAATGTTTGCTGGGCCTTGTAGTCTGTGTCACACCCATATTTCCTTAGATGGATACACGATAATTAATGCTGTCCATGAAAGCCCTGTATGGGCCTCGGTAGCACGTTCCAACACACAATCCCATCAACCGCCGGCTCCTACTAGGACTCAGAAGATACCGAGCCCCAGGACCACCTGTCCTCGCGGAGTGGTGCGCCTTTCGCGGCTGGGCTGCAGCGTATAATCTCTCTGCTCCCAAATGCCCCCAGGCAAAGGCGCACACAGCCAGCAGCTCGCACAGAGGCGTTCAATCAGGTGAGGTTGGTTTTCGTCTTCCGATAGGATTTACAGCTCTTGTGCCGATCATTAAAAGCCTGACGCGTTTCTGAGTTCAGTACTCTTCATCAGAGGCTCGGCAAAAGTTCGTGTTGTATGACACGCCCATATTTAAAGTTATTAACTACCCACAGATGGGCTGAAACGCAATGTTTGCTGGGCCTTGTAGTCTGTGTCACACCCATATTTCCTTAGATGGATACATGAGAATTAATGCTGTCCATGAAAGCCCTGTATGGGCCTCGGTAGCACGTTCCAACACACAATCCCATCAACCGCCGGCTCCTAGTAGGACTCAGAAGATACCGAGCCCCAGGACCACCTGTCCTAGCGGAGTGGTGCGCCGTTCGCGGCTGGGCTGCTGCGTATAATCTCTCTGCTCCCAAATGCCCCCAGGCAAAGGCATACACAGCCAGCAGCTCGCACAGAGGCATTCAATCGGGTGAGATTGGTTTTCGTCTTCTGATAGGATTTACAGCTCTTGTGCCGATCATTAAAAGCCTGATGCATTTCTGAGTTCATTACTCTTCATCAGAGGCTCGGCAAAAGTTTGTGTTGTATGACACGCCCATATTTAAAGTTATTAACTACCCACAGATGGGCTGAAACACAATGTTTGCTGGGCCTTGTAGTCTGTGTTACACCCATATTTCCTTAGATGGATACACGATAATTAATTCTGTCCATGAAAGCCCTGTATGGGCCTCGGTAGCACGTTCCAACACACAATCCCATCAACCGCCGGCTCCTATTAGGACTCAGAAGATACCGAGCCCCAGGACCACCTGTCCTCGCGGAGTGGTGCGCCTTTCGCGGCTGGGCTGCCGCGTATAATCTCTCTGCTGCCAAATGCCCCCAGGCAAAGCCGCACACAGCCAGCAGCTCGCACAGAGGCATTCAATCGGTTGAGATTGCTTTTCGTCTTCCGATAGGATTTACAGCTCTTGTGCCGATCATTAAAAGCCTGACGCATTTCTGAGTTCATTACTCTTCATCAGAGGCTCGGCAAAAGTTTGTGTTGTATGACACGCCCATATTTAAAGTTATGAACTACCCACAGATGGGCTGAAACACAATGTTTGCTGGGCCTTGTAGTCTGTGTCACACCCATATTTCCTTAGATGGATACACGATAATTAATGCTGTCCATGAAAGCCCTGTATGGGCCTCGGTAGCACGTTCCAACACACAATCCCATCAACCGCCGGCTCCTACTAGGACTCAGAAGATACCGAGCCCCAGGACCACCTGTCCTCGCGGAGTGGTGCGCCTTTCGCGGCTGGGCTGCAGCGTATAATCTCTCTGCTCCCAAATGCCCCCAGGCAAAGGCGCACACAGCCAGCAGCTCGCACAGAGGCGTTCAATCAGGTGAGGTTGGTTTTCGTCTTCCGATAGGATTTACAGCTCTTGTGCCGATCATTAAAAGCCTGGCGCGTTTCTAAGTTCAGTACTCTTCATCAGAGGCTCGGCAAAAGTTCGTGTTGTATGACACGCCCATATTTAAAGTTATTAACTACCCACAGATGGGCTGAAACAAAATGTTTGCTGGGCCTTGTAGTCTGTGTCACACCCATATTTCCTTAGATGGATACACGATAAATAATGCTGTCCATGAAAGCCCTATATGGGCCTCGGTAGCACGTTCCAACACACAATCCCATTAACCGCCGGCTCCTAGTAGGACTCAGAAGATACCAAGCCCCAGGACCACCTGTCCTCGCGGAGTGGTGCGCCTTTCGCGGCTGGGCTGCCGCGTATAATCTCTCTGCTCCCAAATGTCCCCAGGCAAAGGCGCACACAGCCAGCAGCTCGCACAGAGGCGTTCAATCGGGTGAGGTTGGTTTTCGTCTTCCGATAGGATTTACAGCTGTTGTGCCGATCATTAAAAGCCTGACGCGTTTCTGAGTTCATTACTCTTCATCAGAGGCTCGGCAAAAGTTTGTGTTGTATGACACGCCCATATTTAAAGTTATTAACTACCCACAGGTGGGCTGAAACGCAATGTTTGCTGGGCCTTGTAGTCTGTGTCACACCCACATTTCCTTAGATGGATACACGATAATTAATGCTGTCCATGAAAGCCCTGTATGGGCCTCGGTAGCACGTTCCAACACACAATCCCATCAACCGCCGGCTCCTAGTAGGACTCAGAAGATACCGAGCCCCAGGACCACCTCTCCTCGCGGAGTGGTGCGCTTTTCGCGGCTGGGCTGCCGCGTATAATCTCTCTGCTCCCAAATGCCCCCAGGCAAAGGCGCACACAGCCAGCAGCTCGCACAGAGGTGTTCAATTGGTTGAGGTTGGTTTTCGTCTTCCGATAGGATTTACAGCTCTTGTGCCGATCATTAAAAGCCTGACGCGTTTCTGAGTTCATTACTCTTCATCAGAGGCTCGGCAAAAGTTCGTGTTGTATGACACGCCCATATTTAAAGTTATTAACTACCCACAGATGGGCTGAAACGCAATGTTTGCTGGGCCTTGTAGTCTGTGTCACACCCATATTTCCTTAGATGGATCACGATAAATAATGCTGTCCATGAAAGCCCTATATGGGCCTCGGTAGCACGTTCCAACACACAATCCCATTAACCGCCGGCTCCTAGTAGGACTCAGAAGATACCAAGCCCCAGGACCACCTGTCCTCGCGGAGTGGTGCGCCTTTCGCGGCTGGGCTGCCGCGTATAATCTCTCTGCTCCCAAATGTCCCCAGGCAAAGGCGCACACAGCCAGCAGCTCGCACAGAGGCGTTCAATCGGGTGAGGTTGGTTTTCGTCTTCCGATAGGATTTACAGCTGTTATGCCGATCATTAAAAGCCTGACGCGTTTCTGAGTTCATTACTCTTCATCAGAGGCTCGGCAAAAGTTTGTGTTGTATGACACGCCCATATTTAAAGTTATTAACTACCCACAGGTGGGCTGAAACGCAATGTTTGCTGGGCCTTGTAGTCTGTGTCACACCCATATTTCCTTAGATGGATACTCGATAATTAATGCTGTCCATGAAAGCCCTGTATGGGCCTCGGTAGCACGTTCCAACACACAATCCCATCAACCGCCGGCTCCTAGTAGGACTCAGAAGATACCGAGCCCCAGGACCACCTGTCCTCGCGGAGTGGTGCGCTTTTCGCGGCTGGGCTGCCGCGTATAATCTCTCTGCTCCCAAATGCCCCCAGGCAAAGGCGCACACAGCCAGCAGCTCGCACAGAGGTGTTCAATTGGGTGAGGTTGGTTTTCGTCTTCCGATAGGATTTACAGCTCTTGTGCCGATCATTAAAAGCCTGACGCGTTTCTGAGTTCATTACTCTTCATCAGAGGCTCGGCAAAAGTTCGTGTTGTATGACACACCCATATTTAAAGTTATTAACTACCCACAGATGGGCTGAAACGCAATGTTTGCTCGGCCTTGTAGTCTGTGTCACACCCATATTTCCTTAGATGGATACACGATAATTAATGCTGTCCATGAAAGCCCTGTATGGGCCTCGGTAGCACGTTCCAACACACAATCCCATCAACCGCCGGCTCCTAGTAGGACTCAGAAGATACCGAGCCCCAGGACCACCTGTCCTCGCGGAGTGGTGCGCCTTTCGCGGCTGGGCTGCCGCGTATAATCTCTCTGCTCCCAAATGCCCCCAGGCAAAGGCGCACACAGCCAGCAGCTCGCACAGAGGCGTTCAATCGCGTGAGGTTGGTTTTCGTCTTCCGATAGGATTTACAGCTCTTGTGCCGATCATTAAAAGCCTGACGCGTTTCTGAGTTCATTACTCTTCATCAGAGGCTCGGCAAATGTTTGTGTTGTATGACACGCCCATATTTAAAGTTATTAACTACCCACAGATGGGCTGAAACGCAATGTTTGCTGGGACTTGTAGTCTGTGTCACACCCATATTTCCTTAGATGGATACACGATAATTAATGCTGTCCATGACAGCCCTGTATGGGCCTCGGTAGCACGTTCCAACACACAATCCCATCAACCGCCAGCTCCTAGTAGGACTCAGAAGATACCGAGCCCCAGGACCACGTGTCCTCGCGGAGTGGTGCGCCTTTCGCGGCTGGGGTGCCGCGTATAATCTCTCTGCTCCCAAATGCCCCCAGGCAAAGGCGCACACAGCCAGCAGCTCGCAAAGAGGCGTTCAATTCGGTGAGGTTGGTTTTCGTCTTCCGATAGGATTTACAGCTCTTGTGCCGATCATTAAAAGCCTGACGCGTCTCTGAGTTCATTACTCTTCATCAGAGGCTCGGCAAAAGTTCGTTTTGTATGACACACCCATATTTAAAGTTATTAACTACCCACAGATGGGCTGAAACGCATTGTTTGCTGGGCCTTGTAGTCTGTGTCACACCCATATTTCCTTAGATGGATACACGATAATTAATGCTGTCCATGAAAGCCCTGTATGGGCCTCGGTAGCACGTTCCAACACACAATCCCATCAACCGCCGGCTCCTAGTAGGACTCAGAAGATACCGAGCCCCAGGACCACCTGTCCTCGCGGAGTGGTGCGCCTTTCGCGGCTGGGTTGCCGCGTATAATCTCTCTGCTCCCAAATGCCCCCAGGCAAAGGCGCACACAGCCAGCAGCTCGCAAAGAGGCGTTCAATCGGGTGAGGTTGGTTTTCGTCTTCCGATAGGATTTACAGCTCTTGTGCCGATCATTAAAAGCCTGACGCGTCTCTGAGTTCATTACTCTTCATCAGAGGCTCGGCAAAAGTTCGTGTTGTATGACACGCCCATATTTAAAGTTATTAACTACCCACAGATGGGCTGAAACGCAATGTTTGCTGAGCCTTGTAGTCTGTGTCACACCCATATTTCCTTAGATGGATACACGATAATTAATGCTGTCCATGAAAGCCCTGTATGGGCCTCGGTAGCACGTTCCAACATACAATCCCATCAACCACCGGCTCCTAGTAGGACTCAGAAGATACCGAGCCCCAGGACGACCTGTTCTCGCGGAGTGGTGCGCCTTTTAATCTCTCTGCTCCCAAATGCCCCCAGGCAAAGGCGCACACAGCAGCAGCTCGCAAAGAGGCGTTCAATCGGGTGAGGTTGGTTTTGGTCTTCCGATAGGATTTACAGCTCTTGTGCCGATCATTAAAAGCCTGACGCGTCTTTGAGTTCATTACTCTTCATCAGAGGCTCGGCAAAAGTTTGTGTTGTATGACACGCCCATATTTAAAGTTATTAACTACCCACCGATGGGCTGAAACGCAATGTTTGCTGGGGCTTGTAGTCTGTGTCACACCCATATTTCCTTAGATGGATACACGATAATTAATGCTGTCCATGAAAGCCCTGGACAGATGGGGTGTCTTTCACGCTGAGTAGGCGGACTAAGTCCAACACGAGAGTTATCTCATACACGGCTTTCCTGGATTCCCCTAAACTGTGTGTGGTACAGTGCCTCCGTGCATATGAAGATATGACTGATGATACCCAACCTCCGGGCGAAAGACAACTTCTCATTGTCCTACGTAAACCGTACAAGGCTGTTTCTTCCCCAACTATCGCTCGATGGGTGCGTTGGGTGATGCAGGAGGTGGGGATTGATACTAAGCAATTTGGTGCTCATTCAGCGAGAGGTGCTATTGCCTCTAAAGCTTTTGCCCTTGGGACCCGATTGGAGGATCTGATGCGGGCGGCCGATTGGTCCTCAGATTCCACTTTTAAACGGTTTTATTTCAAAACGGTGCTGGATGTGGCTCGTTTAGTTGTCGCCAAGCTTTGAACCGACATAATCTGAAGCCTCCGGTCCTGCCATAGAATGAAAATGTGCCCAGCCATTGGTGCTAGTAAGTTTTAATTCTATTAAGGACTCGGAGGTGAGGACTATCCCTCCCAATGACCCTTCCCCGTACTGGCTGTAAGTAAACCTTTCATGCATTGACTTATGCTTGTTTGGACTGTGGATGTATTGCACTGTTGCCTATATGCAATTGTCTAGTGCTGGCGGTAGTTCTGTTCTGACACTGAGACTTTTTGCAGGGAATGACGGTGCCAAACCGGATGCTTGATTGTACTGGATTAGATGCTTCGCGCGAAGAAAGAGGAAGAGAAAGGGGCTGTGGAGCATGATGGGAGCCAGCAAGAGTGTGGAGACAGACAAAGGACTATGAGTAGATTGTTGTTTTTTCCCAACTGTTCATGGGAAATGTAGTTTGGTGTTTGTTTTCTTGCTGCTGTAAAAAATAAAGAGCGAAGGAAGAAGGCATAATCCGAAGCCTCCGGTCCTGCCACAGAATTTACAAGTGGTTGGGTTTTGGCGCAGTAAATGGATTAGTACATGGTTCTGAATGGATCAGTAGAGGAGTGCAAGGGGAGTGACAGGGTGTTTGCTGGAAGTGTATGGATACAGACTTGGGAATTGAAGGTGTGAAAGACAAGTGTGTAGGTGGTACAGGACTGCATGTATAGTGAATAGGGGTTTGAAGCAGTCCATGTGCTAAGGCCTGGCTCGCTGCATGAATACTAGGATACTGACTGAATTATTAGAGTACTGCAAGGAGAGTGCCTGGGTAAATTTATAAGTGTTTGGATTTTGGTGCAGTGAATGGATTAGTACATGGTGCTGAATGGGTCACTAGAGGAGTGCAAGAGGAGTGACAGGGTGTTTGCTGGAAGTGTATGGATACTGACTGGGGAATTGAAGGCATGAAAGACAAGTGTGCAGGTGGTTAGAGGACTACATGCATAGTGGATAGGCGTTTGAAGCAGTCCATGTGCTAAGGCCTGGCTCAGTGCATGAGTTCTTGGGTACTGACTGAATGATTAGAGTACTGCAAGGAGAGTGCCTGGGTGAATTTATAAGTGTTTGGGTTTTGGTGCAGTTTAAAAAAAAAAATTCAGATGGGCACTCGTGGTAACTGACTCTGACTAACCAGTCCTAGAGACAGCGCTGTGCTAAAAGACACTTATAATACAGTTAAACCACCTACATACACTAGGGAACACTATGTGTTGGGGTACCCCTGTGATTAGAATGACCTCTTCTGTAAGCCCCTAGTACATAATAGGGCAGGGCAATTAAAACTACCTCTTAAAAAGCACCATAGGGCGCGTTTGCACACTGGTGAGGTGGAGGGGTGGGGGCTGAGCTGACGTGTGCAAACACGCCCTGTGGCCGTTTTAATTTGGGAGATAAAGTCCCCTTAAATCCTGAGTGTCCCTTGGGTCCAACTAGCCCACCAGACATCTCTAGTTAGCGCCACAGAGCTACGTTGCAGAGAGGTGTAAAAAATTGGCACTGTCTGGACCACTTCTCTGCAACGCAGTGCAGTGGTGCTTACTGGAAGCACCTGGTGGACTAGTTGGCCCCCAGGGGCCCTCAGGATTGAAGACAAATTATTTCCCCATCTTAAAACCTGCCACAGGGCATGTTTGCACACGGCACCTCAGGCCCTATCCCCTCCCTTCACCACTTTGTAAACGCTGCCTGTGGCCGTTTTATTTTGGGAGTTTAAGTTCCCTTGAATCCTGAGGGTCGCTAGGGCCCAAGTAGCCCACTAGGTACCCCCAGTAAGCGCCACAGAGCTACATTGCAGAGAGATGTAAAAAAGGGCACGGCCTGGACCACCCTATGCAACGCAGCGCAGTGGCGCTTACTGGAAGCACCTGGTGGACTAGTTGGCCCCCAGGGTCCCTCAGGATTGAAGGGGAATTATTTCTCCATCTTAAAACCCGCCACAGGGCGTGTTTGCATACGTCACCTCAAGCCCCCATCCCCTCCCTTCACCACTGTGTAAATGCGCCCTGTGTCTGTTTTAAGTTGGGAGATAAAGTCCCCTTGGGTCCAGCTAGCAAACTAGCCCACTAGTAAGCGCCACAGAGCTGAGTTGCAGAGATGTGCAAAAAGGGGCACAGCCTGCACCACCTTTCTGCAACGTAGCGCAGTGTCACTTACTGGAAGCACCTGGTGGGCTAGTTGGCCCCCAGGGGCCCTCAGGATTGAAGGAGAATTAATTCCCCTACTTAAAACAAGGCACAGGGCGTGTTTGCACACGTCACCTCAGGCCCGTCCCCTCCCTTCACCACTGTGTAAACATGCACTGTGTCCGTTCTAAGTATGGAAATTAAGTCCCCTGGAATCCTAAGGATCCCTAGGGTCAAACTAGCCCACTAGGTACCTCCAGTAAGCGCCACAGAGGTGTGTTCCAGAGAGGTGTAAAAAGGAACACGGCCAGGACCACCTCTCTGCAACGCAGCGCAGTGGCGCTTCCTGGAAGCACTTGGTGGGCTAGTTAGCCCCAGGAGCCCTCAAGATTGAAGGGGAATTATTTCCCCAACTTAAAACACGCCACAGGGCGTGTTTGCACACTTCACCTCGGGCCCCGTCCCCTCCCTTCCCCACTGTGTAAACATGCCCTGTGGCCGTTTTAAGTTGGGAGATTAAGTCCCCTTGAATCCTGAGGGTCCCTAGGGTCAAACTAGCCCATTATGTACCTCCAGTAAGCGCTGTTGCAGAGAGGTGTAAAAAGGGGCACGGCCTGGACCACCTCTCTGCAATGCAGCGCAGTGTCACTTACTGGAAGCACCTGGTGGGCTAGTTGGCCACCAGGGGCCCTCAGGATTGAAGGGTAATTAATTTCCCAACTTAAACACGCCACAGGTCGTCTTTGCACATGTCACCTCAGGCCCCTCCCCCTCACCCTCACCACTGTGTAAACGCGCCCTGTGGTCATTTTAAGTTGGGAGATTAAGTCCCCTTGAATCCTAAGGGTCCCTAGGGTCAAACTAGCCCTCTAGGTACCTCCAGTAAGCGCCACAGAGCTGCGTTGCAGAGAGGTGTAAAAAGGAGAGTAGTCTCTGAACACCCGTCTGCAACACAACTCCCTCGTGCATACTGGAGATACCTGGTGGGCTAGTTGGCCCTCTGGGACCCTCAGTATTGAAGGGGAATTAATTCCCCAACTTGCAACTCGCTACGGGGCTCGTTTGCACAATGGTGAAGGAAGGGGGCGGGGCCTGAGGTGACATGTGTGCAAACACGCCCAGTGGAGCATTTTAAGTTGGGGAATTAATTCCTCTTCAATCCTGAGGGTCCCTGGGGCCAACTAGCCCACCAGGTACCTCCAGTATGCGCCAGGGAGCTGCGTTGCAGAGAGGTGTTCAGAGGCCACGCCCCTTTTTACAACACTCTGCAACGCAGCTCCGTGACGCTTTCTGGACCTCAGGATTAAAGAGGAATTAATTCCCCAACTTAAAACGCGCCAAAGGGTGTGTTTGCACACATGTCACCCCAGGCCCCGCCCCCTCCCTTCACCACTGTGCAAACGCACCCCGTGGTGCGTTTTAAGTTGGGGAATTAATTCCTCTTCAATCATGAGGGTCCCTGGGGGCCAACTAGCCCACCATGTACCTCCAGTTAGCGCCACAGAGCTGCGTTGCAGAGAGGTGTAAAAAGGGGCGTGGCCTCAGACCACCTCTCTGCAACTTAGCCCTGTGGCGCTAACTGGAGGTACCTGGTGGGCTAGTTAGCCCCAGGGACCCTAAGGACTGTAGGGGAAAAAATTCCTCATCTTAAAACGCGCCACAGGGTGCGTTTGCATAGTGTTGGTGGGAGGGGACGGGCCACCAGCGTGATGCTGGCTTTTTTTTCTTTTCTTTTTTAGAAGGGGGGGCTTTGAGGCCCCCCTTCCTTTACTTTTTTTTGGGCCCTGGGGACCCCATCCCCCATCCCCCAGAGACTAACCCCTAATTATTTTTTTGTTGTAATTTTTCATCGGGAAGGGGGCAGTGTGGCCCCCCTCCCGAGGCCATTTTTGGACCCGGGGACCCCATCCCCCGTGCATGGCCACTTTATTTTTAATATTTGTAGCAAGGAGGTGGGCTGTGTGGCCCCCTCCTGAGGCTTCTTTTAGCCCCGGGGACCCCATCCCTCGGGGCTCCTCCTCCTTTTAAAAAAAACTTTTGGGGGGAGGGGGGCCATGTGGCCCCCCTCCTAGGCCCGGGAGCCGGTATTGCTTTTCCACATGGGGAGCTGCTAACATGCAGCTCCCCATGTGGAAAAGCAATCTGCTTTGCTTCAATGAAGCAAAGCAGTTTGCAATGACAGGGCGGGACTTGCGAGGCTCCCGCCCTGTCTTTGCAAACTACAGTGTCCCTGGGGTGGGCACCCCGGGACACTGCAGGAGCCGGCCCTGTGGGGTGGTGGTCCCCAGGGCCACGACAGGCTCCAGGTAGGGGGCACCCTGGCCCCCTGCCCACCACTTACAAAGCCCCGGGGGTGGTGGTCCCCGGGGCTTGGTGGTCCATCACGGACCCCCTAATTATAATACTTAGTGCCCTGGGGAGATGGTGGTCCCCGAGGAGTCCCCCACACAGGATTCTATCATTTAAAATTAAAGCCCCGGGGGTGACGGTCCTCGGGACTTGAGGGGGCTTTGAGCTACGGGCACAATTTCATAAGACAGGAGGTATTCGTGCTCATATTGGAGGTGTTCCTGTTTGTAAGGTAGGATCAAAAACATACTCAACATCAGTAGCTGTCAAGGAAGTGGTCAAATGGATCCATCTTGGATGTTAGGACTTCGTGTTAGGAACCCTGCCCTTGATAACAGCCTCTGAGGCCGGAACAGGAGACAACACAATGATTTGCTTCCCTGAGCCACTGAGTGTTTCTTCAGGACAGCGGTGTGAACTGCAGTAAAAAAATAAATTGTGTTGATGTAAAACGCATTTCTGCATTGGAATAGAAATGTGATTTATAAGCAACCGGCACTGTTTCTGCTTCAATAAATAAAATACATGTGTATCCAGTTGAACCCGCAATAATGCGGATCACTAAGTTGGTAATGTTATTGAGTGTGTAAATGTTTACACTTCAGCATGTCAGTCTGCAAATATCAGTAGTCCAATATTTATAAGAAAAATCTGGATGAATATTACAACAGTTTAACCCGTTGTACATAGTTTGGTATATATGTATTACCAAAGTTTAGAAAGCCCGAAAGAGATTGAAGTTTCTTTAATGTATTTGGTGTTTGTAAGAGAGCACATTTCTCGAAGAAATGTAATACTAGGCTTCTGCATCCGTTTGATAACTCATATCCCAAAAACAGGACACTGAGAAAGGCAATTTTAGATTTAGGAAAATCGAGTTTATATCCATGGTCAGCGAATCGTAAAATAATGCGATCCACTCCGGCTAAATGTGTATTTAAATCATCTGGGAGGTAAATGTCATCGACATATGACAATGCTTCGGCGTCAATTTCTTGTAAAATTTATGCTACTCGGACAGCAAATAGGCCTGGACTATTCTTATACCCCTGTGGGAGCCTACAGATCCTTCTCTAGGGCTCCCAGTGTTATGAATGTGTTAAAATAGCGGTTTTCAGGCACTATATTTTAACAGAAAAAACACTGGAAATGTCCAATGTAAATGTTCTATTTTTTACAAAGAATGTTGCTTATTAAGCTTGTGCTATGTGGATTTTGTACAGCAAAAGTGCTTGTGTGACTGTTTAACGGTCTACAATCTAAGAATGTACAATAGGAATGATCTGGTTTAAGCACAGGTAACAATAAATTATCCATAGCGGAGACACAAGGCTTGATATTCTAATTGTGAAAGAACCTAGCAGAGTTTAGCTTCATGTTTAATAAGACATTGTGCTTGCACCTGCGGTCTGGACCCCATGGGTATAACACAAGGTGAGTCTTTAATCCAACCTGCCTGTTTGTGACATAATACTGGGGCTTGAGCAAAAGCCCATTCTGTTGGATATGCTGCTTTAGCATCCTCTGGAATAATAACATAAAAGGAAGGCATGATTACATTCTCTCCTTGTGTGACTTTTCTCATAAATTCAGGTAAACAATCAGTCGCAACCAGGAGAATTTCGTAGACATTAGTAGAATTCTGCCTAAATATTACTTTAATGCTACATGGTATATCATCCTCAATTTGTACTTCTATTCATAGAGTCGATCAGATCAGGAGGGCTGAGCTGCTGATCTGGATTATCTACTTGAACGTAGTCATTAGTCGATTTTGCCACCAGAAAAGTGGTAAATGGTGAACTCTGCTACACTGTCGAGCAGAGTCCTCGCCCACATCTTTTTCCGAAGACGAATGTTGAGTATTTGTGTTTTTTGTGGTGTAAGTTTCTCTTCCTTTTTTATGATCACGTCAGTAGAGAGTTGTGAGTCTGTTTTTGGTTTCACATGCTCCTCCTGTCTGCAGTCATGTCTCTGACTGTTTGTCTGTAGAGTTCTAAAAAGAACGAGAAGGACCTGTATCAGAATACTGATACCTATCAGGATGGTTAAGAGTATCATGGTTACGTGCATAGTAACGTTTATCTGATGACTCTGGTTGAAGAGATCCAGTCCCATTTTTTTGCTTTAGCTTTGTTTTTATTCAAGCACCTTTTAGAAAACTGGTGTCTGGATGGTAACCTTGGCAACAGATTAGCCTTTTAGTTATGGCTTATTAGGCCTTGTTCCCAAACTGACATTATCTATAGATGTATAGGTTTCAGAAAATATTTTAAGGTACTTCCATTCCTGGTCTGCAAGTAGGACTGCAGCGAGCCGTTGGGGTATTGCCAAAGAAGCTGCCTCCCATTTAATACTACTTAAAATAATTGAGGACACTGTGGCAAAGTTGCCAATACATTTCATTTCCAAATCCAGGGCAGGGGCCACTCCATGTTCAGCCTGAATCTGTTTAAGGACTTCAGCTAAAACAGCAATGGAGGGAGTACCATGGGTGATAGTGTGGATTGTTGCAAAAAACAGTGCCCACGTATTAGACTCCTCAACAGGATGAACCATACCAAGTGGAAGACATAGTAAGAACTCTGAATCTATCTTGAGGTCCTATATGGTGAAACACTGCCTCAACTTGAGTTGTTGTTTGAGCAATCCAAAATGGAATTTCATCCTGTTTCGTAGGGCCTATACCAATAATGGCATTAATAGTAATAGGACTAATTGCAGGCACAGCTAACCGAGCCTGTCCAGCTTGAGGAGCCCTCCTGGGGCAGTAGTGATTGCACACATAAGATGCTGCATTTTTCATCGATATAGTCTAACCAAATGGTTTAAAAGAGCAAGCCTGCCTGTCAAGCAGACGGTGGTGGCATTAGTGGGTTCCAGGTTGGACTACTGCAATGCACTTTATGCAGACTCCAACAAGGGACTCATTCAGCGACTTCAGGTCGTGCAGAACGCGGCTGCTCGATTTGTTCTGGCACTTCCTAATGCATCCTCCGCAACAATTGCCAGAAAGAGTCTCCATTGGCTCCTTATACATCTGAGGATCTCTTTTAAGATCTTATGTCTTGCATATAGAGCGCTCGTAGATGGGCCACTGGACCCCCTAGGTGCCCTTCTTACTCGCTACGTGCCCTGCAGACCTCTCAGATCCTCGGAGATGAATCTGCTGGTGGTTCCTCGTGCCAGAAGGGTATGCTGGGGTAATAGGGCATTTTCCATTGTAGCCCCTAGACTTTGGAATTCTCTTCCCCAGGAGATTAAAACCCAACCCTCTCTGTCCCTTTTTAAAAAAGCGCTGAAAACCTGGTGTTTCATCAAGGCCTACCCACAGTGAGAGTACATTTTAATAGCTAGCTTTATTTGGTTAGGCGCCTTGACGCCCATTGGGCTTAGTAGCGCTATAGAAATTTATTTTCATTTCATTTCATTTCATAATCACAGAATGTGCCAAATATGATAAAATGTGGAATCACAAGCACTTTGCCTCCTCGCCATGGAGTTTCTGTCATCAGCACTTCACCCTTTTTCAACAACAGCAGTTCAAACATGAATGGCAAAATATCCTAGTTTGCAAATGTTTTCTCTAAAATTATGGCTCTGCCAAATTTGCCTCATAATGCAAGATCTGACCATTTAAACTAATAAATTGTTTGTAGCTCAAACATATCAAAAGTTAATATAAAATGTCACGTGTTGCTGCGGAGTGGATGGCCTATTGTAAAGGTTTACTGGTCGCCTTTCTCACTGCTGCATTTGTATGTTGCACTGGTACTAATAAGGCAAAATCTTTCCAGAGACTGTTAGCATGTGTACACACATCAAAATAATAAAATATCTGAAAATATACTGCATTACGCTGCAGCCTTTTTTTTAATGCATAATTTAGTCAACACTACGGCATAATGTTGTCACCCTTTGCTGCATAATTAATTCCAGTGGCCCCGCAGCAGGCAGCACATGTTAAAAGTGCTTCGAATGAAGCAGGGAGACTGTGAAGTTTGCGAACTTAGTTTGGTGTGTGAAAATCCTGCATTGCCAATCCCTGGTGAATTGCAGCTACTGATGCTGAAACAAGGCCAATGGAGGTACCTTTGGGTGAGGCAGACTGGCCTCAAAGGGCAGGGCCAGCCATAGCACTGGTGGTGTCCTGTGCATTAATGTTTGTTAGTGCCCCCCAATGACCACCTCTGCCATGGATCCCCTCACTACCACCCTTTAACTGTGCCCCCAAGTCTCCATAACCACTCTCTCTCAGATGCATTTAATTTGATTTACAGCGCCACTAATACCATTGTAGGGTGTCAGAGCACTTTACATCACACACATTACACAGAGACAATCAATATGTGTGTAAATCACTGTTTAGAAAATGTTACACAAGACTAAGGACTACAAGGTGTAGGAGTCACATGACAACCATACTAGTAGCCCAAATAGTTTTATAGTGATTGGTCTGGAGAAACACAATGCCCAGAATTTAAAATGTAATACCATGGTTGGGGGTTCTCCTTAATAATCAGAATTGATTTCTGTCCAAAAGAACACTTGTCGGGACATTAGGATAGTCAAAGACTGGTGGACGGGGGGGAACATAACACTCGAATTTATACCTTGCAGTTTGTATGCAGCTCTTATATGACAGTTAATAGTGAAGTAGTGTGGCTCACTGGTTAGAGGCGGCAGACCCGAGAGCAGAGGACGGCCCGGGACCAGGGTTCGATTCCCGACGCGGCAGGTTTCTGGACCAGGGTCAGCGGACTCGATAATTCTCTCGCCTCGGTGCCCACTCTGATCAGCGATCACACTCGGCAACTCTGGGCATTAGCTTGCCTCATCTTCACTAACGGCCCCACCAGACCGCCGGGGATGCCTGGTCTCACCCTGGAGATACCCACTAAGGGACCATCTCTCAGGGAAGCCAGGAAGGGTTTCGCAGCGGTCGAAGCGCGGAGATACTCCTCCGGGAGTCGATCCTAGCGCAATATAAACCTGCTATTAATTAATTAATTAATAGCTCACTGTTCTAAGTTAGGATTTTAACTTATAAACTGCAAGTAACAAAATAATCTCTGACAAAAGCAGTAGCACACTGACCTATTTACATTATATTCACTTTGTAAGCTGCATGGCGCATTTTCTTTGCAGCCCGTACATTAACCATCTGACCTACCTTTCCATGAGTCAAAACTTCCCCTAGACAAAATTCTGATCTCTCTCTAGGAAGAACAATAATCACCAGAGTCATCATGACATTTTTATTGTTGCCGAAAATTGCTGTAAGCCAGGAAGGAGGCAGCAAGCGTTTTTAAAACCATAATATACTTACAAACATGATGCCTTCACCTAAAGTCAGCACCTGGTGCGGTTACACTGGTTGCACCGCCCTAGAGCTGGCCCTTCCCAAGGGTCGTGTGACCTCAGTGACTGTTCTAGGGTGTGCTGCTTCATAGGCCTGCCCGCAAGACTGGAGGTGAACTTCAGTATGGATAGTGGTGGACAAGCCTTGAAGGTTAACCTACACTTGTCATGCTAGGGGCCACCTGCTGGTACGAAGACACCAGGCCTTCTAAGGTGTTGCGAAGCCTTCTAAGGTCTAGCATGTGATTGTGCTCTCGCAGGAGAGTGGTCTGGTGGGCTGGTTATTAAGGCTGAACCTGGTTCCCAGTTCCAAAGTCAGCAGCTCTGACCATAATGCCACATCCTCTTCCCCACTGAACATCGTACTGCCCCACTGAGAAAAACTCCCACTGTTTTCAACTACAACCCAATTGTTGCCCGCTATAAACACGTGGATGCGCAATTTAAATTACGCACTAGACAAGACCAATATGCGGCCTACAAAGAAAAAGGAACAACATCCTGGAAGAAGCAAACACTTATAGGGAATGCAAAATTTAGCAAACCATGGGAAATGTAAACAGGAACAACATGGTGACCTTAATGCTTTTACACTCACTATTCAGAAATCAGTGAGTCCTTTTGCCTGAAAAGTTAAGGACACGACTACAGGGACCTGAATGGACCCATTTCAATGACCATTGCTTAGAGCCTTACAAAATGTAAGCAGTATGGTAAAAAGACCACATCCCTGGACGCAGAGCCGCAGCACACATTTTGTTTTCCAGTCCACACATTTTGGTACCTCCAGGATTGGTGCACTAGTTCGAAGTCCAGGGAAAACAAAGACAAGAAAAAAAAATAGCGCTTCACTGGTAAACTCTGTAAAAGTGGCGCTAATGTGTTTCAGTGTGAATAAAATCAGTTTGGCCAGTTTGCTACCACTCTGTCTTACTTTATTTAGTTATTTTTCATATCTTTAGCCTTTTATTCCAAATGCTGCACTTTGGAATTAAAATGTCAGAAAAATACTACATTTCCAGCAAAAGTGTCTTTCTTTTTTGGATCCATTTCACAGGGAAGCAAATAAAAGAAAGGAGAGGAAAGAGAGTGAGAACCCGTCTTGAAGTCACGGTTTTCATGGGCGTCCGCAGAGGGGGCAAGGAGGGTTGCTCCAGGGAGGGGCAAGCGCCCCTCCTTGCCCCCACCCCCTGCGGACGCCCATGACACGATTGCTAAGTTTGGTGTCCTTGTTCTTAGCTACCACTAGCCCACAGCGCCGCAGGGTCCCCAGTCTCAGGGCTTGCCGATGATGTATTTCAGTGCTGGTTGGACGATTTTGTTAGCACAGGATGTAGCCGCATGGCAGTCTGCCGAGTGAGCTATGTACAGTCCGGCTGCAGAGGACCGATCCAGAATGGCGGCGCCCAGGTGAGCAGTTTAGGGATCGGAGCGATGAGAGAGGAGATTGTGGCTCCAATGCCTGCAGCTGCTGCATACCTTGGGAATCCCGATTGCTGCCCATCTGGGAGACGGCGAGTGTAACTAGGCGAGAAGCCAGGCAACAGTGCTGAACAAGAGACGACTGACCCGGGAGAAACGCTAAGCCTGTACGGTGTGGAGTCTCTGGGCCGCATGCGCAGGGTGTAATCGGCGCTGCGGCAGAAAGGAGACTCGGGACACCAGTTTCAGTAAACCGCTGGGTCCGGACTAACACCGCCGGCCACGCCCCCTTTATTTTATATGCGAGCGCGTGACGTCACGCGCTCGCGTGTGCGCACCCTCTGGTGCGCGGCTCACTAGACCGCTAACCCGCGGCCATGTACATTACATTCCTTTTAACCTTTATTTAAACAAAGCAATATATATGACAGTTACTATTGATCAGAGTAGAAAGAAAAATACTGGGCCATCTGGCCGGTTACCAGTTTGATGAATAAGTAGTCTGTGGTCAGCCCACTGCAAAGTCCGCCAGCTGGGAAGACGGGCCGGGTTTTTTCTTAGCCCGTATCCCGCTGCTTCTCCTCGAGAGGGTGCCCTCCGTGGGGTCCCTAAAGGGGATCCTCGGGCACTCCGGGAATTGTCCGGGGACCTGGGACTGCTGACTCTGGGGGTTTCAGTGTTCGAGGGGCTCGCCGACAGGTCTTCGCCCTGAGCATCGTCTTCTCCTCCTCCTGGGCTACTCGGTCCTTCAGGCTGGCTGGATGTTTCATTTTCGGGCTCTTGCTCTTGGGGAACTGTAGAACTTTGGTGAGCCCTTTTGAAAAAAGAGATGTTGCGTGTGACCGTTTCCATTCCTCGTCGAGCCGTCACCATAGTGCCTGTGCGGGGCGTGACGGTCCACGGTCGGGGCTCGAATGGGAGTCGGAACTTGCTCCCCGGATATCTGTCCTTCACATAAACACGATCGTTTTCTTGAATTGTCGGTTCCTTGGCCTTTTGCCGAAAGCTGGCATAGTTGTTGGACCGAGTCCTGTTGGCTAGAGTTTTCGTGGATCTACTTTGGCCGGAGCCCAGTTAGGATGGCTGGGGAGAGTGTCCCTGACTATCCGTCCCATTGCAGACGGACCTGGGGCTGCTTCCGTCGTGCGATGTGGTGTGAGCCGATACTCCCTCAGGAATGTGTAGATTGCCCTCTCCAGTGAAGCCCCTTCTGCATGGGCAATTGTGATGACTTTGTTCAGTGTGCGCATGAACCTCTCTACCTCCCCGTTGGCTTGAGGCCAGCGGGGGGTCACCTTCCTGTGATGGATTCCCCAGTCCCTGAGGTATTCTGCAAACTCTTGCCCTTGAAACGCCGGTCCATTGTCAGTCTTGACGCTTTCGAAGATGCTGTACGTGGCTATGGTTTTCTCAAATTTTGCAATGACCTCCTTCGCCGTGAGTGTTGCTACTACTTCTACTTCAGGGTATTTGGTGAAATCATTAATTATGACGAGTACGTATCTTCCATCTGGGAGGTGTCCAAAGTCCGCACTGACACAGTCGCATGGTCTCTGCGGGTTGTCTTCTGTGAGGACTGGGGCCGGATGTTCGGGTTGTCCAGCGGCCTGGCACCATCGGCATTCTTTGACCATCTGTTCCAATCTGGTGTCTATGTCCGGAAACCACACCTTGGCTCGGAGTCTGCTCTTGGTCTTCACTATGCCTTGGTGTCCGCAGTGTGCTAACTCGACCGCTTGCTGGGTCAGGCTTTCGGGCATCACAATCCGTGGTCCTCTCAGTAGGCACCCCTGGATGTCGACCGACAGTTCTTCTTTCACTCTCAGGAATGTTTCCAGGGCACTTTTTGCTTGTGGTGTCCTTTTGTTCATCGAGGCTTGAACGGCTCTCCAGTCGTTGGCTTGTAGGGCACTCATCACCAGCTGGAGTACTTCATCTTCCTGAGTTGCTCCAACGATCATTTCCAGACTCATTGGTAGCGGTCTTGACCTTTCCAGCACGATTTTCACGTATTCTTCGGTCTCTTCTGCGTCCTCCTTCTCCCCAGTGGTGACCGCTCTCGGATGCCTGGAGAGATAGTCTGCTGGGTTTGTCGCTCCCGGCTTGTACTCTACTTGGTAGTCGTATTCTTGCAGTTGGAGAATCCACTTCTCTGTTCGGGGCGGTGGTTTGGACACTGACCCTCGGAATAGCGGGATCAGAGGCTTGTGGTCTGTTGACACTGTGAACGGGTGCCCATACACATAGACGTGGAAATGTCTGCAAGCCCAATGGATCGCAATCACTTCTCTCTCTATCTGGGAGTATCTTTGTTCTGTCTCAGATAAAGATCGACTGGCGTATGCGATGGGTGCCCAGTCATCCTCGCCTTGTCGTGTGTCAGCATGGCTCCCAGGCCGTAAGGGCTGGCATCTACGGCTATGTTGGTTTGCTTCGCCGGATCGAAGTACGACAGGGTTTTGTCTGCCGACAATGCCGCTTTGGTATCCCGGAACGCCATCTCCTGTTCTTCGCCCCACTGCCATGGGGTGGCGGATTTGGTGAGTTCTCGGAGTGGCCTGGTGAGGTTTGACAAGTCCGGGATAAATCTCCAGCAGAAGTTCACCATTCCCAAGAAGCTTCTCACTTCCGATATGTTGGAGGGAGCGGGGGCTTCCTGTTCATCTCTCACCTTGTCTGGGTCGGGGGCTATTCCTTGATATGAGAAGGTGTAACCGAAGAAGCTGATCTTCTTTTGACGAAATTGGCACTTCTCGCGGTGCAGGGTCAGTCCGGAGTCTTTGATTCTCCGTAGAACGCCTCTCAACCTTTGGTGATGTTCTTCGATCGAATTTGCGTATAAGAGCAGAACATCGCTGACGTTCAGGACTCCCGGGAGCCCACTCAGAACCTCCCGGATAGTGTTCTGGAAAACTTCTGCGGCGCTGGATATGCCGAAATTGAGACGTCTGTAGTGTCTGAGGCCAACGTGGGTGGAGAAGGTGGTTATGTATCTGGAGTCTGGATGGAGGGGCAGCTGGTGATAGCCCGATCCGAGATCCATCTTGGAGAACAGCCTGGCTCTGTTTAGCTATCCCAAAATGTCAGCGATCGTGGGGGTCAGGTGTCTTTCTCTCTTGACCGCTGCATTGGGTAGGCGCATATCCACACAGATACGGACTTGGCCAGGTTGCTTGGTCTTGCGCGCTACTCGATCGAAGATACCCACGGGGTGGGTCCGCTGACCTTTTCAATGATGCCCTGTCGCTCAAGAGCTTCTAGTTCTTCCTCAACCTTCTTTCTGAGGTGGAAGGCTATCCTCCGGTGTCTGAGGGCGACAGGTTGGATCGACTGATCAATGTGGAGCGATACCTCCTTCCCTTTGAGGCATCCAATGCCTTGGAACGTGTCTTCGAACTCTTCCAGTATTGTGTCTAGCTCTTCTTCCAGTACGGCCATAGCGAATGATATCAACCGGAGTTCTTCTGCTGCCTGTTCACTGATGAGCATGCCACTGCCTTCCTTGGTGACGTAGACAGTCGTCTGGACTTTCTGGTCTTGGTGCTGCAGCTCTGTTTGGAAGCAACCGATTAGTGGGATCGGTGTCTTCTGCCCATATGCGAACACTCGGATTCTGGCTTCTTGCAGACTTGGTTTGCTCCGTAGCTGGTTATACACATTCGCCGCCATGAGCTCAATGGAGGCTCCGGTGTCAATTGTAGCTCTTACTTCTTGCTGGTGAATTCTTATACGGCACTTCGGGAGGCGCCTTTTCTTTCTCTGTGGCTGGTCGATGGCAAACACATAGTGGACCGGGTAGTCATTGGAGTCATCTTTCACATCTTCGCTGTCCTGGCTTTTCCTTATAGCATGGGCGGCCTCGTTCTTTGACTTTGTGGATCTGCATACGGCCGCAAAGTGGTTCATCCGTCCGCACGAGCTGCATCTTTTCCCATGTTCTGGGCAGTCTTGAGCTGGGTGGGGCTGGCCTCCACAGTATCCGCATTCTCTGCGCCTGTCTTGTGATTTCTTCCCGCCAAATTGGCGTGGTTTCGGTCAGACGACATTGACTTGTTCAGCCGTGTTGACCTGTTCTGCCTTGACTGACCGGTGGAGGGCCGACTCCATGTGTGAGGCTCTTGCTTGCGACAGTTCTTTGGAGCGCCCTAGCTTCAAGATATCTACTAGCGGTTTTCCGTCCTCTTGCAGGATCTTTACCCTCAGATTTGACGAATAGCACCCTTGTATGATTTGGCCTCGTATCTCCTCTTGCTCATCGCGAAAACCACAGGTGCTGGCCAGTTCTTTAAGCCTGCCGTGGAACGCGTCAATCGATTCCTCCGCCTCCTGTTTGGCTTGCCGGAAAATGAACAGTTCATAATCTTTGCTTGCCATTGGTTCGAAGTGCGCATTGAGCGTGTTGAGGAGTGTGATGTAGGTCTTTGGCGTCGCTTCCACAAGGGTCTTATAAATCCTGTGGATGTCTTTCCCTCCCAGGTGTATTAGTAACGTTCTGCGGCGCTCCCTCGCCGTGCCTGCACCCTCAAAGTAGATCTGCAGACGATCCGTCCAGTCCTTCCAGCGCGGCGCTAGGGATGCTGGTGCGCCGTCCACTACAAACGGCTCGATGGCGGGAATGGACGCCATGTTGGCACGTGGCGCGGCCTAGCGTGTGGCTTGGGTCGACCGTGCCTGATGGTGTCGCTGCTCTGTCAGGGTCCTGCACCGCTGCTGGGCTACTTGCGCTGTGCGTGCGCTGCCTGGTTTTCTTGTCTGCGGCCTTGCGCCCTGGCACTGACCTTCCACCGCAGGAAATTGTCCGTGGGTGAGGCTGTGCTGGAGGGACTGCGTGTTCACCCCCACCTCCTGCGACAGGGGCCTCAGCTTTGCCATGTGAGGGCACACCTTGCAAGTCGGCGCGTCAGCCTTCCCGAGGGGCATCAGCGGGAGCCAGGGCATGTGGCTGCTGCAGTCCGCCGGCTTCCGGCGCGGAGCAGGCGTCTCATCCAGGGCCTGCCCCACCTGCGGGGCCCGAAATTCACCGTGCACTCCCCCATCAACGGAGCGCGGCTGAACCGCAGTGAATTGGGGCACTGCATGGGTCCTCAGACCCTCGTCGCCAGTCTGGAGTCTCTGGGCCGCATGCGCAGGGTGTAATCAGCGCTGCGGCAGAAAGGAGACTCGGGACACCAGTTTCAGTGAACCGCGTGGTCCGGACTAACTCGCCGGCCACGCCCCCTTTATTTTATATGCGAGCACGTGACATCACACGCTCGCGTATGCGCACCCTCTTGTGCGCGGCTCACTAGATGGCTAACCCGCGGCCAAGAACATTACATACGGGTCGGACTATTGATCTGCGGTTGGGGAGTCCCAGTCTTTACTAGAGGAATCACACAACCGGAAGGGGTAGATAGGCCTCCCCGTACTCAGGGCGAGACTTACCCTGCTGTGGGCCTGCTTGGCTGGGGTCTGACCAAGAGGGCAGCGGAGATTGGAGGTGGAGCAGCGCGGCTGGCCCAGTCCTGAGGCCGTTCTCTGATCCCCTCTGGGGAATGGCCCTAGGTATGACGGACTGGTTAATAGCGACACTATGTCCTTCTACGTGGTGAAAGCCTGAGAGTGTAAACGCTCAGTGTAAGGAGATCCATGCGAGGTACGAAAACGGACCACTGGCTCGTTTTGCACTGCCCGCGTGCCAGACTGAGGCAGGCCAGGACTACTCTGCGCTGCCCTGACTGAAGTCACTGTTTGGAGGTGTAAGAGAACCAGGGCCTAAAGGGCCATTTGCAGTGGGATAGCATCAGCGCCGCTTTGGGTAGTGTACTGACAAAGCCACACGTCCCGTCCACGCACACACGCACGCACGCATACAACCTGGGGGCGGGTCAGCTCTCGGGTATAAATAAATGGGCGTGAGACCGCTCGTGGTCTTTGGCCCCTAACGTGCAGCTAGTGTCTGGTGTATACTTTGTGTGAGTGTTCAGTTAGGCCCCACTTTGCGGCATAGGCCTTCATTGCCCCCTGCTCACTACACTGGCGACGAGGCGGGTACTCTGCTCACGCCTCGCCCCCGCGGACGCGCTTGCCGTGTCCCGTGGTGCTGCTGGTGCCGCGCTAGCGCTGCCTGCTCTGGAATGCGCGGCCGTAGTCCCTCGCAGGTGCTACCCCGCTGTATCGGCCGGTCTGGCCCTACCTGGTGAGGGCGGTGTCTTCGTGCCTACTGCGGCGCATGAAGTGAGCCTGCTCCGCCTCCTTGCCCGCCCAGGCGTCGCCCATCGTGAGGCCCCGCTCCACCTCCCTGCTGCCCTTGCGCTCCAGCCCGTCTGCGCCTGGGTGGGAGCTCATGCGGCGATCGGCGTCATTCGGAGGGACTGGATCGGCCCTTGCCGTTTCCCCGCTCACCGCTCATGCATCTCGCGGACGCGGAGGATTTGCCCTGCGAATGCTCACGCATCTCGCGGAGCTCCCGATTTGGCTGTTTGGAGGGTGGGGCACACCAAGAGGCACATACCCCGGCCGTCAGGACCTCGGTGGAGTCTGTAAGGCAGGCAGATCCACAGGAAAGGGCAGATACCGGCCCCAGGAGGCGAGTGCAACCCAACATTCCGCCGCCACAGCAAGACACCACGTGCCACCACTTCACACCTGCGTCAGCGCGTAGCCCACGCGCTATCAGTGACTGGAAATGAATCAGCAAGCCACGGCAGGGGCGGCAGCCGCCAGAACAGCACAACGGGCCCCAACTCCGCCACCTTTGCCACCACAGAATGACGGGCCAGCACCCGCAGGGCCAGCAGCTCAGGCCCCTGCAGTCAACGTCGTATCTACCACGCCTGGTCATGCCATGACAGCCCCGCTCCCGCCATTCAGTGAACTATCGGATCCTGCCACAGCGGCCGCGCGGTGGCGCCTCTGGCTTGGACGCTTGGAACATTACTTTGTAGGCGTCAGAGAAACGGATAGCAAAGTCAAACGCTCGCTCCTGATGTGCTACGGGGGTGACGAGCTCTATGAACTATTCGAAACCCTGCCGGACAGAGGTGACGACAGTGACTACACGGCTGCGGACACGGCCCCTAACCGCCACTTTTACCCCACGCCAACCCGGACTATGAGTGGTTCAAGCAGCGCCAGGCCCGCCAGGCCCGCCAAGCGGAGGGAGAATCGATCGACGTCTTCTATGCAAGGCTGCGCAAACTAGCAACATCAAGTGAGCTGCCAGACAGGACACTAGAAATCAGAGCACAACTCATACAAGGGTGTTGGTCGGTCCAGCTGAGGCGCCTGATCCTACGGCAACCACGGATCAGTCTAGATGAGATCCCCGTGCTAGCGAGGTCCGACGAACTGTCCAATGCAAGGGCGGAAGCGATGCAGGCCGCGTTGGACGGACCCACGACGCCAGAAAAGCACCTGTCCATCAAAGAAGAGCACGTTGACGTAATCCGGAAAAGGCCGCCTCCCTCCACGCAAAGAAACCAACCATCAACAACATCACGTTCCACATGTGGAAACTGCGGAATGGAGCATCCCCAGAACGGACGGTGTTTTGCACGTGGAAAGGCATGCTCCAACTGTGGCAAGATGAATCATTTCGCGAAAGTATTCCGCAGCAGCCACCGAGCCGGTCCAAGCGGAAGGAGCGCTACACAAGGTGTATGTCAAATCTTCCTCGAGGATCCCGGACCATGCGGTGACGGACCCCAGACAGCATTCCGGTTGGAAGAGGACGAGGAGGACGACGTCTTCTTTGTTTCCTTCGTTAATCGGGATGGATCCAGGAAAAGGCTGCCACCGATGTGCGAAGTCAAGATAGGTGGCTCCCCGGTACAGGCATTGATCGACACAGGAGCGTCTGTAAATGTAATGGACAACGCTCAATACGAATAGCTACAGCCTCGACCGCCGCTCATGCCCTCGAAAGCCAAAATCTCCACATACGACACTGATGAACCCCTGCATCTAAGCGGAGTCATAGACGTGCTTGTGTCGTGCAATGGCCAAAAAGTGAACACGAAATTCCATGTGACCGGTGGCAAACGCGGCACGCTGCTCAGCTGCCACACCACAGAAGACCTCCAGCTGGTATTTTTCGCTAACCAAGTTCATGAACGACACGCGGACGCCATGCTAGAAGATTTTTCGACACTCTTCCAGGGCCTGGGACGCCTGCAAGGAAAAGTCTTTAAACTACACATCGACCGCTCAGTGAAGCCGACAGCCCTGCGACTTCGGAGAGTGCCGTTCCACCTGCGGCCGCAGGTGGAGGAGGAGTTGGCGAAGCTCGAAAAGATGGGGGTAATCGAAAAAGTATCGGGGCCCACCCCATGGGTATCACCCCTCGTCGTGGCGCCCAAACAGCCAGGAGCGATAAGATTGTGCGTGGACATGCGCCTCCCCAACAAGGCAGTCAAGAGGGAGCGTCACCTCACGCCGACTATGGACGATATAGTAGCGGATTTAAACGGGGCCAAGTGGTTCTCTAAGTTGGACTTAAACGCGGGCTACCACCAGCTGGAGCTCCATCCTGACAGCCGCAATATCACAACATTTTCGACCCATGTCGGCCTCCGCAGGTACAAGCGCCTAAGCTTCGGCGTGTCATCGGCAGCCAAAGTCTTCCAAAACGCAATCAAGGAGACGCTGTCGGGTCTTCCAGGAGTCATCTATCTGAGTGATGATATTCTAGTCTTCTCCTAGACTCTAGAGGAGCACCATGGACACCTGAGAGCCACACTTCAGCGCCTGGCGGACCACGGACTCACACTGCACCGGGAAAAGTGCTCATTCTACAACGAATCGGTGGAATTCTTTAGCTACATCTTTTCTCGCGACGGACTCAGAGTGGACCCGAAGAAGGCCGAGGCCATTCGGTCAGCGCCCAAGCCGACGTCAGCAACCGAAGTCCGCAGCTTCCTTGGGATGGCCACATACTGTGGCCGATTCATCCCCAATCTGGCGTCCATATCAGAACCCCTGCGCACACTCACCAAAGCAGGGCAGCCGTGGGCCTGGTCCGCGAGGGAAGATAACGCATTCCGAGCCGTGAAATAAGCCCTGATAGATGACAAAGTCATGGCATACTTCAGGCCACATCGACAGACAGAGGTCGTCGTGGATGCCAGCCCGGTAGGGCTGGGGGCAGTACTGATGTAGAAAATGGAAGATCACGTGTGGGTGCCCACGGCATACGCCAGCCAGGCATTAACTGCAACCGAGATGCGCTACGCACAGATTGAAAGGGAGGATCTCGCCATAAAGTGGGCATGCCAACACTTTCATCTATATCTCTTCGGGCATGAATTTGCGGTCGTGACGGACCACAAACTGCTGGTTCCGCTATTCGTGGGGACGGCCAGGCTTGCACCGCCCAGGATTGAGAGGTGTGCCGTCCAGCTTCAGACATACAGATTTGAAGTCATTTTCTGCCCCGGAGCGGACAACCCAGCGGACTTCCTCTTGCGGCATCCGGGACATGATTCCAACACATCGGAACACGGGGACCTGGAGGAGGTGGAAGAGTTTGTCAGAGTGCTGTCGCAAGACGTGTGTCCCAAAGCTCTCCCACTGGAAGAGATTGGAGCAGCCACAAACCAGGACGAGTGTCTCTGCAGAGTGAAATAGACGCTGGAGAATCGTTGCTGGAAACACTTTCTGGACGGGGCCAGCGCCCTCACAACAGCAGAGCAGACATTCCGCCAACAAATGTGGCGAGCGCAGAGTGAACTCAGCACGGGACCCCACATAGTGGTCCTGCGAGGGGCCACTATTGTCATTCCCTCGAGCCTGCATAGGGAGGTAGTCCGCCTCGCCCATCAAGGCCACCAAGGCGTAGCCAAGACGAAAGCACGACTGCGGGGAAGGGTGTGGTTTCCAGGCATGAACAGCGCGGTGGAGGAGGAGATCGGCAACTGCCACTCGTGTGTCATCACAAGTCAGGAGCCAGCACCACATCCAGTTATCACGGAAGTCTCCTGTGACACTCCCTGGTCCAAGATAAGCATTGATTTTGGGTCATTCCCGGATGGACGGCAAGCCCTGGTACTAATTGACTCATGCTCTCGATTTCCAGTGGTGGAAGTGATCTCTTCCACCGCCTTCAATCACGTCAAACCAGCCCTAGATCGAACATTCGCCAGGCTTGGTTTTCCCAGACGAGATAAGATCAGACAATGGGCCACCATTTCAGGGTGCCGAGTTCAAAGCATACCTAACCAGACGAGGTATACATCACCGAAAGATCACGCCACAATGGCCTCAGGCCAATGGAGAGGTTGAACGGTTCTTGAGGACAATGAACCGGGCACTGAAGATCGGTGTAGAAAGAGGCGAAGTACCAGAAGAATGTTTGTCAAAGTTTCTAATCGCTTACAGGCAGACCCCACATTGTACCACCAAGTGCGCCCCAGCTCACGTCATGTTCCGAAAACCGCCACGGGATTGTGTACCGACCAGCCCAGCGTGGCAGGCCCAAGAGCTAAATCACGAAGAAGCCCAAGACGGGAGACGACGCACAAATGAGAGAGCAAGCAGAACAAGAAGAGCAGGAGTCAGGCCGCTGGCAGTAGGGGACAATGTGGTCCTAAAGACTCGCCAACACAAACAGAAATATCAAACAACATTTGAACCCGAGGTCTGGGAGATCGTGAACATTCATGGCACCATGGTGTCAGCATCCCGCGGGTCAAGGGTAGTGACACGCAATGTGTCGTGGTTCAAGCGTACACCCACAAAGGAGGCGGCACAGGAACAGATGTCGGAGGATGGGGAGGGCGGTAAAGACAACTCTGCTCCTCCCGAAGAGTCAGCCAGTCAAAGAGAGAGAGAACCATCACCACCCAGAAGAAATCAGAGCCAAATGCCATCCAGGCCAGTCCCGAAAAAGTAACAGCAGACCCAGCGAGAGAAAGAGTGACTGAAGGGCAGAGAAGCCGGAGGTACAACCTACGCCCAAACCAAAGACTCAATCAATCAATCAATCATAGGCATTTATACCGCGCACTACTAACCCGGAGGGTCTCAAGGCGCTTGGGGGGGGGTCCGCACTGCTTGAACAGCCAGGTCTTGAGCTTCTTCCTGAAGGAGAGGTGGTCTTGGGTCAGGCGTAGGTCGGTCGGGAGGGAGTTCCAAGTCTTGGCGGCCAGGTGGGAGAAGGACCTTCCTCCTGTCGTCGCTCTGCGGATGCTGGGGACGGCGGCGAGGGCGTGACTGGTCGAGCGGAGATGGCGTTTGGGAGCGTAGAAGTTGAGGCGGCTGTTGAGGTAAGTCGGGCCTTGGTTGTGTAGGGCTTTGTGTGCGTGGGTGAGGAGCCGGAAGGTGATTCTTTTGTTGATCGGGCGCCAGTGTAGGTCTCTCCAGGACTCCAGGACTATGCATGGAGACTACGAGTCGCCAAGAACTCGAAATAAGACTGGACTATTCATCTGTGAGTTTGGAGGGATGTACTGACGGAGCCACACGGCCCGTCCACTCACACATGCACGCACGCATACAACCTGGGGGCGGGTCAGCCCTCGGGTATAAATAAATGGGCGCGAGACCGCTCGTGGTCTTCGGCCCGTAACGTGCAGCTAGTTTCTGGTGTATACTTTGTGTGAGTGTTCAGTTAGGCCCCACTTTGCGGCATAGGCCTTCATTGCCCACTGCTCACTACAGGTAGCACCCAGGGAACAGCCCAGTTTGAACAAATTAAACCAGTATAACCACCTGGTGAAGGAGGCAGAGGCCTGAACCCACAATCAGAGGCTGTGCGCCTTCCTACCACGAGCCCATAGCTACCCTGGCCAAACTCACACTGTTTGAAAGAGAGGGCCCTTACTGTCTCGTGTGGAGACCACTGAGTAAAAGAACAGTCTTGACACAAGGAAACGAAAAAGGAAGACCGCCAAGGCCTGTCCTAACCGCCTATGACTGGGACAACTGCTCGTAAACACGACCAGAGCACTGGACCGCGGTCGGAACCCAAAGACAAGAGTGAGAGCCCTGTTGGGTCACCAGAGACCCCCAAAACCCCACACTGCAGGATATCCTTCAGGCCATCACGACCAGTGAGAGATTAGAGGCATAAATCGGCTCCATTGGCACGGTTCTGGGGCTCCTGCGAGATGACCAGAGATGCATGGCGGAGAGTGCCGCAAATGAGTGCCAGTTGACAGAGTGCACCCTGCTTTATCCGACATGAAGGATCGCTTGGCAGCGGCGGTTGAGACAAGGGTACGCACGTAGGAGCTAGGAGCTCCGGGCAGATGAAAACAATCGCTCTCGCAGGAATAACATTCGAGTGGTAAGTCTGCCAGAGGGTAGAGGTCGCCAACATGGTTGAATACTTGGAACAACTGGATGCGCACGGAGGTGGCCCCGGAAGGGCTGTCTAGAAAGAGCGCACGGGTGCCGTCGAGGCCACAGCTGCCACACTCCCAGACCTGTGATAGCACGGCTGCTGTACTATGGGGACAAAGATCACATTTTGGCACAAGCAAGAAGAAAAAACGAACTTGGAGGGGATAACATGACAGTGCAGATTTTTCCTGACTTTTCTAAAGACGTACAGAGAGAGAGCTTCCTTCGAGGAGACCAAAAAGGAACTCCGTCAACTTGATCTCAAATATACTCTGCTCTTTCCAGCGTGGTTGAAAGTGATGTCATCACAGGGGACAGAGTGGTTTCGCTCCCCACAGGAGACTTGGGACTGGCTGGAGACTCAGCGGGACGCAGGCCCTCGTGGAAGACCTGGACAACCTGCACTTCAGCCAGGCTCATACTAGACATCCCGCATAAAGAACACATCTCTGGTCACCTGAAAAACCTCCACTGGCTCCCCGTAAATAAGAGGATTACTTTCCGCCTCTTAACCCACGCACACAAAGCACTTTACGAACTTGGACCCGAATGCCTCAACACACGACTGTCCTTCTACACCCCCTCCCGTCAGCTACGATCCTCCAACCAAGCCCCTGCCACTGTACCTCGCATCAACAAAGCCACCATGGGAGGTAGATCCTTCTCCTACCTGGCAGCTAAAACCTGGAACTCTCTTCCCACTCACCTCCGCCTTACTCAGAACCACCTAGCATTCAGAAAGCAACTTAAAACTTGGATATTCGACAAGTAACCCCCCCCCCCCTTCCTCAAGTGCCTTGAGACCCTATGGGTATGTAGCGCGCTATATAAATCTTGACTTGACTTGACTTGACTTGACCGGGATTTTGCCAGCTGCGGAACTCCACGGAATTTCACTTAGGCAACTCTGTGGAATTCCACGGGGTGAACTCCACAAGCTCTGCTCACCCCTGGTACTGAGATGCCCGAGGTGACCCTTAGATCTTCCGACGACATTATCTGAGCAACGTAACGAACTGGTAAAGGGTGAGGGGTACTATGCAGGTGCATTGGCATGGTCCTAGGGAGAACATGCTGGGATGCTCATAGGGTGTTGTTGAGGCTACGTACGAGGTTGCCCTGGGCTGGATGGCTGACAGGCTGACCGGGAGAGTTGTGGAAACACACACCACAGCTTGACACTGTGTTGGCACCTTAGCTCGATTATACTTATCTCTTGTTGTCATTTGGAGAGGGGATTTTCATCTGCTCGTCCTGGGGATGGGGAGTAGGGGTATTTGTTATGTAATTTAAATTTTATCAGTTGGAGTTAATGAGGTCATACGTCACTGAAAATGCTCTCTTTTGTTGCACATGTTGGGGCAGGGAGATGAGGGATGGGGTGAGGGATCCTTAGGCTGCTTAGCGACACAACTTGGAACATGGCGGGCCCCCTAGCGCACAACCTTCTTTACTGGAATATCCGAGGAATGCAATCCATGGCCAAGGTGTATTCCTACTTAAATAGGCGGGGTATCCAAATAGCCTTTGTACAGGAAACTCATCTAACAGCTAAGTGGGAACTGCACTACAACACAGATGGCGAGGTCAGGCCTACTACACTACATTCTCAGTGTTTGCTAGTGGGGTCCTCATCTGGATCAGAGGAGTGGTCCCCTTCCAATTGGTATAACAAATAGTAGACCCCCCGAGGATATGTTTGTAATGGTACTTGGCTGGCTGGGTGGACGGGACCTATCCATGGTGAGTGCGTGCACCCCGAATGTGGATCAGAGGACATTTTTAACAAACATATCCCGACGCCTGGCTCCCTACTTGACGTCCCGGACAATTTTAGGGGGTGACTTTAACTGTGTGGCAAAAGTTCATATGGACTAATCATATCCCCCCTGTGGGATTCACAAACTATATGTACAGCACGTGCCTTTGCAGAATGGCAACAACGCTGGGGACTGACAGACTCATGGAGACAGATGAACCCGTATGGGACAGACTACTCATTCCTTTCAGGGCATCACGAAGAGCATGTTCGGTTGGATACTTCTTGTGTACCTCGGAAGTCCATAGTCTAGTAATATTAAGTCCATATTGGACCATAATCCCATTCTTTTACGACTACGACAGGCCTAACCCCTCCCAGCCATACCCACGTGGGGACTTAAGCCTAAAGCACTCAAGGACCAAGCCTTTTTATAAAGATAATATTCTGTTTTTTTGCTGATAATGCCAGTACAGAATCCTCCCCGCAGATAGAGAGGGATGCCTTTAAGGCGTTACTCCGGGACCCTAGCAGAGGCGAAGGGCATACAATATACCCTGCTGTGAGAGGTCCAAATGGCTGGAAAAGCACTTAGGGACAGAGTTACAATGCAGAGTCGACCGGAGTTACAGACGACGCTATTAGGGAGGAAGTGGCAACCCAGGTAGAGCACCTTAGAAGTTTTGACTAAAAGCAGTATATGGGCAAAACACGCTGAAAGGGACAAATCCGATTCCCTGTTAGCCTGGCTAGCTAACGGAACTCAGCAATTATGGACCAGTAAGATGAGGACGGCGAAAGAGTGTACTCCCAGGAAGGGATTAACAATATATTCGACCAATATTATTCAACACTCTACACAAGTGTTACAAAAAGGAATGCAGTGGCAAATCTGACTTTTCTGAGGGCACTCTCTTTACAGCACCTCGAGAAGGAGGTGAGATCTTTGAGAGATGATATCCCCCGCAGGAAATATTGGGTGCCATCAAACATATGGCGCAAAATAAGACCCCAGGGCCTGATGGCTTCCCGGTGGAATTCTACGCCACCTATTCCTTGCAGCTGACATCTAAGCGAACAGAGTTGTAAAATGTGGGCAAGACTATGGGTATCCTGCCAGACACCACCAGAGAAGCAGTAATCGCCCCTGCCCTGAAGCCGGGCAAGCCGGCACATGATCGCTCAGCGTACTGACATTTGTCGATGTTAAACATCGACTATAAGATTCGGAGTAAGATACTGGTGACCCACCTGCTTTCCCATATGACGCGCTTGATACATCAAGACCAGATGGGATTTATATCGGGGAGTAACACAGCGGCTAACATCAGATGCCTCTTGGCGATCATGGAGGCTAATCACTATCCCAAGGAGGATGCAGCCATCTTTGCTGTTGATATTGAAAAAGCCTTCAGTAGCCTTGAATGGCACAACATTTATAAAGTGATGTTCCTCATGGGGTTGGGGGAGTGCTTTGTAGCATGGCGCACCTGCTATACACAAGACCGACTGCCAGGGTGCGCACTGGCAGGACCGTATCCATGAGCTGTCCGGTGGAAAGGGGGACGCAATAGGGATGCCCCCTGTCTCCACTGCTATTTGCCATTGCTGTGAAACCCTTGCGGCGTGTGCTAGAACTGGAAGAGCATTTCGGGGCTTAGAAATATGAAGGCACTGCCACAAGATAGCATTGTATGCAGACGACCTGTTGCTATTCTTAAACAACATGGAGGGGGGCCTAAAGGGTGCCAGAACCCTGCTGGAGGAGTTCAGCATCCTATCTAGGCTGCGGGTTAACTCGCAGAGATCCAGGCTTTTCCACATGACTCCATCCCGACTGCACACGTATCTGTGGTGAAGTGGAAACCTTGATTCCTGACTTACCTAGGGATCAAAATCTACCACATGAGGGCCCACTAGAAGGCAATGTAGGTCATGCAATGAGATCTCGGAGTTCCTCTATTAAGTTTTGGGGGTTGCTTCGGCTTTCAGTGATGGGGAGGATCGCTCTCCTGAAGATGGTGGCCCTTCCATGGATTCTTCATTTTTTTTCTTCACTCCCCTTATGGATCCCAGGGATGAAGTTTTAGGAACTCAAAACCCTGAGCACTAAGTTAATTTTGGGATCGGGATGATGAAGGGTGGCATTAATTACAATACAGCGCCCGACGGGGGTAAGTAGGTCTGGCAGTCCCTGACTTCAAGTTTTATTACATCGCGGCCCAACTGCAGTGGCTAGTCCACAGAATTGTGCACAGGCGCAGCCCAGACCAGACCCCTGGCCCCTTTGTGCCACCGCTCCCTGATCTCCTAGGGATCCTTCGGGTGCGGCGATCCAATGCGAGAGACTCCCATAAGTTTTGTACTACAACTAAATGCTGAAATAGGGGATTTACAAAGACTGAGTATTGGGACCCCATATTCAGCTGGGCTACCTCTGAAGGTCCTGCATGTACTACCACATGGGGGAAGTTGGCGGATGTATGGATCAATGGGCAGAGGCTGGGGTGATGAGGTTTTGGGGACCTGCATAGGAACTCGGAGTTGCTCCCATTTGAGGACTTCAGAGCAGAATTCGACCTCCTGCAGGGACACTTCCTACTCAAAGGGCACCAACATCGGCACTATGAACGGACCAACAATGGCCACTGGAGGTATTGAGGAGTAGGTGGGAGGAGGACCTTGGTACCCCAATTGAATCGAAAGACTGGGATAAGATCTTAAAACGAACACCAAAAGTCTCTAGAAATGCATGTTTCAAACGTATTATTACGTACCACATAGGGCATACTTGACACCAGAGCACATAGGAAGATATTACCATGTACCCTACGAAGCATGTCCCCGATGTGCCAATGCTGGCACCCACATCTTGCATATGTTTTGGGCATGTGCCGCGCTCTACATTTTTGGGCAAGGAGTCATACAAATGGTTGAGGAGTGCATTGAGAGGAAGATCCCACGAACCCGCGGCATTGTCCACTAAGCTGGTTCCCCCACACTGAAAAGACGAAGATAAGAGAGAGGTTTCAGGATTTAGCTTTTAAAATCACTAAGCATGAGAAATCTCAGATTTGGAAGGCAACAGGAGGCCCTAGGCTGATGATATGAAAGAGAGAGGTAGTAAAGTGGGCGGGTTGCGAGGAATGGATTCTCCTGAGGGAGGCGCGGAGGGGCGTGGAGAACATGGATGGTGCACGAGCTTGTGGTGCACTGGTAGATAGCTTGACCAACCTGGAGCAGGATGCCTCTCCAGTGGAGTCACATCGATGACCAATAAGCATAGATGCGGAGGGCCTGCTCCATATTGTTTACCTATATACTACATGACGCAACTCAAAGTCGACCATGAGGCGAGGTGCCCCCTTGACTTTCTATTCCTGTGGATCATAATCTTTCTGTCCTGCATATGTAACCCTGATTATTACTAGAAATGTGATGTATTGACCTGTGGGGGGAGGCACAGCAATGGTTTGATTGCTGGTTGTTTCTTTGTTGCTTAAGGATGACAGATTGTATTGCTCAATATGATAAGTATAACATGTACCATGCTGCATGGTGGTCGTGGTGAATGGTTTGGTTGCCTCTGGAAACCTACAAAAATCGATTTACCAAAAAAAAAATCCCAATTGTTCAACCCTGTAAATTACTGTGCAGACTACAAGACGACAATGCGTGGATGGGCCATTCTTGCAATAGGAAAACGTGCACACCACCATTAGAAAATGATGCTAAGTTACAACGGGAAACTAAAATAAAGACTAAATGTAAGCTGCATAACAAGTCAGAAGGAATGAGGCAGGATGTGTGGGACCTGAAATCACACACTGATCCAGTCGAGATGGTGATGGATTCTGTTCGAAGTCAGACAGAACTATGGGCTTGACGTCCTCCTCCGGTGTCTGTGTCAGTATTGACACACCAGGAACTAGTACAGATCGTGAGGCCGGATGTGGAATCAGCTTCAGAGTTGCAGCAGAACCCAAAATTGGGTTTAGGGGACAAAAATGGCATAGAGCGCAGACCCACAAGATGTAACCTGGGTCCATGGGGTCCGAAGGCATACCAGAGGGAACCGGTAAGGTGCAGAAGATGGAAGCATGGCTTCTTTAAATGGCTCGATTTGCGGCATCTCTGACAGACTTTGAAATAGTTGGAGATTGGCTGCTTGGTATGAGACGGCAGAGCACCTTTATGTCCTTGCAACTTCTCAGGAGGAGAGTAGTGGGGTTGGCACGAGGCCCGCTTCTTGTGTTCCTTCTTTAGTTTGGGCTAGGCACAGTGTCAGACTGATTTGCATATAGCCATGTCTGAACTGGGGTGGCAGAGTGGGCTAAAGAACGGTGATGGATTAAACCCAGATCTTTTGACTGGGTGTGAGTGTTTGATTGGTTCAGATGCTCCGTCCATTACCACCCTCTTTTGTACCGCTTTTGGCCGCAATAAGTGTGGCAGGGTATGCTCAGACGTGAGTCCCTTGCTCACTTTGCCACTGGATTCAAGCAAGCCGGGCTGAAGACGGCTGGAATGCCAGAAACCGGTCCTCGGAAGCTTGTTTCCGGTCCAGGGAAGGCATGGCTTTGCAGTTCGGGCTGGACTGTTCCCATGAGGCACAGGGTCAGACTGATTTGCATATAGCCATGTCTGAACTGGGGTGGCAGAGTGGGCTGAAGAACGGTGATGGATTAAACCCAGATCTTTTGACTGGGTGTGAGTGTTTGATTGGTTCAGATGCTCCGTCCATTACAACCCCCTTTTGTACCGCTTTTGGTCGCCATAAGTGTGGCAGGGTATGCTCAGACGTGAGTCCCTTGCTCACTTTGCCACTGGATTCAAGCAAGCCGGGCTGAAGATGGCTGGAATGCCAGAAACCGGTCCTCGGAAGCTTGTTTCCGGTCCAGGGAAGGCATGGCTTGGCAGTTCGGGCTGGACCGTTCCCATGAGGCACAGGGTCAGACTGATTTGCATATAGCCATGTCTGAACTATGGGTGGCAGAGTGGGCTGAAGAACGGTGATGGATTAAACCCAGATCTTTTGACTGGGTGTGAGTGTTTGATTGGTTCAGATGCTTTGTCCATTACAACCCCCTTTTGTACCCCTTCTTTAGTTTGGACTTATCCTAAGACTTGGAGTGAAAAGATGATCTGTCACATCAGCAGCTCCGAAAACAGCGATAGGGCAATATCCTCGACTTTTGAGCGGGAACTGCCGTTGAGTGATATCCTGCAATGCTTAGGGAGATACAACTTGGCTTTGTGGTCCCAGATTCCCTTCTGAATCTTCAAAGCCCACAGTTCTTATATTCTGGAATAGTAGCCAAATTCTGCACCAGCAGCAAAACTCGTGGGGCTTGGTCACAGACATTTGCTTGCCACAATCCCAACCGGTTTAAGGCACATTATAAAATGTTTGCAGAAGAAACACTGGACAATTAACAACAGGATAGCTAGGGATCAGAATAAGAGGGGTCACAAGAAAGGAACGATTGACAGCATGCCTTGGTGGTACCTATGTACAACTCCAGTTGTCACTTCATGGAGTAGGGAGGAGCGGAGTCAACGTGGAGCCACACAATCAATGCAATTTGTCAGCATATAAGATCTATGCTGAAAAATTGTCTGGATCCAGTCTGGCACCTGGGGATATTTTAAAGATGAGGAATCTTGAAGTATTCATAAGAAGAACTCTCTTGTTTTTGGCACATTTCCATTCTTATTATATTTGAAAAAACCTCCATGCCTCGAAGTCAATGCCCTGCAGTGTCAAATGGACAATTTTGTAGCCATTTTTAGACTTCTAGTCCTGTTGCAGTGGGTTTGCAACTTCCATATGATGGCTAAACACTGACCCTTGTTGCTTTACCAGCAATCAGTATGTATTGCAAACAATTTTAGATCAGCAAAAAGCAAATAAGTCAGCTCCACTAGCCAAGAAAACAAATGTTACTCCACGAGAAACAGATTAAACCTTTTCTCAAAGTTTGACATATCCCAAAGATCAACTTCATTCACCATCACTTAATACTTTGAATCGTGCATCCGCTTATGTAATCACCACTGATGAGCAGACTGTTTACTCGACATCACTCCGTTTTTGCACATCAAACACAAATTCCAAGTCAACTACATAAGAAATAACAACAGCTTCTAGCATGGAGTTACTAATCAACTCATTAGAGGCAAGAGTGCTGGTACTTCTGATCAGCAGTACGTCTTTCCCTAAAGCTGCAGACACTTTTTGCAGTCTCCAACTTTAGTCCCTTGGTGCCTAGGTGTTGCTTCTGTTCTACATCCCCATCTTTCTCTTTCATTTCATAATCAGACTTACCTCTTTCTAGCAAGTTTCTCTCCCTGGGGTTCTCCAACTCAAATTTTTTTTTTAATTTCTTTTTATTGATGTAAAACAAACAGAAATCATCACTGATACACAAAGCATAGTTATAAGTAGGAGGAGTTCATACAATGACATTTTGATAAATCAGAGCAGCAATTGAGCCCTAGAGCAGTTATTACAAGTCAAGGAGTGGACAGGTCAATGCTACGAGGCGGACTACAAATCTCCCCGCGGTATTTGTTCCAGAGCCCCCCAAATTAACGACCATTTCTTCAGGCACCCCCTTCCAACATAGACAGTCTTTTCCCAGAACAGTCCATGTTTTTCTTCCATTCCGTGAGCGTAGGGGGTAAGTGGCACCTCACTGTTGAGCTATGTTTCTTTCAGCCACCATCAGCCCCAATGTCACCCAGGTCCTGCCCATTCATACCAAATCTGTAGGTACCCACACGTTCAACAAGCATCTCTTCACCTCAAGACGCATATCAAGTCTCAAAACGGCGCTTAGCACTGTGTGAATTTGAGGCCATTATCTCGGAGTTTGAGGTCACACTCCCATATTATATGCATGAACGTTCCCTCAGCGCCACACTGACGTCTGCATTCACTCCCCTCAGCCCTCCCCCATTTGGACCAGACAGGGCCCAGTGACATACACTCTGTGGAGGATTTTAAGCTGAACAAGTCTCAACCTGACCAATATGGCCACTTCCTTTGGGGGGAATAAAGCCTCCTGCCACTCATCATCTAGCTCTAAGCCATCCCTCTCCCACTTTGCCCCGAGTCCCTGTAGGGGTTCAGCTACATTGTTGATGAGTTTTTGTAAGTGAGGGATATTGTTTGTTCTGGTAGGTAACCGTCAAGCAGTCTATCCTCAAGAGGATTATAATCTGGGAGTGAGGAGCCAGTGGGTATGTGTGTCTGCAGTGCGTGGCCAGTCTGGAGGTAACGGAAATATTCTGTGTTGTCAAGTTCATACTTCTGTTGTAAATAGGCAAAAGGCATCACCGCCCCTTTAACCCTCACATCCCCAATGGTTGAGATCCCGATAAAGTCCCACTTGTCGAATCCCTTTGACTTCCAAAGATCACCTAGGTTCTTGGAGTCTCAGAGAGGGGTGGCTGCGGTCAGTTTCCATTCCCAACCCAAATTCTTAGTGGCAGTGTGCCAGACCTGCACCTTCCTTCCTCAGATCCTGAGCAGCTGCTAAAAAAAAGGACAACACCAACTGACTTGTCCCCCCAGCCCTACAGGTGTGTCGATCCTTGAACCTGCTCCTGCTAAATCCCGGCGACTCCTGCGAGCAGCAACCTTGAAATCCCTGGAGGACCTGCCTGCCTTGACCCTCTGAAAGACTGGGACTCCCATGAGCAGTGGTTCTGCTCCAACAGCAATACCCTTGGTGCCAGCCAGGAACCGTGACTCTATCACACTCTGCACCCGCCAAGCCAGATCCGTGCCTGAGTGACCCAAGATCACAAGGACGTCCCCGGGCGACTGGGACCCGAAGTCCAGTGCCCAAAGACTCTCCTCGATGAACCAGACTACGCCTGCAGCCTCACAACCAGGGACCCCTCCAACCGCGACCAGCTGAGGGTAAGATTTCCAGACGTCAAAAGACACCCCTGCACCCGGCACCCCACGGCCCCCTGTGCCCATCTCCGGGGTGCCTACCTATCCTCCAAGACCCCAACTTACCTCTCAAAGTGTTGGTCGCCCCTGAAGAATCTCCGTCCCCAACCCTGCAGCCTTTTTCCACTTTCCAAGATCTCCATTGATTAACATTGAGCGCCCAACAGCTCAAAAACACCCTGCACCCAGCCGCCCAAGTGCCCCTGGCAGTGCAACCTTTGCCCTATTCTACTTCCCCATTTGCCCTGAGCAAGTGACCCTGAGCCCAGCTCCCACAGCCGCATGGCCTGCTAACCAGCAGTCACCAACCGAAGGCCCCCTGACTCTCATTGGATAACATTGGGCCTACCTACCTCTGCACCCAACTGCCCCTGTGCCGCTGAGGGTGTACCAACTGTACCTACCTGACCCAGGGAGACCCCCGAGTCTATGCCCAGACCTTAACTCTGCCAGCCGAGTACTTACCTAAAAGCCGATAACTCACTTTTCTTTCATAGGCTAACATGGACTGGTTTCACTTCGAAATTCTTCTAAGTGTGGAGTTTTGGAACTTTGAAATATTCACCTAAAATCAGCCGAACAACGAATTCCGATTTTCTCACCTGTTATCAGGAGAGACCTCAGCGCTGCATCTTTTAGCCCAGCACCAACCCTGCAAAGCCATTTTTACCATACTTACCAGTAACCTGAATTTTCTTCCACAGGAAACCATTAACTGTTTTCTGTGAAATTTCTTCCAAGTGTTGATTTTTGCAAACTACAAATATTCTTTAAAAATCGTACCAACTACCAAAAAGGAATTACTTACCTGTCTGAGATAGAAGTCCCAGTGCTGATCCTAGGAGTCCAGTATTGGATTACAAAAGTAACGTGAACATACTTTACCTGCAAATGTAATTTCCTTCCATAGGATAAGATTGGAAATTTCAACTGAAAATGTTTGTGTCAACTTTTAAAACACAATAATATTCCCTAAAAATCACTACTGTAACCAAAACGCTTATACTTAACTGTTTACAGAAACTGTCCCAGGATTGAATCTAGGATCCAGTCTTGTGGTTAGAAAAGTAATCTACAAAGTAATTTAATTGCATTTAACTGAAAAGTCCCATTGAGCTCAAGGTTGCATTGTGTTTGAAATGGTGTTGCCTATTACAACAATCAATCAAAGCATTTGTATAGCGCACTACTCACCCGGAGGGTCTCAAGGCGCTTGGGGGGGGAGGGGGGGGGGGGGGGGGTTTAGGGGGCCGCTACTGCTCGAACAGGGAGGGAGTTCCAAGTCTTGGCGGCGAGGTAGGAGAAGGACCTTCCCCCTGTGGTGGCTCTTCGGATGCGGGGGACGGCGGCAAGGGCGTGGCTGGTCGATCGAAGCTGGAGTTTGGGAGCGTAGAAGTTGAGGCGGCTGTTGAGGTATACTGGGCCTTGGTTGTGCAGGGCTTTGTGTGCGTGGGTGAGGAGAAAGAAGGTGATTCTCTTGTTGACCGGGAGCCAGTGCAGGTCTCTCAGGTGTCCGGAGATGTGGTTGCGACGGGGGATGTCCAGGATGAGTGGTGCTGAGGCGTTCTGGATCTGCTGGAGTCTCTTCTGGAGTTTGGCGGTGGTTCCGGCGTAGAGGGAGTTGCCGTAGTCCAGTCGGCTGGTGACGAGGGCCTGGGTGACCGTCTTCCTGGTCTCGGTGGGGATCCACCGGAAGATCTTGCGTAGCATGCGTAGGATGTTGAAGCACGACGAGGAGACGGCGTTGACTTGTCTGGTCATGGAGAGGGAGGAGTCCAGGATGAAACCCAGGTTGCGTGCGTGGTCTGTTGGTTTGGGTGCGCTGCCTAGGGCGGGGGGCCACCAGGAGTCGTCCCAGGCGGAGGGTGAGGATCCCAGGATGAGGACTTCCGTCTTGTCCGAGTTCATTTTCAGGCGGCTGTTCTTCATCCATTTGGCTACCTCTTTCATCCCTTCGTGTAGGTTGGCTCTGGCGGTGGTGGGGTCGTTGGTGAGGGAGAGGATCAGCTGGGTGTCGTCGGCGTAGGAGATGATGTTGAGGTTGTGCTGGCGTGCGATGTCTGCGAGTGGGCTCATGTAGAAGTTGAAGAGGGTTGGGCTGAGCGAGGAGCCTTGAGGAACGCCGCAGATGACTTCGGTGGCTTCTGATCTGAACGGGGGAAGGCGGACTCTCTGTGTCCTTCCGGCGAGGAAGGAGGTGATCCACTCCAGTGCCATCTCCTGGATTCCGACGTTGCTGAGGCGCTGTACTAGGGTATGGTGGCAGACAGTGTCGAAGGCCGCGGAGAGGTCTAGGTGGATGAGGGCCGCTGTTTCTCCATTGTCGAACAGGGCTCGGATGTCATCGGTTGCAGCGATCAGGGCGGTCTCGGTGCTATGGTTGGCCCGGAAGCCAGATTGCGAGGGGTCGATGGATCCGTTCGTCTCGAGGAAGGCGGCCAGCTGCTTATTGACGGTCTTCTCGATGACTTTTGCGGGGAACGGGAGCAGCGAGATGGTCTTCTCGATGACTTTTGCGGGGAACGGGAGCAGCGAGTTCTTGAGGTCGGTGGGGTCGGCTGAAGGCTTCTTTAGAAGGGCGCTGAGTTCGGCATGCTTCCAGCTCTCCGGGAAGGTAGCGGTGTTGAAGGAGGTGTTGATGATGTCCCGCAGGTGGGGTGCGATGGCGGCGTCGGCCTTGTTGAAGACGTGGTGAGGGCAAGGGTCGGTCGGAGATCCAGAGTGGATGGAGTTCATCGTCCGGATGGTGTCTTTGGTGCTGATCGGGGTCCAGGCGCGGAGGGTGGTGGTGGGGGGAGGCGGTTCCGTCGTGGCATGCGTCGGTTGAGTGCTGAAGCTTTTGTGTATGTCCGCGATCTTGTTGTGGAAGTAGGAGGCGAGGGAGTTCCAGAGGTCTTCCGAAGGGGTGATGTACAACAAGCTGTAACTTGCATTCAAAATGTCTAATGCCTATTTGAAAAGTATTTAACTAAAGTAACTCAATCTGAGAAAGTATATTTTGATACCTTGTTGGTTCTAAAATAAAACAACTATATCTTTTGATACAAAACAATTGGCCTAGAGTTCAGTTCTTGAGTGTGTGAGACCATTTGCTGACTGGGTGTGTACAAATGTAAATGTATTGCGACTTATATAGCGCACGTATCACCCGAAGGCATCAAGGCGCTTGCCTTGGGAACCCGTCCTGGCTTTTTCCCTGCGAGATAACCCTTACTGGGCATCCCCAAGGTGAAAGCCAGGCATCCCGCAGCGGGTGGGCCACCGTAGTGGAGATTAAGCAAGCTATTGCCCAGAGTTGCAGCGTGGGACCCCATGATTAGAGTAGGCACTGAGGCGAGAATTATCGAGTCCGTGGACATTTTTGGGCTCAGGACCCTGCCGCGTCGGGAATTGAACCCTGGTCCCGGGCCAGACCTCTGCATCAGGGTCTGCCGCTCTAATCAGTGAGCCACACTCCTCCACTGATGCACCAATGCACATATGCTTTACACTGTCCTCTGATGCTGCCTTACTGCTCGACCAAGCAACCACTTTAGAGAGTAAGGTTATATCTAACTTTAGCCTCTGTCAAACCTCTGGGTACTGGGGACTCTATACACACTGTACCTTACCTTGGTCCAGTATATATAGAGGCACTTTCTTACACAACTCCATCAACCTGATCCACAACCTCGGACAACTCGTCACAGCGCCCACCCACTCCGCCGGTCACACTTGACCCCATCTTCTACGCAAGCTCCCACGTCTCCTTCAACAACACCACCGAACTCTACTGGACCGACCATCACTGCATTCACTTCACCTTCCAGAAACCTACCAGACACCACCGCACCCAACAGATTCCCCGCCGCTGCTTGAGCAAAGTCACCGAAGACCAGCTAACCACCACCCTCGCCCAGAACCCACCCGCTGACCCAACCGACCCAGACACCGCAGCCCACAACCTCAGACAATGGATCGCCCCATTCAAGAAACCCTCCAACAGACACACCAGCAAGAAAGCCAGCTGGTTCACTAAAGACCTCCACGCAGATGGAATGTCACTGTGAACAGACATCAGACAGCTACGCAGCCCACAAGAACGCAACCCGCAGGCACCACCACCTCATCAGATCCGCCAAAAGGGCCTCCTTCAAAGACTGCTTAGACAACAATGCACACAACAGCAAAGAGCTCTTCAACATCGTGAAGGAACTCTCCAACCCGAGCTCCAACACCAACAACATCCTACCTTCGCAAGACCTGTGCAACTCCCTCGCCACCTTCTTCCATCGCAAGATCGCGGACATCCACGACAGCTTCAACGTCACGACCGCCCTGACAATCACAGAGACCTCCATCCCCAGGGCCACCATCCGCATCGACCCCCTGCTCGCCTGGACCCACATTAACGACGACAACACCATCAAAGTCATGAACACCATCCACTCCGGATATCAGTCAGATCTATGCCCACACCACATCTACAACAAAGCCAGCGCCACCATCGAACCCCATCTCCGGAAAGCCATCAACATCTCCTTCGAAACAGCGACCTTACTGGAGAGCTGGAAGAACGCCGAGATCAACACCTTACTCAAGAAACCCAAGGCTGACCCCAAGGACCTCAAGAACTTCCGGCCCATCTCCCTGCTCCCGTTCCCGGCGAATGTCCTTGAGAAGACAGTCGACAGACAACTGACCCGCTACCTCAGAAAGAACAGCATCCTGGACCCATCCCATTCCGGATTCCGCAGCAACCACAGCACCGAAACAGCCCTCATCGCTGCCACCGATGACATCAGGGCCCTGCTGGACAACAGAGAAACCGCAGCCCTCATCCTCTTGGACCAGTCAGCCGCCTTCTACACAGTTTGCCACCGCACCCTACGCACACGCTTCCACGACTCTGGGATCCAAGACAAGGCTCTGGACTGGACCACCTCCTTCCTCTCCGGCAGAACCCAGAGCGTCCGCCTCCCCCCTTTCCGTTCCGAAGCCACCGAGATCATCTACGGCATACCCCAGGGCTCAACCCTCAGCCCAACATTGCTCAACATCTACATGGCACCGCACGCGACCAGACGGCATGACCTCAACGTCATCTCCTACGCCGACAACACCCAACTGATCCTCTCCCTCACCAAGGACCCCCTCACCGCCAAAGCCAACCTCCATGAATGAACAGCCAACTGAAGCTGAACTCTGACAAGATGAAAGTCCTCATCCTCGGCCCCACCCCCTCGGCCTGGGATGACTCCTGGTGGCCGACCGCACTGGGAACAGCTCCAACACCCACCGACCACGCACGCAACCTAGGGTTCCTCCTCAACTCTACTCTCTCCATAACAAAGCAGGTCTACTCTGTCTTGTCCTTCTGCTTCAATACCCTCCGCAAGATCTACAGGTGGATCCCCACCGAAACAAGAAGAACGGTCACCCAGGCCCTAGTCAGCAGCAGGCTAGACTACGGAAACACCCTCTACACAGGAGCCCCGGCCAAACTCCTGAAACGATTCCAGTGCATTCAAAACTCCTCTGCTCGCCTGATCCTCGACATCCCTCACTGCAGCCACATCACACCCCACCTGAGAGACCTGCACTGGTCCCAGTCAACAATAGAATCACCTTCAAGCTCCTCACCAAGCACACAAGGCACTACACGACACCGGACCAGCATACCTCAACAGAAGACTCAGATTCTACACCCCCAACCGCCAGCTCCACTCCGCCGACCTCGCCCTCGCCACAGTCCTCCGCATCTGAAGAGCGACCTCCGGCGGCAGATTGTTCTCCCACCTCGCTGCCAAAACCTGGAGTCTCCCCTTCCTCCTAGGGCAGAGCCAGGACCTGCTAACCTTCAGAAGACTCCTCAAAACCTGGTTATTCGAGCAGTAGCAACATCACCCCACCCTCCAGTGCCTTGAGAACCTCACGGGTAACTAGTGCGTGTTACAAATGTCCTGATTGACTGAATGTACTCGTCCAGCAAGGAGTAATTTTTCCCAGTTGTCTCTGTCCTTAAACCAATGGGACGCATGCTGAAGCAAAATAATAGAAGTCCAATCGTGGCACCTCACGTTCCCACTCTTCATATCAGCATGTCAATGTGCTCAGTGCTACTCTACTGTCCCGCCTCATCCATATTAAAAAGACGAGCAGGGAGTTCAGTTGCTTGAAGACCCAGTTAGGAACTGGGCAGAGTGATTTTGTAACTCAAAGGCAGCATCACCATTTTAGATACTGCAAGCCTACCCATCAAAGACAGTGGCAATGAGTTCCAAAAGTCTCAGTGAGTCTATGACCCTATCCACATTCAGATGTATCAACTGAGCATTGCAAGGTGTTCAGTGGATGCCTAGGTACCGAAAATGTGCCCGTTCCAATCTTATCCTCAGGTTAGGAAGACTCTCTAGGGGCAATGTGGCCATGCGAGCCAGGGGAAAGATCAGGGATTTATGTTGGTTAAGTTGCAACCCGGAGACCTCGCCGAACTAGTCAAGATGCTGCAGAAGGCTAGGCAGTACCAAGCGGGGAAAATCTACCTAAAAGAGGGCATCGTCTGTGTATAAGGCAATCATGTGGGCCCTGTCCCCTACCCAGATAACCCACTTCCCCATCTCCTCACACATCCGTACCGCCAGTGGTTTGATGGCCAAGGCGAAGAGGAGGAGCAAGAGTGGGCATCCCTGACATGTGCCCACTCCAAGACCCACTTCTCTGAGCAGGCCTGTCCCACTTGTGGTTCTGTGTACAATATTTTGACCCAGCAACACAAATGGGGCCAAAATCCGCTTGGCAAGATGGCAGGAGTTTTCATAGCATTTTAGCACCTGTATTGATCATGGTAAGTGGACGATAAAAGGCAGGATCCAAACTGTCCCCTTCCGGTTTCAATATCATACAGATCTCTCCCTGCTTCATGGTGGTAGGTAAGATTCCTCGATAAAAGGCCTCCACATAAACCTACAGTAGTGCCTGTGTCACAATTTCAGAGAACGCGCAGTAAGAATTCAGACGGGAACCCATCTCCGTGGGTAAGGCCCCGGGGAGCATTAATAGTGTTCCCTATATTTCCTCCAGGAACAGCTACAGATCCAGCTCTTCGGCTGCCTGTCTGGGGAGGAACTATGAGGTCAATGCCTGCAAGTAAGATACGTATCCATTCTCACATACCGCCAGGTCTGCTGTATAAACTGTCTGTGGGTGTCAATAAAACACCTGCAGGATTGCAGCCCCAGTGTACACTGCCTCGCCCGTGAACGTGCGCAGGGGTCTGCTCTTTACGGAGGATCCAAGCCAGAAGCCGTCCCAACCGGTCCCCCTCCCTGTGCAAACGCTGCCGATACTGACAGAGTGTGTACTTAACTAACTTGCCACTTATGAGTACTCAAGTCCTCAGTGGCATCCGCAGAAATTTTTCCAGGGCGGGGGGGGGGGGGCTAACCTGGAAAATGAAGGGGCGTGGCTAATGTTAATCAATGTGTGTAAATGTAAATGTATTTGAGCTTGTAAAACGCACTGCTACCCGTCCATAGGTCTCCTGGCGCTGTATAACTCTGGGGAACCAGTCCTGGCTTTCCCTGTGGGATGGTCCCTGCTGGGAGTCCCCAAGGTGGAGCCAGGCATCCCCGGAATTGATGGGGCCGTTGTGGAGATGAGGCAAGCTAATACCCAGAGTTGCAGAGTGGAACCCCTGATTAGAGTAAGCACCAAAGCGAGAATTATCGAGTCCGCTGACCAAGGTCCACGACCCTGCCGCTTCGGGAATTGAACCCTTGTCCCGGGCCAACTTCTGCTCTCAGGTATGCCGCCTCTAACCAGTGAGCCACACTACTCCACTAATCAATAGGGGCGGGGCTAAAATGGCAGACGATCGGGTAATGCTCAGCCCAAGCTGAGAAAAAAAAAAGTGGTGAATTCTGCATTAGAACCTGGACAACAACTAGAGCACACGTTTAAACCCTAATATTACCCCCCTGGCCCCTTAAAACTCATACATTCCCTGATCCCTAGAATTAGCCCCAGGGCACCCCATAACCCATACCCGCCCTGACCCCTAAAATTGTCCCCCTGGCACCCCAAAACCCATACCCGCCCTGAACTCTAAAATGTCCCCCCCTTGCAACCCAAAACCCATAACCACCGTGAACCCTAACATTTTCCCTGGCACCCTAAAACCTATACCCGCCCTGAACCCTAAAATTACCCCTGGCACCCCAAAACTCATACCCACCTTGAACCCTAAAATGATCACTGCCAGCCCAAAACCAATATCCACCCTAACCCTAAAATTACCCCACTAGCATCCCAAAAGCTGAACAGTACGGGGCAGATTTACAAGCCAACTGGCATGGGTGCAAATTCAGGACAGTGAGTGTAAAAATTCAGAACAAAGGGTCAAAATTCGAGACAAAAATTCAGGACAGCGAGTCAAAATTCAGGACAAAAGGTAAAGTTTACAGACATACTATTGCACAACCTTCTCTGATGTAAGTAAATAGACACCACTAAAGTACAAGTGAAAATAAGTTTATATTAGGTTGAGACAATTGTGCACTTCATGGTTTGTCAGTATCCGCAAAGCTTTAAGCAAATGTGCAGGTCTTTTTGTGGTAACAAAACCGCCCCCACCTTTCCAGCTCCCAGAGAAAACACCTGATGCCCGGTCCGGCCAGTCTGGCCTTGACACCACCCTCCAATGGCGCCCCCTCATCTTCACATAGACCCTCTTTCATGTGTATTTAATTTCTTCTATAGTGCTACTTATCCTAAGTATGTGGGGCAGAGTTTTGGAGTGCGTTACAACACATACATTATAAAGAAACAATCACTCATAAATGGGAAGGTCAATGTATAAGAAATGTTGCTTAAGATAATGGGGCTTACTATGTGTAATCATACTTTCATCCATCATTCATCTTTCACCCTTCATTCTGTCCTTCCATCTGTGTGCCCAACAATGTCCATATCCATCCATTTACAAACCTATCCATCATGTTTCCTTCAATCCATCCATTATTTCACTTATCTATCCGTCAATCCACCCTTTTGCTCATCCATCATCCATCTACCCTTTCACTTTATCCATCCATACCCCCATACATCCACTCTTCCACCCATCCATCCGGCCATTCACCCGTTCAGTCATCCATGTACACATCCCCCTTCCTCTTTTAATCCCCCTTTCACTTACTTACCCATCCATCCATCCACTCATGAATTCATCCATTGAACCTATAATTCATCCATCCTTTCACTCATCCATCCGCCCTTTCACTCCTTCACTCATTGATCCATCCTTTTGTCCATCTACCTGTCCTTTCACTCTCGTCCAGCCTTACATCCACCCTTTCACTCATTCATCCATCCATTCACCCTTTCACTTACCAATTCATCAATCCATCAATCATTTCACTCATCCATCCACCCATTCACTCGCCCATCATCCACCCTTTCACTCATCCATCCATCATTTCACTCCTCTATCCAGCCATCCATCCCTTCACTTACTTACTCACCTTTTCACATTAATTATGAGACCTATCGGGGGCGTGGCTTGGCCAGCGGACATGGCGGTCGTGTAGAGCCGGAGCTCCGACCAGCCGATAATCATCCTGCTTAATATATCCTGCCCCTGGTCAACACTCTATGTTCCCTGCAGTTGGGCCAGTCCCTAACATCCGGACACTTGAATTCTGCGGCCGGAGCCGCCCGCACCGTGTTTTCAGGCGGTGCGACGTCCCGGAGGGTGACTGCGGTGTGGTGCGGCCCTTGGAGCCGGGGCCTTGGTTTCTGGACCATCCCACCGGGTGAGAGGGGCCGCGCAGAGAGTCACTGGGGAGCCAGCTCCGAGTGCTGCCGGAGCTTCGTCCAAGAAAAACAGTTGCGCCCCCCCCCCCCCGGGCCTGAGAGGAGCGGCCCCCACAGGGTCGCGCTGCTGGTGGCGGCTGTGGAGCGGGCCTGGTGGGTCACGGCGGCGGGGAGAGCTGAGAGGCGCGGCTGCCATCTTGCCGCAAAGAGCACCTTCATCGGCGCTGGAGGGCGGTGCTGCCCGGACGGGGGCTGATCTGTCGCCCGGCGAGAGACTGCAGCAGATCAAGGTTAGAGCGGGACCCGGAGGGTGGACAGGGGGTAGTGGAGCCGCGCAGCCATTCGGGGGTCGTGTCGGGCCCCGAGCGCACCCCTGCCTCTGCCCTGCACGGCGGCTGCCGCGGTGCCAGTGAGACCCGGGCTCAGTTGGGAGGGGAGCAGGACCGGCGCCTACTGGTCGCGGCGGAGGGCTGCCGGGGTTGACAGGGCCCTGCTACATTTCGGGGGTCGGATCGGACCCCGGGGCCTGAGAGGACTGCAGTGGGACCCCCTCTCCCCTCCCCCTGGCAAGAGCCTATGGACTTTGCATCGCTTCTTGGACTTATTGGGGCGCTGGCTGGGGGGCGAAGCTACTGCTGAAAGACTCTAGTTAGTGCATCCTTCCTGGGACTGACGCCTTGTTGCGGGATACCTGGTCACAGGAGTCAGCGGCTGAGGGGTTTGGGCTGTGGCCGGCTGGCGCGGGCCCCTCTCCCCCACAACACCATGACACGGGGCGGCAGTGGCAATCAGGGCAAACAGGGCCCCATCGATAAGTTCACCGAGGCCGCGGGCGCCAAAGGGACGCAACCCCCGGTGCCGGATAATGCTGCCCTCTTGGCCGCGATCACGCAGTCCAGGGATGTCCTGGACGCCAAGATTGGGGCAGTGGGCTCTGACGTTATGCTCCTTCGGCAGGACCTGCGAAACGCCGTAGAACGCATAACTGGTGCAGAGACGCGCATATCGGCTGTGGAAGACGACATGACTACCCTAAAGAAGAGGGTTGTGGCCCTCGAGAGGACACAAAACGGCCTGGTGGCGAGAGCGGAGGAGGCAGAGGGACGCGCCAGGCGCAGTAATCTTCGCTTCCTTGGGTTTCCAGAGGACTGCGAACAGGGCAATGCTGAGCACTTCCTAACACAATGGCTGGAGGGGTGGATGCCGGCTGATGCCCTCTCGCGCTGCTTCGTCGTTGAAAGGGCCCATCGGGCTTTGACGCAGAAGCCCCCGGTGGGAGAACGTCCTCGTCCCATGATCGCTAAATTGCTGAACTACGCCGACAGGGACGCTATCCTGAAACAGGCGAGATTGAAGGGTCAGCTCATGTTCGAGAACTCTCAGATCCTTATTTTCCCGGACTACACGAAATTGGTGCAGCAGCAGCGACAGTCCTTCACTGCGGCCAAGGCCCGCCTTCGGGGCCTGAAGTTACCCTATGCCTTACTATACCCGGCTCGGTTGCGGGTTATCTTCCAGTCCCGTACCTTCTTCTTCGACACCCCGGAGGCCGTGTTTCAGTGGACAGATGAGACAGTCAGGGTGCGGGTCAATACGGCAAAGGGCGGTGAGTCAGACTCCTCGACCGGGGGCCCCCCGAGTGGGGGTCCTGACGATCAGCGTAGGCGCCGGGGCCGTTCCCGCTCGCACCGCAGCCCAAAACCAAGATCCAACACAAGCAATGACAAGAATTTGCAGGAAGCTACTGCTGAAGTGCCTTGACTGTGGGGGGTGAATGGGATACTTGCTCACTTGCTTGACAGTTCTTTTTGACCAGGGCGCTATAGCTTGGCTGGAGGCCACGCTTTCTCAGAGTTGGGAAGGGGTCACAGCCTAGTTTGACATGGGTTGTGCTGAGGGGATCCATTGGAAGGGGTGCTCCCTGGCTCCCCGTTGGGGCCGGGACCACTCCCTGACCACGACAGGTGCTTCCACGTTTGGGAGGTGCGGGGCGGGGGTTAGGGGGGGCTTTGTTGGGGATTGGGCCTGTTCTAGTTCAGGGGAGGGGTTTGTGTGTGCTGTGCTGCATCCGATCCGTGGTGAGTGCTGCTGTTGGTACCTGTGGAACAACATGCTTGAATTATAAGCCGCTGCGTAAATGTCTTCGAATGCTGGGGGCTCTCGGTTAGATCCCTGTGGGACACGCATACTGAGCTGGAATGTGCGGGGTATGCTAGATAAGGTGAAGAGAGGGGCTGTGTTTGCGTGGGCCAAAAGTAGGGGAACTGACATACTGCTCCTGCAGGAAACCCATCTGTTGGGTACAAAGGCGCTCTGCCTCCAGCGTAATGGCTTTACGCAGACATTCCATGCAGGCTTCACGAGGGGGTCGCGGGGTGTGGCAGTTCTGATCCATCGGAGAGTTCCCTTCACACATAGACGCACATGGCTAGACGCGCAGGGCAGGTATGTGTTTGTACAGGGCGAGATTGGTGGTGAGATGGTTGTTCTTGGTAGCGTGTATGCGCCGCCCCCACTGCAATGGGCCCTAGTGGAGAAGCTGATGTCCCTATGGGTGGATATGCCAACAGTGTTATCGATTGTGGGGGGAGACTGGAACGACGTTATGGATGTCTCATGGGACAGATGGCGGGGCGCTGCAGGCGAGGTGGCGGGGAGGGAGGGGCAAGTGTCTCGGTTGAGGGCAATGGTTACAGGGCTGGACTGGATTGACTCCTGGAGGTACAAGCGAGGGGCGCGTAGGGACTTCACATACTTCTCTGCTGCGCGAGACTCGTTTTCGCACCTGGACTACATTTTCCTCCCGCGGGCGATGGCCGGTAGGCTCCTGTCGGCAGATATCTTGCCACGGGCGCTCTCTGATCATTCTCCGATCTCCGTACTGGTCAGCACTGGGCGCACTAGGCAGCCATTCAGGTGGCGCCTGTCGCCCTGGCAGTTAGCACAGCCCTCCTATTGCGCCCACGTTACTTGTGAACTTGCGCACTTTCTGTCCGTCAACGTGGGCTCAGTGACATCCCCGGCGGTCCTGTGGGAGGCCATGAAACCCACCATGAGAGGGGTTGACATTTCATGGTGCTCGGCAGCGCGGAGGGAGAGGCGTAGGGAACTGGTGCGGCGGGAGGCGGACTTGGAGGACCTGGAGCGTAGGGGTCGGGGGGAAGATGGCGAACGGATAAGACGTCAGCTGGTTTTGGCGCAACAACAGTATACTTCGGTATTGTTGAATGAGGCCCGCCAGGTTTGGCTGGCCACACAGAGCCGCATATACCAATGGGGCGATAAATCGTGTAAAATGCTCCACCGCCTTTGCCAGGGCATTATGCATGCACAGCCACTGCCCCAGATAGTCGCCCCCCGAGGGGGAGCCGCTGTTGGAGCCCAAAGCGATAGCGGATAGCTTTGCCTCCTACTACGAGACCCTGTATGCGTCTCGGGAGTGCCTGGATGCCGTCATGGTACAGCGCTTCATAGACGATCTTCTGCCTCGGGCCGTTTCGGATGAGGTCCGCGATGTACTTGACCGGCCTCTGACGGATGAAGAGCTGGGCACTGCCCTGGGTGAGCTTAACCCGGGCAAGGCACCGGGCCCGAATGGGTTCCCGTGTGAATTTTTTAGACACTACGCGACGCTGTTGACACCCCATTTCCGGCCGGTTATCGAGGAGGCACGTGAGAGGGGAGTGCTGCCCCCGGACTGGAGACATGCGGAGGTTGTAATTTTCCTGAAGCCGGGGCGCCCCCATGAGAGACACGAGTCCTACAGACCTATTTCGTTGCTCAATACCGAGGCCAAGATTTTGGCGAAAGCCCTCGCCAACAGGCTCAAGCCCTACATCACGGACTTGGTCCATCCGGACCAGGCCGGCTTTATGCCCCAGCGGGCCACTCGCCATAACATCAGGCGAGCTCAGGTTGCGATCTCGGCTTGGCGGGGTCTGGGAGAGCGGGCTGCGTTGCTGCTGGCGGACATGGATAGGGCGTTCGACTCTTTGAGCTGGACATATCTGTTTGCTCTCTTGGGTCGCCTGAATCTGGGTCCCCGATTCTTGGCATACATACGGCTCCTCTACACGGACCTGACGGCAGCGGTGCGTGTTGGCGGTGGCATTTCTCTTTCTTTCAGTATCCGGCGGGGAACCAGGCAGGGGTGTCCCCTCTCCCCGTACCTCTTTGCGCTCGCAATGGAACCCCTCGCGGCGTGGGTGCGGATCGATGCCCAGCTGAGGGGCTTTCAGTGGTCATCTGGTGTGGCGGATAGAATAGCCCTATACGCCGACGACGTGTTATTCTTTCTCACTAACCTGGAACGCTCGGGGCCTCGCATTATGCGGATCCTGCAAATTTTTGGAGAAACGTCGGGGCTTTATATGAACCCTGGGAAGTCCACACTCTGGACTCTAGGAGGTCCGCAGCCACTGGGTGAGTGGGCCGATGGGCTGCAGGTGACGGTAGACGGCGTGAAATACCTCGGGGTGTACCTCACAGAAGACGCTTCCGTGGCCCTGGAGCGCAATATCACCCCGGTCTGGGAACGAACACGTGAAGATCTTAAGGCATGGGCCAGGATGCCGCTTTCCATTCAGGGCAGATCGGCCATCTTTAAGATGGTCGCGCTCCCACGCCTACTGTATCAATTACAGAATCATCCGGTGTTGGTCCCACACGCCTGGTTCCGACGCCTGAACGCGGCATTGAGTGGCTTTTTGTGGGAAGGTGGCATGATACGAGTCGCGTTGCGGACTTGCTTCTGTTCCACATATGAAGGGGGCCTGGCCACGTCTGACCTGTTGTCATACTATCAAGCATCCCACCTACTGGTACTCAATGATTGGTGGTACGCGGACAGGGGCGATCCCGCTTATGCGGTGGAACGTTTCCTCATGGGTTCTGCCTCCCTACACACATTATTGTATTCGGCGGCGCTTCGGAGATCTCTGCCGTCTGCCACGCGGGTGGTCTTTCAGATCTGGCGGCAGGCCCTGCGCAGGGTGGGCTGGTGGAATGTCCTGACCCTAGAAACCCCACTGTGGCAGAATGGACGACTGCCTCAACTAGCGGCCCTGGTGGGCTTTCGACAGTGGGAGGCGATAGGCATCTCCACCCTGGGTGACGTCATGTCTGGGGGAGTGCTCAAGTCCTTTGCCATGTTGCGGGAGGAGTTTGAAATGCCACATGCCCAATTTTACAAGTACCTCCAATTCCGGCATGCTCTGACCCCGTATATCCAGGGAGTGGAGGATGTACCAGACTTTAGTCCCATTGAGGCCAAGGTCTTCATGGGGGAGCTGCCGGACAAAAAGATTTCCCGCATATACCAGACCCTTGTGCGCCACAGCGCCACAGACCATGCCCACCTCAGGACCCAGTGGGAGCGGGATGTTGGGGAGCTTGAAGAGGAAGATTGGGTGGAGGCCCTGGAAGGGCCCAGGGGAGCAGCCATCTCCACGCGCTTGCGATTAATACAATTCAGGTACCTTCACCGTACATATTTTACTAGACAGCGTCTGTGGAGAGCGGGACTGATTGCTTCCCCGAATTGTCTTAGGTGCAACACTGAGCTGGGGACGCTGATACATACAGTGTGGGGCTGTGGGGCGCTTCGGCGGTTTTGGGACAGAGTGTTTCAGTGTTTGAATGAAGTACTGGCTTGGGAGCTGCAGAGGGACCCCAAATTGGCTCTTCTTCATGTTCTGGCAGGGGTTGGGGGCAACCGGTACAAGCGTCATCTACTACTGTTGGGACTGACATTGGCAAAAAGAGACATTGCGAGATCCTGGAAGGTGCCTCGTGCCCCTTCCTTCCTAGCATGGCAGAATGGAATGGATTTTTGTATGGGCCTGGAACAGCCGGTGTTTGTCGCACGGGGGTGCCCTCTCAAGCACTATAGAATTTGGAAGCGGTGGGCAGACTATCGGGGCTTGGACTTAGACCCGCCACCGGAGGAGGATGATATACAATTCATCTGACAGTCTCAAAACCTGTGTAATGGCGAACATTGCAACACGCATGGCACGACACGGTCGGAGTAGGCAGCAGCACGCATGGGAGTGAGGGAGGAGTTGGGGGAGGGGGGGGCGGGAAAGGGCGGGGGGGCTTGTTTCTGCACAACTAGGCATTTTCTTCGTTTGATTATTTTACTGTTTGCTCGCCCGTACAAAATGTTTGCATGTTGCAGTCCTTGATCATTTGCCCTAGTGATTGTCTCTGGAGATCAGAGAATTACTTGATGTATTTTTACCATGCGACTAATAAAATCTGTTGTGAAAAAAAAAAAAATTGAGACCTATCAAGAACTCCGCCCTTGCTGAAGTTCCTAAAGCAAGGGGTGGGGTGGAGCAGGGTTCACAAAGCCCTTCCACATAGGCAATCTGAAAAAAAAAAGTGGAAAGCATGAGTCATGCATGATGCACAGTGCCTTGACATGGGGCGACTGACATGGTGTTGTTTCCAGAGCGTTAAGTGGGATGAAAAAACTAGGGGGGGGGGGGTCTCTCCAAAAGGGTGTTTGATGTAATAAAATGCGTGGTTTAAAACACACAAGCTAAAAATCTGTGCTTAATCTAATGTGCCGCCCGACTGGTATTTTTGTTGCTTCCGTCATTGCATCCAGATATATATATATAAATATAATACAACAAGTAACATTACAATTGTAACAAGTAACTTTACACCTACAACAAGCCAGGACTATTGGCTTGGTCTATGGTTGTTAGTTGCATAAAATAAAAAAGCAGCAACCATGGCTGCTATACTATAACTATAATCCTTTCCTTTCAACTTCTTTCACTGCCTTCCTTTGGCTAACTGGATTCTCACCTAGCAGCAGCATGGGCGTTTTTGCACTTCCATGTGACGGAATGCCCTGCCCTGGACTGAGGCTGTAGGAGGCTACCACATGCTGTGCCAGCCCAGACTGACCCATTGTCATTCTGTATGTGGCAATCAGCCCCACACAGAATGATAATGGGCGGGTGGGGATGCTCTTGTGCACAGGGTGGTGCGAGGTGGCCCCATCAGGGAGTTGAGGCCTTTTGCAGGGAACAGCTCTGTTCCCTGAAATGCCCACAATTAAGGCGGAGATGGATGATGTCCTGCATGAGGATGAGCTCCGGCGTCAGGCCTCCCTCCGGGATGCATTTGTGCACATGGGCGTGCACAGGGGGGGGGGGGGGGGGGGCAAGGAGAGTTACCCTGGGGGGTGGTGGGGGGGGGGGGGAGTTTAAGTACCCCTCCTTGCCCCGCCCCTGCAGACGCCCATGCAAGTCCCACTCCCGAGCAGCAGCAGTCGGATTGGGTTGGTCTACTGCCTGTGCTTCCGCTAATGCAGATTCCTCTACCCCAAGGTCTCGTAATTGTCTGCAGACTATTCATGTCAGCCCCATGCACGCCCCCGTACCACAGCTTTCAGTGCATCCCATTCCGTGGCTCTGATGGAAGTCGCCCTCTCCCAGTTGATTGTCATATAGTCGGTCAAGGTATGAGATATGGTCTTCTCCCAACTGGGTCCTCTAGGATGTTTGATAGCACTCAACACGTTCTGGGGAGGTGGGCAGGGGAACCCCAGCAGACCAAACAGCTTATCTGGGAGGGATCAGAAAGAAAACATGCCAGGTGGGTCACAGCACCGATTTTGTAATAGTTTAGGCAAAGATAAATTTATCCTTATGAATGTCAAGAAAAATCAGTAGCGACTAAGTTTCTACAGTACCTTCAACGTGCCAAAACCATGTCTCCCACAATGCACTGCTCATTACTTCAATGCAATGACACTGCACAGAAATGTTAAAAAGGACCAGGAGGACCAAAGTTAAAAATCTATGGGCATTCCCGTTTGGCCATATCCCATGCATACGCACTCACCAGGCACACCTCCCAGCACCTAACCTCCAAATAAATATCAGTACCCATGTGTATATTACAACCATTTGTTACCCAATAAGGCTCCAAATAGTCTCCCATGCATATAATCTGGACTAGGTGACCAGTTACTTGGTGCCAAGACTGCTCTAATGCTAGACTATGTATGCTCTTAGCACCCATATGCCTGCCACATACAATACTGAGATGGATTTAAAGCACTGCAAATCTACTAATGTGTTTTCCACTTTTCTTCTCATCTTTAGTATACACACTTGTACCACCCATAGCGCCTTGTATCCACCTGCTCCCTACAAATACTTCATGTCTATGTAATTATATAAAAAACCAGAACACTTGTTTGCACTTAAATTAGTATACACTTTAAAGTGCACACAATTTGAATGAAGTCCATATTAAATGGCAACATCTCTGGCGCTCAAGTGCAGAGTCTTTGGAGAACTGGACAATGAGCCACGATATGGAAGATTATCTCAGATATGATGGACCAACACAATACAGACTTAGTTTATTAGAAGTCCAGCGGAATACATATAGCAAAACATGCTAGAGTTTTGAAGTCACTACGTCGTAGCACTTGCATCCTGAAAGGGAGATAGTGGATTTGGAAAGATCGTGTGATTGCAAACAGAATACTTTGGGGCAATTCACAACTGCATGAGCAACCAGCTAGGTAAGACAGAAAAATTAGTAAATAGGTGGTGGTCAGGGTATATGCGTAAGGAGAGACTTGGTAAGACCCAGGCAGCCCAACTGCAACCTAGATGGTCTGATGGAGTTACTAGGATCCGAAAAATAGACAATGTGTCCCCCCCCCCCCCCAACCAATTACCCCCAGTGCTGCTGAACCCGCTTTTGGTTATTTGACAAAGTTCCCCCTTACGTCTCCGTACTTTTTGTTGCACGAGGTATTTTAACCATATTTTCTTTCTTTTTAACTAACATCCTGGAGATACCAAAAGTACCACAGGTTTGTAGATTCTCCTAGAGCCAACTGAGAAAATAGGCAAAAAATACCAACACTTTTTTGGGGGGAAAAAAGTGCTCTGGTAAGGGTCTGTTTTTTTTCTTCTTAAAAATGGCTCAAGGTTTGCTGTGTAAAGCCGCCATATTTCCAGCTTTCAGGAACATACAGTGCTGAATAAAAAAATTTATTTGCCAGCTTTGCCATTTTCCAAAAAGGTAACCCTTGTTTCCTATGTTTGGTGCTCTCAACCTGCTTCCAGTTTGTGGAGGAAATCTGGGTGAAACCCATGGGTGATTCAGGAAAGCGATAGATTTAGGAACAGTAGACAACATTCGGAATTTAGCAAGGAATCATGTGTAGATCCCTCAAGGTTTGCGCAAAGAAACTATTGAAATATTGAAAATGAGAAGGGAAAAAAATAAACCCGGATATGTGATGTTTTTATCTATAACTTTTTGTCACGATGGCCGATTTACAAAAGCAGTATACCAATACGTCTGCTAGTCCCTTCTGGTTGCTGGGATATATAGGGTTTGTAGGTACTCCAAGAACCCAAGGTAGCCAGAGACCACAACTGATCTGCACCGTACAAAGGTTTTCAATTGTGTATGGAGTATAGACCAATTCAAATGGTGAAACATTTAGAGCAAAAAAAGGGGTATCAAGTATGTAGGTCTTAAATTGGCACAAAATGTGGAGTTTAGGAGCAGTGGTTATTTGTACATCTCAGAATTTGTGGGTACCAGTAATAGCATATGCTTTAGAGGATATTTATCAAAATGTCTGCTTACACACTGGCTTACATTTGGTAGGCACAAATGCAGCAAAATCCAATTGGTAACAACAAATGTTATACTATTCTATGCTTCTGCATGTCTTCGGATAAAAATGGTACGTCATGGTGTGGCTAGGCCTAGAGCCCGCAACAGGAAACGTCCCAAAACGCAACATGGATACATCACATTTTTCCATTCGAAACCAACCTTTTTTTTGCAAAGTAGATTGCTTGGGATTTTGGGCTCTAGCTCGGCTGGCACCTAGTTAAATATAGCAAGCCTGCACATTTTTGAAAACTAGGCAACATGGGAAGTATAGAGGTGTGAGACTCACTAGGTAGTTTTACCCAGAAACCCTTGCAAATGTCACACTTAGGTAAACAACCACACATTATCCTCACATTCGTGACGGAAAGTCCTGGAATCTGCAGGGAACCACATATTTCCTACCACCCTGAGTAACCATGCGTCTCCAGATAAGACCAGTACCCCACTAGTGTGGGCGGGCCATGAGACAACACAAAAAGCCCTAAAGGTCTACGTTGAGAGATATGCAAATTGGTAGCTGCAGTATTTGGGCCATGCTATTGGCACCGCCCATGCAAACCTACAAACAATTTTGAAAACTAGGCAACCAGGAAATTCCAGAGTAGTGTGCCTTTTGTGGATCCCATGAAGTTTTCTTATCCACAATGTCCTGCACACCTCAAACTTTGCCTGAAATCACACATCTTCCTCAAATTGCTGTGACAGAAACTTCCGGAGTCAGTTCAGTTCTTTAGCTTTATTCGATTTTTGTTTAAAATCATAAAAGCATACATTTCAAAACACTCATGACAAGAGTTACATACAAAAAGCACAAAAATGGCAAAAAGATAAAACATTTGTCCATGTTGCATGAATAAGTTCCTTTTTTTCAAAGTAGAATTCATGATTTTCCATACCCATGGCCAATGTACATTGTTACGGGGTGATTGAAGGCGGAAGAGTCATGGCCACACAGTGACTGGTGTTTCTGCCCTTCGGGTTAGCTGACTCTGCCCTTAGTTTTAGTTGAGCGGTATATACCATGCTAAGGTAAAAGTTGCATAGGTCCCAGATGGATATAGGGCCAACACCTTCACGGGGGTACAAAGTTCGCAGGTAGGGAACGACTGAACTGCTTCTAAATTTTATTAGAACAAGGTCACCATCAATATCTTTTGGTAGGGGGCCTAGCCAGCCAACCCTTCTAACAGACATGATGGTACCGTCAAAACCTAGGGGCAGGGGCCGGTTTTTAGTTAACCAATACGTAACTTTGTTAAGTAAGTCTTGTTCCCGCTCAGTTTTTCCATGTTTGATTGCCGGGACTCCCGCAAGAAAACACACAAAGGGTGCAGCCTCCGGGGGTAACTGTATGTGCTCTACTACTGAAGCAGTATATTGTAAAGGGCCCGGTTTGTGGTTAGCTTTAGGTGCATTGGGGGGTGGATGGATAGGGACTAGGGGGTGAGTTGGATTATTACTGTTTGTACCAGGTGGGCCGGAACAGATTGATGTTACAGAATTTTCAGTGAGAGTTTGGTTGGCCTTAATACATTTCTCTAATCCCAACAGCCTATCCTCTAGGGTGGTAATTTTGACAACCAGTGGAGAAATGAGTGAGCTAACCATTTGTTCAATCTGGACAGAAAGTTCGAATTGAAGGAGGTTACCAATTGGTCTATTTTTTCTTCCAGTTTTAGAAGGGGGTTAGTTGCAGTCAGTGGAGAGCTAAAACACAGTTTTTGTTGTTTTGGTTTATTCCCTGTGGGCTTGACCCCATCCCACTTCCTTTTGCTAGATGAGGACTGGGGAAAAACTGTGTTTGGTGTATTGACATTTTTGGGTTGGGGAAGTTGTACCAGGGGGCTGGCAATTGTGGTTGACATACTGGTTCGTTTAGCGTGGCAGGGGGAGGAACTTTTGATTTCATTTCTGGCTTCCACAGTGGCATACCTTGTTTTGCAGAGGGAATTTAGCTCGTCCAGCAGCGAGAGGTGTTGCACTATACCATTCGTTGGGTCGGGCGGTTGGTTGGTGGATAAGCTAGACTTGGGAGGTTCATTCGTAATGGCGGTGGGCGGAGATGGCCTACATAGAACTTGTGACCCTGAGTGCAAGCCTCTCTGGCCGATAGGTTTATTGGTCACCCCTTTGTGAGTCATCATGGCGTGTACAAATGTTAGGCTATAACAAGGCCTCAAGGAAATCTGGGGGTATTAGCACATTTTCAACTGAAGAGCTCGGCCAGGCGTGGAGACCCCTTGACAGCCCACACTTGGTCCTCGGCAGTGGGCAGTGCTTTATGCGCCTCCTGGCGCTGTGTGATGAGAGGGGCGGCGTCCTGCACACAAGGCTGGTGGGAGGTGTAGTCCTGACTGGCAGAGCCAAGCCCGGCCAGTCAGGAAGTCCAGTGCAGGTTACTCGGCAGAGCAAAGCCCGGCCGCCACGCTGAAGAGGAGACAGGAGACTGATGCAAACGCCTCAGCGGAGCTGAAGAGCTCGGCCGGCGTGGAGACCCCTTGACAGCCCACACTTGGTCCTCGGCAGTGGGCAGTGCTTTATGCGCCTCCTGGCGCTGTGTGATGAGGGGGGCGGCGTCCTGCACACAAGGCTGGTGGGAGGTGTAGTCCTGACCGGCGGAGCCAAGCCCGGCCAGTCAGGAAGTCCAGTGCAGGTTACTCGGCGGAGAAAAGCCCGGCCGCCACGCTGAACAGGAGACAGATGCAAACGCCTCAGCGGAGCAGCTGAAGAGCTCGGCCGGCGTGGAGACCCCTTGACAGCCCACCATTTACTCCTTTAATGGCTTTTAGCTCATTTCAAACAAGCGTCTCAGTAGTCAACAGTGTCTGCCCCTTTGATTCGCTAATAGACTCACCCACTGTTAGCGCTGTTGTAAGGAAAAGATCCAGAAAAGTCCGAACAGTTATAAGTACTGGAAGCCAGCTTAGTTAAAGAAGCTGAGAAGCTGTGAGAATCACCAATGGAGTGCAGGAATGAAAAGGCAACAAAATCCAGGCTCAAATTTCGGCAAGGTTGCCTCCGTAGGAGCACTGCGAGGGTTGGCCTCTCCTTATGCTCAGCTCAGCACTCTCTCTTCTCGGTCCCTTTCTGAGAGCGCATGGCATCGGACCACGGAAGCAAAGGAAAACGAGCACCACTCGGGAAGAGCCCAAAGAGTGCAATAGCGGCAGCAAAGTCCAAGAGAGACTCGGGGGAAATCACCAATGTCAGCAGGAACGCGGGAGACAGCAGAAACGGCAGCTACCTGCCGCAACCATCAGCCGCGGGGGGGGGGGGGGGGGAAGACTTCCGGAGTCTGCAGGAATCCAAAAAATTCCTATCACCCATTGCTACCCCACGTGTGCAGATAAAAACACTATGCCACTTGTGTGGCTGGGACTAATGCACACAACAGAAACAGATCAAACCAAAGACAACAGGAGCCCTTGTGAGCCAACTCCCAATCTCCTCAGTTTAATCCATTCTGGTCATATTTTTATATTGGACCGTGGTGTCTAATGGCCTTTCTTCCTCTGGACAGCTACCCTCATCTTTGAGGTTGCCTGCTCTAGCAGTCAGGCTACATCTCCCTAACGTCAGCATGTGCGGATTGTCAGTTAAGTAAACAAAACAAAAAAATAATTCTCAGGCTGCTTGTTAAGCTCTTCCCAAGCTAAAAATAAAGGAATCCATCTGATGCAGAGCACCAGATGGGCCTTTATAATATCTCCCCTGGCCAATGGCCGACATGCACTGGGAAGGTAGTGCAGGTATCAGTCATTGGCAGACAGCCGCACTTAAGGTTAGCGCCCATCTGGATGATCTGACAACAGCAAGGCTTGAGAACCATCACAGAGAAGCATTGCTTCATCCCTTACCTAAGCTGAAATTCAAAAACATAATTAAGAGTACACCAAATAGCAGAGCTCCTGCAATAGATTGCCTTAGCACATATTTTTGTAAAGAATTCCTTGAGGACCTTACTCCCCAGATTAAGACATTCAAATCTGTAGTACAGAATGGGTGTCTTCCAACTTCAAAGCACAAGAACTTGTTTATAAGCATTTTGTAGCATGGGAAGCCAGGCGACTTATAAGCAGACCACTTTCTTTACTCAACATAGACACAAAAGTACCTGCAAAGATTTTGTCTTATCGCCTTTGTTCCTACGGGTCTGACTCTGAGGAAGTAGGGTTTGTTCCAGGTAGGTCGACGGCATACAATCTTAGAACTCTTTGGTGCAGATTAATCCTGACGTCAATGAAACAGCAGTTTATAGACTCAGCGAAAGCGTTCATCTTTGTTGAATGGGAATGTGTTTTCTGTGTTAGACAAAACAGTAGCCTATGATAAATTTCCCAAGTTGACTTACCTTTTATATACTGACCTACTGCACTGTACCAGCGTGACTGGAACTATAACTGCAACCATACCCATAAAGCAGAGGATCCCACCAAGGCTTCCTGCTTTCCCCCACTGCTCTATGACATAGAAGCAAAAACACTGGCACGTCATGCAAACAGAGAGATCAGATTCATAGGGTACAAACGTATAATATCTGTGTATGATATTCTGCGTTATGTCTAAAGCCCCCATACTAATCTTGCTCACATTTTTAATGAGATTATATATGATGTGGCGAGTGCTCTGGCCTGAGGATCAACTGGAATACATCCGCTAAGTTGACACTCACTAAATCAACTCTATTGTGTACTTTGGAGTGCACCTTTAAAATGGAGTACAGACCATGATCATTAACTGGGGTGCTTATGGATCTGCCGAGGTTATCACAGACATTTACAAAGTAGCTTTTAAAACCCTCTGGGACACCATTCATTGACAAACTGATTAAGCTACTACCGTCTCTTGAAGGCAAGGTTGCTATAATGAAAATTATAGCTGCCCAGATATCTTGTTCTCTTGAATATTTCCATTGTCTTGCCTTGTACTTTTTTTCTGCACATTAATCACCTGATGAAACTTGCATAGATGGGTAGACAGTCACTCGTTAGTGGGCCAAAATTAATATTTCCTTAAGAGACAGGTGGCTTGTCTGTCACGGATTTTTAGCTATATTATAACGTAGCACAGTCAATTTACTATTTTTGGGTCCAGTCCTTGTTACTTGCTGAATCTCTAGCTGGAAAAATACACTACCTCTTGTGATTGCGCTTTGTAGCTCTCCCACCAGAAACTGTGGCTCTAAAGTTCTGAACGGCACCACTGTGCATTCATGGAGATGGCTGCTTAAATGTGAACAAGGAGGATCGTTGTACACTCTTGTAATACGAGTGAGTTGGAGTTTCTGACTTCCCATATGTCTTGAGAGAAACTTTGTAAACAAATCTAAAATATTGCAAACTTATCTTGTGAAATATTTTTTTTTCCACATTGGACCAGATTCGAGAGTAATACTCTCTTACAGGGCCATTTTCCTTTATTACTGGATATGCAGTGCCCTTAAGGATACTATTGGCAGCTCCCTTGACGAACCAGACTCTTATCCCATTGAGGACATATCAGATACAAAATGCTAGTTCCTAATAAACTGTTTCACAATTATCGGCATTGGCCAGAAGTACAGGACTTCCAACAGTCATGAAACCCTGCGGGAATGGCAACTATATATTCCGCAGGATTACTCTGATGATCAGTGGTTATTTTGCTGGTCAGCTATTAACAATATTTAGCTAACAAATGTACAGTTAAAGTGGTAGATTATTAGAAAAGTCAAATAAATAAAAGCAAAGAAAAATAATATTTTCTTAAACGGCAAACAGACTCATACAATTTAAGTATATTTAGAGGTTTATTATACCACGGGCGGCCCTAGATCAGAGAAGACCCGGGGTGTCCTAGAAGTCATGAAGAAGTAGCAGACTTTATAGATAATTCTTGAAAATGTCCTGGAATATAAGTTTATTGGGGTGCAGTTTTTGATGAATATTGCACCTGACCCACTAATTGCTTTGCTGGGTTATGTTAAAGACGTACCTGTATCAATCAGGAATGTAACTGCATTAGCATTTTCACTGGCCAAGATAAGCACAGCAACGCGATCCTTTAGGGATCACTCCCTGCCCTTGACAATTGGTTGCACGACCTTACTTATATAATGTTGCTTCTGATAATGTTTGCCTATTAATACCGCCTAAAATCTTGGTCTCGAAATATCTGGGCACCCTACCAGGTACAATGAGCGATCAATGAGACAGTTGGTGAAGTGTTATTTTGGAACTGGATACTTACCATTTGTCCCTTTTACTGAGTTATTGAATTATGCCAGTTTTCCTAGCGATGATGCAACACGTCGGATATCACTTTCAATTTTGATTTACTGTAACATAGTGCTGCAGAAATCAGACAAGCCATTGAATTGTATTTGCCTATTTTTAAATGTCTTCATGTCCTTTTATTCGAAAATAAATAACATTAAAAATGGTGTTTTAAAAGTAAAGAAAATTCCACTCTTACACAAGAGCCAATAGTTTAATACAAATTAACATTGTGGCAAAATAACGAGCAACAAATGAATTTTCAATATTTGGAAAGAAGGCCAGCAGAATAACACCCAACCTCCCACACACTACGGACGTCAGCAGCCAACACCCACATATTAACCATGTGATATTCCAGTCCAGTTGGTCCGTGGCATCAAGATTCCCACTGTATTGCTGCTGCTATTGAACACTGAAAAGCCCTTTTTTGGTGCTTCACTCGCTGTCCTTGTACTTCTGGTGGAGGTCTGCCACGTCATCCTGAGATACACGTACCCAGCCGTCCTCACGCACGTGGTAAAGGCTGACTATGCCGCCAGAGTAGGCATCACGATAGGTAGCCTGGTAGATGGAGCGACGGGCCAGCTCACAGGCATCCTCAGCTGACATGTCATACTTATAACCGCGGTCCATCACACCATAGGCATACATGGAGCCGGAGCCCACGGAAAAGACAGAACCAGAGATCCGGTTCCCCTCACTGTCCACGTAGTAAAGACCTGTAGAGAGAAGAAATATTAGATAAAGAGAAAAAAAACTGGTAGCCAAGCATAAGCACCAACCTGAAATTTAACAAGAGGATGCAGAACAAATACAACTAAATGGTCAAACCAGAATGGAAACCCTGACGAACAATCAGGAGCTTACAACTCCTACACCTCCAGACAGCCAACCATAATCTAACCAAATTTAGCAAGTCAACAAATAACCTTAATGAAGCCCCTAAAGTGGTGGAATGCGGACTTAGAAGACCACAAAATCGATCTTATGGCAAGCAACACAGTTTACCGGACTCCAGCCGACTCCACACATGTGTGTCTATTCGCCCTTTCCGCAGTGCCATTGTTTTGAGAGAGTTACCAATTGCTCCTCTTGCATAGTGTTCCCAAACTTAACAAAAAAGATTTGTCGATCACTGTATGTAAATTGCACCCAGTTGTCAGAGAAATATTCATTTGGACACCACTGCTGCGTGAAAACTGCTCAAAAATTAAATCACACTTCGTTTTCGGTTTCCATACAAATCACAAATCTAACCACTTTAATGTGTGATACGTCAAGACTAAAGCGAACTTAACTGTAGTCGGTAAAACATGAAGTGGTCCCAAAAATCTATGCTCTGACTTTCACCACACAATGTCTGGCACACCCATCACCAACTCTGCATGCTAGGACTGAACATTATGCCAGACTGATAAATCACACATCCCTTTACCATTCACTCAGCAGTTTCTTTTTCATAGTCCTGCCTCAACGTCATACTTAGAACTTATCAACCTGTCTCTCAATTGTACTGGGCAAGTTAGTTTATCATAGCTAGACAAAAACATCCCCCGCTTCAACAGACTAGCTGGACTCCACCTTCAAATTTAACGACAAACAACTTTCTCAGACACATTTTCTTAACATACTGCACTACTTGCTTCAATCCCGTTCACTATTGGTCTGACAATTGCCTCGGACCACACTACATTAGATACCAAATATCCAGCATCTTTAAAATGTTATGTTAAATATACTTCTATAACGTACGTCTAAAGATGGGTGTCTTGGCGTGTGTAGATCATGAGCTACTAAGCTAGAGCATTACTGATTCCTAAACAGTCAAGTCTTCCGTTCCCTTCTGAAAGCGAGATGGGTGGGTATGGACCTAAGATACAATGGGATGGAGTTCCACTGGTTAGCTGTGCGGTTAATGAAACTCCTTCCTGCCCATTTCACTTTCCTGATTCTTATATGGTAATCAAATTTGCATTAGTTGACCGTAAAAGTCTACTTGGTGAATGCCAGTTGAAAACCTTCGACAGGAATTTCGGTCCTTCTGTGTGCAAGGCTTTATGGGCCACAGAGTGCCTTGAACTTAATCTGTTGTCGCACCGGGAGTCAGTGCAGCTCCCAAAGGCCTGCAGAAATGGACTGGTATTTGGGGATGTCCAAAGTCAATCTGGCCGCTGCCTTCTGCACCGCCTTGAGTTTATCACGTAGTTTAATCTGGAGATTCATGTACAATCCATTACAATAGTCCAGTTTAGATAAAAAAACAGTGAGGACGCAATCTTTCTGGGAATGAAAGGAAACATTTTCCGCTAGGTTTTAATTGCAAAAAAAGAAGAGGTTAAACTTTTGACACCTGCGCACCTGATCTGAGCTCATCATCCATGATAAATCCAAGATTTTTAGCTTTAGTCACTGGGGTGGGAGGAGAGCCCAGACTGTCCGGACACCAATCCGGAGACCATACTGAACAGCGATTTCCAAACAGAATAACATCCGTTTTACTAGAGTTCAGGTTTAAGCAGTATCTACTCATCCAGTTGCTTAGGGCAATAACGCAATCGTGTAATCTTAGAGAATAGTTAATATGGTTACCTACATGGATTTAAATTAAAACTTTTAATTAGAGGGGCATATTCTGAAACATAGATATTAAAGTGCGTTGGGCTTAATGCAGAGCCCTGAGTGACTCCACATGGCAGAATAAAAAGGTGAGGATTTAAACTGACCAAGATTCAGAATTTGAGATCTCTCTGATGGAAAGGTGGTCAGTAGCGTGAGAGCTTTACTTTTAACCCCTATGGCATTCAAACGGTTTACCAGTAATCCACGGTCCACCGTATTGAAAGCTGCAGATAGGTCAAGCAGGATGAGAGATGCTGATCCTCTGCCATCCAATGCCATTATCTCTTCAGTGGTTTTTAATCAGTGAAGTCTCAGTTCTGTGATTTGCTCTAAACCCAAACTGACTGGGGTCCAAAAGTTGATTGTCAAAAATATAATTCGATAGCTCAGCATTGATTATTTTTTCGACCATTTTAGCTGGCAAAGGAGTCTTGAAATGGGACGATAATTTGCCAGATCACTAGAGTCAAGAGAGGGTTTTTCTAATAAGAGATTATTAGCTTGTTTTCAAATTACAGGAAATGTCCCTTGCTCGAACATTTGATTGAATACTAATGAAAGATGAGGCGATTATCTGATTTGCGATTTTTAGGATCTTAGCGGGACATGGTTCGTCAAGAGACCCAGATTTGGCAGCTAAAAGAAGAGATCCTACTTGGGTAGGAGATGTAGTAGTAAATGTTGTTAAGGAACAGTAATCTATTACTTCCTGGTCCTTAGTATCCATGTCAATATTGGATTTGTTGAATTGGTCAAAGATTAGGTTGGCCTTATTTCTAAAAGTCCAAGCAAGTGTGTCGCAGAAATCTTGATAGTGAGTGATGGAATTATTTTTTTGTAACTGCGGTCAATTTTGTTATAACTTGGAATAATTCTTTTTTGGAATTACCAGCTTTTTCAATTAAATGTGTATAGTAAAGGCTTTTTTCCACTAATAACCATTTTTTTAATAATGTGCAAGAGCCACTTAATATCTTTCTTTGTTTTTCAGATTTTTTTGGAGGAGGGGGGACAGGGGGTTGGGGGGGGGGGGGGGGGGGGGGGTATGACAACCCTTCTCCTGCAGGCTTGCTTTTCCAGTCTCAATGCTTCAGAAAACCATGGAGCCGAAAGTGCCCCTCTGTGCTGGTTATCAGAGATTGTGGGCGGCTTTGCAAATGTAGATTCGAGCCATACGGTATAATTCTTGGCAGAGGTGAGACATTAAATCCTTTGGGCCCATTTTATGCCATGGCCTACTAGAAACCTTGAATGCTGGTTTAATTGAAGTCTGACAGGGCGGGGGTAACGTCCTGTCACACAATTTTCGACAATTTTCGCAATTTTCGCGCCTTGATGCCCCCTGGGGCTAAGTCTGCGCGTTATAAAATTCTTTTCATTCATTCATTCACAACAAATGTGCTCAGACAATCTCTCAGCCAAAATCACATAGGATTCTTTACCAGGATTAGGCAGTCAACTACCCTCTGGTACATCCTGCACATACTTTCACCTTCATGCTTCCCTCAACTCCCCTGAACAGGAGTCTCAGTCCTAGCCATAAGGTGCTCCATTTTATGTCTGGAAGATCCTTGTCCCTCTCAGAGCTTGAAGGTTGACCCACCCCCACAACCCCAAGTTCCACAGATATCTGGATTGATATAATACTAAAGCGTGGGTGACAGAAAGCATACAGGTTAGAAACCATATTAGCTACAACAATCTCACAGGGAACCTGGGGGTGTTGTAAGAGTATCTACAAAAGGCACCAAGCTTCAAACCAACTGCTGTAAGTATCCTACTTCTTTAGCAGTAGGAATCTGTTTGAGTCTCACAGGCTGGGCACAGATTACAAGGTAGTATGCTTCTTACATGGGTACCTCTGTGAGACTTATCGCTCGGGAATATGCAACTAGGAAAAAGTCCCTCGCTTCCCCCAAAACTCCAAGTCTACTCTTTGCCTCCCAGAAAGGTATATTTTCACAGCACAATCATTGTGGGTTATATTCAATGTCATGGACAGTGCTCTTACAGCGACTCAAGGCAGTGGACATGTGCTTATCTGAGAGTCTGGGTTCCTCGCCAGGAGACATGGATAGGAGGTAAAAATGCAATCCTTCTGGTTTGCTGGTAACCAAAATTTCAAACCTGGTTTAGATCACACACCTGTGACAACTGATTGGGGTAATTATTCGTTTCTGAGTGAACATTCAAATATACAACAGCAAGTAACTTGTTCTGCAAACAGATAGGGTGGGCCATGTGGTTCTCTGTACATTCCCAGCCTCCTATAAAGAAACGGATTGCAGTAGCTGGGTAATACTCCTTACCTGGCCCTCTTTTGTCCCAGCCGCAGATCATGGTTCCCATGGACAACCCCATGCCTTTGTACTGGTACACCATATTGGCAAGTAGCTTTGAGGCGGCTGCAACAGAGATACGTTCCTTGTTGCGAAGTTCATAGATCCGACATTGCCGCGCCAGCAGGCGCTCCCAGAAGCTGCAGTCAGCGGCTCCACCTGCCATAGTGCCCAGCAAATAGGGATTGATCTCAATGACTTTCTTCACAGTCTGCGAGGCAATGTAGGAGCCAGCTGTTGCACGGGAGTCCACAGCCACAATCACGCCATGGAGGAACTGAAGGGAAACAAAACAGTGCCATGAGCTTACAAAGCAATGATGCACTAAAGCTTCAGCTCTTCTAACAGAGGACGGTACAGTAAAGTTTTATAGCACTAGGAGTCAATATAACTAATACTATAATTTACTGCAGTCCGTGTATTAAACATAGGGAGCAAAGGGGGTATCAGAACAGCAAGGATTTGAGGCACATATCTGTGGAATACAGACGCCACAGCAAACAGTTCTTAATTGTTATTTGAAATGTGATTCTCTTCTCAAACTCATTTCAAATTCTTCTTCTGTACTACAAGTTTTAATATAATTAATTACTCTTTCTGGTCGTAACTAAAACGGATGCCTTCTGGTGTCTTACATATAAAACATTAGATTCCATACTCTTTACTAGACTGATTAGGAAACAAACTTGCACTATACTTTGTAATTGACAATGTTTTCTTTACAACAACAGATCTGAACTAAGATAAGAAAGCAAGAGACACACAAATGATGGACGGAATGCGGAACAAATCAAGCTTTCACCACCAGTCAAAAGATCTGGGTTAAATCCATCATTCTTTTGCTCACCATGCTACACCTCAGTTTAGACCCAGCCATAGGCAAATCAGTCTTGACCCTGCTCATCATGGGAACAGTCCAGCCTGAACTGCCAAGCCAGGTCACCCCTGAAACAGAAACAAGCATCCTGGGACCGGTTTCGGGTGGTCTTATCTCGTCCAATATTGGATTCACGTTCTTAATTTTGCTACTGTTAATATATTGATGGTTCAAGTTACTGTTTTAGTATTACATTCAGCACACAAGGCCCTCCACGGCACCGGACCAGCATACCTGAACAGCCGGCTCAAATTCCACGCACCCCAAAGGACCCTACGATCAGCCCAGCTCTCCTACGCCGAGGTACCCCGCACCAGAAAGACCAGATCGGGAGGCCACTCCTTCTCCTTCCTCGCGGCCAAAGCATGGAACGCCCTTGGGCTCCACCTCAGACAGACAACATCGCTCCCCATCTTCGCAAGAAACCTCAAAACCTGGCTCTTCGACAGACCCCCTCCTTGATGGAATGGAACCTGCACCCCACCCCCACCGCCTTGAGACCCTTACGGGTGAGTAGTTGCGCTTTAACAAACTCCTGATTGATTGATTGATACCACATGAAATATTAAAGAGTTAGGCAACCCTATTAAAAAGGCAAAGGATGCTATGTAATTTAGGTAAACTAAAAGCAGATATTGTGTTGCTTCAAGAATCGCATCTTTCTGAACTTGAGGTTACCAAGTTAAAAAGATGATGGGTAGGTAATGTGTTCGCTTCTTCAGCTTTAGGGAAAAAAACAGAGTACGGATTCTTTGCCACAAAAAGTTGCATGTTACAGTTGTTAACCAAGAATCTGATTCTGAAGGTCAATGGATCATTGTTCAACTCCTGGTTGATAATATACCTATATAACTATTGTGAATATATTAAGTCCAATCTCTGTTGGCAATACTTTTTGGATCAAAATTTCTGATACTGTCTTTTTGTGATGAGCGTATTATATCTAGTGGCAACTGCAATCAACTTCATGATCTCATACTGGATAGGCAGTCGACAATTAAGTTTGCCACCCTAGAATTCACTCAATTCAAATTCAAATCCAAAACAGTGCAAATCATTTGTTGATATTTAGCGGTTATGTCACCTGGATTTCCGGGAATACACTTAACTCAGCTCCACACCAATCACAATCCTGTATAGATTATGTTTTCTCAGTAAATCTTTAGCCCAACAAGCCCTTCAGTCTGACATAGGATCAAATTTAATAACGGATCATGCACCAGTAGACATGGATCTTGACCGTATACACTTCTCACCGCATGCAGGTAGATGGCACTTTATTAACTCTCTACTTTTGGATTCCAAATTCAAAGTCCAATTTGAAGCTCTTGCTTCAGAATTTTTTTTACCATAAACACTACAATTGACTCTTCTTTTGCAATGATTTGGAAACCCTTTAAGGCAGCGTCAAGAGGTTTTATAATAAATGTTGTCTTGCAAAAGAAACAAATCTATGGATGCTCAATCTAATCAATTACTTGACAACATTTAAAAAAAATTGAATATGCCTATGATCACTCCAAAAATTAGTCCTATTTACAAAATCGTAGAGTCGCCAAACTCCCAGCTAACAGGTTACGCATGAATGCGGCTTCCTCCTTTTTATTGAAAAGCAGTGCTCGTTATTATGGGGGTCAAAATAATACTGAGAAATTGCTGGCCAACTTTTTCAAAATAAGAAGAGACAACCACACTAGAATCCTTGCAAAGCAATACAGGAACTACACTCTTTAAAGACAAGGCTAGCTTACATTAGTTTATCTCTTTTTATACAAATTTATATTGTCTAGAAACACAACAGTTGCAATCAGACCTGTGCAAATACTTTCAAACAATTACATCTTCCCCCTCGCACCATGTTGATTTTGGTTTATTAGGGGCAAATATCTTTTTCAGAAATTACTCATGCAGTTCTGTGCTATCGAAAGAAAAAGCCCCTGGGCCCGATGGCTTTACTATTGAATTTTGTAGTTATTTTGGGAAACCTCTCCTTTCCAACTTTTTACTTTTATTTATTTCTTTTGTTGCTAAGGGTGCCCCTCAAGGCTCCTTCCGAGTTGTCATGATCTGCCAACCAAAAGACAATAAAGACCTTACCTGTGTAAAAATTAATCGGCCCATCTCTTTAGTCAATACTGACTCCAACATTTTTTCAAAGATTTTGGCACTACACAATGACCCTGTTCTGACCGATCTCATAGGCCCTGAACAATCCAGCTTTGTTTAAGGCTGGTTAGCCTCTGACAATTCCAGAGTCTTTTTTAAAGTCCTAAGCAAGGCTTCCGCATTAGACCATCCTATTGCTTTGGACACAGAAAAGCTTTTGATAGGATTGGCTGCAATTTTAGGTTTCTAGCATTAAAATATTGGTTTCCATCCAAATGTATTTCTTTGCTATAAGGCCCTAAAGCTACAAATTTTAGGTCTCGCCTGTCGATGCGCATGCGCATCGAGCAAGGCGAGAGTATTGGGACTTATCCACTCTTTATCCACACTGCAAGGAATCGTGGCGATTCCTTGCAGTGCCCGTGACTTTTAAGCTCAATGCGCATGCGCATTGAGCTTAAAAGCGCGTGCACGTCCGTCTTTGTTTACCCGCTCCGCCCCCTCCCCTTCCCGCCGTGTCGCATTTCTCCTCCCCCCTCCCCTCTCTTCCCTCCGTCTTGTTTATTTTACCCGCTCCGCCCACTCCCCTTCCCGCCGTGTCGCATTTCTCCTACCCCCTCTTCCCTCCGTCTTGTTTATTTTACCTGCTCCGCCCCCTCCCCTTCCCGCTGTCTCGCATTTCGCAATGCCCTCCTAACAACACACACACCCTCTCCCCCGCTCCGCCCACTCCCCGCCATGTCGCATAACATCGTTTTCAGTCATTTGTAGTAAGTGGTAAATTTACAGCCCAGCTGTGGTGACAGCATCCTGATTTTCATGCTGAAAATTTCTTTCTTAGCAGTTAGTTCTTCAGGACACTTCTAGGCCTGCGGCACTTTTTTGCGCAGCTTCCTCGCATATGGGATGGCATTTGGCCGAGCGCCCGGCTTTCACTGTGGCATCCAGACAGCGTCGGCATTGTGCCGATAAGCTGTGGGGCTTTCTTTCATGTTCATTAATTCATTTAGCTAATTTTGTGGCAATTGTCTTTGACGGGATTAACCGCCTCTTTAAGAAGAGCTGTTTGTTCTGCATAAACAATGCGCCCAATTTCCCCAGAAGGACATTGCCCTTCCCGGAAGCGGCACTCCAGGCTGAACCCGGCCCCCAGGTTGAGTTTGCTTTCTTTCCTCTGTTGACATTTCGCCCCCGGCCTTCTCCAGATTCCGTTACAAGTGGACAAAGCACTACAGCAAGTGGTTGTGTGTATGGAACACCCTCTGTGGAGGCCACAGCGTTGTGTCGTTCTCATGCGGCCAGGGGGCATTTGCTAGCTTTTCCGAGAGGGCTGGATTAAGTTTGAAACCGGCCCAAAACTCGAATTAATTCACTGCAGCGGGTTTACAGTGTACCGAGCGTGAGTGTTTATGTTATCCTCCAGAGACACCTCCATGCATAAACGGGATGAAACAACAGCGAGCATATTTCAGGCCAATAAATATTCGATGAACCCTCCCTCACCTCAACCCCTCACCCTCAACCCCTCACTCACCCTCAACCCCTCACTCACCCTCAACCCCTCACTCACCCTCAACCCCTCACTCACCCTCAACCCCTCACTCACCCTCAACCCCTCACTCACCCTCAACCCCTCACTCACCCTCAACCCCTCACTCACCCTCAACCCCTCACCCTCACTCACTCACTCACCCTCAACCCCTCACCCTCAACCCCTCACCCTCACTCACTCACCCTCACTCACTCACCCTCAACCCCTCACCCTCACTCACTCACCCTCACTCACTCACCCTCAACCCCTCACCCTCACTCACTCACCCTCACTCACTCACCCTCAACCCCTCACCCTCAACCCCTCACCCTCAACCCCTCACCCTCAACCCCTCACCCTCAACCCCTCACCCTCAACCCCTCACCCTCAACCCCTCACCCTCAACCCCTCACCCTCAACCCCTCACCCTCAACCCCTCACCCTCAACCCCTCACCCTCAACCCCTCACCCTCAACCCCTCACCCTCAACCCCTCACCCTCAACCCCTCACCCTCAACCCCTCACCCTCAACCCCTCACCCTCAACCCCTCACTCTCAACCCCTCACTCTCAACCCCTCACTCTCAACCCCTCACTCTCACTCACTCACCCTCACTCACCCTCACTCACCCTCACTCACCCTCACTCACCCTCACTCACCCTCACTCACCCTCACTCAGCCTCAACTACTCCCCCTCACCCTCACTCACCCAAAACCCCTCACCCTCACTCACCCTCACCCTCACTCACCCTCACTCACCCTCACTCACCCTCACTCACCCTCACTCACCCTCACCCTCCCTCACTCACCCTCACCCTCCCTCACCCTCACCCTCACTCACCCTCACCCTCACCCTCACTCACCCTCACTCACCCTCACTCACCCTCACTCACCCTCACTCTCACTCACCCTCACTCTCACTCACCCTCACTCAGCCTCAACTACTCCCCCTCACCCTCACTCACCCAAAACCCCTCACCCTCACTCACCCTCACTCACACTCACCCTCACTCACCCTCAACACCTCACTCACCCTCAACACCTCACTCACCCTCAACACCTCACTCACCCTCACCCTCCCACAACCCCTCACCCTCACTCACCCTCACCCTCCCACAACCCCTCACCCTCACTCACCCTCACTCCATCACCCTCACTCACCCTCACTCACCCTCACTCACCCTCACTCACCCTCACTCACCCTCACTCACCCTCACTCACCCTCACACAGTGCAATAGGTCTCGGAGCATTTGAGTTAGAGCTTTTAGATTTGTTTATGGCTTTTTTTATTTGTAATTCTTTAGCATTGGCTACAGGAAACAAAAATGCTAAAGATTTACAAAAAAAACCATAAACAATTCTAAAAGCACTAACTCTAATGCTGCGAGACCTATTGCATTTCCAATGCTTGTTGTTCATGGTATGCTGGCAGACTATTTTCCTTTATTCAGAGGTGTATGCCAAGGTTATACTTTATCATCCCTTTTGCATGTCATTGCACTTGAACCCTAGCTAGCTAACCAAAATCCAACAAGATGCTCGTATTTCATGTTTCCAAGTTTGATCGCACAGAGTTAAAATGTCAGTTTATGCAGATGACATTCGCCTATATTGCTCCAATCCTACAACCTCCCTGCATCCTTTTCTTCAACAAGTTGCCACTTTCACCCCATTTATTAGGGTATCGACTAAATACTGATGAATGTGAAGCATTACCTTTGTTTTATGTAATAAGCAACTTTTTGAACAGAAAGGTTTTGCATGGCAACTCTCCAAAATAAAGTATCTAGGATTGTGGTTCTCAAAGACAATTAAAGAAACTTTAAAACTGCATTTCGACTACATACCCAAAACACTATTGCGCGCTGGCACCACCTCCTCCTCTTCTAGTGGGGCAGAGGTGATTCTATTAAAATGATGCTCTCCCTCCCTTGATATTATAAGTCATTGCTATGATTTTGTTCAAATTCCTGGGTACTACTTTAAAGAAAGTAGATTCTCTCTTAACAAAACTCCTTTGGAAAGGCAGGGCACCACATATAGCTTTGTCTGTCCACTTTAAAAAACGTATAAATTTAACGGGGGTCTTAAGCTTCCAGATTTAAAAAACGACCATTATGCTTTGTCCTTGAAACAAGCTGCCCGATGGCTCTTCTCCGAATTACTCTTACATTCTCCTTTGTGGCTGCAATTGGAGGAATCTCTTACTTCCCCTTTAGTTTTAACCCCTTGTATGCTCATGACGGAGCCGCTCCGTCATGAGCATCGGCTGAGCTGTGCTCATGACGGAGCGGTTCCGTCATGGCCCTGCCGCCGCGCCTGCGCGGCACGTTCTATTAAGCGGGCGGGGCCATGACGGAACCGCTCCGTCATGAGCACAGCGCAACCGCGGCTCGTGACGGAGCGGCTCTGTCACGAGCATGCGAGCGCCGCTCGGCCCCCCCCCCCCCAAGCGCTGCGGCGGAATTGCCGCCGCAGCGAAGGGGTTAAAGAACTTCTTGCTTTAATAACAAATATTTCTCAAATACGCTCTCCAAATATTCCCACTCCTGTAAACCCAAATCTGATGCCTCTTCTACCATTGTCATACCATTCGGTTGCTACCTATAAACAACCCATTTAGCATAATAAGTCGCAACAAAAAAGAATGGTACAATTTATTGGAAGACTTGGCGAGCCAAATGTTTGCGCTGGATATTGCAATGTCTAGCTGATGGTCACCCTTTTTCCTTTTCTGATCTCCAAACAAAATTTTCACTGCTATCCGCTGTAAGAACACAACGTGAACTTGCACCTCCCTCTACCAATATCTTCGCACACTGCCAATTACCTTCTGCCCCACCCCTCTATTTCCGCTACACCTTTCCCATTATTAGATAATTGCCCATCTGCTATATACAAATCCCTACAATGGTCTTTGGACAGAGCCAAATCAAACACTGACCTGGCCTGGGAATGGGATTTAATGCAATGTTTATCTATTACCGTATAGGATAAGTTATAGCTTAAGCTACACAAAACTATGCAAACTGCATATCCTAAGCAGACCCTCTACTTTGTCCACCATAGTCCATTATTGACCCCAGTGACTAGCATCCTTATCTCCAACTACATCCTCTACTTGTTGGTCTTGTTTATGCTGAACTGCCGATTTAAAGCACGTTATTGGACTACCCTCCTATTCAGCAGTTTGGAGAATTGGCCTGGACCCAAATTAATAAGATTTTTTAAATTACAATTTCATTATCCTTAATTAATATCATTTTAGGTACCTAGTCGCCCCAGTAGCCGCACCCCCCTCAAATTATAAGAGGCTACATTTATTGTTAGCGGTTGCTTTTCACTTAACATTAATCTGAAAACAAGCACAAAATGTCACTTTCAGGTGCTGGTGGTACTCTGTTTTTATCATGGATTAGATACTAACTCTGTTCCTCCTGTATCTCTAGCTATAAAGAGGGACCCCTTATGGCTTCCATTAACTATGTAACTATCCCATTCGACCACATCTAATAAAATTAACACTGTATCAGATGAAGTAAGAAAGCCATCATGACTTTTAACATATTGCCTTTGGTATTCTATTAGAAGATGTACATAAATTTATAAACTTATAGGTATGTTTATTTTTCTTCTTTTCAGGTCTACCGTTTGTCATTTATCACTTTCTAATTTTACATAATGCAGTTGCATATTGTTCCCTTTCCCCCTGCCCCCCTTTACTCCATATTCATTAATTTCATTTTTGTCCAGTGTGTTTATCTCTCATATGTATACAAACTTTTGACAATTCCACATATATTGCATTTTATGCTTGCGGTGGTCACCTTTATTTTTTTGTAGGTCTCGCCTACGCAGCGCACAAGCGCTGCTTAGGAGGGAACTCTTGGCATCACTCTGAACTTTCTTGGAAACTTGTGCATGTTTGGCACTGTTTCCAATGAGTACTCGTGCATGAAGAGCATTTGCCTTGCGGGAGCGAGCATCAGCGTCATCTGTTTGCAGTTATCGCGCCTGCCACTGCTCGCTCCTGCAAGGCAAACGCTCTGCATGCATGAGTACTGTTTAACTTTCGCGGCAGCGCTTGATTGTGGAGGGCTGCTGATGTAATTATCTGCTTCCACCTCGTTTCCAAAGACATGTTCTTCAGTGGCGTTTACTTCCCTCCCTCGGTGAGTTAACCAGTGACTTCCAGTGATCATTCCCCGGCACCATCCTTTCAATTCAGTCATCCCACGCCATTCAGCGCTTACTTTGTCGCACGCCTAAATCCTTCTCCAGCGTTCGGTGGTATTAGTCAGATTTTCAATTTCCAATTTAAATACTTTTTGTAATTTCCTGTGCGTTGGAGATTGCTTAAAACTTCATGAAATTGGTGGCAAACATCCAGGAGGAAGAGACCCGCACGTCAGGAAGAGTAAGGGAGGCGTGAGAGGGAGCAGTGAGATTACATGCCGCCGCCTTGGAGGCACAAAGTACACGTTTCGTGTCTGCATTTTTCTCGCACCCCAAAAGAACTGCAATGTTGGGTGCCTGAACAGGTTTGCCGGCAGCTGTCACGGCAAAGAGCGGCCCCAGGACATAAATGCATCATTCAATATTGCTGCCACGGGCCTGCTGGCCAATGGGGAAATCGAGAAATGTATCCACTCCAAGATGCACTGAAAGCCTTGTTGGACCAGGACATGTCACATATCCCGCAACAAAAGTAATAGATGGCAGGCTTGAATTAATTGCAACCACTTGTAATTATTTTGGGAAGCAATCCATTGTTTTTACCTATCACCATAAGGAAGAAGTACATGCCAATCAATATGGGTACTGTCACACAAGAGATCCCAACCTCATGTTTGTGTTATGTGGGGTCTCACCAGGGAGTTGCAGCTTGAATCCCAGCATAACAATCTCCGACATATCTGTCCCATTTGAGGCCACTCACCTGCATTAATTCCAGCATTTCGGCAAATTTTTGTTTTTTAATCGAGTTGCGATGAGTAGCCATGGTATGGCAAGAAGGAGTCCTGAGCTTATTTAAATACTTATTACGTTGGAAAAGGACAAGATAGCTTGTTTACATGTTTAAACGTTTTACCCACCTCCTCCCTCCAGTCTATGCCCGCTCCACCCACAAATCACTCCCTCCCCCGTCACTGCTTTTAACCACTCTTTGGCTTGAATGAGGTTCTCCTACTGCTTCGAACGCCCTTTTACATTGTCATTGTGTTTAGAAGGTGACTTGTCTTTCTTTCCTGCTCGTATTTGTGCAAGCTTCACATTTTTTTTGTTACTCGTGCTTTTGTGGAATTTGAACAGCAGCGTGTTTCCCCTTATGCTTTTCTGGCTGCTAAAAGACATTGCGTTTCTCCTTTATATTTAAATATTTACGTCGGAAAAGGGCGGATAGTTTGTGTGCACATTTAAAAGTTTTACCCACCTCCTTCCTCTCGTTTATGCCCGCTCTGTCCACAAATCCCTCCCTCCCTGTCACTACTTTTAACCCCCTTTTGGCCTTTAAGCAATTTGTGGTCATCGGTTTTTCTAACTGGCCTCCCCCCAGGATCGGTTCAGAGTCTCTGTGCAGACATATTCACAGAGTTGATGCGCTTTGATTTTTCTTAGCCTAACTCGGCCTGCATCTCGAGACCCAAATGTGGGCACCAGACGGGCTTCATGTTGAAGATCTTACAAGTGCATATTTTAATGAGTGGGTAGCACTACATACCTCATAGATGCATGTTCACAGTGCTGGCACAACTGATTAATAAAAATGTGCAAATATGCTTATTCAATGCAAAGGGCTAACATGTTATGTATACATTTTATACAGCGCCACCCCTTTGCAGGCCAGCGCCTCGACGTATCCACAAATTTACATTGTGGTTTAACCTCATGCGCGCTAGCGGAATTCCGCTCCTGCGCTGAGATTTTCGAAATCGCACTTTTGGTGACGAGCTGGGCTCGTCATCAGCGTGCGAGGAGGCTACGCCATGACGAGCCCAGCTCGTCATCAGCCTAGAAGGGGTTAAGGAGAAATCTGGATACATGTAAACACTTCCAGTTACTGACTGAAACTTCTCAAAACACAATCCTAAAAAAACAGAAAGCCCTGCACCCCACTTTTCAAAAAGTTCACCTTGCACAGACCTCTCTCAGAAAACTCTTCAAGAACATGCCTCTTTTCTGTGGTACAATTATCTTACGAAAACATACTGGTTCTGGGACTCCTTGTTGCAGCTGAATAACACCATTTCTGTCTGCATTGGAGCGTCTGTCAATGAGATCTATGAAGCTTGTCTTAAGTGAGCTTACATGTAACTCTGCTTCACAAGTACCAAGCTTCCTGTGCCTGATGCTTTACGTGAGCTTTTGCCTCAAGTGCAACCGTCCTCCACATGTGCCAATAGTTCTGGCTAAACACTTATAAGGTCCCAAAGGCGAGACCCATTGGCTATGCCAATGCTTGCGTTACTAGGACTTACTCTAATTATTGTATTGCTGTCCTTTGTTGCTGTTCTTAAACAACTCAAATTTAGTACAGAGGGGGCAGATAAATAATGAGTAAGGGACGTAGCAAGATGACAGGGAAAGAGAATTTATTTATTTATTTGCGTCTTTTATAAAGCGTGCAGCTACCCCAACGGGGTGTCCCGGTGCTAATGATCAGAAAGCTATAGGGGAGAAAGATAAAATGCTAACAGAAAAAGAAAGTTTTGAGGAATCTGCGGAATTCAGGTTCAGACTGAATCAGACGGAGGGCAGGTAAAGTTTATTCCAGAGATGGGTAGCACAAACTTGAAAAGTTTTGCCTCCGGGTCGAGCTTTTTTAAATCTGGGCGTGACCAATAACTGTTTAGTATTGGAGCGAAGGGCTCTGGAGTGACTATATGGGCGGAGATTAGAGGTAAGTTAAGCTGGTCCTAAGCCTTTAGTGGCCCGAAAAGCCAAAATCATGGCTTTGAATGAAATTCTCTTGGGGATAGGCAGCCAGTGTAGTTTAAGAAGGTAGGGAGAAATGTGATGTCTAAGTGGAATGCCGCAAACCAAACGGACCGCGGCATTCTGAACTATCTGGAGTCTGTGACATAGAACAGCTGTCAATCCCAGATAGAGTCCATGGGCGTAGTCCAGGTGCGATGTAATGAGGGCCTGGACTACAGTTGTTCTAATATTACTGGGCATGTAGTTGATAAAAATGTTTATCATTTTAATTTTGGCAAAGCAGGCAGCCGAAACTGTGTGGATTTAATTGGCAAAGGACAAGCGATTATCCCATCTGACCCCCAGGTTTCTGACCGAGTCCTTGGGGGAAGGGGGTCATACTCAGGTCTTCCGGCCACCAGAGGTTAGATGCAAGAGGGGATGGTTGATTGAAAAACAAGACCTCGGTCTTACCGGCACTTAGTCGTAGAAAATTAAGATCCATCCACTTCGCAATATTTCTCATGCATGTTTTTAGAGGATCAAAAGTAAAAAGGGGATGAATCATTATAGGAGAAAAGAATCTGAATGTCATCCGCATAGGATGTCATTTTAATTCCAGACTGAGATAACATTTTAGCTAAGGGGGTGAAATAGACGTTGAAAAGGAGCGGACTCAACTAGGAGCCCTGCGAGAATGGAGGGAGAGGCGGAGGAAGTGCTATGGGAAAGGAAAAGCAAAACGGAAGGAAATACCAAAGTAAACAGAATGCACCAATGGATAAAACCTCGGTGGCTGCTCACAATCAACATTATCTTGGGTAAACATGATGTCGGCAGTATCATGGAAAACGGAGAAGGATTTCAACAATTGATTAAATCACAATTGGTGGAATGTGGCCCACAGTCAAATCATGTGCTGCCAATTCCCCCTCACTGTAATATAATTTCAAGCATACGTAAAGAAACAGTTGGCCACCAGTTTCAAGTAACTTGGAGGGCATGTTAAACATTAAAGTTCCTGAAATTAAAAACAATTTTTTAAATGTTTGTCCGTTTTTTTATTTGCTTTTTCAAAACAAGCAAAGAGTACATCAACATTACTATCATCAGACCTCACTGCCAAAAAGGCAACTACGACGCACCAGAGCTCTGTGGAGCACTGTGAAAAACTGGCAGAGTTCTTTCTGGAAAAGGTTAATGCCATTTATCGGGCCTTTCCGTTGGCCACTCCCTCGGCTAATCCACCTTTTAAGCCGTTATCATCTGAGGGGTTGCATTCCTTTCCTATCTTAACACCTGATAGTCTCGACATACTGGCTCGTCAAGTGAAGTCTGGGTCCCCAGAGGATCCGCTTTGCCCAGCTGTGTTCAAAGACCTAGCGGCACATGATATCTCGCCGCTATGTTCTCTGATCAACTTGTCACTTACATCAGGCGATGTCCCACTGAAGTGGAAGCGAGCGATGGTTCGTCCTATCCTCAAGAAACCTAGCTTGGACGGTAGCAAGCCTGAGAGCTATCGGCCAATTTCACTCTTGCCGTGGCCGGCCAAGGTGACTGAGGCGCATGTCAACGCAGTCCTCTCGGAACATCTTCGCCATGCAGATATCCTCGATGTGACACAGAATGGGTTTAGGGCCGGTCATAGCACGGAGACGGCTCTGCTCTATATGGTGGAGCATCTTCGCTCCGTGCTTGACGCGGGACAAACGGCAGCGCTGGTGCTATTAGACCTGAGCGCTGCCATTGACACCGTCTCGCACCCGATCCTTCTGCGTCGCCTAGAGTCACCGGCATTGCTCTCCAGTGGTTCCGGTCGTTTTTAGCCAATCGGGCCTTTAGCGTGACCGTCCCACCTTACCAGTCCAAATTCCATCCGTTGAACCTGGGGGTCCCCCAAGGCTCCTCGCTGAGTCCTACGTTGTTCAACCTTTACGTAAGGCCGCTGGCTGAGGTTGTCAGGCAATGGGGTATGACAATGGTGTCATACGCCGATGACACCCAGCTAGCGGTTACGATCAGCGGGGATGCCGAAGTCGATGCCCCCAGGTTTCAACAAGGACTGCGGGCGGTCGCCAGCTGGATGACGTCCAACTGTCTCCAGCTGAACGCTAGTAAGACCGAGGTCATGGTTTTTGGCAGACAACCGGAACTTTGGGGAGAGAGATGGTGGCCAGGAGACCTGGGTCCTGCTCCCATCCCAGTTGCCGAGCTTAAGAACCTCGGGGTCTGGCTGGACCCTACCCTTACGTTTGTGTGTCATACCAAACGTACGGCGGCCTGTTGCTTTGGTATCCTGCGCGGGCTTCGTCCAGTGCTTAAGTTCTTCGATGCCCCCACTAGGCAGCTCATGATCCAAGCCACTGTCATCTCTAGGCTGGATTATGCGAGTTCCCTACTGGTTGGCCTGAATCAGGCAGAGATTGGGCGTTTACAACGGATCCAGAACGCCGCGGCAAGATCGGTGGTAGGCTTACCAAGATTCTGTCCTACCTCTAGTACTTAGCGTTCACTGCACTGGCTCCCGGTGGCCCAGCGGATCCAGTTTAAGGTCCTCTGTGTCGCCTACAAGATCCTGAAGGGGTCCCCAGCAACGATTCTTATGGCTCTTCTAGCCCATTACACCCCAGCCCGAGCCTTAAGATCTGCGGACCTAGAACTGGCTGTTGTGCCACGCTTCAAGCGGAGTAGGGCAGGAGAACGTTCGTTTCAAGTTCGCGCTGCGGTCCTGTGGAACTCCCTGCCCCCGGCGATTCGTGCTGAGAGGGATCTGCTCTCCTTTCGCCGTGCAGTGAAAACTTTTTTATTCCCTTAGTTTTTAACACTGTCTGATTATTGTTTCGTTGTGTTGTGCTGCTGCCTTGTCGGGCGCCAGGACGCTCCTTAGCTGGAGCATCTGTGCGCCAAATAAAAACGCATAACATAACATCAGTGCCACACACATTTGCTCGGTTTAAATTATCTGTGCAATAATTTATCAACCAGTCCATACATTAAATCCACACATCCATTAAAGCCTACCATGGTCGGACCACCACCATCTACGCCTTTTCCGAGACAGATAGCAGATATGTAACAAGAGGACCCCAGATGTCTTTAGACCTCGAGGGCTGCAGGAGTTCATCTGCATTTAGTTCTAGTTTGTCACTGCAATACGCCAAATCAGAGAGCTACTGTTGCTTAGTAGGCACTGCTCTTTTCCCCCTGTGCAGATGAACCCTCTGCTTTACCAGCAACAGGGCTACTGCCACAAACATACAAAGCCCTTTACAAGTCCCAGTAAACACACTTTGGGGCTTAAGTCCACTGGTTCCAGCTCCATTGCCACCACAACCTCTGTGATTTGAGTCCAGAAGTTCCTGACAGAGGCGCACCCCCAGGCCAGATGCAGAAAGTCTTTGCCTGGTTTGCCACAGCTTAAACAGTTCGCATCCCCCATCCAACCATATTTATACAATATGACAGGTGTGTAGTAAATTTGGTGTAGATACTTGAAGTGTATGATGCACAAAGTACAGATGAATGTAAGCATATTCATCTAAGCACAGCAAAACTCCAAACCGACCAATTCCAACGGCTAATCTGGAGTTATGTGTCCATCGGTCTGCGCCGCATTATATAATTTAGTGTTGCTGGGGCCACCCAATCAGGGACCATCAATCCACTTCCAATAGCCCAATCAAAGCATATCTAGACACCAACAGTCAAGACATGTCAGACTTTTTTTCACCAGTGTTAACCCCTTCATGAGCAATCAGAGCTCCTCTTTAAATGATGATTTAATGAAAATGGCAGAACAGATTCCCATCAACAACAAAAAGCCTGCTTTTGGAATAAAGTTCTAATGTTTTGCCAAATTTGGTGCAATTCAGCTGAGCCATTCTTTCTGTAGCCAAGAACAAACTCCTCAATGGGAAAAAAAAAATCACACTTTCGTGAACCCTCCCATTTTCTTGGCCACTACTTCACAGATCAGTACAAAACTTTCAATGAAGGAGCCAAATTGGATGAAGTTCTTTAATTGGAAAATCACAGGCACATTCATCAGATGCCACCAAACGTATTAAAGAAACAAAAAATGCCTTTCCTATAGAAACTCTGAACTAACTAGAACTGTTATAATTTGTTATATTTTTGTAAGAGACCAGAATGCTATCACCCAAAGTGAAGTTAGTTGGGGCTAAATTCGGCTAACCAGCTGTCCCAGGCAAACATACCAATAGACACGATTCATGTGGGAGACTCCCGATTTTTCAAGCCAAAAATTACTTTACATTGTGTTTTCATAGCAGGGTGACCAGACGTCCCGGATTTGCCCGGACAGTCCCGGTTTTCCACCGGCTGTCCCCACAGATTTCGGCAATTTTGGCTCATGTCCCAGGGTTGACTGAAAACAGTGAGAGGCTCTTTTTTGGGTGTCCTAAAGCTTTCTTAGTTAGCAACTGTTCTAAGTAAGCATTTTAATTAATAGGTATGATTTTGGTTGTACAAATTACATTTTATTTACTTTCTTAATCCATCTTCTGTGATCCTATGTGGATGACAGATGTCATTCTGAGACATTCCGTGGATAAAAAAAGTGTAGTCTTTCTTCTATTTTTCCCAAATGTCCCGTTTTTTTGGTTCTCAAGATCTGGTCACCCTACCTACTACCGCCTAAAACACACTATGCTGCAATATAAGCGAATGTGGAAAAAACATTACCCCTATTTTTAGTTAAAATCTACCACTTCCCAGCAGTCGGAAAACGTTGACATGTATATCCATACTAGAGTGGGCAAAATAAAAGTGTGAATTACACAAAAACATACGGATGGATGAAGAAGGCTGGCTGAAAGATGTTCAACGTAATATAGAATATGTGTATTTTTTGTAAAACTAAAGGGCCTTTGCTAACGCCTAAGAAAACAATCCATACTCGTATACCTACTACCTTGGAAACACGACATGTTAGCATGTCTATGAACCTCGTTAGTGGTCCGGCGCTTCCGGTATTTGCTCCAACTTCCCCGATTGCTAACTTGATCCTCAGCTGCACTTCGCAGCAGTATTACTCACTCGAAAATAAAAGGCAATCCCGGAAATACTTTCATGCACCCCATACATCACCTAGATAACGTGAAGTCGTATGGCATCGCCTCATCCTTTTATTGTCATATCTAAATTACATAGTTACCTTGAAAGCAAGGGTGGTTGTCCCGTGCTCCATCTCCAATCCTAGTGGGGCCTCAACATCGCCTCCAGGCTTGACTGCGAAATTCAACCCCTTATCGGAGGCTCTCTCCAGGGGTCCCAACGACTCATGAAGCCCCCAACTCCCGGCACTTCGCACAATACTAGCAAGCGCCATCTTCTCTGCGGGCACATTGACTGACAGCGCTGTGCGCATGTGCGACTGTAGCCAATGACTTAATACGAGGTAATCGCCATCCTTACTGAGGGCAGTAATGGCGATGACGTGAAGGCACCGATAGGCCTACTGCTTCGTCATCTTAACTAGTGGCATTGTAAGTGGCTTCACGTCTTTTTCTTTTATGTAAAACAAACCGCCATTTTTCAGGTCATGACGGAGCAAACGCCGTATCATTACAACGCTGACTCACGGAGCGCGCCATCTTGTTTGAGGGCATGATCAAGACGTTCTCATTTTTTGGGCACTATTTTTAATATATTTATTTATTTATTTATTTACTTAATGCGATTTTATATAGCGCTTTACATAAGAACCAGTTGCACACCATAAGGACTAACATAAAAGATGCAAACAGAAAAAATTGCTAATGTACAAGATGTAAAGTCACACAAGGAAGAGATCCACACCGAAACAAAAATTGCAAATGTACTAATAGTAAAGTCACTGAAGGAAGAGGCCCGAAGGTATTGGAGCGCTTTACAAGAGCACCAGTTACGTTACACAAGGAAACACTGCAGCCGTGTTACTTTATTAACATTGGCTCTCTGTTGACTATAGTTGACCCATTTATAGTTCAAAAAGTGTTCTGCTGTGTAGCACAAGTGCTAAATGTACACACAGAGTGTGCAGTGTGTAGTGAAATGTATATGAAGAAAATCCGGAAGAAAGGAATGAATTTAAGAATTTTATTCAGCAAGTGAAAGAGTTTGTGCGATGAGCGGTGACTGCGCCGAGTCACGGTGTGTTCTCCTTTATGTAGCTCTGACTTCAGTTATATACATGCTTGGCATTCCCTGATGTCCGCGTGCCTAGCAACCAATAGGAACTGAAAGCCGTATTACAACAACTAGACCCATAACATCTCCCTTTTTATGGGAGAAATAATTAAATGAATTCATACTCTTTAATTTCAACGGTTAAGTTGGATATATGATGAAAGTAGTAAGCTCCTTACGCCCCTCTAAGCACATCAGGGAAACATAACGATTAAATGGTAACAAGGAAGTGTTAATACAATAACAACCAGATACTATTCAGCTAAGCTTAGGAAGGGAGGGTTCCTAAAGGAATGAACCCTAAAACTCTGTTTTAACTAAAAACTGCTTGGTTTAAGTTGTGTCCCCAACCTATCTGAGGAAAGCTAATTCAACTATAAGTGGCTAAAAGACAGTCATATCCATCCCTTACATAAACAAACAATGACGCCTCTTTCGCGTATAATGTCTTTAACTGGTGGCTTAGGAGCCAACACCAGAAAAATTATGTCCATGAGGAGCTCTTAATTGTTTCAATAAGTTCTTTGTTTATGGAGAATATGATGGAGGGTTCTCTAGACAAGCAGAGTATCTTCGGTGAGGCAACAGAGCATAGGAAGATCTTGTCTACAGCATAGCCATCCTTATGACATTCAATTCTTGGGCTGCGTTCAACATGATTTCAAACAGGAAGCATCCCGTGAACTGTGGTTTCATCTTCACAAATATTCTATCTTAGCACATCGTATAGAACCATCTATGTTTGAAATGAGTACATTAGTCTGATGGACAAAATCATCATTTAAAACTTTTCATTTGATAACACTTTCTTTAAGTGCTTCTGAACTGCTGTATTTATTCTTTGCACGGTATAACCAAAACTACTACGTGGGTATAACTTCTCATTCTCTGCATGAAACCCATTCTACATCATATCTGATAGGATCTTTAACATACTTACTAATATGGTAGATAATTCATAACTGGTTTCTGATGGAAGAGAATCAAGAGGAATGAAACCATCCCCTACACAATGGGATAGACCTATAGAACAATGTTGGAACACATATTCTCATCGAAATCATCTACCACATTAATGTTTGTTCTAACGTTGTATTTTTGGTCGAATTTTCCACACACGCTTGCGAAATGTCCTACCTTTAGGCAGCTTGTACATCTTTTCTTACTTGCTGGGCAACTTACAGAATTGGCTTTATGGTTAAGAGAACCACATCTGAAACATACGATAGGGGAAGAATTTGAATAATAGTTAGAACTGTAAGATTTCTCAGTACTATATTCTTTCCACCTTCTGTCGTTTTCGTAAGAAACATTAGAACATGATGCTTCATTTACTTTAGCCAATTCTTACCTGCCTTCAAGTGAACATTCGATGCCCTTGGCAATATCTACCACCTCAGATAATGTAGGTTTTTTACAGGCAAGTAAACGCTCCTGAATTTTACGCTCAAAACAGTGAAATACAAATTGGTCACGGATGTACATATCTGCCATGTCGCCAAAATCGCATTTGGTGGCTAACACCCTTAAACTACCAATGTACTCTTCTAAGTTTTCTGACTCCATTTGTTTTCTCAACGCAAAACGATGTCTGCTCACCATAATGTTCTCTTCCTCATCCAGGGCCGGTCCTAGAACTTTTGGGGCCCCGGGCGAAAGGAAAGATGTGAGGCCCCTCAAATTGGCGTGTAACATCACAAAAAGTGACCACAGAAAGTGACATTGCGGGACTATTGATCTTATTTGGCATCACTGAACAGACCTAACGTGGATATCAGTAACAATGACAAAAAGATAAATATACAAATGAAATAAGTCCATATATTTCCAAACTGTATTAAATGGATTACATTTGTCACATTGGATGGAAAAGCTAGTTCCAGGTCTTAGAAAGATAGATGTTTTTTCACTCAATGTTAACTGATCGTTTCCAAATGAGTGCTTGATAGAAATTCCAGTTCTGTCTCATAAAGGGGGGAGATCCTGTTGAGGTAATGAGGGGCGGGATCATTCAAAATATAAAATTACACAAAAGCAAACCTCGCACATTTCAAAAGTCTCCCATGCCATTTTGTGTCATTATGCTGCCACCTTAGGATGACATTAATACTAAGTAATTTCTTTTAAAGTAAATCTTCTCACCAGTATACCACACGCACATGCTAAGAGTCGTAGAACAATCTTTTTGGGCTCTTTACTTGCCAGAAATATGTTGAGTGCAAAAACACAACACATATAATAAAAAATTACAAGACACCATTGCGAACAAATTAAGATTGTACATAAATAAAAAAAGACCTAGAACAACCGAGACCACTACTAAACCATACATTGACTTGAAGGTATGCTGCAGATTTAAGTTTTTTTTTTAATCAACGTTTTTGATTTGGTGTTAGAAATGCAAGCTTTAGCGGTGGTGGAGCCCTATGCAACAATGTTTGTTAGTGCCTCTAATTACTTCCGCTGCCACGGATTCCCTCACTACCACCCTTTACAGTGCCCCTAGAGTCTCCATAACCACATTCTCACTGAGATGCATTTAATTTGATTTACAGCGCTACTGATACCAGTGTAGGGTGTCAGAGAAATGTATATCGCACACATTATACAGAGACAATCTCTCATAAATGTCTAAATCACTGTATAGGAAATGTTACATAAGACAAAGGACTACAAGGTGTAGGAGTCATCAGATAATCATGTTACTAGGCATTATAGTTTATTAGTGATTGGTCTGGATAAACACAAACTCTGAATTTAGAACGTAATACCATGGTTGGAGGTTCTCTTTAATAGCCAGAATTGAATTCTATCCCAATGAACCCTTTTTGCAACATTAAGATAACCAAAGACTGGGGAAAAAACATAATCCTCCAATTTATACCTTGAAGTTTGTATGCACCTCTTAGATGACAGTTAATAGCTCACTGTTCAATGTTAGGATTTTGACTTAATAACTGACTTATTTACAATATGTGCACTTTGTGATCTGCATGGTACATGATCTTTGCAGCAGGCACATTAATCCTCTGCTCTAACTTTCCACGAGTCAAAACTTCCACTAGACTAAACTTCTGATCCCTCTCAAGGAGGAACATTAGTCACTGGAGTTATCATGACATTTTTATTGTTGCCGAAAATTGCTGGAGGCCAGGAAGGAGGCAGCAAGTGCTTTTAAAAACATAATATACTTGCAAAGATGACTGAGCGCTCAGTGCGATGTCACCGGTCCTACCGCCCTAGAGCCTCCTTGCTCAAGGGTCCTGTGACCTCAATGATCGGGTCACTGACCATCTAGGGCATGGAAACTCACAAACTTTCTCTGGAGGGGGCAAATTTACTGTGTGGTTTTTGGCCGAGGGCCGCACCGGTGGGGGCGGGGTCAAAGGGGGAAAGCAAAAAAAAATTGTGATCATGAGGTTTCACACAGGTCCCTGCAGCAGATGCCTTTGTCCACTGAGCCACCAGAGCAGCATACCGACATCTCTTTCTCTCTCTCCCTCTGTCTCCCTTCGTCTGTCTCCCTCCCTCTATCTCCCTCCCTTCCTGTCTCTCTCCTCCTTGTCTCTCTCCCTCTGTCTTTCTCCCTCCTTATCTCTCTCCTTCCCTCTGTCTCTCTCCCTCTGTCTCTCTCCGTCTGTCTCCCTCCCTCTGTCACACTCCCTCTGTCACCCTGCCTCTGTCACCCTGCCTCTGCCCCATCTCATAAAAACAAAAATAGCGCTTCACTGGCAAACTCTTTAAAGTGGCGCTAATGTGCTTTGGGTTTGAATAAAATCAATGTTGCCTCTTTTTTCGATCCACACTGTCTTGCTTTAGTTATTTTTCAATTTTAACCTTTTATTTCTGTCCGTCCCGTTTAAAGTGAAAAATGTCAGAAAAAGACAACCTTTCCAGCAAGCATGTTTTTTTTGGTGGGGGGACAAAGAAAGGAAAGAGGGAGTAATGGCTATAGGGCACAAGGAGGGTGGCCCCACACCTGGATCTTGCTCTAGTGCCTAGAGGCCCAGGGAAAGGGGGCCCCCTCCCCTGGGCCTCCAAGCAGTAAAGAAGCATTTCGTAAAACACTACCGTGACAGTTCTACATAAATTTTACATGCACATTCCCATAAAAAAAAAATAGGGGATACAAAAGTAAACACGAGCCAGTTGATCTGGCTGCTCCTTCCTCCCCTCACCCACCTCTCCTTACCTGTGTCTGGCTGGTTCTACTAACAAAGGGGGCCTTCTGTCACCTAGCAACAAAATGCAGAAAGGCAATGGCCGGTACTTAACAGAGGTGTTGCCTCCCCCCTGACACCGTGAGCACACATAATTGCTGGCCCAGTTGCGGTGCAGTCCCTACTTTGTTTGTCCCTTCCCCCCACCCCTGTGCACCCAGGAATGCCATCACACCCTGACAGCAAGGTCAAGATACCTCGCTTTTGTAATTTGATTGCGTGGGGATGGGGGGCCTGGAGGTTAACTATGAAAGCGTGCCCTTTCACGGTGAAGCAGGGGGCCCCCTGAGCGCGAGGCCCTGGGCAGCTGCCCACACTGCCCATGCCTAGCGCCGGCCCTGTCCTCATCAAATTGCTTTTCTACTCTTTTCACCGCCTCCTGAAATTCATCAAGGGGAATAAACTGTCCCTGAACAGGTTCATATTCTGGTAGGCTTTCAAAGATATCTTGGCCAGCAACTCCTAAAAGTCCAAAAAGAATAGCTTTTTTCCGTTCAGCGTCATATTTCTTACCATTAATCGCAACCAAATAATTTTCGAACGCCTTGTACCATGTCTTCCATTTCATCACCGGTTTACCTGGAATTTCGAGAAAATGAGCTGGTGCATTGAAAATACTTTCATTGGACATGACTTGATTTTCTTCCCCTGACTCTCTTTTAATTCTGATATCAATTGTGATGCTGGATTATGGAATTACACAGAATAGAAACACTCTTTATATAATACTGTACCAACAATATTTGAACAGATCCTTACAGTTGAAATGTTCTCACCTCGAATTGACAGGAAGATGCACTTAACATATGAAAGTATACTAAGAAAAGAAGCGTAATTCACTCATAATAAGGGGTTCTGTTATTTTTCCTCTCCTTTGCTAACCAAATATAATATTTTACCTTCTGTTCTGCTAAGCGCTGGAAATGCGACCTTTTTTCAACTTAACTTGCTGCTGACAGACCTAAATGCTAAATCAACATGTCTTTTACTTAAACCAATCTTTTTGACGATCCAATGACATTGTATTGAATAAAAATGAATGTTTAGTGAAAGATTTAATTTACATAACCTGCATGCACATCTGTTCGTGAAGTTAAACGTTTTTCAAAACACTACACAAGATTTCTCTACTCGGCAGTTCTTTTTTATGTGAATCTCTACTTGTGAATAACTCTCTTGTTTATGCCGATGTGTTGTTTACTTTATAATTTTCCTTCGGTTCCCAGAGACAAACAAAAAAGAAAACGAACACAATAGAGACTGTACAATTGAATGAAAGTGACCTACAATTTCATAAGGGAAGCAACGAATTGACACAGGACGTTTATATTACTTGAAACGTCCAATAAACATTTCACCCTCAACCGATGAACTATTAATTTGTGTGGCACAAGTGAAACTGAATGTTGACTTCACTTTTCCACCGAAAAAAATATGATTCTCTGTCCGTACCTTGAACGTCCAGGAAGCGTAACGGTGACGCTGCGCCTTTTGATGCAAATTCGGCACACAAAATGGCGTCGCGTTGCCTACATCACAGACGCAAAGACGTGTGATAGGAGTCACTGGTTGCTACACCGCTGAGGCGGTTGACATTTGACAGTTGCACTGACGTACCCGTCAACTGTGACTGAAGCTTAGACGCGCGTCACCTCACCTCAAATACCTCACACTGCAAACACAGAAGTCGAAAGAAAAAGTACAATCAAACAGAGGAAAATTCTGTTGGAATGAAAAGCACTCTGAACTTGCCTGAAAATAAACTTGTATCGGCTTGGCGAGTGCGAATATTTCCACGAGATGTCCTTTTATCGAACACTGCCTCAAATAGGAAGAACTCTATTCTGCTTCACAGCATGCCCGAAAATAACGAAGAATGAATTAGCAAAACAAAATCTTTACTCGTGAAAAAGAATGAATCACGTCACTTGCCTTGAAGAAATGAACACAAGTGAAACTGAATGTTGACTTCACTTTTCCACCGAAAAAAATATGATTCTCTGTCCGTACCTTGAACGTCCAGGAAGCGTAACGGTGACGCTGCGCCTTTTGATGCAAATTCGGCACACAAAATGGCGTCGCGTTGCCTACGTCACAGACGCAAAGACGTGTGATAGGAGTCACTGGTTGCTACACCGCTGAGGCGGTTGACATTTGACAGTTGCACTGACGTACCCGTCAACTGTGACTGAAGCTTAGACGCGCGTCACCTCAAATACCTCACACTGCAAACACAGAAGTCGAAAGAAAAAGTACAATCAAACAGAGGAAAATTCTGTTGGAATGAAAAGCACTCTGAACTTGCCTGAAAATAAACTTGTATCGGCTTGGCGAGTGCGAATATTTCCACGAGATGTCCTTTCATCGAACACTGCCTCAAATAGGAAGAACTCTATTCTGCTTCACAGCATGCCCGAAAATAACGAAGAATGAATTAGCAAAACAAAATCTTTACTCGTGAAAAAGAATGAATCACGTCACTTGCCTTGAAGAAATGAACACGCTGCTGCAAAACGACTCATCCACAAGCTCGTTAATTTAATCGCATCCCGTCCTCGTCGCCATATGTAGTGAAATGTATATGAAGAAAATCCGGAAGAAAGGAATGAATTTAAGAATTTTATTCAGCAAGCGAAAGAGCTTGTGCGATGAGCGGTGACTGCGCAGAGTCATGGTGTGTTCTCCTTTATCTAGCTCTGATGTCAGTTATATACATGCTTGGCATTCCCTGATGTCCGCGTGCCTAGCAACCAATAGGAACTGAAAGCCGTATTACAACAACTAGACCCATAACACAGTGCTATTTTCTAAAAAACAAAGTGCCAGGGCTCTGGTCAGGAGGCCACTGCAGCTTGCACCGCATATTGCCCCGTCATGCTGCCAATGATATTAACAGTATTTATTTATTTATTTATGTTATGCGTTTTTATATAGCGCATGCTTTACCCAAAGGTGTCAGAACGCTTTGCGTTAGAACCAGTTACATTACATAAGGACTCCAGAGTACATGAATTACATACATGGGCGTCCGCAAAATATTTTCCAGGGGGGGTGACAAAATGTTAATGTCATCACCATGTGTGCCAGGTGGGGCACATGAAACACTGGGGCGCAGGAGAAGCCAAGGTGGACATGAAGCAGGCTGCATATGATCTCATTCACCCTAGGGTTGTTGTACCACAGCCATCCCTTTCTTTTGTGGCACCACAAAATCCATACCCACCCTGGCCCCTAGAATTACACCCTAGCACCCCAAAACCCATACCCACCCTGAGCCCCAAAATTATCCCCCTGGCACCCCAATCCCTAACCCACCCTGAACCTTAAAATTACTCCCTGGTACCCCAAAACCCACACCCACCCTGAACCCTTAAGTTACCCCCTGGCATCCCAAAAGCTGAACACTACATTCTGATTGTGTATTGTGCCATCTCCCTGCTCAGGAGGATCTGCTGGTCCGGATCTGCTCGCTGTGGCCCGGTTCTTCTCGCACTTCTCTGGAGCTGTTCTGCCTGCCCTGTCCCTCTTCCGGACCCAGCAAGCCTGCCTCCGTGCACACTGCCTTGACCTAATCTGTCTGGCATGGTTCTTTCTCCTTTGGACCCGCTGTCTTCACTGGCGGAGTTAGGACACAGATCACACTTCTCTGAAGCTGCACTCTCTCACCCAGCCCCCCCAGCCCCCTCCACTTGCTCTCTCATCTTCCTTCCTCCCTACTTCTCGGTCTCTCTTTCCCCACTGCTTCTCTCTCTCTTTCTCTCCCCCCTCTTCGTTCACTCTCACCCCCCCACCGTATCCATCTCCCTGACCCCACCAAGTCTTCCTCTGTCCCTCCTCTCTCTTCCTCCTCATCATGTCGGTGATAGGGAACCCGGGGCCTTCCCTGAAAATGCGAGCTGGAGGGGGCGTTAAGTGTGAAAGCACCAAGGTTTGAACCGGGAGAAGAGGCGGGGGAGGGGGTGGGCGGCAGGTAGAGGGTCAAAAGGGGCACTGGCTCTCAGAGATGTGAGAAGGGGCGGCGAGCAGCCTGAAGACAAAAACCACACCAGATAAAAACAACAGTTGATGCACAGAATGCAGAACAATGTCATCCATTCACCCCAGTACAGAGATCTGGGCCTAAATCCATAGTTTTTTTGCTCACCACACCACCCCAGTTCAGACATGGCCATATGCAAATCAGCCTTGACCCTGTGCCTCATGGGAACAGTCCAGCCCAAACTGCCAAGCCATGTCTTCCCTGGACCGGAATCAAGCAAAAACAACACCAGAGCAGGAGGCAGACGCTCCGTGGGGAGCCTGGTGTTGTAAAATGAAGAAACACTCACTTCTTAGCACAACAAAGCAGCAGAAGCATGCCTTTCACTAGAGCCAAGAACCTGACCCATCGCGAACAAACCGCAGCCACCAAATAGCAGCCACCGGAGAAACCAGCGGTGTCATGAAAATAACAAAGGACAGAGATGGACAACTTTCGGCGAAACCTGAAAGTACAACTTACACCTTTAACAAAAGGCAATTCCTGATGGAAGCACCACACGCCAGAACACTATAAATATATAAATCTTCCATCAATGCACACCTGAGAGTGAATAAAAAGATGAGCAGCAAACTAAGGCAGTGACTGACAGACTCTAACTTTACCATACAGTCCCCACCTTTTTGTATTTTTACAGCGACTATAGGCTGTTCTTTTCATTAGGAGGAAAATGCTCTCTTGGAGAGGGAGACCCCTGCAGGTTCTTGCATTCTGAGTACAGTTGGATTTAATCTCACTCACAGCGAAACGGTATGAGCTGCCAGATACCTTATTAAAAATCAGACTGGCATCTGGGAAAGGCAGAGATTTTCCACTTGATGCGGAGTCTCACTGATCAGAAGAACTGGGATAGACTGAATTAAATGCCTGGGACCTCATTTATGAGGCCCCTTGCGCCATCGAAACGTCACTTTTTGTGACGTTCTGTGGCGCAGAAGCCTGTGTGATATTTATCAGGCAGCCCTAAGCCACTTTTTTTGGCTTAATGCTGCCTGATAAATATCAGTCCCTTTAACTTAGTGTTCTGCGTTGAAGGGGCGTGCAATGGGTGTTGCTGTGGGCGTTCCCAGCAACATCCATGGCCTTTTGACACTGCCCAAGATTTACAAGAAATAGTAAATCTGAGGTAGTGCTAAAAGCTTATGCCTCCCCAGGGGAGGCGCAACGGAGAGAAATATCTTTATTTCTTCTCGTTTTTCTTTTTCTTTGTATGCAACACACATAGAAAGAGGAAAAGCCTCTTGTGATTATTTTTGTACAGAAAGGTTTCCCTTCCTGTACAAAAATAATCATCCCGCAACGCGTGTACCCTTGCACCATGCTGCAAAGGTGCTTGTGTTGGCGCAGGCTGCCCACTGTGCGCCGGCGCAGGGGAAAGGACAAGAATGCGCTGTATCTTATAGATACAGCGCATTCCTGCCCTTTTCTTTTGCCGGTGGGAAGTGCAGCAGGAAGGCCTGCTGTGCTTCCCTACGGCAAAACCTCATAAATGAGGCCCCAGGAATCCAGGACATGTGACTGACCCTTCTTCAGGCCAACAAACACCGCCTGTAGGGAAAACGCTAAACTTTCTGACAATCTGCTTTATCTCTGTCTGCTAGGTGTGCAGACTTCCGGGTCCTCGATCCAACACCAATCAAGGCTGTCTTCAGCACTGATTCGATTTTTATCAGAATACTTTAAAACAGCCTATGATTAAAGCACCAGATTAAATATACTGTATGCACAGTGTATGGTACTGATTATTTGTAGTGCAAGTATTTACCAATATTGGCTTCTTGGCGTTAGAATTCATGATAACTTTTATCTAAAGTTAAAGCACAACGTCAAAGTCAATAATAAATAATGCAGCAATCACGCACGCTAGTGATTCGCCAATGGGTGCTCCCTGTACTAGAATTCCCCCGGCATTGCTACATTTTACACACATTCAATTAATTTATACAAAATAAAATGTATAGGTGCTAATGTTAGCTATATTTTCAAAAAGAAACCTAGAGTCCCTCTACGTGTAGTCAATGTCAAACTGACAACGTGCGCACGTTTAGGGATACAATAATGGCCAGCTCCCTTATTCGGAAGCCCTGCACAGTAAATGTGTGACACATGCGGAGTCCGCAGCGGCAGCACATCACAGGTCCAGGGATGCTGAGTCTTACAGTGGCACCGTCTGTCTCAGGTAACAGCTGGACTAATCCGTTCACCCGAAAGATACGCAGACCTCCTGCCCCGGCACCAACAAAAGGGCGGCTACAGAACAGGAATGTCAATTATCAAGACATGCTACCTTAAAAAAGCCAAGAAACGCACCAGTTTGATTGGTCGTGTTTTGCAGTCATGTCAGTCACAGACATAAACACTGTTGCGCATTACCAGTCAACCAACTGGAAATTTAACACACGAAACAGAGGTTGTGGTCATGGGCGTCCGCAGGGGGGGCAAGGAGGGACGCTCAAGGGGGGGCAAGCGCCCCTCCTTGCCCCCCCTGCGGACGCCCATGATTACATATAAGATACGAAACAGATATGAGTCTAAAAACAAAAAACAAACTTTGCAATGGTGTGTATGAAAGATGTGCAATTTAAACTAACAGCGTAGATATCATCTGCCAATATTGGTGGGAAGTGAGCACAAAGTATATCGACAGGTTGGTCAGATCGTACGTTCCAGAAAACATCCAAGGGCTTTATTAGTATTTTTTTGTGCAGATTTATATAGCCCAAACTAAACCCAAAGATATTGGAGCGCATTACATGAGCACCACTTATGTTACACCAGGACACATTCATTTTTGGTAGGCTTAGGGGATTAAGTGTTTTGCCCAGACTAATAGGATGCTGAGCCAACTCCAAGGCTGGAATGTGGTTCCCAAGCTCCAACTCGGTAACTATAGCTGTAAGACCACATCATCTCACAAATCCCAGCATAGTGTGCCACAGAGTGTGGGATCCATTTCAGGAGGCAGAATCTATGTGAAGCGCAGTGTCCCCTGAGCTCAAATGGATGCAGGGGAAGTTTTTCTTCAGCAGGATCCGGGACAAAAGATTCCTCCTTAGGTACGATCAAGACCTGCTTCATGCTCAGTCTCTTGATTTTTCCCTTTTTTCAAGCCATGAAACCCGGACACACAATCTCCCAGTCCCCAGGTGCGGCCAGTCGAGCCTTTGTAGGGGATCCTTTGCCATCCTGCAGCCAGGGTGTGGTGCATGGGTGGATCAGGTCTGGTGGTTGTTGGAAGCAGGGCGACCAGCACCCGACCACCAGTGTCCATGGTGGCCGGCAGTGCAGTCTTAGATGAGGTTTCGGACAGTCCTTGGTGCCTGGTATGATCGATAGGGACGGGGCAGTGGGCCCACCTTGGGACGACCACTTTCTTCACCACTGGAAGCGGTGTCGAGGTCTCCTCATATGAGGCCGCACGTTCTCTGCCAACAAGGAAAATCTCTTGAGCTTTTCGCGCCGCTGAACAGTCCTCGCCTCGATCCTTCGTGTGTTGCCCTGGATATTGTTCTGGACTCTGTTGTCAGCTGTGCAAAATTGCTGTAGTACATAAGTCTCTTAGGTTTTAGTTCTAGTCTTTATGGAATCTCATTACATTATCTGCACTACAACAGAATCCTCTCATGTTTCAGTTCTCTGGTTGCTCTCAAGTAAGGGTTCCATTCCACAGCAGTTGCTTTTAGCCTCTGTGGTGAAGATTCCACTCTAGTCTCTTCCTATGTACTTCAATAAAGGACTTCTCTATATACCTGCTGTATCCTGCAATCTATTTATTACAATTGCCTTCTTCGGTTCCAGTGGGTGGTCGTTCGAAGGGGCGGCTTTTTCGGGGATTTATGAAGAACGACAAACCCTAGCTTGGGAGCTCCCAGCAGGAGCTCCTTAACAGTTAGCCATCTTGTCAGATACTAACCATCACACTCCTACAAGTGTGACAGTTTGGACTATTTCAGGCCCCCAAAGCTATACGAATGACTTGGGAGGCAGGTAATGGTAATTTTTAATGGATATTGAATTAATAATTAACTGTTATTTATTTATTGATACGTTTTTATATAGCCCAGATGAGTTGGAGTGCTTCAGAATAGAGTGAAAGAATGTTACATGAGAAATTTAAAATAACAAGGTAGTAGGTGACAATATGTATAGCTACCACTGCTACTCATGGTGAGAGTTATGTATTTACAAATTATATATTCATTACTAATGATATATTTAGAAAAGTTAAAGTGATTAGGGATACGTAAGTATATGTTACATATTTACAGAGTTGAAGTGGAAAGGTCGTTGTAGCTCTTGACGGTGTAAGGTATCAGTCACGGACAATGAACATTTTTACAGTCAAGGAGAATTTCAAGATTCAGATCCTGTAGTATATCAACAACCTACACGTAAAATAACAACTTTTTCAGATACGTCTGATTCAGACAATGAAGGAAGTTCTCATCATTTCAATTCAGAAGGGGACAGAGCATTGTATTCATCTAATCCTATGCTCTGTTAAGGAACTTAGAGCATTACCTACCTGTGAAACTAGACCCTGCTACTAGAGTGAAGAGAAAGATCTACAATCTCACCAAGAAAGCATTTGCCAAAATGAATTTGATTTTCTTAACATCAATCTCCCGCGTATGGCAAGCATATTTGGAGTACCAAAAATACATAAGAACAGTATGGATCCCCCATATCGACCCGTTGTTACCACAATAGGCTCTGTCAAAATATGTGGACCTTGTTTTACGTCCACACATATCTACAACAGCTTCCCACAGTAAAGACACTAAGGAAATTATTCTAACTGTTGAAGTTCTCCCTTTTAATGCCATGAGGGAAACCTTAGTCACGTTGGACATTGAGTCCATATACAGTAATATACCTCGGAGAGATGCTCTAAAGGTTGTACAGTGGTTTATTGAACAATATCACATTGACTGCTGTGCTGTGTTTATCACAGAAATCCTGCAGGTGATATTAGAGGAAAAAACCTTTGAATTTAATGGGAGCTTTTACAGGCAAATGAAAGGAGTTAGTATGGGAGCCTCTTGTGCTCCCACAGTAGCAAACATTTATATGGCTCATGCTGAGAAAACCTTTATATATAACAAAATAGCCCAATTTAATGAATCCATCAAGCATTGGGTTCGTTATATTGATGATATTTTTTTCATTTGGTTTGGAGGGTCAGACTCCCTTCATGAATTTCTGGAATGGATCAATCACTTTGACAATATTTAAAGTTTACGGCGAACAGCAATAATCAAAAGATTGAATTTCTAGACATTGAAATCAAATATCATAATCAAACATTTGAAGTTGATCTTTATGTCAAACCAACAGCCAGGAATACACTACTACATTTTAACAGTTATTATCCTAAGACTCAGAAGGAAAGCATCCTGTTTGGACAGTTTGTCTGTTTACGGCAAAATTGCACCTACGTAAAAGATTCTGATGCACGATCAATCATGATGAAATCCAAGTTTATATCTAGAGGGTACCCCAGAAGATTGATATGAGATGGATACAAATGTGGCTGGTTCTATGACAGAGATTATCTATTCGGAAGCCATCTTCCCAAAGTCGAGCCCAAATTAGTTTGTGTCACTAGACTTTGAACTCTCAATGAGATAGTCCTACAGATCATATGTGGCAATTGGCATATTTTGAATATCAATGCGGATCAAAGTGACATACTGCTGTGTCCTATATTTGCCCATCAGCGCAATAAAAATGTAAAAGATCATGTAGTTCACTCTCGCATGAGCAATAAGGCACCCTGTTGGACTTGGCCCTGCTTGCAAGATCATCCCGGAACTTTTTTGCCTTTCCCCCTAGCCTTTTTGCTGTAATGGCATTGGTGGGTTCAGGATTCTGGACACTTTAGCGCTGGATAGCAGTGCAAAGTGCATGTGTTGTCTGCCTTAGACAGGCTCACATTAGGAACCCCTATGGTAGAAACTGTATTTGCCATGTGTGGTGTGCCTGAACTGAAAATAATAAATGCTGCGCAATGGTGGGTGCAGATTCATTTGTACCATTGTGTACATGTTCCTTTTACAACAGTCGCCATTTCTGTGTGCTTGTGCCTGCCTGAGGTGGGTTGCCGGTCTAGTGCTCCAAGTGACCGAGGCTGGCTCCGCCCCCTGGGGTGTGTCCGTCTCTCACACCCCCAGCTTTTGGAGGGAAGCCTGGCAGACAGGGTGCTCTACACCTCTCCCAAAACCAGTTAGGATTAGTTTCCCCAGAGAGCCATCTAGAAGGTTCTGGCCCTTTCTGGTAGGTGGGGTGAGAGGTGCATATATAGAGGAGCTGAGACTCCATTTTTAATTTAATTTAATTTAATAACGATTTGTAAAGCGCCTGGTGACCCAAGGGCATCCCCGCGCTGTAAGAGTTTGTAATCCAGTTGAGGGAGAGGAAGGGAAGAGAGACGTTTAATTAGGGAATAGGTGTGTTTTCAACTTTTTGCGAAATGCCAGGTAGTTGGGTTCAAGTCTGAGGGAGCGTGGTAGGGCGTTCCAACCAGTGGCTGCTTGGACAGAGAAGCATCGTCCTCCTGTGCGTGTCTTTTTGAATCTGGGGACGTTGGCCAGGTGCTCATTCTCGGATCGTAAGGATCTGGGTGCTTTGTAGGGAGTGATCATGCTGCTGAGGATCGCGGGACCAGATCCGTTGATCAGCTTGTGTGTCGTGCACATGGTTTTGAAATGCACCCTTTGGCGCACAGGGAGCCAGTGCAGAGCCTTGAGGGCAGGTCTGGCGGACACTCTAGGGGGAAGGTTGGTAAGCAGACGTGCTGCAGCGTTCTGTGTCCGCTGCAGTTTCGTTTGGGAGTCTGTGCATGGACTTGGATTGGACACTCTGCCAGGAGGTGCCGCTGAAAGGGCCTGTGTGCTGGCCCCTGTGCCCATCTGTACCCCTCTGCTGTCCATAGGGCCAGTGAGAGCCCTTTGCTGGAGTGAAGACTGCCATGTCAGGAGGAGTGCCACATTACAGGGGTTGACTGTTCCTAGGAACTGCTGTCTTGATGAGTGCCCACTGCCTGCTGATCTTGCTTAGCATTGCCTGTCTGCTTTCCGGCCCTAGCGCCTCATGAGCGCTATCATTTGGTTGCCTGCACTCCAAGGAGGTGAGGAGCGTGGGCGCTCCCTTCTCGCGTGAGACCCTGGAACTGTGAACGCTACCGCCTTATTCTGTGGGACCCTGATGGTATTCCTGGGACCTAGCGCCTCAGAATAGCTGCATCTAGCACCTGCCCAGGAGAAGAGGGGCTGACGCCTGCTGCGCTGTGCTGCCAGAGTGCTGCAACTGGACCCTGCATCCTTCCTTGCATTGCTATATACTGACTGCCCAGGAGGTGAGGATCGTCTTTACCTGTAGCGCAAATTAAGAGGAAGCCTACCAATCATTGCTGCCTGAAATTACTGCAGCTGGCCCTGGGACCTTGGAGGTACGACCTAAATCACCGCCGCAGACAATCCGCAAAGAGAGGAGCGCCGAGGAGAAGAATACGGAAGACAGGCGCCCACGCCTCATGGTGTGCGGGTCCTGCCGGGTCGGAGCCTCGCGGAAGCCATCTCCTTCTCCCCCTGCCTGGGAGAAGCCGTCCGGAGCCTTGCGGGCTCCGCATCAAAGTCCCTGGTCCCGGAGGGGGCCCGGGTGAAGCCAAGTGAGGTGCTGTGTGAGGGCAGTGGCGGCCAGTGAGGCAGCGGGGCTCCCAGGCACTGAGGACAGCCCCGCGACATCAGCTTCCTGGAGCGGCCTGCACAGAGCCCCAGTGAGTGAGGGCTTAAGCTGAGAAGGGGGGTGCCCGCGGTTGGCTGATCTTCACAGCGGCGCCGTAGTTGCGGGCTGCTGCAACGAAGGCGCATGTTTTGATCTTCGAGTCTCAGAGGGGGCTCCAACTTGGTCAGGAATGTGCTGGCCTTGTTTCTTCCAGCTGCCCCGCCCGGCAGTGGACAGCTGCAACATGCAGCCACATTGGTTGACGCTCCCAGGGAGCACCACCCCGGACCGGGCCACAGTGCCCCGGGGGCTACACAGCGACGCCGCAGTGGCGGGTCACTGCAACGGGAAGAATTTTTCCTGAGCCTCGGGTCCCAGGAGGGGACCCCCAACTGGCCAGTACTTTGTGGGCGACATCATTTTTGTATTTCTGAGTTCCCGAGTGGGGCTCCCAAGGGCACAGGGGTGCCAGTACTCTTTTTGGGCATTTGGGCATTCGAGTCCAGGAGAGGGACTCCAACTTATATCTTGGAGCAAGTTTCCTTTCAGAGTCCCAGAGCAGGGGCTCCCCCAGGCGCAGCAGTGCCAGAAGCTAATCTGCCACGATTGGGGCCAATTCTGAGGTTCAGAGTCCCAGAGAGGGGGCTCTCCAGGTGCAGTGGTGCCACAGGCTAATCTGCAACCAGGGGCATGACTTTACGTTGATGATTCATGCACCATGGTTTATGCATAACGCGTCTATTCTAGTAGGGCCTGTTGCATAAGGTGATTTATGCTCATGTGAGCATGCCCGATCTCATACTATAATGCTTTCATTCTATGCCTGAGCTAATGGTTTCATACTAACGAGATGCCGCAGGCTACTATGTTTATGCTCTATGCTAATGTGATTCTGCCTAACGCAGAAGGCAATTTATGCCCAATGAGGATGCCTAGCGTCAGGTTATGATATTCTAGGTGCTACCATGTTTGCCCTGCTGTTACGATGCATAATGTGTTTATACGCCTAATGAGATGCATCACATTTTCTGGCCTAATGTCCTGCTACGATGCCCTAGGAGGATGCCTCATGCACATGTGATTTATGCTCATGGTTTATGCCCCATCTGAATATGGTTATGCATAATGTCTTTTTTGGCCTAATTGGTTGCTCCTGCTTTTAACTAGACTGTGATTATGCTTTATTTTTATGCCTTATGTTTATGCCATTAAGAAGCTGATGGTCAGGCCTGCTGTTTGCCATGCTGTTTTAGGTTTACGCCTGACCTAACATGCTCTTATGCCTGAGATGATGCCTTCATGCTGTTAATGTTTTCAGGCTGATGAGGTTTATTCTTCATGTTTAGGCCAACTTTGTTGAATGCCTAAAGAGATTTATGCTTATCGTAAGGTTGCTCAGTGCATAGTCTTGCCAGAACTACTGGCTGTGATACATTTTTTGCCGGTGGTTTTACATTCACTAGCTATCAGTACCTGGTGATGGTTCTGGCAGCGGCCCGATTGGGCCTGCCTTGTAAATAATTCCCCGTATAATTTGCCACCTGGTGCCGGTTGGCACAGTGTTTACGACTGTGATTGCATTCTAATGTGCCTTTTCCTAATACACAAGTTATTTTCACATAACCTGGTGTGGAGTCTCTTTTGTAGTGTGCTTAATGTGTCGCTGCTGTGAGTGAGGACTGCGCAGATGGTTTACACAATCCTCCGGAGTTTAGCCTACCCACTCCGAACCACGCTACCCCGTTTCTAACATTGGTGTTCAGAGGTGGGATAGGACTTGTGTTTGCGCAGTACCACAGCGACAACTGGGTGCACTACAAATTCTGCACTTAGGATAATCACAGGTTTTGGGGGTTATTTTTCCTGATTTTGTTTCGCCCTGAAAGTGGTATTTTGAATTGCGCACTCCTGTGGCAACTCTTGCACCTAGGTCCCTTGTCTTGCATTGTGTTTTGCCAAAATAAAAACTGCCTTTAATTTTGATAATCTGTTTAAGTACAGTGTGTTGGAGTTGAGGGGGTTCTGTGAGGAGAGAGACATAGTACTAAGTGGGTCAGACACCAAGCCAGACCTTCAGGGATTCCTGATTAAATGGCAAGAGGATGAATTGGGACTGGGAGCACTATGGGGCAGAGAGGGCCCTGGCTGCATGCCGAAAGGGTGGCCCTAAGGATCCAGAACAGGAGGTAGAAAATGACAAGGCGGGGACACCAGTAAGTAGTGAGGACCCCATAGATAGGGAGTCCCGTGCTGGGTCCAGTGTCAGGGGTAGTGCCCCATCCCTTTCCCTGTCCCCAAAAGTGTGTGTGTGTGTTTATGCTGCTGTTCTATGTTCATCTAGTTTGAGTTGGTGTGTCTGGGCTGCTATTCTGGGTATGTTTATGTGTGTGTGCTGCTTGTTCTGTGTGTAACCAGTATGTGTGTGTGCTGCCAGGGTCGGCTCTAGGCTCATGGCGGCCCTGGGCAGGGAGCGTAGGTAGGAGGCCCCAGAAGAGGGGGTCCGGGCGAGGCGGAGCGCGGAGGCCAGTGAAGAGGGGGGAGGGGGGTCAGGGTGTTTGGAAGAGGAACAGAGCCGGAGGGCGCCAAATCCCTGCCAGGGGCCGCCACGCGAATATGTATCCATCCTCAGAGGATTATTATTTTAAGGATATATATTGCCGTGGTGGCCCCTGGGGTTTGGTGGCCCTGTGCAGGTGCACAGCTTGCACATGCCTAAGGCCGCCCCTGGTGCTGCTTCTTGTTCTAAAGCGAGGGTTACAATTCATTAAACTGGAGGATGCAAAAGGAGAAAAATCGCGTGGTTAAATATGGAGTTTAAGGAGAGTTTAAGGTCTTGTTCATTTATAGCGAGAAGGTCGGTATATCATGCCTACTGACTCCTGGCTGGTGTATGCCCGCAGAGCAGAAAGCAAAGGGTGCAATTGATCAAGCATATGACAGCTAAGTTCATTAAGAATTCAACTCACAAAACAAAGTAAAAAATCGTTATGTACCAAGATGCTGCTCTGAAAGAGACAGCAGTGCAGAAAATAGAGACTGCTAACCCTTTGTATATTATATTCTTGGGATCTCCTCAGGTCTCAAGTCTGATAGAGTCCTATTTGCTTGGCAGATTGATGACAACGCTGTGTTTCTTAAGGGACGTGCTGAATTAATTAATATGCCAATCAAGTAGGCCAGGACTTGTAGAAATCTACTCCTACCATCTTCCTACCCCTCGGAGATGCTGCATGTTATGAATATTTCTAAGGCGGCTTATTTGGGGGCTGTGTGGTAACAACATCAGTGGCGAGGGCTTGCAAACATGGCGGTGCGCAGGATGCTCTCTCTGCTGCAGGCACGGGTCCGCACTTGCAAAACAACAATTGATTAATAGAATGCAGACCAATGTCATACACATACATTCACCCTAGTACAGAGATCTAGGCCTAAATCCATCGTTTTTTGCACTATACACCACCCCAGTTCACACATGGCCATATGCAAATCAGCCATGACCCTATGCTTCATGGGAACAGTCCAGCCCGAACTGCCAAGCCATGTCTTTCCTGGACCGGAATCAAGCATCCTAGGACCGGTTCCTGGCTATCAGCCGTCTTCAGCCAGGATAGCTTGACCAGTGGTGTGGAGAGCATGGGACTCACGGGTCCACACTTACCACACTGTACACAGCATGCTTTTGGCTGCCCACCCTGCCCCTTCCACTCGCCCGCACTGTAAGTCTGTACCACTGGTGCTGATTTAACATACAGTCTTTTATTGATGTATTGGTGTTGCATAGGAAAAGTCAGCCGAGGCAACCCGGTGCATAAAGGACTTGGAGAGAGAGACACACACATACACTTCCACTTACACACACTAGTACACAACCTAACACACGGTTACATTAACATACACATAGTACACAATTAAGCTTAATTAGATATTACACACACACATATACACAGGCACACAAACTCAGACATACACAAAAACAAATACTCGCATATATACCAAAGCACGCGCCCAAAAACACAAACACACATTACACGTACCCAGACCCAGACCCACACACAAAGACACACTTACACACTAATACATACACCTACCATCTACTACACGCAGATACTCACAAATGTCCTCACACTAACACACACATACAGTGATACACAAGTAGAATATACAATACATCTGACAGGGCCATTGAGAGGGGCAGATACACATTTAGGGTCGAGGTTGTTCTGTGTTTCTGGCAGAGATTGAAGAAATGATCAATACTTTGAGATATTGGCATTGTAAATGATGATGCCTTTTACTTATGTATTAATGATCAAATCAGATAGCAGATAGATAAAAGGAATTTTAAATGTGTTATTGTTAGACCTGACATCCTTGGCGTGGTTATTCCCCCATCTTTTTGCCTCTGACTCATGTATTTTTGATGCTGTGCTGGATTTCGTTTTTGCTGGTTTAGATGCTTTGGACCCTCTGCCACTGCTGAACAGTGTCAGAGGGTAAGTGCTCCCTCTGTAAATTGTCGTATTGATTGGGTATACCTGATTGGCATATCTGTATCACCATGAAGTCCCTAGTAAAGTGCACTGTGTGTGCCAGGGCTGGTGATGACAGATGCTACTAGTGGGCCTGCGGCGCAGATTGCGCCACCCACATGAGTAGCTCTAAAATGGTGTCTCAGGCCTGCCAGCGCAGGGCCTGTGTGCAGTCAGTGGACTGCCATGTCCGCCTGGCCAGTGTCCCCACTGGCTGGGCTTAACCCTCCCCTGTCTGTGCACATCAGCCATCCCTATGGAAGGCTCCAGGTACCCCCCTGGGCAGGGTGCAGTGTATGGATAGGGGAGAGCATGTACTAGTGCAGGTAACATGCACTGGTGGAGAGCAGCAGCCACTTTGTGTGCTCACTGCTGTAGGGCTGTAAGGCTCCCTAGGGTAACATGGGGAGTCTGGTCCCATTGGACCCCAGCCTATCTCCCTATAGGAACAAGATGGAACATCAATGAAAGATATCCCTGAACTCAGAATTAAATGACACATCTTTTAGTGAAGGTTGTTTTTGGATCCTGGGGTTGAGAATAGCACTTTTAGAAAGTGGCTGTTCTTTTGTTAAACCTTTCTGTGTGCTTGGGCCTGTGTGTGTGGAATGCCTGCATGACAGGAGCTGCAGGGCCCCGGAGGGGGTTGGAGTCAGCCCAGGGGTGAAAGGCGACATCTGTTGCCCGGGGAAGGGGAGAGAGAAGCGCCTGATAGTGCTGGGCTGTGCCTGCCTGACCACCGTGCTGGCTAACTCCCCTGCCGGCCTGCTGTCACCTCTGGCCCTGAAGCTGTCAGGAAGAAGAACGCCAGAAACATTCCAGAGCCAAGGACCCCCTTGCACCAAGGACTTCAAAGGCGTTTAGGGGTATAAGGGAAGGACCCTTTACTACAGAAGATTAGATTCTGAAATTCTTCAATCAAGAAGGACCCTCGGCTGGAAGGAGGACGGCGAGAGAACTAAAGGAAGATTGCCTTGCTGTGTGCTCTAAGGGCTGACCTGTTCTGCTGTATCACTGGAAGCTGAGGAGGAGAAGGGGACTTTGCTGTGGGCTGTGTCCCTGCCTGCTTGAAACTAAAGAGACTTTGCTGTATGCTGCGTCTACAACTTGAATCTCCAAGGGCCTGAGAAGAGCTGGCTCCCTGTCTGCAACCCAGGAACATAAAGGTTGCCCAAGGCTACAAGAATCTGCTGTGCCCCCCCTGAAGCTGCTGTGTGGCGAGGAGATCGTGAAACCGTGTGGTTTGCCTGTTTAGCGCATTGGCTGCTCTCTGCTGCTTGAGAGCGCCGCGCTGACCCAGCCTGCTGCATTGCCAAGGTCGACGTGTTCATCGACACGTGTGTGGGGCAGACCGGAGACCTGTGAGCCTCTGCAGCGCAAGGAGCGCTGAAAAACAATTGCTGGCCGTATCACCGCCGCTGCCCGGGGCCAGAGAACCTCTGTGCGAAGCGCCATCCCGATCGGAGCTCAAACGGCGAAGAACGAAGCCGCCGCGCTCCCATTGGTGGAGGGAGCCGAGCCCCCTCACTAACGCCGCTACGGGATTGGCCCGTGCGGCGCAGCGTCATCAGCAGTGCTGGGCCGTGATTGGCCTAGGGAGCGGAGCGTCATCGTTGTTTGTCCCGGGAGCCGCACTGCCATTGGCTGACTCCCGGGTGCTGTGGAGGCTCGACTGAGGAGCCGCGAGGGGATTGGCTGCCTTCGCCGAGGCAGCCGAAGAAGCCGAAGACTCAACGCGATCACCGCCGGGCCCGGGAGGAAGCGACCTGACCCCGCCGAGGGATCTCCACAAGTGCTCCAGCCCCTGGCCTGCCGTCTCTGCTCCCCGCTGCTCTTTGAAGGATCCAGAGCGGGCGGAGAGCGTCCGGAGACCGGCCGGGCGGGAGCAACACTGAGCCTTCCCCCGCGAGGTGCCCCTGGGGGACCCGCGTCACCGCGAGCACGGGGAAAGAAGTCCCCCCTCCCTCAGGATACCGGGTGAGACGCGCTAGGAGCGCTTGTGGTCCCGGAAGCCAGGGGACCATTGGGGGCATAGTTTAATAACGCTGGCATTGGTTCTTTGCTCATTTGAAGAGCATGGTCAACATAACAACACTGGCATATCTTTAAAACGCTGGCATTGTTTGGACTGCTCGTTTTTAGAGCGCAGCCATTATAAATCAGTGGCATTATTTTTAATATCGATTTGAAAAGACTTGAGTCATTTGTTTTTACATGACAACTTCCTGAAACTAAGTACCACCATTAAGATTAAGTGCAGCATTTTAATAATGAAGTGATTATCGTGCAACTGCTTGATTTACCTTGCTGAAACTAGATAAAGTTATATATTTTTATAAAATATACTTACCTGTGTGGTCTCAGTTTGTGGTGGATTGGGGATTATTGTTGTGTCCAGTGCAAATATTATCCACGTTGCCTCTGTTTAGCCTAGACTGCTCGCGCCATGCTACCTTGAGGGTGAGCGGGGGTTATCTCAGAGGGTTCTTCCTTCACCCTGACTAGAAGCAAGGGTCCCTACTTGGTCTAAGGTACTTACCTCTGCCAACTAGAGACCCCCGGTTCTAACATTGGTGGACAGCGGTGCGGATTTTGAACTAATAGTTGCACTTGACCTGCAGTGATTTCTTGTACATCACTAGTCTAGTTTAGCAGCACAGGTTGCGCAAGATTTTTTCTTTTTGGTGAAACCTTTTTGTGGAAAAGGTTAGGAAGCATCATGTCTTTGAACGCGGCAAGCGTGAGAGTAGAATTGGAAGTGGAATTCGCAATTCAGGAGTTGTACAACTACAGAAAGGATCTCCTGAAACAATTCTGCAAACAGCTTGGATGCCCAGTGAAGGGCAGCGCAAACAAGGAAGAGTTACAGAAATCTCTGAGGGCCTGGTGGGAGGCCAAACATGTTGTCTCAGAAGAAGCTACTGAAGTGGACGGCACACAGGAGAATGTTGTTTTGCTCAGTGATTTGCCAGCGCGGTCAGCATCTAAGGCTGGCAGCAACCATTCCAGTAGGGTTATTTCTCCAGAGGAGCTGGAGGATAATCAGAGAGCCAGGGCTCATGAGATTGAGCTTTTGAAACTCAGAGCAGACGCCGATGAGAAGAAACTGCGCCTGGAAGTTGAGAGGGAGGCGCAGGAGAGAGCGGCGCAGGAGAGAAGGCATGCTCTCGCGTTGGAGGAGAAAAAGCTCCAATTGGCTCATGAGAGGAGCATGAAGGAGTTGGACATCAAATATAAGGAGAGGGTGTCCAGTTCTAATGGTGGCAGCGCACAACCAGTACAGGCGGGTAAGGTATACATACCAAAGGATCTGGTACAGAATTATCAGCGGGGTGAGGATATTTATGCGTGGTTCAGAGCGTATGAACTTGCCTTAAAGATGAATGAAGTGCCTGAGAAGAATTGGGGAGCAGGATTGTGGAAGCATTTTGAGGCCTCTGGGAGGGATGTTTTGGCACCCTTAGACGCAGAGGATGCTTTATCCTACTCCGCCATGAAGGAGGCTTTGTGCCTCAGGTATGGGCTCACTGCTGAACAGTACCGCCTGAAGTTTAGGAACTTCAAGAAGCTTGATTCAAGTACTTGGGTGGAGTGTGTGAGTATGTACACGCGTGCACTGGAAGGTTGGATGAAGGGCAGCAAGGTTACTGATTATGTGGGGTTGTGTCACTTGATTAGTAGGGAGCACTTAAGTAGTTTATGTGTCCCAGAGCTGCGCCAGCATCTTTTGGATAGCAAGTTAACTGATCCCAGTGAGCTTGCTAAAGAGGCGGACCAGTGGACTAGCACCAGGGTCCACAAGGGGGTGGTAAGTACCCCAGCCAAGGGTGGACAGGGTCCCCAGCAGAAGAGTGGGGGGGACACGGGTAATCAAAAGGAGTCTTCTAAAGGGCCCCAAACTGGTTCCCAGGAGAAGGTGTCTCAACCCCCCAAGTCTAAGAAGTCCTGGCCCCGTAAGGGCAAGCAGGACAACAGGCCCCCGCCTACCTGCTTTACATGTGGGGAGGTGGGGCACATTGCCCCCAAATGTCCAAAGAAACCTCCAGCACCCTCTGGTGCTCCAGCACCGGCGTTGGCCAGTGTAGCTTTGGGAGGGGATTTGATTTCTAGTGGGGAGGAGGGGTTAGCAGTGATGACCCTTGTCTCTTTAGGAGACCAAGAGATGGCCCAGGAAGCCTTGCTGCCCTTAAACACTAAAAAATATGGGCAGAAGGTGACCATCAATGGAAAGGAGATAGACGCTCTGAGAGACACCGGGGCCAGTGTGACATCTGTCAGGTGTCAATGGGTGTCTGAAGAGCAGATCATTCCCAATGTACTCCGTCCTGTGGTGGCAGCTGACAGTTCAGTGCGCTACTGCAAGTTGGCACGGGTTCCATTCGAATGGGGAGGAGTCTCCGGTACATTGGAAGTTGTTGTAAGTGATGCCTTGCCTGTAGATTGTCTATTAGGTAATGACCTGGAGAGCTCTCCATGGAAAGATGTAGAGCACAGGACTCACTTGGAGATGTTGGGTTTGCCTGCGTGGATCTGTGTGTCCACCCGGGCCATGACAGCCAGAGAGGGCGGTCTAGCAGAGCTGGAGCCTGGAACAAAGGCCCAGGAACCTGCCAAGAGAAGAAGGGGTAGAGGGCGCGGGAAACCGGCCCCCACTGTTCCCACGGTCCAGGAGGAGGCAGACCCAGAGGGGGATGCCCTGGAACCTACAGGGGAGCAGGTGGCCGAACTAGGGGAATTGCCTGAGCTGTCCCAGTGGCAGCAGGAAGGTGGTCCCTCCAGGGAGGAATTCTGCCAGGCTCAGAAGGAGTGCCCTTCTCTCGTTGGTGTGCGGCAGCAGGCTGCCGACCAGGCCGCAGGCCTGGGGTCCAAGGAGCATTTGATCTACTGGGAGGATGACTTACTTTATAGTGAGCCTAAGTTCGCTGAGCCCGGTGCAGCCCGAGTGCTGGTAGTGCCCGAGCGCTTCAGGAACTTCCTACTGGGTCTGGCTCATGACGTGCCTCTCGCAGGACATCTGGGGCAAGACAAGACCTATCACAGGCTTGTCACCCATTTCTACTGGCCCCAGATGAAGAAGCACGTTGCTGCCTTTTGTAAGTCTTGTCAGACTTGTCAGGCCAGTGGCAAGAGTGGAGGGAAGTGCGTGGCACCCCTACAACCCTTTCCCGTGGTGAGCACCCCTTTTGAGCGGGTGGGCATTGACATCGTGGGGCCCCTGGATCCCAAGACGGCCCTAGGCAACAGGTTTATCCTGGTCTTGGTGGACCATGCCACTCGGTACCCGGAAGCCATCCCGCTCAGGACGGTCACAGCCCCTGTGGTGGGCTGTGCCCTGATGGGGATCTTTTCCCGTGTGGGATTTCCAAGGGAGGTGGTCTCAGACAGGGGGACAAACTTCATTTCTAGGTATATGAAGTCCCTGTGGGCGGAGTGTGGGGTGACATACAAATTCACCACTCCTTACCACCCTCAAGGAAATGGTTTGGTTGAGAGGTTCAACCGCACCTTGAAGGGCATGATCATGGGCCTGGAAGAGCCCATGAGGCGGAAATGGGATGTCTTGTTGCCATGCCTGTTGTTTGCCTACAGGGAGGTGCCTCAGAAATCCTTAGGGTTCAGTCCCTTTGAGTTGCTGTATGGCCACCCTGTCAGAGGGCCTCTTACTCTGGTGAAGGAGGGGTGGGAGAAATCCCGTGGGAAAACCCCTCAGGATGTGTTCAGTTATGTGCTGGCCATTCGCAACCAGACCAAGCGCTTCAGGAAGCTCGCTCAAGAGAACCTGGAGGCTAGCCAGGAGGAAATGAAGAGGTGGTATGACCAGAACACCTCTCTAGTGGAGTTCCAACCTGGACAGAAAGTGTGGGTGATGGCGCCAGTGGAGCCCTGTGCGCTCCGTGACAAGTGGTCTGGGCCATACGAGGTGGTGGAGCGCAAGAGCGAGGTTACCTATTTGGTTAACCTGAAGACTCCCAGGCAACCCCTGAGAGTGCTACATGTGAACCGCCTCAAACCTCACTTTGAGAGGACTGAAGTGACTATGCTCATGGCTACAGATGCTGGAGGGGAGGAGGATAGTGAACCTCTCCCTGACCTCCTGGCAGTCAAGGAGCAGGATGGGTCGGTGGATGGTGTGGTTCTCTCCCCCACCCTGACCCCAGAGCAGCAGAAGGACTGTCGCCAAGTCTTGGGTCAGTTCGGCCCCCTGTTCTCCCTGACCCCAGGTGTCACCAAGTGGTGCGTCCACGATGTGGACACCGGTGACAACCTGCCTGTGAAACAGAAGTTTTACAGAGTGGCTGACAAGGTCAGGGCTAGCATCAAAGAAGAGGTTTCTAAGATGTTAGCGCTAGGGGTAATTGAGCCCTCCAGCAGCCCCTGGGCTAGCCCAGTGGTCTTAGTGCCTAAGAAAGCTGCTACACCTGGTGGTCCCCCAGAACTCCGTTTCTGTGTGGACTACCGCGGGCTCAATGCGGTCACCAAGACTGACGCGCACCCCATCCCCAGAGCTAATGAGCTGGTGGCTCGGTTGGGAGCTGCCCGGTACCTGAGCACTTTTGATCTGACTTCAGGTTACTGGCAGATTGCCTTAACTGAGGGGGCCAAGGAAAGATCAGCATTTTCAACACCCGAGGGGCACTTCCAGTTTCGTGTCATGCCCTTTGGGATGAAAAATGCCCCGGCCACATTCCAGAGACTGGTCAACCAGGTATTAGCAGGGCTGGAGGAATTCAGCGCAGCATACCTGGATGACATTGCTGTGTTCAGCTCCACATGGGAGGAACACTTGCAACACCTCTGCGCAGTGTTGAAGGCTCTGCAGAAGGCAGGCCTCACTATCAAGGCCAGTAAGTGCCAGATAGGGCAGGGATCTGTGGTGTACTTGGGACACCAAGTGGGGAGCGGCCAGGTGGCGCCCCTACAGGCGAAGATTGAGACCATTCTGGCTTGGGAACCCCCCAAGACCCAGACTGAGGTGAGAGCCTTTTTAGGACTCACCGGGTATTACAGACGGTTTGTCAAAGGTTATGGCACCATTGTAGCCCCTTTGACAGAGCTGACATCTAGAAATCAGCCCAGAAAAGTGAATTGGACTGAGGCCTGTCAAACTGCTTTTGACACCCTCAAAACTGCCATGTGCACAGCACCGGTGCTTAAGGCACCTGACTTTTCAAGTGAGTTCATTGTGCAAACTGACGCTTCAGAGCAAGGCGTGGGAGCAGTACTCTCACAGATCAATGAGGAGGGCGAAGACCAACCAGTGGCTTTCATTAGTAGGAGGCTACTCCCCAGGGAACAGAGATGGAGTGCAATCGAAAGGGAAGCTTTCGCTGTGGTCTGGGCTCTGAAGAAGTTGAGGCCTTACCTGTTTGGGACTCACTTCCGTGTTCAGACTGACCACAGGCCCCTCAGATGGTTAATGCACATGAGGGGCGAGAATCCAAAACTGTTGAGGTGGTCCATTTCCCTACAGGGGATGGACTTCACGGTGGAGCACCGCCCTGGTACAGAACACGCCAATGCTGACGGTCTGTCCAGATTCTTCCGCCTTAGTGATGAGGACTCCCAAGAGGTTGGGTAGTTCTCCCCACTTTCAGCTGGAGGGGACACGTGTTAGACCTGACATCCTTGGCGTGGTTATTCCCCCATCTTTTTGCCTCTGACTCATGTATTTTTGATGCTGTGCTGGATTTCGTTTTTGCTGGTTTAGAAGCTTTGGACCCTCTGCCACTGCTGAACAGTGTCAGAGGGTAAGTGCTCCCTCTGTAAATTGTCGTATTGATTGGGTATACCTGATTGGCATATCTGTATCACCATGAAGTCCCTAGTAAAGTGCACTGTGTGTGCCAGGGCTGGTGATGACAGATGCTACTAGTGGGCCTGCGGCGCAGATTGCGCCACCCACATGAGTAGCTCTAAAATGGTGTCTCAGGCCTGCCAGCGCAGGGCCTGTGTGCAGTCAGTGGACTGCCATGTCCGCCTGGCCAGTGTCCCCACTGGCTGGGCTTAACCCTCCCCTGTCTGTGCACATCAGCCACCCCTATGGAAGGCTCCAGGTACCCCCCTGGGCAGGGTGCAGTGTATGGATAGGGGAGAGCATGTACTAGTGCAGGTAACATGCACTGGTGGAGAGCAGCAGCCACTTTGTGTGCTCACTGCTGTAGGGCTGTAAGGCTCCCTAGGGTAACATGGGGAGTCTGGTCCCATTGGACCCCAGCCTATCTCCCTATAGGAACAAGATGGAACATCAATGAAAGATATCCCTGAACTCAGAATTAAATGACACATCTTTTAGTGAAGGTTGTTTTTGGATCCTGGGGTTGAGAATAGCACTTTTAGAAAGTGGCTGTTCTTTTGTTAAACCTTTCTGTGTGCTTGGGCCTGTGTGTGTGGAATGCCTGCATGACAGGAGCTGCAGGGCCCCGGAGGGGGTTGGAGTCAGCCCAGGGGTGAAAGGCGACATCTGTTGCCCGGGGAAGGGGAGAGAGAAGCGCCTGATAGTGCTGGGCTGTGCCTGCCTGACCACCGTGCTGGCTAACTCCCCTGCCGGCCTGCTGTCACCTCTGGCCCTGAAGCTGTCAGGAAGAAGAACGCCAGAAACATTCCAGAGCCAAGGACCCCCTTGCACCAAGGACTTCAAAGGCGTTTAGGGGTATAAGGGAAGGACCCTTTACTACAGAAGATTAGATTCTGAAATTCTTCAATCAAGAAGGACCCTCGGCTGGAAGGAGGACGGCGAGAGAACTAAAGGAAGATTGCCTTGCTGTGTGCTCTAAGGGCTGACCTGTTCTGCTGTATCACTGGAAGCTGAGGAGGAGAAGGGGACTTTGCTGTGGGCTGTGTCCCTGCCTGCTTGAAACTAAAGAGACTTTGCTGTATGCTGCGTCTACAACTTGAATCTCCAAGGGCCTGAGAAGAGCTGGCTCCCTGTCTGCAACCCAGGAACATAAAGGTTGCCCAAGGCTACAAGAATCTGCTGTGCCCCCCCTGAAGCTGCTGTGTGGCGAGGAGATCGTGAAACCGTTTGGTTTGCCTGTTTAGCGCATTGGCTGCTCTCTGCTGCTTGAGAGCGCCGCGCTGACCCAGCCTGCTGCATTGCCAAGGTCGACGTGTTCATCGACACGTGTGTGGGGCAGACCGGAGACCTGTGAGCCTCTGCAGCGCAAGGAGCGCTGAAAAACAATTGCTGGCCGTATCACCGCCGCTGCCCGGGGCCAGAGAACCTCTGTGTGAAGCGCCATCCCGATCGGAGCTCAAACGGCGAAGAACGAAGCCGCCGCGCTCCCATTGGTGGAGGGAGCCGAGCCCCCTCACTAACGCCGCGACGGGATTGGCCCGTGCGGCGCAGCGTCATCAGCAGTGCTGGGCCGTGATTGGCCTAGGGAGCGGAGCGTCATCGTTGTTTGTCCCGGGAGCCGCACTGCCATTGGCTGACTCCCGGGTGCTGTGGAGGCTCGACTGAGGAGCCGCGAGGGGATTGGCTGCCTTCGCCGAGGCAGCCGAAGAAGCCGAAGACTCAACGCGATCACCGCCGGGCCCGGGAGGAAGCGACCTGACCCCGCCGAGGGATCTCCACAAGTGCTCCAGCCCCTGGCCTGCCGTCTCTGCTCCCCGCTGCTCTTTGAAGGATCCAGAGCGGGCGGAGAGCGTCCGGAGACCGGCCGGGCGGGAGCAACACTGAGCCTTCCCCCGCGAGGTGCCCCTGGGGGACCCGCGTCACCGCGAGCACGGGGAAAGAAGTCCCCCCTCCCTCAGGATACCGGGTGAGACGCGCTAGGAGCGCTTGTGGTCCCGGAAGCCAGGGGACCATTGGGGGCATAGTTTAATAACGCTGGCATTGGTTCTTTGCTCATTTGAAGAGCATGGTCAACATAACAACACTGGCATATCTTTAAAACGCTGGCATTGTTTGGACTGCTCGTTTTTAGAGCGCAGCCATTATAAATCAGTGGCATTATTTTTAATATCGATTTGAAAAGACTTGAGTCATTTGTTTTTACATGACAACTTCCTGAAACTAAGTACCACCATTAAGATTAAGTGCAGCATTTTAATAATGAAGTGATTATCGTGCAACTGCTTGATTTACCTTGCTGAAACTAGATAAAGTTATATATTTTTATAAAATATACTTACCTGTGTGGTCTCAGTTTGTGGTGGATTGGGGATTATTGTTGTGTCCAGTGCAAATATTATCCAAGTTGCCTCTGTTTAGCCTAGACTGCTCGCGCCATGCTACCTTGAGGGTGAGCGGGGGTTATCTCAGAGGGTTCTTCCTTCACCCTGACTAGAAGCAAGGGTCCCTACTTGGTCTAAGGTACTTACCTCTGCCAACTAGAGACCCCCGGTTCTAACAGTTATGTTTTAAAAAGAAAAGCAAAAATAAAAGACATTGTCATTTGCAATGCCAATAGCTCCAAATCTCGCAATTGCGAGACCTATTGCATTGCAAATGCTTGTGCTGTAATGGTATTGGTGGGTTCAGGATTCTGGACACTTTAGCGCTGGTTAGCAGTGCAAAGTGCGTGTGTTGTCTGCCGTACACAGGCTCACATTAGGAACCCCCATGGTAGAAACTGTATATGTCATGTGTGGTGTGCCTGAACTGATAATAATAAATGCTGTGCAATGGTGGGCGCAGATTCATTTGTACTATTGTGTGAAAGTTCCTTTTAAAACAGTCGCCACTTCTGTGTGCTTGTGCCTGCCTGAGGTGGGTTTCCGGTCTAGTGCTCCAAGTGACCGAGGCTGGCTCCGCCCCCTGGGGTGTGTCCGTCTCTCACACCCCCAGCTTTTGGAGGAAAGCTTGGCAGAGTGCTCTACACCTCTTCCAAAACCCGTTGGGACCGTTTCCCGAGAGAGCCTTCTAGAAGTTCTGGCCCTATCTGGTAGTTGGGTTGAGGAGTGCATATATAGAGGAGCTGAGACTCCATGCGGGAGTCTGTGCGTGGACTTGGATTGAGAGGGGGCACTCTGCCAGGAGGTACCATGGCAAGGGTCTGTTTGCTGGCCCCTGTGCCCATCTGTACCCCTCTGATGTCCACAGGGCCAGTGAGGGCCCTTTGCTGGAATGAAGACTGCCATGCCAGGAGGAGTGCCACATTATAGGGGTTGACTGTTCCTAGGAACTGCTGTCCTGTCTTGATGAGTGCTCACTGCCTGCTGATCTTGCCCAGCATTGCCTGTCTGCTCTCGTGCCCTAGCGCCTCGTGAGCGCTATCATTTGGTTGCCTGCACTCCAAGGAGGTGAGGAGCGTGGGCGCTACCTTCTTGTTTGGGACCCTGGAGCTGTGAGCGCTACCGCCTTATTCTGTGGGACCCTGACGGCATTCCTGGGACCTAGCGCCTCAGAAGCGCTGCATCTAGCGCCTGCCCAGGAGAAGAGGGGCTGACACCTGCAGCGCTGTGCTGCCAGAGTGCTGCAACTGGACCCTGCATCCTTCCTTGCATTGCTATATACTGACTGCCCAGGAGGTGAGGATCGTGTGTACCTGTAGTGCTGTGTGGTGTGTGGAATCCCCCCTGGGCTGGCTGTAGAAGAGCGGGTGTCCACCCCGCATTTATGGACCTTCGCAGGTGCCCACCCCACATTTATGCCTTTAAAAATAGCGGCAGCCCACCCTGCATTTGTGGTCCTTCGCCGGTGCCCACCCCGCGTTTATGCTTTTAAAAATAGTGGGAGTCCACCCCGCATTTGTGGTCCTTCGCAGGTGCCCACCCCGCGTTTATGCATTTCTTAAAATACAGTGGGTGCCCACTCTTCAGTGGTATTTTGTTTGCGCGGGTTCCAACCACGCTTTGTATTACAAATTAAGAGGGAGTCTACCCCTCATTGCCGCCTGAAATCACTGCCGCTAGCACTGGGACCTGGGAGGTACGGCCTAAATCACCCCACGGCCGAGTCGCAAAGAGAGGAGCACGGAGGAGAAGAAGACGGAAGACAGGTGCCCGCGCCTCAGGGTGGGCGGGGCCTGCCGGGTCGAAGCCTCATGGAAGCCATCGCCAACTCCCCCTGACTGGGGAAAGCCGCCCAGAGCCTTGCGGGCTCTGCATCAAAGTCCCGGGCCCCAGGAGTGGGCCCAGGTGAAGCCAAGTGCAGTGCTGCATGGGGGCAGTGGCAGCCGTTGTGGCAGCGGGGCTCCCAGGCACTGAGGACAACCCCGCAACATCAGCTTCCTGGAGCGGCTTACACAGAGCCCAGGTGAGTGAGGGTTCAAGCTGAGAAGGGGGGTGCCCGGGGTTGGCTGATCTTCACAGTGGCGCCGCAGTTGCGGGCCGCTGCAACGAAGGCGCATGTTTTGATCTTCGAGTCCCAGAGGGGGCTCCAACTTGGTCAGGGCTGTGCTGGCCTTGTTTCTTACAGCTGCCCCGCCCGGCAGTGGGCAGCTGCAACATGCAGCCACATTGGGTGAAGCTCCCAGGGAGCACCACCCCGGACCGGGCCACAGACTAGTGCCTCTGGGGCTACACAGCGACTCCGCAGTGGCGGGTCGCTGCAATGGGAAGCATTTTTCCTGAGCCTCGGGTTCCAGGAGGGGACCCCCAGCTGGCCAGTACTTTGTGGGCCACATCATTTTGGTATTCCCCGAGTGGGGCTCCCAAGGGCACTGGGGTGCCAGTACTCTTTTTGTGTATTTGGGCATTCGAGTCGAGGAGAGGGACTCCAACTTACATCGTGGGGTAAGTTTCCTTTCAGAGTCCCAGATCAAGGGCTGTCCCAGGAGCAGCGGCGCCAGAAGCTAATCTGCCACGATTGGGGCCAATTCTGAGGTTCAGAGTCCCAGAGAGGGGGCTCTCCAGGCGCAGTGTTGCCACAGGCTAATCTGAAACGAGGGGCATTGTAGTGAAGGCAGGACCTTACTTATGCACATTGCTATATTAGCATAGGCTTATTAGAAGTTTAAACGCCATTTTACCTTTTTGCTGCTTTTGCACACAACACTATATGTAACTGTTGTTGTAAGTTAGGCTGCTTGAATTGCTTCACATGAGAATGGCTTGCTTTCAACGTTCCTAGACTTACATCTCGAACTTAGTCTGCACAGTGAGTGCTGAAGCCTCCAAGGTTATCATAGCAATGTTAGGTGTTGTTCAGGCTGATCGGCTCATGCGCTAGGCACAACATGCACACAGCTGCAGCTAGCTAAAATGCTGGCGCCTTTAATATTGCACTGCATACATGATTTTACACACTCTGAAGAAAACCTGTTCCCAGAGAGACAGAGAACTATTGCAGATACTGATGTGATTCACTTCTGCTGATCTTGGAGGTATGGGGTCCCCTATTCAAGCCTAAGAGACCTTCTATATTTTATAAAAACATAGTTCCTAGCAAGGGAGGGTGACATACAAGGCACTATAGTATCTGTTTTCACCATTATTATAATATGATTTCTCCTTTTGTGTTTTATGGAATTGTAACAATGCTGATCGTATTATTTTTAATCATATGCCTGCTTATGCTCGCAAAAATGCTGCAACTGAGAGCGCGTCGTTAAAATAAATATTTTAAACTTTATTGTGTCTCTTTTTTACCCATGTTGTGGACTGGTATGAGAATATAACTAAAGAGTGTTCTTTATTCCCACCATTCCTGAGAGTAACCTAAGTTGCATGTTCTGGGTTGTCTAATCATTGGTTACTTTGCTATAGGATGAAGAGCTAATGTGACACTGTGGCTAGTCGGTTAGAGGTTCTAGGTACTAAGGTGAGTTTTTTGGTTCACCACAATTCACTGATGTCCTGGGTCTCTCGGCACAGTTCTGTGTATGAGCAGAATCCCTGCAAAGTGGCGCACCTAACGTAGTGGTCTTATTTTGAGACTCTTGAGTAGTGCTTATATCAGTCCTTGACCCCCTCACTGTTGTTTCCGGTTGACGGTAGTGATGGATTAACCTACCTATAGTTGCATAGGTTTGTTCAAGCTTGATAATTTAAAAAGGTTCTGACTTTGAATAGCTACCCATTAGTGTCAAAACACCTGACAGTGGATCCCTTAAAACTGACAGTGTCATGTTTCACATGTTTGATTCGCGGCGGCCGTCTTCTTGGTAACCCGGCCAGCCTCGAACTGTTCTTTGTTTAGGCATTTGAGCCGGACGGGAGGCCGGAACTACAACTCCCGGCATGCCTGGCACGGGAGAGACGTACATCGTGACGCCTTCCAGGAAGTAAAGGGAGCCGGGTATTCCAGAACGCTGCCGATAATTCTTTGTGTTATGGTGGCGTACGTCCAGAAGTCCGGTAAGGCTGTTCCGAATTATTCCTGCCTTGGTTCAAGTACTTGTTGTGGTTCGGGATAGACGAAGAAGCAGCATTTTTTGTCCTCCCGCTTTTTGTGGTTACTTTCCTATCGGAGTCGATATTGACTCGCTCTTTGTATGCAAGGAGATTCAGACTGTTTTGTGGAAACCTGCAAGGGGGATTGATACTCCTATTGTTCTTGGCATTACCTTGGGCATTCCCGTGCTGGGATATCTTCTTGAGATACTGTTGGCTCTGAGGTTAAGAGTCACATGGGTTGCTGAGCAATATATCTTGCACGAATAAATGACAAAAGGAGTTCATTGGAAGGGATCTGATGTAAGAGCTATTTTTGGGTTGAATTCTACAGTACCTCACGTGTTGAACTTGTAAGGAGATACACAGTGCATTGAATACGTGTAGTGAACTATTATATGCTGCACTCTGCGTTGGGTTAAGGTGCAAGGACATTTATATGCTGCGCCCTGTGTCTTTGTTACGGAGGTATCAAAAACCCATTACCTCAGATCATCACCAGCAGTTTCAAGGTTAAGAAGTATTAACAAAAGAAGCTGCCATTCATATTCAAAACTGTTTTCCTGTTTATTTTTTATAGGAGAGAAAGAACGGGAGGAACTGTCAGTGGGTTTGGTTAAGCACTATAACAATATTCCCAGGTGTGTTTACTAGGTTGATACAAATCATATATTCAGAGTCCAGTATGTCATACCTATGTTAAACCTCCCACTTCTTGTTTTCTCATTTCCAGTTATCCAAAGTCCTTGTTCCATCCCTAGAGCTCTCCTAGATATAAGTCCATCATATCTTTCTTTACAGGTAGGCAGAGGGTAGAATCTAGCCACAACATAGGGGAAAGGAAATGTGGTTTATTGTATGTATTCAAGAATAAGCATTGTGTTTGAATATCTGTTGCTTGTCGTTCCAGATCTCCCTCCCCGCTGTTCCCTTCCTTTCCTTCCCGGCTTTCTATCTCTCTATCTTCTTATTTCTCCCTCGTTTGACTATCCCGGTAGTCTGTGTATTTTACTTCAGACTCTGGGGCCGTCATGAGATGGAGCCCATAACATCATCGGTGTAATCCTGAAGAGTCTTGGACCCGAAGCCTGACAGAATTATCGGCCCACGGTTATTACTCTTCCCGATTTCATCAACACCATGGCCACCATGGATGATGTTTTGGCAGCTTTGGCAGTGGTACAGGCAGAATTAGTGACGTCCAGACAGGAAGCTGTCGCTGCACGGGCCATTACTGCTCAGTTACAGGCACGAGTAGATAATCTGCAAAGGGAGTCGTCTGATCCTAGTAGTACTCCTGGTCCATCCACGTCTGTAGTGGTAGAAATGCCTTCTCAAATACCTTTGGCTCCTCCCGAGCCGTTTATGGGAGACAATAAGAAAGTACATTTATTCATGTCCCAAATCCTTTTGCACTTTATGTGTAAACCAAAGATGTTTGCTACCAACCAGGCCAGAGTGGCTTTTTTGATATCATATCTGGGAGGTGAAGCTGCACAATGGGCGGTTCCAGTGGTTCGAAGGGACGATCCTCTATTATATGATTGGGCGGAATTCCGGTGTGAATTCGAAAAGACTTTTGATAGAAGAGCTGAAACCTTTTCAGCTGATAAGGATTTGCTCGAACTTAAACAAGGGAACTCAGATCTGGTAACATACCTGAACAGTTTCAGAAGACTTGTGGCGGAAACTGATTGGCCAGAAGCAAAGATGTCCGCCGTATTTTATCATGGTCTTTCAGATGATCTCAAGGACGCTTTGGCTACCATAGATCCCCAACCAAAAACCAGCGCCGCTCTCATCGAACTCACACTTAGGTTGGATCATAGAATGAAGGATAGAAAAGGGGATTTAAAGAAAAAAGAACGTCCTCTGACTGTGTATGAGCGTACAGGGGACAAAATGTCTACGCCAGTAGAAGCTATGGAAGTGGGTGCAGTCCGGGCCTCTTTAACCCTCAGCGAAAAAGATCATCGTAGAAAACAGGCCTTGCGCCTCTACTGCGGAAAAAAGGGGCACTATTTACGTGATTGCCCTGTTAAACCTAAATCAGGGAGGTATCGTAACAATCAAGCAGTGGCGGGTATGTCTGAGAACAAGACGGAAAACTCCAAAGCTTGAAGGTAGAGGAAGGGAAACCCTCTAGCGCAATGGTCATCCCTTCAACGCACCCCTGTCGTCAAGAAAAAAGCCATTTGTTTTTGGATATGAAAATCGTAATAAACAATGATGTGAAGACACTTCATGTAATGATTGATTTAGGAGCAACAGGGTGTTTCATGGATCACAAAGAGGCAGAAAGATTAGGAGTACATCTTATCGCCAAGATACACCCCGAAACTGTGTATGCTGTGGATGGTAGGGAGTTATCAACGGGTCCTATTCAACACCACACTCCTGAGTATGATCTTATATATGATGATGAACATCAGGAACGCCTTTCTTTTGGTCTCATCGATGCTCCTCATTTTGGAACCATATTGGGTCTTCCTTGGTTAAAGAAACATGACCCATGGATTCACTGGTCATCTGACACAGTGGTGTTTAATTCTCTATACTGCCAAGAACATTGTGTACCGGAGAGAAAAGGACCTGCACAAGCCTTATCATTGAGACACCATGTAGCAACGGCCGCAGAAAAAGAGGTAGACTTACCCACAGAATATAAGGACTACGAGGAGGTGTTCAGTGATAGCAAGGCAGAGGTGCTCCCACCACATTGTGATTTTGACTGTCATATTGACCTGGTACCTGGAGCAACTATTCCTAAGGGAAGGGTTTACTCTTTAACCCTGCCAGAAAATGAGGTCCTTCGAGAATACTTGGACAAGTACCTTGCCTTAAGATTTATCCGGCCCTCGCGTTCGCCGGCTGCCTCCCCTTTGTTTTTTATACCTAAGGCCAATGGAGAGAAACGCTGTTGTATTGACTATAGAGCATTAAATACCATCACAATAAAGAACCAATATCCCTTGCCCTTGATCCCGGTTCTGTTGGAACAAGTAAGGGCCGCTCAAATATACACAAAGTTGGATCTCAGGGGTGCTTACCACCTGGTACGGATCAAGGAAAGTGACGAGTGGAAGACGGCCTTTAAGACGCTGTACGGGCTTTATGAATATCTCGTGATGCCTTTTGGGCTCTGTAATGCCCCGGCCGCCTTTCAATTTTTTTTGAATGAAGTCCTCAGAGAACACTTGGATCGTTATGTTGTGGTCTATGTAGACAACATTTTGATTTATTCTGCCACCACAGAAGAGCATGTTATACATGTGAAGAGAGTACTGCAAGCATTGCATTAACACCATCTATATTGTAAAATCACGAAATGTGAATTCCATGTCACCGCGGTGGAGTTTTTGGGCGTCATGCTCACACCAAACGGTCAAGAGGTGGCTGAGAGGAAAGTTAAGGCTATCAAAGAGTGGATCCAACCCCATACCATCAAAGATATTCAATGTCTGTTGGGATTTGCCAACTTCTACAGGAGATTTATCAATAACTTCTCCAATCTGGTTACACCTTTAACTGAACTCACGAGAAAGAACACACCGTTTATATGGGACAACAAAGCACAAAAATCTTTTGAGGGATTGAAGACGGCCTTCTCCACCGCTCCAGTGTTGGTACATGCCAATCCCGAGGACCCCTTTATAGTGGAGGCTGACGCTTCAGAAGTGGCTATTGGAGCAGTATTATCACAAAAGAACAGTCAGACAGGGTGTTTACACCCCATCGCCTTCATGTCTCGGAAATTGAGCCCCGCCGAGGTAAATTATACTATAGCGGAGAAGGAGCTGCTTGCCATCAGGGATGCCTTTCGGGAATGGAGACATTGGCTGCTGGGGGCCAAACACAAGGTGATCGTTTATTCGGATCATCGAAACCTTCAATTTATGCGGGATGCTAGACATCTTACTCCCAGGCAATTGCGTTGGATGTTGTTCTTTGAGGAATACCAATTCGTAGTAGCCCAGAACAAGAAAGCCGACGCCCTCACCAGACAAGAACATCCAGTGTTGCACAATGTCACCCCACTTCGAGCCATCATAGAACCTTCCAGAGTTATAGGGGCTGTTCAAACCGAAGACTTTGTGTTGGGAGTCAGAACCGGGGTTAAAACATGTGTTTGGAGAACATGGTTACGTCATCATCGAGAGTGGAAGATGGTACAGGGAATACCCATGAAGGGATCTCAGGTGTTGGTACCCATGCTGCATCTCAGAAAAATTGTGTTCCAGTGGTGTCATGAAGCACCCAGTGCAGGACATATGGGATATGCTAAAACGGTGGAAAAGACCTCGAGGCAATTCTGGTGGCCTTCAGTCAGGCCCGATTTGAAACAATGGATAAAAGAATGTTCCGTTTGTGCTCAGATGAAATCCGACAGACAGAGACCCCAGGGGTTATTACAGCCACTTCCAACACCAGAGAATCCATGGGATAGCTTCTCAGTTGATTTCATTGTGGGCCTTCCTAAAGACCAGGGGAAGACAGCTATCATTGTCGTAGTGGATTACCTTACAAAAATGGGACATTTTATAGCATGTAATCAGGTTCCCACGGCAGGTCAATTAGCCCATATACTGATGATCCATGTTGTACGTCTGCACGGCCTTCCCAAGGTCATAGTGTCAGATAGGGGGGCCCAGTTCACTGCTAATTTTTTGGAAGGCTTGGTGTTCCGATCTAAAGATTAATTCATCCTTGTCCACCAGTTTTCACCCACAAACAGATGGACAGACCGAGATGGTGAATCAAACACTGAAAAAGTATCTCAGATGTTATGTCCAAAGCAACAAGGGATCTTGGGTGGATTGGTTGTGGGTGGCGGAAGTAGCGTACAACAGCACTCAGCATTCTTCTACCAAACACACACCTTTCTTTTGTTCTTATGGGCATCACCCTAGGTTCACTCCGTTACTGCTCCCTGGTGCTGTCAATAAGTCACCTTTAGCACAGGAAAGATTGTCACGTGTCCGCAGAATTATTCTTGCCACACGGAACAATTTGGTCACTGCCAAAGCCAAATACAAGGTACAGGCTGATAAACTTCGTAGGGTTGGCCCAGTGTACAAACCACAGGATCGGGTTTGGGTTTCCACTAGGAACATTCGGTTTAATGTGTTTGACCACCTATGAGGTGGTCAAACACATTAACCCGGTTGCAGTGAAAGTACGATTGCCTGCTCATATGAAAATCCACCCCGTATTTCATGTGTCCCTGCTTAAGCCCTCGTATAGTCCGGTGAAAAAAACACCGCACCCTGTATGGGTGCAACAGGATCAGGAATATGAAGTACAAAAGGTGTTGGACTCTAGAGTGGTGAGAGGAAAGCTGCAGTATCTGTTAGCATGGAAGGGTTTTGGTCCGGAAGAGAATTCCTGGGAAGCAGCTAAGGATGTGCATGCTCCCCGTTTGGTGAAAGACTTCCATAAATTGCATCCGACTCGGCCTGGGGTCGGTCGGAACCCCTTGTAAGGGGGGGATGTACTGTCATGTTTCACATGTTTGATTCGCGGCGGCCGTCTTCTTGGTAACCCGGCCAGCCTCGAACTGTTCTTTGTTTAGGCATTTGAGCCGGACTGGAGGCCGGAACTACAACTCCCGGCATGCCTGGCACAGGAGAGACGGAGCGCCAGGCGTCACGTACGTCGTGACGCCTTCCAGGAAGTAAAGGGAGCCGGGTATTCCAGAACGCTGCTGATAATTCTTTGTGTTATGGTGGCGTACGTCCAGAAGTCCGGTAAGGCTGTTCCGAATTATTCCTGCCTTGGTTCAAGTACTTGTTGTGGTTCGGGATAGACGAAGAAGCAGCATTTTTTGTCCTCCCGCTTTTTGTGGTTACTTTCCTATCGGAGTCGATATTGACTCGCTCTTTGTATGCAAGGAGATTCAGACTGTTTTGTGGAAACCTGCAAGGGGGATTGATACTCCTATTGTTCTTGGCATAGATACTGTTGGCTCTGAGGTTAAGAGTCACATGGGTGAGGAGCTTCGCGGGCAACCAAGATGGCCGCGTAAGCTCGGAGCTCCGCGGACCTTCCGATCCTCCGCAACTATCCTGCCTGAAATCCTGATCCACGAGGGTGGATTTTTGTTGCTGATGGTCCACTGAGGCGAGAACCGTTTTCAGATCACGAATCGGTGTTCCCTACGCTGAGCTACGTCGAGTGGGACTCCGTGCCGGCGCAGTGCCATTGTCTCTCCGGACTCCGTCACTACGCACGACCGATCTGCGGAGTGCCTGCCTGTCGTCTTCACCGGTGGGGTGTTATTTCTCACAGTGCGTTCCTGAGACGGCCTCCTACTGTCCGGCCCGGACAAGATCTCCGGCTCACTGGGCTCGGGCTTGCCTGGCATAGCCCTTTGTCCCCATCGGACCTAACATGGCGGGCAGAGGGGACCCCGACAAGACATCGGGCAAAGGCGTCCGCGGCAAAACGCAGCAGCAGCAGAGCAGGATTGAGCGCTATACCCAGCCAAAGACGCCACCTGTTACCGGACCCTCTGCCAAGAACCTCCCGCCCTCGGGCTCGCCGGACGGCTCGGAGCCTACCCTGAGCGACATCATGGGGGCCATCACTAGTTTCCGGGCGGACATGCAGCAACAGCATGAAGTCCTTACACATAAAGTGGACACTATGGCCGTCGACCTGACTCTCATTAGAGCCGATTTGGGTAAAACTAACGATCGAGTCAAGAATCTGGACATTAAGACATCCAGCCTGACGGCCGACGTCTCGGACCTACAAACTGAGGTCCGGAACCTGCAGAGGACCGCGGAACAATTCTCAAGGCGGCTGGAGGACTTTGAGAGCCGTGCCAGGCGGCAGAACGTCCGCATTGTCGGGGTACCGGAGGGTTCAGAAGAGGCGGCGACGGACCTCCTCGTAGAAGACCTGATCAAGACCCATCTGGCTCTGCCTGGCCTTAGCAACTTCTTCTCGGTGGAGCGAGCTCACCGAGTGCCGGGTGGCCCGCCGAAGTCGGGCGTGGCGCCCAGACCCATCGTGGCCCGGTTGCTCAATTTCCGAGACAGAGACGCGGTCCTGCAGGCTTCCAGACGGCATGGACCGCTTAAATTTCAGAACGCCGACGTCCATTTCTATCCGGACTTTACCAGGACGGTACAGCGGCAGCGCCAGAGCTACGCCGGGGTGAAGCGACGACTACGGGACTTGGGGTTCAAATATTCCATGATGTTCCCTGCCAAGCTCCGGATCGAACATGAGGGCCATGCCCTCTTCTTTGACTTTGCTGAAAATGTAAGTGACTGGCTGGACACTTTATCGCCGCGACGAGACGCTCAGGATGAACATGAAGGTGGTGCTGCTGGTGGGCCGGACCTATGAGGCTTGGCTCTATAGTGGGTGATTCATCGTTTGTTATCTCTGCCTCATATGACTATCGGATATTGCCTTATTTTACCCTGTTGACTTTCCTGTCTGTACATGGAGGGTGGCGGGGGGTGTTCGCGGAGATTCCTTACTCCTCTGGGTCTCTTCTTGTAGAGTAGTTATGGGGCGACAGGCACACTGCTGGTTGGGGGGGCTTTTCAGTCACATGCAGGGGTGCAGGGTGGGGGGTGCAACTATGCAAGTTTATTTGTTCGTTTGTTCTTTCTCTTTCCCTTTCTTGAGGCAATGGATTGTGTTTTTTATTGTTTACTTGAGGATGGAGTTGGTTGGGGTCGGATGGGGCGGGCTGTTGGACGATGGGGGGTAGGAATTTAAAAGTGCTTAGCTGGAATGTTAATGGGTTGGGCGACCGAGTTAAGAGAGGGGTGGTAATCCAATTAATAAAGAGACATATGCCCGATGTTGTGCTTCTGCAAGAGACGCATTTGGTAGGAAACTCTTGCAAGGCCCTAAACCGTAAAGGCTACAAAATGGTTGCCCACTCTGGGTTCTCCTCGGGTTCCCGGGGGGCGGGCATCCTTGTGCGTGCGTCCCTTCCCCTTGAAATAGACGTCACTGTGCTTGATGATAGGGGACGCTACGCCGCTGTGGCGGGAAGATGGGAGGGGCGTTCCTTGGCGCTGCTCTCGGTTTATGTTCCCCCAGGCCTCCAATCCAGCACCTTTCAAGACCTTGGTGGCGCCATCTTGTCCCTGCCTGCGGGCTTATTGATCCTGGGGGGTGATCTCAACTCAGTCTGCTCTGGCACCCTTGATCGCCAACCGCCGAGGGACCTCCGGAGTTCCCAAATGTGGCTGCCGGCCTTCCTCGACTCCATGGGCTTGGTGGATAGCTGGCGACTGCTGCATCCCGCACCCCGCCACTTTTCCTTCCTCTCCAGTGCCCACGGGAGTCTGTCCCGTATAGATTATGTCCTTACCCTGGCGGCACATTCGCCTGCCGTGTCTGAGGCCCGTTTTCTGGCACGGGGCGTTTCTGATCACTCTCCGTTGTGGGTCTCGTTCGACTTTGGCATTGTCCTGTCCAGCCGTCCGGTGGCGGTAAACCCTTGGTATTTCCGCAACCACAAGACGCGCGCACTCCTAGCCAAGGCCATCGACTTGTATTTCTCCGAGAATGTTGGCTCGGTTGGCTCGGCGGTCACCCTGTGGGAGGCATTCAAGACTGTCTTGCGGGGTGAGGCCCTAGCTCTCATCGCGGAGGCTAAGCGAGCTCGTGATGCCGACCTTGTGCATATTGAGGAAGAAGTCCTGGATCTCGAGTCCCGTTTGGGGCCTGAGCCAGACCCTTCTCTTTTACACGACCTCTCCCTGAAACAGTCGGAGTACCATGACCTCGCTACGAATGCCGCCCTAGTTTTGGCCAAGGAACAGCAGGGCCGCATTTATGACGTTGGGGATAAGGCCGGTAAGTTGCTGGCCTGGTTGGAGAGGCGCGAGATGGCAAGCCGGGTGGTTCCGGAGATCCTGGGCGAGGACGGAGTGGCGGTCACGGACCCGAGCGCTATCGCCGAGTCTTTTGCAGACTACTTCCGGGGTGTCTATACTTCTGGTTCAGACCGCTCCGAGGCTGATTCAGCCGAGTTTCTCTCGACGATTGACCTCCCCTGTCTTTCGGACGAGGAACGTGCTGATATGGATCGAGATATAACCGCGGACGAGATTGCCTTGGCGATCCACGCCCTGCGGTCGGGTAAAGCTACCGGCCCCAATGGCATACCGGCCGAGTTATATAAGATTAGGCCGGACGTGGTCTCTCCTCATCTGAGAGCTATGTTCCTGCGGGCCCGGGAGGAGGGTGTCCTCCCCTTGGATCAACGACTGGCCACCATAGTGGTCATTCACAAGGAAGGCAAGCCGAGGGACGTTTGTAGATCCTACCGTCCTATCTCTCTCCTCAACGCGGAACCCAAGATCCTAGCTAAACTGCTTGCAAATCGGCTGGTTGGAGTCATCAGCGACTTGGTACACCCGGACCAATCAGGTTTTATTCCCCACCGCAACACTGCCCTCAACTTGCGACGGCTGCATGGTGTCATGGCCAGAGCTCACGCCCTGGAGGAACCGGCGGTACTTGCTTCCCTTGATGCCACAATGGCCTTTGACTCCCTGGAGTGGAGCTACCTTTGGGCGGTGTTAGCAAAGCTTGGGTTTGGACCGGGCTTCCTGGGCTGGGTGCAACTTCTTTATGCGTGCCCACTGGCTGCTGTCACAGTTAACGGTCGCATGTCGGCTTCCTTTGCGCTTCATAGAGGCACTAGACAGGGCTGCCCCCTGTCACCACTCCTGTTTGCGCTGGCACTGGAACCACTTGCGGCCATGTTACGCACGCACCCTGACCTGCATGGAATCACCTGGGCCCCGGGTTTTGAGGACAGGGTCTCCCTATATGCGGACGACATCCTGCTTTACCTCACTTCCCCCTGTAAGTCTCTTATTGTGGCGTGCGACGTACTCCGGCTGTTTGGGCGCTACTCGGGCCTGATCATCAACTGGGCCAAGTCCTCCCTTTACATTCTCAAAGGAGACACGCCGCGCCTCCCTAGGGGCTGCAATATACAACTGGCCGGGCAAGGTTTTAAGTACCTGGGAATCTACATATCGGGTAGTCCTAAGGCGCGTTATGACTACAACCTACTCCCTCCTCTTCAACGACTGCGGAGGGATGTTGATAGTTGGCGCAAGCTTCCGCTTTCTCTCCTGGGCCGGGCGGCATTGTTCAAAATGATGTCCCTGCCCAGGTTTCTGTATGCCTTGCAAAATACCCAGGACCGGAGCCTATTCCTCGCGAAGAACACCTGTCACCGTAACCGATGACACCAGCTATTTTACACTTACTGTAATTCTCCTGCTTTCCTCCCCCCCCCTTTTTCTACATCCTACTTTCCGTTCTTTTCTAGATTCTTACCTGACCTCAGATGCCTCCAACTGATTCATACGCATTTCCTTTTCCTCCATTGCCTTTCTCATGCGCCCTTTGGCGCTTCTTTCTTGGTTTCTGTTATTATATAAAATAAAAAACAACCTGCAATGTCCTGATGTGATTCGTTTTGCACTTTACTCCTCCTGATTCCATGCTGCCTTGCCTCCGGGATGTTAGGCTGAATAGCTGTGTGCTTTGATACAATAAAGGTTTTAAAAATAAAAAAAAATAAAAAAAAAAAGAGTCACATGGGTTGCTGAGCAATATATCTTGCACGAATAAATGACAAAAGGAGTTAATTGGAAGGGCTCTGATGTAAGAGCAATTTTTCGGTTGAATTCTACAGTACCTCACGTGTTGAACTTGTAAGGAGATACACAGTGAATGAATACGTGCAGTGAACTATTATATGCTGCACTCTGCGTTGGGTTAAGGTGCAAGGACATTTATATGCTGCGCCCTGTGTCTTTGTTACGGAGGTATCAAAAACCCATTACCTCAGATCATCACCAGCAGTTTCAAGGTTAAGAAGTATTAACAAAAGAAGCTGCCATTCATATTCAAAACTGTTTTCCTGTTTATTTTTTATAGGAGAGAAAGAACGGGAGGAACTGTCAGTGGGTTTGGTTAAGCACTATAACAATGTTCCCAGGTATGTTTACTAGGTTGATACGAATCATATATTCAGAGTCCAGTATGTCATACCTATGTTAAACCTCCCACTTCTTGTTTTCTCATTTCCAGTTATCCAAAGTCCTTGTTCCATCCCTAGAGCTCTCCTAGCTATAAGTCCATCGTATCTTTCTTTACAGGTAGGCAGAGGGTAGAATCTAGCCACAACATAGGGGAAAGGAAATGTGGTTTATTGTATGTATTCAAGAATAAGCATTGTGTTTGAATATCTGTTGCTTGTCGTTCCAGATCTCCCTCCCCGCTGTTCCCTTCCTTTCCTTCCCGGCTTTCTATCTCTCTATCTTCTTATTTCTCCCTCGTTTGACTATCCCGGTAGTCTGTGTATTTTACTTCAGACTCTGGGGCCGTCATGAGATGGAGCCCATAACATCATCGGTGTAATCCTGAAGAGTCTTGGACCCGAAGCCTGACAGACAGCACCTAAATTGCTATCCCTCCGTATTTCTAACCTCATATATACTCATGAGGAAATGTGTGCACACTGTATCACCCCCACTGTCAAGAAGGTTGTTCCTGAAGGAACTCAACAATTTTAAAACAAAAGCAAAGGTGCACCACCACTCAATACTTAGGGAAATCACGTATTCAAGCTATTCCCAAATAGTCAAGTTATTCCAAAATTTCATTTATTCAATATCAAAAAGAGTTGTAAAAACAAGATCATGAACATCAGTTGTTGACAGTCGCACAGCCGACGCGTTTCGTCCTTGAAAAGGACTTCTTCAGGGTGATTAATCCCCTTATTGCAGGGGGTAACACGGTTAACAGAAATGTGGATTCAATAAGAAGAACTCAAAACACCGAGATTCACCTTCAAGTTCCCAACTGATAACCATCCACCATATCATTTATCTAATTCCTAAGTTGCATGTTCACAGTAACTGGAAAAGGTCAAATCAGAACCATTTCATTCCCGGAATATCTATATATCTAAATTTCAATGGCACTCAGCGGTAAAAGTGTCCCATGAATATCACAGCATATTTTAGAAATCAAAAGAATTTGACGGTCATACCAGACCACGAGCCCCTCTTAACTGAGGTCGAACACTGTCAATTAATGGCATGTAGCATCTTGCATTGTTCTTTTTGACTCCTGTGTCTTTATGGGTGACGTCGAGATACCACAACGTGGTAGGGTGGCCATCCGCAATCATTTGCTCACGTGTGGCGTCACTGTAGATGGCATGGCGGTAGTTTTCGTGGTGAGTGCTGAGGCAAATGGGTTACCTTTCCTGCGGTTGATGCGGTGTCTGGTACGTCTAATATTTACACTTCCACGGCCGTGCCTCTAATCTACACCTCATTTAGGACACTAGAGATTCCTATTAATGCTTGGCAGCATCAAGTTTGTTTTAATGGTGCCCTTCCCCGATCGGTGATGGCGGTTCGGTTGGGCTCTTTATCTATTCCCGGGCCACGTGGCTGGTTCTGGACAGTTACACGCCGCATCCGCGTCACATGCAAGTCGCTATAGATGAGTTGCGTGTGCTCTATACCTCTTTGGTCGTAGTGCACCGGGATCTAGTGCAATATGTTTCCCGGCACGCCCAGGCAGGGCCACCTTGCGTAGCGGCGCAACCAGCTGGACTGGCCGAGATGAAAATTAATCCTGTCATGGTTAATGCGGTTATGGGCAAGCGGCCCCAAGATAAGGATGATTAACCTTTTTGGCTTGCTGAGAAATTTGACCAGCTGGAAGCAGTATTTCCTAATACGACTCCTGTTGAGAAGCACAGGATTCTAACAATAAGTCAAAGAGCTCTCCAACCCCAGCACCGGAAACAACGTCATCACTCCCTCGCAAGACCTCTGCGACTCACTCGCCTCGTTCTTCTACCGCAAGATCGCTGAAATACACAACAGCTTTGGCGCACCAACCACGCACCCAACCACCGAACCAGTGCCCCCCACCACCTCCCTCTGCGCCTGGACCCCGGTCAGCACCGAAGACACCACCCGCACGATCAACACCATCCACTCCGGATCCCCAACCGACCCCTACCCCCACCACATCTTCAACAAGGCCGACTCCATCATCGCACCCCAACTCCGGGGCATCATCAACGCCTCCTTCAACACCGCCACCTTCCTGGAAAGCTGGAAGCACGCTGAGCTCAGCGCCCTCCTGAAGAAACCAACTGCGGACCCCACCGACCTCAAGAACTTCCGCCCCATCTCGCTCCTCCCTTTTCCTGCCAAAGTCATCAAGAAGACCGTCAATAGACAATTTGCCGCCTCCCTTGAGACGAACGGATTCCTCAACCACTCGCAGTCCGGCTTCCGAGCCAACCACAGCACCGAGACCGCCCTCATCGCAGCCACTGACGACATCAGATCTCTGCTCGACAACGGGGAAACAGCGGCCCTCATCCTCCTGGACCTCTCCGCAGCGTTCGATACTGTCTGCCACCGCACCCTAGTGCAGCGCCTCAGCAACATCTGAATCCAAGAGAAGGCACTGGAGTGGATCATCTCGTTCCTCGCCGGAAGAACCCAGAGAGTCCGCCTCCCCCCGTTCAGATCCGAGGCCACTGAAGTCATCTGCGGCGTACCACAGGGATCATCGCTCAGCCCCACCCTCTTTAACGTCTACATGAGCCCCCTCGCAGCCATCGCACACCAACACAACCTCAACATCATCTCCTATGCCGACGACACCCAGCTGATCCTCTCCCTCACCAACGACCCAGCCAACGCCAGAACCAACCTACACGAAGGGATGAAAGACGTCGCCGAGTGGATGAAGAACAGCCGTCTGAAACTGAACTCAGGCAAGAAGGAAGTCCTCATCCTGGGATCATCTCCCTCCGCCTGGGATGACTCCTGGTGGCCCCCTGCCCTGGGCACCACTCCCAACCTGGGCACCACTCCATAACCTGGGCTTCGTCCTGGACTCCTCCCTCTCGATGACCAGACAAGTCAACGCTGTCTCATCATCGTGCTTCAACACCCTGCGCATGCTCCGAAAGATCTTCCGATGGATCCCCACCGAAACCAGGAAGACGGTCACCCAAGCACTCGTCACCAGCCGACTGGACTACGGAAACACCCTCTACGCCGGAACCTCAGCCAAACTACAAAAAGACTCCAGCGCATCCAGAACGCCTCCGCACGACTCGTCCTGGACATCCCCCGACACAACCACATCTCCGGCCACCTAAGAGACTTGCACTGGCTCCCCGTCAGCAAGAGGATCACGTTCAGACTCCTCACCCACGCACACAAGGCTCTCCACGACCTGGGCCCCAAGTACCTCAACAACCACCTGACCTTCTACACACCCACCCTCCAGCTACGGTCGACCAGCCTCGCCCTCGCCGCAGTTCCACGCATCCACAGAGCCACCACCGGTGGAAGATCCTTCTCTTACCTGGCAGCCAAGACATGGAACTCCCTCCCCATCCACCTCCGGCGAACCCAGGACCATCTCTCCTTCAGGAAGCAACTCAAGACCTGGCTTTTCGAGCAGTAACGGACCCCTCTCCCCCCAGCGCCTTGAGACCCTTCCGGGTGAGTAGCGCGCTATACAAATGTCATGATTGATTGATTGATTGAGTTTCCTGATTGTGAAACCCTGGGTAAGATATTTGCAACAGTCTATACTATGTGCTTCGGCACTCCGTCCATGGCTGTCCTACCCTCTGTCATTAAGCGTGTCTAAGATGAACACGGAGCGGAGGCGGCTGTTGAATTGGGAATGAGACTCGTGGGAGCATTTGAGGTTGTTTCTGATCTCGTCCTTGCTAATGTTAAGGGAGATGCGGTGAACTTCCAGGTTTCTAATGGTTTGCACGATGTCCCCAGCTACCGAAAATCATTGCTGCTGCTTATAAGACCTTTGGCCGCAATAGTTTGGGTGTTAAGCCTTTTGCTAAGACAGCAGCACAGAAGCAAACTAAGGTGGCGACTTCTGATAAAGATGACCGCACCACTGTTTCAAAGCAGAATTGGAATAAGAATAAAAAACAGGGGAAAAAGCAATAGAAACAGGGGTCACGTCCTTCTTTGCCAGTGCCTGTCTACTGAGCGCACATATGATTTGCGCGACCGCGCTAATATTAAGTCACCTGATCGTTTTCAGGTTCCTGATCAACGTTCTCCTCACTCTTTGCAGAATACATCGGTCTCACCAACCAGTGGAGGAGACAGCGGCAGAGGTCGGGGTGCCCAACAAAGCCGCAAGCAGCCCCGCAAGACCAAGGGTAAAGGCAAGCAAGACGACTCTCTGTGTCAAAGACCCCAGTTTCAGAAGAAGAAAGTTGCTGTTTTAACAGCGAGGTATGCCATGGATAGTGAGAATGCAGCTTCGGAATCTGACTTGGGCGCTGATGCTGCTAGACAGCGCGACAGAAATTACAGTTGTGCGGGAAGCGTTGCGTCCATTTCTGAAGGTGACAGCAACTGATACATTTGTTACTGTTGAGACAGCTGACACTAGAGTTGCTCCCCCGAAAGACTTTATGAAACAGTCCTTTTAATTGAAGGTGACATACAACGTACTGTTAAAGGGGTATTTTGGGAAAATCTGACTACTACATATGACATTTTATTAGCAGAGATTGATTGGCCCCCACCCTTCGTTCTGTCCGCTCCGCAAGGGGAGGAGGTAATCCTCCCTGCTTTCGTACATACATTGCCGAAGGAACAGGTGCTGAATTTTGCAGAAGAGTGGGCTAAGGTGCTTGCACCGGCATTGTACCGTACTCAATGTGGATGTGACAAATTTTCCCCCAGACATGAGATACCATTGCGTTGTATGCCACAGCCTCAACCCCAGTATACCATGTGGCAGAAATCCTTAAACAATTGGAATATCAAGGTGTGATTGAAACGTGTGTGTCTCCGATGAATAATCCTCTTTTTACTGTGACCAAGCCTGATGACTCGTACCGCTTGGTATTGGATTACCGGCACTTGAACTCTGATTGTCGGTTCTGCGTGGTACAGAATACTCACAGTTCAGCCCTCTTGGATAGTCTTGTGCGTAAACATTTTAAAACCTCACTTGACATATCCAATGGCTTTTTTAGCCATAACCTGTCCTCTCTTAGTAAGCAATGGACAGCTTTTACCTGTGGCGGTAAACAAAAACAAATCCAAAGATTAGCTATGGGCTATAAGAACAGTCCAGGCGTCTTTGCCGCCTGCATTGTCTCTCTTTTCGAGTGACTCGACCCTGATGCGTGTTCGTATGTGAATGACATTTATCTCACAGTCGACAAATTATGGCCGCATCTGTGTCAGGTTGACCGCATCATTTGCATGTTTGCGGACTTCGGTTACAAATTTAACTTTGCAAAATCACACATTGCAGAGTACACAGTGTTGTTCCTGGGCTATGAGCTCAACAATGAAGGTCGAGGTTTAGCACCTCACTTCCTGGAGAAATGCACACAGCTGCGCGCTCCGACAACTACAATCTTTACTGGGTTTTTTGAACTTCGGGTTTACTTATATTCCAGATTATGCCCAGCGTACCAAGACGCTTTATGCCTTGGTACAACCTACTTTCACCAAATCTTGCAGGCTGCCTGAGCATTCTGCAATTTTGCATTCTTTGCAGTCTGATCTTTTTGAATCGAAATACTTAATGACTCGTAACAACCATACCAATGCCTGGTGATAAGAATTGTACCAGGCGCAGTTGGTTTCACGTACCTGACTTTTAATGAGGGTGACACAGTCCCTATAGCTTACAAGTCACACTTGTAACTTCGGCTGAAATGCGATTGTCCACTGTGGGAAAAGTTTTGACTGCAGTGCAGATGGTGATTCTAAAAGAACGGGCATTGTCACAGGGAAAACGAATGTTGGTTGTTACACCGTATCCTTCCTTGGAGGCAGTGACAAAAGCCAGTGTACCAAATTCAATAGCTTTGCACCCGAGGTGGAAACAATGAGCCACGTCTTTGATATCTCCGGATGTCACGTTCATCTTTATTTATTTTATTTTATTTATAGAGTTTTATATAGCGCAGACCTGACCCTTGGGTATCAGAGCGCGTCACAGTTACATTTGGAACATTTGTGATACAGTGCGAATGGCTATAGATAATTCCTGTATGTGATTTTCTTATCAGTTTCAGCAAAAACAGCAGCATTACTATAAAAATTATTCTTGTACATGAGATTCTTATCTGTTTCAGCAAAAGTTCCAGTATTTCTGTAGTGCTTTCTGTGGATTCTACATCAGGACCGGTTCGTGATCGACGTTTGGGTATTAGCCATAATGCTAAAGAAAGTCTAGCCTCATGGACCGGTTTGTGATCGACGTTTGGGTATTAGTCATAATGCTAAAGAACAGTCTAGCCTTATGGAAGGAATTTGCTCATTAGGAAGCTCTTTGCTTCCTTCTTGAATGTTGCAGTGTTTGGAATTTTTCTAATGTTTGGAGGGAGTGAGTTCCAGATTCTGGGGGCTGCTCCAGAGAAAGCTGTCATATGTTTTATTCTTCCGAAAGATGGGTGGTTTCAGCAGCAGTTCTCTGGCGCTCCTAGATTTTCTGCTTCCCCTAAAAGTTCTATTTTCTGAGCTAGGTATCTTGGAGTTTTGTAGTGGAGCACTTTGTGTGTAGTACATGCCAGTTTGAATTGAATTCTGGCTTTGTAAGGTAACCAGTGTAATGCTTTCAGGTGAGGGGAGATATGGTCGTATTTTCTGGATCCAGTAATGAGTCTAGCTGCCACATTTAGACATACTTTTAGTGGAGCTGTGGAAATGTTTGAAAAACCTGCTAGAGTTGTACATCCATATTCAGTCCTTCAAATAACTAAGGACTGGACTGCTAGTTTGAGGTCCGCTGTAGCGGTGAGTGGTTTCATTTTTCTAATATAGTTCAGGTGAAACCGGGCACTTTTTGTCATTGATTTGATGTGTGTTTTCATGTCTAAGTTCTTATCTAGCATGATTCCCAGTGATTTTGCGGATTCAACTAGTGTAGGGGTGCAATTTAGTGCTGTTATCAGTTTGGTCCATTCTTTCGCTTCCATGGGTTTCTTCGGTGGTGATATTAATAGGAATTCCATTTTTTGTGCGTTTAGTGTCAGATGATTACTAGTTAGCCAGTGTAATGACATTTTTAAGGCCTCATTGATTTTCTATATGTCTTCCAGTGACGTTATCTTAATGTAGATCTGAGTGTCATCAGCGTACATGTGATAAGATATGCATGCATCTCGGAGAATTTCTGTGAGGGGTGTGACATGTAGGTTGAATATTGATAGGGATAGTGTTGAACCTTGAGGGACTCCAATTGAATTTGGGCATGACGGAGAAAGCGTCTGGTTGACTAGGAATCTTTGAGTTCTGTTCTGGAGGAATGACTCAAACAATTCCAGATAGTCCCATCCTGTCTTGTGGCCTGGCTAGCAATTTTTCATTGTTTACCGTGTCAAAGGCAGACGACAGGTCAAGAAGTACTAGTAGGCATGTTTGGTTGTGGTCTAGGGCCTGCAGCGCATCATCCACTATGTGAAGATTGCTGATTCCGTACTGTGGCCTGGTCTGAATCCAGCTTGAAATTGGCGATGTGGTTGCACAGTTCATTTCGTACACATTTCTCGATTAGTTTGCCAAGTATTGGAATATTGGTTACTGGGCGAAAGCTATTAAGCTCTGCCGGGTCCGCTGTAGGTTTTTTGATGATGGGAAAGATGCCTGTTTTTAGGCATTCTGGTAGGATCCCTTGAGAAAGTGAGGCATTTATTATCTTTGTCCATACTGGGATGATGATATGATTGATTCTTTTTAAGCATTTAGAGGGGAGGCGGTCATTGTAGTGGTAGTTAGGTTTGATATCCGAGAGAGTTTTGTCAATGGAATTCTGGTCATATAGCTTGAAGGTTGCCCATTGTGCATTGTTTTTCAATCTATCATGATCGTTTGTTGTGGTATCATTGTTTTGTGTTGGTAGTTGTCTAGACAGGTTGTTGGCTGCCAACCTGAGCTCTCTTTCTAGCGTGTTGGCCTTGTCAGTGAAGAATGTAGAGAATTCTTCGCAGCTCAGTTGAGCTTTAGGGCTATATGTAGGAAGCCTAATTGCGAACGCAAATTCAGCATTTATGATCGCAATCTTGGAAGTACGCTATGTAGCACAGAAAAACCCACAATGCAAAATAAGGAATCACAAATTATGCGATTCCTTATTTTGCATTTGCATTTAAGGAATCACGATTCCTTAAATGCAATGTAGGAAGCACCCAAGTTGTGCAAATTTTGGTTTAAGGAATTGCAAATTACCACCAACTTGAGGTTGGTGGTAATTTGCGATTTCTTTGAAAAATGCATTTTTTTGCATTTTTCAAAGTGCCATGTGGCGCACATACATGCCCTTAGTGCATGTATGTGCGCCACATGTGCACACATGTTTATTTCAGGGGTGCAAAAGGGTGTCCTATTGACACCCTTGCACCCTTAAAATTGCATTCTCAATTTGTGATTCTCTAATTGAGAATCGCAAATTGAGAATGTCTTCCCATTCATTCTTAGAGGCCTTCTAGCCCATAGGAATGAATGAGAAGGTATTCCTTATTTGCGAATCTCAATTTGCGATCCACAAATAAGGAATGAGTGGGATTTGCAAAAATGTTGCTAATCCTACCTACATTGCGTTTTGCGATTCTATAATTGTGATTCTCTAAAAATTGCAATTTGAGAATTGCAAAGCACAAATTACCTACATATGGCCCTCAGTAGTTTCTTGTGCAGATTTGGCCAATTTATTTGATTGTTGCTTTAACATCTCAATTAGTTTCCGCGGTCTGTTTTTGGCGCTGTCTAGTTCCGATCTAAAGAATTCCTTCTTGGAGTTGAGTACTTTTTTGTTGTACTCGTTTCGGTACTTTCTGAGTGTTTTAAGCTGGGGGGATGATGGGTGCTGTCTCCATCTTATTTCTGCCAGTCTCAATTTCTGCCTATCTTCATTCAGTGTCTCATTAAACCATGGATTTTTATCCTTCTCAGATATTCTTTTTAATTTTAGTGGCATTGTGGAGTTGACAATATTGTCATTGACTTAGTGTAGTGATCAGTGAGTTCGTAAGTGTTCAGCAAGTTGTTAGGCAGATTTAGTTCCTTCTCACATCTTGTTATAAGCAGTTCAATATTAGGTTCTTTAATGTCCCGCGACCACTTTTTCAGTTTGACAGGCTGCGCGATTTTTCTCTTTTTTATTGTGGGTATCAGGAAGGTTATGGCATAGTGATCTAACCAATCACAAGGAACAATTGATTGGACTGTTACATCTTAGGTCCTTGAAATTACCCAATCTAAGGTTGCCCCTTGCAAGTTGGTTGGCTGTGTGCAGGCTTGAGTAAGGTTTAGATCTGTCAGAAAGTCTTTCAATGCGTTGATCTGTTTGTCATTATTGTCATCCCAATGTAAATTGAAGTCTCCTAGGAATATGTTATTAGTGTGACTGTTAGAGTTAGCCGTGATGATCTCCATTAACTGTTCTATGAAAGTAGCATTATTGCCTGGTGGGTGGTAAAGCGCATGCAGGTTGCATTTTTGATTGCTTGCTGTTCTTACGTTGAGTCCTAGGTATTCACACGATTCGAGAGGGTCAGATTGTATTTGGGTGATCTCTATATCCGACCGGTGTATGCATGCTATAACCCCACCTGTCTTTTTTTTGTCTGTCTAATCTTATAATGTTATAGTGTGGGGGCACCAGAAGATCCATGACCGGGGAAGATGATTCCGTAAGCCATGTTTCTGTTAGGGATGTTATGTCTATTTCCTGACTAACGATGAGGGCAGCGATGTCTGAGGCATGTTTTGCTGCGGACCGACAGTTGAATAGTAGGCATAGTAGTTGTTTCTCTGCGCTATTAGGGTTCATTTCTCGAGGATTGCCAGTTAACTGGACTTGTTGTAGGTTGTTATGGTTGGTTTCCTATTCTTAGGCCAGGATTTTCTATTGGCATCGATCTGGACTGACTTAATTTCCTCCCCTCTGCTGCTAGTTTCCAGCTCATATGACTGTATTAAGGTTAAGGTTTCATCATCTGATTGGTATTTAAGATTTCTGTCTGGTCGGTTATGTCTATTTCATAATGGCATGAGTGTCTCTCTACTCTTTTCTTGGGAGTTATGCACTAATTTTTGGACATCTTCGATTTTGTCGTGGGTGCTTACCGTAATTTTCATTATTTTTACCAAAGTTTGTAATGCGTTTAAAATGTCTTGTGACATATTACCCTTTTTATTTCGAAGAGCTTCGATTTCTTTTTGAGATTGTGAAGATATTTTGGAAGCATGCGTCTGCTAATTTCGAGTTTTGCTTGTAGCCTGACGCATTAGAACTTTGGTTTCTTTAGTTTTCCTATTTTTGTCATTGGTTCTGGTGTTAGTGCCTCCTCTGTTTGTGGAGTGGGATGCGCTTCCTGAGACCTGGGCTCTTGGTCTTACGTTATGAGGATCTGGGTTTCGTGAAGTCCTTGACGTACTTTGTGATGTTTTTGAGTGGGGTATGAGAGGGATGTTGGCTTTAAAATCCTTTATTTCTGGAAGGAGGTTCCCTTTGACTGTCCTACACGTAGGGGAAGTCACATTCCGAGATATAGGCGTTGATTTTTCTCGCTGAAGTGGCGTTGGGGCGGTATTCTTATAAGGTGTAGAAATTTCACCTGTCTCTGTAGTACTTCCTTCTAATGAGCCTCCTGTTAATGTTGTGCCTCCGTGTATCATAGTCATTCGTGGATTCAATACATGGACGAGCATGGTCTGAACCAGACAGTGTATTTCATGCGATCCCTTTCCCATTATATGAAGGTACTGCAATAATTAATGTGTCGGTAGCTCATTAGTCATGTCCCCCCATTCTAGTGTAAATGTTGGTGTAATGGCTGCTTGTAAAAGGAATTGACCTACTGATAATCCATTACCTGCTGTTAGTGTCACAAAAGGCAATAAGGTGCCATCTGCGTACAGGTCTCCTAGCGTCTCCACTTCCGCTTCAATCCAGGGCGTCAATGCTGCATCTGGTATAGGGTCCCAATGAGTAGAAACATCGGGGCATACGGGATCGTGTCTTTTGTGAGGTGAAGGCTTCTCTTTTAACATCTGTGTGCTAACTCAACATATGTCCTTTCTCCTCTGATACTGCGTATAAGTACATCTTAGTTGCAGTTGATTCGTGCACACGCTTTGTTTGGGTGTGGCCTCAAAGGAGTACTGATGCCCTCACTGTCATCAGGGATTTGCGTATCTTTCTGGGAATTTTTGCATGAGGCACCTTTCATTCGGACCAGGGACGCACCGTTCGCCTCTAAGGCGTACAAGGATGCCATGGGTTCATTGGGGGTCAAGGTCAAATTTTCGTCTCCATACAGGCCTGTGGGCAATAGTGTTGTGGAGCGAATGAACCATGACTTAAAGTAATCCTTGACAGCTAAGGTTTTAGGTATCGGCCGGAACTGGCTAGCCCATCTCTATAGCATACAGCGTGCACTTAATAATCTCCCTAGAAGGTCTCTGAGTAGGTGAACCCGATACGAAATGCTCTTTGGCATCAAAATGTTTGTTCCGGACCTTGAGGGTCTAGACATGGCAGCGTCTGCCTCATCCTTTGACATAGATGAACATTCTTCTGTTTACCAGAATCTACAAAAGACCAGAGACAGTCTTGCAAAGGAACATTTGCCCTCCACATCTGATGCTGCTTTTCAGATTCCGGTAGTTGGCTGGCTACCCTGAGTTGGTGATCTGGTCCGAGAGAAGGTGGTGAACAAGAAGGAGTTCGGCCCCTCATATCGTGCACCAGTTCCTGTGCTTGGCTTGCAGGGTACAAGAACATTCATTTTACCTCCCCTTCCTGGTCGCAAGGAAAACAGGTATATCTCCATTGACAATGTCAAATTACAGCGAGTGGGCGATTCTTCTTAGTATGAGTCCAGCGGTCTCTTGTCCAGCGATGTTGAGAAATTCTGTTTTGGCTCCGGCGAGTTCCACCAGGCCTGACATTGCCATCAAAATGCCTATAGTTACTGATCCTTTATTGAATACACCGGCTGGTGATCCCCTTTATGAGACTAAGTATACCTACCCTACAGACTTGTCGATGTCTGATTTACAAACATCTGCATTTAACCGGTCGCACTTTTCATTTGACACTGACTCTGTTACATCAACGTCCCCATCGAAAAATGTTTTTTTTGCTGTTTGGTTTAAGAAACATTTTTTGATACCCCCATGGACTTACATTTGACTTGTGCTTTTTTCTATTTTTTTTATTCATGTCGATCGGATTTGTGGTGTATTTTATTTGTTTTATAAATGGGCACTATGTTAAAGGAAGAAATTCAATTAGACTAATTGATGGAATTTTGGCACTCCTCTCCTCATCTCACATCATGAAAAGGGACCAGACTTTTGTTAACATTACAGCTTGGCCCGTTTTAGATGGGATTGTTTGGGATGTAGTTAGATTTCAAATTCACTGCTCCACAGGGGTTATTAATGTTCCCAATGTACTACGTGTTTCAATGGGGGATGTGGTTAAACAAAATATACGCTCTGATGACTGGGATGTACAGGTCATAGAGTCTCTGTTTTCTGATTTGAAATATTATGCTGCATTTAATTCTGAAGATTTTTATTTAGACTCAGCCAACTATGCTGATTTATTTTGCTACCAACATTATGGTATTCATTTTCTGCACAAAGCAAACACATTTAGAAATGTGGTTAATTATACACAATGGGAACATTGTCCAGCTCCCGTTGAGGGCAGCTCAAAAACTCTTTTGCAAAAGTTTACACATTTTACTAATTTTAATCAATCTAATCCTGCCACATTTTATTTAAAGATGACTGGCAAGTCCTCTTCCATAGTTAGACATACCCACACTAAATTACTATCTTCTAAATCCTTTCTTGACCAATTAGCCATTGGGGGCTATGAACTGTGGAAAGATACTATTGATCTTAAATCTGTTTGGGGATGTAAAGGCTGACAGGTACAAGGCACTGAGGTTTTGCATCGAGCATGTCTCATCCCGTACCATATGTTGTTTTTGAATTCAACAATTTCACATACAACCTGCTTTGGATTGGCTACGTCAAAAACATTAAATGCTCCCTCTCTTCCTGATGTAGGAGAATACCCTTCAAGGTACAATCACACTGATTTGTCCCTTAGTGAATTACAGTCTCTGTTGCTGAATTGGGGCCCGATGTAGGTAAATCTAATTTACCACTTCTAAAATACCGAATCATACCGATTCGGTATTTAAGAAGTGGTAAATTAGAGGGGGGGAAATGTAGGTAATTCTGATTCGGTAAATACCGAATCTGTAAGATTCGGTATTTACCGATTCTGTAAATACCGAATCGGTATCCCCCATTGATTCCTATGGGCCTTGAAGCCCATAGGAATCAATGTGGAATACCGAATCGGTTTTTACCGATTCGGTAATTACCTATTCTTGCAAGGGTGCAGGGGGTGTCACTTTGACACCCTCTAGCACCCCAATTACAGGCTTGTGTGTCATGTGGCACACAGACATGCCCTATGGGCATGTCTGTGTGTCACATGGCACAGGTGTGCATGCACAGATGTGCATGCACACCTGGATTCGGTATTTTACCACCCAATTGGATTGGGTGGTAAAATACCGATTCTTAAAGCCCTGTGGCACTCTGACATGTGCCAGCTACATCTGCATTTACAGAATCGGTATTTTACCGAGTCTGTATTTACCGATTCGGTAATTTTACCGAATCGGTAAATACAGAATCGGTAAAATACCGATTCTGTAAATGCATGTCCTACATCTGAAAACCCTAATACCGGTCGGAAACGGCCAAAATCGGCCGTTTCCGACCGGTATTAGGGCTCCTACATCTGGCCCTTAGTCTTTTAACATTTCCAGTTTTGATTCCCAAGGTTGGTTGTTATGGCAGAAAAGTTCAGATTTATGTCAACATCGTTTTCTGGGGCTGGCCGCTGGATATACACAGGTTAGGGTGGATCCCCGTTTTCAAAGTGATCATTCTGTTACTACCTATTCAGTAGGCAAGGTATGTCAGAACTGGCTCAAACATTCCACCTTAGCGTCAGTTAAACTCCATCTGTCCAAATTAACTGAAGATGTTGATCTGAATGACTTTGTTAAAGGCCCGGTGGGAGGCAGATCGAAAAGATGGGTATATGCTGTTTACAATGAAGTTTGGAAACTGTCTCAAATTAAAGCGGCTTCTAGGTTACGTGAAATAGATCAAGCAATTTTAGAAAAAGTGCTTGCAGTTGTTGATAACAGAATTAAAACCCTTTCTTCCCGAATTTACACATTGGACAATATTGTTTCTTCTGTTGTTGATATCGTACAGGATGAAGTGTCTGTTTTGAATCATGGTCAAAATCAATTACGTTCCATTATGCAATTTGGTTGGACATTGCAAACGTTGAAGGCTGGTAAAGTGCCTTGGAACTACATGAATACCTCTTCTCTATTTTTACCGTTTAATTTGACTGTGAAACAACAATTCATGTCTATGAAAAATGCTGCTTATTCACTTTTGCATATGGAAAAGTAAGAACCATTGCCTTTTTCTGTTGCCGAATATAATTCAGTGGTGTGGCTCATTCATGGGTTAATAACACTGCCTTTTCCACTATTCATATTCGACTCATGTATGAAATACTACGCCATAGGCAGATATGAACCTTTGGCTAGCGCTTATCTCCATGAAGCTTGGTCTCTGCCGTTTACCTATAGGTGCCTCAGGGTGGATAAAGAAGTTTATCTGAAAGGTGAAGATTACACTTCCACACCTGATCACTCATTAGTTTGCAGGAACATCCAAATGCACGGCTCTTGTAACTCTGACTTCCCGAATTTAGTATGCATTTTAAAAGAAAATCTTGTCCCGGCCATAACTCCGACTTTCACGGCGCTAGCAAACTGTAGTTATTTACTTTTAAATAATGAAGATTGCTGTGGTATGCTGGCAGGGATTCTGTACATTGTGACTGTCTCCCAATGTGTAGTTTGTTGCAAAAAGTGCTGTTCTCTCCTCCGCATGGGAAGCTCGATGTATCCATCTGGCCTTATATTCTGACCTTGAAAGCAGAGTTTAACAAGATGAGTCGAATAAGGGCTCTATTGTCTCAAAAAGAAGTTGCCCTTACTTCTTTGTGTAAAACATTTGTCCTTCATGTGGCAAACACTCGCACCGAGGTGCATGCCCTTTTGAATCCTGATCTCCCCCTGCATTTCGGTGTTTAAATTCACACTATCTTCAATGCCTCGTCGACCACAGGCTTGGCGCACTTTTTCAAATTGTAGGTTCTGGCCTGGTGACTTCATTCCAAACTATATTTGGTGTGATACCAGCATTTTTTCATTCTATTTTGTCCACCCTCTTTGGTGGATTACCGTTAATACTGACCTTGGCTGCCAGTATACTGCTGTTGATTTGCTTGCTAAAAAATGGCTGCACAATCTGTGCCCCACGACAACCTCCCCCGGCTGCATCAGCTTTGTAACCGGATGCTTGATTACTATGGAGCGCTCCCGCTGGCTACCTTGAGTGTGGCGTATGGATTATCTTTCCGGTTCTTGTATTTTACATGCGTGCAGCCTGTCTTCCAATGCCCAGATTGCGATTTTAAATGGGCTCTAGATTTGTGTCTCTGCAATACGGTGTCTCCTAACCCGGATTATGATCTACTAATGAGTCCCTTAGTTGCTCATGAGTTAGACTGGTTTGGTATTGGAATAATGGACTGTGCAGCGGCACACAGAGTCCTAGGTAATTGGAATATATGGACTGCAGTCCATGACTTTCTGTCACGCAGTTATCTCGAAGAACACCCGAGTTGTCCTCTGATGGTGCTAGAGGCTCCGGCTGTTGAAGAACATGTGTGTTGTTTCCCATTATTGAATTGGATGGCTACAATTTTCTCTGAAGAGAACAACGATTTCCTATTGGAGGCAGTTGTAATGTATTGTGCCTATACGCTTTTGGATTGAAGTAGCATACTGTTCTGGCTTCAAATGCGTACTGGGCTCGTGACTTTTTACTTTAATTTTTTTTACTCTGTTCACATTTCGTGCCTTAGACACTTTGCAACCTCTGCTTGGTTTTAAGTTAAAAAAAAGTTTGTGGTTACTAATTCGGAATTTTACTCCCAATTGTATAGTTTGGCAAATTTTGAACTTGATTCTGTCTCACTCGAACTTGAACTCTTCGCTTTAAATTGCCCCCCGTTGTGTGCGGGTTCCGATCAAGGGAGGGTGTAGTGAAGGCAGGGCCTAACTTACACAAATTGCTATGTTAGCTTAGGCTTATTCGAAGTTTAAACGCCATTTCACCTTTTTGCCGCTTTTGCACACAACACTATATGTAACTGTTGTTGTAAGTTAGGCTGCTTGAATTGCTTCACATGAGAATGGCTTGTTTTCAACGTTTCTAGTCTTACATCTTGACCTTAGTCTGCACAGTCAGTGCTGAAGCCTACAAGGTTATCATAGCAAAGTTAGGTGTTGTTTGGGCTGATCGGCTCATGCGCTAGACACAACATGCACGCAGCTGCAGCTAGCTGAAATCCTGGTGCCTTTAATATTGCACTGCATACGGGATTTTACACACTCTGAAGAAAACCCATTCCCAGAGAGACAGAGAGCTATTGCAGATCCTGATGTGATTAAATTCTGCTGATCTTGGAGATATGGGGTCCTCTATTCAAGCCTAAGAGACTATCTATATTTTATAAAACTAAGGGCCAGATGTAGGTATCCAAATACCGGTCGGAAACGGCCGAAAATACAGATTTTCGGCCGTTTCCGACCGGTATTTGGATATTGTGCTGTAGGGACATGTTAAATTACAGAATCGGTAATTTTACCGAATTTGTAATTTTTCTGATTCGGTAAAATACCGAATTGGTAAAATTACCGATTCTGTAATTTAACATGTAGGTAGCACTGTAATCAGTGCTACAAGGGTTTAAGAATTCGTTATTTACCACCAGCTAGAAGTTGGTGGTAAATAATGAAAACCCTTCAAAAAGCATTTTTTTTGCTTTAAAAAACGTGCCATGTTGCAGACATACATGGCCTAAGGGCATGTATGTCAGCAACATGTGCACCCATGCACAATTGAGGGGTGCAACAGGGTGTCAAAGTGACACCCTGTCCCCCTTGCAAATTCGGTAATTTTACCGAATCGGTATTTACTGATTCGGTAATTGGCATTGATTCCTATGGGCCTCAAGGCCCATAGGAATCAATGCCAATTACCGAATCGGCAAATACCGATTTGGTAATTACCGAATCATTCCGATTCGGAAATTTCAAAAGTGAAATTACCTACATCCCATTTACCTACTCTTAAATACCGAATCTGTATGATTCGGTATTTAAGAGTAGGTAAATCGATATTACCTACATCTGGCCCATAGTTCCTAGCTAGGGAGGGTGGCATACAAGGCACTATAGTATCTGTTTCCACCATCATTATAATATGATTTCTCCTTTTATGTTTTATGGAATTGTAACAATCCTGATTGTATTATTTTTAATCATATGCCTGCTTATGCTCACAAAAATACTGCATCTTAGAGCATGTCGTTAAAATAAATATTTTAAACTTTATCGTGTCTCTTTTTTACCCATGTCATTGGTTACTTTGCTATAGGACGAACAGCTAATGTGACACTTATGCTAGTCGGTTAGGGGTTCTAGGTAATGAGGTGAGTTCTTTGGTCCACCACAATTCACTGATGTCCTGGGTCTCTGTGCTCAGTTCTCTGTATGAGCAGAATCCCTGCAACAGCATGACATGCTTGTAAGGCATATTGTGTTTACGCTGATGATTCATGCACCATGGTTTGTGGGTAACGCATCTATGCTAGTAGGGCCTGTTGGATGAGGTGATTTATGCTTATGAGAGGATGCCCAATGTCATACTACAATGCTTTCATTCTATGCGTGAGCTAATGGTTTCATACTAACAAGATGCCACAGGCTACTATGTTTATGCCCTATGCTAAAGTGATTCTGCCTAATGCAGTAGGCGATGTATGCCCCTGAGGATGCCTAGCGTCAGGTTATGATGTTCTAGGTGCTACCATGTTTGCCCTTCTGTTACGATGCATAATGTGTTTATACGCCTAATGAGATGCATCACATTTTCAGGCCCAATGTCCTGCTAAGATGCCCTAGGAGGATGCCTCATGCACATGTGATTTATACTCATGGTTTATGGCCCATCTGAATATGGTTATGCATAATGTCTTTTTCGGCCCAATGGGTTGCTCATGCTTCTAACTCGACTGTCATGATGCTTTATTTTTATGCCTAATGTTTATGACATTAAGAAGCTGATGGTCAGGTCTGCTGTTATGCCATGCTGTTTTAGGTTTATGCCTGACCTAACGTGCTCTTGTGCCGGAGATGATGCCTTCATGCTGTTAATGTTTTCAGGCTGATGAGGTTTATGCTTCATGTTTAGGCCTACTTTGATGAATGCCTAAAGAGATTTATGCTTATCGTGCATGGTCTTCCCAGAACTACTGGCTGTGATACATTTATTGCTGGTAGTTTACATTCACTAGCTATCTGTACCTGGTGATGGTTCTGGCAGCGGCCCGATTGGCCCTGCCCTGTAAATAATTTCCCATGTAAATTGCCACCTGGTGCCGGTTGGCACAGTGTTGATGACTGTGATTGCATTCTAATGTGCTTTTTCCTAATACATAAGTTATTTTCACATAACCTGGTGTGGAGTCTCTTGTGTAGTGTGCCTAGTGTGTCACTGCTGTGAGTGTGGACTGCGCAGATGCTTTACACAATCCTACGGAGTTTAGCCTACCTGCTCCGAACCACGCGACCCCGTTTCTAACACACCCTACATTCAGAAAACCGTTGATGGTTAAGATGCAGTGGTTGGCAATTACAAATGTTCACAATTCAAGCCATGTGACAATGCCATCACCACGGCAACATTTGTACACAATGCACACCACATTGTTATGAAATCTTTTACCAACTGCAAAACTAAGAACATTGTATATCTTTTATTGTGTCTGTGCAGATTAGGATATGTAGGGGAGACACCCAGATCTTTAGCTACATGATCTACGGTGCATTGATCAGCCATTCACACCAAAAACAATCATGGCACCCCTTGTGAAGCATTATCTTGAACTAGGGCATAAACCAGAAGAGATTGATTGGCTCATATTGGAAAAAATCAACCACGAACAAGTCTGTGATCCAGAAGCTTTTAAGACAAAGCAGAGAAGTATAATGGATTTTCACTTTAGATACTGTTACTCGTGGCCAAGAAATTCCATGGGAACAAGCCATACGTTTCAATGCTGGGTGAGTTTATTTCATGTCTCCAGCATTTATCTGCCTACGATAGTTTAGATGTCTGATACTTTGGTATAGGGCTCTATGCCACTCCATCTAACATCAGACTCATTCATCCTTCGTGGATGTTTTTAGCCATCTTTGTCATACATTTATCAGCTCAGAGAAGTGATGGTAATGATTGGAGTTGTAATATTTTTACCATCTTATCAACTCATTATCTCTCCTCATGCATCATTAACAAGGTGTGTTTTTTCTTATCCAACTGCATACCTGTGAATAGGAGGCTAATCATTGTCCTTTGTATGAATAGCCGCCGTATTTGCTATATGTCCTTTTTGTTCATTTTAAAGCACGTGACAGATCATTTGACTGCATCTGTCAGTTTTTTACAATGTTCAACCTCCTTGCGTCTATTCGCAGCATCACGCTTTCCAGTTTTTCTATATTTTTTTCTTTCTCATAGAGTGTAATAGCCAATGTGAGTTATCTTTATAGGGTTACATGATGATTTTACCTTTTTGTTACTGGCCGCTGTGTCTGCTATATCTTTCTTCCAATCCACTAACAACATGTGACAGGTCATATGACGGCAACTGCCGGCTTCTTAAATGTTCAAGTTTTTTGTGTCCATCCCTAATCAAGATGGCGTCTGGCTGTTGACTTGCTACCAGCGGTTCATCCATGTAAGGAATTCATTGTTATAGCATGATTTTCGGGTATTTATCAGCTGCTAGCTCTTGCAGATTATTTAACACATATTATACTTCATTTATTATTTTTTTTAGAGCCAATATCATATATCCGTGGCAGGGGGCAGATTGATTCTCATCGGGCTCATTGCCCCCGACACATCGCGAAAGTGTGTATCTTTGATTAGTGCTTTTTAGAGTGTTTTTATGTTGGCAGTAAGGTTAACGCATGCCCTTTGCGTATTGTTCATAGACTGTTCTGAAAGACGGACCAACTGCATCCTCATCCTAGACAGGTCCTTTTGAGTTGGCCTTTCTCTGTGGAATTATATGTTGGACACCTTGTTAATCTATTAGGTGGGTAGATGTGCTTTACCATAGTGTATTTTTGGAGTCATGATCGTTCATGACAATCAATGCAATTCTTCAATAAAAATCTTTCATTCAATATTTAGATATATATTTTGTTCCCATACAACATTGGAGAGGATTTCTCTTATAACCTTTTTACTGTGCCCCGTAGACTCCTGCATTACTCAGGGTATTTTTTGACAGCGTATCTTATATGAGACCTAACTACACTGTGTGTTTGGGATATTCTATTATGAATGTAACAATTTTCCCCTCCTCTTCAGGGCACACTTATTTCTAATCTATTTAAGGTATGGCATTGTTATCCACTGAAATAGATCTGCAGCACTGCGTTTGGATATTAATTTCTTTGAGAATAATTTCTTTCATATGCATGAAATCTCTGGTATTTGGGACTTTACACACTGCTGCTCACAGATATGAAGCAATTGATTACTTCATTCTATCTTTTGATCAATCTTCCTTTTTTATTGGACCCATATATATTTTTACTGTTTTTGCACTTACAGGCATCAAGATAATTAAATCTGTGGCTTCTCCTGATGAAGGCACCTCATGTGCCGAAACGCGTTTAGATACCATCTGGTTTCTAGCCACGTTCTCTTCTACTGTTGTTGCTTTGATCCAGATACCATCTAGTATTCAGCTGTGTTTTATCCATTGTTATTGTGCTGAATCCAGCTTTTCCAATTACTAATATCTTGATGTAGTAGATCGATCAGCTACTGTGGAATTAATTACACATGTTATTGTCTAATTGAATGTTTTTAGTCATGAGAATGAGTGAGTGAATGTATATATGATTGGAGTGAGTATGTAGATTGATTCATATTTCATGTTTTTTGGTACTGTTTGAAGAAAATGATACATATTTTGTATTTTTCTAATACTTTTTTCCTTCAGTTAATTATGAAATATTGTCTATTTTTGATTGCTATTTAAGTTGCCTTAGGACTTTACATTTACAGTCAGGGTCATGCCATTAAATGTGAGTGTGCATACCAGGTGGGGAACTTGGTGAGGAGTGTGATTAAGAAAAATGTCTTTGAAAGAAAAGAGTTTTAAGATTTGTTTTGAAGATCCAAAACAAGGTGGTGGTGCAAAATTGTGAAAGTAGAGAATTCCAAATTCTAGTCGCAGTACCTTAGAAAGATTGCGCCAAAAGTCTTTCCCTTTTGAAAGTTGGAGGTTAGTGCAACAGGTTTTCAGCATTACGTGAAGGTCTAGAGCCTCCAGCCATCTTAAGTTTGTTTTCTAGGTAGCATGGGGTGGAAGTATGAATGGCTCTATGGGTGATACAGAAGTCTCGCAAAAAGTCCTAGCTGAAAGGATAACCATGAACTGTACGGATTTCCTAATGACACTGAAACAACAGCCTTATAAAGTTAATAAAGCTGTTCTTTCTGTGTCATTTGGAAACCTGTACAGTTCATGAAAGTGCCTTGCACAAGTCTTTAACATCTACATTAGGAGCATCTTAAAATGAAAATGGCAGCATAGACAGTATCCTGCATAGTGCTGTGGGTACGTGCTTCCATTAGTGCCTTCAACAAATCACACCGATGGCTGTCTGGTAAATAGCACCAGGACTGAGCACCCTTATTAAATGTTTTTGTTTCATCACACAACAACAAACAACAAAGAAATTGAAGCAAAATTGGAAATCTGCATTAGTCCAGAAAAAAGTAGATAGGGTTGACACTTAACCCCGGGCCCTTGAATCAAGCTCAGCCCTGCCCTCTGATAACAGTCTGGTCAAATAATACTTAGTTGGGAATGTCCTCTGCCTGGTCCGGTAACTGGGGGCACCAAGCTGCCAAAGCTGGTCTGGGAAAAGCGTTGGGTTCTCTGCCGCTTCTGGGTGGTGGGACCTGAACACCTGCATCTTAAAGCGAGACAGCGCATCAGCAGCATGATTCAATACACCTGGGACGTGCTTTGCCCTAAAGAGAAGATTCAGCCTCATGTACAGCAATATTATTTCTTTTAACCATTACAGGATCATCTTACACTTTGCTGATTGATGGTTGATGCATTCTACCACAGACTTGTAGTCAGAGCAAAAAACTACAGATTGGTTCCTCAGCTGTGCTGGCCAGAATGACAGTGCTACTAGGATGGGAAATAATTCCAAGAAACCAATGTTACCTGTGAGCCCGGATTTACCCACCATGCTGGCCAGTGCTATGCCACCCATGCCGTACCTAAAATGGCACCAAACCCTTCGCTACCTGCAGCGTCAATCATCAGACCTATCTCGGGGCTGACTCTGGGTGGGCTGGGCCACACTACCTTGCCATTGAATTCACACAAAAATGCTATTCAAATCCGCATGTCCTGCCTGACCTCACTGGACAACCTGGTGTGGTGATGTTTTTCTTTGAGACCTAACATAGCCTTGGCAATGGTGCGTGAGAATCGCCGTGCCATGAGAATGACTTTTAGTGCAAAATGTAGCTGTCCCACTGTTTGCTGTGGCTGGTGCAGCGTAACCTTCTCCTTCCTCAGGCATTGCTGCAATTCTGCCCTGAAAGTTCTGGGTTTTTCTTTTGGCAGACGTGACACCCCATGTACCGAGTGCAATTTTATCCCTAAGAATTCGATCTCTGTGGTTGGCCCGACCATCTTACCTTGCGCCAAAGGCACGCCAAAGTCATGCATGAGTGCACAAAACTTTTCCAGCGCCCAGCCACACTCTTAAGAGCCTGGTGTTCCTAAAATCAGAAAATCATCTAGGTAGTAGGACTGACTGGTGTCCCATCACCTGCTTGAACACCCATTCCAAAAAGGAACTGAACGTCTCAAAGTATGAGCAAGAAACAGAACACCCCATAGGCATGCATTTGTCCATGTAATATTTCCCTTGGAACTGGAAACCCAGCAGCTGAAATCTAGTGGATGTACCAGCAACGAAAGGCAGATTCAATGTCTGATTTTGCTATGAGTGCGCTAGACCCCAGCCTTCTAAGCATTTCAATTTCCTGATCAAAAGATGCATATCTGACCGTGCACAGCTCCCCATCTATGGGATCATTCAGTGGTTCGAAAGGTTGTAAATCAAGTGAAACCCCCCCTGCCCCTTCTTGGGAATCACTCTCAATGGAGAGCACACAAAGCCCTCCACTGGTATTATTTCACATGGGCCGCTACTCTGCCCAACTTCAATTTCTTTTCAATTTTTGTTGTTGTTGTTGCTGCTGCCACCCTATTGTTGAACCTCACAGATAGTTGGTTTGACAATGTGAAACCCCCACGTAGCCAGGTGCAGGGATTCTGAAACCGTCTCTGAAACATTCAAGTAAAATTCTAGCAGAGTTAGGGCAATTGTATTTATAGGATTAGGGCACTGGTTATGATGGGGGACCGAGCCTTGGTGAGGGATACGCTCTCAATCCTGCTTTTTACCTTCTCTGTCCTTTGATTTTTTAAAACACTTGGACTCAGGGAGCGATGCGTGTCCACAGAAAGAACATGCATGTTTAAATTTGCATGTGCCTGCCACCCTGGTGCATGAATGCTTGTCAAAGTCCCAACATGCCCCCCTCTTTCCCCCATCCCCCAAGTTGACTTGGGGCCGGGGGGCCTGACCAAAAGGACTGTCCCCGCAGTTGTCCTGTGCCCCGTACTTCATGAGACTCAACTATAGAATCATATCAATTTGGTCCCAATTAAAATCCTTATCATATTCCTTCCATCCCACACCGCCATATTCATCATGCGCACAAGCAATCCTATTCTGGTAACATGCCATTTGTGTGCCAAAACCTGGGAAATGAACATTATTGCCATATAGTTAGAGAAAACCTTGAGCCAATTATCCAGGGTCTCATCCACCTTTTTCTTTTGTAGCCAACTAGACTGGTCCCTTTGGTGTTCCCACTCCTTGTTCTTTTTAGCTTCTTCCTTCTCTGCATTGTCTACCAACAAGGAAAACATATTTACATATTCCCCCATCACAATTTTTACCCTCACTTTCTGTGAAACATACCTTCTAACCGGTCCCTAGAAGAGGGCAACTCGCCCAAACCTAAAATTGGCAACGTATGAGGCATACTTGCCGGTCTTGCTTTCAGTGTTTTCCCCTTCCCCGCATCTAACTGTATGCTTAATGCGAGTGGGTCCCCTCCGGTCATCTTAGGTACCGCTCCGCTAGCCACAGCACTCCCTGCCGGTGCTGTCTCCCCCTCTCCTGCCTTAGCTCCCTCAAACTGGGCCACCATTTTCTTAGGTTTCTCCAGCACGTTCTCCTTGCTATGCAATGTCACCGCGCCTGTTGGCGTGGTCCAGGTACCTGCCTTCTCCAGCCATGGTAACACTGCTGCCAAACTAGCTACCAAATCAGGCTGCCCAGTCGCCTCCGATGGGCCCTCTCCTGTAGGGATACTTGGGGCCTGGGGCGGGGGATTGGTACCAGATGTATCTGGTTGGCTACCCCCCTCTGTACCCGGTGGGCTCACCATTGGTGGTACAGGCACATTACTTGCTGCAGGTGGTGCTGGCACCACCGGTGCCGCTGGCACAGCCGCCTCTGCTCCTTCCACCCTCTGGGGCGACGGGGCGTGGCTCAGCCCTCTCCTAGCTCTAGCCCTTTTGGGCACTGAGGGGTAATGCCATCGTAGGGGCCACTCCCGTTTGTCTAGGCCTTTCCTCTGCCCCATCCTGCCCATCCACTCTGCTCCTTAGCTCAGCTAACGCTTGCCCCATGTCCTCCATTTTCTGCACATGGATTCCATAAATTTGTTCATGTGGGACAGCTGCTGGCTTCTCTTTGCCTTAGTGGCCATTACACCAAACAACAAGAAGTCACCACAGCCTTGTAATCACTACCAAGCCCTGTCTCCCCCTAGCTTCACTCCTACACCCAGGGCACCACAGGAAAACTGGAAAATAACTCTCTTAAAATGACTGCTGATCACCCCACACAAAGGGTAAAAGCACCCCCTTTTGTGGCCACACAGCAATACATTCCTATTGCCCAAAAACAAAAAGGCCCAATCTTCACAAACACCTGTAGAACAGCACACAAGATCCGGCCCCCTAAGTTCAAGTTCAAGTTCGGGCATTTATATAGCGCCGTCACCTGCAAAAATCCTGGAGTTAGCAGGGACCGTCTAAAATTTACCAGCGTGCCTTAATCAACCAACTGGAGCCACTACCGCAACACCAATCGTGCGGGGCTGCTGAGCATTCACTCAGCCAGCGTGGCTCCCAGCTGTACAGTGGCACACTAGTAGGGGCAAGTCTGTGGTGGAGGAGGGAGGGCATCTCTCCACAATGCTCCTGCGATGTTTTTGCTGCCAAAATGAGTTGTGCTCCCAAGATCCTACAGGTAAACCAAGGAAAGAAAACAAAGAGAAAATGGAAATCCCCGGCAATCCAGCTTAGATATGTAGAAATTCTCAGATATCCTGCAGGGGGAAACAAGAAAAAGCTCCCTAATGAAGACTTCCGTCCCGAGGCCCTCGCGCTCTTGCAAGCTGTGGAGCGGCAGAGAAAGATGCTGATCTGCCGCTCCGCAGCCCTTTTATTGTAACCAGCTTCCCGGCTGTCGTTCCAACATGTGACCCAGAAGCGCTCCTTGCGCTTCCGGGTTAACGCCCCAGAGAACCAATCATTTGCTGGCGTGAGGGGCAGGAGCCGTCTGCGTCAAACCCGTGGCGTGGTGCCCCGCCCCCCTGCCGGACTTGCGGGGGACCGGAGCGACCCCCAAACTCGGCGGCGTGCCCGAGTCTTGGACCCGCCTAGGTAAGTGGACTGGTGAAGAGTGCATTATTGTAGAGTGTTGCAGAGTATAGTGGCATAAAGTGCAATGGCGTAGAGTGCAGCATCATAGAATTCAGTGACCTACATTGCATCATTGTAGAATGCAATGGCTTAAATTAAAGTGTTGTATAGTAGAGTGCAGTGGCATAGAGTGCAATGATACAGAGTGGAGTGGTGCGGACTGAAGTCGAGTGGCATAGAGGTCAATGTTGCAGAGTAGAGAAGAGTGGCACAGAGTGCAGTGGTGTAGAGCAGAATATAGTACTGCAGAGTGCAGTGTCATACAGTGGAGTGCTGCAGAGTGCAGTGCCGTAGAGTAGAGTGATGCAGAATATAGTGGAAGAGAGTGCAGTGGCATAGAGAGCAATGGCATAGAATGGAGTAGTGGCGTAAAGTGCAGTGTTGCTGAATAGAGAGTCGCAGAGTACTGATGTGTAGAGTGGCGAAGAGTGCATTGTGTAGAGCGACGTGGCATAGAATGACGTGGCATAGAACAGAATGGTGTACAGTGGAGTAGTGTCAGAAAACGCAGTGTCATAGAGTGGAATGATGCAGAGCACAGTGAAGTAGAGAGCATTGATGCACAGTAGAGTGGCTTAGAGTGCAGTGGCATAGAGTGCAGTAGTGCAGAGTAGCATGGCATACAGTTGAGTGCCGGAGAGCGCACTGTTGCAGAGTAGATTGGCATACAGAGCATTGATGTAGTGGACAGTGGTGCATAGTGGAGTGGTGTAGAGGGCAGTCACATAGAGTGCATTTGTGTACAGTGCATTGACGTAGAGTACTGTAGTGCAGAGTGCAATGGTTTAGTGTAGAGTGGTGTAGAGTGCAATGGCATAGAGTGAAGTGGGGCAGTGTGGAGTTGAGTGGCGTAGAGTATAGTGGTGTAGAGTGGAGCGGTGCGAGGTAGACGCAGTGGCGTAGAATAGATTGGCAAGGGGTGTAATGGCATTGAGTAAAGTGGTGCAGAGTGCAGGGGCATAGAATGCAGTGGTGCAAAGTAGATTAGAGTGGGTTGTCATAGAGTGCAGGGGCGTAGAGTTGAGTGTTACAGAGTAGAGTGCATTGGCATAGAGTGTATTGGCATTGAGTGTAGTGGTGTAGAGTGCAGTGTTACAGAGTGACGTAGAGTCAAGTGGCATAGAGTGGAGTTGTGCAGAGTAGATTGGAGTGGCCTACACTGAAGCTGTGTAGATTGGTGGTGCAGAGTAGAGTAGAGAAGTGTAGAGTGAAGTGGCGTAGAGTGCCGTAGCATAGAGTGGTGTGGTGCAGAATAGAGCAGAGTGCAGTGGCACAGAGTGTATTGACGTTGAGTGATGTGAAGTGGAGTGTTGCAGAGTAGAATGCAGCAGCATGGAGTGGTGTAGAGCAGAATGGTGTATGCATCCTTTGGTAGCACACTGCCATTACAGACAACCCATTTTCAATTGAAATGACCATTACATTTGCGTAAACATACAGTATTACTAAGAAAACTATACAGTGCCCAAACAATAATGGGTGCAAAGGGCATCACTTGGTGTATTGATTTTTTTTTTTAATTTCAGAAACGTTTTATTGAATAGTGTATTGATTTTTTTGATCATATTAAAGTATTTGTTTCCAACACATTCAGAATTAACAAAACATGTGCTTCATTTGTGCATTCCTAAATCTGAAATACTTGCACAGTTAATTTATTGTTATTGTGTGATATGAAAAAAACAACTTTCCTACCCTCAGTATCCAAAAAGAGTGTCACATAAATCCTCTCCCATTGAACTCAGAGAAAGAAAAGTAAACACCAAGCTCCCTCTAAAGATAAGCCTGACATTTGACCTCAGCAAATGTGACTAGACAAAGAACAAGATTTACAAGTTTGTTTACAGAAAGAAGCAATTGTGGAAGAATAAAGGAGGAACTGGTGTGAAAAGGCTTCGCTCATTGGAAGGGGCAAACTCTCACTTGACAACCTGAAAACAAATAAAGCCAGCAAATAGAAAGCTAGAAAATATGAGTTGCAAACCACAACGTCAATAGTAAGCAACGGGCAAAATGCATTCCCAGGAAAGTTTTATGAAGGTCCCCAATATGTGTTTAGCAAACCAGACCACTATGCTGTCTTTTAGTCTTCAATCTAAAGACAAGCATTTGCAATGTAATAGGTCTTACATTAGTGTAAATTGTGAGCTATTGGCGTTGCAAATTTAATTTTTTTTGTTTAAAATAATGCTAGCAGTAGCATAAGAAAAGGAATTCCACTAATGAAGGAAATGCTCAGAAACTATTGCGCTCATTCCTAAAGCCTCACAGTAATGGAATTCCTATATAATGTCTTAAGGGAAGGTGTGAAGATGGCAGATTGAGTCCGCTTTGGAGGACGCATCCCGCTGATCTCCCAGGCTGATACTGCGGCCCCTAATGTTCCCCTCTTCCCCATGGCCTGATTAATGCAGTACAGGAAGGCTGGGGTGAAAAGGGGATCACCTAGCCTGTTCTACTATGAGTACAGTACTACCAGCTCTTGGACAGCAGGGGAGTGCCCCCCCCCCCCCCCCCCCCCCTAGCTGACTGTAACAGCATTGAAGAGGTTTTTCCTGAATGTTGCGAGAGAGGTAGAAAGAGAGAGCAACGTAGTACAAATGCAGCCTGGAGGCTCAGAACCAGGTGACTGTAGTTCTCCAATATCATCAGCCATCCAACCTGCTTTGTCAACTCAAGTACAGCCTTATCTACTACTTTGTGCTAACAATCTAAACATCGCAATGCCCAGCGATGTGGACCCTAACTCCCAAATCAATACTATCCCGGGCCCGGAGTAACAAAGGCAATCGTCCATGATTATTAGCAATCTTGGGCTAGAGCTACCTGCTTGTTCTGTGCACACCCATCTTGCCAATGTTTACTTGGATACTCAGGGTGGTGCCCAGCTGGATCCGTGGCTCAGTCAGTTAATGCAATTGGTGAGGATGGTGAGATTTACGACGCCTTAGTACCAGACACACTAAAAATATTTTCCCCCGCAGGGGAGAAAGGTCTAAAGGCAAGCGGTTCCAAAAGCACTAGAGGGGCTAAAAATGTCAAAGGCCGTGGTGGCACTAAACTCCCACTTACTACCACAGTTGGGCGACTCAAAGACTCCGCTCGAGTGGCAAGAAAGTTGGTCCTGGCTTTAGACTTTGAACAAATGGGTGGGATCAAAGGGAGAGGTTAAAGCCATCATTTCACAACTTTCCAATTCTGGCAATGTGGAGGCTGTCGCACCTACGGTACCTGCGGCAGTCGAGGGGGGAGACCCACTAACATTTTCTCGACTCTATGGCCTTGCCAAGAACCCAGTTGGCTAGTTCCAAAGGAAATCCGGAAAAGATCCTAAAGCACCTGGGTCTGCATCAGCCCCCGCAATACCAAAGGCGACCATCAACCCCATGGAAGGGCTCTCCACCGGTCTCTCACAATCTTTGGAACATGAGGTCCCCTCCTGGTTCACAATCTTGCAGGCTCTATCTATTCAGAGAGCTGAGGTTCAGAAATACTATCTCCAAGCGAAAGCTGATAGCCGGGAGATTAAACAGGCACTCATGGGTGTCACCATCAAGGTCGACTCACTGTCCTCAGATGTCACAGATCTGCAAGAATGGGTTGCAGCAGTCGAATAAGTCAACATCTTCACTTCTAGATTTGCTAAAACCTGAGAGAATCAGATGGCAATTCTACATTGTAAAGTTTAGGATCTTGAAAATCGCCAACGGCGGCATCATTTACGGGTCTTCGGCATACCAAAAGGGAGAGAACGCTCCGACCTACGGGCATACATAGTCAATCTATTTCAGCAGGCTTTTCCAGAACTGGCGGACTGGGACATGGATTCACAAGTCCAGTGGGCGCATCTATTAACTCTTACTATCCCACAAGGGAATCAAAGTTAAGCCACCTCGTCCACATCCAATTCTGGTATTGCTGGGCAACTTTCTGTTATGTCAAGCAATTTATGTGAAAGCACGTCCTTCTACTCCAGTTAAATTAGATTTGATTACTAGGTTTGTGCGCTCAGATTTGTGTAAGTCTACAATGGACAAGCGTTGGAAGCTTCATCAGTTAATTTATCCCTTTAAGTCAGTTTGCTCACAAGTATTTCTCCAGGAACCCGCCCGCCTAAAAATCATTAGAAACAGACATTCACATTTTTTTATACTGTGCATGATGCTCGACAAGCACTCCCAACATGGCAGACTGAATCTGCTGGCTAAAAGTACAGAGTGGGGCAGCCATGTAAAGTGAGCAGTGTGCTCCTCACTTATCTCTTACTTCTCTTCCTTCTTAATGCTCTCTCTCTCTCAAATATCTTGTAAACCTTTAATTTTCTTCTTGTTTTCTTTTTTTGCTTGAGGTACTCACTCTTTTTTTCTTACACATGGCGAGGGGTTTGGGGGAGGATGGGGTGGTGGTTCGCAGGAGGGGTGGCTGGTCTCCTTTGGCTGTTAGTCAACGACAGTGTGATAAGTGGATGATTCCTTTTAATATGCACCAGGGGGAGGGCGTATCTGAGGTTGGGTGGGGGGCTGTTTTGTCAGATAGCAGCTTTCCACCATGCTATCTGAGGGTTGGGGCGGCGAGGGGAGGGGTGAGGTTTGGAGGGGGTTTAATAGCCAATTGATAGTTGGAAATGTAGGTGCAGAACAAAAGGTGCTAAAAGATGGAACCAGGTTGGGGGCGGCCAAAATAAAATTATGTATTGTCTAACTTAAAATGTATGTGTTGGAATGACGGGGGACTGAATCAAGCAAAAAAATGTTGAATAATTGGATAGGAACTCCGTGCATTCAAACCACATCTACTCGGTTTAACCAAGACTCATCTTGCATATACGCAAAGATCACTGTTGAGACACCTTGGGTATGACATATTAATATGCACCTCACAAGCAGTCTCTATTCGTGGGGTCGCTATACTGAAATCAAAAAATTTAGCAGTCACTGTTTTACGCACATTAGCTGATACTAAAGGTAGGTGGGCGATAGTTCAGCTGCTGATATTGGGGCGTAAGGCCACAATTTGTGTAGTGTATGGTCCTAACTCGGATTGCCCCGATGTCTTTGATTATATAAGTTCTGAATTATTGGGGTGGGCCGGTGATTTGATCATCATGGGCGACTTCAACAGCATTATGGGCAACAAAATAGATACTACTAATAGCAAAGCACGGGTCAGAATGGTTAAGACCATGGGAGCTTCGTTGGCATTACTGCACATACATAAGCTTGATGATGCCTGGAGGACACTTTTCAAATTAACCTGCACAAACTTTATAACCGTAATGACATGATCTTTATTAAGAGGTCACTGTTGGAAAACGCACGCGTAGAGGCCTCTCCCAAAATTACATCCGACCATGACCCAGTAATGTTAACTCTGCAGAAACAACTTGGTGTCAGAAAGGATCCTCTGGCTTTCTCATTTCCCAGACACTTACTTAACACCTTGGCTGCTAAGGGGTTTTCCCGCTGTGCACAGGAAATTGAAATAGTCCATGGATCATGACAAGGTCAACTCATCATAAGCACAGCTCCACTGTGTCTCATGACGAGCTGGCCTTGTCATGAGCATGGAAGGGGTTAATAATCCTGAATATCAGGTACATATTAGAAGAGCATTGCAGGAGTATCTAAGTAATAATCTGGGTACTGCCAATATCTCATTAGTATGTGACTGTATGAAAGCCTTTGTCAGGGGGGCAACTCTTCAATTTGTTCTAGCACAAAACAGGCATGCAACTGAGGCGGCAGAACAGGATCGTCTTGACTATAGAGTCCTGGAACACCAACATGCTAGGACAATTGGTGCCGGGGATCCAATGGCGCAGCTAATATTCCTTCGGTTTTTAAACATTCAGTCCAAAATCAACAGAGGGCTAATGGATAAAGTTGCCACCAATTACCATAAGCATAAAACTCAACAGTACGAATACGAAGAAAGGGTGGGGTGCGTGTTGGCAATTCAGATCGCCGATCAGATAGCTAGGTCTATCATCAAATTGATCATAGGAGACGACGGTCAGTTTTTTACTCAGCCACAGGACTTAGCGGAGCAGTTTAGATTATTTTATGCCAACTTATTTTCAGAGTCAGCGTCATTTAATAAATACACTTATTTTTAGTATTTGCAGGAAAGTCACTTGCTTCAACTCGACCCTTTGGACTCTATAGAGTTACAAAAAGATATAGAGCCAGTCGAGGTCGAGAATACTATAAAGTCTCCGCCCTCAGGAAAAGCGGCTGGCGAGGATACCATCCCGCTTGAATATTATAAAACGTTCAGAGATGCTTGTACCTGTCTTTACTCAGTTGAGTATGGACATTTCTAGTGGGGGTGATGCTCTTGCCTCATTGAGTACTACTAATATTGTGGTATTCTCTAAGAAGGGGAAGCCAATTGACGACAGAGGCTCTTATCGTGCAATATCCTTTATTAATGCCGACTCCACAATTTTCTCCAAGATCCTGGCTTCACGCCTGGCTCCTCTCATCCACAAACTAGTCTTGGAGCAGCAGCATAGCTTTGTCCCTGGCAGAGACATGACAGCTCACATTAACACTGCTGTATCTGCCTTTGATGTCTCCGGAAAACTTAACAAACAGATAGGGATGGTCATGCTGGAACCGGAAAAGGCATTTGATAGAGTTGCCTGGGAAGCTCTCTGGCTTACTATTTGGTCTTGGCTCTTGGTTTATTTTGTCTGTGTAGAAGCTCTATAAAAAGCCAATTAAATTGAAAGGCATAACATCTGCCCTCTTTGCAGTTCAACGGGGGAAATGGAAGGGTTGCCCACTGTCCCCCTTATTGTTCGCTCTCTACATCGAGCCATTTATAAGGCATCTGCTTCAGAATTGAGGGATTTCTCCAGTGTTTCTCAACTGTGTGGAACTCAAGGTTACTGCGTACACAGATGATATTGCAGTCTTTTCTGCTAATCCTGGAGATACCATAGTCGACATTACGCGAGAGGTTGAGCTATTCCGCTCTTTTTCTAGCTACTCGCTGAATTTAGCTAAGACCCAGACAATTGTCAGCTTTCAATCTGAAACCCTGCCTCTCGCACTAGGGATTACACAAACAGCTACTTATCTTGGTGTTTGTCTCAGCAGTGAAGTCGATGTTACTGTGTCTTTGAACTACGAATTGCTACTCAAAATAATCTTGGCTAAATTGCGTTGATGGCATTGGCTTCCTCTCAGTATATATGGGAGGTGCAACATAATTATAATGAATGTCCTGCTTAAATTCCTATACTTATATCGCTCGATACCTCTGCAGGTTCCTAGGTCTTCCTTTAAGCGATTAGAAAGTGTAATAGGCAGTTTTATTTGGGAGTACAGACGTGCCTAGAGGGCTCTCCGTCTTATGAAATTACCTTATACACAAGGACATTTTAAGCTCCCAGACTTCAGGCTCTACTATTGGGCTACTTTTGTTGGCTGGATCTGCGGCCTGCTCAGCGGGTTGTACGCCGGTCCAGCTTTTTTGACTTATCAGTTAGCTTGCGGTCCGTCGGTTGGGTTCATGCTATACAAGACCGCCTATCCTAACTACTTTAAGCGAGTTAAGTTTAAGATAGTTAAGGACATTACCAGGGTTTGGCAGGATATGTGTAAGCGATACTCTCTACCCTTGCTCCACCAATAATATAATAATAATAAGCACCTGGTTACGCCATCCCGGCGTGTCCCCGCGCTGTGGAGAGCAAACCCGCCAGATGCCATCCGCAAAACACCTTTCCGTATAGATGCGCCCCTAAATAGCAAACAGATAAGTTTTGAGGAGATTCCTGAACTTGGCCTCGGACCTTTCTAGTCTGAGACCCACCGGGAGTTTATTCCAACTGTGAGCGACTATGACTCTGAAAGAACGTCCCCCCATTCTGGCTTTCTTGATCCGAGGGATTTCAAGCCGCCCTGTCCCACCTGAGCGTAGAGCTCTGCCTGGCACATACCACGTAACCAGGTCTCCCAGGTAAGGAGGGGCATTGTGCCAGAGAATACAATGGCATATTAGGAGGGATTTGAACAGGACTCTCTTCTTGACCGGTAGCCAATGAAGTGCCCCAAGTGTAGGCTTAGAAGCTGCTCTTCTAGGAAGTCTCAAAACTAGCCTGGCAGCTGCATTTTGTAGAATTGTAAACGCCCCATACTTTTTTCCGATGCACCCAGGTATAAGTCATTCCCGTAATCCATACGGGATGTGATGAGGGCCTGGGTCATAGTGCGTCTCGCTTTTAGAGGGAGCAGGTCCAAGGTTTTGTTCGGTGTTTTTAAATCACCAAAACATTTTCCCACCACACGCCGGATGTGCCCCTCATAAGAAAGGGTAGGGTCCACCCATATCCCCAGGTTCTTAGCCTCCTAACAAGGAGTAGGAGTAGGGCCCAAACATTGTGGCCACCAATCATCCGTCCAACTGAGCCTATCTCCTCCGACCACAAGCACCTCGGTCTTTGCTCCATTTAGCTTTAGGCAATGCTTGTTCATCCAAGAGGTCAACGCCTGCATGCAAGCCTTAAAGTTGGACGCCTCGACCGATGGCGCTTGGGAAAGGGAGATCAACAGTTGGGTGTCATCAGCATAGGAGACTAACTCCACTTCAAACGCTTGCACTACCTCAGCCAAAGGGGCCATGTATAAATTAAATAAGGTGGGACTGAGGGCCGAGCCCTGGGGCACCCCCTGTTCTAACGCTACCTCAGTGGACTGAAAGGAGCCCCGTTGGACCTGAAAGCTACGTCCCGTTAAGAAAGATTTCAACCAACCCAGTGCAGATCCTGCGACATTACCTTTGTTCAGACACTGCAGCAAGGTGAAATGGGCTACAGTGTTGAACGCCGCACTGAGGTCTAGCATTACCAGTGCCATGGTGTGTCCGGCATCTGCACCTTGTCTTATGGTCTCTGTAGCTCTCAGCAGGGCGGTTTCGGTCGAGTAACCTGCTCTGAAAACCGATTGGGAGGGATGTAGAAGATTAGCCTTCTCTAAATGAGCCATCAATTGAGTATTAACCACCTTCTCAGCCACCTTAGCTAAGTACGGTAGCAGAGAAATCGGCCTAAGGTTCTCTAGGACTTCATGGCTAACATTGGGTTTCTTCCTAATTGGTAGGACTACTGCTTTCATCCAAGCTGCCGGAAGTGTCTGGGAAGCAAAGGAGATCTCAACAACATGCCTAATATAAGGCTCCAGGACCAGCAGGCTGTCTCCCAACACCCTAGGTGGCGCTGGATCCCTAGGGGATCCGGACTTGACACTGAGACATATACTACGCAGCGCATCCGGAGGGGGAACTATGAGTTGCTCCAAGCTCCTATCCGAATCACTTGCCCCTGGCACTTCCTCAAAGGTCAATCCGCTTTCAGGGCTGCTAGAGAAGGAGGCGTAGATGTTCCTAACCTTCCTGGCAAAGTACTGCGCTACTCGATTGCATTCGGTTACCGAGTCGTTGTCCGGTGCATTCGAGCTGGCCACCAAAGAGATCTCCTTAAAAATCTTTAAAAGTTCCTTCGAGGAGTTCTCTGCTTCCCCAATTCTATTTTTATAATGGGAGGCCTTAGCTACTCTCAGCATCACTTGATATTTCCTCTGCGCCGCCCTATAGCAGCTCTTTTCCTTCGTACAAAAGCACTTACGCCAACTCCTGTCTAATCTCTTGCAGTCAGACCTGGCCGTCTGCAAGGCAGGTGTAAACCAGGGAGCAGATTTCCTAGCTCTACTTCCCGGTCTAGTCGGGAGCAGCGGAGCCACCCCGTTGAGGGCACTAAGGATGCGCTCGTCTAGATTTCCATTAGCGCTATCACTGTCGGAGCCTCCCGGGGGCCCTCCTTCTTGCATCAGCTTATTAAAGGTGTCCTGCGAGAAGTTTTTCCATTTACGAAGGGGATAGCTCTTATTTCCTCCCCTCTGTGTCTCTTCCGCCGAAACATTTATTTTACAGTGTACCAGGAAGTGGTCAAACCAGGGGATTGGTAAAGGTGTGTCCACCTCCAACCCGTCCCAACTGGCAAATACGGGATCTAGCAGATGGCCGTGTTTATGGGTGGGAGTAGTAATTTTCAGCTCCAATTGCATAGCCTGCAAATCCTGCCTTAAATCTACTGCCTCCTTAAGCGAGACATCTTCAAGATGTATATTCAGGTCCCCTAGCACAAGAAGCCTGCTCTGCCTAATTGCCATATGGGCAATACCCTCCTGCAGACTCATCCTAAAATTGCCAAGCGCCTCTGGGGGAGGATATAGGAAAATTCCTGTAATAGAGGTCTGCGGCCCTAATTTTAATCCAAAATAACCTGCCTCACAGTTATCCATTACTAGGTGTTCTAGAGTGCATTCAAGCGGTGCTTTAATAATAATTGCAATCCCCCCGCCCCTACCCGTTGCTCTATCAATTCTAGCTATACTATAACCGGGAGGGAGAGCCTCTATGACATCAGGGTCTGAGCTATCCCCTAGCCATGTCTCCGTTAAAAAAAGTACGTCAAGCTTTTCATCTAAAAGGAGCTCCTAGATCTGGATACTATGCTTACTAAGGGATCTACAGTTCAGCAATCCTCCCCGTAGTATCCCAGTAACTTCTCCATTAGCCGGCTCTCTCCTTCCCTTGAAGGAGCAGTTAAGGCAGTCACTAAGTTTTATAGCCTCCATGGAGTGCATGCACAGCTCAGCTGGGAGTGGCCGCAGTTGGAGGAATTCCTGTCTCCCATAGTGTGTGGGACGCCGCTGAGATAGGGCAGGGGTTGTGGCCCCGGCCCCCGTTCGGCCGCGGACGGGCGTTGACGGGCTTGCCTTTGGCGCGCCTTCGGCGCACCGCAGGCGCGCCCGCTGCGCGCGTCCGCTGCACGGCCGCTGTCCCACACACATTAAGTAGGGAGTGGGGAGGGGCAACTAGAGCGCTGACCTGTCTGCAGTGTGCCCGGAAGTGCTGGGCTCCTCCTCACCCTCCGCATCAATCGTCCACAATGGACGCGGCGGACCGGGGCAGGAGTGCAGCAGGTGAGTAACCCCCCCCGGACTCTTAATCAGCCCTAAAAGAGTGCACGTAGGTTTAAAAAAGTCTAGTACCAACAAAGTGCAAGTTTTAAAACATGTTAGCAGTACTGGCTAACACCATGCAGTATAAAACAGCAATGCTATCGCTTTACATTAAAAACGCTCTGAATCAGCGCCAGCAGTAAATGATCACAGCGCACAAGCGGATGGAGCCTGCCTCTGCCACCGGCAAGCTCGTCTCCACAGCGTGGTCGCGCTCCTTCCCACTCCATGTAGAGGGCGTAAACAGCGCAACTAGAGCGCTGACCTGTCTGCAGTGTGCCCGGAAGTGCTGGGCTCCTCCTCACCCTCCGCATCAATCGTCCACAATGGACGCGGCGGACCGGGGCAGGAGTGCAGCAGGTGAGTAACCCCCCCCGGACTCTTAATCAGCCCTAATAGAGTGCACGTAGGTTTAAAAAAGTCTAGTACCAACAAAGTGCAAGTTTTAAAACATGTTAGCAGTACTGGCTAACACCATGCAGTATAAAACAGCAATGCTATCGCTTTACATTAAAAACGCTCTGAATCAGCGCCAGCAGTAAATGATCACAGCGCACAAGCGGATGGAGCCTGCCTCTGCCACCGGCAAGCTCGTCTCCACCGGTGCTCTGGGGCGACCCTGTGCTGCCCGATATATTTCAAGATTCTATCGGAAAAGGATGGCAATGTAACAGCATCAATCAGATGGGACAATTGTACGATGCACAGGAGTTCCGCTCTTTCGTCTCACTAAAAGACGAGTTTGGACTCTTGCAGAGAACCTTTTTTAAGTAAATACAAATCAGGGACTTTTTTTTAAGAGGTCAAAAGCTATTAGTAATGCCGAACCCGTTGCAAATACTGTCTGGAATATATATTTGATCGGGCCGAGGCTCAATTGGTGCAGCTCATCCAAAATTTCTTGCAGCAGCTAATGATGATAGCATACAGATAGCTACCAAATTAAGTTGGCTTCTTAGGGTTGAAATAACGGCTGAGGGAATACAGGAGTCAATGGGCATATTAGAGCGAGTGGTAACCTATGTCAATCTGAAATTACAACGGCATTGGAAAATCTACATGTTGTATTACATGCTGGCGATTATTTCCAAGATGGCTGTATATTGATCACCAGCTAAGTTATTCTGTCCGAAAGTCGACTCTTTGCTGCAGACTTAAGGCACATGTTTATTGATTGCCCTAGGCGTAATAGATTCTGGAGTGAGGTCTCCAATATTTTCATCTCACTTCTTGGCCAAGATTTCCAGCTCACTGAAAAGGAAATATTTTTGGGGATCAAATGTGAATATGCTAGTTATGCAAGTCTGTTAGCTACTATTATTATTATAGTATGTGGCCAACTATGTATTGCTAAACGTTATCGAAGTTTGGGTTCTGCTTAGACAGGTGAATGAGATGGAACTTTCTCTGGCTAAGGCCAGAGGGCCTAGTTCTTGGCTTAAATTTATAGGATCTGTGCTAGCCTCCAATGGGATTACTCATATACGTTTTTGTTATGGATCCACTTTTGTCATTAAATATATAAGTTTTTTTATATCAAATCTTAAAATTGGAAATAGTTGTTTTTTCTTACATCTTTGTTTTTGATGGTCTTTTTCCTATACCTGATTTATTTCTCCAGCTGTAACAGAGCCAGTTATCAAATGGAATTATGTTATGTTAACATTTCTAACGTTAGTGTACAATCTATTTCTTACCTTCTTTCTTCTACCTGGTTTCTTCTCTGTTGACTGTACTGTATTGTGCTATACTAATGGCTAAATAATAATAATTTTTAAAAAATTTTTAAAGGAAAGGGTGCAGTACTAGGTGTCCTATGGACGCCTAGTAATAACCTGCGGTAACTAGGCGTCCTATGGAAACGTAGTAACAGTCTGCGGTACTGCACCCTTTCCTTAAGACATTTATTTAAATTCTATTACACAGATGGAGCGGGCTATGATAAGGAAGCGCAGGAGCAAGAGAGCGCTACACGAGGAAGCAGTGGTATGGGGCAGCACTCGAAGAAGCTGCAGGGGCTGGGCGAGAGAGCACCAGAATTAAGAGGGGCACTGGGGGGAACCTCTGGCAAGCAACAGGTGGGAATAATGTGGTCTAAGTGGTTACAGTAGGTCTTGCTTCAGTGCATGTGTGCTGGAGGCTCGACCTAATGACCATTTGTAATTAGAGGAAAAACAATCAATGTTAGTACTAACAAATTCTCTCTTTCTAAAGATGACAGCGATATTTGATGTCATCTGTAGTAAATCAGCCTTTTCTGTGTGGTGTCCCCGGATTTTTCACATTTTGCTCAACCCTGTATTTTACTGACTTTAAGCCTTTGTGCATTTTAAACCTGCTTAGCAGTACTAAAAAGCATGTGCTTCCTTCCCCCCTCCCCCCCCCCCCATGGTTAAATTGGCTTATTCCCAGCTGGTGCATTTAACTTGCCGTTAAGTCCCTAGTATATAATGCAAAAATTGCACCCAGTGCCTGGAAATTAAATGGCACTTGTAGACTGCAGCACCTATTGTGCCATCTACTACATTGGCAGTGCAAACGTGGATTTAGGCCTGACTATAGAAAACAAGAGTACAATTTAAAATACTGATGCTCCATCTTAGTAATGGGACCAGCTAGAAAGATAATTAAACAACTATTTAAAAGTTGTTAAAAATCTAATTCAATGGTGAAGTCAGATTTTATTAAATATTTAGAAAGGTATACATTACCTGCCGGTATTGTCAGAAGACTCATTAGTACATGCCTCTTCTTGCTCTCACCTGTGCTCAGCCTTGCGTAAGTATTAATCAGGTGTAAAATTCTCACAGGAGCAAATTAATAGGCTGGCCTGAAGGGCAGAGATTACTTTTCTGAAATCCACAGAATATTCAGCGTGGGGGATGTGGGCTACTTTCCAGTTACTACTAGGGAGGCGTTAGCTATTTTCTGAAATGAGGCTCATACTTATGGAATATTTCAATTTCCTTCCTGTTCTCAGATGAATAATTAGTATTTATATTCTTGTATAAACTAAATGAGTGTAATGCACAGTATGACAGTAGCAAGAACTTCAGTGTGGATTAAGCCAGCCTTCACCTGTGTCCAGCTGTCCACAGGAATCCATGGTGGTAAGTGTGTTGATTAAGAGTTTCTTGTAGACAGCTATTACTGGTACAGCAACCATACAATTTCTGTACAGGACTAGGTGTACATCATTACTTACAGTAGGAGGTACCTATATTTGGTACTTGTCTTGGCCTATCCAGTCCTTACTTGCTTGATTCCTCTATGTCCTACATCCGCAAACATTATAGGTGCAAGAACAGTTGAGAATTGTAAAAATTAGGAGGTTGGCCGTGGCCAACATTATTTATGACAACTGCCCCGCCATTATATGTATGCAAAACCACGAGCCTATCCTCCTATAAAACAGACACATAGCCACCAAAAACCCAACCCACCATCAAATACCCACACAGCTACCATCATACAGCCTCACAGTCACCATTATAAGCCAACTCATCTAACATTAAGCATACCAACACCCACCATAGTTCACACACAGACACACACCATTATATAACCACACACCTACCACTGTGTATCAACATAGTACCCATCATGGAGCCACGCATCCACCACCTAAAAGGGCTGTACAGTGACACTATCATGTGTCTTTTTTCACACAAAGGAACATGAAAAAGTACTCTTTCAAACACATCTCGCTTCAGACCTCCTTAAGTAATAACAGGAGAGGGAGTTATTATCGTTGGTAGAACACAAAGTAAAGGTAACGCATTAACTTGTGTATTTCATGACTAGTTAGTTGTTATGGTAATATTTATACACAGGATATGTACACCACAAACTAAAAGGGGCACTACAACCCCGAGATGGCATATTTGTATATTTCTAATTTATTTTGATCAGGTTACTATGTTAGTTTTACTTTAACATTTTATTATGAATGTAGGGTGGTAAAAGGGCTTTCCTTTGTTAAAAAATAAATTCTGGATCATATTTAAAGTTTGGAGGCCGTCCATCCATCTGTCAACGCAGCAATGGGATTTACTCCACAGTTCTTATGGTAGACGGACCACCATAGATAGAGAACACAGCCAGGCAGGTGGCGATATCCATGCCTTCAAGAGGGCTATCACCATGGAGGCTCCACTCAAGGCACTAAGGGTTTGATGAGTGGCCCGAATGTTTAAAGCGGCTACTCAGCAAAGTTCGCTGTGCTTAAAAAACAAACTCCAAAGTGGGAGTATGTGTTCGAAAAATAAAAAGTAAATGTTCCTGGCATGCTGGTAGATTTCAGCCTGCATGTAGGGGTGGTCAGTCCCTATTCTGCTTTCATGTTCAGGACTGTCAGACCTTCCCTGGTGGTCCTGAGCACGTTAGAAGTATGCAAAATGCCTGCCCTACATAGGGTGTACGGTCGCAGGTACTTTGACCAGGACCCAAAGCCAATCATGTGGAGCCAGTAGAGGCCCAACGGCAGAAACAGAGCTGTTCAACTGAATAAGTAAAGCAGATGGACTGAAAGTTTGGTGAACAAAGGATTGCAATTAAAATGTTCTGGGTTGGAATACCTTTCCAAATGAAGATTCAGATTAAGTAAAATCTAATGCTAAAGCTTAGCAGAGGGGCCGTCGGCCTGCATGGTGTAACACTGGCAACAGGCTAGGATTGTAATGTTCTGGGTTGAATTACTTTTCAAGAAGAAGATTCTGATTAAACGAAGGATTATGGTAAAACTCTACTAACTAAAGTCTATCATTGCGATTACAATGTTTAGATATTAATTACCTTTCGTGAAGATGCTCAGGCAAAAGGCGAAGATTGGAAAGATTAGCAAAGTCATTTGAGACTATCATGGTACAAAATTACTGTTTTACTTTGCGACTAATTAGCTGGGCGCACAGAAATCATACTCAGACTAAGTCCATATTTCTCATGAATGATGTAATTACTCCAGACTACGGACAATATATACATGGTGGCAGTATATTTCTTTTTACATTTGATTTAAAATATTTTTGGATACTTCCCTCTGATCAAGAGATGATGCCGGAGCGCGTCCTGGGTAGCTGACTTGTAGGACTTAGACCATCTGCCTTTTTACTAGTGCATTATATCGTGATACACTTATAATAAGGTGGACGGGATATCTGTTACGTTTGTAACCCACCACGCTCCAAATCAGACCCTAAGTCTACTGGACTCTCACATCTTTGGACCTTGCAAATGTCATCAAAGCATTTGGGATGAGCCTGACCTCCTACGCCGATGACACCCAACTGGTACTGGCTATCAAAGGGGACGGGGAGGAAGTGGCCAATCGATTCACGAGAGGAATGATGGCAATAGGTGACTGGATGGCTACGAATTGTCTGAAACTCAATTCAGAAAAAACTGAAGTGGTCATCTTTGGTCACCTCTCCCCGGGCTGGTCACCTGTCTGGTGGCCACCATCTTTCGGTCCCCCGCCGAGTCCAGCAAGCAAAGTGAGAAATCTAGGCGTCATCTTCGATGCTGGCCTCAATTTTATGGCACATGCGAATAAAACTGCGGCTTCAGCTCATATGAAATTGAGAATGATTAGGAAAATACTACCTTTCCTACCGAACACGGCCGGGAAAACACTGGTCAGCTCACTAGTCCTGTCCTCCTTGGACTATTGTAACGCTCTATTCTTAAATGCCCAAGTCCGAGTGACAAATAAGATGCAGTCAATCCAAAATGCAGCCGCACGAATGCTGGCTGGGATCCCCAAGTTCGCACCAGTTACAAACATCATTAGGGATCTCCATTGGCTCCCGATACGCAGCCGTATCAAATTCAAATCGCTGTGTATTGTTTACAAGTCACTCAATAGTCAAGGTCCCCACTTTCTCAAACAGAATCTTCTCCATCATGTCCCAACCCGATCTCTTCGTTCCTCTATTCAGAACTTCTTGGCTGTGCCTCGCACTAAAACAGTCACCTGGGGCGACAGGCGTTTCCTGGTTGCCGCCCCTAGACTCTGGAACACCCTTCCTGCACATATCCAAGCAAGTCCCTCCCTGTTCACATTCCGCAAACAGCTAAAGACGTGGTTATTTGACCAATAGCCATGTATATCTTCTTTACCCCAGTTGCTGATCCATCCCTTAATTAGCGCCGAGACGCCCACGGGTATTCGCCGCGCTCTACAAATGTCAATAAATAAATAAATAAATAAATAAATAAATCTTAAAGCTGTTGACTGCTTCAGGAAGTGCTTTCTGCTAGTCGGGTGCGAAGTATCGTTTTTGCCCTGTCCAATGTTGGCTCTGTTTATTCAGACACAGTTATTTGGCGCAGATTCCATTTTCAGTCTTTTGATCTTTGCCCTGGTTGGGATCTGAATGGGAGATCTAAACTGGGGTGTTGGTCTCATTGTTGCATGTCACAAGTGGATGTAAAGTACTATGTGGTGGACAGGGCCTCCTATGATAACTACACCACTGATCTGGATTTGTGAAGGTACCTCAAACATTGGTGCATGGAAACAGTGCAGCTCACTCTGCTTGAGATATTTACCTCACATACACATTAGTGCTTTCACAGGAATCCATTCACGTGGCTTCAGGGCGCTTTGTTTTCAATTCTGTAATTTGGTCCTTGGGCTAGGTTCGAGATTGCTAGATGGTGGGTGTGCTATCTATTGATTTTGCATTGACATCTATTTACTTTGCGACAGGATCAGCAAGCCTGAAGTGGCATTTTGTTTGTCCCTTTATCTATAAGGAGGAAAAGTGTTTGAACCCTCTAGCCAATGTAATTCACTGATCATTATCTTGAGTCAATTTTCTTCATTGGACCTCAGGCCCAATGAACCTTCTTAAGGTGTTTCTACCCGTCCTCCAGCTAGTACTTCATCCGCCTGATAAGATCCCTTCGAAATGTTTCTTTTCTTCTAGTTTGATCTAAACGTACGTGCGCAGGAAGCTGCTATCGGTCTTCAAGACTATAGCATTTTTTTGATCGGTTTCATGTGTTGTCATTCTTGCAATGTGGTCCTTGCTCTTTACAAGCCACTAATCATTGCTCATCGTGTGTGGTTTTCTTTACTGTGCGGGTTTCTTCTCTCCATCAACGCTTGTCCCAGGATGTCTCTGGCTAGTAAGTGAGCTCATTTTGTTTCCGTGTCCCCTGTTTGGGTAGTGAATCTGCCCTTTTGCAGTTATTGTATGACAGATTGTGTCAGGAATTACTATTCCCTTTTCAATACATAGCATTGCAGTGCGTCTGCTCTTGCGTCTCTAGTACCCATGGACTGTATCAACGTGTGGGCGAGGATGACATTTCATATTTATGCAGCCGTTCATTCCAGCTTTGCCCGCTTGTTTGAGTTTTGCATTCAGTGCTATTCTCTCTTTTTTTTTACTTTTGCTTCAGGGTTTTTCATAAGTTCCTGCTTCACACATTGAGCGCCCCGATCGACATTCACCTTCTGGCTTATTTTCTTTTTCCAATGTGTGCTTTTCTGGTTGTTGATAGCCCATCTCTCTCTTTTAACTTGGCACTCTGCTAATGATTCTTCCAGTGGTAAGATATTGCCTGAAGCTGACAATATTCCTAGTACGCTATTTTTGGAGCCTCTCCAACTTAGACCCTTGCCACTTGGTAGTTTTATTTTATTGCATGATTTAGATGTTTGATTTTAGACATCTTTCTTTTTTTATTATTCCAGGCTTCTTTAACTTCTGCGGCTATTATTTTGATTTTAGCCTATTTTCCCAGCAATCTAGACTTTTATTTGCAATCCCTTTTATAGTTACACTGCTTAAGATGCCTTTCTTGGCTATTGAATACATTTTGCTTTATATGTCTGCGTAGACATTGACATCTAGTTAGAGTTTTCCAGATCATCGTGTACGTCTTTCGGCAGAACTAGATGTTACAGATGATGAAGTCAGAACACGGATAATGCACAACAGACGCAGTGGCGTAACGAAACCTGAGGGGGCCCCCCTGCAAGGTACATGGAGGGGGCCCCCTCGGGACTGAATCAGACAGAGGCAGCTGGTGGATTTATAAAGTGGCAAGACGTAAACCATGTTTTTGATTTTGACTAAGCAAGACAGCAAATAGAATAAGCTAAATTGCTAGGCCATATATAGGGTGGACATTACAACAGACTTTCCTTTAAGTTGACTAATCATATCGAGGTCTGATGGGAAGGTAAATGTTGAAGGCTATGTTCCCTTGTGGGTATAGCTGCTATTCATGCAACACTAGGAAGCAGTTTTGAATCGCAGAAAATATCCTTGTGCCAAAAAATGGACATGGCTTGTGTCTTTGGTGAAGCGCACTTATGTCCTTCAGCAAAGTTCGCTCTCTGTAAATATGCTTTTACATAGGACTTTTATGTATTGGTCTTTAATCAGAAAAATGGCCACTGAAAGGGGTGTGATAGATTGGTGTACTGAAATGTGTTAGTCACAAGTGACAAGATGGTCTATGTTGTGTGAGCTAGTGGTATGCTGAAGTGAGTTAAGGCAAGAGTACCCTGGTGGTGTATGGTGAGATGTATTAAGTGATGCTATTGACCATGTCTCTTCAGTGCTGAGTCATGTGCCTAAGTGTCAAGACAGGTGGTGTTGTAGATGTGGAGTTTGTATGATATGCTGTGACCTGGGTTGTAGGCCATTGAATATTGTGGTACAGTAAAAAGAGAAGGCAACGTAGGGACGAGGGATGAAGTAGCCGGTGAGTTTTATTTGAAACTAAGTGTTAGTGGTGGTGTGTTGTTGAGCAAGTGATGGTCTAGAACAGGTGTGAACAGTGAGCAGGAGAGGGCGAGGCAGGAGAGAGAGTATGTGAAAGAGAGGATTCTACAGTAGAGAGTATATTAGCCAAATGCAAAAGTATCGTATGGTTATGTGAGGTGAGATTATAGGAAATGGTATAATGTCGGGTGTAATGTTGTGTGGGAAGTTCTGATGCGGAAGATGGCCAGGAGCCATGTATAATAGTTGGTGGTGGGGGAATTGGGGAATGTGGGGGAGGGAGACAGGGGCACAAGAGGTTTACAACTAAAGGGAAAGTTGAAAAGAGTGAAGAGGTGAGAGGAAGTGCACCTTGTAGTTAAATTGTAGAGGGGATGAGAGGATCCAGCATGAGGAAGTGAAGTAATAGGCAGAGTGACATGAGGGTGGTGTAATAGAGAGGGTTTCAGTTGATGGGTGGGAGCGGTCTGCGATGCTGTGACATAACCACATTCTCAAGAATATTAGACTGGTGGACCATTTATTTTCAGGTATGTGAGGAATTTAGGTGTGTGGAACTAGATGTGCTTTGAGGCTCTGTGTTAAAGAGATGGGAAGTGCATTAGAAGTAAATTTAGGGAGAAGAGGAAAGATGAGCCAAATTGTGAAAACTAAAAAAAGAAAATGAGGGAGAGCAAATTAGGAGAGGAAAAATAGAAGACATGACAAGGGGAGAGGAGAAAAACGTAGAGAAAGGTGGACAGCAGAATGAAAGAGGTGGGAGAAAAGTGGATGGAATGAAAAGATGAGGATCATGTAAAGAAAGTGAAGAAAGAGGAGATCAAACAAAAGGAGAGGAGAGAAAAAGAGAGAGAGTTAATAGTGAGATTATCAAATTGTGAAGAGTTGTAATGGAAATGGGGAAGACAGCAAGAAGGAGATGAGAATAAACAATGTGAGAATAAAATAATATAAGCGGAATATAGAAGGGAAGAAAGGAATGAGGAAAGAAGATGGGAAAGAGAACACGCAAAAACAAGGAGAGGGTGTGAAAACATAAGGGGAGAGAAAGAAAGAGGAAAGATGAGGAGAGGAGAGAAAAAGTAAAAGAGGGAACTAGAGAGGAGTTATGTGAATATGAGCGGTAAGAGGACAAGAAATGATTGAAAGAAGAAAGAAAAAGTAAAGAGTAGATAGAAAGCAAGAAAGTAAAGAGGAGAAAGAAAATGACAAGAAAGAAAAGAGGAAAGGGAGGACAATGGCACAACAAGGAACATGAAAGAGAAGAGAATGGGCAAAGCAACATAAACCGGAGAAAAGGAGTAAAAGGAGAGGGAGAAACAAAGGAAGGGAAGAAGCTGATTGCAGGACTAGCCTCTCCAACTGCTTTCCAGCTATTGTAACACATATTTGCTGCTCCATTAATGCAATTCTCTCCTGATGCTCCCCCCACACACACAAACACATTTTAGTGTACATTTATGACACAGAATAAGTAACTACACTCCTTCGCAGTATCTATTATCGCATCGTGGATCTGCTGTTTTTGTCAGAACCTTCTGTCTGGGGCAATTTCTAGTCCACGCTTCACTGGCTTGTAATGGCCTTCCTTATCTTCCTAACCTATATGAACCAACAATTCTGTAATAACGTTCTATTTTTATAACCATGTGCAGCACCTAAGTCAACGATTGGTAACTCAAAGGCCATTCCAATCGGACACCTTAAACTAAAGCTGAGGCTGCAAATGGAGTTTTTATTTTGAGCCTGATTGCTACATCACCTAGGATTGCATTTCAATGAGGCACCCGATTCTGCTCAGAACTACAACCAGATGTAATTGTTCCAAATGCTGCTTGTTAAAGTGGAGCTGTTTTAAATGTTTTTTGTAGTTTCCTGAGAAGTTATTATTTGTACCTAGAATACACTGCCAGGGTGAAAGGGCGAGGGGAAGTGACGCAGGTAGCATTGCCACAAAAGCCATTTTTTAAAGGTATGCTGATACAATTGTGTACAATCTCACACATACATACATTCAAATATACATACACTGGTGGAGGCTGGCATACACACAGAAATTAAAAGCACATGCTTTCAGACATAGACATAAGTAAAACTTACCCGAGGCAGACCTTGAAATGCACTTCAAGAATCACGGTTCCCGAGTGCCCAGATACAGTAAAAAGTGCGCCAGAGCGAGGCTCACACCCTTATGCCCAATCAGAAGCTCAGATAGGACAGAAGGCTGTCCTTTTCCATTATCATTGCTCCTGATGGGTCATAACGGCGTGTGAGGGAAAGGACCCAATCGCCATTTTCTGACATGCTGCACTGCCAGAGGCTAGTGCAGCATGTTGCCCGATATGTATTGTCTCTTTGAAAGGACGGGCTGGAACAGCCCACGCCTGAAATGCACAATACAGCCCCGGGGAGCTCTCTTATGGTAACTCTTGTTAGTGTTAGTGTTTGAAGTAGAGCACATTTTTCTTTTCATTTGTGAAGTGTGAAGGTAAATTGTCCAGTGACAGTGGAGCACTCCTAACAACTTAAGTACAAATTGAAATAAGCAATGGCATAGCCAATAGGTCTCGCCATGGGGACCTTATAAGTGTTTTGCCATGCAACGGTCAATATTGTTGCGCCAAGGATATTGTGCTGCATAGCTAAATACTTATAAGGTCCCAAAAGCGAGACCTATTGGCCTTGTCAATGCTTGTTTCTTCATTCACACAACTAAGAGCACCTTCACATGTGTGATTTAAGGATGTGTGTAATACCAAACCCTCTTGTGCTTGATTTAATAAACTTTAATGCTCCTCCAGGTATAAGAATCTAGGCCACATAGGAATGCACTACAAATTACTTGTCTCTTAGTTCACTTATGACATTGGTGGCGTGGAAGGAATATTTTTTATTTTAAAAGCTGTAGTATCACCCTTCACCATAAGAGAGCTCCCCAGGGCTTTATTGTGCATGTTAGGCCTGGGCTGTTCTAGCCCGTCCCTTCAAAGAGGCATACATATCGGGCGACATGCTGCACTAGCCTCAGGCAGTGCAGCATGTCAGAAAATTGTGAATTGGGTCCTGTCCCTAACGCGCCCTTATGCCCCATCAGAAGCCAGGATAATGGAAAAGGACAGCCTTTTGTACTATCTGAGCTTCTGATTGGGCATAAGGGTGTGAGCCTCGCTCTGGCGCACTTTTTACTGAATCTGGGCACTTGGGAACCGTGATTCATGAAGCTTACTTATTTTGCCATAATTCTAGGGAGAGTCAAAGGGAGGGATCTTTATAACTAGTCCAGGCACACATCTCCATAACAAATGCTACTAACCAGAAAGTGTGCCTTTCCCACACTCTCGTTTACTGTTTAATTTGATTATCGGAAGGAGACTACAGGCCCGGGGGGGAAACCTTCATAGGATTATGGAGCCCTCACACTTCTAAAAGTGGTATTTTCAGAATTACAATATAAAATCCGATGTAACCTTGAGTTGTGATTCTAAATTGTGATTCCAGAGATACCAGAATTGGAGGTCTTATCTCTTATACAATATAATAAGGTAATCCCAATGTTATCCTACGGGAGAGATAGGCCTTGCACTAGTGATAAACAACTTTGGCAGTTATTCTCTACTAATACATGTAAATCTTAAAAATAAATGTCCTGCCATTTGAATACATTGCACCCAGCCCTTTGGGTTATATAGGGCCTACCTTAGGGTTGACTTATATGTATAACAACCATTAGAAATGCAATTGGTCTCACATTTTTTTGAGTTGGGGCTATTGGTGTTGTAAATGGCAAAGTCTTTAACTCTTGTGTTATTGAGTGGATTTATGTGGCTTGAGTAGAGTTATGTGGTTTGGATTGGAGTTGTTAGTTGTATACAGTGTTGCGTGGATTTGAGTGGTATGGAGTGGATTTGTGTAGTGTAATTATGTGGCATGATGTGCATTGGATTATGTGTATAGTAATTATGTGATCTAGAGTGCAGTGGTGTGGAGTAACGTTGTGTATAGTGGTATAGAGTGGCGCTGCACATTTTGCAGTGGAGTAGTGGAGTGGCACAGATTGTAAAAGAGTGGCTTAGAATGATGTAGTACAGTGTGTAGTGGCATAGAGTAGATTGTTTTAGATTAGATTGAAGTGGTATAAAGTGGTATGGTAAAGAGTAGAGTGGATAGGCATAGAGTGCAATGCTATGGAGTGTAGTTTCATATAGTAGAGTAGCATGGAGTGGCATAGAGTGAAGTGGTGCAAAGCACACTGGAGTGGCCCATCATGGAGTTGTAAAGAGTGCAGTGGCAAAGAGCGCAGTTTTATATAGTAGAGTGCATTAGCATAAAGTAGAGTGGAGCATAGGAGAGGCGTAGAGAGGAGTGGTGTATGTTGGAGTGCAGAGGTGTAGAATAGAGTGGCACAGACTGTAGTGTAATAGTGTGCAGTGGTGCATAATAGATTAGAGTAGTGTGAAATGTATTGCATAGAGTGTAGTGGCATACATAGTATGCAGTTGTGTAGAGTGTAGTGGCATAGGATGCTTTGGCATAGAGTGCAGTAGAGTGGGAGGGAGAGGAGTGGTGCAGAGTAGAGTGCAGTGTTATAGCGTGTAGTGGTGCAGAGTAGGTTGACGTAGAGTTCAGTGTTGTCAAGTAGAATAGCTTAGACTGCAGTGACGTAGAGTACAGTGGTGTAGAGTGTTGCTGTGTAGAGTATAGTGGTGTACAGTTCAGTGGTTCATAATAGATTGGGTTAGAGTGCTGTGGCGCAGAGTTTATTGTTTGTGAGTATAGTGGTGTTGAGTGCATTGGTCTATTACAGAGAACATATTTTCATTTGAAATGAGCATTACGTTTGCACAGGTATACAGTTTTACCGATAAAAGTGTACAGTGTATAACTGACAATTTTCTTAAACATTATCATTGTAATGATTTCTTCTGATCGCATTAAAATATTTGTTTCTACCACACTTTAGAGTTACCCAAAAAAGTGCTTCATTGCGCTTTCCAATATCCAATATATTCATATTTACAGATATGTACATTTTGTTGTGTGCTACAAAAAAATAACCTCGTACAGATTAACTTCAGCACACCTGCAGTACCCAGCCTGTTTGTCACATAAATGTCTCACTTTGACGTCTGGGAAAAAGAGAGTAAACAGTAAACTAACTCAGAAGATGGAGCCTGACACTTGAGCTTAGCTGGAGGCAAAAAGTAATTACTAAATGTGTCTTCCAAACTACAAAGTCATGGCGTGCAATGTGCGGAATGCATTCGTATGCACTATGGAAGCTTTTGTAACCCCCCAAAATGTCTTTAGCAAAGTAGAGAGCGCTTGGTAGGCTTCAACCTAATTAAACAAGAAAGGGGGGTGATAAACGAGAGCGTTACAGAGAGGCAAAGACAGAGGTGAAGGATTAAGAGGGCAGAGGAAGAAGACAGGAGAAAAAAAAGAAAGGGGTGTGCGCAAGAGAGGATAAGATGGAGAGAAAAAGATATCAGGGAGATAGGGATTGATGAACATGAGAGAGAAGGAAGATGAAGAAGAGAGATTGGTAGGAAGATAAAGAGAGAGGATGAAAAGAGGAAGAGAAAGAGGGATAGGAATTAGAGAAAGGGAGCAGAGGAAAGTAATAGACAAGATGAGGTTGAAAATAGAGATCGGGAGAGCTATAGAGAGAAACGTAATGAGAGAGAGAGAGAGAGGAGAGCAGACGAGAGGTGGACAAGTGATAAGAAAGCGAGTGTAGCGCTCCAAGCTTTCTTTATAATCTTCTGGCTAAGAGAGTGTCTAATTTGGCCAGGCTGCTCCTCTCTGAGCTCTTGAAAGAACGAATCATATTTACCAGTGGTGATGGTAGTTTCGGCCATGTGGGCTCTGCGGTAGTTAACTTAAAATGTACAGACTTCTAGCACTTAATATTTATTGCAAAAATCTACACTGTGCCATTTGGTCTAGGCCACATATTATAGATCAGGCCGGTACATCTATGCACAGATTTGGCAGAAATCGGCCTTAAAGCGTGAGCAGGTGAAATCGAGCCCTCCAACCTAGCTGAAGATTAAATTGCTTAACATGTGACTAACATTCATACAGAAGAGCGCAGCCTGGTGACGGATGCGCTTGTGAGGGTTGAGCCTGAGGGGCCCCCTGGAGCTTGGGGGCCCCCCCCCGCACTGCAGGGGCTGCAGGGGCGTGTGTTACGCCCCTGAACAGACGATGGCTAGAATGCTGAATATATCAAACATTCACCCTCAGTCAGGAGATCTGAGTTAAATCCATCGTTCTTTTGCTCACCACGCCACCCCAGTTTTGACTCAGCCATATGCAAATCAGTCTTGACCCTGCTCCTTTTGGGATCAGTCCAGTCCGCACTACCAAGCCTGGTCTCCACTGCAGCCAAAACAAGCATCCTGGGACTGGTTTTGCGGTATTACCCCATATCGGCCACGCTAGCTTGAATTCAGTGGCACAGAAGCAAAGGGACCCACGTCTGGGCATACCCATCTCACTTCAAACAAAAAATGTTGCAGCAATAAATGATGGATCGAATGCTGAATAAATCAAACATTCACCCCCAGTCAAGAGATATGGGTAAAATCCATTGTTCTTTTACTCACCGCAACACCCCAGTTTGGACCCAGCCATATGCAAATCAGTCTTGACCCTGCTCCTCATGAGAACAGTCCAGCCCGAACTGCGAAGCCGGGTCCTCCGTGGACCGGAAACAAGCCTCCTGGGACTGGTGTCCCGGTATCACCTTCTCATCAACCAGGCTAGCTTGGTTCCAGTTGCGCAGTGAGCAAGGGACCCAAGTCTGGGCATACCCATCCCACTGAGGGCGAAAAATAATGCGGCAACAAATGATGGATGGAATGCTGAATAAATCAAACATTCACCCCAGTCAAGAGATCTGGGTTAAATCCATCCTTCTTTTGCTCACCACCATCCATCATCTGTACTTTTCGCATTTGTCACCCTTAGTGGAAAGGTTATGCCCAGACGTGGGTCCCGTGCTCAGTTTGCCACTAGATTCAAGCAAGCCTGTATCTTAGACAGATCACGGTGCTAGTAAATGGTTTGACACATACACAAAACTGAAGAAATAAGGTTTAAGAAAACTAAAGTTCTCTGCAGCCCATGTTCACAAGAAAACCAGTGTATGTCGATTTCAGGCATTCCTTTCTTTAGTTCTTGAGAGGTGGCCTCAATATGGGTATGACTACTGTTCACTTGAACTAAATTTGTCTGCCTATCAAGCGTTTAGTATCTGTTCATAGTGCCGTATGTTTTTCAGATTAGTCTCGCGGCCGCAAGTGCCAAAAACATTACTCTCCAAGATTTTCAGGAAGTTCAGAACCCTTCAATTATTTCGGTTAATGAAAATTCCCATTTTTTCCAGTCAGTGTTATCAGCATGGTAACAGGCTCCAGGAAGTCATAATGAATGTTCTATTTAATAAGTTGAAGCAAAGAGCTACAAATTGTTTCCTCTTAATTGTGGTGTCTTGGGAGAAGTCTACAAAGATATACAACATATTGTTCTTGAACATAAATTGGGTGTTGTTTTTTCTGGCCGCCATTATTATCAGTCTTGTGTGTTGCAAAGGCAAGGGATGATAGGTCATGAAAAGTGTTTTTAACACATTTCGGTGAATTCTGTTTGGCCCTTGGAATTCCGATTGTGCTCAGAAAATTGTCCCAGTAAAGTCAGTAGGAAGGAACTTAAGAACACCATCAGGTAATTCTGCTCTTCCAATTCAGAAACACCCATAATTATGTTATCTTGCCTACTGCAGTGCAAGCACTAAAACCCACTGAGCAATAGGGAGTGGAGCTTGCCTGGCTTCAAGATGGCTGCTCAGTAAACGAGTTCCGTAAAACCTGCGCATCAATCCTGCAGGAATCCTCGTTATCTGTTGAGGATTGGCTTGTGCTGTGCTGCAGAAGCAGAAAAGATATCATTGCGGGCGTCGAGCTCGCTGAGACTCAGAGATATGAGACAGAGCAGTTTTGTGCGGAGCTGAGGCCTACCTGGTGCTGTGAGTGGCGCATCCCTGAACTGGTCACGGACGGCGATGAGCCCGGGTGCATACTGTGCTGGCATGGGGACTGTGTGCCCTGAAGTGAGCCTGAAGGTGCCTGCGGCCGCTCTGAAGGCGGCGGCTGAGTAACACCGCTGGGCCCTGATGTCGGAGGCCCAGGGACAGCGCGGAGCCGCTGGTCTGGCTGGGCCCGCCTACCCGGAGACATGAGAGAGACTCCCGGGAGAAATAGCGAAGACCTGCCGGCTTCCTCTTCTGCATTGTGCTTGCAGGGGGTCATGCAGACGGTGAGTGGCTGACCCACGCTTTTCACTGACTTGAACCCCTGCAGGGCCCACTGATCCACAAGACACAGTGCCCCTGGGCCTGGCTCCTGCCTTGGGAATGACCTGCGAACTGGATCTTCTCACACGATGGCACCTGCTGCTAGGGGGGAGAGTGGCCCAGTGACAGACGAGCATCTATTGTAGGCTAATTCTGTCACCCGGACCGAACTGCCTGACGAGCTGTGACCTCTCTGAGTGGGCACCCAAATACTAGTAACAGCAGTGGCGGGAGATGTCTGCAGGATTGGCTGAAGGGGTACTGGTGTGACGCAGCACTTGTATAGCCTGATTCTGTGACCGAGTGGTCAGGTCTAACTGTTAGCTGATCACCTGCCCTGAACATCCACTGCAGGCATAAAGACGGAAAAGAGATGTGCAGGGAGTATACTGCTCCCTGGAATAGGTGCAGACGGTGGTGTTCCGAACGCTGTTGCGCACACCCCAGACTCCTCAAGGGAAAAGATGCGGAAGCCCGATAAGATGCAATCCAAACTGCAACTTGAGCAACATAAATCAGCCAGGACCAGAGATGAGGATGCTGAGACCGAGATGGAAGAGTGAGGCGCCTTTGGTTCGGAGCTGGGCAGTGACTTGTGCAAAATACTGGAAACGATGCAACAAAGCCTCTCAACTATTGCTGGGAAAATCGACTCACTCTCGGGCCACATGGATCGCATGATGGAATGCCTAGATACGCATGGGGAAGAACTGATGTGGTGTAGCGCAGAGTTTCAGAAGCTGAGGACCAACAGGTGGAAACCGCAAACGCTCAAAAGCAAGTCGAGAAACTATTGGACACCCTGCAGCTCAAGACTGAAGACTTGGAAGAACGCTCTAGGCGTAATAATATGCGCATCGTTGGCCTTCCGGAATACACCCGACAGGCAATATGGAACTATTCGTGGAGAAGTTACTAATAACACTACTGAGCCGAGACACCTTTTCCGTAATATTCGTTGTGGAGTGGGCACATCGTACTTTGGCATCTAGACCACCACCTGGGGCTCTTACTCGCCTACTCATAGCCAGAATATTAAATTACAGGGACAGGGACACAGCTCTGAGGAAAGCAAGGGAGCTGAAGACGCTTTGCTATGAGGGCGCTGAGATATCCCTTTATCCGGACTTTACTCCAAAAGTACAAGAGGCAAGAGTGCCCCCATGAAGCAGACGTTACGCGATTTAAAAAATGAATATGCAATGCTGTATCTGGCTCGCCTAAAGGCCACACTAGACAGCAACTCTAAGATATATTCGGATCCTAGCAATCTACAGCAGGCTCTCAAAACCCTCATTAAGACTAAGCACAGCAAACAGACACCGGAGGTTAACGATGCAGACAATCATAGCCCCAGCACACTGGATCAAGAGGACTGATTGTGCAGAAACTTCCTCTAGACGGTGGACCATATTGTTTTATTTGCAGGTTTGTACCGCGCTGGCTTTGACTCCCGGAGGAGTATCTCCGCGCCTTTAGGCCTCTACAACATAAGTTTAGGGGAAGGAGTAGTTTAGCAGCCATTCTAGTGTTGGAATAAGAAGGTCTTCAACATTTTTCTAAAAGGGAAGTGTTCTGCACATAGCCTGAGAGATTTTGGGAGACTGTTCCAAAGGGAGGGTCCTGCTACAGATAGCGCTTTGGTTCCATGTCTGCTTTTCTTTGCTCTAGGTACACAAAGAAGGCCTTGCTCGCTTGACCTGAGTGTCCGGGAGGGTATGTAAGGGACAAATGTGGTGGTCAGGTATGCAGGACCTAACCCGTTAAGGCTTTTGTGTATTGTGCAGCATACTTTAAACTTGGCCCTCTGTTTGACAGATAACCAATGTAGTTTTGTCAGCAGAGGTTTGGAAGGCGTACGAGGAGGGGCGTTCAAAACCAAGCGAGCAGCCGTGTTCTGAACCACCAGAAGTCTTGTCGTGACTCCCTCGTTAGCGGACAGGAGCAGGCCATTGCAATAGTCTATTCGACTCAGGACTAGAGCCTGTACCAGCGTCCTCCTAGTTGCATCTGGTAGTAGGGGGAAGATTTTACGCAACATGCCAATTATATGGAAGCAGGCTCCCACCACCTGGTTGCCATGTTGTTTTAGAGTGAGTTCTTGATCTAATCGGACTCCCAGATTCTTGACTATTTGTTTGGGCTTGGGTACTGGTGCCAGATCTTGTGGCCACCAGTCCGGAGTCCAAAGTAGTTTTGCTTCACCAAACAACATGACTTCTGTCTTTCCAACGTTGCATTGCAAGTAGTTGGAAGACATCCAGTGTGCTACTGCTTTCATGCCCTGAGAGAAGGATTCCTAACCTCGGGGGTAAAGATCTTAAAGGGAAAGAGGAGTTGAGTGTCATCCGCTTAAGATATCGGGATGAATCCGTAAGTTCTCATGATGTTCGCCAGGGGTGCCACGTAAATGTTGAAGAGCGTGGGGCTCAAGCATGAGCCCTGCGGCACCCCCTTGGAGATTTCAACTTCCTCTGATCGATACGAACCCATTGTTACTTGCTGGGTGCGGTTTGTTAGGAAACTCCTCAACCATGCCAGAGCTTCGTGCTTCAGGCCGATGTTAACTAGCCTGGCAGTCAGGATGGAATGTGACACTGTGTCAAATGCCGCAGACAGATCCAACAACACCAGGATAACGGAGTGGCCCCTATCCTGGTACATGTGTAGATCGTCTGCGACTGACATCAGGGCGGTCTTGGTACTGTGTTTAGGCCTGAAGCCCGATTGTGAGTAGTCCAACACTCCTGCGGATTCAATGTATTTAGACAAATTTCTATTAACAAATTTTTCAATAACTTTGCCTAAAAAAGGGAGCAGGGATATAGGCCTAAGGTTGGCTAGCTCATTCCAGGGAATCGCAGTGTTTTTCCTGAGCGGCTTAACCAGTGCCTTCTTCATCCTAGCGGAACCTGTCCTGTGCTTAGCGAGAGGTTTATCAGCCTCTGGATTACAGGTCCCAGTTCCATTGCCAGTGTGGGCATAACACGCGCAGGGATAGTATCCGTTGGGCAACCACTCTTTATCTGGGAGATGAGTACTAATACTTCCTCAATCGAGATAGGGGGAAATACAGAGAGGGAGTGCATGACAGGAGGTTGTATTTCCATGTTTGAAATTGGGACATTATCATTCCCGCTGGTTTGGCTTGATTTGATTGTTAAGTGCACAATCTCACATATATGGTGGAACTATAGGCTATTTAATGCATAAAGACTAATGTACATTAACGCCAATCGGGAGTGCACTTAAGAACATAAACACATGATGACCTTATGTTCCGGATAGAGACCGGAGGGGCAATGTATGCAGGGGCCAAGCTACAATAGTCTAACAGTAAAGGATTAAATTAAAGATAGGGTAATGGATTCGTAACATAATCAACGGTAGTGGGAACCGGGGCTTAAATAAGCTGTCAGGCACTCACCTCCCCCATGTGTATCACACACTTTAATGGGAAGGATAGTGGGGATGTTCAAAGGGGTTTGGCGAGGGTGGGCTAAAAAAAACATGTTGTTTGAGGTACATGACGTGCGAGGGGGCATAACAGTTAAGCAATTGTGTGGTAGAAGTATCCCTATAAATATTATTAGGAAAGACTCGAAAAGCAGCAAAGGTATACTGAGAGTGATTACATACTGTGAGCAGAAATAACAACAGTGAGGGGCAATGCTACATTTTTTAACATGGAATGTTAGAGGCTTGAATGATCCACGAAAAATATGCAAAGAGCTAGTATATTTGCATAGACACCAAATAGACGTAGCAATATTGCAGTAAACCCATCTCACTACTCACACAGGCCTACTTACGCAAAGAAGAATGAAGGGGGAATGTGTGGCAGCTGGATTCACTTCGCACGCACGAAGAGTATTGATGTGGGTGATACAGGGTTCCAATAATAAATTACAGGCACTAGAAACTGCCCCCTGGGGTAGATACATAGCAGCACACTACCGTAAAGATGCCTTCAGTGTTCGGCTGGTGGGGATATACGGGCCAAATTACGATGACCCCCAGTTATATCGAGCACTAGCTTACCCGTGTGCGTTGCTGCGATCTCAGAAGAAAGGAAATTCAAGGAAACTCGTTATGATAACATTAAATTTACATTGTGTCATTGTTATTGAAACTTATTCATTTTATTTGTGAAAACATTTCTAAGTGTGGCTTGAGCAGTGCGTCCTCGATTGGCTTCCAATCTTGATTCTGGTTGCTCTCCTGTTTCATTCGAGCAGGCTTGAGCAGTGCGTAATTGATCGTTTTCCAATCTTGATTCTCGTTGCTCTCCTGTTTCATTCGAGCGGGCTAGAGCAGTGCGTAATCGATCTGTTTCCAATCTTGATTCTCATGCTTGTTCGTTTGAGAAGAATGGGCCTGAGCAGTGCATACTCGATCGGCTTCCAATCTTGATTCTCGTTGCTCGTTCGTTTGAGAATTACGGGCTTGAGCAGTTTGTATTCGAACAGCTTCAAATCTTGCTTCCCGTTGCTCGTCTGTTTTCTGAAGCTCGTAAAGCCTTTTTCTTTCGTGCTTCTGATGTAGATTGACCAATCGATTCCCGTTTGGGGGTCATAACTGTCGACGATGCTCGCATATTCGGTGTCGATTTCAGTATTCGAAAGATTATGAGGGCCCTGGGGGGCCGATTAAAACATTTTTTTTTTGACAGAAACCTTTGCGGGAGTGTACTGAACAACTTCCAAAGTTTCATGGCGATCGGATGAATGGTGTAGTAATGCATAAAGGACAAACAGACAGACATACTTTCGTTTTTATATATATAGACTACATAACAAAAAAATGCTACGTACACGATGCTGCCTACACTTTTGGGGAGGAGGGTGATTTTAACTGTGTACAATCCCCTTACCTCGACAGGTCAAGAGGTCCATCACGACAATGCTCATCAGCAGCTAAGACCATAGCTGCAATAGCGGAGGCAGGTGATCTTGTAGATGCATGGCTCTATCGCTACTCCCAAGGCAGAGGGTACACTCACTACCCCTCAGTATATGATATACATACGCGCATTGACTACTGGTATTCCACAAGAGACCTGGCTCTCCACATAGTAGAATGCGAGCATTTGGCGTGCACAATTCAGACCACTCCCCTGTCAGGTTGCAAATAAAACAAGATGAGATATTACCCAGGGCTCCTGTGTGGCGTTTTCCACAGTATTTGCTGCTGGATGCAGCGTTTAGGGAAGAGCTCTCTTAGGAGATAGACCATTACTTTAATAGTAATATTGGTGGCGTCCCTAAGATGGCCACTATTTGGGAAGCATTCAAGGTATATATTTGCAGAGTGGTTATATCCATACACTCTGGGGTGCTTCGGGCCGTTAGGGGTAGATCACAAAAATTGGAAGCTGAAATAGCTGAATTACAGAAAGGATCACTGAAAGCCTCCACTCCAGAGGTGCTAGGCCTTATTAGGGAAAAGATAGACGAATACAATAAAGCAGCACTGCTAGGGTATACAGGGAAGGCGAAAGGCCTAGCACCACCCTGGCTACACTGACTCGGCCGGCAAAGGGTGCAAACGAGGTAACAGAAATAAGAGATGGCTATGGAGGGTTGATTCATGATGCTATAAATACCAACAACTAGATAACAATGGGTCATAACACAAACTATTTGTAACCGGACTGTGTAAATAAGGGATACATCCGACAAATCCACCGAGAGTGTGTCACCGTTAAATAAATGTTCCCATCAGATTACCAACCTGTACCGCCCTGCATCATTTGGGATCCTTCACCCTGAAGGAAAGTGGTTTTACCCACAGTAGACTAGACGGATGTAGCCCAATCTAGTGAGAATGTCACAAATGTGCATGTGGTATACTGTGGTATCAGGGGGTAAGCTGAGTAGCAGTGCCTATGTGAAAATAATAAGTGTTAAGTGCGTGAAAATTCTTAAAATTGGGTGGTGAAGGACGTGGTCCAGGGTGAAGGATCCCAAATGATGCAGGGCGGTACAGGTTGGTAATCTGATTTAAAGAGGGTGTACTACACACCAGCTAGATTACATAGATATGGGTAGAGAGAGGATGACAACTGTGACAGATGCGGGGCGGCAGGGGCAACTTTACACACCTGGCATGGGATTGCCCTGCGATCCAAAAATATTGGTCTCAAGTTAATTGGGCATTACAGGAAATAGCGGAGACTCATATTCTCATGACACCACTAGTGGCCCTACTGGGATACACCAAAGATCTGCCTAAAGGAACTAGGAAACTAATAGCACTGGGCATATTAATAGCCAAAAGAAGACTCACTATGAGATGGATGAAAGGCCCAGTTCCCACACTAACAGAGTGGTGTATGGACCTGTCATATTACAATGCAAATATCTATATCTAGCGCCCCCGCAATGCTCTGCCTATGACCTCATATATCACATCACTCATGACATGGTCAGTGACATCACTGTTGACATCACTAATGACATCTCAAATGACATCACTAATGACATCATCCACAAAATCACTAATGCACACACTCACACCCCCATCAAACCTTTCATATACGCACTCCCACACAACCATTTGCAAACCCAATCACAGACCCATACCAGTACTTATATCCCACTCACTGATTCTACACACACATCCACTCACTGACCTATACAGCCACTAATACACTCACCCAGCCACCAAAACAGCCACTGACATATTCAATCATACACCCATAGAGCTACTGACACACCTACTCACTTACCAATACAATCACACAGCCACTTACTCACTCACTCATACAGTTACACACACACACACACATACACATACACACACACTTACTAACTCATACAGATAAGATACTAACATGTACTCACTCACCTACACAGTCACTGACACAAGCACAAACTCACATATACAGCCGCTCTCACATTCACCCATACAGTCACTCATATATTCTATCAGTCACTCATATACCCAGTTACTCACCCATATACTACTGACACATCCACTCATCCACACAGCCATACACACACTCACTCACCCATACAGCCCCTCATACACACATTCACTAACCCAAACAGTCACTGACTCACCCACTTACTCATCCATACTGGCAGTCACACCCCCTCACCCACCCACACAGACAGTCAGACACCCTTACAGGTACCCAGACAACCAATCTATCACCCATACAGTCACTCATATGCCCACTCACGTACCCACTTATTCAGCCATTTAGACACAGACTGATACGAACATTCACAAAACCAGCCACTCACCCATACATTCACTGAGACACCTAATCACTCACTTATACATCTAGTCATGCACCCACTGAATCATCTATTCAGGCACTAATAGACCCACTGATTCACCAATACACTTTGGTATATATATTTAACACTCATAAATGTTTTACAAATGCTCATGGTCACCGGTTGATGTCATCAGTGATGTTATATGAGATGTCATCAGTGATGTCACTGACCATGTCATGAGTGATGTAATATGTGAGGTCACAATCAGTGCATTGTGGGGGTGCGAGTTATAGTTAGCTCAGCTAATTACAACTGCTAAATTTCATATACATGTGTATACATATATATATATATATATATATGTTACCGATTGGCGGTCCTCAATAGGGAGTTATAGTTAGGACCATGTTTCCATAGGAAAAGCATTTCTTGACCTACCTAATCTTTGGCACCGTTTGACGCATCTTCCAAAAAAAATCCCCCAAAAGTGTCATAGTGAGTCTTATTGCTCATGGAGAGTTTCAAGGGGACAGCGGTGAGGGCGAAGCTGGCAGAGCGGAGATGGCGGGTGGGGGTGTGGAAGCTGAGTCTGCTGTTCAGGTAGGCTGGTCCGGGGTTGTGGAGTGCTTTGTGTGCGTGGGTGAGGAGCTTGAAGGTGATCCTCTTGTCGATGGGGAGCCAGTGTAGGTCTCCCAGGTGGGAGAGGTGATGTGGTTGCGGCGGGGGACGTTGACGATCAGTCGGGCAGAGGCGTTTTGGATGCGTTGTAGTCGTCGTAGGTGTTTGGCTGGGATTCCTGCAAAGAGTGCCTTGCTGTAGTCCAATCTGCTGCTGACGAGGGCCTATGTCACCGTTCTTCTTGTTTCAGTCGGGATCCACTTGTAGATCCTGCGGAGCATGCGGAGGGTGTTGTAGCAGGAGGAGGAGACGGCGTTGACCTGTTTAGACATGGAAAGGGAGGAGTCGAGGATGAAACCTAGATTGCGTGCGTGGTCGGTGGGTGTTGGTGCTGTTCCCAGTGTGGTCGGCCACCAGGAGTCGTCCCAGGCTGAGGGGGTGGGTCCGAGGAAGAGGACCTCCGTCTTGTCCGAGTTCAGCTTCAGACGGCTGCTCCTCATCCAGTCGGCGACAGCCTTCATTCCCTCGTGGAGGTTGGTTTTGGCGGTGTGTGGGTCCTTTGTGAGGGAGAGGGTGAGCTGGTTGTCGTTGGCGTAGGAGATGATGTTGAGGTCGTGATGGCGGGCCACTTGTGCGAGGGGGGCCATGTAGATGTTGAACAGCGTCGGACTGAGGGATGAGCCCTGGGGGACGCCGCAGATGAGGTCAGTGGCTTCGGATCAGAAGGGTAGGAGGTGGACACTCTGGGTTCTGCCGGTGAGGAAGGACGTGGTCCAGTCGAGAGCCTTCTCTTGGATTCCGGCTTCTAGGAGGCGTGTCTTTAGAGTTTGATGGCAGACCGTGTCGAAGGCGGCTGACAGGTCCAGGAGGATGAGGGCTGATGTTTCGCCTTTGTCTAGCTGGCGCCTGATGTCGTCTGTGTCAGCGATGAGGGCTGTCTCGGTGCTGTGGTTTCGTCTGAATCCGGACTGGGACGGGTCCAAGATGTTGTTGTCTTCCAGGTGGCGGGCCAGTTGCATGTTGACGATTTTCTCGATGACTTTTGCCGGGAAGGGGAGCAGGGAGATGGGCCGGAGGTTCTTGAGGTCCTTGGGGTCCGCTTTGGGCTTCTTGAGAAGGGCGTTGATTTCAGCGTGCTTGAAGCTTTCCGGGAATGTCGCTGTTTCGAAGGAGATGTTGCTGATCTTTCATAGTTGGGGTACGATGGGATGCGATCTGTTCAGTAGTTGTTGAGAAATTTAATGGAACCAAGATAGTGATATCTGTGGCTACAGATATTTCACACCAATTTTGCGATTGATCACGCACACCAAGAGAAAAGCAGTAATTGACAGGCCGCAACCTGAGGAGAGAGTTGCAGCCACCATTATATCTAATGGGAGACAGTCCCTGTGGGCTCAAAATAAAACCCAGGGGTATAAGGATAGAGGTGTCTGGACCCCATGAGTGGAATATAGGGGCGTTTGTGCACAGCTTCTTAAAAATGGCTTTTTCCATGAGCAACTGTCAGTGTGGCCCCTGTGTAATGGTACAACAAATTTGCGAATGTCGGCGAAAAATGAATACAAATTAAAATAAATTGTACACTCACTCATACACTAATGCACTCACTCATAGACCCAATGAAGCACTCATGCACCTATTCATCGACCCAGTGAGGCACTCACACACCCACTCATAGACCCACTCAGACACTCATGCACCCACTCTCAGACCCACTCATACACTTATGCATCTGCTCACAGACCAACTCAGACACTCCTGAAACTACTCACAGACCCACTCAGACACTCATGCGCCCACTCATAGTCTCACTTACAGACCCAAGCATCCACTCATAGACCCAGTCAGATATTCATGCACTCACTCACATACCCAGGTAGAGGATCATGCACCTACTTACCCACTGAGAGTCACACAGGCATTTACAGACCAATTGAGAACATTATACCAGCATTCAGAATCTCACTCAGACACTGATGCATCAACTCACAGACCCCACTCAGAGAGTGTTGCAGCAACTCACAGATTTGCTCAGAGACTCATACACACTCATTCTAACTCACTCAGATAGTTACACACTCTCTCAAATGTACTGAGACTGTTATGCAGTCTCTCACAGAGCTTGTCAGTTGTGCACCGACTGACAGGTCCACTCAAATACTTATACATATACTCACAGACTCATGCAGACCCTTGTTTGCCCAGTGAGAAACCCCACACATCTATGTATCCAATTTAATGCACAGAACCACTTTTGTAGTTCTGAATTTTGAATGTGCTGGTGGCTATTGAATGTGTGCTTTTGTTTTGTGCATTTGCTACATTGTCATTGATATTGTGACAATGTAGCAATTAATATGATTTTGGGTAATAGGGTGGCTCTGAGAACAACCTTGGGTTTATTGTGATTATGTATCAGCTACACATAAGACTGGATGCAGAGTTTCAGGTTGCTGAGAAACACCCTGTTGCCTTCGTCTGTAAAGTGAACTCCATCACTTCTGGAAATTCGATGCATGTGACAAACACAGGTTTATGTTGTAGATAGAGCCCATGTTATGGTCTCCGAGGAGTGCAAAACAAGTTTTATTACCATGTTTCCTGGATTTGTCAATTTGCAGACAAAATTGATTTTGCGGTATAGTTCCCACTAATCCATAGGACCTGGGCGTTTGTAGACAACATAAACTTAAGGTGAGATGGTTAGACTGATTCCATGCACCTCTGCAGTATAGCTCGCAGTGCCACCATAAGCCCCCTTAAATCAAACAGAGAGCAAATGGTTTCCGGCAACCACTGAACATGACAACCCTGACCCCTCAGGGATCGTGGTAACAGATCAGAACCTTTTTGCTCAGTCACTCTTGCACTATTGTTCTCAGAGAAGTATACAGAGAATACGCAATGGGATGTTTTCAATATATTTATTGAACCAAAGTTATTCTTGTATAGAATACACGTTCTGTGATAATCAATTGACAGGAGCAGATTGATTACAAGCACCAAAAGAGTAAATAGCAGATACAGTTCCACCATGGTGCTAAAACAGTGTATATGCGCAGGCATTTAAAACAAGGTAGTAATCAGGCGTACTCCTACTAAGCAATTTCTACGCTGTATATGTCTAGAGTGTTTGTAGAATCAAGAATCCCGACACTGAATGATCCGATCCCATTACCTGGTGGGAAAGAATGTAGGACCCCGTCTTAGTCACAAGCTGGGCACCCCTCATAGAGATGTCAGGTAGTTGCTCGCTGAAGCATCAGCATACAGGCCCTTTCGATGTCAGCAGAAGTGTCTCCTCTGCCAACCCCCAGAAATGCTTCCTTATTTATAATAAAGAGCATCCTTGCGATGTACACTCAGATTAGCATTTGTTATGGGTATGTAGATAGCCCTGTCGCCCTGTGAATTAAGACAGAACAACATTATATCATGGTGCGTAAAGACCTTGTACTCAGTGTTCGAGGCATTATGATTATGTTCTGCAAAGCTAGATGTCTAAGCAAAGCAGTTTCAAAGAAACTAATACAACATTGTAATGCATGCAAATATGTGCAAAAGGTCACAGCAATAATTTTATTGTGTAGAAAAGAGGACAATGTGAGGAAATGAGCAGCTTTGCTAGATGGGCCTAACTCGGGCACATAACAATTTGACCACTTTCATTTCTGCCTTTGGCATATTCTAGAGTACACCAAGACAGTGTGAGGGGAAAGTGCCATCAATTGTGCAAAGGTATGTTTCATTAGGATTTCCAGTCCTTCCCGAGTCAGTGCACCTAGGGCATTGCTTGTGAAACATACTAGCTATGTATTGTTTACCCTTCAGGGTAGGTGTTGGTAAATTTTAGGGTAGGTTTGTATGTGCTTATCTGGTAAAACATGCTCTTTAAACTAATACTGAGTCTAATGTATAGTATGAGAGTCGTAGGCATGGTGAAACATGCACTGTTTAAACATGATCAGCCCTACTACTTGTTACCCTGTCTGTGTACTCTAACTTGCAGCTTGATTTGGCATGTAAAACATGTTTGTCAAGTCTTAAACAAATGTTTTCATGCACAAAAGTCACATCAAAGATATGATGTAGGTATGCTATAAAGCATGGTGCTTTGTGTTTAAGAGATGCGAGATGTGTGTTTTAGTACAATAGGTCACTTGTGCACTTGCAGGTCCACAGCCTACATATAGTGCGCCACCCTTAAAGTAAATGACATACATTTTCACAAAAACGCAGACCCTCTCTCTCTACTAATGAGACAGCTACAGAAGCATATATACATGCAGTCACTTACCAAGAAACTATTTGTGCGTGCAGCAGACTCACAGGTAGTTGCAGTCACACCTACAGCCCTCTATTCGCTAACTTAGGCACTAAGATGTATGTTCAGCCACTTACACACAGCTATAGAGAGCTATAGAGATACTAAATCTAGTATGTGGCTCACTGGTTAGAGGCGGCAGACCCGAGAGCAGAGGACGGCCCGGGACCAGGGTTCGATTCCCGGCGCGGCTGGTTTCTGGACCAGGGTCAGCGGATTCGATAATTCTCTCGCCTCGGTGCCCACTCTGATCAGCGATCACACTCGGCAACTCTGGGCATTAGCTTGCCTCATCTTCACTAACGGCCCCACCAGACCGCCGGGGATGCCTGGTCTCACCCTGGAGATACCCATTAAGGGACCATCTCTCAGGGAAGCCAGGAAGGGTTTCGCAGCGGTCGAAGCGCCTTGGGACCCTACGGGTAAGTAGTGCGCTATATAAATGCCAATACATAAAAGACAGTCAAATACTTACACACTACCTTAAACATCTCATTGCACTGCTACAGGTGTACATCTACACTCACTCAGATATGTAGGAAAGTAGTGACACAACTTCGGCATTCACTGTAGACAAATAGTTTTTTAAACATGGGTAAGGCCTACTGTTCGAAACCCTGTCTGTGCAGTTTCACTGCCAGCTTCACTTGGCCTGCCAAAGCTGTTTGCCAATCCTAAATTCATGTTTCAGTTCAAATAACTCACCTCTGAGATATGCTGTAGGTATGCCTTAAGGCACAGTGCTTTATGCTTAAAAGATTGCGAGATATCCTTTTAAGTTTTAGTAACTTACTAAGGCACTTGAAGATCGGTATGCGAGAACTACGTAGACTATACCACCTATAATACAACTGACACACCTGTTCCCAAAGCACAGACCTTCTCTTTCACTCACTCACATACTGCCAGAGGCCCTTCTACATTCACTTAAGTATTCATAAACTACTTATATATTTAGCAGTATGAAAGGCAGCTGCACATATATTTAGCAGTGTGAAAGGCAGTTGTTACAGACACCTATATACCCCTCAAATCCCTGACAGAAGCACTGAGGTATTCGTTCAGCACTTACATTCACATTTAGAGAGCTATAGAGTTACTAAAACAGACAGTCACATGCCGGCATATTCATTCAAACAGCTCATGGGACTGATATAGGTGGACTTTTACACTCAGTCAGATATATAGACATGTAGTGACACAAATTTGCAATTTACTCCAGACAAATATTCCTTTTAAGATGGATAGATACAGAGCAACACTATAATGAATATGATACCATACCCAGTGTGCCAGTAATGCATACAGTGACACAAAGAGAACACAGATACATAAACATTAATAGAGCAATGTTAGCTATATTATAATGAGACAACTATAACTACAGACATGCAAAGTACGAACGTTTCCTAATTTACAGGGCCACCCACTAGCATGTCCAAGACAGGGAAGGGGACTCCAAATGAGCTCCTGAAACATCTTAAAGATAGAGTTGTGTACTTGCCATTAGATTTCAAGCAGAATATCGAAAGAGGTACAACAAAATTTGGAAGAAGGACTTGTAATTCTAGTCAATGGTGCCCCAACCAAGAGCAAAACGATATGGCAAGAGTTAGTAGATGTTAGTAAAGTAAACATAACACTATATCTGGTGCAAAATAACATTTGCTATAAAAATGTAGATATTATGCAAATGGAGGATGACACTTTACCATTGAGAGGTCAGATTGAAAAGGTGGATCGATCTAGAACAGAAGAAATTTATGAACGTTACAGTATTGATTCTCTGCTTTCTAAAAAAATTATTGGTGATGCAATTGATCTCTTTCAAATGCAAGAAGTGAAAGTAGCTCCCTTAAGTGTGTGGGAGAAACGTTTAGAAGCTCGCTGTTTTCCACATATGTTTCCAACTGGAGTAGGTGGTAGGTATGATGGACAGCCTGTACAAATACCAGTAGACGAGTACAGATCAACTAGACTTTATTCAGAGGACCCTAGATTTTGCCAATGTATCCCCTATAAATTTCATCTACTATTTGCGAGTGACTTTTCTTGGCAATCCTATGCAGTAAATCACATTCTCAAAACAGGAGTGAACATGAAAAAATCTCTCAGCAAGGGAATTTGTTGAGAAAGTTCATGGAGAAGAAGAAAACCTACAGTACAACTGGATTAATTAGATGGTATGTCAGCATGTTACCAATGAGTATTGGTATCGTAGTTATGGTGAGCTGAAATGCATGTCAAGAAACCTAGGAGCACCAACTTGGTTTCTAATACGCAGTTGTGCTGAGCATGCGTGTGATGACCTGCTTGAATTCCTGCATGAAGCAAACTTTTAAACATAAAAGACATTAATCTAAAGACACCAGGAGACTTTTGCTCAATGGAACCTTAATACGTTTGCAAATATTTTAACCACAGGTTTCAAGCTATTATGGCTTTTATCTGCAACAAAACCAATGCTCCTCTCGGCAAAATAACTGATTTCTTTTGGCACAAAGAGTACCAAGGTAGAGGTGCTCCAAATATTCATATGCTCTTGTGGGTAAAAGATGCTCCGAAGTTTGGAACAGACACTGATGCATCTGTTTTGTCTTTCATAGAACAGTATGTGACGTGCAATCCCAAAAGACACTGGTGACAAGGCCTTGAGACAAGTTCTATGATTTCATACTCATAGATGTGGGAAATACTGTTGCCAGAAATACAGATTTTTAAAGTAACATTTTACAAAAGATGGCTCTTTTGGGTTCCCATGACCTGTCATCTCAGAAGGAAGAGTGAACAGCTTTTTGTCTGCAGTCAGACATACACTGAAATTGAACTCCCCAAAAAATACATATAACCTCAGGAGAACAGAGGCTTTAAAGTATATAAATGACTACAAACCTGTCATTCTAAAGAATTTAAATGCAACCATGGATCTACCATTTGTTGCAGACAACTCCATCACTGTTGCTCGCTACTTAGCTTCATATATAACAATGTCAGAGTAGACAGAGATGAAAGAGGTGTGGGAGGGGATTTCTAAAAAAAAGAGTCTTAAGAAAAAATTGTACAGTTTTAGTTTGAAAATGCTTACCCATAGAGAAATAGATTCCTATGAATGGTTGAGCTCGGCTATTTTGTTCTCTAAGTCAAAAGGAATTGTATGGGTGTGTCTAGGTCTTGCAAGCAGCTATAATAAAGTATTAAAGTATTTCCCAGAAATACAGTACCTTGCTGAATTGGATCCTGAGAGTACAGACATTCTGAAGACTAACATTCTAGATACATGTTACCCAAGAAGGACTCCCCATCTTCAAAACATGTGTCTCTATGAAGTACTTCAGCACTATACATATAGAAGTAATGTAACTGAAAACATAGAGGAAGGAAGATATGTACTACTTGGATGTGACAGTTTTTTGTTAAGACACAACAAAGGAAATCGAATTAACCATAGAAAGCTTATCTGCCAAACGCCAGAGAGAAGAAAGGTTTTCTACTTGGCACTTTTGCAGTTGTTCAAGCCATTGCATGCTGAATCCGATTTACTTGGACATTTTGACTGTTATGAAGACTCATTCAATGCTGTGAAAGACAATATTGAGTGTTCAGTCTTTCCAACCTACTTGAAAATGTTGTTAGATGAGATTGAACATGAGAACATGTTCGCTGCTGAGATAGCGAGGGAGAGTTCACAAAGCAGCCATAGTTCTACACCAGCAAGTCAAGATCCTCTTGAAGAGTCAATAATTCAAAATGAAGACACAATGTCTATGATTGAGGTGGAGAATGCAATGCAGCCAGCAAAAGAAGAAACTGTAGATTTCAAACAGTTAGTACAACAACTGAATAATGAACAGAAAGTTTTTTTTGTTAAGTTAGAGATAAAATAGAGCATGGATTCTTGCATGAGAAGAAACAGTGTGAATGTTCTTCATTGTTATGTTATGTTATGTTAGGTGATTTGTAGAGCGCATGGCTGTTCGGGCGAAGGGACGTCCCAGTGCTGAATACCGGAAGGAAAGGTGCAAACGATACAACTGCTACTGAAACAGCCAGGTCTTAACCGCCTTTCTAAAGGCCAGGAGATTGGAGATGTTCCTAATGGAGAGAGGCAGCGAGTTCCACAGAGTCGGTGCTAGTGCCTTAAAAGAATGACCTCCGGCTATACGGAAACAGGGCACCCACATCAGATGAAGATCAGCGGAGCGCAGAGCATGGGTAGGAATGTAGTGATGGCAGAGGTCGCCGAGAATCGTCAGGGTGTGAGCCCTCCAGTATTTTGTCCGTAACACAGAGTACTTTGAACCAGATTCTTTGCTCAATAGCAAACCAATGGAGTTGGCGCAGCGATTCCTAAAACAGAGATGTGATTTGGTAAGACGAGTAGAGTGCATGCTGCCGCATTCATGGTGCGCTAGAGCCTATTTTTCACTGATTTATTAGCACCAAGCAGAAGAGTATTGCAGAAATCCAGCGTGGTCAAAATTGTGGCTTTACCTACCAACTGGCAGGTATGGGGGGTCAGACATGCCCAGAATGGGTTTTAGGCCATGCAGTATGCCGAAAAAAGTCCCAGCCACAGACTTGGCGTGCTCCTCAAAAGATAGGGTATTGTCCACCCGAATGCCGAGATTTTCTACCACGGTTTTTGGCACAGGAGGAGCACCTAGGAGGAGCCTGTTGTGCCCCAGGTGCTTTATGCATGCCGCAGTGCAGATGTGCTGCTGGGGGAAGGAGTGCATTTTATGTGTTGTTTGGTTTTACACTGCTCATGAATTTAAACTTGCTGCTATTTTAGGGTTCTGTCATTGTAACGCTGCTATTTGCTGCTCGAGGCACTTTTAGACTTTGATCACACTGGGAAGTGGCTTTTTTCAGACTGGTGGTGCTGCGCTCTGATTGGTTCTTTCTCTGCCAAACAGAGGCATACCCAGGACGAACCTGTTGCGCCCCAATTACTTTACGCACGGCCCAGCGCGGACGCGCTGCTGGGGAAAGGAGTGTATTTTATGTGTTATTTGATTTTAAACTGCTCATGAATTTGAACTTGCTGCTATTTTATGGTTCTGTCATTGAAACGCTACTATTTGCTGCTCAAGGCACTTTTAGACTTTGATCATGCTGGGAAGTGGCTTTTTTCAAACCGGTGGTGCCGGGCTCTGATTGGTTCTTTCTCCACCAGGGCAGCTGACTTCAGAGCACAGGGCTCACGGTTCGATCCCTGGCTCCGGCGGCAGCTCAGGTCAGCACCATGTGACTCTGGGCAATAGCTGACTTCATTTCCACAACAGGCCACAGCGCCCTGAGACCCGTAGGGGTGAGTAGTTTGTGCTTTACAAATGCCGTGTTGGTGGAGAAAGAATCAATCGGAGCGCGGCACCACCCGTCTGAAAAAGCCACTTCCCAGCATGATCAAAGTGTAAAAGTGCCTCATGCGGAAAATAGCAGTGTTTCAATGACAGAACACATAAAACCAGTTCTACTGCACATAAGTGGTCAAGCCGGCACAGGAAAAAGCTTCTTAATTAACGTACTCAGCAGTTATCTACAGAAGACTACAGATTTAAATTTGTCATATGTAGTTACTGCCCCAAAAGGATTAGCTGCACATAACACAAAAGGAATTACCATTCATCTACTATTAATGCTACCTATGGAACATGACAACAAATTATAATATCGGAAATTATCTGGTGAAGCTTGTCATGAGGTGGCAAGAGTATTGAAAAAAATGAAAGCTTCTAATTATTGATGAAGTGAGCATGGTTTCGAACCTAATGCTTGCCTTCATACATTTAGGAATACAGCAGACTTTGAAAACAAACTATGATGTACTGTTTGGTGGAAACCATTTAATAGTTTTTTGTGACCTACTACAACTAATACCTGTAAAAGAACAACCTGTTCTCAAGATACTTCTACATAATGAAACCAGAAAATATATAGGAAATATTGGGCACATGAATATTTGGCAAACTTTTAAAACAAAGAATTCGTGAAAAATATGCAGCAAGCATCAGATATGGAATATGGAGATAAACTGAAGGACATTAGAGTAGGAGTTGTCACAAAACAAGGGAAACAGGCTTTGGAAATTAGCCTTATCAAGAAACTATTTCCATCTAATATTACAGCAGCACAACTAATGTATAATTTCATTACAGAAGAAAAGTCTATAGTTTGTTTAATGCTAACCCTTCAAGAGTGCTCCGAATACAATTAAGAATTACTACAACTGGAGAAAGAAGATATTTAGGAAATTACAGCTACTGGCAAAATGGAGCATTGGGGAGTCACAATACTACTCACAGATAAACTACAAGAAAAATTAGATTATTTGGAGAAGTCTGTATCAAAAACTACAGGGTTAGAGTGGCGTTTACATGTCTGCATAAATTTCTTTATAATTTTGCGTCAGAATTTAAATGTTGAAGAAAGGTTAGTAAATGTCGCAATGGATAAAGTTTTACATTTGATTAATACCCAAACATAGATGAGATTGAATACTTGGCCGTAACATTTTATGAGATTGATGGTGTCAAGCAGATTGGCCGATGGGTTGTACAATTTTTGCTAGTGAAAGACTTATACGTACAGCAAAAGCAGTTCCTACTGTCTCTAGCGTATGCTGTAACGATCTACAAATCACAAGATTTGAGTGTAGTGGAAGCTTTTGTTAGTCTTGAAAGTACTGTATTCAAAGAAGGAATATCATATGTAGCATTGTCAGGAATGAGAATATTGTCCGGTTTGTTATTGATTGACTTCGAAAACGTTTCAGAGGTCAACTGCTACGCAAATGTTGTTCTGAATGTACTGTTGCAGTTACCACATGTAGTAAACCAAATGGAAGAAAAACAGATAAGAAAATCTGTTCTGCACAATATGGTTTGCTTCAACATTTACTGAGTGACAGAAGTGTAATGTATTCTGCTTCATATTTTAGAAATCATCTAGATATATGTACCTGATCAGTAGTGTTCTCTCTAAATATTCAACAAAACACACAATAATTGATTATGGTGATGCTAGGAGTGTGAGAGCAAGAAGAAGTAACTATTAATAAGTTATTTGGATTGAGTTACTAATGGAACCATGACTGCGAAGATTGTGGATTCCCATCCAGCACTGTAATGAATTCTAAACAATTTATCTACTTGATATTACCAGATTCTAAAAGCGTGCCTTTCGAGAAATTGTTGAAAAGGGCCAACCAAAATATGACCTGCCCAAACTGCAGATCAAATGTTATGCTACGCTGTTTCTAGAAACAACTGGAAAATACCTTATAGTAATGCAACTATGACGCAGAGCGAATGGTTCAAAATTGGAAACTGAAATTGCAAACATTGTAGCTAGACAAATATAAATTTCAGGAAGGACTTTTACTACTGTGATTATCATCTTTCACAAAGGAGTTAATACAACCTCTGAACACCTCACTGTCTGTTTAAAGAGTGAACCTGGATGAACAGAATGCAATGATATCAATCCAAAAGCCAAACCAAGACTACCTAATAAATTACCAAACTTGTATCTCTTTTTTTTCTTCAACCAAAGCTCTGAGGACAATTTGTGGATAAAATAGTGGTGTACTGTGTTTTTTATTACTTGGTTTATCTGTATATTAGACATTATTTGACCTATTGGGGGAAATGCCTTCAAAAAGTTGTTACAAATGCAAGAGTCATTTTATCTTCAACAAAGGAGTTTATATAACATCTAAACAATACATTCTCTAATTACAGTTAACAACTGAATGGATATACTCTAGTTACAGCAGCCGTAAGTTGGGACTAAAAACTAACTTCAAAACTAAAAAAAATAACCCCTTTTGTTTCTCCAACACAAACGTCTACGTACTACTGTGTGGGATTTTGTATACTTGGATCATCAGCAGTTCACATATCATTTGTCCTACAAGCTATGTTTATTTCAAAATTATGTCAAAAATGCTTTACATTTATTTGTGATATTGTACCAGGTAGAATAATATAGGAAATGTTGTTGACATAAGTTTGTTTTGATATTGTAGTAAATTCAGAAAGAGAAACTTATTAATTAATTGTAGTGAGTGCAATCTATAGTATCACTTATTTGTAGTGATCTACTGTGCATTTTGGGGGATATTTGTACAATCCAATCATTGTTTTGTTTCCCATTGACCAAGGATGACACTTCATACAAACCATTGTTAATGGTGAAGAAATATGAAAGCTGTGAACAGTGAAAAAGGGAATTAATATTTGAAGTATATTTTAATACAGTGTTATAGTATAATCAATATATTTTTTACTTTTCTATAATTTTGAATATTAAATACTAATATATCTTTTTGCTCTTTTTGTTTTCCAATAGTGGCTGCAGTTCAACCAAGTTAGATGTCTTAAAACACTTATTCTACCACACAGATATCGCTTAGACATATCAATGGAAAGTGTTTTTCAACATAGAGTGCTTTTGTCATAGCTTCCTATTAGTTATTTGTGTCACTTTGGTATGTACAATTTTATTTGGAATGCAGCAGATTTACAGATAGTCATAGAGCTACTTACTTAGTCACTCAGCACTTATTTATGGAGGCAATTACTTACCCATACACTTATACATATAGCGCTCATACTTTCATTCACCCATATACACACTCATGTACTCAGTTAATCAGCCATAAACCACTAATGCAGTCAGTCAACCATACTTCAACTCATGCACTCAATCAGCCATACAGCACTCATGCAAACATGAACTCTTGCCCTCACCCAATCACATATAAATACTCATACAATTATTCACCCATACACCATGCATGCACTCATTCACTCACACATTCATTAACTCACCCATACACCACTCATTCACTCACCCACCCATATACTACTCATGCACTCAATCATCCAAACGCCACTCATGCACACACTCACTCAACCATATACCACTCATGCACTTAATCAATCACTCATACCTGCACTCATGCACCCACTCAATCACCCATACACATACTCATGAACTTAGTCACCCATACATCACTGATTCACGCATTCACTCACCCATTCATGTACTGACTTACTCGCCCATATATGCAACCAATCACTCATACACGAATAATGCACTCATTCACTCAACCATACAGCACTGATACACTCACTCAACCATATACATACTCATGCACTCACCCACACATTTATCACTCATGCATTCACTCACTCACCCACATACTAGTCATGCATTCACTCACTCACCCACACACCACTCATGCACTCACCAACTCACCCATACACACAGTGATGCACTCCTTTCCCACCCCATATATGCAGTCTTTCTTGCATATACACGCACATTCAATGAATCTTTTTTTAACCATGAAAGATGGTTGTAAAATGAACCTTATTTTTTTACTCTGTTTTAATTTTGTTTTAATTTTTTAACATTTTGTATTTCTTTAATATTTTTTTTCTGAAATATTATGGCATTGAGGGTAAAAGAAATTCTAACTTGAAACAGAAGAACAGTGCAAATAACTGAGAAAATGATAGCAGAAATTAAGAGGTGTGTTTGGTGCTTATGTTTTAATAATATCCACACACTGTTCTCCAGCTTTAAGGCTGGCATTTCAGTCCAGACAGTACATACCCTCACACCTCATGTGTGGGAAGATTTCTGGCCGCCGCTTCTCCACCTCTCCTGGTACTCTCTCTACTGGAGGAGATACTGGAGCTCTAGAGGCTGATGGCTCTTTACCTTCTCTCTCCTTTTGTGGCCTTTTAAGTTGAGATCAGTGAATTTTTATATGGTAGAGCATAGATCTTGTACCATATGAGAACTTTTTTGCTGTGCCCTGTGACAAGGTTTTGTTGCACAAGGTGCCCTAAACAATTTTAGCCACATTTTTGCTTTTACCAAATGGAATTGTGAAAATGGCACATGCCACACTCTGTCTCTTTGCTGGGGGCTCATCTTTTCCAGAGTTTTCAGCTGCAGATGGCACTTCCTGCTCCTCGATTTCGTCAGGAAGTTGTTCTGGCTCTTCTCTCCCTGATGCCATTTTATTTTTTAGGAGAAATGACAAAAACAAGTACAAGGTGTACTCCTTCCCCCTAAACAACACAAGAGTGCCAAAACTGTTCCAAATAGTAAGAGGAATATTCACGAAGGAAGAAACAGGTGGGAAAGTCCTTTGAAGGATAATGAAAAGTGTCACATCCAATCCCATCTTTTTGTTTCCAGGTCACATGATGTTCACAACTACCGATGTCATTCCAAAAACAGAAATATAACTAAAAACAGTTTTTTAATAAAAATAATTTGGGAAATATAAGTTTCTCCACCATGTTTATAAACTACAGATTACAATCATTAATTAAAATGTGTTTATAGATGTGTATCATACTTAAAAAAACTGCATCACCACGACGAACGGCGTTGTTCTGACAAAATGAATTTGGGAAATATAAGTTTCTCCACTATATTTATAAAGTACCGATGTTAATCAGTAATTAAGATGTGTTTATAGATGTGTATCATACTTTAAAAAAGGCTATAATTGTGATTACCCAAATCTTTGGAAACTACATGTTGCAAAACCAGTCGTCATTGAAAAAAATTGCAAATTGCGATGAACGGCGTTGTCATAAAAAATTTAAAGAAAAAATATAGGAAACCACTACAAAATAACTCTACATTAAAAACACACTCATATTTTAAAGTTAAACATATTACACTTACAACATACAATACAAAAAAAATGAAATTCACTGAAAAAAACAAACGCTACATGGATGTTATAGTTAGGAAATAGAGTTATAAAAACCTTAAAATTACTGAAAAAAACAAAGGTTACAGGAACATTATAGTTAGGAAAAAGATTGAAAAAAATCTTAGAAATTCACTGAAAAAAACAAAGGTTAAAGGGATGTTATAGTTAGGCTCAAATTGCACTCATACAAAACCATAGAATTTCAGCAGTTATAGTTACTTGAGCTAACTATAACTTACGCCCCCGCAATGCACTGCTTATGATCTGACATACTACAGCACTTATGATATGGTCATTGGCTTAACTGATAACATGTTAAATGATATCTCAAATGACATCACTGATAACATCACTGAGGACATTGTCCACAGAACCACTCATACACCTGCTCACACCCCCACACAAGCCCTCACATACCCATTCCGAGGCCCATACCAGTACTCAAATAACCAATTGTGCAACCATAGAGCCAACCACTCAACCAGTCACTCATACTGACACTCACACACCTATTAACTCACCAATACAGACACTCATGCACCCTCTCATTCACCAATACAGCCACTCAGACAGCTCGTCATTTAGACATACAGACACTTACATACCCACTGATACACCATTACAGTCACTCACACACCCACTAAATCACCCATAGAGAAGCTCACACAACCACTCACTCACCCACACAGGTACCCAGACACCCATGCACTCACCCATACAGCCACTCATACTGACACCCACTCACCAATACAGCTACTTACATACTCACTCAATTAACCATACAGCCACTCTATCACCCGTACAACTACTCACACACCCGCAGAACCACTTACAAACCTATTCACACATCCATACAACTCACACACCCACTCACTCACCTTTACAGCCACTCACACACATTCATTCCCCAAAACAGCCACTCACACTCACTTACCTATACACATACTCAAACAGCTGGTCACTCACTCACAGATACTCACACAGCTACTCAGTCACCCATACATCCACTCACACACATATGCAACCACTCAAACAGCTGCTAATTCACCCATACAGCCACGCATTCTCAAAAAAAGCTACTCATCCACTCATATAGCTACTCACATACCCACTGACACATCCATACCACTACTCACACACACACACTCACATACCCATACATCTACACAGACATCCACTCCCACACTGATACAGACAGTAACAAAGCCAGTCAGATGAGATATGTTAGAAAGGGTATGACTAATTGCTAGTGCTGAAAGAATAGTAATTTAATTTATTCTGGAGTTTAGTATATATCTTTAAGTAACAGAAACGCTGACAAAACACTTATCGTCATGGGATGATGTCATCAGTGATGCCGTTTTGAGATGTACTCAGTGATGTCATTAGTGATGTCACTGACCATGTAATGAGTGATATAGTATGTGAGGTCATAAGCAGTGCATTGGGGGTCGTAAGTTATAGTTAGCTCAGGTAACTATAACTGCTGGTTTTACAAAGGTATACTTACATGTTTGTGTAAGTTTATGATTCTTTGCTATTCACAAAAGTACTTTACAAGTATCATCTTTTCAACTGTAGAGTCCCCGCACATAAAAAGACAGTCCTAACTGTTCATGTGTGGAGACTCTGTAGCTGTAAAGATACAACTTGTAAAATACCTTTCTGAATAGTGAGCAATCATTAAATTACACAAAAGTGTAAGTTTACTTTTGTGAATCAGGCCCTGTGACTCAATAAACAAACTTAAAAGGTAGACAATTTCCTTTCTTAAGGTTTCTACTTATGATGGTTTTAAAGGAGGACTAAATATTTTCACATTCAAGCATTTTGTTATTATTTTCTCCCAGATGGTGCAGCTGACATATATTTTTCAAGGAACTTGGGGCTAGATGTAGAAAGAATTTGTGATTTGCAAATCGGATTGTGACTCCAAAAGTGGCTACTTGCGGTGTACAAAAGCCAGTCACAATTTGTTTTTTGTAATGCGACCATACTGCGACCAAATGTTTCAATTCATACTTGTAGAATCTATAATGTATGTTGTAGGCTGTCACAGTTAGCGACTGGCCAGAAAAAGGCCTAGTTGCACATGAAATTTACTATCAATTCAGTTCAGGTGATTCCTGTGTGCAAACTATAAAAGTTAAGCCAGAATGCAAAAGGGGTTTCCACAATGTCTGCATTGTATGTGATTGTTAGGAGGATGCAAATACTGGCTGCTGAGCAGAGGAAGAGGAGGAGACGGGAGAGGATTTTCAGAGTCAGGCTGTCCATTTTCTAACAAACTGAGGGAGAGACCTTTGATAAATGCAGATTAAGTAGCGCTGTGATGTTAGAGATAATTGCACTTTTGAAGCCACACAGTCAGAAAGCATTACTCTGCGCAGACATTCATTCCTCACCCATATTCAGATGTTGAACTCTTTATACTTTTTGGCCTCACGGAGTTACCACAGTGTGATTACTGTAGCTGGTAGGGTTTCTCATAGTGCACTTTCAAATTTTTTGGTAGATTTCTAGAAATCTTACTTCTCTGTTTCAACCATTACATGAACCTGCCCAGAAATATACAGGAAATTCAATCCACTAAATTAAAATTTTACTGGGTTGAAAGCATTTACACATGTCGTAGGGAATATAGATGAAATACATGTTCCTATTTGTTTTTCATCTCAACTTGAATATTTGTTTAGGAACAGGGAAAACTCACATTCAAGTGGTGTGTGACACAAACTATTTAATAAGTCATATTGTGTCATAATACCCAGGAAGCACCCATGACTCCTTCATGTTTAGGCACAGTGGAATATACAGACGGCTGGGAAGAGGAGAGTTTGATGATGGATATTTGTTAGGTAATGATATTAAGTATTATAACTAGGGCTCCCGGTTTTATGGTATTTATTTTTGTGACATTTCTGTCTGTATTTATCCATATTTATTTTTTGTCAGCTTTAGTTGTATTTATCCATATTTATTATGGGTTTTGTGAAAAAAATAAAGCTGAAACTGGTATATTTCCACATGTATTAAACCAATAAATATGGAGTCATGCTTGCATGTCTGCCAGGTTTCAGTAATATGAATACCTGCAAAAAATAAATCTGTGCACTTTTATGAAAATATGATCATTTCTGTTTCAGCCTTGTGCATATTTACTGCTGTTTAAGCCCCTTTACTAAAATGTCTTTCTTTTTTCAACCCCGTTACCTATCAATCCACTCAGTTATTGGCCTGGCAGTCAAGGCAAAGTGTATTTAGAATCATTCACAAAGCACCCAATTTCCGTATTTATCTGCATTTAAAAATAAATACAAACAAGGAAATGAATGGTTTTCTGTCTGCATTTATCTGTAAAAATCCGTAAAAACATAAAACAGGGAGCCTTAATTATAACACATGTTTGTGCTTATCACATGCATAATGAAATAAAATTCACAGTAATCTTTGTGTTTTAGGTGATAGTTCTTAGACACTACGTCTATGGATTACATCATCGCACCAGTGGTGTGCAGGGCAGGACTGGGAACGAAAACCGGCCCTGGCAAAGTGCTTGACCTCCCCCCCACCCCCCGGGGAGAGGGAGGGGGTGACCGAGCTTTGCCAGGGCCGCTTTTCGGCCGATTTTGTAACGGGCCGATTTTGCAAAAACGGCCCTATAACAAAAACGGCCCACAGGGGCCCAAAACCGGCCCCCACCCTTGCGGCCCACCGGGGGATTGCCCGGTGCCCGCAACGGCCAGTCCGGGCCTGGTGGTGTGATTGAGAAGAAAGACATTTGGATTGGTGGAAACTCATTTTCAGTTCCTTACAATATGCTCTGGAAATCACAATCATGACAGTGGCAACTTGTGCCATTCTACATAATATTGCAATCAATAGAGTGCTACATATCATTGGACTTGGATTCAGAGGAAGAAGATCCTGAACCATCTGTTCATCCACCAACAGATGACAGTAGAGCAGTGAAGGGGAGATGGCAACGGGACCACATTGCCAACAGTTACTTTTCAAGGTAAACCATATGTGTTCAAATAAAGTAAAACTTACAAAGACTTTTTGACGCTTCTAAGTAAAGTAACCTTTATTGTCAGTTTTTTTAAGTGTTTAAGGAAATTATTAACATCAAAATGCAAATAGTATGTAATGTCACCAGCAATGTTGGTTACATCATCAAAAACACAACGATACTTGATTCATCATACTTACCGCGCTGTGCCCTTCACTGCTTTTTTGCAGTTGCATCTCAAATTAGTTGTGCCCCCATGTTGTGAAGCAACAGTACTACTGCTCCCACATTGTATTGAGTGTGCATCTGTTGCAGAGATGCTGCTGACACCAGAGATTTCCACACTATCTTGAGGTTCAAAATCTCTATCAAAGGTTCACTAGCAATATAGGAAGCTTGTAGTGCATCAACTGCAGAGGTAATGTGCCTTAACTTAAGCCCCTTGAAACATCACCACTAAAGTGCCCCATTTCCATTTGGAAATTTACTGTACGCCTCAATAAGTTTGAAGTGGTATGTGCCAATCTCCCAATTGCATGGGTTAACCCATCCGTTTGTATTGCACTGTTTCTTTTTCTATGCCTTTGATAGGCTTAATTTCTGAAGGGCATTGGTGAGGCTGTCTATTTTTGTGTCCATCTTTTCTTGATTTTCAGTGGATTGATTGGCAATATCATTGAATCTTAATGAAATACATTGCTGTATGTGTTGCCGTCTTTTTAAAGTGATTTTTAACTACTTATGTTGCAGGCTCTGACTTTGCAATATGGATCCCTCCAACCCACCAAACAATTGGTTATTTTCAGCAGTAAGATCCGACAACTATATTTGGTTGCTATGAGGCACCTCACAACGCTGAGAGCGAGCACATACTGGGACACGCTGTTGTTGTGGCCTCACACCTGGCTGCAGGATTGGAGTATGAGTCTGTTGGAGATCATTCTCATGCAATGATAGTGGCTGTGGGTAGCATGAAACATTACTACAGTGGCAATGAGGTGTGATTGACAGACTGTTTTAATGGGATCTTCCACCACCATGTGTGAGTCATCCTGTCCTTCCCCATTTGAGCCATTATTGTCTTCCTCATGTTGAGGTGTTTAAAGAAAGGACTTACAATTAACTTGGGTATGAGCTAATTCTCATCGTTTTTACAGCAATCCTCATTTAAAATCTCAAGTTCCTTTTATGAGAATTCCATTTTTTTTAAATCTGGCTTTCTGCTTCAAATCGATAATTGCACAGGGAACTGTGCACTACCTCCCCTCTGACTGCTTTCCAAGCTTGAAATGAGAAGCACTTCCCAGAACCAGGAAGTGTTTTTCTGTATTTGTGGTTGTGTTGGCAATTGTCGACCGTTTTCCGAAGTTTGGCAATCACAAATTGCAGTTTAAAAAAATGAAGAACTGACTACATTGCAAGCCATAAATTATGACCACTACTCATAGACATACAGTCTGATTTGCGATTTTCTATTTGCGATTCACAAAAATTCACAATTACAAATTGGCAAATCAGATCTTTCGTACATCTAGCCCATAGATGCTGAAGCCACTGTCAGAAAAGGACCATAAATTATGATGGAGCAGTCATTGCTTGTAGAACAGCATCAGCTGAGCGCAACAGCAGCATTCTTGTTGAGGATGAAGTGCGTACATTTTGAAGCACCCCTACAATGCGAGAATGCAGACTCTGTTACCAGTTTGATACTTGACAGAACCAGTGATTGAGCAGATGTGGACAGTATTGGTGGATCATTATATATCGTATATTTCACAAAAGCTAACTACATTGCAGCGAAGTAAGATTGATGCAGTCCTATTGGTCTAGTTACTTCTCTCATGTTGAACAAGACCACCAGTGGTAAATCCAATAAAATATTCAAGCATATTGGTTCAAAACAGTGCTTGCACCAAAAAGACAAATTTGCATTTATCACATTTAGTAACTCTCCAACCAGAATGTCATATTTTCAAAAGGTTTTTCAGTTGAGTAGTTGTCATTTCCATTTATGCTGAAATTCATGTTGACTTTATTTCGTTATTAGAAGAAAAATAAGAAATGCAGTTATCAGAACTGTAGTTGAAAATCAACCTAGCAGACTTGACAACAATGAACTGAAGAAGGAAGGAATGAATCCAAAATAATCTTATGGCCTATCAATGAGCCAGATCCAATGGTTTTGAAAACTTGAATTATGCCTGCAGTGTTTGATGTGTAAAAGATGGCAATAGGTCAACAACATTCTTTGACAAGTGTATGTGCAGGATTTAAAATTTCAGATGCAGACTGGGCTGTTTGCAAGGCAAAGATTTCTGCTCTAAGGTTAAAGACAACTCTTTCTGCGTTAATATTGCAACTAGCATATTTTGCGTATAGAATCACATAATTACCATGTCCATTTTTGCATAGGCCATTTTCAAACAGTTTCCTTGGAAGAGGATTCTGTGTAATACCATAACATTTTACAGTTTTTTAAACAGTTGCACAGGAGGGATGGAAGAGCGTGTTTAAAGTGATTTACAAGCAAGCCTAGGTCTAAAAGAGTTACAAGCCCCATGCAGAGTGGCACAGAGTCTCAGAGGAGTGAATGTCCTAGCAGATTAGCCCATGAGAAGCACTTCCTGGTTTGGATTGGTTTTTGTTATACAGTGAAATTCAAACTGAAATTTATATTCATGATAAAGGAAGACTTTGTGTATATTTTTCATACCAATCTAGGGACATATGTGAAATCAATTTTAGTGATTGGCAAGATGATTACCCTATGTAAGAGCCGCATAACATGGGGTCTTCTGCCATAGAAAACGGGGTGCTCTCTCTCTCCACTTGTGGGACACCCCCGCGCCGCACGGCCACCAGCTGCTGCGTGTGCCCCTTGCCTGCCCTCTGCCTCGCTGCTGCCTCGTTTTACCGATTGCCGGCGGGCGCCGCTGCGGTTGTTTTTGCCCTTGTTTTGTCCAACATTTGTGCCTGTTTGATATAACATTGTTTTTTTCCTTGTTTTCCTTGTTTTGTTGAGAATTTGTGCCCGTTCTGTATAATTTTTATTTCCCCCGTGTTGTGGTTTCCTTCCTTGTTGTTCGCCTACCTCGCCGCCCTCCGCCCTCCCTTCCCGCCACCGCCGCTTTTCCCCGCCCCTTTTTCTATTCTGTACCCTCCCCGCTCCCGCCTCCCAGCTGCTCCGCCCACCCGCGCACTTGGCCTTAAATGGCGACCGTGCGACGCAGGTGAGTGTGACCCACTTGTGGGACACCCCCGCGCCGCACGGCCACCAGCTGCTGCGTGTGCCCCTTGCCTGCCCTCTGCCTCGCTGCTGCCTCGTTTTACCGATTGCCGGCGGGCGCCGCTGCGGTTGTTTTTGCCCTTGTTTTGTCCAACAGTTGTGCCTGTTTGATATAACTTTGGTTTTTTCCTTGTTTTCCTTGTTTTGTTGAGAATTTGTGCCCGTTCTGTATAATTTTTATTTCCCCCGTGTTGTGGTTTCCTTCCTTGTTGTCCGCCTACCTCGCCGCCCTCCGCCCTCCCTTCCCGCCACCGCCGCTTTTCCCCGCCCCTTTTTCTATTCTGTACCCTCCCCGCTCCCGCCTCCCAGCTGCTCCGCCCACCCGCGCACTTCCCCTTAAATGGCGACCGTGCGAACGCGCAGCGGTCACGCGCAGCGGACGCGCCGATTGTGCGCCGAAGGCACGCCAAAGGTAAGCCCGTCTACGCCCGTCCGCGCCTGGACCGCGCCCAGTGCCAGGACCCCTGGCCCACGAAGACCCCGACCGACCCGCCTGACGTACTCCGCCGCCACCCTCACCGCTCTCAACACCGGCCGACTCCCAGAATGCCATCAAGCCTCTCCACGACGTACCCACGGACCCTTCAGCTGCCACGCCTGCAAGTTCACCTGCATCCGGACCTGCCTCGCACCAGCACCCACCAAGCCGAACACCAGCAGCACCCACCTCAAGTGCATCCTACTCAACACCCGCTCCGTCCACAGACATGCCATCGAACTCTGGAACCTCCTCGACACCACAGCTCCAGACGTTGCCTTCCTCACGGAGACCTGGATGAACGCCTCTTCAGCTCCCGACATCGCCATCGCCATCCCAGAGGGCTACAAGATCGTCCGGAGGGACCGAAACGCCAACCAGATGGGAGGAGGCATCGCCATCATCCACAGGAGCACCATCCGTCTCACGACCAGCACCGACAACTCCCTGACCACCGCCGAACACCTGCATTTCCAGATCCACACCAACCCGAACACCACCCTCAGAGGCACCCTGATCTACCGACCCCCTGGACCACGCACACAATTCAGCGAGGACATCGCCGACTTCGTCAGCCCACATGCCCTCCCCTCCGCTGACTACATCCTCCTGGGAGACCTCAACTTCCATCTGGAGAACAACAACAACCGCAACACCAGCACCCTGCTCGACAACCTCGCCAACCTGGGACTCAAGCAACTGGTGTCCACCCCCACCCACCTCGCCGGACACACACTCGACGCTGTCTTCTCATCCAGCAAGGACATCGACTTCAGCCACGCCACAGAGCTTCAATGGACGGACCACAGCTGCGTCCACTTCACCTTCAAGAAAACAACGACCCACCACCACCAGCAACAGGCCGCCCGCAGAAGCTGGAACAAGATCACAGCAGACCAGCTCGCCACCTCCCTGAGCCAGCACCCTCCTGCCAGCTCAGCGAACCCCAGCCAGGCCGCCGACAACCTCACGAAGTGGATCAGCAACTGCGCGGACGAACTCGCCCCACTGAGGACCCCGCCCAGCAGACCCGGCAGCAAGAAAGCCCCATGGTTCACCGACGAACTCAAGAGCTCCAAGAAGAACTGCCGAGCCCTCGAGAAAGTCTGGAGAAGGGAACCGACACCGGACAACAGGACCTCCTTCAAACTTGCCACCCGGAAACACCACCAGCTGATCCGCGCCGCCAAGAAAACAGCATTCAAGGACCGGTTGGACAACAACGCACACAACTGCAAGGAACTCTTCAACATCGTCAAAGAGCTTTCCAACCCCAGCGCAGGAAACAACGACATCACCCCATCGCAAGACCTCTGCAACTCCCTGGCTTCATACTTCCACAACAAGATCGCGGACATACACAACAGCTTCAACAACCAACCAACGCACACCATGACCGAACAACCACCCCCCACCACCACCCTCCACGCCTGGACCCCGATCAGCACCGAAGACACCATCCGCACGATGAACTCCATCCACTCCGGATCACCGACCGACCCCTGCCCTCACCACGTCTTCAACAAGGCCGACGCTGTCATCGCACCCCACCTGCGAGACATCATCAACACATCCTTCGACACCACCACCTTCCCCGAGAGCTGGAAACACGCCGAACTCAGCGCTCTACTCAAGAAACCAACAGCGGACCCCACCGACCTCAAGAATTACCGCCCCATCTCGCTCCTCCCGTTTCCAGCCAAAGTCATCGAGAAGACCGTCAACAAGCAGATGGCCGCTTTCCTCGAGACGAACGGATCCCTCGACCCCTCACAGTCCGGCTTCCGAGCCAACCACAGCACCGAGACCGCCCTGCCCTCATCGCCGCCACCGATGACATCCGAGCCCTGATGGACAACGGAGAAACAGCGGCCCTCATCCTCCTGGACCTCTCCGCGGCATTCGACACGGTCTGCCACCGCACCCTAGTACGGCGCCTCAGCAACGTCGGAATCCAGGACAAGGCGCTGGAATGGATCATCTCCTTCCTCGACGGGAGAACACAGAGAGTCCGCCTACCACAGTACAAGTCAGAGGCCACCGAAGTCATCTGCGGCGTCCCCCAAGGATCATCTCTGAGCCCCACCCTCTTCAACGTCTACATGAGCCCCCTCGCGGCCATCGTACGCAAACACAACCTCAGCATAATCTCCTACGCCGACGACACCCAGCTGATCCTCTCCCTGACCAACGACCCCGCCGCCGCCAGAGCCAACCTGCACGAAGGGATGAAAGAGGTAGCCGAGTGGATGACGACCAGCCACCTGAAACTGAACTCGGACAAGACGGAGGTCCTCATCCTGGGCTCCTCTCCCTCCGCCTGGGACGACTCCTGGTGGCCTCCCGCCCTGGGCTCCGCACCCAAACCGACAGACCATGCACGCAACCTGGGCTTCATCCTGGACTCCTCCCTCTCCATGACCAGGCAAGTCAACAACGTCTCCTCGGCATGCTTCAACATCCTACGCATGCTACGGAAGATCTTCTGGTGGATCCCCACCGAGACCAGGAAGACCGTCACCCAGGCCCTCGTCACCAGCCGACTGGACTACGGCAACGCCCTCTACGCCGGTACCACCGCCAAGCTCCAGAAGAGACTCCAGCGGATCCAGAACGCCTCAGCCAGACTCATCCTCGACATCCCACGAACCAGCCACATCTCCGGACATCTGAGAGACCTTCACTGGCTCCCCGTCAACAAAAGAATCACCTTCCGCCTCCTCACCCACGCACACAAAGCCCTACACGACCAAGGCCCGAGCTACCTCAACAGCCGAGTCAACTTCTACGCTCCCAAACGCCACCTCCGATCAGCCAACCACGCCCTCGCCGCCGTCCCCCGCATCCGAAGAGCGACTACAGGAGGAAGGTCCTTCTCCTACCTGGCCGCCAAGACCTGGAACTCCCTCCCGACCGACCTGCGCCTGACCCAAGACCACCTCTCCTTCAGGAAGAAGCTGAAGACCTGGCTGTTCGAGCAGTAGCGGCTCCCCCCCCCCAGCACCTTGAGACCCTACGGGTATGTAGCGCGCTTTATAAGTGTCACTGATTGATTGATTGATTGATCTCCTCTATGAACAATAGGTTGCACAATGCTTCATTTTTGGCCATCGTCTTGCGGTCAGATTGACCCTTGTTATCTGCCTTGAGGTCAGATTGTAAGGGTGAAACACAGCATTTTCATTTATAAGCTTCTGGGGGCTTTTTTTGCATAGCCCAATTTGTTTATCTCTTTTTTATTTGTCATGTAAAATGTAACGGTGTTATAGCCCTCATCTGAGTCTGTCCTTGTTATAATAGACTTAAATCTACTTTAAAAAGATTAAGGGCTTCGGAAACTATTGTTGAAATTGTATACTCATTTTCAGAGTATCTGGAAGCCAATGTCTATGATTTTAAATGTGGTCTGTATTTTGTCTTTATCGGATCCCTTATTCTTTCTGCAGCTTCTCTTTCAGAACACTTGCTCTTATATGAAGCATTTATTCTTAGGATCTGTACCCAGAAGTAAATCATTAAAATCAATGTCCTCTCTCAATTTGGGTAGGTGTTCTTTCACAGTACGTAACAAGGAATGAGGAAACCATCATTGGCAGAACTTATCAACACTATCTGTGGTGACTATCATAGAAAAATACTGCTAGATTGAGGGGTTGGTTTAGTTGATAAGGAACAAGCAGCTTTAGAAAGGAATCTGTTCATGCACACATTAGTATTTGTTGACCTGCGGCAATCCTATCTGAAATTAATACAGTCAAATTATACGTTCTATTTTGCACTATGTCATTTAGGTCAGCATCAGTAATAATTTCCTTCCATTGCCAACCTGGGAATTGTGTCAAATTAACATTTATTATGGATGGTGTCTCTAGGTCTCTAACATGCATGTTGTTTGCTGAATCGTTTTGTTCAAAAACACTTTTTACCTAGAAATCATGCATGCTCTAAACAGAGATTCTCTACCTTTAATTTGCAAAAAATTAGTCCTGAAATACTTTTTAATGTATATTTTCTTCTAATAAAAATAACCTTGTATAGCAGGTGACTCAATCAACTGTGCAGGAAAGGAACTTATGATGAGTTTCAAAACATAGAGGTGCATCCAAAGTAAATCAGTTCAAATAGAATAATTCAAAATATTTCCTTGTCTCCTCTTTATTTAGTTTTTCTTTTACAAAAGTCCTTGATTTCCTACAAATTAGTACAATGAAAGCCTCAGCCAATGCATTTCATCAGACTTTTTATGTCTAAGCAGTCTATTCTTGTCCACCATTCAATCCCACAGATGCTACAAACATTCCAATAAGGCCAAAATTCAAAATCACAATTCACATTAGATCCAGTTATATCTTCTCATGTCTCCGTTCCATATTTTACAGTTTTTTGATGTGCCTGTTACTGACTCAGATTCTGGTGTATCTTTATGATTCTTACCAATCTAAGGCATGATGATAAAAAAAAGTGAAATATGAAACCAGGACATGATACAGCTGGGTCTGGTGGCTCAGTGGACTAATGTGTCCACTGCAGGGGCCTGTGTTCGCCCTCATGGTCACAGGTTCAAATCCCAGCGGGTCCACTCTGCCTTTCATCCATCTGAGGTTGATAAAATGAGTACCATTGAATGGGTAACAATAAGCATCTGTTATTCAGTGCCAAGATACCCTTTTGGGTGAAAGTGCACTTCACAAATACACATTATGTTATATAAAGCGATTATTAATTTTGATCATATTTGAATCTTTATTGCATCTTGTTGTATTGAATGGAGGACAATAATCTTTTGAATTACTATCTTTGGACTGATTTACGATGGAGGTACCTCTATGTTTGGAAACTCATGTTGTTCTGCTTTGCATATCCATATGCATATCTATTGTTTATGAACTGGGTGTGGGTGTGCAAGGTAAATTACCTAGTTACATTCAGAGTGTTTGTAAAAGAACTGTTTTAGTGATCAGAAAGTCCGTCTAGTTCTTGGTAATAAATAAAAGCAGATGGTCTGTCATCACTATTGAAGTAAAGGAACCTATTCTAGAAGGTACTGTAAATATGTATGTATGGGGGCCCTACTATGCTCCCACTGTTTATATTTCTATAGTACCTGAGGGCTATTTATTCTCAGAATATAATGGTGTATGTAATGTAACGATGCAGCAGCTGCACCCCCTGCTTAATATGGCCTCTGACTGCTGTGCCACCGCCACTGGATCAAGGATCCCAGAGGTAGCAGTGATCCTGTGGCAGTCCCACCACTGTAGTCGTAATGGTGAATCGCCAGTCTGGCTGTCCAGGGACCGCCACCATGAGTCCGGCTGTCCAATGGACTGCCAAACTCATAATCGGGCCTGTAGTCTCTAACATGCCTGCTTGCAGTCCATGTAAGGTTATGTGTGCTTTTATCTACAGTTTTTAAAAAATTACGAGAACAATTAAGTCATGCATGCAAGGGTTTCACTCGCTCAGCATAATGTGACAAGTACGTTTCAACAGAAGTTCAAAACTCATAAGAGCTTGTAACTTCTTTAATGTCAGATTCCAAACCTTTACCCTCACTGGATACTTCACAACCACTTTTGTGCTAGCGATGTCACTATCCTGTTCACTCTAGTCAGACTTTCAGTCAAGTCATCGTCTGTAATGTATATGTCATTGATATATGATAGTGCCTTAGGATGTTCTTGTAAGATCTCTATTTCAGAGTCTACACATATGCACACTTTTATCTGAATTCTTTAGGATACTAAGGAGGAAAATGCTTGCATTATCACCTACTCACCCCGAGGTGCACCCCTTATAAAAACCAGAGGCCAGTCATCCTCTGCAAGAATCATATCATAAGCATCTAATTAAAGAGGTCAGAACATAGCTTTCATGGTGTGCTGTATGGCCTGCTCAATCTGTACATTATAATCCCTGTCTGGAGGGTTTACATGTCCATCCAGGATCTCACCATTTATATATTCTTCATTTGGAGCCACAACCTGATACTACATTAGAATCCAGTGAACCATTGTCACTTCTTCGGCGCTGTCTGGAAACGCTTCCACCCAAATCTTGTCCAGCAGAAATATCCGTAGTTTGCATGGTAAGCCTTTTATCTAGGCAAGACACTTTCTTTTTCTTAAAGTGAGTCTATGCATTCAAACCTTTCTCTGCCTTCTTTACTCTAACGTCAGATTCACGTCCTGATTCATTTTCCTACTTGATATATTTGTCTTTTTTGCGATTCCCAGTCTGTCAACCTCCTGCCCTGTTACTCTCCCCAAGGTCCTGAAAAGAATGGCTTTCAGACTGTTTGGTTTTGTCATGGACTCTAAATTATATAATCACTGCCAACCGCTCATGCACGACTAGAACTGCAACTTCTCCTAAAACGTTATTCAGAACGATCAAGGAGACTGTCTTGAAATTGCCCATTAATTTCATCCTTAAATTAAGAGCAAGCACAGCTCCATGGTCATTCTATACCAGATTTAATAATAATAATAATAATACAGAATTTTGTATAGCGCGAACAGCTACCTCACGAGGAGGTGTCCCGGCGCTGAGAGAACAAGTGTATCAGACCATGGAGGCTGGAGAGGGTAGCATTTAGCGAGACTGGGTAAACAGCCAGGTTTTCAGCAGGTGTTTAAAACAGGCTTCAGATGGGGCCTGTTGGAGGGTGATGGGTAGTGAGTTCCATAGATTGGCCACATTGGCCGAGAAGGTTCGTCCGCCCAGCCGGGCTCTTTTTACTCTAGGGGCTGTCAGACGCACATGGTTGTTGGATCTGAGCGAACGAGATTGGGAATACCTTGGAAGTCGAACTTTCAGGTAATTTGGGCAGTTTCCATATAAGGATCTGAAGGCCAGAGTAAGTGCTTTGAATTTTATTCTACTAGCAACTGGTAACCAGTG